>NC_060122.1:211319870-212569870 GCF_021461395.2 Schistocerca americana | reverse complement strand
CAATCTTTACTTCGTCATCGAAATGGTGTTACGCACTAACCTTCCTTCTCATTTACTTTAAAGATAAAGCAGATGGAACGTGCTTACTTACCTTCGATGTGAGAAGACGCTTACATAGAGAAGAGTAACTATGGAGTTTAATGGCGCAAATACCGTAACTTTAATATACCATGAATAAGACCTTTCTGCACATTTATGCATTATTAAAACCGACAGTGAATAATTGTTGCTGCTTTAGATGTAAATCAAAATTCCTAAAATGAGAGTTTCTTTCTGGAAGGCATGTACCACAAGATCACGTGGCCTTGTAGGCAATGTACGTTGACGATAAAATTACTATTATGTGCATCTGACTTGTCTCTCCACAGATCATCTTACTCTATGGATTCTCGTTGTGTTTATTCGACAGCTCAGATAGCCAAAGAATGTATCTTCTATAGACTGCTGGCGTACGTAATATTGTAATTTCGAGGAATTCGACCTATACCACAAGACCAGAGAACTAATCAAAGAGACAATAACACGAAGTAAGATTCCTGGGAGAAGTATCGATCTCTTTAGAGATCAAAACGGAAGTGAGGCAGGGTGACAAACTGTCACCAGCAGTACTTAATTCAATTTGCGGAAAGACGGGACTGGAGAGAACACTGAGCGAAAGAAGGGCAATCTAGAGAGAGAGAGAAAAAGAAAGAGAGAGAGAGAGAAAGAAAGAGAGAGAGAGAGAGAGAGAGAGAGTGCAAGTACTCCAAACACGAGCCCGAAAATATCATACGAAAATACACCAGTTGTTGGTGTACAGACGGACTGGAAAACAGCATCCCAAATAATGAAGACCGTGAACATGTAGAAATATCTGAGGAAGTAGATATAGCCTAATAAATATGAAAAAGAAGCTAATGAAATTAGGGTTAAGAAATCTGAATATATTTACAATGAAACATAAATATCCATCAAAACTAAACTGTGGCACTATGTAGTCATAAGGCTAGTACCTCCGTATGCCTCCGAATATCTGACTCACAAAGAAAGAGACAAACCGAGGAAATGAGACAATAGGCAAAAACCAAGGAAAATATTTGTCTTAGTAAGAAGGTTCCATTTGAAAGAAAAAAAGAAATCAGGAGCTGTACACACAGAATAAGGAATTCACAAATGAATGAGGATGAGGTTTGCTTGGTGTATCAGTAGACTGAACGACAGCACATTGCTCGGGACGATCCCCGATCTCAGAGTGCACCACGAGATGATAGATCACCAGGACATGGTTGAAGACTTACAGGACCTACGCCTAACCACACCATACATGATGGAAATACTGTCGTAGCTGCTGATTTGGGCTTCAGTCTGGAGACTGCACGCTATTCTACCCTGTAGGAATCCTCCTCATCTCTGCGTAACTACTGCAATCTGCATCCATTTGGATCCCTTAACTGTAGTTAAGCCTTAGCTTGCCGCTACAATTTTCAGTCCCCACTCACACACACTCTTTTTCCAAGTTAGCTCGATTACCAAACTAACGATTCCTTGGTGCCTCGGCGTATACCCTATCAACTGATTTCTTCTTTTCGTACGGTTGTGACAAAATTTCTTTTTTCCCCAATTCTCTTCAGTATCTCCTCACTATTTATACGATCTAGCCATCTCATCTTCAAAATTCTTCAGTAGAACCGTATTTCAAAAGCCTATTTTCTTTTCTTGTCTGAACTGCTTATCGTCGTCCACGTTTCGCTTCTGAACAAGGCTACATTCCAGATAAATAATAGACTTCCTAGCGCGTAAATTTATATTCGATGTTAACAAATTCTCAATTTTTCAGAAATGTTTTTTCGTTATTGCCAGTCCGTGTTTTATAGACCCTCTATTTCGGCCCCTGCTGCTCAAATACCGAAATAAGACTACTTTTAATGTCACGTTTCATAATGTAATTCTATTAGCCTCGGTCGATTTCAGTTGATGTGGAATAAGCTCCAAGCCCTCTCACTCCCTCTTCAACTACAGCTACCCTTCATGTCCTTCGAATCCCAACTGCAGTTAGATTGGTGTAGAAGATGTAGACAATCTTTCCCTCACTGTATTTTATCCCTGTTCCCTAGGGAATTCGAAATAGTCTGTTGCACTCAAACATTTTAGAAAGCTTTCCCTACAGAAATGCTACAAACGCAACTTCAGTTATACTTTCTTCAAACTGTATCCTAAGTCGTAGGGGCAGTATTGTCTCGCGTGTTCCTACATTGCTCCTGAAACCAAAGCTCCCTCCCCCCCAATTGGTGTCTACTACTTTTTCCATTCTTCACTCAGCCAACGTCCTCAGTTAATTGCTGGACGTATTCTACCCTCTGGATTCCTCTAAATCTTTTACCTCGTACAGCTCCCCTCGTACCATGGAAGTTATTCCCTGATGTCATAACGTATGTTCTTGTTGTCAGTGTTTTCCATATATTCCTTCCCTCGCCGATTCTGCGGAGACCCTCCTCATTCCTTACCTACCAGTCCCCCTTATTTTCAACATACTTATGTAGCACCACATTTTAAATGCTTCGACTCTCTTCTGTCCAAGTTTTCCCACCTTCCATATCTCACTACCATACAATGCTGTGCTCAACATGTACAGTCTCTGAAATTTCTTCCTCAAATAAAGACTTATGTTTCACATTAAGAGACTTCTCTGGGCCAGGAATGCCCTTTTTGCTAGCGACAGCTGCTTTTTATGTCCTCCTTGCTCCGTCCGTCATGGTTGCTTCGCTGCCAAGGTAGCAGAGTTCCGTAATTTCGTGTACTTCGTCATCACCCATTACGAAGATGCGTTTCTCGCTGTTTTATTTCTGTTACGTCTCATTAATTCGTATTTCTTCGGTTTACTTTCAGTCCATTTACTGTACTCATCAGACCGTTCATTCCATTCAACAGATTCTGCAGTTCTTATTTTCGCCGAGGACAGCGATGTCATCATCGAATTTTTAACATTGAAATTTTTCACTTTGAATTTTAATTCCTCTTTTGAATCTTTCTTTTATTTCTGCTGTTGGTTCTTTGGCGTACAGAGTGAACAGCAGGGGTGAAAGACTACTTCCCTGTTTCAGACCCTTTTCAATCCGTGTACTTGTAGAACAGAAGGCGTAACTGATCGACAGTGTGAGGCTGGAAGTCACACCTGAATTGCTTCTGGAGGGAAAAAAAAGTCGCGGAATGGTGCAGGTACCTTACCGCTGTGCGGTACCTTCTCTCTTTACGCCGCCAGTCAGCAGAAGGAAACAGTTCCAGGCGCCGCTACACGTTTCCTGCGCGTGAACAATGTAGCGCCGTTAGCAGAGCGGGAGGCCAGGAAGCCGCGTGTCTCCGGATAGCCCAGTCTCTTTGCGCGTGACCCGGAAAGCGCGGTGCGTGGGAGCGCCGGCCGCTCTCAACATTACCGCCGTTGCGTCACGGGCGCGAGGCCACAATGGCCTGCCGCCTGTTTCCACCAAAAAGTGTGCCTTTCCCTTCCGGACACAAAGCTGCGCCCCGCAATCGCAAAACGGAGCGTCGCTGAGAACTGGCAATGTTGTCGCAACGAGTTCTGAATATCTCCGCAATACGCCGTAGCTCGCAACAACGCTTCGTCGACACGTATTGTTTTAGAGTGTCGCCATTAAATCTCATTATGTCAATAAACTGGACATCAGTCTTGCTGTTCTGATTGCTGCTACCCAGCACAGCATACGGCAACGGGTCTCAGAGGACAGGTAGTGCACACAGACTGGAACAAGTAGTAAGATTAATTTCTAGGAACTATCCAATCAACGAAGTTCTTCCTAATTTTCCACAGAGAAGGCTTCAATCTGAAAAGCCTGTGTGGATCTCAACAATATCCACCAACCAGCTCCTTGCTATTCACACGAATGCTGAAAACTTAGTTGAATACTGTTAGCTGGGCAACGCCTGGTGACTTAAGAGTGACCCAACCGTACAGCCAAGAAAAACCTGAAGCCTACTTAACCGTATCAGAGGCACGCATGCAGCATGCAAAGCGTCTCTATCAACGAGGGATGGCACGAGACTTCATTGTTAAGGTCCCTAAGGCATAGTGAATGGTTCAAATGGCTCTGAGCACTATGGGACTTAACTTCTGAGGTCATTAGTCCCCTAGAACTTAGAACTACTTAAACCTAACTAACCGAAGGACATCACACACATCCATGCCCGAGGCATAGTGAATGGAACTGCGAAATTATAAGGGGTTATGAAGTTACCGTTCGAAGACCGTACAGTCCAGAATCGGTATGTCAATCAGGCAAAATCGCCGTCGGCATTGAGATAAATATTCAACCGAAATACAAGGTTGACGATACCCGTTTGGTAAGTAGTGCTGCGTGAAGAAGTCCGTGAACTGCCTGCTGCGTATCCTCGTCGAACAGGAATCGTTGATCGATCTAGGCTTTTTTGACGGTAACGAAGGTGTGATAATCGCATGGAGAGGGATCAGAACTATAGGGCGGGTGCTCGAGTGTCTGCCACTTAAGTTAGTGTATCTTCTTCGTAGCATTTCTGTTGTGGGGACATGTATTATCACGGTACTTGGCGCACCATACCACAACGGTTATTTCCGACAGACATGCTGCCCCATACACTTTCTTCATTCTCCGATGGATGTCCACCAGGGTTTGTCTTTCAGTAGCCAAGAAAAGAACAGCAGCACGTTGGTCCTTTTTGGATGCATTTGCTAATAACGTCGCCATAGTTCACGTTTACGAATTTCCCGCGCGCACGTCGGACAGATACGAATGTCGCCCTAATTCCTTGTCTCTATGTCGGTGCTTATATACCCGCAGCAGAGTCACGCCGCGTTGCATATACGCTGCAGCAACTTGCTATAGGTAAGAATTGAACTGAAATACTGGAAAACGAAATTTCCTCGCGCGACCTGACGCTCGTTTCTGAACTTCGTATATGATGTTACGCCCTAATCAATCTCGTAAGTAGTAATCAAATTTTCGTAAGCTATTCATTATAATTAATACAAATTGCAAAACAACGGTAAATATATGCAACTTTAATATCTCCGCGAAGCAAATTTGCTAGCCGTAGCTCACTGTCCCCGTCACCTCGACTCCTTTGTCTAATTACTGAAGTTGCAAAACACAATTCTCGGTTTACTTCCAATAGGAATAATGTCGTCCTTGAAAATTCGACAGCTTTGTTGAAACGGCAGTAAAAGTTTTCACCACTGTAAGCAACACATCATCTCCTCCCGAAGTCATGCCATTAGAATAGTTTTCCTTGCAAAGAAGGCTGGGCTCGAAGTGCAGCAACATTGTCATTTGCAAATGAAAATAGGGAGCCAAATAATTCATGCAGACGCTTTTTTTTCACACATACATTCACTCACTCGGTCGAAGACTTTTACATTCCGGTGAGCATGATGAATACGTTAAGTTTTGACAGCTGAGACTGCTCGGCTACACAATTCGTCATTGAAGTGGATATTTAAAATATTAAATAAATAATTGAGTTGTTGGTAGGTCGATAGACACTTCTACTTGACAAACAACTCTACGAGGATAGTTTCGCAATATAATGCATTCTTATACTATTCGCAGTATCTGTTTTGTTCCCTATCTCTAAGCAACTTAGGGTGATTTCTGTCACAATTCATTCAGTCGTACAATTCACGTTTGCAGCTGTGAACTGACATACGGTGTACGTCACAGACATTTACGACTGGCATAAAGCGGATCAATTTGCTGCACTGTGTGATTCAAAGGGAGGTAAGAGACGATGAAAGGACATCCGCATACAGTGTCGGAAGATGCTCTCAGCTTGGAAGATGGATCCTCTACTGTCTGAAATATAGTGTCTGCTCGTCGTTATTCACGCTTTTCTCCATTCACGATTTATGTTCAAGGCATTCTTTGTGGGCGCATCGTGTCACTGCATACATAACTAGTTCAACTATGTTGCAAATGAATGTCTCTAGCTCACTTTCCCAGCATGGATGTTGACTGAATGACGGCCATGGTCGTTAATCTGACTTTCACCACTACTGGGGGCTGCTTGTCTACGAAGTAGCGGAAGGGGTAAGAACAATCTCACGGCTCCAATAGTCTTGCTTCGTTGAATACACTGATTCTTGTCAGGTAACCGGAGTTAAGCACCGCCAGTACTTTGATGACTATTCGCCTGGGTACGCCACGTGCTGTTGGCAGCTTTCTCTTTGCATTTACGGCAAAGGGGAGGATGTGCGGTGCTGTCAAGTTCCTGTTCACCATACTTCATGCTAATATCCTGGACTGAATTCCAAACGTCTCCGCGGTGCCTCAGGAGAGAGCATGTGACACTTCTTAGTGATCCGTGTTCCACAGCCCCCTCTGAGTAGGCATACACAAAACCACTGACATAATTATCATGTATCAGATACACTTGAAACAACTTTACGAAGGAAACGCGTCACTGTACGCCAAGGACAGCGAAACCTTTCGCATTAGGCGGTTGAGACTGCCCTTCGAGGCCTCCCAGCCAACAATGCCGTACGCATTGACTTTATTTTTTATCTCAACGCAAACGGTAGGTGACTGTCAAACAGCGAGGAAAGCTTGGCTGGTGGATCGGGTCAAAGGAGAACAAAATTACTGTTATTAGTCCTTAACCGGTGTTGTCGAGTCTCTCGGATTGTGGGGACGTATAAAGCTGTAGTAACTTTCGTAGTTATTGCTCATGGAATATGCCCCGTTCGGTACCTTCCTATGGTGCGGAGACACGTCGCATGCTCACGCGACTGCACTCTGTTATCAAGACGAGCAGTGTGAACAACGAAATTGACAAAGAGTTCCAGGGACTCCACGACGAGTCAGTGTAATACTTTCAGTTTAGTGAATCTGCCCACAAACAAAAAGTAAATAAAAAAGATCTGCTACAGATTCTAACTCTGAGGAATGCACTACGATGGATTGAGGACCGTGATGCCGACTTTTCAAATCAAAACGGCGATCCTAAGTGCAGCGTTACCATCGAAAATGCTATTCCAAGTGATCAAGGAACAGCAAGTGAACTGACGAAGTACAGGTTACTGGAAGTGAGGACGAAAATTGTGTGGTCAATGCATTGTAAATCTGCAAGACTCCTGAATATTATCTACTTTTGTGTGTGTGTTTGGACCACTGTCAATATTTTACAGTTTCCGTATAGAAGTGACGATGGAAGTTTGGCTTGTGGGTCGCTCAACTGCGCGGTCATCAGCGCCCGTACAAAGTCCCAATTTTTACGCAGTCCAAGTTTTACACAATCCAATTTAGCCACTGCCACGAATTATGATGATGAAATGATTAGGACAACACAAACACCCAGTCCTACAGACGTGGATGTATACTCTTTTCTTATAGTTTAGACCTTAACAATGTGTATTTGATAAAAAAAATTGTCAGTTTCTTCTTGGAAAATAGACATAACAGAAACAATATATTTATTTTCAAATTATCTTTAGTTTCGGATTTTTTCGATTTAATTTGTTACTTAAGTGATTGTAAACGTAAAAGTTTGTTTCCTCGTAAGTCTTTCATTATGCATACACAATACACTTTTTTGTTTTGGAGTCTCCAGAACTCCGCAACGCATTTGGTGATACAAATCTTGTCAGTTAAGGGTTTACATATTATTTGAACCACTCTTCGCTGACATCTACCGCATTCGTTCTGTGAATACGAAGTGTTACAGACAGTGCGATGATTTCATTTGCCGTTCCAGTCAGTTTAATATCAGTGTTTTTTCACTGAAACCAAATAGAGCAATCAGCAATTGAAACTGTATTTATTTCAATAGATCAGTTATCAATTTCAGAGCTACAGATTTATTTTCAGAGACCTACACCCGTTTTATTTTACGTCTCTGACACTGCATTAACGATGAGACGTCGGCAGTTTCTTTTTGTGATCCAAGTTTTGAACGAAGTCTGACTGGATGGCTTGGGAGTGCTTGCGCACGAGTGCATATACGCCTAATATTAAATAGAACTAAAAATGAAAATTCCAAGTTCCCACACACTTGTGAAAACACGGCTCGTTTGTAACGCAGTTCCATGTGCAGGTCATGAACAGTCGTCACTCGTTGAGGAACGTCATAGTACGGTATTTTCGTTACGAGTGAGATGTAAATGTTATCCACAAAAATTCGATATGTTATTATAATTCGGCATTAGGGATAGTAAAATCACATCTTACGAGTATTGTAGGGGACCACGATTCCAATAGACTTTCGCTACAATAAAAATCTTCTCATCGTAAGACAAGATCAAAGAAACAGAAAGATCAAAGAAACAGAAAGATCAAAGAAACAGAAAGATCAAAGAAACAGAAAGATCAAAGAAACAGAAAGATCAAAGAAACAGAAAGATCAAAGAAACAGAAAGATCAAAGAAACAGAAAGATCAAAGAAACAGAAAGATCAAAGAAACAGAAAGATCAAAGAAACAGAAAGATCAAAGAAACAGAAAGATCAAAGAAACAGAAAGATCAAAGAAACAGAAAGATCAAAGAAACAGAAAGATCAAAGAAACAGAAAGATCAAAGAAACAGAAAGATCAAAGAAACAGAAAGATCAAAGAAACAGAAAGATCAAAGAAACAGAAAGATCAAAGAAACAGAAAGATCAAAGAAACAGAAAGATCAAAGAAACAGAAAGATCAAAGAAACAGAAAGATCAAAGAAACAGAAAGATCAAAGAAACAGAAAGATCAAAGAAACAGAAAGATCAAAGAAACAGAAAGATCAAAGAAACAAAGATCAAAGAAACAAAGATCAAAGAAACAGAAAGAAACAAGTACAGTTGCCTGAAGATGGATCCGTCTGTTCAAAACCGCCAACATATTTTATCCAAAGTAGAGTAGTAAACCACTATGATTGGTTGCTCTGTTATTTGTAAAAGAAATCCCTGGTTTTTGAAAACCGACTGTCTCATGCCGTCCACTATCCGGAAGAGTGTAGTATATTACGGAAAACGGACGCGGGTTTGAACCGTCCTCCTTCCCAATGCGAGTCACTAGTAAATTTATTAATTTGACAGTGTGAGCCGAGTAACTTGGAGAGTATACGATGAACAAACGTCGCTGAAGGCCGCGCGCTCTCACTGGCAGGTATTGCGCAACGGGTCAATGGGGAGCGGCCAGTGATCCGGCGCTCGGAGGCGGAGGCCCGTCCGGCCGCGCGTGGGCCATAAACACAGTTGACGCGCGAGGCTTCTGCGAATCGCCAGCCACCAAGGTCACGTCACGCGGGCAACGGCCAATAACACAGTGTCGCGGGCGCAGCCAACTGCGGAAATGCGGCGCACTACGAAACTATGTCATCACTGTATCCTATCATTCGGACAGTACGAAAGCAAGCCACGGACTGCTATCCAGTAGTCACTAACTTTTCTAGCTAGCATATTTAATGCGGTCCCATTAAGCTGTTCGATCGTCGAAGCCGCAGCTGTAACGAACAGGAAACATACAATTTCCTTCATGAAATAGCTAACAAAGAATGTGTGTGAGTACAAAGGGCAAAAACTAGTCACACCGAGAAGATGTCATACTACAGGGGCCGCAGTTTTTGCTCCTGTGTCTCCTTAAATAAATTTACATGGTCTTTGAACTATCGCTGTAGCTTCATAAGGGTGGACTTACGTGAAAGCAAACCAAATTGCGAAAATTTTTTATTGGCTCTCCATTTACCACATGGTTTTGAAATTTCAATTCCTAACCATTACCTTCCAATTTCACTTCTAAGTGTGATAAAAATAATAATAGACAAAAAGCTTGCACGGGGCCACGTCCATATCTTGTTTGTATTTCCTCACATTATTTACCGCTCTGGCGTTTTCTTCCAGTTTTATGCAGTCAACATGCAGCGAATGTTTGTGTAGCACATTAAAAAGGCTGTGGAACAGCGTCACTGCCACTGATATTGTGTTCTTTGGTCTACGGTGTTTGTTTACAAGTCTTTGCGAAGGAGTAACGTTTACGAAAGTAGTGTGTAGATCCTTTATTACAATCTGCAGCATGCCCCTTTCCAGTTAAGCGTGATTACTAGATTTTAATAATCTTGGCAAACTACCAATTCTATAGAGGCTAGTATTTGATCCACGAGCTTTCACAATGTCGATGCTGAAGGAAATCGTTAAAAGGAGAATTCCTGCAGCTGACGTTATTGCTGCTCAGTTTGAAAGGCAGGTAACCGAAGAAGACGAGCAAAGAAAAGACTGCTTAAGGATGAAAGTAAGTATGCATATGGTTTACTCTAGTTTACCCAGAGGTAAGGCCTTGTACAGACACTGACAAGTCTTTGATTTTGGTTTCCCCTAACTTAAATTCTGGAAACTTTACGTACCTGCTCCTCACTATCTACTGACGTCAGATTACTTAAATTTGGCAAAGAGTTAGTCAGTACTACAGTGGAATATTATATGGAAAGAATTTTCATTTAACACAGTACTAATGTGTAACGTAACAGAAATTCTCTAAAATCTGGTGCATTTTTCATATATATTTGGAGAGCTGTAAAAATCCAGCAAAAGATGACATCAAAATTTTGTTCAACAGATATGTCATGACTACATCACGTTTTGTAAAGAACTGTATTAATTTCTTTCAGATAGATTTCTCGAAAAACGAGCATCTGTACTCACTTTGTTGAAAAAATCTAATTTATTTGTAATTAAAAACGGATAACACCAATAAGTTTGCAAACTTATGAGTGTATTCCTATAACATTTCTTAGCAAGTGTGCCAAACTTAGTTACATTATTTTCAAAACTTTGAACTTAAGTAGTGCAATTTCGCTTAAGTCCACCTTTAACCTAATACTTGACGTGTAGGTTTTACGCGATCCAAAATGAACACTACGGTCGTTCGCCTCGATAGCTGCGCGGTCACTCTTAAGATGGCTCTATGGTAAGACCCCGAAAGAAGAAAATGTTTAAGTTCCTTTACCATACCCAAATTAACACTAAAAATGATGCTATATGTTTTGACTGGAGCGACATCTGATACCGCTACTTGTCACAGCGCATCAACCCATCCCCTTCGTCCTTACATGCAGACCACCACATAGCGTCATACATCAGCAAAATATCTGCCCGAAAACGTGAGAAACTTCTGGATCTATGTAAAACTGCTAAGCGGGTCTAGGACTTACATCCAGTCACTCGCTGACCACTCTGGTGGGGCCGTTGAAGATAGCAAAACGACAGCCAACGTTTCAAATTTCGCGTATAATACATCGTTCACGCAGACGAATCGTAAAGAAAATATAGCGCCGTTTGATCATCGAACGCACTTCCGTATGGACGACATACTTATATCATCTTTGACGTAGAGAAACAACTGAAAAGAGTTGAAAACAAATAAGTCACCAGGTCCGGATGGAATCCCTGCTCCGTTTTTCTAAGAGTTCTTTACGGCATTGCCCCCTTACCTAGCTTCATTTATCGCGAATCTCTCACCCAGTGCAAAGCCTCGAACAACTGAAAAGGAGTACAGGTGACTCCTGTGTACAAGAGGGGCAAAAGGACGGACTCGAAAAATTACAGACCCATATGCCTAACATAGGTTTGCTGCAGTTCGAAGATCATTAATTTTCTTGAGACCGAGCAAATTATGTCCTCGCCGCAGGCAGATACCATACTGCTAGATTTCCGAAAGCATTTGACACGGTGCCCCACAGCATATTGTTAACGAAGGTACGAGCGTAAGGAATAGGTTCCCAGATCTGTGAGTGGATGGGGGAGTTCTTAACTAATAGAACTCAGTATGTTGTTTTCAACGGCAATAGTTTATCAGAGACCAGCATATCGTCAGAAGTGCCCCAGGGAAGTGTGATGGAAGCGCTATCATTCTCTATCTACAAAAATGATCTGCTGGACGTGGTGGGTTGCGATCTGTGGTTATTTGCTTGTGATGCTGTAGAATACGGTAAGATGTCGAAGTTGAGTGACTGTAGGAGGATACAAGATGACTTGGACAAAATTTCTAGCTGGTATAATCAATGGCAGCTAGCTAGAAGGCTAGCTACAAAAGGGAACAGCAAGAGTGGAAGACCAAGAACGAAGTGATACGATTGGAGAGTGTGTAAGACAGGGATGTAGTCTTTCGCCTCTAGTGTTCAGTCTGTACATGGGAGAAGTAATGATGGAAATCAATGAAACGTTCGAGAGTGGAATTAAAGTTAAAGGTGAAACAATATCAATGATAAGATTCCGTGATGACACTGCTATCTTCAGTGAAAGTGAAGAAAACTTACAGGATCTGCTGAGTGGAATGAAGAGTCTAATGAGAGCACAGCACTGTATGCTGGTGAAACATGGTCTGCCGGAAAACCGGATCAGAAGAGGATAAGAGCATTTGAGATGCGGTGCAACAGAAGGATGTTGAAATGAGGTGGACTGATAAGGTAATCAATGAGGTGGTTCTCCGGAGAATCCGCGAAGAAAAGGACATACGAGAAGAACTCGCGAGGAGAAGGAATAGCATGGTAGGTCCTCAGTTAAGTCATCACGTAATAACTTCCATGGTACTAATGGGAGTTGTATAGAGTAAAAACTGTAGAGGAAGACAGAGATTGGAATATATCCAGCAAATAACGTTAAGATAGTATGGATGAGTAGCGAAAACAAACCCGTAATGCTCCTATATATGATTAGTGCTGTTTTGCTTGATGAAGTCATGTTGTTTGAATATATGGGTGTAACGCTGTAAAGCGAGCATGTGATGATTGTGGTAAGGAAGACGAATGGTCGAATTCGGTTTATTGAGATAATTTTGGGGAAGTGTGGTTCATCTGTAAAAGAGACAGCATGTAGGACGCTACTGCGACCTATTGTGGAATACTGCGTGAGTGTTTTGCATCTGTACCAGGTTGATTAAAGGAAGGTATCTAAGCAATTTTGAGGCGGGCTGCTAGATTTGTTACCAGTAGGTTCGAACGACACGGAAGTGTTGCGGAGATGCTTCGGAAACTCAAATGGGAAGCCCTGGAGGAAAGGCGAAGTTATTTTCGAGGACCACTGGTGAGAAAATTTAGAGAACTGGCACTTTAAGCTGATTGCAGAACGATCTACTGCCGCCAACGTACATGTCGCCTAAGGTTTACGAATGTAGGATACGAGAAATTAGGTCTCATCCTGAGGCTTATTGATAGTCGTTTCTCCATTGCTCTATTTTCAAGTGGAACAGGAAAGGAAATGACTGGTAGTGGTACAGGGTACCCTCTGCGGCAATCGTCTCATTTCTAAGAGGAAGAGATTCCACAACTTTCTTCAGATATGCCAGATCAAGCTGAAGTCACTGACTGATGATCAGATTCGAAATAGCTACCATGTTGCAGACATGATGTTCGCTGTGTATTAATGATGTTCGCTGTTTCACCCGCTGTTTGCAACAGTTCCAAATATTCTCTATGGAATTAAGATCGGGTGATTCAGAGAGCCAATCGATTGCGATAGAGTGCCTTGGCTTTAGCCCAACCAGGTAGGCACGCGTGCAGCACAGTGAACATTACTGTCGTCTTATTTGAAGACGGGCGGGGTCCGCAGCATACTGATCGCGAAGACAGAAGAAACGGCAACAATTCATCACTGACAACGCTAAAATGAACACCTCTGTTCACGTTCACGTTGACTTGAATGAGTGGAGCAATTCAAGAAACAAAATATCACGTAGTCACCGCGCTGGGACAAACTACTTGTAGTTAATACGCCAGGTCAGTACAAATTACGGAACTCTGCCATCTTTTCAGACGGACTGCACTCCCATTGAAACTGAGCTCAGTACCATGGGCACGGTTGTACCATTTTTAGGGAAAGGGTTTTTCTTGAAGCGTCATAGTGTGCACCTTCACGCACCAACCAAGAAAACATTGTTCCGTATTTGCAGCCAGTGTTTTGAGGTAAGTGTAGAACACGTTTGGATTTTAGAGTAGGTTTCGTGAGGATAGTGTTCATTGTGGGATGCTATAAAGCAAAAAAATTATTAGATTGGTAAATTATAGATATTTCAGCATTGTCAATTGCAAAGCAAAGCGGGAGAACAGCTGGACAATGTGGTGTGCGACGAAACAGAGAGCGTTGGGGACGCTGTACTGTGTTTTCTGTATCTTCCGCTCTGTGTAGAAGACATCGTGGATACAAAATCTGACTCGGAAAATACTCATCCAGTAGTATCTTCGGTATACGGATATGCGATATCGGGGCAGGTTCCTCTAGCCTTTAAAAATGGGTCGTAAGACCGATGCGCATCACTACAGACAGAACTATACCGCTGATATCCGTTTGCCCTAATAACAGGGAACATTTGCGTTAGCGTATGATGTGTTTCTTTTTATGTACGATTTTTTTTTAAATGAAACTCCTCCACGTGTACTTAAGATTTCATATTTATTTAGCTATTAGTTTCGACGTTGCGTCAACGCAATCTTCAGGCCCGTACACTTTGATGATATCAACTGTGTGTGGCTGAGTACCAGAAGTCCGCGGTGAGACCAATGCGTGCACCACATGGATGGCGGGAAGTAACTAGTGTGAAGTTTACACCAGTGGGTCTGTAAGATTACGCGAAGATTCCGCAAGAACCAACTGTGTGAAACCCAGTTGGCTATAATCCTTCACGAGATACATTAAGACCGTTGATACCACAGCCAATTTTGATGGCATTTTTCTAGACTTCCGGGAAACATTCGATACAGTTCACTACCGGTGCCCAGCAAACATAATACGAGGTGTGGCTAGAAAAAAACCGGACTAGTACTGGTGAAACAATAAAACGAATGCAAGAAGGCTGAAAGTCGCGTGGCCTGTCACGTGACTCTCGCTCCGCCTACTGCTCGAGTTTCATCTGCCTCCTGCACTCAGTCTGCCCGTGGCGTCTGTTTTAAGTAGTTGACGTTTTGTCTGTGCGTCGGAAAATGTTGAGTGTACAGAAAGAACAGCGTGTTAACATCAAATTTTGTTTCAAACTAGGAAAATCTGCAAGTGAAACGTTTGTAATGTTACAACAAGTGTACGGCGATGATTGTTTATCGCGAACACAAGTGTTTGAGTGGTTTAAACGATTTAAAGATGGCCGCGAAGACACCAGTGATGACACTCGCACTGGCAGACCATTGTCAGCAAAAACTGATGCAAACATTGATAAAATCGGTAAACTTGTTCGACAAGATCGCCGTTTAACAATCAGAGCAGTGTCTGAGTTAACAGGAGTTGACAAGGAAAGTGTTAGGCAGATTCTTCATGAAAGTTTCAACATGAACAAAGTGTGCTCAAAAATGGTTCCAAAGTGTCTCACAATTGAACAGAAGGAACGCCGAAGAATGATTTGTTCTGACATCCTGGAAAACGTTGAAAGTGATCCCACCTTCTTACAAAATGTTATTACTTGCGATGAATCGTGGTTTTTTACTTACGATCCCGAAACTAAACGCCAATCGATGCATTGGAAAACTCCTGGTTCTCCACGACAAAAAAAAGCACGAATGTCAAAATCGAAATTCAAGGCAATGATGATTGTTTTTTTTTTTGACATCAAAGGGATTGTACACATTGATTGGGTACCAGAGGGACAAACAGTGAATCAGCATTACTACATTAGCGTCCTGGCTACCCTACGTGAGCGAGTACGGAGAAAACGGAACGATTTGTGGAGAAAAAAGTCATGGATCCTTCACCAAGACAATGCCCCAGCTCACAGTGCGTTGTCAGTGACGACGTTTTTGCCAAAACACAACATTCCCATCTTAGATCATCCACCCTACTCACCTGATTTGGCCCCCTGTGACTTTTTTCTTTCCCCTAAAGTCAAGTCAGCTTTGGAAGGAACTAGATTTGAGACTGTTGAAGCAGTAAAAGAAAAAGCGACGGAAGTAATGTATGGACTTACCGAAAATGATCTGCAGCATTGCTATGAACAGTGGAAAATTCGTATGGAGCGGTGTAGAGACCGAGGAGGAGAGTACATTGAAGGAGATAACATTAAATTGTAAATAATTGTAAATAAATGTTTTTTCCAGCATCAGTCCGGTTTTTTTCTAGCCGCACCTCATATGTACTTCGGAGATATCTGAATCAGTACGTGATTGAAATAAGGAAAACTCGCCGCATGAGCCGCATAACGGGAATGTGTATACCTTGTGTTACATGTAAACTAAATGCGGATGTTTTCCCATTATTTACCAGTTTTGTACGTAGTAGTATTTTGGCTCATGTGTCTTTATTGGGAGGTCTCAAAGTGTCCTTAATGAAAATATACATAAACACTTACTTATGTTCGTAGACACAGGCGTTGTTGATCTATGTATCAATATGGTCCTTTTACTTCGGATGTGGAACACTGGAAATCAGGAAGTGTTTAAGAAAAACCTGTTACAATTACATGCAAAACCAAAATAACGAACGAGTGATGTACCTTGATGACGCGAGCGGATTGCCTAAACGTCTTGTGCCAACAGTTTGCCAAGCAATCAATGTCAGAGTTATTAATTCGTATTCTATAAAGTCCGCTTTTATTCCCCAAAACAGTCTTTGCCATACAAAGTGAGAGGAGTAAAGAAGGGATGATAATGACAGCGACATCAGATATTGTCTACGTGCTATAACGTTGCTATCATCAATGACCTCGCAGCGAACGATAATTAATACTCCTCAAAAACGAGAGGTGAACAACATAAAACAAAACCCACAGTACGGAAGCGGAAGTCCGCTTTCGCGTCCTCACAACAGAGTTGTACAGGATGCAGGATTACGAATGAAGTATTCTGAATAAGAGGTCCTTTTGTACGTGATACAATCTATCATTTGAGTAGAAATGTTGCAAAATTTCGGTTGGGTACAGGCGAAGCTCCTATGCTGTGAATAGAACGAAGAACTACCGCTGTCCGAAACGATGAAAAGCGTTAACTCGTACTGTGTAAAAAGCGTCGCCGATGCCGATCGCGCGAACTCACACAGGTGCTGCTGCGCCGTCTCGTAAGGTTGGCGGTTCAAGTCGCAGTTAAAGGAAACTACACCGCCAGTATTTGCCGATGAAAGGTGGTGATTGTATCAGTTTCCTAATCCGAAAACTTTGCACCAGTTTCCTAGATTAAATTCCAAACCTCTTCACTGTCTCACGAAGTGAAGTACGGTCGTTGACTATCAGATCGTAAGCTGGTGACTAAGCTCGGCGGTTCCCTTCGAGAAAGACTATGCCCCGGTGCTGTATTTCAAGTTTTTGCCTTGATCTAAAGTAACACGAACACAACGTTATGAAGTGTAAAAGCGATCATAGCCGTCATTCGGATCAGCCATATCACGATTCTTAACTGACACCTCAGAACAGTTCGGAGGGAGGTAACAGCGAACAACTTCCACTACGACCTCGCCCAGGAGGGCTACGATATCGCCCTCGGGGGCTATGCTTACCTCCCGCATCAGCCCTCCATGGTAATATTCTACGGGACCTCGTACTTATGAGATACACTCGCACACACATAAAGCGTGGGAAATAAAATTACGTTACGAAAAGAAACCTATTGACCCGAACCTGATAAAATCGGTGGTCGAAAATGTGAATACAATGACGTGTTTGGACTATATAAGAAGAAATCAATGTTCTACTTACCCGTTTAAAACTTCCGGATTTCTTCTGATGTTTAGAAATAACTGAAACTAAAGGCAGAATTATATTTTATTACACTAAGAACACACGTGCCTGCTTCACTGTCACTGAAATACTGCAACAATTCGCATCGTCACACGGCTAATGACTACAGTAAATTAAATCTCAGCAGGGGACATTATGGACTGGCCATCTTTGATTTATTCGTTTTTCCTAAGTTTTGAGCATTCTACAACTTTCTTCAGATATGCCATATCAAGCTGAAGTCACTGACTGATGATCAGATTCGAAATAGCTACCATGTTGCAGACATGATGTTCGCTGTGTATTAATAATGTTCGCTGTTTCACCCGCTGTTTGCAACAGTTCCAAATATTCTCTATGGAATTAAGATCGGGTGATTCAGAGAGCCAATCGACTGTGATAGAGTGCCTTGGCTTTAGCCAAACCAGGTAGGCACGCGTGCATCAAGATAGGCTTATTAAAGCAGTGCGACACAATTACCAACAAAAACTACAAAATATCGCGTTTGCAGATTTGAACGCTTCGGAGCTTTGCTAAGTAATCTACTAACCGAATTAAAGTAAATTAAAATATGATGCGAAGTGCGAAACGCTTAATTATTAAATAAAAAAGACATCAATAATACTGTCCAGTCTCTAGAAGTAAAATGTTTATCTTCTGTTTGGTATTCCTCTTTTTTAAGTTGATGTTATTGATTGCATAGAAGTAAAATGTTTATCTTCTGTTTGGTATTCCTCTTTTTTAAGTTGATGTTATTGATTGCATTTTCATGCGGACAGTAATTGAAGGATTTACTATGTACCATACATGATTCACCATTTATTGATTAACATTTTATTTGGTAATAAACTTCAATGATTACACAAACAGCGAAGAAGTGGTACTCGTGAACCATTCTCCTATGTTTTGGAACTGAGAACTTGCGATCATTTGCCAATAGTAAATCTAACTGGGACGTGTTTAGTGCAGTCAACGTATTCCTCGCCTATTTAATCTAGCAGTGTCCTTGATAGTTTTTCTGACAACGAGAAATCCGCCATTTCACGAAGAAATGCATCCACCACCACATAGGCGGAGAATACATTGCGTAGTTTCAAGTTCCCTTCCAAGTTACGGCTTCATATTACAGGTCAGTAAATGGAGAATCGAAGAGATATGATCGTTATGAAATATGTGACATGTAGTCTCAGTGTCTTAACATTTAATGCAATCACAACAGTAGAATTGTGTGGCTGAGATGAACATGCACTAAATAACACCAGTGGAAGTGTCCGCAGCTCGTGGTCGTGCGGTAGCGTTCTCGCTTCCCGGGCGGGTTCCCGGGTTCGATTCCCGGCGGGGTCAGGGATTTTCTCTGCCTCGTGATGACTGGGTGTTGTGTGATGTCCTTAGGTTAGTTAGGTTTAAGTAGGTCTAAGTTCTAGGGGACTGATGACCACAGATGTTAAGTCCCATAGTGCTCAGAGCCATTTGAACCATTTGAGCTATTGCTTGATGTGCCTGGGCAGAGGACCTGCTTGTGTGAGCCACTTCGCCCCTACCGCGAGCGGCTCGCTGTGGCGGGTCGCAATCTACCGACTAAAGGGGGAAATTTGTTGACATATTTCACTTTTTTAAGTTTACGACATGCGTCCCGGTTTCTGCTTCCCAAATTACGTAATTTTTAGTCAGTTTAAGAGAAATGTCCTGGTTTGTCAGGCAGGAATTGTGGTAACCTTACTTAGACCGAGCGAGGTGGTGCAGTGATAAGACAATGGACTCGCATTCGGGAGGACGACGGTTCAATCCCGCGTCCGGCCATCCTGATTTAGGTTTTCCGTGATTTCCCTAAAGCGCTCCAGGCCAATGCCGGGATGGTTCCTTTCAAAGGGCACGGCCGACTTCCTTCCCTAATCCGATGAGAACGATGACCTCGCTGTCTGGTCTCCTTCCCCAAACAATCCCACCCCTTACTTAGAGTGCACATGATCAAATGAACTGTAAGATGAAGTACCCCAGTGCAGACGGTTCTGAAGATTTTTTTTTTTTTTTTTTTAATTCAATACGATAACTTTCGTATTTGGGCAGCTCCTTCGGTCACTCTGACAGAAGCGCCGAGGTCAGCAGGCGGAGGAGAAAGTTGTTACGTCGACATTACGCAAGTGACGGGTAATGGTGCGGTGTTTGGAATGCTGGTATACGTGGGCGAACTGGCGCTTTCTTCGGCCCCTGTGGCAGTGTGGCGGAGCGAGGCGGCGGGGCAGTTTGAGTTACGGTACAGCACGGTCCCGCTAGGCGGCACCACCGCAGGGCACCGTGTGGGTCAGCGAGAGAGCCGTGGCGAGGGTGGGGGCAGTGGAGTCGGGCAATTCTTTGGCCTCCTGGAACTTCACTAGCGACCGGTCCTTTTAGGGAACTGTTTACTTTTACTCGTTCACCGTTCCTTTTTTATCTACGACCACTTGCTAAAAATAAGATTTTCTTTTCATCAAAAAATTGTATATTCTTTTTTAACGTATATGGAATTTAAACTGAAGAAATGTTGCTAGCAGTGAAATTCGATTTTACAGCAATGAAACTCTTGCGCTTTACACTCAGCCACTGGCGACGAAGTTAGTAACCTAAAATTGTTTTGCAGTTAACAGTTCTGGGAAATCTTACGATTTTTTTAAGGCAATTTATCGAGTTTTTAAGTGCGCCGTAGTGCTTTAGGGATCATATTCGGATACTGAGCTTCAAATCGTTACCGTCTGAAGAAAATCTGAGAGGGCCAGTTCGTAAGGTATCTTTGTTAGATTATTACGTATACTCGTGTACGTCAAACTCAAGCGGAGTACGAGATTTTCTAAATTCAAACTAAAAAAGTTGAGGACTTGAGCAAGCAAAATAAATTATTAGGAAAGTGTGGTTCATCCATGACGGAGACAGCATATAGCACGCTGGTTCGACCTACGGTTGAGTACTGCCAGAGTGTTTGGGGTCCGCTCTAGGTACGTTTAATGGAAGGCATCGAAGCAATACAACGGTGGGCTGCTAGATTTGCTACCGGTAGGTTGGTACAACACGCATGTAGTACGGGGATGCTTCGGGAACTCTGATGGGAATCCCTGGAGGGGAGGGGGTGGGCAACGTTCTTTTCGAGGAGCACTACTGAGAAAAACTGGAAAATCGGGATGTGAAACTGATTGCACAACGATTTTACTGCCGCCAACATACATTTCGATTAAGGGTCACGAAAGTAAGATGCGATAAATTAGGGCTCATACAGAGTCATGTAGATGGTCTTTTTGCCCTCGCGAGTGGAACAGGAAAGGAAACGGCTAGTAGTGCTACAGGTAACCTCCGCCACGCTCTGTACGGTGGCTTGTGGAGTACGTATGCACATGTAGAATGGACTACAGGTAGTCCGACTGCCCTTTAAATGATTACCCGCTGTCTGTATGTTTACAGTGTGCAACTTAAGTCGATTCAAACAAAGACTCATATAAATGCGACGCCCAGAGTCAGTGGAAAGCGTCGGTTTGTTTGCCATTGCAGACAAATTAATTTTTAAAGGGGAATTCTACGGACCATTCGATATAACGCTCTCAAATTAGTATACAGCAATATTTGGTTTGTCGATATGGATCAACATGGATGGCAATACACGAAGAATAATCAGTAATCCAGCAGCAGCTCGCGTGCCGCCCTGCCCACCGCTGAGTGCTACAGCCAAGCAGCAGCGCTACTCATTCACAATTATACTGGTTACTCTTTGTTAACGGTTAAAGTAGAGCAAACATAGATATCAATGAAACTAGGGTAATTTGGGACTACTCCATCGAATCAGCATGTACAATTGCACTTTAAAAATCCATTTGTCCGTACGACGAAAATATATAACAAATGGCCGTATCTTTTAATTGCGTTGAGTTAGAAGCTTACGTTTTTACACGACTAAGGGAGCGTAGACCTTCGTATGTGATACAAATTTCAACTTCATACGTCCACCCATTCCTGAGAAAAAAGGTCCTTAATAGTAGGAGACAGAAAGACAGAAAGCGACCCTACAATGGTTCCCTTTTCACCGATTGAGGTATAGAACCCAAAAAACGAATTCCACCGAATAGCGGATTTTTGTGTTAATTTTAATATTCAGTTATAAAAAGTTATGTATTACCGATCGATGAAGTTAACAGCATACGGCAAGTACTGGAATTCGAGATGTCGAGAACAGTTTGAAACTTAAGAAGATCGGGCGAACGCAATAAACGAAAGGAACTTCAACTAGACGAAGAACGGTGTAACCAGAACGAATGACTGACGGTGAACGACCGCTCCTTGAAAGTCGTTCCTCGTTCTTCTGCCCAGCGGAGTCAGTCGTTCATTTGGAGCCTTTCTTTTGCGAACGACCCACTCCTACGGTGGCAGCAGGTGCTGTAGGGAAGACTGCTGTGTCAACACAGTATCTACAAGAGGCAGCCAAGTAAAAATAAAACAGACGGGAAAAAAAGTAATTACACTGTTTATTATTTCAGAAAGAAATGTTTGTGGTTGCCTATGGAACCATGACTGTATGCAGAAATGCACCTCTCCGTCCGAAACAAATCGAGGGCCACGAATGTCTTTCTCCAGGACTACAAAAATACGGAAATCGCCTGGGGAAGCATCGGGACTATAAAGACGATGTTTAAGGGCTCCCTATCGAAACTTCTGCAAGTTACTCGAACTAACCTTGGCAACATAATTCAACATGTAGGCAACCACAAACGTTTTTTTCCTAGATGGCACTGACCGACTTGTCTCACTGCAGGATGAACATATTAACGTGTATTGGGAATACTTCTGAAACAATAAAGAATTGCTTTTTTTCCACCTGTCTCGTTTTCATTTGACTACCCCTTATATTAACAAGGAAGGATGCACTCAACCCTCCCGGCGGAGGTTCGAGCCCTCCCTCGTGTGTGTGTGTGTGTGTGTGTGTGTGTGTGTGTGTGTGTGTGTGTGTTAGTATAAGTTAGTTTAAGAAGTATGTAGGTCTAGGGACCGATGACCTCAGCAGTTTTGTCCCTTAGAAATTCACACACATTTGAACATTTGATAGACTCAACGATTCACCAATTTTCCTCATCTTCCACAGGACTGTAGTACATGCGAAGATGCAACAAATCCTGCGTAAGCTACGATCTTCTCCACAAGCGATTTCGAGAACCGAAGTTAGAAGTTTTATGAGTCTGTTTATCATCATACGAAAGCGTTAGTCATGTGACAACAGCGCCAGTAATGAATCAACGTTTCTTCAGACAGGAACAATAGTAATAGTAGTAATAGTAGTAGTAGTAGTAATAGTAATAAAATTATCAATTGTGATGATTCGTTTATCGAAACACTGTGAAACGTTTCTTAAGGCCGTCCACAAAAATACCGTGGCGTCGCACGCTAGTAGGCGGCCCAGAATCCACGTACTAAGCACTGGTAACCTTGATTGCCAAATAAGGCACCGCAGTTATGGTAGGGAACGATACTACTTGTGTCCCTACCGAGCCGTTCTTATTCATCTCCCTACATCACCGAAAAGAAATCAAAAATTATGCCTTAAACGTGAACTCTGATTTGCTAACATTCATCAGAGCTGTGAACCCGATTACGGCTAGAAGTTTGCGTTGTTTAATCCACTTCGTTCCCTTCCTTATAAGCAATAATACACACCAGGAACGTTAATTTATCCAAGGAATAAAAAAGAAGTGAAAATGATTTGTTGCCTAGGATAATGGACACTGCTGGCCATTGAAATTCCAGGACAGGAGGATTAGATGCTAACTAAGTTATACTTCCGTGCGTTATGGTGTATTAGAAAGACTAGATTTATTACATATGTACTCGATTTGAGGGTATAAAAAAAGCACAAAATTTTGTTCGCAGAGCTAATGCTGGTGAATACACTGAAATAAACAAACATAAATGTCTGTGTGGACACTTTTCCAGCTGCAAAGATGCCCACGCCTTTACTCAATGTACACTGAGATGACGAAAGCCATGGGAGACATATGCACACATACAGATGGCACTAGTATCGCGTACACAAAGCATAGAAGCGCAGTGCATTGACTGAGCTATCATTCGTACTCGGATGATCCACATGAAAATGTTTCCGACGTAACTGCGGCCGCACGGCGTGATTTAACAGACTTTGAACGCGGATGGCAGTTGGAGCTAGACGCATGTGACATTCCACTTCGGATATCGCTACGGAATTCGATATTACGAGTTCCACAGCCTCAATAATGTGTCGAGAATACCACATTTCAGGCCTTCATGTAACAACCGAGAGCAGCTTAGAGTAGTCAGTGCTAACAGCCAACCAACACTGCGTAAAGCAAACGCTGAAATCTAACTAGGACGTACGACGAACGTATTCGTTAGGAGAATACGACGAGATCTGGTGTTAATGAGCTACTGCAACATACAACTGACGTGAGTGCCTTGGCTAACAACACGACATCGCCTGCTGCTCTTCTCCTGGGCTCGTGGCCATGTCGGTTGGACACTGGACGACTGGTCCAATAATCCCCGACTTCAGTTGGTAAGAGCTGATCGTAGAGTTCGAGCGTTGCGCAGACCACACGAACTCATGGATCCAGGTTGTCAAGGCACTGTGCAAGCCGGTGGTGACTGCATGATGGTGTAGGCTATGTTTACTGGTCAAACTGAAATGATAACTGACTGGAAATGGCTATGTTCCGCTACCTGGAGACCATTTGCAGCCATTCATGGATCTCATGTTCCCAAATAACGATGGAAAATTTATGGATAACAATACCTCATGTCACCGGTTTGACTAACACACTGGACAATTCGAGCGAACGATCTGGCCACCCAGATCGTCCGACATGAATCGCATCTAACATTTATGGGACCTAATTAGCAGGTCAGTTAGTGCATTAAATCCTGCACTGGCAACTCTTTCGCGATTATTAACAGCTATAGAGGCAGCATGGCTCAATATTTCTGTAGAGAAGTTCCAACGACCTCTTGGGTTCATGCCCCGTCGAGTTGCTACACCACGCCGGGCAAAACGAGATCATACACGACATTAGGAGGTATTCCGCGACTTTTGTGACATGTGTATGTGGCTAGGGTGCACGGTCCTGCATGGCCTCTCGGCTGCTAGTCGCGTGGGACCGTCTGAGATCCTGCATGGCGTTGAGAACGGCCCTGTTGAAACGATCGAATGCATATACGCATGCCAGTCGTGGAATCCCTATCAACGCAAGTAGCAATATCGTTAGACGAGGAACACAGACTGTAGACGGCATTACTATTCCTTACTTGGTGCAGTCGCGCTGTAATCTTTACTGTCCATGCAAATACGCCAATTTCACGCTTGTTGAAAGACGCCTTCATATTATGAAGTTTGAATGGTCTGCAGTGTATTTCTGTGAATAGTCTGGAGGCTATTTCTGTGTCCCTCAGGACGAAGTGGTAAATGTTGAACCAATCGACACTCCCGAGCACTGAGCACAGTTCTTGAGAGATCATTCTGTAGGAAAGTATGCTCCTCATACTTAGGAATAAAGAACGCGTAACAAAAATCATAATTGTCACTAGATGACACCAATAAATAACATCATCAACTGCAGTCTAAGAATTGTTAGTTTCTTATATAGAGTAGCGAAGTTCTGTGATAGCTCCAAAATTATATTCAGTGCAAGTCGATATTCGTATCGTAGCGTCATCAAGAACAATCCGAAGACAACGGTATGACATGACAGACTATGGTTTAATGGAACAGCTCAGTACAGAGTAGTGAGTGAAGTAATCAACGGTTAGAACAGGACGTCTGTCGTACTAGTCAACCACAATGTTATTGCACCTGGGTATGAGGGCGATTTCGTCCGCTTATTATGTGTCAATGTGTAATGGGGTTGACAGTATATGCGCAACTGACCTGGAAGCACTGATGGCGCGGTGCGTTTTCCTTGGTCACTACTGAACTTGTTTAACGTCACCGCGCGTTTCCGATAAAGGCCAAGCGCTATTAATCGTGGTTGAGCAGTTCATGGCAAAGTCGAGAGCAGGAAAATATCTAACGGTAGTTTGAGTAGTTTGTGAGGGGGAACTCTGAAAACATGCACAAAGCAACTTTTTTACACAATCAAACTGCAATCTCTTCAGACTATGAAAACAAGCAGGCGGTAACTAGAATACGAAATTTGTCACTTCGTTTCTCGTCGAGTCTTCATGCTAAAATAAGTGAAGTGCTAATAAAGTTTCCCATTTAATGAAAGTGTGAAAAGTAGTTGTGTGAAAGCGCGAGGTGAACGAAATACAATCGCCTGAAACTCAGTTCGGCGCGCAACACTGCAGACGTGCGGATTGCATAGCCTACCAGCACCAGGCGCTACCTCCACGCTTGCACCGTTGAACGCGCTTTTGCCGTCCTCGCAAGAGTTGTGTGCAGAAAATGAACAAGCCAAACGTGGTTTCCAAAGTGTTTTGTGCATGCCCAGAAACAAGCTATTACATCATACAGAAGAAGAAACCATGCATATTGTAATTGTGGCTGCATGGTACAGAGCGTATTAAACCGCAGTCTCAGCAATAATGTACGATTAAATAAATAATATTGGCATGGAAACCATGGATTTACGGACCCTACGTTCATTAGACCTTTTTGGTCCGTATCCTCTCAGCGACCAATCCCTTTTGTACACGGTGGAAAAAGTCACCTTGTACATTGTACAAAACACGATGGAATGCAGAAAAATATTGATCTGCACGTCGCGCGCTACTTCCTGGTTTCTATGAACTTCGATACATATAGCGATTAAAAATGAGTAATGAGCGAAGAACCTTTGACCATTGGCCAAAAAACTGAAATTGCAGGTTTTCGAAAGAAATGTATTAGGTTGACGATAGTTGGCCAAAAATCGGGAGAAATAATGAAATAATCGCGAGGTGGGAGGTAAAGTGGAAAAGCGGGAGGAAAAGTGGAAAAGCTGGAGTTTCCCGCCTAAATCGGTAAAATTAGTTAGTATGTGACAGTAATATACAAGTTAGCGAAGATTTTTAAACAAGTAAACAGAGCTGGTCAAAATAAAGTTTTGAACGAAACATAGTACCCGGGAGGACACACACACACACACACACACACACACACACACACACACACACACACACACACACACACCACACCGTTAGTTCGATCGTACAGTTTGTACACGAATTTCTTTTCTCCTCCTCTTCCTGTTTCTTCCCAGCGCACCGCGCGACGACCACCGTTGCGGCAGTCTACGACGCGTCGACAGGGCGGGGCCCGCCAACTGTTTTGCACCCAAAAACACTGGACACAGGAGTGGTATTTTTCTCACGACTTCAGCTTTTGCGTACACCATCATGATAGACCTATCCCTTTTCGAGGTCCCGAGGAGAACGAACGTTGACTAATTTCATGGGGGTCCCGTTAAGTACACAACGTGATGACCTATGGTTCGCATAGTCGGTAATTTAAAAGCAGCCAATACACTTCTGACGTGGAGGGGCCAGAGACTGTGCCTCATTTTCTCAGTTACGTTATCCTTCTACACGATACTGCAAGATCTCAAGTTGTCCAAGCTATCCTCGATATAGAGTGTGTGTGACTGTTGCCCTGGGCAGCAAGTGCTTCTTGTCTCTCACCCACTGACCACATCTGATCCATGTGTTGCCGAGCGATTGGCACACAACCATTCGCCAGCCACTGCCATCGATGAACTCTAGCATAGAGTTTAAACAGTATGGAGTGAATTAGCTGTAGTTGTCATTCTTGCTCAGTTCGACTCCATGTCCAACCAGGTTGAAGTCAGAGGTGGTAGTCTCCCATGTCTACAAAATGTTGCACCCCATATCCCTACGAATTTTACAATGTATTCCTTCTACTGTAGACGCGCAGTAAGGAAAATTAAGGTATTTGCCATTCTTCCCGGAGTTGCAGTTTTAATAGCCAGCAGAGTAGATATAACTCTTCGGTTTTTCCCGGTGTACACTATGAAGGCAACATTTTCGGGCAAATAACCGGGTCGTTGTGTCTTACTAATACATCCAGAACGAGGAAATGTACTGACAATCATCTTTCGCTAGGTTATTGTGGGCTATGTGGACAATTTTATGACATGCGCGGATAAGTATTAACGTTTGCTGTTGTCGAATTGCGACTTTTTTTAAAAATGGGAACTGTGTATTTTCTTCTGTAGCACTGGCAAGAGTTTTCAGGAGATGCATGAAAGGCCTGACGTATACGGAACGTGATAGAGATTCAGATAGCAACAGCGTCATACAACACTGTCTAGTTGTCAGGGCAAGAGACTCCACAAACGCCTACCTTCATGTACTAAATGTAAGACAACACGTAACTCAGGTACGGTTCCTGTGATTACCTGTGCCCTTTATGCCTATCAGTCTGTGCTCTGCTGCAGCAGCAATCAGATAACTTGGTAGTGTAGCTATTCAGACATTCACAATTTATGGATATGTTTTTCGTTTATGGTGTCGTCAAACGGTTACAGCGGCAATGTGATTGAATGTTGAAAGGTATCCTGATGGATCGGTCGTTCTATAAACAAAACATGACGCGCACAATTCCAAGTCTTAATACTTGGCGGGGAGGGGGGGTTGTTATGTGTGAAAAATTGAAACAAGAGAGTTACAAAGAAAAGGTGACTATTGAGTTCCATCTACGTTATGTCGTTGAAATGCCCTTCGAAGACTCCTTCCAATTTAGCATGATTTCTGTCTCATAACTTGGCACCTATAACCGTTAAAAATTACTTGTGTACGTCGGAAAATTCTCCGTACTGTCCCATGTGACGTTTTTTTGTCCTCTCCTTTAAATGCCTCACCCCGTATATGGAATGGTGAGGTTTAGTCGGAAGCGAGAGTGCACCACGCACCCCATCAGACCGAAACTGAGTGCTGCGTATTTGGAATACGTGTGGCATGGCAGTTGCACGGCTGTGAGATTCAGAGTAATTAACGTATTGAGTTTGAGACCTCGTTTATTTTCTACGTTGTTATTTTCACCTTCAGCAATGTTACGCGTAGGCGAAATCACACTGTTCTATTGTTCGAATTCTACGACGAAAGTTACTGTTGCTTGTAATGACCTGGGTAAGTCTGCCATTACGTAGGCTGAAGCCAGCTGCATATTACCCCTAGGGGTAACAACAGTGTTGTAACCATCTTCTTCGTTTACTGAAGTTTTACTTTGGCCAATACTGTCGGAAGCAAAACTGTGATGTCCCGTCGTCACTCGTGCCTGGGTGAGTCAACCGGGAAGAGCGCTGCCGACTGCGATTCTCAGTCCGGTATAGTTTCTTCCTGCCAGGAAATTTCAGAACAATGCACACTCAGCAGCAGAGTGAAAGATTCACTCTGCTCTGAAAGGATGTGAATGAAGAACATTATGTTGCCTACTGCTATTAACGTACCTACGATACGCCGTGCGGTTATGTTCCTGTTTAGCATCGAACTGTACAAACCTCGCTACATCAATTACTTCCAGTTTACCACCTCTGCCAATATTCCTGTTTTTTCATATTGAAGGAGGAAGGATAGATGTAAAGAAGAAAACTTAGTGTTTAAAGTCTCACCGACAAAGGTAAGAGACATAGACAACATCCTATATACACTGAAGCTCCAATGAAACTGGTATAGGCATGAGTATCTGTAAGAGACTACGGTGCTGCGGTCGGCAACGCCTATGAAAGACAAGTGTCTGACGCAGCCGTTAGATCGCTTACTGCTGCTACAATGGCAAGTTATCGAGATTTAAAAGAGTTTGAACGTGGTGTTATAGTCTGCGCACGAGCGATGGGACACAGCATATCCGAGGTAGCTATGAAGTGGAGATTTTCCTGTACGACCATTTCACGGGTCCTCCGTGAATATCAGGAATCCTGTAAAACATCAAATCTCCGACATCACTGCGGCCAGAAAAAGATCCTGCAAGAACGTGACCAACAACGACTGAAGAGAATCGTTCAACGTGACAGAAGTGCAATCCTTCCGCAAATTGCTGTAGATTACAATGCTGGGCCATCAACAAGCGTCAGCGTGCGAACCATTCAACGAAACATCATCGATATGGCTCTCGGAGCCGAAGGCCCACTCGTGTACCCTTTATGACTGTACAACACAAACCTTTACGCCTCGCTTGGGTCCGTCAACACCGACATTGGATTGCTGGTGACAGGAAAGTTGTTCTCTGGTCGGAAGAGTCTCGTCTGAAATTGAATCAAGCGGATGACATGTATGGGTATGGAGACAACCTCATGAATCGATGCACCCTGAATGTCAGCAGGGGACTGTTCAAGCTGGTGGAAGCTCTAATGGTGTGGGGCGTGTGCAGTTGGAGTGACATGGAACCCATGACACGTCTAGATACGACTCTGACAGGTGACGCGTACGTAAGCAACCTGTCTGACCACCTTCATCTATTCATGTCCATTGTGAATTCTGACAGACTTTGGCAATTCCAGCAGAAAAATGCGACAGCCCACATCCAGAATTGCTACAGAGTGGCTCCAGCAACACTCTTCTGAGTTTAAACACTTCCGCTGGCCACCAAACTCCCCAGACATGAACATTATTGAGCATATCTGCTATGCCCTACAATGTACTGCGCAGAAGAGGTCTCCATCCTTCCCCATCCCACCCACTCCTGTACTCTTACGGATTTATGGACAGCCCGGTAGGATTCATGGTGTCAATTCCGTTCAGCACTGCTTCAGACATTAGTCGAGTCCATGCCACGTCGTGTTGTGACATTTCTGCGTGCTCGCGGGGGCCTTACACGATATTAAGCTGGTGTACCAGTTTCTTTGGCTCTTCAGTGTACGTTAGAAGATGGGAAAGAAAGTATGTCGTTATTTTCAACGGAAAGGTATCGGCATCCGCATTAGGCGATTTAGGAAACCACAGAAAACTTTAGGCTGTATGCCCCAACAGGGAACTGCACACCGTTCCAGAGCACAAAAAACCCCACCATCCCGTTCCTCGATCGCTCGCTCAAAAGCGCTGGCTTCATCAGCCAGCTGGGGGGGGGGGGGGGGGGGGGGCAGCAGGGTAAGTAGCCATGCCGCTGTTCCTGCACATACATAATTTCTGTGTTGCTGGCCTATCGGTGTGGGTTGGCCTCTGTAAGCGTCTCTTGATGTAGAGACGCTACTTACGTCAGCATCTGCGGCGCGGGAGAGACTACTCCCGCAGCAGGTCAGGCCAACGGCTTGTCCCCCTGTGGTGGACCTGGCAGCCCAGCCCATGAATTAAATGGCTGGCAAAGTGTTCTGCTTTGTTGTAGAACATCCTGGCGGACTGGCGTAAGCGATCCAGCAGGACGGGGATGCCGGTATCTTCGTGTAGCAGCCTCATGGAATAACTAGTCGGCTTGTGCAGCGCGAGTCGAAGTGTCCTGTTCTGAACGCGCTGGAGCGTCGCAATGTGCGACGCAGCTGCACTGCTCCACACCACGGTCGCATATTCGAACGCCGGTGAGACCATAACGTGGAGAGTTCATCTCGTTCCGCACAGAAAGCCAGAGACCTCATACAAGATGGTTTGGCCGGACGGAGTGGCCGTGCGGTTCTAGGCGCTACAGTCTGGAACCGCGAGACCGCTACGGTCGCAGGTTCGAATCCTGCCTCGGGCATGGATGTGTGTGATGTCCTTAGGTTAGTTAGGTTTAAGAAGTTCTAAGTTCTAGGGGAATGACGACCTCAGAAATTGAGTCCCATAGTGCGAGAGCCATTTGAACCAACCAAGATCGTTTGTATTTAGACGACGAGAAAATTTACATGACTCGTGCGAGACGTGACGGGACGGGGGCACGCAATCTTTTTAAGACGGTGACTTCAAGACATTACAAACAGCGAAACCACCGCTTAGGTAAACATCTTGTACTGGGGTGTGGAAGCGAGTTGCTTTATACCCTTAAAAAGTTTGTCAAACCTGAGTATTTGAAATAGCTATCGGATAGTATCTGTCCCGAGATTAAAATTCAAGCTTTTTTTGATGTTGTTCGGGAAGTTAGGGCCCCTGGGCCCCTCTTACAGTTATTTGCAATATGATTTGTCATTTAGTGCCCAACCTCTGCTTTGCGTGTACATCGGCGTACCTGGGATGTGAATGCACCAAAGCTTGTCAATATGAGGCTTTCCACTCATTTCTCTTTATAGTCGTTTCTCTATTTTGTTAAAAATTGGGAAGGAATAGCAATTCATTTGTGTGTGCGAACATAAAATACAGATTAACTCCAGTACTGCACAATTCCTACATTGGTCACTAAGAAGCCACCAGCTGGTAAATAAATGACTGTATTTGACACATTTCGTGTATAACCCATCTTCAGGATGTCATGTACACGTTGGCGGTCGGATATACAAAGACAGTATGTAACAAAGAATGCTGTCATGGGAGACGCTGTTTGTTACGTACTGCCTTTATATATATGATCACTACGATATTCATGACAATCTGAAGATGGGTTCTATCCGAAACGCGTCAAATAATATCACTGATTTATCAGCTAGATGCTTCTTATTTAGTGACAAATACAGCAACTGTGCAGTAGGCTACTCCTACTGACTTGCAAAAAAATGGTTCAAATGGCTCTAAGCACTGTGGGACTTAACATCTGAGGTCATCAGTCCCCTAGAACTTAGAACTACTTAAACCTAACTAACCTAAGGACACCACACACATCCATGCCCGAGGCAGGATTCGAACCTGCGACAGTAGCAGTCACGTGGTTCCGGACTGAAGCACCTAGAACCGCTCGGCCACTCCGGCCGGCGGGCCGTAGCAATAGAGGAATATTATACAGACCAGTGCGCCCCATTCCAGCGATGTGCCAGCTCTCTTTTGGGAAAGGCCCAGAGAATTGTGCTCCGTTGTGGTTGGGCACCGTCCACCAGTTGAAAGCTGAAAGCCCATTAGTCAGCAGTCAGTTCCGGCAACAACCAGAACTGCAACGTATCTAGGTACGCTGTACGTATCACCAACTTCTCGATGAAGAAAAAGGGGTTATACACTATTGTCTTGGATATGGACACAAGAGGTTCACCTTTGGCGGGTTCCTCGCCAACTCCACACGGACAAGCGGCAATTCAGTACCCCACACTCTTACACAGTGACGACTAACGTTTTCAGGTAGATGGAACGTCGCCTTGTCGCTGAATATCAATGTCCTCGCAAAGTGTCGACGACGACGACGACATCCATAGCTTCCCACATACGGGTACGAGACCTCAACCGCCGGGCACGCGAGCCACGAGGCGGGCTTTCTGAAATTGGTGAGTGTGTGAGGACTAACCGGAAAGTAATGTCGCGAAAAGGAAACCACAGTACAAAATCAGTAATATTTTACTTCAACAGTTTGCTACATCTTCCAGTAATTTATCTACATAGTCGCCGCTCCGATTTACCTAGACATTAGTCGTAGCGTTGTACCGACTTTCCAATAACCTCATGACAGAAGGCAGCCGCCTGTGCTTCCCACACTTCTCCGCGCTTGGCTGCAGTTCGCGGAATGTGCCAAAATGCTCTCTCTCCATAGCCAGCGGTTCACGTGAGCAGAGATGAACTGCAGAGGGGGCAGGACTGTATGGTGGGCGATCAAACACTTCCCATTGTAAACACTGCAGGGCCTTTCTCAATGGCCCTGCAATGTGCGGCCGAGAATACTGTCACGAAGAAGAAAGGAAGATAGGGTTCAACATCCCGTCGACATCGAGGGCTCTCGAAGGAGTGGTTTGAGCCGTTGTCCTCTCGAATGCGAGTCCAGCGTGCTAACCACGGCGCCACCACGCTCTGTTTGTCATTATGAAGGAAATGCGTGGCTCGAAGGCAGCGTGAGCTGCATGAAATCAAAGAGTGATGTCACGCGATCGACAGGCATACTAACAGTCACTTCCCAACACTGTTGCGCAAAGCATCTGATTTTCACTGTCGTTTTCATTTCGCGACCTTTCTGACTTTACTTTCCGTACATCCCTCGTATCTTTTATCATCCGTCATTGTAGGTCATATGCCTGTCAATATAACGTGCTTCGAATCCCAGTGAATCATTTAGGCTAATCCTGTACAATGGCTGTGTTCAAACCAGCTTTCCGCTATACGTACTGTATGCCCTACACCTGGTATGGAAGATTTGCCTTTACCTTCTTGAAATTCATCGAACTAAATTTAGTTTACTTTTATCGAATGCTTACTTAAGCAACTCATCTGGAATGAGCAAAAGCAAAACTAAGTTTTACATTCTGACTGATGGACAATCGGGAACAACCGATAACTTGTGTCATCCTTAGACAACGGTACCATCGGATGCGGTATGGAGGGGGTGGGAGACACACATCGCTCTCCCGGCCGTTGTCGGTTTTCGTGACCGTGGAGCTGCTGCTTCTCACTCACGTTGCTCCTCAACTGTCATCACGCGGCTGAATGCACCGCGTAACACTCCATTCACCAAGGAAAAAAAGAAAAATCCCTTGCAATACTTAGAATCGAACCTGAGTCCTCCGCATAGCCACACACACTGACCACTAACATACAGAGGCGAGAGTATCCGGTCGATCGATGTTAACGGTTGACAATTTCAGTAAAGATCTTTCCACTTTTTCTTCCGTGTAGCAACGAATTAATATCAACTTTTAGATATGAAAGCAGCAATGCCGCATACACTGGTCAGTTATTTCCTGGCCATGTCCTGATCAGACAAAAATCGATTGGTCTCAAACATTGGGAACAAAACCGAAATAGTGTTTTCCACTCTTCGATGTGGAACCGGTTTACCACGTAGCGGTGCAAGAACCCATAAACAAAAAGAGATGAGAGAAGTCATGGGACAGCGATACGCGCATATACAGATGGCGGTAATATGGCGTCCACAAACTACAACAGGGTAGTGCATTGGCTAAGCTGTCATTTGCATTCTTGTGACTCATGCGTAAATGTTTCTGAGGCGATTTTAGCAGCACGACAAAAACTAACAGACTTTGAACGCGGGATGGTAGTTGGAGCTAGACAGAAGGGACATTTCATTTCGGAAATCATTAGGGAATTCAATATTTTGAGACACACAGTGCCAAGAGTGTGCAGAGTACATCAAATTTCAGACATTACCTCTCACCACAGACAACGACCGAGAGCGGCGGCGATTACGTACAATTGTCTGTGCTAACAGAAGAAACGCTGCGTGAAATAAACGCAGGGAACGATGTGGCATGTACGACGAACGTTTTCGTTCGGACAGTGCGGCGAAATGGGCTATGGCAGCAGGCTCCCGAAGCGAATGCCTTTGTGAACATCATCTGCACCGCCTCTCCTGGGCTCGTAACCGTATCAGTTAGACCACAGAGTCTGGAAAACCATGGCGTTGTTAGCTAAGGCCCGATTTCGGTTGAAAAGAGCTGACTGGAGGATTCGAGTGTGGTGGAGACCCCTCGAAGCCGTTGTAACACGACAGTGTGCAAGCTGCTGGTAGCTCCATAATGATGTGGGTGGCGTTTACAGGGAATAGACTGGTATCTCTGGTCCAAATTAATCGATCAGTGACTCCAAATGATTACGTTCGACTCTTTGGAAACCGTTTGCAGCCATTCATAAACTTCATGACAATGTACTATGAGACCAGACAATTTTTCGCTCTTGGTTTGAAGAACATTGTGGAGAATTCGAGCGAATCATTTGGCCACCACGATCACCCGACATGAATCCCATCGAACATTTACGGGACATAATCGAGATGTCAGTTTGTGCACTAACTCCTGCACTCGCAACACTTTCGTAATTATGGGCGGTCACAGAGGCAGCATGGATCAGTATTTCTGCAGGGGAATTCCAACTGCTTGTAGAGTCCATGTTACGACGAGGTGCTGCACTACGATAGACGGAAGGAGGTCGGACACGATATTACGAGCTACTTCGTGACTTCTGTCACCTGCGTGTAATTACGATACGGTGCCAGGAGACCAGCTGTGTGGCATAGACTGGCGACCACCAGTGGCTGCTCCCTTTTTTTTGTGGAAAGCAGAGACTGAAGCAGAGAAGCAGAGGAGCGTGAAGCAAGGGGGGGGGTGCAGCCCAGCGGAAGGCGACAGTGAAACCAGAGAGCAGGCGGCCCAAGGTGAACGCGGCGCAGCGGGGCCGTCAGCTGTCCCGTAACAGCACTCCGCGCCGCGCTGGGTGCGATCGATACCGCCTGTTACCGGCGCTGCCGCCGGCTCTGTCTGTTGCGGCCTACAATTCATGTTCCTCATGCTCTGCATGACACGAGAGAGAGAGAGAGAGAGAGAGAGAGAGAGAGAGAGAGAGAGCGAAGAGGGTGGTGGTGGTGGTGGTGGTGGTGGTAGTAGTAGTAGTAGCAGTAATCGTCATCTATGGATCACTTTTACAAGGAAATTGGACATGCCATGGTACACAATTTACTAACAACGAAAATAACATAATTCATATACACAGGCGTTTACATGCGGGATTGTTATAATTAAACAGCAGCTACTCACAGTGGTCGTGCGTGGGCTGTAATTACCGTATAGCAGCAAAACTTAGTGGATATTCTATTGTCTTAATGCCGAACCGTTGGAAAACAAATTAGTTCCAGTTTTGGCCACCAGATGCAAATACGGCGCTGTGGATGCAACAAAGACGTATAAAAATGTTTCCATATGCAAAAACTGGCAATGTCTGATAGGATAGCCACAATAAGTGATTTTACAGTGTTACTTATAATCCGCCTTGACTGCAAAATGTTTATTCATATGACCGGTTTCGGCTCATTTCGCACCATCTTCAGATGTGATATTTCGGTTACAGGAGTAACCCCTACAAATACAGCAAAATGGTTCTAAATGAACCTAAGCCGGTCATATGAATAAACGTTTTGCAATCAAGGCGGATGATAGGTAACATTGTTTCCATATGCAATGAAGAAGGAACGAGACGTGAGCAGACAAGGTCAAACAAGTGAAAAGGCATAATGTCGATTTTATTATTGACCGCCGCTTCCACAAGTATTATGTTTTCCGTATGAACACCGGAGACGTCCACGAGGTACTGGGCAGCGCCAGATTTGCACCTGGCGACTAATATTGTAACTATCTTTCTGCAGTGTAAAACTATTTCGCATTAGCCCATTAGCAAATCTACCACGTTTCGCTGCCCTGCGATAATTACAGCCCATAATGGACCTTCCTGATTACCTGCAACTGATTTATAGCCATCCGGTACTTCCGTGTCTAGCTTGCCAACTATGGGAAAGGTACTCGGCCAATGCCTTATCATGGCAATCTTCCTGGCATTTGCCTTATTGTCCTTTAGGGAAACCATGAAAACGTAAACCAGCATGAGCACATGTAAACTCGAGCCTCCACTCTTCCGGAAACAGTGCTACCACATTCGGTGTGTACCTAGAGTACAATACTGATTCCCATAGAAATTCTTTAATAATGTTAAAGGCTAGTTTTTGTTTGAAGTCAGAAGAATCTTTTATTTATAGGAGAATTGTCCTTTCCTGCAGTTGTTGAAAGTTACGATCTTACACTATTGTTGTCCGCCATTACCGTCGATACAACTATTTTTGGTAATTACTGCTCTTCTAGCGCAGACACTATAGACAATACTTATTCATTTTACGCATTTATGAAAGTAGCAAAGCATCTCCGCCATTGTTTTTGTCTTATGATGCCAATTTTCCCGTACTGGACCACAAATGTCGAGTATGTTATTTTTCACGTAGGTGCCACTACAGAGACAGGTGTAACTAAATATCCTTCACGCAATTAAAATTAACCAACAATGCAAAAAATATTTCCTGACGTACCACATTCCAACGCGGGGAGGGGTGAGACGTATTTGTCCGACTGATAGTTTCACGTGCGACCATTTATGCCCCCAGCTGTGGTCCTCTATTTTCATTTTATGATTTTCAGGAAAGTACTTGCATCCTATTTATGATTTCCAATATTTGACATTTCTGTAGAGTGTTCTACGCGGCATGCGTCTCATGTGACGGTCGCATCGATCTTCCTACTTTTAATCCTTGAAGTGACAAAACATTCTATGTAGCGTAACAATGAAATACATATCAGTGTGTATACTTTTGGAATAGCAATCGACAAACCTGCTTAACTTATTACGTGTTTCTAAGTCCACCATGAGTTACGGGGTAGTACATATCCATACCAATGAATCAGGAGCACAGATCCTGTACCGTGAAAGTTTGAAAAAAATCTGCAGGAAATCAGCAACGTTATCTTTTCTTAATAAACATAAGCCCTGGAGAGGAAGACATTTCCTTATAGACTGTGGTTCACGTCCTACTTTAGGTCACACATATAAATCAAATTTTTCAGCCATTTTCAGTATCAGAGTTTCAGGACTTTCGCGAATTGGTTCTTCAAACAAAAGCGCACAATATACCCTGTCTGCCGCACCGGTAATGGAGGTTTCACCCACTAGCTCCACTGACACTGTTTTCCTCACAAGTATCAGTTACCGTAGTGGTGTTTGAGACTGTAGAAACAGTAACTATGTATGTCATTTGCATCAGAATCTCCTCCAAATTCTGAATATTCTGTGTGGTCTTCTGTAGCCGCATCGCACCAGTTCATTTCATGATCAGCCAGAACTTCAGCTGCCACGAAAGTATCTAAAAGAAATATTCACGAATGTCGGTATAATCTAATCATAAAAAACAACCAAAGATGAGTAAATAATATGCCTATTACATTTAAGCGTACGCATAAACTGTTTTCGTCATGTGGCGCATTTTCAGTTATCGTCCTACATGTACAGCGTCAACGGAAATATTTAACATTACCACAGCGGCTCACATTTTAATGATAACCGGTGAAACAATATTATCTACGGTTTCAATTCTTCATTAGAAGAAGCATTTCACAGCACATCATCAGGAAAATTATACCTGAGTGGGAAATGAATTCACGGAATCTATTTGTTTACATCGGCGGCGAAGGAGAACACTACCTGTAAACATGCTTACGAACGACTCCGTATTGATTTTCTCGTTTGTAATTCAGGAAACGTTACTGTGAATAGAACATACCGTCGTTTATGTCGGAAGTTAGCAGTGGAGTAAATCCACAGGTGACGACAAATTATAGCTGAACACAAAACCAGCTCTGAAAACTAGTACGCCGCGTGGGATTAGCCGAGTGGTCTGGGGCGCTGCAGTCATGGACTGTGCGGCTGGTCCCGGCGGAGGTTCGAGTCCTCCCTCTGGCATGTGTGTGTGTGTGTGTGTGTGTGTGTGTGTGTGTGTGTGTGTGTGTGTGTGTGTGTGTCGTTAGGCTAATTTAGGTTAAGTAGTGTGTAAGCTTACGGACTGATGACCTTAGCAGTTAAGTCCCGTAAGATTTCACACACATTTGAACATTTTTTGAAAACTAGGGCCTCAAAGGCTGTCTGTAAATATTCATACCACTGGTCACTTGTTCGTTCGCATCTGAAGCATAGAAACATAAAAATTGTTTCATACTTACCAGAGAAACTATTGTGAATACACTAAAACCAATAACCGATTATTTGCAGTAAATAAATGAACAACATTAAACACCGTTGGTAAACATATTTACCAGTCTCACGACGTTGGTATGGTCTGACACAGTTTTTGCACAAACCAATTTCATATATTATGAGACATACGAATAACACGCAGCAGATTTCCACTGGTCCTTCGATAACCTATCTGGGACACATCCGTCACAATGGTAGTGGATGGTTAATGGGAAATGAGCACAAAACTGGAGATTACAGTGTGGCGTTAATGTGAATAAAATGCATTTCTGTATCAGCTTGCATAGTACTGTAAAAAATTAGATATTTTGTCTAACATACGATGATCATATCTGCGCTGATGGGACTGCAATATGACGTGGCATAACGAATAAATGAAATTTATTTGAAACGTGTTGTCTGAGCGCCACAGTCGTTTCTGAGGAACGTCTCTGCCTTCCTCCGAGCTTGGAAATACTTCACAAGCTAATTGTCAAGAGGAGGGGGAGGAAAGACCTCTGAATCACAAATCTGACATACCACCACCTCAAGCTTGAGTTGCGCTCGTTGCCTTGTAAGAGTAAACGCTGTGTTCTGGAGGCACAACTGTGTTGCCACACAAAAGGAGTGGAGGCCACGGCAAAAGTCACGGCCGCCGGCCAGCCCAGGGAACAGCAGTCGGCACAGTAAAAGGCGCACAGTTTCCAGGGGCCAACCAGAACCTTTACTCTCCACTGTGAGAAAAACTTCAGCCGTGCAGCTCAACGTGAAGCAGAACACTACTGATGTAATTCGCCTTCTTACAACTCTAGCTTCACGATTAGACTTTCCGGAAAGTCTAGTTCTGAAATGCCATTTGAGATACGTATTATATGGTTTTAGTTTCTACCACGGAGCTTCTTCCGAATGACCCTTTTTGTTAAAAGAACAAAGGGTCGAGGCACGTCTAAAATGGAACAGAATGGGCTACGAAATCGGGCGCAGACTTAGGAGGAATCAAACCGACAATCGCATGCAGTTTTCAACAGGTGACGTGAAAAACCTACACCCAGCCGGACGATGATCAGAGCATTTGCGCCTTCTGAATACACAGTCCAGTGACTTAAACACTCCGCCACCTCAATCGTGACAGCCGAGGTCCCAAAATCTCCTTCGATACAAAACTTTCTGCAGATCTTCAGAGCTGGCAGCGAAACTGCCAAACTGTTCTGGGTTAAATCGAAACCATTCAACGTAAATTTATTTCATAACGGCAATGGCGATGCGCATGTCAGATAACACTGCCCCACGGACCACTATCAATGATGGTACTACATTTCGCCCTCTTGTTTCACCTGTGTGATTGCATGGATAGGAACACACTCCACTGGTGCAAAATTGTAACACCCCCCCACCTTTACAGATCATTTAATACACCACTGACAACTCACGAAAAAGAAGAAGAAGAAAAAAAAGAGTATCAATTATGTGACGTACGCGAGTATTTCCAGTCCTGGACGATGTGCAATTCGAAGATTTTCCGAATGTTCATTGAGAAAACACACACACACACACACACACACACACACACACACACACACACACACACACGAGAGAGAGAGAGAGAGAGAGAGAGAGAGAGAGAGAGAGAGAGAGGAGTGGGGGGGGGGGGGGAGATTCCGAAGAGGAAAGTCAGCAGTTTCAAAAGAAGGAATATCAGGACTTAACGTTCCATTGGCCAATTAGGGAAGGAAATCGACCGCGTCCTTTTCAAAGAAAGTATCCGGCGTTTGCCGTAACTGCGTTAAGGAAACTACTGACAGCGTAATTCTGGAAGACCAGCGAGGGCTTTGAACAGCCGTCTTTCAGAATAGTTGTTCCATATCCAAACGGTTTTGATTAACAATCGAATTTACTCATTCTGTTGTAATCTGTTTTTCAATCAACAAATTTTATTACAGTTTTTCGTCAAACTTCAGCTTAGAGGACACAGCTTTTATGTATACGCCAAGCGTAATTGTAGGAGAAAATACAACTTCTATAACTGCAACAGAATTATGAGTCAATATATATATACGAAACTGAAGTTTTATACGGATGCTGTACAGGTATGACTGAAGAGTAGATTTAATGGAAACTTGTCATATTCAGGCGAAGATTCACACTAACCTATTGCTGCCATTTTAAAAGGTAATTTTACGAATGTCCAAGGACACTCATTTAAACAATGGTTTATAATTTGACTTTGGATATTTATAATTTTAAGTATGCCTTTTCCAAGTAAGAACAAAGAAACGAAAACAGTCCACACACTAGCATAATCTCTCGGCTAGCCATCCTATCTCTAAAACGAAGTTGAGCCCAGTTGACAGGTGACGCCCAGCTTCGGCTCGGGTTCTACCGATTGACACTGAACGCTGTTTTAGGAGTACTAAATTTTTAGTGAGTGAACTTAAAAAGATTTCGTTCTTTGTAGCCGGTTAATGGGCAACAAAGACCCCCCCTCTCTCCCTTTCCCCCGCCCCCCCTACACACACACACACACACACACACACACACACACACACACACAAGTGTGTGTGTGTGTGTGTGTGTGTGTGTGTGTGTGTGTGTGTGTGTGTGTGTGTGTAGGGGGGGCGAGGGGGGGGGGAGGAGAAGACAAGAGAGTTATGACCTTTTAACTCTTTGGTCTCCTTAAACGCACACTCAGCTGTAGCGAAAATCTCTTCAACCAGACGTACAGAGACAAGATAGAAACAGTATGAAAAATGGCTCTTCTGCTTATTGAGTCGGTAGGACTAGGGTTGACAGATCCAGCTTGCAGCAAATTGGGACAGGCTAGTGGTCTAAAAAATCGGCGGAACAACGACTTGTAAGTCGGAACACAAAAAGGAACTACATTTTGTATCATTGGATAGGTACTTTCTTATTACAAATTGCGGACGAAGTTGCTCCACTGGTAAGAATGTACACAAAATGGCTATTCTCTTCACGGAAAGCACCAACGTTACGATTGTAATAAAATATTTTGGATAAATTGTATTTGATTTTTTCATTGGCCTTCCCGATATCTGTGACTCATTGTTTTCTTAATTGAAGAAAATCAAATGTTAAATACGAAGAAACACGCGTTTAATGAAGAATTGTATGCTTTCCGTTTCTTAAGAACAGTAATGAAACTTTAGACTGAGGCGACAGAACTCATGCGATGCAATAGGCACATATACAGATGGCGGTAGGATTGGTCCACGAAGTATGAAACAGCAGTGCATTCGCAGAAATGTCATTTGTACCCCCGTGATTAATGAGGAAAGTTTCCGACGTGAATATGACGGCACGACGGGACTTAACAGATTTGAACGCGGAACGATAGCTGGAGCTAGACACGTGGAACGTTCCATTTCGGAAATCTTATGAAATTCAGTATTCCGAGATCCACAGGGTGAAGAGTGTGCCGACAACACCAAATTTCAAGCATTACCTCTCACCATGGACAACGCAACGGCCGACACCTTCACTTAACGGCTGACACCTTCACTTAACGACCGAAAACAGCGGCGTTTGCGTAGAGTTGTCAGTGCTAACAGACAAGCAACACTGAGTAAAATAATCAATGTGGGACGTACGACAAAAGTATTTTAACGAATATCGTCTATTTCGAAACGACATAAATACTAAAAATATGAATGAAGTTATGAATACAGCAAGTAGCTACTACACAAAGAAGCCTAAACATCGATCCGTCGTAAGTTACACGCGAAGTTGCCTGAAGTCGTGGGATACCTTCTAGTATCATGTAGGACCTCTTTTTGCGAAGTGCAGCAACTCGATGTAGCATGGGTTCAAGAAATCGTTAGAGGTCCCGTGCAGAATTATTGAGCCATGCTGGCTCTAAAGCTGTCCATAACTGCATGAACTGACCTCTCAGTCAAGTCCCATAAATGTTGGATGGGACTCATGTCGGGTGATCTGGGTGGCCAAACTGTTCGTTCGAACTGTCGAGAATGGTTAGGGCAATGCGGCGAAATTTGGCGTTAATGGGCTATGGCAGCAGACGACCGACGCAAGAGCCTTTGCTAGCAGCACGACATCGTCTCAATAATAGTGTGGACTTCATGTTCTCAAACAAAAATGGAACATTTATGAATGACAGTGCGTTGTGTCACCGGGCCACAATTCTTTTGAAGGCCATTCTCGACGGTTCGAACGAACAGTTTGGCCATCCAGATCGCCCGACCTGAGTCCTATCGAACATTTATGGGACATAATCGAGAGGTCAGCTATAGAGGCAGCATGGCTCAATATTTCTGCAGGGGATTTCCAACGACTTCTTTAGCCCACGCCAAATCGAGATGCTGCACTTTGCAAAAAGAGGTCAGAAAAAAAGGAACATCTAGAATGAACTGCAACATCATGCAGGTAACTGTTTTTCGGGATATATATGTCACTCAATAAAAATGGCTTCAACTACCCACTCGCTGATCTTACTCTCTCACAGAAAGGAGTTAAGTATGCAGCGATAAAAATATTTGATCATCTCCTTTTTAAATTCCAAGTGCTGGCAGATAATGACAGTTATCAAAACAATTCCTCCGACTGTATAGATGAATTTGTGGTATGTATGTGGTTGGATTATACTTACCAAATATTTGTCCATATATATAAAAAAAGTATCCATTTACGAAGAAAAAAAAAGATAGTGTGGCCCTAACGGCCGTGGGAGGCCCCATTCGGGGAAGTTTCACCGCCGGGTTGCAAGTCTTATTTCAGGTGACGCCACGTTGGGCGAATTGCATGTCAGTGATAACGAAATTATGATGATGACAACACAACACCCAATCCAGGAGCGGAGAAAGTCTCCAACACGTTTCTTGTAGTGGCCATTTACGCAGCAGCTGTATATAAATTGCAGTTGTTTCAAAGAATATGCCTTTTTTGCATGCTGCACATCGAAATTTTTATTTATGCATCCAGTCTCCAATCCGGCTGGGAATCGAAGCCGGACTCGCTGCATGGTAGGAAAACATGTTACCACTCAGCTAAGCAGGGGGACTCCAGTTACGTAAATGGACAGTTTGTACATATTTTCAAAGAAAATGTACTGTATTTCTATATCTACTGAAACGCTCCACATCACGATTTGTCGAATATTATACCCGGAACAAAGGGGAAAAAGCCCACAAATACAATAAAAGAGTGCCGGCGGGTGTGGCCGAGCGGCCCTAGGCGCTTCAGTCTCGAATCGCGCGATCGCTACGGTCGCAGGTTCGAATCCTGCCTCGGTCATGTATGTGTGTGATGTCCTTCGGTTAGTTAGGTTTAAGTACTTTAAGCTCTAGGGGACTGATGACCTCAGATGTTAAGTCCCATAGTGCTCAGAGCCATTTGAACAATTTTGAACAATAAAAGAATCAACTGGTTAACAGTTTATTCTTTTCTTTATTCCTTGAAGATGAGCACCAGTGCCACGAAACACTTCGCTAGTGAACAAATGCCACAAAATTATTAATTTACAAACAAATTGACTGACAGCGGTATATACATATGATCTTATTTTCCAAATAATTCTTGATTCACGTTCATGTGATATGAAAGTACGTATCTGGCGATATAGTCTCAATAACAACGTGGAAAGACAAGTTTGGCAGCAGAATGGCCCTGCAGTGAGGAGACATCATCTGGTGTCGGTGCACGACGCATCCTCACTTTCGACTGTGTTTGGAGAAATACTATTACCGCACACAAGTGCAGAAATGAAATATAGCAGCATTTTCGCATTTCCGCCTTTGCAGAGGTATCAGTAGTTCGTACTTCGTCTTCGAAGATGATACCTACTTTCTGCACTGAGCTTCACTGGTGAATGACGTTAACATTGGTGAAGATATCCACTGCTGCCTAGACTGACCATCGAAGTCTCTGGATCCCAATGCCTGCAATGCTTTGTGTTGACGAATTCTAGCACCTCTGTTGCACCTAGGGATTCTTTCACATTACTGTGCCACGTTTGCCGTAGAGTGCGGCAAGACTGCAAACAGATCTGTTCCATCATCAAATCAAGAGCACGACGGGCCACTGCTACGTTCATGTGGCAGATAAGAGTAACCATAAGTAATTCTTTTGCGAGGAAGGTCTTTTTTAATGCGCACTTCACGTTTCAGAGCTAATCTACTTACATCTCTCGGACGCTTCTGTCTGACATATGACTCTGACAACACTTGACCTAGCTTTGCAGCATTTAGGAAATTCTGTTTAGCACGTACAGGGGTTGGACAACATGGGAGCACCGTGAGAAATGCATGTTGAACATAAATGCAAATGCTAGCCAAGTCTGCAGGTTGCGCTGTTGTATTTGACCACGAAGGGCGCCTGTACAATCTCGTCAATACGTTGCAAATGTCATTCGCGCTAACAACATTGTTCCATGTAGTTGTGAATGAATTAATTACGTCGGAGCTAAGCGAATTCGACCGTGGACAAACTGTTGGTGCCCATATGGTGGGTGCTTCCGCAACCAGGACAGGCGAAGTGTTCGATGTTTCAGGAGGCACCGTGTCGCGGATTTATACTGCACACAGGGAAATCGGAAAATCATCATCCGCAGTTGCAACGCAGACGAAAGCGTATGTTGAGTGATAGTGACAAACGGTCACTGAGGTAATCACGACAGCTGGAGAAGTCACTCCAGAACTGAATTTCGCACTCGTGACGAGCTGTCAGCACCAAAACAACACGAAGGGAGCTCCAGAGGCAGGGAACTGCAGAGCGAACTGGAATTCTGGTTGGTTGGCTGGCTGATTTGGGGGAGAGAACGAAACAGCGAGGACATCGATCCCATCGGATAAGCGGTGGATGAGGAAGGAAGTGCCCTTTCAAAGGAACAATCCCGGCACTTGCGTCAAGCGATTTAGACAAATCGCGGAAAACGTAAATCAGAATGGCCGGACGCGGGTTCTGAACCGTCCTCCTTCCGAATGTGGGTCCCGTGTGCTAACCACTGCGCCACCACGCTCGGTAACTGAAATTCTGAAACTACCAAAGAATAATGCAAATGCCAATAACAGGACAACGTAATCCGAAGTTATAAAACCTGGACTACGGAGCAATAGAAGAACGTAGTTTGATCCGGTGAGTCTTGCTTCACACGTTTCCAAATTCTGCTCGAGTTTATGCCTCGAAAGTGAACATGGCGGGGATTCGAAGATTTGGACAGCCATATTGTGGTATTTCATGGGCCTCATAATTACTCTGCAAGGTAGCATTACTGCTAGATTATGTGTCCATTTTGGCTGATCATGACCATCCCACGCTACAGTCATCGTTTCCTACTGTTGGTGTTACGTTCCAAGACGACAGGGCTTCTGTTCACACAGCGTGCGTCGTCCAGGAATGGTTTTTTGAGTACGAGAATGAAGTATCGCATCTCCCCTGGCTACCACAGTCAAAAAATGGCTCTGAGGTCATCAGTCCCCTAGGACTTAGAACTACTTAAACGTAACTAACCTAAGGACATCACACACATCCATGCCCGAGGCAGGATTCGAACCTGCGACTATAGCGCTCGCGCGGTTCCAGACTGTAGCGCCTAGAACCGCTTGGCTACTCCGGCCGGCGCCAACACAGTCACCTAATCTCAGCTTTATTGAGCTTTTGTGGTCTTCATTGGAGTGGAGAGTGTCAGATCGCTATACATCTCCATCACCGTTACCTCAACTTTTCACTATTTTGCCGGAAGAATGGTATGAGATTCCACTGAGAACCACAAAGGACCTGTATTTACCCATTCCGAGACGACTGGAAGCTTTCTGAATGCCAAAGGGTTTCCTCACACCGTTTTAGGCATGATTATGTGTTTTTGTGTTTCCATATCTTTGTCCGCCTGCTGTTTGCCTTCATTTCGTGACTATGTCAGCTTTTCGATATTAGTGTAGCTCCAATGCCGTAACATACTTCATCTTCACTTATCCCGAAAGCAAAAGAAAAAACAATATGCGAGTGTTACGTCCGGTCGAAGACGAGGTCAAGGACGTAACTGCGTTCAGAAAGGATATACTCAATCCCGTTGATAGTTGCGTGTTTGCGATATTGGAAGTAGTTTACTTTGGAGTGAAATTGGAGTAGATTTTTCTTTTCGTTAGTACGGGTACTAGTAATATTCGACAATCGAAATAAATTAGTAACTGGTTACTTTACCAAACCGCTTGCTCAGATTATAATAGTTGCTGAAAGGTTTAAGGAAAATTTGAGCCTTGACACTCATAGTTTAAAGTGGTTTCACCCTGTCCTCGATATACTGGCGAAAATACGTGTTTACAGTCGTTAGCAGGCAAAAAACAGCTCGAAATTGTTCTGAATGCTTTCTCCGAAAATTATTTTGGGCAATTAGTTTAGGAAAGTAAATGGCTGCAGTAACATACTGGCTATAAAAAATTCAGTGTAAAGACACAGCGTCATGACAGATACAGGAATTAGTGACCAGAAGGTAGTTGCAGCGAGACTGGGTATCCTACCATCCGAATCCAACTAAAATGAGCGAAAAATACCTTTACTTAGATCAGCAGATAAAAATTCGTTTCACATCTTACTAAGAGTCTAATTGTTTCCAAACTATGTAAGCATCGATCAGATGCAGTAAGCATAGGGAGTACACATGCGGCAAGACAATACCTTAACTGCGCGATAGCAAGGTAATATTATCGATGACAGTACTATTAAAGCGGAATTACACGGTTTTCTCAAATTTATCTGCAATACAAGATGTAAATATTCCAGGATTTGCATCTAGCAAAACTTTCACCATGAGTAAACACGCCCAGTGTAGGAAAGCAACTCGACTCAGCTAATTAAGGCAAGTCCTTCGGACCAGACTATATCAGGATTTTGTTTTATCGCGCAATAGTGGAGAGATTGTCCCGGTTTTGACAACAGGGTTGCGGTGGCAATAATTAGGAGACAGGTGTGTTTGTTGCGGCGAGATCTTTTCACCAAATTTCAAGATTCTCTTCCAAATGGACAAATTTTGTTGACTTTCACCCACACCGTGAAAATGACCATAGTCATAACAGCAATTAGAGTTCGCACGGAAGGATTTGTGTGTTCATTTTTCTCACATGCTATCTGAGAGTGCAACGGCCGAGAAATAGCGACAGTGGACCTGTGAAACCTCAGCGAAACTGTATAGCATTTACTGCAGAGTAGTCATACAGACATGCACTAAACAAGGAGCACAATCTCGGATTAAGTAAGAAATCGTCCGTATCCTTCTCAAAGGTACCACCCCAGCACCCGCGTTGAGTGACTTGCGGAAATCGGGGGAAAACGTAGATCTGGATGGCCGGACGCGGTGTTTGAACCGCCCTCATCCCGAATGCGAAGTCAGTGTGTTACCGCTGCACTGCTTTCTCTGTCGCGAAACTGTACAGTTTTATGATATCACCGAGTAATCTGTGATCACGCTGGGCGGACCGGAGTCTTACCGTGCGTTTAGTTTACGAACATTAATAGCATTTCGGATTGAGGAAGAATTCGGCCCCGGAAGGCGGCCAACCGTGCACATTCCCTTGAAGCAGCTTAACCTCCGCGGTAATTCAATAAGTGGCCCGGCCGGTCGGGGCAGTGCGAGCCGAGCCACGCTACGGCACCGTGGAGCGCGGGCAAAGCCGCCTGCTGACGTCACCGCGCGTCCGTCCGCCACACACGCCCGCCATGACACTCCCGGGCCATTCAGCCGGAGGACACGCACTACGCGCCGAGGGTCTGTTTTGGAGCTGACGACCGGCGTTGCTGTTGCCTAACGCCCATCACCAGCAGAGTTACGTTACGGTCACCTCCCTGGAAAGCCGGACGGCGACGAATGCTAATGAAGTGGCTCCACTAGAGGCATGAATGACCTCACCTTGCTACTGGAGAGCACTACAGGCTAGTGCTTTCACAACTGATTTACAACGTGAAAACACAAACTGTTTTGTCCCTGACACACAGGCGCGGACCCATCATCCTCCAACTTTACCACATTGTTGCGTAACTGTCTATTAGCTGCTGGTGCTGCTGCGATGCCGTGGCTTGGGTCCCACAAACCGATCATCTCGTATATGCCTTATGCGCAAAAATTCTCGCGAGCAACTTCCAAAACTGAGGATAGTACGGCAATGAAGCACATTGAGGTAACAAACTCCGTACAGCTGAAAGGATATCCCATTCTATTAACTAATTGCCACTCGATCGCTGTGGCAGGGACATGTGAGCAAGCAATGCTGCATAACATCCGGCAACCGGAAATACTCCGGAACATCGTAACCGCAGTACATGATCTCATTAAGCTATTCCGCACACCCGTTCACGGTATTCATAATACGTTGCCTTCAATTGCTGCTTAACTTTTGAGAAATGAATGGATAATAAGCTGATCTGCACACTAAACGGAGGCTGTTTTACAAGAAAATACAGAATTTCATGCGTAGAAAAATGTTGAACACTGATCAATGGTGAGCTAGGGTTAGTGGGTAAGACGACAATTTCGCCTGCTTTAAAGTATAACAGTGGTTTCGCTCTGTCAATCGACATTCAATTGCGGTTTTCCATGTCCAAGGCAAATATTATATTGGCAAACTACCTGTGATATATTTCTCTGCTGAGGAGAAGCGGAGGGTAGAGAGAGAGAGAGAGAGAGAGAGGGGAGAAGAAGAAGAAGAACGACGTAATATATATATATATATATATATATATATATATAATTTCTGGGTGGTACTTTACACGCATGGTGTCATTTTAACTGACGACATTGAAATGTTTCGAAAACTACACATCGGATCAAAATAGTTATAATTCCAATTTGTCTCTGAGTGGGACATCCAATGGTACCTCACTCGACCGCCACCCCAACCATGTTCGTGGGCAACTTTGAAATCTACAATGGGAAACCCCGTCTTTTACCGCAAGTTACGATTCTACGGCAACATAAACATACGTTTTGTCTGTAGCGTTTGTTTAGTTTCGCCACAGATGGCGCTGTAATCGGAGGAAGAGAAATTTGTACACTATCGTAATTTACGACATGCTGCTTAATGACCCTTCAATATTCAGTGGTGCGTGGAACCCCATTTGCACGCAGCGAGGGTAGGACAGGCCGGTATTTCGTAATTTCTAATTGGAAACCCTATTCGCTACGTTGTATTCCTTCGACATACCGAACAGGGGACTAATCGCGCGCCACGGTAGCCGTATAGCGGACTACGGCGTATCGTAAGAGGCAGTACACTACGACCAGAGATCACGTATTGTGCAGACGTGTAATATATAGCGCTGCACACCCACCTATCATTTGGAGAACAGACGTGCAAGTGGACGATGAAAGTTGCAAACACAGAAGAAAACACTGAAATGATCGTGATTTACGGATAAATGTTGAGGCTGCTGTTGCCTTGTGCGCCGAGCGTTTTCTAAAGAACGCTCGCTCTCGTTCGTTCTTTTACAAGTTTGTGAACGCCTTGATGTCTGTGGCAGCGGACAGACCGGCAAAAGGAAAAGAAACAAACGTATTACAGGAGAAGCTTATGAAATAGCTGTACTAGCGGCATTGTACGCAACCCATGGATAAGCGCCCGGAAATTAAACAGCGTTTCCGGTACGTCCGTAGGTAGTACTGTCACAATACTGCACCGTCCTGAGTATCACCCATACCTCGTACCGCGGCACGAAGAACTTCGTGGTGCCGATTTTCAAAACCAGATAATGTTTTAAGAAGGAGCACGTCAGCAAATACAAACGACCCCAAACGTTCTTTGCCGAGGTACTACACATTCACAAAACATGGTAGCGTTAACTGGCGTTACATCCATTACTGGAGTTTAGACAATCCCCACAGGTTACAGCAAGCTGCAACGTTCTCAGTAGGTTAACGTATGGTGTGACATCATGGGGTACAAACTCATTATTCCGTATTTTACCAACGGTACGTGCGAAGAGGAGTTACCGGTACTACTGCACGATGTTGCTCTGAACGCTCGACAACCTAAGTTGTTTCAGCATGACGGTTGCCCAGCACATTATGTAACTGAAGCACGGGAAGATAGACCTTGTTTTACACTGGTCGGGGGATCGGAAGAAGTGGTCCTATTAATTGGCCCGCTAGGTCGGCGGATTTGACGTCGGTGGATTTCTTTCTATGGGTTATTTAACAGATAAAGTGTACCAGCAAGTGCCAACAGACCGTGAAGACATGGCCGACTGCATCAGAAACGCCTGAGCTGGCTTTCCCGCAGATGTACTTCTATCCTGTGTACGGTCATTTGAAAAGCGTACTGTACTGAAGTTGGTGGTACTATGTTTGAATAGTTACTCCATTTGGCATCCGCGTCGAGTCACAGCCCACAGTAGCGCGCCGAGTAGTACCCTGTTCCACATGTTGTAGGAATACAATGGTGCGAAGGGGTTTCCAATTAGAAGTTATGAAACGCTGACCTGTCTCAACCTCGCAGTACGGAGGTGGGGTTCCACGTGCCACTGGATACTTAAAGACCATTGAGTAGTACAACGTAAACTACGATTGTGTACCCATTACTATTCCTCTGATTACAGGACCATCTGTAGCGAAACAAAGACAATGCTTCGGACAAAAGGTATTCAGATTTGTCGTAAATCGTAATCTGCAGTAAAAAAAACCGGGCTTCCCACTTAAGATTTCAAAGTTGACTCTCGCCACCCACGTTGGGTGGGGGCGAAATGTCGAGTATGGTATCATTCTGTCCCTCTCCGATACAAACTAATTGGAATTATAAAGTTTTTTTGATCCGATGTGTAGTTTTCGAGATATTTCAATGCCTTCAGTTAAAAATGAACACCCTGTATAATCGTTTTTTGACAGAATAGTAGAGATTTGCTGACATTTGTCTTGCTATCTGCGTAATAACACTGTAACGGCATCCTTTCCTTAGTCATTGTTTTGTCATAATTTAAGAGAACCACGTAATACCTACATGTGGGTGGCAGGATGCCATCCTGCCGAATGCGAGTCCAGTATTTTAGCACTGCGCCACCTACTAGCTCGCTTACCTTATCAGCAGTTCGTTCCAGAGACTGCATCACTGGGGAGATACCTTGCACACAAAGAAGCAGCTCATTTACCTACTATCCTTACAAAAGTGCTTACTGGTGCCTTAGTGTACTCAGTTCGTGACTATTGCACTCTAATTTGGTAACTCGCATAGCACGTCGTCCAGTTTCATGAATGAATGACTACTACTACGGGATACTGAAGTAAATTCCTACACCACGCTTTGATACCGTCAGTAACATGGCATCTCCGGTGACAGACAGCAACAATAGAAGACTTAAAGTTATCCTTGTTATGTGGATGGTATTTGAGGGCTGCGACTGTCTAAGATTTTTATGAAATAATACACACTGCAACAGTCACCTGTTATTAATTTTTGATTAGCACTGCAAGTTTCCGCAGCATGCTGCCATCATCAGGGTCATCTACAATTACTTTTACACAGTAATTAATATAAAATGAGGTTATTTTCGTTTGTTACGTGTGCCACCGAGGTTGAAGAAACTTTAAATGCGCCTGATGATGACAGCCTGCTGCCGAAATGTATCTTGGTGGTAAAATGTTAGTAAGAAGTGACTTTTACAGTACACACTATTTCATAAAAATCAAACAATACAAGAGATGAAAAAGTTACAGAATCCCAGTGGTATAAGGACGATATTCATCCAAATCGACTGAATTGTAGAAAGAGCCGGCCGAAGTGGCCGTGCGGTTAAAGGCGCTGCAGTCTGGAACCGCAAGACCGCTACGGTCGCAGGTTCGAATCCTGCCTCGGGCATGGATGTTTGTGATGTCCTTAGGTTAGTTAGGTTTAACTAGGTTCAAATGGCTCTGAGCACTATGGGACTTAACATCTATGGTCATCAGTCCCCTAGAACTTAGAACTACTTAAACCTAACTAACCTAAGGACATCACACAACACCCAGCCATCACGAGGCAGAGAAAATCCTTGACCCCGCCGGGAATCGAACCCGGGAACCCGGGCGTGGGAAGCGAGAACGCTACCGCACGACCACGAGATGCGGGCTAGGTTTAACTAGTTCTAAGTTCTAGGGGACTAATAACCTCAGCAGTTGAGTCCCATAGTGCTCAGAGCCATTTGAACCAATTGTAGAAAGCCAGTATGCCAAGGGGGGTGAACGATTACTGTATTTTGATGTAAATGAAGACCGTTCCCCGAGGTTAAACAGAACCACCATTATCATCAAACATGGACAAATAATTAACTGTATGGGCTTTGTCTAATGTTTATGCTATACTGAACTATTATTAACAGCCCTGCGAGATGCAGTGCCCTATGTAAAAATGGTTCAAATGGCTCTGAGCACTATGGGACTTAACTTCTGTGGTCATCAGTCCCCTAGAACTTGGAACTACTTAAACCTAACTAACGTAAGGACATCACAAACATCCATGCCCGAGGCAGGATTCAAACCAGTGACCGTAGCGGTCGCGCGGTTCCAGACTGTAGCGCCTAGAACCGCTCGGCCACCCCCAGCGGGCTGCCCTATGTACGACGGCGTGCTGTAAAGTATGCCTCCACATTTTTAATATGAAAAATCTTCAGGCTTTTCAAGCAAAACAATCGTTATTAACATTCTACACATCTTTATTCTTCATGTCTACATATTCTCAACATAGTCACCCTGGCGAGAAACACATTTCTCCCAACTAGTGACTAGTTTGATGATAGTCTCACTGTAGAATGTTGAACTTTGCTGAGCACCACGATTTCACCTCTGCTTGCTCCGCTTCATCACCATCAAAGCGAAATCCTCGAAGGAATTCCTTAAGTTCCGAAAACAGATGAAAATTGGGACTGTATGGAGGAGGATCGATGACAGCGAACCCAAGGCGTCAGATGTTGGAGCTGTCGCAGCGCTCGTGTGTCATTTAGTATCGTCATGCTGAAGGAAAGGACGCTCCATGTCTGGTTGGCTCTATTACAGCACGCTGCTTCCCATGCATCGAAATAGTTACTTTACACACCACTATGTTACACGCCACGGTTCGGAGTCCTCTAGCGGCAGAGGGTTCAGCTTCCGTCGGCGAAACGGGGAATTCAACCGAGTAATATGTATGACATGTAATACATCAACCGATATTGAGAACATAATAAAAAAATCGGAGACATTACTTTTCAGCACACACTTGTACAAATGGGGATCTATAACACGCCGGCTTGTCATTGTTAAGTTCTTCGTCATACCGTAGAATACCCGGACGAAGTACCGGGTGATCAAAAAGTCAGTAAAAATTTGAAAATTGAATAAATTACGGAATAATGTAGATAGAGAGGTACAAAGTGACACACATGCTTGGAATGACACGGGATTTTATTAGAACCAAAAAAATACAAAAGTTCAAAAAAATGTCCGACAGATGGCGCTTCATCTGATCAGAATAGCAATAATTAGCATAACAAAGTAAGACAAAGCAAAGATGATGTTCTTTACAGGAAATGCTCAATATGTCTACCATCATTCCACAACAGCAGCTGTAGTCGAGGAATAATGTTGTGAACAGCACTGTAAAGCATGTCCGGAGTTATGGTGAGGCACTGGCGTCGGATGTTTTCTTTCAAGCATCCCTGAAGATGTCGGTCGATCACGATACACTTGCGACTTCTGGTAACCCCAAAGCCAATAATTGCGCGGACTGAGGTCTGGGGGACCTGGGAGGCCAAGCATGACGAAAGTGGCGGCTGAGCACACGATCACCACCAAACGACGCGCGCAACAGATCTTTCACGCGTCTTGCAATATGGGGTGGAGGGCCATCCTGCATAAACATCGTACGTTCCAGCAGGTGCTAATCAGCCAGTCTGGGGAAGATGCGATTCTGTAACATATCGGCGTACCTCTCACCCGTCACGGTAGCAGTTACAAAACAAGAATCACGCATTTCCTCGAACGAAAAACGCTCGATAACCGTAGATGTGGTAAATCCAACCCATACCGTGACTTTCTCGTCGTGCAATGGAGTTTTCACGACAGTTCTAGGATTTTCGGTAGTCCAAATTCTGGGCGTTGACAGACCCTCGGAGCGTGAAATGAGCTTCGTCGGTCCACAACACGTTACTCAGCCAATTGTCATCTTCTGCCATCTTTTGAAACGCCCATACCGCAAATGCCCTCCGCTTCGCTAAATCGCCAGGTATCAGTTCATGATGCCGATGGATTTTGTACGGATAGCATCGGAGGTTACGCCAAGTGCCAACCAAACAGTAATGTATGGAATGCCGGTGCGACGTGCGACTGCACGAGCGCTGACTTCCCCGTGCATAGACGAACCCGCTACTGTCTCCATTTCTTCCTGAACTGTCTCAGCAGCATTACGCCTTGTGCTTGGTCGGCTACTATAGGGTCTATCGTCTAAACAGCCCGTGGCTTCGAACTTCGAAATCATTCTCGCCACAGCTGCATTTGTCAACGGACCTTTACCCGTTCGAATCCCCTTCCTATGGCGATAGGATCGTAACGCTGAACTAGCACATTCCCCATTCTGATAATGCAGCTTCACTAAAAACGCCTTTTCAGGTAACGTTAACATGCTGCGACTGCTGGCGCATCTGATTCTCTCTCTCATTACAGCTCCTTTTATACATGATTGTCATGCGCAGTCACGTTTTGCTGTCCAGCGCCATCTGTCTGACATTTTGTGCACTTTGTTTTCTTGTTCTAATTAAACCCCATGTCATTCCAAGCATTTATGTCAATTTTTACGTTTCAATCTACATTATTCCGTGGTTTATTAAGTTTTCATATTTATACTGACTTTTTGATCACCCGGTATATCCCCGGTGGAAAGACTGTGAAAAGCAGCGAGAACGCACCCTTTGAAACTGAAATGGCTGCAACTATTGGATGTAGATCTTATAAGAATATGCAGCTATTACTGAAATGAAATGATCATATGACATTGTTGGCCGATGTCCCAGTCGGGTTCGGCCGCTAAGTGCACGTCTTATTCCAGTTGGCGCCACACTGGGCGACTTGCGGCCGATGATGAGGATGAAATGATGATGATGACAGCACAACACCCAGTCGCCGAGCGGAGAAAATGTCCGACCCGGCCGGGAATCGAACCCGGGACCAGTGCATGGGAGGCAGCTAAGCAGGCGGACTGGACTGCAGCTATTACTGTACCATAAGAACAAATAAAAACCTAATCTGAATGGGCAGAGCGAGATTCCATCTTCAGAGGAGGAGATCAATACCCGGCGCTGCTATCTTCCTTTACTGGGTATGTTGTATTTTGATAACTGTTTGTTGATCAGCAATTTTATGCTGACGATTGGAGATTAAAAACCGATCGGACATGATAGCGACTAGATACGAAGCATTTGCTCCAAAAGACAGAGTTGCGAGACTGGAATGTATTGACCCCCTATCTGAAAGTGAACTCCGCAGTTTCCAGCACAGGATCGGGTACCTCGCCGCGTAACTATTACTTGTGCTCTCTATACGGAAAACTGTACTGGTGTCTTACTTTCGTAGAATGTCGTTCCACCGAAGGAGAATCACTCGTGATCTGTGTGAAGTCAGCTACCTTGGCCTTCATTATAAATAGATTATGAAAACCGAAGTAAATCTACATAGTGACACGTGCGAAACCAATGGAAATGGGGCTGGGCGTCATGGAGGGCGGCGGAGAAGGGGGGTGGGGGGGGGGGGGCATGACATGATTCACCCCCAGAGTATAACTTCGCGCCCGAAAAACCGGCCGCAAATACTGGACTGCTCATTGTCGCCCGCGAAGAGGTATCTATTGTCTAGAAGCTGTTTGATATTGTCAGTATGAAAACGGTGTAGACGTGTGACGTAAATATTTGACCGTGATGTAGCCTTTTCAATTAACAATCGCGTCAGTGGAAGCGTACGTGTCTACCAGTACATTTGAAAATAAGCGGGATATTTTTGCTAAGATGTTTCCTGCCGTTTCCAGCAAAGAGCACTGTACAGGATTTGGTGACGAAGTGGCGTACTACAGAGTCACTTGCAAACGTAAAAAATAATTGAGCCCCGTCCGCTCGTCCACCTGCCGTGACCGCGAATGTTCGAGCCCGAACGCTCCAGATTCCAAAGAAGTCGGTGTGAACTGGCGCAGTAAGTGAACGTTTCTCGTAGGTCTTTTGAACGTGTGAACTCCCAGAAAATCACATGTGTCTCAGAACTGAAGGAGGAAGGTAAGCAAAACGAGAGAATTATTGTACGTGGCTATGTTAGACAACAGAGTGGAATGTTGGATGAGTGATGAAACCTGATTCCATCTGTGAATCCGACAGGACATGTGAACTCCCAGGACTCCAGATAGTGTTCAACAAACAATCCCTGTAAGATCTGTAAGGAACGTTTTCACGGTGAAGAAATCTGAGCACCTGTCAGCTAGTGGGACTGTGGGTCCTATATTTTTTGAAACAACAATAAACACTACTGCGTGTATGCGTATATTTATACGCACAGTTGACTCCCCACGAACTTACGTATGCTGCCTTTCAACAATATAGGGCAAACTGTCGCACTTCACTCGAGTCACTCTCACGAACTCCTGATAGAGTCACAGAAGGAAGAACTGTCAGCAAACGACAGGGCCGGACCTACCCAATTCTGACTTATCTGTGGGGCAGTCTTAACAGAAAAGTGTACGCAAATATCCCAATAACTGTACAAGACTTTTAGGAAAATATTCGGAATGAAACTCTGAAAACTGATGCGGCATAATTGCGCGAAGTGTACCTTAGCATGTTAGGGGGCGGAAGTGCACTGACCCCCAGGGAGGTCGTTTTCATCACCTATTGTAATATAAAGGACAAGATCAATTCAGTATAGATAGAACTTAGCATTAGCTTATTTGTTATTTCTTTAGTATCCAGTTATTACTTGTGCACCTGCTTCTTGTTTTATGTGCACGCGGCGGGCAACAATTCGCGCTTAATTGGCGTGCAGTCTGGAGACACTGCAGGAGACGGTGGCCGATGCAAGGTGACCAATTTTCGTCCAAAGCGCTGGGTGAGTTCTTTCGTTTGTTAGGAGGGGGAGGCCCTATTATTTACTCCCCGACAGCATCGAGGCGCACGTACTGCAATCTTTCTTAAATGATTTTACAGAATCTCTTCGGTACGAAATTTTTTTTTTCGAAAAAGTTTGCGAAAAAAATAGGGTTGTGCATTTGGTGCATATTACATAAGACATTACTGTGTATAAAATTTATCTAACATATTGAAATTTTCTTTAGACTTGGGTGGAGGTCACTGTCACCAATTTCGAGAAAATTGATCAGAAGTAACGTACTGATTTGCGATCGTCCGAGCCAGCGATAAAACCAGAGTGAAATATCCACAACATTCCTCATATTTCATAAACGGTTTGAGAGACTGAAATAAGATATTGGCAAATGAGAGCACTCAAAGAGTAGAGTATTTTGCTATATGTTTATTAAAAAAAACTTTACTATCTACCGTATTTTTCCACTGCCTACAGACGTTTTCGATGAAAGAATGTAATTTTTAAGGACCATTAATACTTAGTGAAACAAGAAATGCTATGGCTTTTGGAACAACGTAATTGAAAACATTAGACGTTTATTTTTGTAGCGCAGATGTGGGTTTTCATAAGCTACTGATCTTACTTTTCCTGGGATCCTCATTCGATAAACCACTGTTTCAGAATTCTCCCGCAACTGCGTCTGCACAACATGTTAGTGAGGTGACACTATGAACTGCGCTGTGTTTTGGCAAAAGAAGCAAATTCTAAGAAAAACGGTTCAAACGGCTCTGAGCACTATTTGACTCAACATCTGAGGTCATCAGTATCCTGGAACTTGGAACTACTTAAACCTAATCAACCAAGGACATCACGCACATCCATGCCCGAGGCATGATTCGAACTGGGACCGTAGCGGTCGCGCGGTTCAGAATGAAGCGCCTACAAACGCTCGGCCACAAATTTTAACATGGCAACAAGTGAAATCAGTAGATTTTACGCAAAATACCCCCAGTGGAGATGCTTATCTGAAAGTTATATGTGTTTAAGAAGCCAGGCGAAAATAAATAGCTGGTCTTCTTGCATTTTCTACATATTCTTTTTTTATACTAACCAAAGCAGATGTGACAGCAGATCTTTTAGATGGGCATCACTCAAGTGTGAGTATCGGGGAACTCCACTTTATATTTACGGAGAATGTGACCATTGGCTTCAGTTTACAACGGCAAATTTGCAGGGCCTCCAGCGCTCGGAATTTGCCTTACAGCGCCCGCCCGCAACCCCCGCCACCAAGGCTGCGTTCACACAGCGGGCCGGGCCGACGTGTACTGGCTCGGCTCGTGCCTCAGGCCGACGTGTAGTGCATTCACATTGCGCGCCGGGACGGCGAAATGGGGGAAAATCCACTTCTCCGATTTTCATGTTTTAAAAATTCTTAGCGGTATATAAAACTTCGCCACATCGTTTTATGAACTTATTTTTTCCTTAAAAGCGTTACTTACGTCGTGAAAAAAGAAAAAGCCTACTTTTCGTTTCGCGTGATTTCTTAGTTTCGTAACGCTTCCCAACCGATTTTGAAGAAAGTATGCGGCTAAAGAATCTGATTTTTGTACACGTGGTAGTGCAACATCTTAGCTTCGCATTGAATCATTTATCTTTCCGTATTTCTTAACAGTCATTGTGAAATGATGCTATTTGTCAACGTTGTGCACTTGATTTACAAATCTTGTAGTGAAAATGTTATGTAGCGGGTAGCTTACTGTTAGATCCGTTTTAGACCATACATTGTTGGGAATGAAATGTAGCTAAAAGTACCAAAAAGTTTTTGAAATGATAATGATACTAATATCTGTCTCTGGTCTCAAGTAATGCGAGCTATTCAGTGGCGTCAGTGCCGCGTCCGCAAGCCACGGAGTTCGCGCGGTTACAGCTTGGTTTAGTGTAGTCATATAATGCAGCACAGAAAAAAACTAATTACTAGTAATCAGCGCAGACCTAGTGCCGGCCCCTCTTATTTTAATGGTCTCATTCTCTAGATAAATCCAAATGTATAAAAAATTTTCCCTCGGCTACTGGACAATCATCTGCTATGCTTTTATGATTGGCCACACGTTGCATCACAAAAGACAAACAATTATTTGTCATCAACATCCTACAATTAGTATGATGTACATTTCGTATTTCGAACTAAAAGATAACTGAAGCGCAATTCTGTAGTCTCGTTGTCTACTTTGGCAGAAAAAATAATGGAGAGTTAATGAAACTACTGTAGATCGGCACAGATGTGCGTTTCGTTGTTCTTCATTGTTTCTTTTTTCTTCCTTGGCGGGCTGCGCTGCACTGTCAAGGTAATCCCCACTCTTTGGCGAAATGGCTGGCGGGAGGCCAAATAAATAAATTTAAAAAGATCCCCACCCTTCGACAGCTGACAAGCAAGTCAGTAGAAAACGCAGCTGCAGTCAACAGTTGCTCGCCTTTAGCTAGTCTGTGCTGTCGTGTAGAACAATGTCTCCACTCTTTTATTGGTATTGTTTTGACTCTGCAGCAACTCGTCGAGTTTTGAAGTACAGAAGAACTAGGAGGTTATGGATTCATCCCATAAATAGCGACAGACATTTAGGAGAGTTTTTTTCTTTATATGAAGAACTTAAAAACTATCCTGAAAAATTTTATTCAAATTACGGAATGAATCATTATACATTTCAGTATGTGCTGCAGAACATTCAAGACAAAATTTCGAAACAGAACACAAATTTTCGCAGAAGTATAACAGCAGAAGAAAATCGTGTATAACGATAAGGTAAGATTCGTTAGTACACACTGTTTGGTTTGCAGTAGAACTTTGTACAGCATTCACTACCTCCAATTAATTGTAGTCATGCTTTTGTATTCTAAATTTCACAAACGCTTACCTCTGAGGGGAAGAGTGTTTATGGGACTCCTGAGAATCATTAGGAAGTAATTAGCTTCGCCATTTTGGATAATGTCTTGCTGTGCCTTCAACGAAGAATCGCAGAAATACTCCTTCAGAATTTTCCAACTTTTTTCTTCTTTTTTCTTCATGATGCAGCGCCTGGCAGTGGTAATGGTTCATCATGTGGAGCCACTGATGACCTCACAGAATTCTTTTCATTTCCTTGTAAGATAGACAGATTGATAGGCGAAGAGTTTTGAGATAATGCCCTTTGACTCAAAGGTTCTATTTCCACTGATAAGGAACTGCCACAGCATGACTTTGCAATGCATTATCATCTGGTAGGGACACATTTCCGTCCCTCAGTGACACTCATATCTGTCTCCGTTTACAAGTAAATGCGAACTATTCAGTGGCGGCAATGCCGCGATCGCTGGCAAGCTATTGTTGTAAATACATGTTACGAAATTGTCTGTTCCGAAATTTTATCTTGAATGTTCTGCAGCACATACTAAAATGTATTATGATTCATTGTGTAATATGAATAAAATTTTTCAGGATAGTTTTTAAGTTCTTCATGTAAAGAAAAAAACTCTCCTAAATGTCTGTCGCTATTTATGGGATGAATCCATAACCTCCTAGTTCTTCTGTACTTCAAAACTCGACGAGTTACAGCAGATTCAAAACAATACGAATAAAAGAGTGAAGACATTGTTCTACACGACAGCACAGACTAGCTAAAGGCGAGCAGCTGTTGGCTCCAGCTGCGTTTTCTACTGACTTGCTTGTCAGCTGTCGAAGGGTGGGGATTTTTTAAAAATGTATTTATTTGGCCTCTGGCAGCTGACATCCATTTAGCCAAAGAGTGGGGATTACCTTGACAGTGCAGCGCAGCCCGCCAAGGAAGAAAAAAAAAACAATGAAGAACAATGAAACGCACATCTGTGTCGATGTACAGTAGTTTCATTAACTCTCCATTATTTTTTCTGTCAAAGTAGACAACGAGACTACAGAATTGCGCTTCAGTTTCTGCAGTAAACGTATCACAAATCTCCAGTTTGTTTTTGTGATTAGTTTTACACCACTGATCACTAGTAATTAGTTTTTTTTCTGTCCTGCATTATATGACTACATTAAACCAAGCTGTAACCGCTCGAACTCCGTGGCTTGCGGACGCGGCACTGACGCCACTGAATAGCTCGCATTACATGAGACCAGAGACAGATATCAGTATCATTATCATTTCAAAAACTTTTTGGTACTTTTAGCTACATTTCATTCGCAACAATGTATGGTCTAAAACTGATCTAACAGTAAGCTACCCGCAACATAACTTTTTCGCTACAAGATTTGTAAATCAAGTGCACAACGTTGACAAATAGCATCATTTCACAATGACTGTTAAGAAATATGAAAAGATAAATGATTCAATACGAAGCCAAGATGTTACACTACCACGTGTACAAAAATCAGATTTTTTAGCCGCATACTTTCTTCAAAATCGGTTGGGAAGCGTTACGAAACTAAGAAATCACGCGAAACGAGAAGTAGAGTTTTTCTTTTTTCACGACGTAAGTAACGCTTTTAAGGAAAAAATGAGTTCATGAAACGGTGTGGCGCAGTCTTATATACCGCTAAGAATTTTTAGAACATGAAAATCGGAGAAGTGGATTTTCCCCCATTTCGCCGACCCGGCTCGGCGCGGCGCGCAGTGTGAATGCACTACACGTCGGCCCGAGCTGGATAGGCACGAGCCGAGCCAGTACGCGTCAGCCCGGCCCGGCCCGGCCGGCAGTGTGAACGCAGCCTTTAACGCTCTCCACCATGCGTGCACTGCCGATTGCGCACCTACCGGCCACGTTATTCTGCTAATTGGAGCTGGTTTTAGTGTGCCACCTTGTGTTTTTACTTATACCTATTTCCACATTTCGTAGTTGCCCTTGAATATGGAAAGGAATAATAGAAATTGCAAATCACGTTTAATACAGGAACCTTTACTTGCTTGCTTGAGGGCTAGCCCACGTGGACGAACTTGTGGCCTGAATGCCCGCACAGAACACTCCTTACAGGAAAAAGCGCATCTGCACAAGCTGATCGGACCTGCTCTCAAATACAATTCCGAAACATTTCCGGAGTCCATAGGTCGATCCGGCAATCCACAGGAAGTTGCGTAAGACGAGACAGACAAGGAAAGGCCTTCCTCTAAGAAATGAGTAGGGGGAAGACTGAATTCTAGAATTTAGGCGTAACTACTTAAGGAAGCAGAATTCCCCATATTCACACCTAGCGGTTCGAGGCGCTTCAGTCCAAAACCGCGCTGCTGCTACTGTCGCAGGTTCGAATCCTGCCTCGGGCATGCATGTGTGTGTGTGTGATGTCCTTAGGATAGTTAGGTGTAAGTAGTTCTAAGTCTAGGGGACTGATGACCTCAGATGTTAAGTCCCATAGTGCTTAGACCCATTTGAACCTTATTTATAAGCTCTAGACTTGAGTACACAATCTCGGTGCTACGTGATATAGAGATAATGGTGAGTGGTTCCTTTGATTTCATATCGAGTAATCGTGTAAACCATTGTGTCCTCAAAGTTGTCGTGCGTAATATTGACATTAAATGAAGTACATGCTGCTGTGGACTTCAGTCCGGAGACTGTTTTGATGCAGCTCTCCATGCTACTTAGCCTTTTGCAAGCCTCCTCATCTCCGAGTAATTACTACAACCTACATAATTCTGAACCTGCTTACTGTATTTGTCTCTTGGTCTCCCATTCCAATTTTTACTCCCCCCGCACTTCCCTCCAGAATTGAACTGGTGATCCACTAATGTCTCGAAACGTGCCCTATCAACCCATCTCTTTTTTTTTGAAGTTGTGCACAAATTTCTTGTCTGCTGAATTCCAATCTGTACTTCGTCATTAGCTGCACGATCTATCCATCTAATCTTAAGCATTCTTCAGTAGCATCACATTTCAAACGCTTCTATTCTCTTCTTGTCTAAACTGTGTACCGTCCATGTTTCGCTTCCATACTTGGCTAGAGTGCAGACAAATACCTACGAAAGAGACATCGTAACACTTAAATCTGTATTAGATGTTAACAAATTTCTCTTCTTCTTCTTCTTCTTTCTTCTTCTTCTAGCCACTGCCTGTCTACATTTTACATCTTCTCCACCTCGCCTACTATCAGTTATTTTGCTACCCGAGTACATGAAAATCCCAAATTGTGGGGCGAATACTTGCCGCATCACATATTTTTCTGAAATGTAATTTCTTGGTAGCTATTACAAAGCGAAGCACTATGCGCTGATGTAAATAATTATAATCACTGTTAATTTCGGCTCCTCGTTGCGACTTCGCCCACATTAAAGGCGTAGAACTCGAAATCTTAGTAAATAATACGTGCGAAAAACGCTCTATTTTAGTTTTTATTGTTTTCAAGTTTAAATTTTTTTGTATACAACATTAAAAAACATCAGAATAAAAAACACTTCTCATTTTATGGGTACTGTGTGGTGAGCGAATGAACTAGTGCCCTGAACTACCAACTCGTATAGATCACCATCCAATTTACCATAGGAAAAACACCATACATCTATTCCTATGTGTCTGACTTCTTTTATTGTTAACAAGCGAAACCTTTAAGTCTCTTAAAATGAATGGGTAAATCGATTTGGATCATTGGTATAGACTTTCTCCATCTGCTGGATTCGAGGTTTTTAGAAACAACGTTCCCCTTTAGGTATTACTACCTAACAAACCCGGCACTGCCTGGTTATTCATCTTGCCGATTTCTTGTTAGAAACGAAACACTATGTGTAGTCCTGCTGTAGACTCGGTGTGAGAAGATTCCGGACAGTTTCTATACTCTGGGCGTAGCTGCTTCAAATCTCTACAATGTTGTTTTTTCAACGTCTCTATAGCAACACCTTTTCATAGATTTCGTTTTCGCCTACAAGCGTCTGCACTTCGTAGTTTAAAGCTGTCAAAAGCGATGGCATGTATCAGGGATTTTCTTAAGTGGACTCGACTGCAGACGTGTCTTAGCAGTAAATAATAAGTGTATTAAAACTTCATACATGACTCTGCATGTTTTTAGCCATCTGTCTTAATGACGTCTTATCTCTTAAACCATATTTCGTACAATGATGTATTCGTGTAGTACATTCAGTGGTGTATGTGAATATTGTCTGCGAAATATGTTTGGAATAGAGCTGGTAGCAAAGAAGTAAGACATTTGAACGACATTCATGATGTGGCAGTTTTTCTAGCATCTAATTGTTTATGATGTCACATCTCGTGAACTATGATTGGTAGGTGTTTCTTACCATGACGGCATTGTCGCCTGGCAGGAAGGAACATGCGAACCAAGTCTGATTGAAATCCGTCCAGTGGTTTAGGAGGACATGCGGAACACCCCAACACTCACAAACGATCCATTTTTTGTATTATTATTATTATTATTGTTGTTATTATTACAAATATCCTAGACATCTGTTGCACATTAAAAGTGGGGGGGGTGCCAGTTATACTCTTTTCCGGGTTACGGAGGGGGGGAGAGACAATAACAAATTCTTAGAACCAACACCTGGCGCCGCGGCTGCATAGCAATACTTCTTGCGTGAAGTAAGTCGTTACTCTGCACAAGACCGTAGTTCTATCATTATAGTGCGCTGCCTTTGTCAGAAATAAGCCTCTTTGAACACATTCGACGCAACAGAAACCCTGAAACTGCGGAGGTGAAAAGTTGTCACGCCGCAGGGGGCGCTGCCAAGGCCAAGCGCACGACCGCGCGATGAACAACCGCGAAACGACCCAGACCTACAAGCGGTAAATACAGCCGCAAGCCTTTCTAGCTCCTGACCCTATTTTCTGTTTTACCTTAAAGGTAATCAGCATTTTTAACTTTAAAATACCATGTAATCAAGCAATCTTCCGCGACGAAACCAAACCCTCGACTCGGCATCGTATTCTTGCCCGGTGATTCAATAGCAATTGTAATTACCTTAATTCGCTACAATGAGGCAGTTCGTTCTAGCTATCAGATACCACTGTCAATCATTACTCTGTTTTTCCTTGCTAATACGACTAGCAGCATGTGGTGTTGCCCTTTGATTAAAACGGTTTGTGATTCAGGGTTTAATTTCTTCGGAGGCTAGTAGTGAAGTTTAGCTGCGATCTGCAAAAGCGGCCGTGGAAATGCAAAGAGGGCAATCTTTTCTCGATGCGAAAAATTTGCGTATGGCGTAGCTCACGAACGCCAAACGGAAACTTTCACCACTGTTCATCCTAATTAACTTTCGTCTCGCCTAATTCCACAAGGCACAGAATCCGGCTTAACTTAGCCTTACTAAGGTGAATAAACATCGTATTTCTGCAAGCTGGAGTCTTACAACAGGCGTGGGTGGTGTATTAAATTGTACTTGGTTGTTTGCCATGTGTGTTGTGTCCCCTATGGTGTGAATGTATTTAATAATTTTTTTTTTTTTTTTTTTTTTTTTACGTGTTCAGTATATCATGTGGAATTCATTTCTTAATGGTGTGGACCGAGTCAATCTATTAATGTAACTCTGTTTTATAGCTGGCTAGCGGCTATAAATTTACCGGCGCTTATCTACAATGGAGTAAGAAACTGAGATGTCCACGGACCATCAACTGAGAGTACTGCATATCTTGTTATATTTCATATACATATAAATACAAGTAGTACGTGTGCGAATAATTTATATACAAAGATAATGACTGTTTTCAAATGTAATGAGTAAGTAAATGTATGCAAAAAAAGGCTGTGAAGTGTCAGAGAACCTTATGTGCCACGACATAAATGCTAGCATAACGACAGTAGTTTATTTAGTATATGATAAGCTGTTTTAATGCGTTTATTTTTCATTGCTTCTTTTGTTTCGTTTTCTTTGCTTATTTTGCTGCCTTGCTGTTCGAACTGTTATGCACATCAATGTTCAAATTGTTCGTAATTGCTCATAATTGCTGATGCCAATACTGATCAAGTTGCTGATGCTGTGGCATTGGCGAGCATAATCATACAGCTATTTATTGTATATGAATGACGGGTTAACGGATGGACAAAACTTATCAAATGTGTAACTCGTGTAACTGTTTACATACTTTCACTTCAGTAGAAAATAGACTCTTCCTAGTGATCGACAGAAACTGACTTTGATGAATAACGGATAGAAGTCGCAGTTGAAAGACAACCAGTGATTTAATAATAATAACGATACCGTATAGACTTAAAACTGTTTTCAAAGTAATAACAGGTCCTCCTTTGATTATTATTTGCCTGAAGGATAAACTTTCAAAGAAAGATCGCATACTAATCAGCGGTAATATTCTGACTATCGATGAAGAGTTCGAGTTGTTATTGTGGTGCTCTTAAAATATCTAAGGTCTGATTATGGACATACTAAACATCTTCTACAAGCTGTAGTTAACAGAAACTTATTTACATTTAGGTTCAGAATTATGAAGTAAGTAACTATTGTACTGTTATATCACTGTGATTTTTGTCAGATACAGCGATACACAGATTTAGGGAGACGATAGAAGAGCAACTGGTGTGCCAGTGCCTATCGTAGTGTGCGATGTCACAGAATGACTGGATGCTGTTAACACCCGCACAATTAGCAACAAGTTATGGTTTCGAAACAACATAGCCGAATTCCACTGCAGGATTGGGCTTTTTTACATTTATTATCAAGATATGCGTAACTTCCTTACAACTAGTTAACGCTTATCTTAGATTTCCTCAGGTCTGTAAATGGTACCGCAGCCCGAAACCGTTTCTCAAGAGACTGTATAAATGTGCTGTCTTGACAGAAAATAACCGCATTTCAATAGCCGTGGTTACTACCCCGATACACATTATAGCGACATCTCACCTGTAATAAATCAGTACTCCAACTTTCGGCTATATTTTAGCAACACAAATAATGGGTCCTCAGTCCTCATGCTATGGAACATACTTATTGCGCTTCGTGTTATGATAATCACTGATCATTGAGTAGCTCCATCAGGAAACACAACGAGTGGCGTTGCACAACGACCGCTCTTAAGTCTTCAGTGATGACCGTCAGATCTTCACCCTCGTGTCTAGTTATGTTCAACCGATGGCACTCCTTTATCCTCCCTGGTCCTATCTTTTGTCTTCACGGGATCGGCTTTTTATTTTAAATTTGGCAATAGTGGTACAGGGTGGTCGGATGCCGTTCCTGGGACATGCCCCCCCCCCCCCCCCCCCACACACACACACACATTCCGAGACGGAATTTGTGTACCCCATATGATGCGTCTTATGTTATCAATGTGTAACTGTGATAACGTTTTCGAAATAATAGTCAATCGCGTAAATGAGGCGGCATGTGGGTACCAGCCCGGTATTCACATATTTCGAGGAGGGTAACCGCATAAAAACCACACCCAGGCTGGTCGACACACCAGCCCTACTAATTAATACGCAGGGCGGATAGGATCCGGGGCCAACGCACATCCCTGAAACTCTGCAACGGTGTGCCAACGCTCGCAGTTATCCGAGCGGCATGAAGGAAGGACGTTTGAACTGTTTATCCTCCCGTGACAACGAGGTAATTAGAGACGATGCACAATCTCGCATTAGGGAGGGAAAAAATCGGCTGTGACCTTTCCAAAGGAACGATTTGTCTTAAGCGATTTAGCGAAATCACGGGAAACAAATCTGGATGGCCGGACAGGCATTTGAACCGTTGTCGTGCCAAATGCGAGTCCAGTGTGCTAATACTACGCCACCTAGCTAGGTCATGGCGGCTTCAAAACATGGCGCTGAACGCTAGCAACTCGACTGATGTAGAACTGAAGAAGTATCGTTCCACAGTTACATTGCAGCGTTTATGCCAATTCGCAATCGTTTTGTTTTATCACTGAGTCACACTGATTGCTATAGGTACGCTCCTCAAGGAAAGACACAATGAGGCGACGAAAGTCATGGCTTTCCTCCCAACATCGTGTCGGGTCTCCTTTTCCCCTGGCGCACTGCAGCAATTCGACGTGGCATGGACTCAACAAGTCGTTGGAAGTCCCCTGTAGAAACAATGAGCCATGCTTCTTCTGTAGCCGCTCATAATAGCGAAAGTGTGGTCGGTGCAGGGTTTTGTACACGAATTAATAGTGACGTGTGACGAGGGCCTCCCGTCGGGTAGACCGTTCGCCTGGTGCAAGTCTTTCGATGTGACGCCACTTCGGTGACTTGCGCGTCGATGGGGATGAAATGATTATGATTAGCACAATACAACACCCAATCCCTGAGCGGAGAAAATCTCCGACCCAGCCGGGAATCGAACCCGGGCCCGTAGGATTGATAGCCTGTCGCGCTGACCACTCAGCTACCGGGGCCAGACTCTACAAGAATTGAAGTTTCTAAAAGCATCGTGAAGCGGAAAAAAAAAAAAAATGTAGCAAACAGAGAAGTGGGTTCGTAAAAGCCGAAAAAGAGCGAATAGTGGGAGGAAAGCCAAGTTAGCAAAGAGGGTAATTTTTTTTTAAACGTGCAAAAAGTAACAGTAAACCAAAAATGCCACTGATGATACTTTGATAATAAAAGAGAAACGCCAGTCTTAAATTGCAATACGCTTAAAACAGATAAAAGAGAAGCAAATAAAAGTTGCTATGAAACATATGATGCGTTCCAGAATGAATTTTTCACTCTGTAGCGGAGTGTGCGCTGATCTGAAACTTCCTCGCAGGTTAAAACTGTGCGCTGGGCGCAGCCAACAAAGAGAAAATTGTACTCTGGATAGGTAGCGATAACAATGAAATTGTAGATGAACGTACTAAGCTCCATACAATCAATTTCAGTTGATAACTCCTACAAGAAGAGACTATGGACATATCAGTATTAGCGTCTTAAACCGCGTCATTGATGCCGTTGCTGTAATCTGTCGTTCTGGCCATTGATGTCACTTGAAGGAAAATAAACCCTTGCGCGATTATTCGTCTTGTCTAGGAACTCTAAATGTTGGTGCATCTGTTCGTTTTACGGAAAAGTTTAGTACTTCATCATTAGGGCGACGATACTCTTGAAAACACTGTACGCAGCTATACAAAACGCGTGATATTCGTGTTAACATCATCTTGAGTAAAATATTCCTCTCGTATAATGCTCCACCATCCGGATCTCCGGGCTGGGGCTACTTGCGAGGATTTTGACATGGGAGCAAAGAAAAACAAAAAAACTTCCCATAAATGTTCGATGGGATTCATTCCGGGAGAGCTGGGTGGCCGAATAATCCACTCGAATTGTCCAGAATGGAAGCCAATAAATGGCTGCAAATGGCCTCAGTTGGACCAGATGACCCACTCCATTCCATGTCAATATAACCCACACCATTATGCAACCACCACCAGCTTACACAGTGCCTGGTTGACAACCTAGGTCCATGGCTTCGTGGGATCTCCGCAACACTAACCCTACCACCAGCTCTTACTAACTGATACGGGGACTCATCTCATTAGGCCACCAGTCGTCTACGATCCACCCGATATGGTCGTGAGCCGAGAAGAGGCGCTGCCGGCGACGTCGTGCTGTTGTAAAGGCACTCGTTGTCGGTCGTCTGCTGTCGTAGCCCATTAACGCCAAGTTTAGCCGTAATGTCCTAACGGATACGTTCATCGTACGTCCCACATAGATTTCTGCGGTTATTTCACGCAGTGTTCCTTCTGTTACCACTGACAACGCTATGCTAACGCTGCTGCTCACGGGCGTTAAGCGAGGGGTGTCGGCCGCTGCGTTGCCCGTGGTGAGAGGTAATACCTGCAGTTTGGTATTCTCGTCACACTCTTGCCACCATGAATCTCTGAGTATTGAATTCCCGAACGATTTGCAAAATGCGTCTAGCTCCACATACCAGTCCGTGTTCAAAGTCTAAATTCCCATCGTGTGGCCATAATCATAACGGTACCCTTTCCACGGAGTCACTTGAGTACAAATGACTGTTCCGCTAACATACTACCCTTTTCTACCTTGTGTACGCGATGCTACCGCCAGCTTTGTATGTGTATATCGCTATCCCACGGCTTGTCATCTCTATGTAGATTTACGTACTCCAACACGAAATTAGGTCAGGCACAGGAGGCAGGAGGGTGGGAATAAATCAGTCGAGCCGTGATTTAACCTCCCGTGATAAAGAATATATTTAAAAAATCATCGCATCAGAACTGGCGTCAAGTTGAATAAATTTAAATCTTTATTATTAATATTTAACACATTGAAATAAAATGATCCCCTTGATGGAAGCTACAGTCAATACTATTGTTTCATCTTTCTAATAATTCTGATAAATAATTGTATTAAATATGTAGCATGATTCAAAAATGTTCAAATGTTTGTGAAGTCTTATGGGACTTAACTGCTAAGGTCATCAGTCCCTAAGCTTACACACTACTTAACCTAAATTATCCTTAGAACAAACACACACACACACCCATGCCCGAGGGAGGACTCGAACCTCCGCCGGGACCAGTCGCACAGTCCATGACTGCAGCGCCCTAGACCGCTCGGCTAATCCTGCGCGACTGTAGCATGATTACGAGTAATGTAACGAAGATCAGCGGCAGTAGCATAATGAACATCAGAGGTAATATCCGAGCACTGACGAACTATAATTTGCGAGGGAAAAGCGGTCCGCTATAGCCCTCAGTCTGAAGCAGCCTACTATCGTGTCAAGGATGGAGTCTGTCGTCGCGCTCAAGTTAGGAGTCTGCCTAGACTTAATTAGCATACAGTCGGCAGGAGTAGGCTTTTAGTGTTAAAGGTGCATCAAGCATTTATTAGAGTCACACAGAAAGATTTAGTGTCAGAAATGATTGTGATTAATATTTAATATGATGCGGTGCGGAGCTGCGAATAGACCTCGCCTTCTTGACTTTATTGACACTAACGGCAATACGTTCAAGTGTGAAGCGTTTTCTGTCATTATGTAAATGAGATGGCATCCCTTCTTTTAATACCGAAGACTTTGAATTTATCATTCAAGAAAAAAGTAGCGCTCAGCATTACCATCCTGCATTTCATTATTTGTCAACTAAGAATCTACAAGCAGCGGAGAAGATAACCAATGAGACATCGAGTCAACTACAGAAGACGCTTGGTAAGCAGATCCCTTAGGATTTAATCTTTTAGTGCATCCGACGTTGTTCTTCTCAATCAATTTCGCTTAAAGCACAATTTAGGCGTTAGCATGGATGAAGCGGTATTGTGTCTAGGCAGAGACTTCCTTTGCATTGAAAATTACTAACAGATGTGATGCAACGAAGTCATTTGCATCAACAGATCGCGAAGAATAATTACAGAATTATGGGAGGCAGTACACATTTTTCCCAAATCAATCAAAATTCATGGGATGTGTGTGTGATTTAAATGTAGATCATCGTCCAATTTCGTACACTCCTCTCCCACTTCCCTAAATTGTCTTCCAATGGTGTGCTACATCAGTTATCATCAGAATATGGTTATGTAAACGTCAGTTCCTTATGAATCCTCTCCATCACTCCTCGAAGGTGTTTCTGTATTCATTCAAAATAATATTGGTATGCATACATGTTTCCTTACAACGAATTTCGCTTATGGTTCAAATGGCTCTGAGCACTATGGGACTCGACAGCTGAGGTCATCAGTCCCCTAGAACTTAGAACTACTTAAACCTAACTAACCTAAGGACATCACACACACCCATGCCCGAGGCAGGATTCGAACCTGCGACCGTAGCGGTCGCGCGGTTCCAGACTGAAGCGCCTAGAACCGCTCGGCCACTCCGGCCGGCTTCGCTCATGGGTGGCGAGAATAACGAACTAGAGCGCTTATAGCGGCATATAGACAGCCTTTTCGCTGCGTCCTATAAGCGAAGAGACTATGTCAAAGTGACGAAGTCTCTCATATTGCCATGCCCTATATAGCGACTTGGAGTATATATGTAGATCTAGTTTAGACTGACTAGATCTTACAGATCCAGCTAGTTCTATTTTTAGCGACAGGGGGAAAAAACCTGTCTCACAATAATCCAGAAACTAACGTTTCAATAGAAAGAGTACTATCAACTGAGATATCCCAGCACACTTTGTGGAACGATACGTAATTTCTACCAGCCATTCCGTCTCATGTCTTCCTCCCTGTCCAGCAGTTGCGCAGTTTTCTTGGCTGCCGTGCAAGTAAAAAGGGTTTATTTCGATAATGTTTCCATTCGAATGGTGTTACCTAGCGAAGTGATGTCTAAGGAAGAAATTATTCTATGCGAGTGCAGCCACGTGTAAACTGTCGATAACTCCCCCGCCGAGTCTCTCGATAGCTCTCTCCGCAACGGTTCTACTGCTCGGCGCAAATTTTATATATACCTAACGATCCAGTGGCGCAAGTCCAATACTGATACAGTGAAATTTATACTACTTTGTCTGCGACATTCTTTCCCAACGTAATTTTGTCTGACACCGTCCACCGACATAACTTGACAGCTCAGTAAATAGAACACTGAACTCTTGTTCCGGAAGGGACTGGCTCATAAACCACATGACGTTATGTTCATCTGCTTGAGATTCAAGCTCCTGCCGCTTGGTGTGGAAACACTCCCGAGGACAACACTAAGTACCGTACTCGGCATACTTCTCTAGATTTTTCACCCCCCCCCCCCCACCCCCCCGCCACAGCCGCCCTCCCTCTGCTGACGGAAGTAGAGAAACACCGAATTTGTTTTTTGTTTTCTTTGCTCCCATGTCAAAATCCTCGCAAGTAGCCCCAGCCCGGAGATCCGGATGGTGGAGCATTATACGAGAGGAATATTTTACTCAAGATGATGTTAACACGAATGTCACGCGTTTTGTATAGCTGCGTACAGTGTTTTCAAGAGTATCGTCGCCCTAATGATGAAGTACTAAACTTTTCCGTAAAACGAACAGATGCACCAACATGCAGAGTTCCTATACAAGACGAATAATCGCGCAAGGGTTTCTTTTCCTTCAAGTGACATCAATGGCGAGAACGACAGATTACAGTAACGGCATCAATGATGCGGTTTAAGACGCTAATACTGATATGTCCATAGTCTCTTCTTGTCGGAGTTATCAACTGAAATTGATTGTATGGAGCTTAGTACGTTCATCTACAATTTCATTCTTATCGCTACGTGTCCGGAGTATAATTTTCTCTTTGTTGGCTGCACCCAGCACACAGTTTTAACCTGCGAGGAAGTTTCAGAACAGCGCAAACTACGCTGCAGAGTGAAAAATTCGTTCTGGAATGCATCATATGTTTCATAGCAACTTTTATTTGCTTCTGTTTTATCTGTGTTAAGCGTACTGCAATTTAAGACTCGCGTTTCTCTTTTATTATCGAAGTATCATCGGTGGCATTTTTGGTTTACTGTTACTTTTTGCACATTTAAAAAATTTTTTCCGTCGTTGCTAACTTGGCTTTCCTCCCACTATTCGCTCTTTTTCGGCTTTTAAGAACCCTCTTTTCTGTTTGCTACGATTTATTTTTTTGCACTTCACGATGTTTTTAGAAACTTCACACAAATTGGCTCCATACTAAGGCTACTGTGGATTCACCTATTTTCCATACAGTGCTGCCATCCAAACACACGTATCATGTGTTTTAAATACTTAACACCAAAAGCTATGAAACGAAAAGTAAGCATGGACACCATTTATCCAACTTTGTTAAAAACACCATGCATAAATCACGTGGCGTGATAGTTTCCCGAGCGTTATAGCTACTGAGAATATAAGATTTCATGCTTTGCACAAGGCACTTCTTTCATCAACGGGCATCCGGCCCCTTACCTCCTTTCCCGCTATCTCTCTGCGGCCCCCCCCCTCCCCCCCCCCCCCCCCCACACACACACATATACAACGTGTACACGCATGAGACGTAAATGCTGATGAAATGGATCTGCACCTACTTGTCTGATGAGCTACTATACGCAAGAGATACGCAGCACGCTATCATCTATGGCCGCGGAAAGGAAGTAAAAAAACCAATGCACACAGGAAGCAGAATTTGCTCTTTCACACATGTACTGGCTCAGGCAGCACTGAAGGAGCTTAGCGACCTCATACGGCTTCTCACAGCAAATAATAAACTGTACTCGCGTACAAGCCTCACCAGGCATTGCGGTAAAAAAGTTTCCACAGAAATACGATCTTTTCCGTTCGTTCTCTTTATTCTTGACGGGAACCAGGGCGTTGGAGTACACAACATATTGGTAATAATGTGCTTCGGATAATTCTTATTAAGCTGGTGGTTGAAGAATAAAGATTTATTAGTGTCATAGATTGAATAGCTGCAGCGACTATGACGACGACGACGACAACCGGTAAACATACCCGTATATATTAGGATTTGCGGACGTCCAAGTAATCCTGTCAGATGATGATGACCATCGAAACCATTGAGCATCTTGAACGACTGACACAGAAAAATTTAAGTGAAAGGAAGGAAGATTACGGTTTAACGTCCAGTCGATGACGAGGTAATTAGTAACTAGCTCAGACTGTTGGAAGAGCAAGCAAGGGATTTAGCCATGCCCTTTCTAAGGGAACCATCCCTGCATTTGGCTTAGAAGATTTAAAGGCAATAACGTAAGATTTAAATTGTAGACCCGGACGGATGTTTGAATTTCAGTTCTCCCGAATGTGAGCCCAGTCTCTTAATAACTTAATTTTCATTTAAACTCCAAATGAGAAATCCTAAGTAATTCTTTTTCTTATTTTATTCTTTCCTCCGACGTATGTTAGAACTTTACAGAAAGAAATTACAAATGGTACTTTAAAAAAATTATAAATGACATATTACTGTGTATGTAACTACGTGGATTTGAATTACCGAAAGATGCATTATTAAATGATGGAATCGCTCTCTACGGGCAACGGTATGGAATAGCACAAAAGTTAACAACTCCCAGCAGAAAGCAACAGTGCGATAAGACAAACTTTTTAAGCGCAAATTTCGATTTTAGGCGAAACAAAGGCCGACTCAAGAAATCTTTTGTGCTACGAAAGAATTGGTCTTTAGAACAGAAATATTCCAAAACAGACTGAAAAAATAAAAGTGGAATGAGAGCAAAAAGCTGAAAAGCAGTATGTTGTATTTATGTTGTACGTTATTTTATCTACTTATATGTATTTTTTTAAAAACCCTAGTTTTTGTTAGCAATAAATGTCAAATGCCATGCATTCCTTTTGGTTTTAATACATCTACATCTAATAATTAATATACCAAACAAATAAACTGTAATTTTTTAATACTTCCGGAAACTGTGAAACCGTTTTCGAGCCCTTGATGAATAGTCCCACGAAATTCGAGTACGTACACTTTAAGTAGTAAATTTGGGCGATGAATAAAGTACGATCACATACACACACCGAGGTGGTGAAAGTCGTGGGATACATCGTAATATTGTGTCGGACCCCCACTCCCCGTAGTGCGACATCTCGACGTGGCATTGAATCTAAGTCGTTGGAAGTCCTCTGCAGAAATAATAAGTCTTGCTGCCTCTATGGCCGTCCGTAAATGCGAAAGTGTGGCAGGTGCGGAATTTTGCGCACGGACTGACCTCTCGATTACGCCCCGTAACTGTTCCGTGGGATTCACGCCAGGAAAATCACTCACCCGGACTCTCCAGAATGTTCTTGAAACCGCTCGAGAGTAACTGTGACTCGGTGAAATGACATCGTTGTTTGGGGAAATGACGTGGATGAATGGCTGCAAATGGTCTCCAAGAAGCCGAACAAAACTATGTCCAGTCAACGATCGGTTCAGCTGTATCAGAGGACCCAGTCCATTCCATGTGAATACAGCCCACACCGTTATGGAGCCATCAGCTTGCACACTGCCATGTTGACAACTTGGGTCTATGCCTTTGTGGAGTCTTCGCCACACTCCAACCCTATCAGCTTTTACCAAATGACAAAGCCGCGGTTTTCCAGTGTCTAGGGTCAAACCGATACGGTCGCGAGCTCAGGAGAGGTGCTGCAGGCGATATCACGCTGTTAGCAAAATCACTCGCATCGATCGTCTGCTGCCATCGTCCATAACGCAAATTTCCCCTGCACTGTCCTAACGGATACGTCCGTCGTACGCCCCATATTGATTTTTGCGGTTATTTCAAGTAGTGTTGCTTGTGTGTTACACTGACAATTCTACGCAAAAGCCACAGGTATCGGTCGTTAAGTGAAGGCCAGCGGTGTCCGTGGTGACAGGTAATACCCGATATTGGTATTCTCTGCACTCCTGACACTGTGGATGAACAATATTAATGGAACATTTGAAGAAAATGAAAACCAAGCACAACTCCAAGCAGTCTTCACAAGCACTTTCTTAGTAATGCATTTAACATCATCTGCACTCAGCCCTTGTGAGGACAATTGAGGAGCTACTTGACTGAGAAGTAGCGACACCGGTCACGGAAACTCACAACGGTCGGGAGAGCAGTGTGCTGACCACATGCCCCTCCGCGTTCACGTACAGTGAGGCCTAAGGGCTGACGATGACATGGCAGCCGCTCGGTCCCTTTGGGCCTTCAAGGTCTGCCTGGGCGGTGGTTTTAGTTCTTTAATTTATGTTCTGAGCACAATGACAGAGCATCTATACTTTATCTCAAATGTGTAATTTCAGTGATGACAGACCTAATGTATCATACAATACCTAGAGTGGAAATTTTTTGTTAGTATTTGGTGAAGATGCCGCAATAACGATCTTACCTTTCTGGTACTGTCCTTGGAACAGCAACATCCGTACAATCGGCTCATCGTGAGCGTTAATGACGGATTATTGGCTCCATTAGCAGAAGAAATATCACAGTCACAACTTGTAGCAATATAACCTCCACAGCAAGTCAGTAAAACAATAGGTGCACGCAAATTTTCACAACGGTCAGATAACTTATAAACGGTGGTCCCCGCTGAGAACCACTTAAAGCATGTCACCAGGAAATCTAACTAGGCAAGTAAGTATCATACCTACTCACTAAGAAGTAAGGAACGTTACGTTTGTTTGCAAAATTATAGAATGAAAGTGTGAATACACAGATCTAAAAATTTACACATTACACATAAATGTATATTCTACCCAACAAGTTATGCAGTTATGTGTAAATAGTGAAGAAATAATGTCACGTAGTGAATGCTTGAGACATCAAATTTTGTGGCACGAATAGTAATCACGATGCTTACAACAGTGTTTGGTCGTAATCATTGCTAACCTCCGTGTAAATTAATATATTTTAAAAGTACGTCTCATCACTAACCACTGCGCTGTAATCGCACGTACACCAAAAAGAAAGAAATGCCATGAATCCTAAACTTCGGACATTACGCAAAAGTGATCCGGTCATAACGAAGGCCGATCTACGCTTGCTGTGGTCACCGCAGGGGTGAGAGGTTTTACTTTGTTTCTATGACGAAGGGCACACAGCTTCATGGCTGGCACGTTATTTGTCGCAGTCCCGCATACTGCATTACGCAACTGGGATTGCTTCGGTTAATGGCCCTGGAACAACTGATGAAAGCCATTTTGGAACGTTTCAACAATGTTTACTGGGCTCTTGAGGGGCGTTAGTGACGCAATGTCCCTATAGGGGTCTATTTACGCACCGCTCGCAGGCCCAGGCAGACAGCCTAGAGTGCTGTTCCATGTGAATTCGGAATCACTAAAATATTTCTGCTTCCTCGTTTGCCACCTTCTATCTACGGTCCCCAGATGCACGGCTAAAAGCTCCCACCTTACACTAATACAGGCTTGCAAGAAGTGTTTGTTACTTTGTCTGCTGAGGTATATATATATATATATATATATATATATATATATATATATATAGTGTTTCTGCAAAGTTGTTACCCACGCGGCAGCCTTCGACTACAAGTTTCACCACCGTTATTTATGCCTATGTTGTTAGTAAGGGGAACAGTGGATAACTGGAGACACTCATTTGATAGACGATGTGAGACAGGAAGAAATCGTGCAAAATCGAATGAAACGCTTTACAATGATGGGAGCTAAAAGTGTTTCGTCAACATCAGAGTCATTAAGATAAGACACTAGGTCGCCTTCACTAGGATGGAGAAGGAGTCATGTTGCGTCTTCTCTATGGGAATGATTATACCACGGTTCTAAAGTATTTCAAAGGATGAATCCCGTGCTTTAACCACTTTGTGTTGTATCCCTTAGAACTTTACCACGCCGTTATACTTTCGTTACACTGAGACGATATACTGAAGTTCATTTGGGTACTAAGCTTACTACACTGAGTTTTAATTGTACTCCATGATACTGGGAAATGCTTAAGTACTTTTAAACACACGATACAGCCAGGTTAACACAAGAAAAATTTAAAGTCATTTCTTTCTCCCAAGCGCCCAACTTGAGTGTGCAGTCCAAATCTTCCTCAGTAACGCTTTCAACGAAGTGTCACTACTTAATTCCACAAAATTTTTATGTCAAGTCTCACACCTGCAACTGAATGCGGTGGATGACTGTTGTGATGTTTATGAAAATATGAATCATTACACGGTGAAATGGAGAGTGAGCAAGCAGTCCGGTATCAACATACAGCATACACGCATCGATGGATCTGTCTATCGCAGTACCCCACCCGACGATGTGACCAGTTGCATCCCCGTTCCCTAAGACACTGTGGCAGTAGGTGTGAAATTAGTCCGAGGATATGAAGTGCAATCTTGTGACAAAAAAATGTTCCTCGTAGTCGCCTGTACCACTGAAACCGTTCACATAAATACGACCAACTGTGATGAATGCAGGGGCATCTTTCCTCAGTCAGTACCGGTATGTACCTTCTGTGGCGCCTAAGAAAGAATTTATTTTTGCAAAGCAACAATTTTATTTTCGCAGTATACCCTCAATGGCAGAGCTTCCTGACAAAGTCTATAAGAAATACATGAAACTTTATCATCGAAAATAAAAATACAGCTGCTATTTTATTTGCCTATATTCCGGGCCTGTTGGTCTATCGGTGAAGTGCATGCCTGGAAACCGAGATATTGTGGGATCGAGTCCCAGTCAGTCTGCCTTTACTCCACCTTTTACCTCTCAATGATGTGGGCAGTAGCCAGGAATGACACGTGGTTCGGATTTCACTTTAAACTGCTGGCCCCCGGTATGTCGTTGGAAAACTGGGGTACGTGAAGGACACGACAGTTGCGGAAGGTGTGCCCAATCTAAAGACTCGTATTCGACACTTGGGCCACACGAATTTATTATTAATTACCTCTATAAACAACTATCTAAATACGAACAGGTTCCAAATTTGAGATGTTCGCCCGACGCCTACTGCATCATTCACAGCGAAGGTATTGAATAAATTTACAGACATATCTCCCTGCGGACGAGTGTCTCTCGATCTATCAATTTCATCTCACGAATTTTCACAACGCCTTCTGAAACGGTGTTCCACTTCCAGAAATATTTCAAAAGAGCTGTCGAATCCGCTGGTTTCGGAATTGATTCGAGAGAGCCGGTAACTAGTTGGCGCTTGCAGTCCGTTCGTGAACGATGCTCGGATAAGTCATTTCGTAGCGAAAGTTAGACACCCAGTACCTCGCAAAATTTTAACTTACTATGTAGACTCTATGTGTAGGATGCTGTCAAGCATAAGCGACAAGCTCTCAGACGTTAAAGGTCACACTGTTGTGCGTTCTCAAACATGTATACCCATAATTATTCGCACACGATCACGTTGATTCACTCCCTCCTAGATGCTTCAGAAAACATTTTTAAAAAATGAGTTGGTCGCTTATACAAGAATGTTGCTGATATCTGGACGTTGCACCACGTGAATGGCTTTTAACGTCCTACCATTAACTTCACATACTTACAAAGCTGTGTGATATTTGCTCGCCACAGACTCAAGAACCAGCTTAGACGTCACACTCTGTATAATCAGGTAGTAGCTTCCACCACCCACGCGTGTTTCCGGTTTGTTAGCGCACAGAGCAAGGACTATCCGTAGCGGTGGCAACCAGTCGCTGGAGTTGTATCGCCTTAGGCTTCTAAAGGGTGTATAATGAAGGAAAACAGTAAGGTGTCGAGGACATCCAGACGCAGCGAGGAGATCGCAACAAGGGAAGACAAGATTTCCTTCGTTCACTGTGGTGGCGTGTTTTCCAAATCATGGGTCGGAGCTTTGACTGGGGACCAATAGTGCAATAGCGCCCAAGAATAATACACGATCTGGGTAGCGGAAAATATAAATTAGGATTCCGAACGCGTGGCACGCATCATGTTTCTTGTTAAAGCGGTAGCTCTTGCCATCGGTCTGCCTCAGTGCCGTTTAAAGTCATCACGTAAGAGCGTCGTGAGGCAGCGGCCGGAGACGGCGGCCTTGACTCGCCGCCCAAGTGGCTGGGAAGGAGCGGCCTGTTTTGGAGCGGGTTTTAAATGCCCGCTACCACCGATGCCTGTACAAGGGTACGACTTCTGACGCACCGGCATTTCAACAGAAGATGAGAGGTGGCTTTGCTGTTGCGGGAAAAACAGAAGTCATCCGGGCGGTCGCGTTTAGAATTACAGGAAGCTTGTAGTGCCAATGGCATGAAGATTTCGTGAACAAGGTTCAACTGTCACAGTGCAGGTGAAAGTGACTCCACTTGCAGACTTTCGTGTTTTTACGAAGAACGGGATCACAAACCTCCTGCCAGCTACATTAACTTGCAAACGCAATTACGGTGACCAGCCAGAAAATTTTGATCAGCTCCTTTAAAGCCTTGGTAATGCAAAATAGTTGCGTTTCATTGTGGTATCGAGTCTTAGATGTTCTTGGTATGGAGCTGTATGAGACGCCAACATATGTTCACGAGCAAATCGGGTAATTTCTATCCAAGTATCAAGAATTCGGTTCAATGTGATCGTACGCAGATAATGACTATACATGTTGGAGAACGCTCAACAGTCAGGCCTTTATTGCCTGAGAGCTTGGCGCTCATGCTTGACAGCATCCCACACGTAGCGTCTACACTGTAAGTTAAAACTGTTTGTTGTACTGGGCCTCCGACTTTTATCCCTACTAACTTTCACTACGAACTGTCATATCCGAGCATTGTTCACGAACAGACTACAAGCGTCAATTTGTTACCGGCTCTCCCCAGTTAATTCCAGAATCAGCTGATTCTAAATCTCTCTTGAAATATTTTTGGAAGTGGAACACCGTTTCACAAGGTGACAACGGGATGGGACGCGAGACGCTAGACTGCAGGGAGATATGTCTGTAAATTTATGCATTACCTTCACTGCGTGTTATACTATGATGATATATCAGTAATTGTTCTTTCTGTTGTGAAGTCACTCTAATTTAAAAATCACTCTGATCACAACACCAACGCGAACATAATGCTACGTATCCTGTTATCGAAGAAGTTCCACTAATCTTTCTATGGCATGCAGACACCATTCAATTTCACAACCACAACTACCCTTACTTTTCTCCAATTTATGTTTACGCAGCCGCGACACACAATTTCCTAGGCTTGCTTCGCTGTGTGTCTGAGAAGGATTTTCTTCCATCTCTATTGGAGTTCTACCCACACTTACGGCATAGAGACAGAAACCTGGCCTTCCTTATCTATATCTGCATCTAAATACATTTGATGCATTGGCACAAAAAAAGCTGTATGCATTATCACACCACCAAAATAATTGGTCTCTATATGGTTTGTCACATCACTGCATCACTGTAAATCAGGAACTAATCTGGTGGCACTAGGATTTATGCAATTCCCACAGGGCAATAAACCTACACTTCCCAGACGCAAATCATCAAGTGACAACAGAACTGGGCAGATGCGATCGGTGAACAATATCGTCACAGTTATGTAAGAAAAAATCCGAAGCCGTTATTCCTTTAAATATAAAATCTTTATTCAGAACGTAACATTTGCATTCTTCTCACAAAGCATCATGCAAACCTTGGTGGTTATCACAAGAGACGAATATTTAACCTCGCAGATTTTTGTCATCTTACGAGGGCGTGCTGGAAAGTAATGCCTCTGGATTTTTTACTTGAGAACACTTAAAAGCGTTTTAAATAAAACAAACGTTATTAAAATTCTACATCTTTATTCCTCATGTCTGCATATTTATTTCTCAACTGGCGACTAACACACTTCTTCCAAAGAGAGACAAGTTTGTTGATACCGTCACAGAAGGATGTTTGACTGTTGAGAGAGCCACAACCTGATCTCCGCTTGCACCGAATTCGGAGTATCAAAGTGAAATCCTCAAGGTGTTCTTTAAGTTGTGGTAGCAGGTGAAAATCGGTTGGGGCGAAGTCGGGACTGTGTGGAGTGCAATCGACGACAGCCAACCTAAGCCGTCGGATTGTTGGATGCGTCGCAGCGCCCGTGTGGGGTCTGGCATTGTTGCGTTGGAGGAGAGGGTGCTCCATATGTGGACGACCTCTTCGAACTCTTGCTTTCGGTTTTCTGAGGGTCTTTCACGCGTCGACATAGTTACGTTACAAACCGCCTCGCTACTAAAGAGCTTTACTCGCTACACGGTATTGGAGCCCTCTGGCGGTAGAGTGATTCAACTTGCGTCAGCGAAGCGGAATGGCAACCGAGTAATGTGCCTGACATGTAATACCTCAACCAATATTGAGATTAGAATAAAAATATTTACTGCAGGCGCCCCCATTTTTTTTATAAATTTTGTAATAGGACTGGTACTGTGAACTGGAAATCCCAGTGCTGGTGCTTCTTGCCGCACGCTACTCATGGGAAATTTGAAGTAGCTGGAGTACCATCAAAGACAACGGAATGCGCTAACACCAAGCGTCCAGTTGTTCTGAAAAATCTTAAGTGAACCATCGAGCAACAAGTGTAGCAAACAGTTTCCACAATTTGTTACGTAATTACCATGCCTAAATGGTCTAAGGAATGTTTAAATCGGACTGCAGGAATATCTACAAATATAACAAGTATAAATAATTTTCCATTTTACTCGAAATATTTTCCATATTATCCTAACAGATCGGAAGTTTTTATTTTGCTTCTATTTAAGTCTTAGATGTCTACATATACTTGGTATTGCTGTATAAATAAGACAGTTTTGAGAGAGGGAAGGACAACGGGAAAGCTATAACCTCATCGAGAAACAGTTCGTGTGGCACGGACACTTAGCAAGAACACTAAGCATCTCCAGATTGTAATGATGAGAACACTGTGCTGCTCTCGGTTGACGTGTATAAGCACTTCAGAGGCCTGTGCGTCTATTTCGAGCAGTTCCGCTTGCGGCATCAACGGCAGCTACTGGGTGAACCAGCTGCAACACGCCCCAGGCTCCGAGCTACTACCTAATGGGAACTTGACGTTAACAACATTAACGTTAGAAAATTCAAGTGCAGCTTCGCGGAACGAATAGCGCTCATTCCTATTTGGTAACGCTAGAACAAGAGGCGTATAAAGCTACTTGGACATGATTCGAACTAAATGACGGTAGACTAATAAACTGCGCCAGTGCTGGAAATTATGATTTCTTAAAAGTTTAAAGTGGACACGACGTACAATTTTTGGTAACAATTTGATATGGTTGGCGTGACAGGTGGTATACTTAAGTAAGAGTGTTTCGAGCTGTTATGTACCGTTTTCATTTAACGGTTTCGGCAGTTGTGCGCATGAAAATCTAATTGTAATCCGTCTTGTCATTTTGGCTGGTCTGTTTACGCATCTTACAATTTAATATAAAAGTGCATTCCGGACAAGCAGTTGAAGTAGCAATGAAGGAAAAAACCAAATTTCTCGATGTGAGGGTGGAACATCGGAAAATGAATGAGCGTGAAAAGCTGGTAACGTAGCCATCAAAAGGACAAGTGCACTACATTCTCTCCGAAAAACAGGACCCTGAAATGCCCTCTGTACAGTCTGAGACCAAAAATGGATTGGATGCAGAAGAGAATTTCAACACACAATCTGCAAATATTCGGGCACAAGCCGCAGATTCGTGACAGCAGGTGAACCAAGGATCAATCATTACAATGCGGTGTTCAAACAACAGACGTTACCATTGCCAAAGGTTTAAACTAACCAAGTGGAAAGTTGATTTATGGTATTCGGAGGATGCAGTCCTAATAAATTACTCTGACAGGGGCAGAACAGTAACTGTACCGTATTTTGATTAATTACTAAACCGTTTTAAGCGAGACGTGACAGAGTAATCACCAACACTGGTACACAAAAAGAGGTTATCTCGTCAGGACGTCGCTCAATACAAAAGACCTGCAATCTCTTTGGTTAAAATATACTACTTGTGACGGGAGTTTTTCAATATAGTCTACACCATCGTCCTGAGAGAGTCGGCAACTGTTTGGATAACTAAGACAATTATTTGAAGAATTATTTATTTTTCAGTCTCAACTGTACATTTTTAATTAGTTAACATGTTTCGATCATTCTGGATGATATTCAGAGCTAAGTATTCTGATATGTGGTTCTGAGAAGACAACATGGGTTGGTGACGCAACTACTTATATCTGAAAATGATCCAAAGAGAACGAAACATGGTATTTAGTTTAAAAGATGTCCAACAGAGACGGAACAATAAAAGAGAATTATCTTAGGAATTTATTCCATTTTGTTCTCCTGTTACAATCGCGCTCCCTCAACGGAATACTTGGCTTACTGGGAAGAAATTTAAATCAATCGATGACCTGATCACGGTTTACGGATAAAGAAGTTACACATATTTTCTCAAATATTCTTTACCGCCTTTTCACTCGACTTCTCAAGTCTCGTTTTTGGGATCTGTAACCACGCACAATATAAAGTTTTGCACACAAAAATTAAAAATGCACACGAAAGCATTTTCCCAATGCTAGAAGGTTGCTGGAAAATACAGGGGAGTTCAGTTAACATCAGAAGCTAAGGAGGAGGATGTGGGACGAAAGCTACAGTGAACCACTGTTACCATAATGGCTAATACGCTTTTTCAGAATAGGAACGGTGACGGTCGAAATTACTGCAGAGTTTTCTGCGACAGATTTGTCTAATTCCAGAAAGCAGGGGGGGGGGGGGGGGCGACAAAAGACAACTACCTGTTTACCAAGCATATTACGTCGTCTGTGACGTGTTCCGTTGTAGTTAGTTCATCTCTCGACAGCTGTGCTCCATTTTCCTTACAACAGAAGACGGAGGTGTGCAATTATCCCCAGTACAATGAAAGAAAGGCATATTGCGCCTACGAGATTAGGACGATTAAAAATCGATGCTTTGATAAAAAATAATCCAGAAATTTGAGACACGCGTTATGAAGTGAGTCTACTTGATTGATGTTCGTTCGATTGTGCGTTTTATCACGCAATCCTCGACGCAACAACGCAACACGTTATACGCAATCTTTCCAGTTATCCACTAAAAGAACCACCCGTTTCAGTATTACTTACATGACTCGAGGAGGTGGAAACAGTTACGAGTGATCAAATGTGCCACTGATATGGACGTTCCGATGTTACTAATGCCCTTACGTATCGGTAATTTTGTTTGGAAACCTATGGTGTGGGCATCGATAGGACGTATCTGAGCGTTTCAATGTTTCTGAAGAAGTATGAGAATCTCGGATTCTAGAGTATCGAATGGTGTCGCAGACAATAATACGTTTTACTAACAGTTCAGTAAGACCGATAATGTATGCAGTATCTGTACAAGATGCAGGAATCTCACGGACAGTAGGAAACTTTTCAAAAAATGGTTCAAATGGCTCTGAGCACTATGGGACTTAACTTCTGAGGTCATCAGTCCACTAGAACTTAGAACTACTTAAACCTAACTAACCTAAGGACATCACACGCATCCATGCTCGAGGCAGGATTCGAATCTGCGACCCTAGCGACTGTAGCGCCTAGAAACGCTCGGCCACTGCGGCCGGCGAAACTTTTCATACTACGTGTTTCGCATGAGAAATATATTATTAATTATTAATAAAGCAATGTTTAACAGCAATTAACGCGACATCCTATCTGGTTAAGCCGTCGGAGTACGTATTTCACGTATTTACACTCTTAATTTACATAATTTGATTTGACTGAAAGTTGGCGATTTTATCTTAAAAGCCCATTGTTGTAAATGAAAGCTTTTATCTAAAAGAAAAGCTTGTAATGACACTGTGATAACTGCACTTACGTGTAGCATAAAAGTTGAGTCAAGATTGAAAATGAAATTGCGGCTGAAATTTTCGCCCTTTGCTCCGTATGTTTTTGTCTGATTTTATGCTCAAACTGATTCATGAAAATTAGCATGGATTATCATATTGTTATTTGTATTCAAGTGTTCAAGGAAGAGTAAAATCTGTTAACTGATATAGATTTACGATGTTTTAGATGTTAACGACACTTATTCCGAATTTATCGCGGTACTGATTTTAGGTGCTGGGACGAATACCAAATGTATCAAATCGTGTTGCAGGATAATGAAGCATATTCTAAGCTCAAGAATTATGACTTTCCTGTCAGTGAAACACGTTTCTCTCTGCGAATCAGACTCATAAAAAACCACTCCCGTGAAACATATCTGGTTTTATTGACCCCACATCTTGCAAACAAGAGATGCGGGTAGATTCAGTCTTCCTCGATTTCCGTGTGGCACTCGACGCTCTACCGTATCGTCCACTGCTAACGACGATACGATCATACCGAGCACATGTGTGTCTGGCTCGACGAATATTTACATGAAAGAAGCCAGTACGTTATGCCGGACGGCAACTGTTCAATAGAATGTCTCGTTCGTTGTGCTCCTTGGTAACGTCATACGGCCTCGAATCATGTCGGACAGGTTCAGCAGCACTAGTTCAGTGATGACGCAGTTGTAAACAGGGGCGACCGTCGTTGGATGATCCTAGGCGACTACAGGAAGATTTGGATAAAATTTCCACTTAGTGTAATGAATAGCAGCTCTAAATTAATGGAGATAAATCTGAGATAATAACCGTAACGAAGGAAGCCGCCAGTCTACAATTACAACAGTAGTGGAGACCGTCTTTAATACATTGCCGGCCGGACTGGCCGAGCGGTTCTAGGCGCTACAGTCTGGAACCCCGCGATCGCTACGGTCGCAGGTTCGAATCCTGCCTCGGGCATGGATGTGTGTGATGTCCTTAGGTTAGTTAGGTTTAAGTAGTTCTAAGTTCTAGGGGACTGATGACCGCAGAAGTCCCATAGTGCTCAGAGCCATTTGCACCATTTAATACATTATATCGTGTAGGTACTTAGGGTTTATACTAAGGCGGCGTATGACCTGGAACGACTACGTAAAATCAGTGTCAAGGAAGACGAATGGAATATTTGGATTTCTTTGAAGTGTTCTGAGAAAATACAACCAATCCATAAAGGAAACCCTATACAAGGCACTAGTGAGACCAGTTCTAAAGTACTGTTCCATTATTTGGAGCCCTTATCATATAGGAGGCATGACAGTACACACGCGCTGCTAGGGTTGTAACAAGTCGGTTTAGCCTATACGAGTGTGTAACGAATGCCAGGAGAAATCAAATTGGTATCCTTGGAAGGAATAGACGTAACTCTCGCGAAACCCCGAGCTCATGAGTGCTGGTTGCAGTGTAACCAGCTCTGGCGTGTGCCTCAGTTTTTCGCCACCTCATCTGACGTACGCAGCGAGTGTGCGCATTTGCGACTGCGGCCAAGGTCGCAGGGAGGGCGTGGCTGGGGTCGGCTCCTCTGTGACCTAATCGAACGCGATTAGCATTAAACACAGGGTGGGGTCGGAGGCTAATTTCGCGAAACTTGTTAACGCGAAAGGCTCGTCTATCGCCTAATGGCTCCTGCCTAATGAGCCGAGACGTGGCGGCTAACAAACAGCAGAGATGGATTCACATCCGCTAGTCTTGCGTTTCAGGGTGACTCATAAACCTGATTTAGCACGGCACCCAGACGCGGCTCCGGGCACATGCTCAGTAACAAGGCTACTCTCTAACAGGGTGCATTCATTATCCAGTTTCCACTTGTTTTTGCCCATACGCTAACAAATTAGACAAAGGAAAAAAAGAAGCAACAGTAATGATGAAGTTGCCTGTATTGGCCGACGTCTTTTCAATGCAGCTCCTAATTCCTCTATTCCAGCTGAGGGAGATATTTTCATTACACCGCAAATTCAGCGTATCTGAAGACGTGACAGTTGAAAATTTGTGCCAGACCAGGAATCGAACCCAGATTTCCTTCTCTCCTCCAGTAGTCGCCTTAACTATCACATTAGTCTACCTCACAACCGTACCTTTACAGATTCGCTCTCTTCTACCTTCCTCATATTTTCAGCATTAAATAAACTAGGAAATCTCAAAGAAACTAAGAAATCCTTTCGAAGATTAGCAGATTTCCGACTGCTGGTAACCATTTCCAATTTATTGACATAACCACTAGTAGCTCATGCGTACCGTCAAAGCCTGGGGATGGTGAATTCGCTAGTTTGATTCTCTTAAGTAGCAATTTTTTTTTACTTTGTTTGAATTCTACACTTATTATCAAACGGAAATGATAAATATTGAATCACAATTTTGTAGTAAAAGCAACTTTTTTTTAAATTTTTAATCTCGCTGTTCTGTTAGGGTCTGTATGACACGAAATGGTTATAAGTTTTATTTCTCATTATTTAAATACTTAATGAAATTTTGTTACTGGAAATGCATAAGCAATACGCGTATAAAAATATTTTACGTAATTTGGCCATAAACCTTAATAGCTACTTATGAAACGTTCTGTCATTATTGACGAGACACGAATAAAATTACTCTGATGTCAAATAATTTTTATTTCTCTCTTACACTTTGTGGTAGTAATGATTTTTGTCGTTCTAACTTACTCTGCATTCACAACAATGTGCTTGTTTCTTGCTGATTCCAAGAAATTGTTCCGGACTCCTCAGTTATTTGAATGTTTATTGTTTCTGCCTAGTTTTAATTGTGACACCATGGCAATTCGATCATTCACTAATGTTGAGTTAGAAAAATTAGTACATTCCTAAAAAGACGAAGGAACACTTTCCATATTTGACTATCATAGAAGTAATGCATATGAAAGCAAGAATTCTGATGACAGTCCTCAGCCGGTACTGAACAGTGAACCATCTTTCCTTAAAAAGAAAAAAAAAAATAGAGCGGCACTTAAACTCGTCAGCACAACGTGGCAGCATATCAGTTTCCAGTATAATCGAGAATAACCCTTGAGTTACCAGGTATGCAACCCACCGAATAAATCATGTAGAAAGTTGATGTATAGTATTTTGTACAGTGCTACAAAAAGAAATAACATGTCAAATATTTGGAGGGGACAGCATATTCTTGGAGTAATTCGGTAAGTCACTGGTAGCAGAAGACACTGCATCAAGAAAGCATTTCCCAAGAACAGAATATTCTCGAAAAATGGTAAGGGCAAACGCCTGAGCCGTGGTAACTGTGCCAGAATCTGTGACAACAACAAAACCTACTAGAGCGACGGGTCGTGACACATCTGAAATGTAACGTCCACTGTTCAATGTGCCGTCAATGCGAACAAGAGGTGACCGAGACGTGTAACCAATGGCACCCCATACCATCACGCCGGGTGATACGTCAATATGGGGATGACGAATACACGCTTCCAATGTTCGCTGCGATGTCGCCAAACACGGATGCGACCATCATGATGCTGTAAACAGAACCTGGATTCATCCGAAAAAATGACGTTCTGCCATTCGTGCACCCAGGTCCCTCGTTGAGTACACCATCGCAGGCGCTCCTGTCTGTGATGCAGCGTCAAGGGTAACCGCAGCCATGTTCTCCGAGCTGATAGTCCATGCTGCTGCAAACGTCGTCGAACTGTTCGTGCAGATGGTTGTTGTCTTGCAAACGTCCCCATCTGTTGACTCAGGGATCGAGACGTGGCTGCACGATCTGTTACAGCCATGCGGATAAGATGCCTGTTATCTCGACTGCTGGTGATACGAGGCCGTTGGGATCCAGCACGGCGTTCCGTATTACCCTCCTGAGCCCACCGATTCCATATTCTGCTAACAATCATTGGATCTCGACCAACGCGAGCAGCAACGTCGCGATACGATAAACCGCTATCGCGATAGGCTACAATCCGACCTTTATCAAAGTCGGAAACGTGATGGTACGCATTTCTCCTCCTTACACGAGGCATCACAACAACGTTTCACCGGGCAACGCTGGTGAACTGCTTTTTGTGCATGATAGATCGGTTAGAAACTTTCATCATGTCAGCACGTTGCAGGTGTCGCCACCGGCGCCAACCTTGTGTGAATGCTCTGAAAAGCTAATCATTTGCATATCACAGCATCTTCTTCCTGTCGGTTAAATTTCGCGTCTGTAGTGCGTCATCTTCGTGGTGTAGCAATTTTAATGGCCAGTAATGTAGTTCGTGGTGTAGCAATTTTAATGGCCAGTAATGTAGTTATTTCAGATGAGAGGCTCTGTGCCATTCGGTAATTATAACTGTGGTCAGTTATTTCGACATTCAACTCGTCGCGACAGTCTTGTTTCGTCAACAGTGCGTGAATTACTACAGTACAAAAATCTGTTGCAGAAATTATATCAAAGTAGCACGAGTGCTACTTTCGCAGAAAGTAGGTCACTGAGGGCGTGGAATACGGCGATGAAAAAAATAGAGAATACAGCGGAAAGTTTCCGGATTCTGTTATCCACGTGGACGACAATCCTGTCGAAGAAAGATAAGACTGTTGAAAATTATCGTTAAGTAGGGATGAAGCAGACCCAGCGAGGTGAGTTCCCGGCTCTTGAAGAATGTTTTTTCCAATGGCTTGAGGAGGAAGCATACTTATTGGAGGTTATATGCTTTAAAAATGAGTAAGTCATTTGCTGTTAGTCCGAGCAATGAAGGGCTCACCGTTGTTTATTGAAGAGATAATGGAGAACATGTGAGCGCTGATGGTAAGTTTTTTCAGCACGGGAGAAAGAATGTAGCTGTATGTATTTGCGGAAAGTTGTGTGTCCTTTCGTTTGGAATGTTAAAGTAAACTAAAATAATTAAGTAGGTAAAATTACCTACGTCCTTTTGTGTTCAAATTGTTCCTTTCTGCTTCCTTTTGAAAGAAAATACGAATGTCATTGAAGCTAGCGTACGACTTTTTAACTTAACACTCTCATTTGGAGTTCTTGCCGATTCTACCTTGATCAATCACATTTTCGTTAGATCGAACATGACACAGTTCGAACTCTTTTTTTTAGCCTTTTGTTGCCTTTTATCCGTGTTTCTTAACATGCTGCAAACCTGGGCAGGAGAGATGAAGCACCAACAGAGTCCAGCAGCGAGAGCGAGCGGGATTTATGAGTGGTGTGGAACAACAGCGCACGACGTGGGTCTTCCCGTCGCAGTTATTTTGATACATTAAGGGCTGGACGGGAGTTTCGCCCGCCCAGAGCGACATCCGCATGCTATTTGCGCTCGCTGCGTGCGCAGAGCGGGACCGTTTTGGAAGCGTGCAAACAGCGAATGAATCACTCCAGTGTGAATAGACTTGTTTCCAAGAGGCATGGACTATGTCCGAAATTAGATTCATTGCTACGGACACTTACTCGATGCCCGTTTCTGGCGCATGAAATATTTCACTACGCCGTAACAATGTAAATAAAGCCGCTGCCACCAAAATCCCTTCGTTGTCCATTCCGCGCTTCCGTTTGTCGAGGGCCAAAAGCACTTCACATCCTGTGTCAGAATAGATTAGTGCATGTATAACTTTGAAGGTCGTAAGTGGTTAAAAATGTCTGGTACTCCGAGACTCGAACCTGGACTCTGCTGTCAATGCACTCCTGACAGGACGGACAAGGGGAACGCGCCTATTTGTGAACAACGATTTAGTCCAAATTTATGGTATATATAGGGCTTTGACAGAAATGAAATGACTGAATTGGGAACTCCAGCAGGCCAAGGGTTTAGAAAAAAATAGCTATTTTGGCGCGGGTCCATCTACACATGAGCCTTTTCTGTTAGCGTAGTTTCCATGCAGTGGTTGGCGCAGAGGAAAGAGAACAGTACGGTAATCCGAGGGTCGTGGGGGTCTAGTCCATACGGGAAAATTTTTTCCTTTTTATTTTCAATTTTTACATTACTTACGCTGCAAGTAAATCAAAACGTGCTCAATATATTTATTAATATTTTTATAAAATGAACGAGAAGGAAATGCAGAGGAAAATCTGGGATCGCCTGTACCATTCCAAGAAGTTTTTAATAACTTATGTCTTGCCCAAGCCAAGTGGACTAGACTGCCAGGCGGCGCTGGATACGTGGTACCCAGCACCGCTTGGCGGTCTAATCCACTTGGTCTCCAAAAATTTTCACTTGGTAGCAGTTTGCATTCGTCTCGCGCCCGAGAATGTTGACGTGATACAATGTCTCTAATGTTTTTATATGACTGACAGCAATGTTAAGGTAGGAAGCCACATTCTAGTTTGTTGTAACATGTCTCTTATCAATGGTGTCCGCCCCGATAGCTGAATGGTGCCGGCACGGTAGCTCAGCGTGTTCGGTCAGAGGGTTAGCTGCCCTCTGTAACAAAAAAAACTGAGTTCACCGATCAACAACGAACCAAAACGGGTGTCTTACGACGTCCGCCCCGAGCAGATACAACGAACGAAAGAGAACAAAATGAGATTTAAAAAATGTTAAGCGTGACTGACTGCCGTCCTAAGAGGCCCGGGTTCGATTCCCGGATGGGTCGGGGATTTTCTCCGCTCAGGGACTGACTGTCGTGTTGTCTTCATCATCATTTCATCCCCATCCGGCGCGCAGGTCACCCAGTGTGGCGTGGAAAGTAATAAGACCTGCACTAAGACGGCCGGACCTGCCCCGTAAGGGGCCTCCCCGCCAATGACGCTAAGCCTTTCTTATCAATGGTGAAATGTATAATGTTTTCATATCGTCTGATACTAGTTCTATGTAGTATTTTGTAGCCTTTAAAAATGACGGAAAGTTGAAACGGGTACGGTAGATGAAAAATAAAAGTGTGTTCAAGACAAAGTTATTAAATGTGCACCCACATGACCGCGTCGTCTCATAGGATTTTCATGCAAATTGCAGCTTCTAAGAAGTTATTGTAATTAAAAGTCTCCGATCGAACAATGAATTCGAGAATTCTCATTCGACGACCTCAATCGCAATGCCCTCTGTACGGTCTCGTACAATAAAATATTTACATTCGGATGTTGTTGTTCTAGGCTGTCAGTACCAATCGACTTGTAACCGAACCCTTAACCATCGAGGCGCAAATGTAGTTCTCGCGAAACGACAGGATATGAAGTAAGTAACCCACTGGAACATAGCGCAATATGAGAGAACGGTTCCTGGAAAATTGCTGCCGACAGTCTACGAATGCCAACAAGAGAGACGTGGCTCGTTTGGACGGCAATGTGCACGCGGCAAAATATAGGGATATCGTCATTATTTAATCAGAATCTGAGAAATTTACAACAGTCTTATAAAAAAAAAAAAAAAAAAAAAAAAAAAAAAAAAAAAAAAAAAAAAAAAAATCACTCATGTGATGAAGCCCTACACGCCACGTTACAAATTTATTCCGTTAACTGACTCGTGAGGAGGACAAACAAATCAACAATTACAAGGACGAGATTTTTCAAGATGATGAAAAGCTGCCATCGTGCAGTGTCTAAGTGATTCGCCCAAATGCACTTCGCTAGTGCAGCACCGCGACGTCCATTTTTATAGTCCGGTAAAGAGTTTTATTCAAAAATCTTCAAAATGTTCGCACCTCATCGAGAGAGGTAAAGAAGTCACATCCTCAGAAGACTGGATCAAAATACATTCCATTGTACAACACCAGCTATGCTAGCCAATATTTCCCAAAATTATACATTACGCGTGGTTTACTGCCAAACCGTGCAAAGCAAATGAATATTTTATGAATGTAAACCAAGTCTGTCTTTCTAGAGGAACTTCAATTTCAACCTCGGAACTGTAAAAATGCGCTGTTCCTAACGCATGCAACATGCCGAGAAAATTTCTGCTTTCCTTGTTTTTACGATGCGTATCACTCCAGCAAGTATGAGTTTTCAACTGTGAAATACACGCTCGTCACATTATTCTGGCCACCGCCTATGTTCGACGTCAATGTGTAATAACCACTCTCGGACGGCAAGCTGCAGTACTACGAGGTTGAGTCAAATGAAAACCTTAAAATTGTAGTGACAAATAGAAATCTCGCGCCGTTATCCTGTAAGATGGTAAGCGTGCTACAAACAGCGTGCAGAATGGCCTGTAGGTGGCAGCATAGTGCAGTTGCACACATACCGTCGCAGTATCAGTATAAAGATGGTTGCCCCACTTGCGACTTGCACCAGGGGAAAACAGCGTTCTGTTATTCGGTTTTTGCGTAGTGAAGGTGTGAAACCTATTTAAATTCATCGGCGAATGAAGTTTCAGTACGGTGATGCATGTTTGTCACAGCAGCAAGTCTACGAATGGAGTAGGAACTTCACAAATGATGTGACTTCAGTGGAAGATGCTCCTCGTCCAGGTCAGGCACAACGAGTTGTGGCTCCACAGGACATTGCAGCAGTTGAAGCCGTAGCGAAGAAAAACCGCCGAGTGACACTGAATGACATTGCAGCATGTTTACTGATTAGTCATGGGTCAGCACACCATATTATGAACGGTGTGCACAAGTTTCACGAAGTGTCTGCAAGATGGGTGCCACAGCAGCTGACTCCTGTTGATGCGTGTGAAGAACTACTTCGGCGCTTTGAACGATAAGGTGATGGCTTCCTTGCAAGAATCGTTACTGGAGACGAAACCTGGTTTCACTTCCATCAACCGGAAACGAAGAGAGCGAGCAAGGAATGGCGCCATTCCTCATCACCAAAACCAAAGAAGTTTCGAACAGAACCATCAGCAGGGAAAGTTACGCTGACTATCTTTTGGGACGAAAATGGCGTCATTTTGGAGCATTACATTCCTAGAGGGACCACTGTCACCAGTGAATCATACACAGATTTCCTAAAAAATCATCTGCGGCTTGCAATCAAACCAAAGCGACGTGGATTGCTGTCAGCAGGTGTCCTTTTGCTACATGACAATGCAAGACCCCACACTGCCCGTACAACAGTTGCAACAATCACAGACCTGCATTTTGAGTGTCTTCCTCATCCACCATACTCACCAGACCTTGTCCCAAGTGATTTCCATATATTTGGAGTGGTTGCGCGGACTACACAAAGAATTTTTTTCTGAAGGAATTTATGCACTTTGTAAGCGCTGGAGGACTTGCATTGAGCGTGGGGGAGATTATGGTGAACAGAGATACAGCTTTGTACCACTTCTGCGCAATAAGTAATATTAAAAAAAAATTTAAGGTTTTCATTTGACTCACCCTCGTAGTGCGCCGCCTCACTGGCATAATTCAGTACGCGACTGGTTAAACGACGTTGTATCCGACCGGTGGATTGGGCGCAAGGGGCCGGTTGACACAGCATATTATGCATGACCTCCACGTTCACACAAGATCTGACGCGATCATTTGTATGTGCCTCCGATACCAGCTGAAGTATCACACTTTAGAAACAGTATTATTGCAACAGTTACTCCTGGCACACTGATCAAGGTTTTGTAACAACTCGCCTATCGACTCTGTGTGTGACTGGTGTCCAAAATGTAAAAAAGTGTGTGAATCCCTAAGGGACCAAACCGCTTAGGTCATCAGTCCCTAAACTTACACACAACTTTAACTTATGCTAAGAACAGCACACACACGCGTATGCCCGAGGGAGGACTCGAATCTCGGGCGGGAGGTGATCGGTGTTCACATTGAATTACTTTAAGAAAACCTGTTTGTGTTTCTTTTTCATTTGGTGTATTATTTTAATGGTACGGTGAATGTAATATGTGCTAAAAAGCCTTAAAACCCGTATATTCATTTTGAAAAACCCTGTATATTGGACATGGCAAAAATGGTGCTATACAAAACCGGCGCTGTGCCAACTGATAAGCACCACGGGCCATAGGTGACAGGGTTGAACGACGGCTGCGGAGACGTGTGCGGAGGGTAGACTTGCAACTGTTGAGCAACTGGCCGCCCAGGAAAACCAAGAGGCTGCTACCACCAATGTCTCGTCAACGAGCGTTCAGCGAACGGTGCTGAGTGCTGTTCATTGGCGACGTAGGCTGGAACTTGCACGCCAGTTCAACTAGCAGCGACAGGTGGTCTTTTCAGATGAATCACGTCTAATGCTCCATCGCACGGATGCCAAATATCCTGCAACAATCGTCGGAGGGGTCTAGACCGGAGGAGGCAGCGTTATGGTGAGGGAAATGTTTTCGTGGCATTCCCTGCGTGATATCGTTCCGGAAGGCAAAATGGACCAGCACATGTATGCGTCTATCCTTGGGGACTAAGTCTACTTCTACATGCAGTTTGTATCTCCCCTCAGCACGATGGCATCTACCAGCACGACAGTGCAGCGTGTCACACAGCTCGCACTGTACGTGCAGGGTTCGAAGAGCGCAAGAAAGAGTATACTGTACTCCCTAGGCCACTAAACTCCCCTGATTTAAATCCTATCAGGACTCTGTGGGACTGCCTCCATCGGGCTGTGGGCGTCATGGATCGTCGACCGACAATTCCAGCGCAGCTGGCCACGCACTGCAGTCTGCACCTTTCAGAGCCTCACTGGGTCACTTCCTCCACATGTCGCAGCGGTCTGCGCTGTAGTAGGTGATTACTCAGGCCTCTGACAGGTAGTCACATTAATGTAACTGGAAAGTGTAATAGAAGTTACGTGCACGCCTCACAATCGCTCTATGTAAAATTATTTACAATCCCGAATTTTCCTTTGCCTTTCCTTTCAGGGTATTATGAAAAAACTAAGAACTACAATATACTGTGAAATATTTCGGTTTATTTGAAGTTTATGTAACGTGAAAATTGAAACGAAACGGAAAAGTTCTCACTGGGAGTCTACCCTACGAATCTCTTATTAGCGTTCTGCACTCTTTCCCGTTGCGTCAAACACTGCCTGGTAAGTACATTAACATTTATGGCTGATCCTTCGCCCCACCCGTGCCAAATATGGCATTTTCTCAGACGCTTGGCAGTCTGGAGCTCCCGTCGCTTTTATTACTGGCCAAGCCCGGCGTGTAGCACAGATTTGAATGCAATCGTTTGTGACGAATAGGTGCGGCTCCCTTTTAACATTCCGTCTGCTAACACTTTCTTCCCAGTTCCCAAACTCCCAAAACGCGATCCTGCGAATGTTGCTGGACTAAAAAAAAGAAAAACAGTGGAAGAATATGACAAATAATGAAACAACCACAGCCTGCGTGTAGTTTATAAAATCACATGCTGTGTAGCGGAGCGTTCGCTCCTATGAAGTGAAGGAGTTATCTGTCGAGCTCGGAAGGTACGAGTAATGTACTGCCAGATCGGTGATCTGGAGTTGACAGTCAGGGCATGTGCACAGTTTATCCAGCAAGAGCATTGTCCGCGGAAGTCAATATTCATTTTGTGAATGAATAAATGGTTCAGGTAGGCCGTATTATTTTTTTTATTATCTATGCGATTGGCCAGCTTTGACGTCTGGTCAAATGGCTCTGAGCACTATGGAACTTAATTGAGGTCATCAGTCCCCTAGAACTTAGAACTACTTAAACCTAACTAACTTAAGGAGATCACACACATATCCATGCCCGAGGCAGGATTCGAACCTGCGACCGTAGCGGTCGCGCCGTTCCAGACTGAAGCGCCTAGAACCGCTCGGCCACTGTGGCCGGCCCTCTGGTCATTTTCAAGCACGTATCTTAAGCGTCCAGCTACTTTTTACATTATAATACATCGCTGGTACATGTCGACAGGATGCACAGAAGTAAGATGTATTCCAGTCGATATGCACCAGTTATATATTGTCAAGTAAAAAGCTGAAAGCTTGAAAATTACCGAAGGTCGAAATTGTTCAATCGCACAGATAATAAAAAAGCAATATAGCCTACCTGGACCACGTTTTCATAAACAAAACACGTTGAGGTTGTGGACCCAACTACAAAAATAAAAAAAAAATTGAATATTCATTGTTAGAGTCCTTGTCGGACACTAACTTATAATCTCACAGCAAGTTTCCTGGCAGAATGCGAACTAGCGGGGATTGAAAGGTTCGCAACCTCAACCGCGCGCTTCAATTTTGTTGGTGTTAGACTGCTAGCGCGCTCGAGTGGTCCTGTCACAAATACACCTGTGACTGTCGTCAGCTCCCAGTCTGTTGGCGCTTTGCGTGGACTGTAGCGAAGATCGTGGAAGAAATTCTGACAGCTGCACGCGTGCAAGCACACGCACAAGCTGTGAATCATACGTTGATGTTCCAATTTCTTAAGAAAAGTATCATTTACAATCCAATAGCTTGCGGTTCCTGGAGGATACAAAAAGTTCTTAAAGCCACAAGGAACTGGCTCTACCATGCCGCTACCTTCGTCAGTGATCAGAGGTACAGATTACTGGCGGAGCAACTACATAACGTGCTTGATCGAAAAACGTGAACACAGTACCCATTAACACGGGCTGAAAATGTTTCTCCGTTCTGCATACATATGATCGCCATTTAAGTATCTTTATACTGTTACTCAATTCGCGTGATACTAACAGCTTGCCGATGACATGGTAATTCTGACAGAGACAGCAAAGGACCTGGAAGAGCAGTTCCACAGAATGGACAGTGCTTGAAAGGAGGATATAAGATGAACAACAAATGCAAAATCATGATAATAGAATGTAGTCAAATAAAATCAGGTGCTGCTGAGGGTTAGAATAGGAAATGAGTCACAGTAGTAGATGAGTTTTGCTATTTGAGGAGCAAAATAGCTGATGATGGTCGAAGTAGAGAGGACATAAAATGTAGACTGGCTATGGCAAGGAAAGTGTTTCTGATGAAGAGAAATTTGTTAACATCGAGTATACATGTAAGGGTCAGGAAGTCTTTCCTGAAAGTATTTGTATGGAATGTAGCCATGTATGGAAGTGAAACATGGACGCTGAACAGTTTAGACAAAAAGAGGATAGAAGCTTTCGAAATGTGATGCTACAGAAGAATGCTGAAGATTAGACGGATAGATCACGTAACTAATGAGGAGGTACGGAACAGAATTGGGTAGACAAGAAATTTATGGCATAACTTGACTAGGAGGAGGGATCGGTTGGTAAGACAGGTTCTTAGGCGTAAAGCGATCACCAATTTAGTATTGGACGGAAGCGTAGAGGATAAAAACTGTAGAGAGAGACCAAGACATGAATATACCAAGCAGATTCACAAGGATGTCGATTTCAGTAGTTACTTGGAGGCGAGGAGGCGTGCATGGGATAGAGTAGCATGGAGAGCTGCATCAAACCAGTCTCTGGTTCAAATGGTTCAAATGGCTCTGAGCACTATGGGACTTAACTGCTGAGGTCATCAGTCCCCTAGAACTTAGAACTACTTAAACCTAACTAACCTAAAGACATCACATACATCCATGCCCGAAGCAGGATTCGAACCTGCGACCAGTCTCTGGACTGAAGACAACAATGATAACAACAAAAACAACAACAACAACCCGCTGACTAACCACATTCTTATGTTAAGTAAGAGCTGCAAACCTCAGTCTCCCAGCACTCGCTGCTATTGGCAGAGCTGCGGCGCATACACACCTACCTTGGTGGGACAGCGGGCGGCGTTGTGGAAGCTTGCCTCCAGCTATCCTCGCCCCATCCAGAGAACCGCCACCGCCGCTCCTGTTGACACAACAAACGTAGTTCCAATCTGAGAGCGTAAGTACACTCAAGAAATGCGAGCAGCTGATTCTTCCGCACTGTCTAGCGCTCACTCATACTTTGGGTAAATAACACTAAATACGCATAAATCTTAATCTACGTAAATATCTAAACCCGTCAGAAAGGATTTCTGCGTGGCACAGATGATAAAATGCAGTATGGCATTTGTGTATGGCTAGAGAGATGGCATTGATGAACACCACGTTCACACAGGTACAAAAAATTTACAATTTTTAGAAACAGGCCTTATAAATCGTCTGTACAAAGTCCCTGTGAAGCCAAACGCAGTTTCATTACTCGGTATCATCTGCGTCACGAGACTACCAGCTTCAAAAGTGAAAATCGCTAGCAGAAGTCGCTGCAGTGAGGTTCGAGACGGAAGCAGCCTGCACAGTTGCTGATCACAGAACATACTTCAGCGAACTCTCCGCTTTTAGTCGCAAAAGAATCAAAAAGATTCAAAAGACTGGGCATAAAATGAGATTTTGTTTGAATACCCATACTTAATTTTCAAGAGCTATTTCTGACTATGACTTTAAACACTGTACGGCTCGAACAGCCCTTTATTACTGTAGTGTAGTGTCTGAAACACTGCCTTGACGATGAACAGCCGTATTCTACGCAGCACGAACTCGCAATTTCGATTATGATTCCGCATCAGCTGTAGAGTATTCCAGAGCAGATAAAAATTTGTGCCGAACCGGGACTCGACCCCAGATTTCCCGCTTGGCGCATCATCAAACTCGCCGCTTTTAGTCGCTCGCGACAAGCGGGAAACCCGGTTTCGAGTCCCGGTCCGGCACAAATTTTCATTTATTCTGAAATATTCAACAGCTGATGCGGAACCATAATCGCTAACTGCGAGTTCATTCTCAGGCGTTTATTTGTTTACTCTTCTATCGGAGTAGTTGGTTAGCTTCTCTCTCTCTCTCTCTCTCTCTCTCTCTCTCTCTCTCTCTCGCTCGCCTGGTTACATATGTGGGGCCAAGTTTCCTCTACTCTAAATAAAGGGGGCTGTGGGGTTGTTAAGCGAATGATCCTCACAGGTAGTGTCAAGAACAGTTCCCAGCTACCACACCATTACCTTTTCTCCGCCGCGATATTTGAGTGCTGCTTTGACATTTGGCGCCCTTTAGAATTACGAGGCGTGTTTTTTAAGCAAGCACCGTTTTGAAATTTAAAAAAAGTGCTAAGATATCTCAATAATTTTATTTTTAAATGAAAGCCTATACCTTAATCTTTTCTACATAATTTCCGTCAATACTGAGGCACTTCTCACAACGTTGTACCAGTTTTTGAATACCCTCCTCATAGAAGTCTGCCGCCTGACTTGTTAACCACTGCATCACCACTGTTTTGACTTCGTCATCGTCTTGAAGACGCTGACCGCCCAGGTGTTTCTTCAAGTGCAGGAACAGATGGTATTGACTGGGCGCAAGATCGGGGCTGTACGGAGGATGATCTGGAGTTTCCCATCGAAAAGATGTGATGAGATCTTTGGTCTGATTCGCCACATGCGGACGGGCATTGTCTTGTAGTAAAACCGTTGCTCAACTTCCATGGCCTGTTGTTTTGATTCTGGTGTGACGTAGGCTACCCATGTTTCATCGCCCGTGACAATTGGGCTTAAGAAATCACCACCGTCGTTGTGGTACCGCTTAATGAAAGTCAATGCAATGTCTAAACGTTTGATTTTGTGCACATCCGTCAACATTTTCGGTACCCAACGTGCGCACAATTATCGGTTATTCATTTTGCCAGGTCACAATGCCATACAAAACACTACGAGAAACATTAGGAAAGTCATCCTGCAAGGAGGAAATCGTAAAGCGTATGTTTTCTCTCACCTTATTGTCCACTTCCTGCACCAAACTTTCATTAACGACCGAAGGACGCCCACTCCGTTGTTTATCATGCACATTTGGGAGGCCATCTTTAAATACCCTCACCCACATTCTTACCATTCCATCACTCATAATGTTTTCTCCGTAAACTGCGCAGATCTCACGATGAATATCGATCGCTTTTAGGCTTTTAGCACTAAGAAATCTTATAACAGCCCGTACTTCACAGTCGGCGGGACTCACGATTACCGGAGGCATCTTAAGCACTCAGTACATAACGTAAACAAGGAAGAATCAGACTGTAATGGCATCAGTGCGTAGATTGAGGTACAAGCTTTCATGTAAAAATAAAATTGGGATATCTTAGCACGTCTTTTTTAATTTCAAAACGGTACTTACTTAAAAAACAGGCCTCGTAGTAAGACGGAGAATGGCAAAAGTGTTAGAGCGACAAGACAGTAGTTAACGATTATGAAGTACGTCAGTGAGAAACATGAAAACTTTTTTCCCTATTAGATCGATTCAACGGATTGCTCTAATCAAAAGGGTCTGAATATAAGACCAGCTGCTTACTTGGCTGAATCTTCATAATCACTTATCGACGTCGCAGTTTCAATTTTTGATCGATGATGTACGTAATCTAGTGGTGGCATTTCTGTGCCACTACTCGCCCATGTTTCGCTAACTGTTTTATGTCGTTCTGAATTCACTGCCGATACTTAGCCGCCTAGGCAAGCAGTATTTTCCTCGTCCACAAGCGCATCTAACTTCGGGACAAAGAGGTCGCTGAGAGCAGGAGCTAACAAACACGCCTGTTGTTGGCCTCGTAAAATGTGATGCCGACACGAGACACTGTTGCAGACGTTGTGACGCAAGAAGACTATTTTCGTGACGAGGCTCCCAGCCGCTTTCCTGCTGCAAAGCACGCCTTTTGCGACTGACTTGAATCTTACTGCACCTTTTAAATTCGACAGTAAAATTAATTTACAGCTGTTCAGATCTTAACGAATTATGTCCTGTACGTACTGACAGATGTAAACAATGGGGGTAATTCTTACTGCATCAAGGGTAACTTGGGAACTATAACAACAGACACCGTCTTGATCACAACTTTTTATTTGCCGACAACAGGTTTCAGTCTGCGTTGCAAATCATCATAAATAAAAGCTGTGATCCACAACGGGTTTGTTTGTTTGTGTTTGTTTGTTATAGCAAAATAAAATATGATTACGGTTTCTAATTGTAACGGAGTCTGCAAGAACAAGTCTGCACAGTTGTTTAACGATTTGCTGCACGTATGTGCTTAGGCTTCCTCTACCAAATCATTTCCATTAAATTGTTCTGCGTTGCCGACCGCTTCATCTTGTAGAACGAAATAACGTTCCAGCCTCTGCTACATTTAGTCTGCAAAACATTTACAATCGCTCGTTCAAAGAAACGAATGGAAAATTAAATTGTACAGGTCACACCAATATTCAAGAAAAGTAGTAGGAGTAATCCACTCAATTACAGACCCATACCATTAACATCGATATACAGCAGGGTTTTGGCACATACATTGTGTTCGAACATTATGAATTGCTTCGGAAAAAAATTCTATTGACAAACAGTCAACATGTATTGAGAAAACATAGTTCTTGTGAAACACAACTAGCTCTTCACTCCCATGAAGTGTTGAATGCTATTGACAAGGGATTTCAAACTGATTCCGTATTTCTGGATTTTCGGAAGGCTTTTGACACTGTACCATACAATCCGCTTGTAGTGAAACAGCGTGTTTATGGAATATCGGCTCTATTATGTGAGTAGATTCATGGTTTCCTGTCAGAGGTCACAGTTAGTAGTACACGACAGAAAACCATGGAGTAAAACTGGAGTGATTTCTGGCGTTCCCCAAGGTAGTGTTACAGGCCCTCTGCTGTTCCATATCTATATAACCCATTTAGGAGACACTCTGAGCGGTCGTCATAGGTTGTCATTTATCGTCTAGTAACGTCACCAGAAGATCAAAACAAATTGCAAACCGATTGAGAAAAGATATCTCAATGGTGCGTAAACTGGAAATTGACCCTAAATAATGGAAAGTGTGAGGTCATCCGCATGAGAGCTGCAAGGGATCCGTTAAAATTCGGTTACACGATAAATCAGTAAAATCTGAAGGCCGTAAATTCAGCTAAATACCTAGAAATTACAATTACGAAGTATTTCAGTTGGAAAGAACACACAGAAAATGTTGTTGGGAAGGCAAACCAAAGTCTGCGTTTTATTAGTAGAACATAGGACTTAGAACATAGAAGTAACGGATCTACTTGAGACTGCCTACGCTACGCTTGCCCGTTCTCTTCTGGAGTACTGCTGCGCGGTTTGGGATCCTTACCAGATAGGTTAACGAAGTACTTCGAGAAAGCTCAATGGGCAGTACGTTCTGTATTATCGCGAGATAGGGGAGAGAGTGTCATTGACATTAATAGGATTTGGGGTGGACATCACTAAAACAAAGGCGTTTTTCTCACTAAGTTTCAAACACTACTTCCTCCTCTGAATGTCAAAACATTTTGTTGACAGAGACCTACACAAAGAGAAACTATCATCATAATAAAACAAGGGAAATCAGAGCTCGCACGGAAAGACGGAAGTGTTGGTTTTTTCCACGCGCTGTTAGAGAATGGAATAACAGAGAATTATTGCGAAGGTGTTTCGATGAACCTTCTGCCAGGCACTTACGTATGATTTGCGGAGTATCCATGTAAATGTAGATGTGGTTAAACGCTGACACACACACACACACACACACACACACACACACACACACACACACACACGAGAGAGAGAGAGAGAGAGAGAGAGAGAGAGAGAGAGAGAGAGAGAGAGAGACCAAGCCTCGTATACGTCTTGTAAACATTTATTTTTCGGTCTATAGACACGAAACAGGCATTCATTTAAAGTATATGTATATCCTTAATAGGTCTACATCGCAACAAGTCTCCTGGAGCCTATTTCATTCTTTCAGAATGATTGTACTTCGGAGAGTCAATCATGACATTACTACTCCACCTTGTATGCAAGATATATCAAATAGGTGAAATACCCTCATACTTCAAGAAGAATGTAATAATTCCAATTTCGAAGGAGACTGATGTTGACAGGTGTGGAACCTGAACTAACAGTTTAGTCAAGGTTGCAGAATAATGACACGAATTATTTACAGAAGAATTGAAAAACCTCGGGGAATATAATTTTGGGTTCCAGAAACACGTAATACAATACTGATATTACGATTTATCATAAAATATAGACAGAATAAAGGCAAACTTATGTTCATTGCATTTGTTAATTTTGTGAACACTTAAACGCATCTTTGAAATTCTGAAGATAACAGGGGTAAAATACAGGGAGCGAAATGTTTTCTGTCAGAAACCAGACTGCAGTTACAAGAGTCCAAGGGCATGAAAGGAAAGCGGTAGGGGACAAGGGAATGAGACAGTGTTACATCCTAACCCAGCTGTTACTGGAACAGTTCATTGAGTGAGCAGCGAAGGAAACCAAGTAGAAATTTGGGAAGGCAGTTAAAGTTCAAAGAGAAGAAATAACCACTTTGTGACCAGTGATGGCATTTTAATTTTGTCATGAACGGCTAGGGACTTAGAAGAGCAGTAGATTTCCAAAAGGCTTTTGTTACCGTTCCTCACACGCGACTATTAATCAAATTACGTGCATATGGTGCATCGTCTCAGTTGTATGACTGGATTCGTGATTTCCTCTCAGAGGGGTCACAGTTCGTCGTGATAGACGGTAAATCATCGAGTAGAACAGAAGTGATTTCTGGTGTTCCGCAAGGTAGTGTCATAGGCCCTCTGCTGTTCCTGATTTATATAAATGATCGAAGTGATAATCTGAGCAGCCCCCTTAGATTATTTTCAGATGGCGCTGTAATTTACCTTCTAGTAAAATCATCAGACGATCATTCCAATTACAAAATGATCTAGAGAGAATTTCTGTATGGTGCGAAAAGTGGCAATTGGCACTAAACAAAGGAAAGTGTGAGGTCATCCACATGGGTACTAAAAGAAATCCGATAAATTTTGGGTATACGATAAATCGCACAAATCTAAGGGCTGTCAATTCGACGAAATACCTAGGTATTACAATTACGAGCAACTTAAATTGGAAGGACCACAGAGATAATATTGTGGGGAATGCGAAAAAATTGCGCTTTGTTGGCGGAACAGTTAGAAGATGCGACAAACCCACTAAAGAAACAGCCTACACTACACTTGTCCGTCCTCTGCTGGACTATTGCTGAGCGGTGTGGGATCCTTACCAGGTAGGATTAACGGAGGACATGGAAAAAGTGCAAAGAAGGGCAGCTCATTTCGTGTTAGTGCGCAATAGGGATGAGAGTGTCACTGATATGATACTCGAGTTGGGGTGGCAGTCACTGAAACAAAGGTGATGGTCTTTGCGGCGAGATCTATTTACTACATTTGAATCACCAACTTCCTCTTCCGAATGCGAAAATATTTTGTTGACACCCACATACACCCACCTACGTAGGGAGAAATGTCCATCATAATAAAATAAATGAAATAAGAGCTCGGTCGGAAAAATTTAGGTGTTCTTTTTTCCCATGCGCCATTCGAGAGTGGAATGGTAGAGAAGTAGTACGAAAATGGTTATGTAGCCATGTAGATATAGAACAGAATGGATGATATCCCGGAAAGAGGTTATAGGATCAATATCAATAAAATTAAAAAAAAGGCTATTGGAATATTGTCGAATTGAATAAGGTGATGCTGGCAGAATCAGAGTAGGAGATAAGACACTAAACGCAGTCTATGAGTTTTCATACTTGGACAGCAAAATAACTGACGAAGGGAGAAATAGGGAGAATATATAAAACGCAGACTGGCTATAGCACGAAAGTTTTTCTGGAAAAGAGAAATATCTCAACATTAGATATGAGTTTAACTGTTAGAACATCTTTTCTGATGTTATCTGGTGTTCAAAACGTAAGGACGACACTCTCAAATAACACAGGTCTATGAAACATGGGCCTCACATAGAAATAACTGCCACAGTATAATGCAGAAGGCAACTGAAAGAAATATGCAATGAGGCGAACAGAATGACCATTTTATTCAGAGATAATAATTACACTTAAGTCGCCGTGGTTCACGATGATTTCCTAGACACTGCAAAAGGCAGGAAATGCTCTGCAAAGTGCTCTCATGATGGCCACCAGCTTCGTAATGAGTTCTAGTGCTAGGGCGTTCCATTCCTCCACCAGCGGGGTTGACAACTGCAGTATGGTTGTTCGTGTATATGGACGTGCTGCAATATAGTTACCTAACGCGTCCCACACCTGCTCAATGATGGGATTTAAGTCTGTGGACGAAGGAGGTGGGGTGTGGGATATGGGCGGACAGCCCATTCGTCGAACATCCTCTCGTTGGAAGAGCTGCCCCACCTGAGCAGTTCGATGCGGTTGTGCATTTTCATCCATAAAAATGAAGTCACAGCCAAGCGCACCACTGAAAACGCACCATCGCAAACGGTCCCGCCCATTTATAGGCGGTACAGAAAATGAGACCGGCCAATCATCCCAACGTAGCAACCTATATCTACATTTATACTCCGCAAGTCACCCAACGCTGTGTGGCGGAGGGCACTTTACGTGGCACTGTCATTACCTCCCTTTCCTGTTCCAGTCGCGTATGGTTCGCGGGAAGAACGACTGCCGGAAAGCCCCCATGCGCGCTCGAATCTCTCTAATTTTACATTCGTGATCTCCTCGGGAGGTATAAGTAGGAGGAAGCAATATATTCGATACCTCATCCAGAAACGCACACTCTCGAAACCTGGACAGCAAGCTACACCGCGATGCAGAGCGCCTCTCTTGCAGAGTCTGCCACTTGAGTTTGCTAGACATCTCCGTAACGCTAGCACGCTTACCAAATAGCCCTGAGACGAAATGCGCCGCTCTTCTTTGGATCTTCTCTATCTCCTCCGTCAACCCGACCTGGTACGGATCCCACACTGATGAGCAATACTCAAATATAGGTCGAACGAGTGTTTTGTACGCCACCTCTCTCGTTGATGAACTACATTTTCTAAGGACTCTCCCAATGAATCTCAACCTGGCACCCGCCTTACCAACAATTAATTTTATATGATCATTCCACTACAAATCGTTCCGCACGCATACTCCCAGATATTTTACAGAAGGAACTGCTACCAGTGTTTGTTCCGTTATTACATAATCATACAATAAAGGATCCTTCTTTCTGTGTATTCGCAATACATTACATTTGTCTATGTTAAGGGTCAGTTGCCACTCCCTGCACCAAGTGCCTATCCGCTGCAGATCTTCCTGCATTTCGCTGCAATTTTCTAATGTTGCAACTTCTCTGTATACTACAGCATCATCCGCGAAAAGCCGCATGGGACTTCTGACACTATCTGCTAAGTCATTTATATATATTGTGAAAAGCAATGGTCCCATAACACTCCCCTGTGGCACGCCAGAGGTTACTTTAGCGTCTGTAAACGTCTCTCCATTGATAACAACATGCTGTGTTCTTTTTGCTAAAAACTCTTCAATCCAGCCATCCAGAAAAATAGCATCTACCTGGGAGCCTGTATCTAATATTTTCTGGGTCTCATGAGCAAATAAAGCGAGTTGGGTCTCACACGATCGCTGTTTCCCGGAATCCATGTTGATTCCTACATAGTAGATTCTGGGTTTCCAGAAACGACATGATACGCGAGCAAAAAACATGTTCTAAAATTCTACAACAGATCGGTGTCAGAGATATAGGTCTATAGTTTTGCGCATCTGCTCGACGACCCTTCTTGAATACTGGGACTAGCTGTGCTCTTTTCCAATCATTTGGAACCTTCCGTTCCTCTAGAGACTTGCGGTACACGGCTGTTACAAGGGGGGCAAGTTCTTTCGCGTACTCTGTGTAGAATCGAATTGGTATCCCGTCAGGTCCAGTGGACTTTCCTCTATTGAGTGTTTCCAGGTGCTTTTCTATTCCTTGGACACTTGGAGCTACCATGCCACTGTTGAGTTTGCGCAGCTTGCAGTGTTTTTAAATGCGATTGCGATTGCACCCACCGGTCGACGTGGTTCCGCTCTTGCCTGCTGAAAGATGTAGCGATCATCTGTGGCTGTGATTGATCGTGATCCATCACCACCTCTCCTTCGGGCAGCGCTGTCTGTGGTTCGAAACGCTCACCACGTATATGAAACAACGCTGTGAGCAATACTAAAACCACGGGGCGACACTCATCACAATGATGATTCTTCCCCGTGTGAAACTATCCAAATGTTGTGTACGTTTCGTACTTTAATGAACACCAGCATAGTGCATAGTAAATGCTCGTTGACTGACACACACTTTTTCCCGTTCCCTTAACTGCCTCGCGTTGCGTGGCCAGCCCCATTTCGCGCTATAGTCAGGATGACCTCACGCCATGCGACGGCCAACTTCCTGTGCACGACTGAGAGCCCTTCGGCAACATGCTCACGCACTTTCATTCATTTCCACCGAGTAGTTCATGTCTTATGTTACTTTATCTACAGTATGTCGTCCTTATATTTTGCCGAACAGTGTGTTTGCACGAGTGCAGCCTTGTACCAAAGCTCAACGTGGAAGATAAGCAGACAAGAAGTAGAAAGAAGGTTCTGAAATATAGTGCTATACAATATGCTGAAAATTCGAATAACCAATGAGATACTGAATTCAATAGGAGGAAAAAGAAATTTGTGACAACTTGACTGAAAGCAGGCATCGGCTGGGACAACTTATACTGAGGCATCAAGAAATCGTGGAGTGTGGAGGGTAAATCTTGTACAGAGCGACTAAGGTTTGAATGCAATACGCTGTTTAACCCTTTCGGTCATTTATTAACGTTTGGTATACACTTTCTAAAAGCTTTGTACGGGCTGGGCATGGTGTACCTTGCATGTAGTGGACATTATATTCTATAAATGCGCATGCCAGTGCCATCTACTGGTCGATGTTTGAATTTCCAAGGCATGCACGAAGTGTCTGCCGTGCAATGGTAGTGGGTCAGTGTGAATACTTAGCCTTTAGAATTAAATACATTTCTTTCCAATTGTAAACGAAATTCTGATATTTTTTCCTCTTGAAAGACACTTCCATAAATTCAAAACTAGTTACAATCTTAAGTTAGAGGAATTACAGTTGCCACGACGAAGTTTGACAAAAACATTACGACAACACACGATTTGCTTGTCTGCTGGTAGTAAGTGTTTGTTCTCATTGTTATCACAGTTTGTTATTACTTGAAATTATTTCAATAATGAACAGGAATTATACAGAAAAACTCCATGTGGAAGATATTTCAGAAATTCTGGGAAAAGATTATATCTAATATTAAACAACTTGAAAAATGGCTGGCAGCAATGACGTACCCTCCCAGACAATGGATTCTCTCAAGGAAAAATATGTAGATAATCGTGTCTGTGAGCCTGATTTTGATGCAGTTTCTAACCATCACATTTCGGAAGAACATATTTCTGACTCAAGTCTTGGAGGCAATACCTCTGTTGCGCAAGTGTATTAGAGAATCGTGGATTATGGCACGAGAAAGGGCTGTAAAGAAGAGAGGGAGAGACCTTCAAATGAAGCTACCTCATTGTATGTGCCTGCGACGTATAGAAACGAACTGAAACCGATAGAGGATATCAGATATGAATTTGTGGATCATTTACCAAGCTCTGATCAATAGAAATCGGCTACTAGTCGCGCAAACCCTCGGTGCTAAGCTAAAGCGTATATGCGGTGTACCAAACGCGAACTCCATCTTTGTAATGCAAGAGGGCACTACTGTTCCCTGCAATTCCATACAAAACAAACTTTGTATGAAAATCCAGTGTCACCAGCATCGTATCACTTTTGTAAACCTTTTACTAATAAACTTTTCTATTTTACAAGTATATTATTTAAATGTTCCGTTCCTTTAAGAACAGACGACAATCTTTGAGATTAAAAGTACACAATAAAAATTCTGAAAACTATGAAAAAATTGTACCTCTAAGTCAGAGCGTCCTCTGTAGTGGACGATACATAACTCGGATGCGAAAAGTTCACTTTAGGCTTCTGATATATGTAGAAGTTTCTAAAAGTAAGGACTGTGTCAATGTAATATTAAGAAATTTTCAGCCCGGAAACGAAAAAGAATAACTTAAAGGGTTAAACAAATGTAGACTGCAGTAGTTATGTGGAGATGAAGAGGCATGTGCAGGGTAAGACTAGCTTGGAGAGGTACTTGAATCAGTCTTCGGACTGCAAACAATCGCGAGGTAGATAACCACAACACGTGGACGCAACACTTTAATACATTATCATTAAAGAGATCAGTCAGTATTTCTGTCCGCGATATGATACTGGAGGTTGTTGCTGACTTTTCGCTCATTGTGTATATGGAGCGTACGTTTAGCGTCGGTTTCCCCCTGAACAGAGAAAGATAATTACTATTTAAGGCGTTTGGAAATATTTCGCTTGGTGAGAGCCTATTCTTTTGGAACACATCTTTCCTTCTGATTCTCCAGCAGTTGCTGCTGCATGTTGATGTCTACCGTTTGAGAGTCTACGTAGTGATAAGCTGTTTAAATATGCAACCTTAGTTTTCAACCTTCAGTTATCCACTTCAATTCGGATTTTATGGTTGGTTGCCCCACTGTGAACATATAATAAATATAGAGCGAACGGTGGTTGTGCTCTGGAGAAACAATACTTTCACAGCAAAAGTAATGTATCTCCTGAGCCAGAATTGTTATATGGCCTCTACGCCCGAGCCACGATGTGATCTGGATGGGCATGAAGTATGTCAGATTTGCATGGTAGACACACGCGTATCTCATGTGATCCTTGAAATTTTTGTGACGTAAGGAGTATTCCATGAAGTTCCGCGACTGCAGCAGGATTATGTCGACTTCCTGCCACGATATTTCGGTTGACAACCATTCAGCAATCTTCAGGTGAGTGTTTTGCGCTGGAGGTTGCTAGTTTACATCTCTAACCTCATACCAAACATTGGCGCGGAGACGAATGTACAAAAGCAGCTGCTACACGAGCTATTTATGTCGTGTTTCACGCCCTCTTCGAATACTGCTCCACCTCTGCCGCGCAAGCGGATGCATATTGGTGATATTTTACTACATGCTCTCTCTGATGGAATGCGCACTAGCGGAATTAAAAATCAGATGTCAAAATTAATACAATTAACTACCGCTAAACGCGTAATCAGAAAATGTTTTCTTTCTGAAGTTGAAAGCCACCATCATGATCGGTTCGGCAAAGGACGATCTGGGATGGCGGTGGGCTGGAATCTACAGAATCAAGATGCGTCGAACATGAATGGCCTTTCGTAGCCCAATATGTCAAGTCACAGCCGACCGCTGTATCCCCATACGACGTTCCCTGGATCTCGACGAGATCCTTCTGCGATTTAATAATTAAGGAATCAGTGCAAACACGTCTGGTGGAAAATCTTATCATCGTGATGGCGGCTTTCATCTGGATACGGCGTGGGATCCGGTCATTTCTTTAATTTCTCCAGAAAACTGGCATTTTACGACTAACGACACGTCTAGAGCCAATTTTATTGATTTTGACAACTGAATTTAATGCGGCGAGTGCGCATTCCGACAGACACCGCGATGTAGTATCACCATTACATATGCGCCTGCGCGCCGTACATGGAGCAATATTCGAAGACTGTGCGAAACTCGACAATGTCGCTCTTGTAGCGGCTGCCATTGCGAAGCGTCTCCGTGCCAATTTTTGGTATAAGGTTAGCGATGTGAACTAGAAACCTCCAGTACAAAACACTCATCTGAAGACTGCTGATTGGTTGTCAGCCAAAGTATGGTGGCAAGAAGTGCACATCATCCGGCTGCAATCCCCAAACGTCTTTGAACACATGCGTATCCGCCCCCTCATGTATTATTCGCATCATATTTTTAGATATCGGGGCGTATGACAGGCACCTTAAGTATGGTATTGTATAGAGTCTTCCTGGTGACACCATCACTGCTTGAAAATCTGACGTAACAAACTTCATGTATAAAGCCTGTTCCAGTCCGCCGGTCTCTTACACCACTGCACCCAAAACAGATATGGGTGTGTCCATCAATGACATAGCGATGTTGAAGGAAGTTACATGGTTCAAAGGATATCACAAGCCAAAATACAGCCTCACTAAACGCCCATGCAGTGATGTTCCTGAGAATATTTATATGCCTGATCTGTACTCTTGTTTCGTTACCTGTAGTGTATGTATATACACGAACTATTTGATAATTTCACAATAAAATCGAAAGGAATATCAGAGTACTGGTATCGGAAGTATCGATAATCCTGGGGAAAATAATAATACACTACTAGTGTACAAAATTAAAACCTATGTATTATATTATTAGTATACAGCATAATATACCGAATTAGTGAAAATTTCATGCTTTTTGTAGTCTACAACAAATGTACCAATTTCAACAACACATAGCAGTAATATCGAATATGTACGCACTGTTTTGGAAATGGTGTTCGAGTACTTAAATAGACTGATGCAAACAAACCACAATTCCCCCCGTGCTACCTTTTATTCCGAGCAAGATTTGTGTTAAAGATATGCACAAATACACAGCAATCAATGTCTTGCGATAGTATCCGTGCCGCTGCTTTTGCTGCAGTATTACAGAGGTATCTATACAATATTAGATATTGGTATTGATAACAAAGATCGTACCGAATTTGGTTCTGGAACAACCTTACAAGCAGCGCAATTTATTGTCACATACATACCGAGTAGCACGCACCACGCGAGGTTGCGCTTTACTCTTACTCAGGAATGAGAAGGGAATCTAATTCCTGTCCGGCCATATAGATTTACGTTTTCCTTAGTTTCTTTAAATCGATGAAGGTGAATGCCGCGATGGTCCATATTAGAACGATACGCCCAATTTTCTTCCCCATCTTTGTCTTATCTTTGAGCTCCATTGCTAAGAACATTATTGTCCACAGGGCATTGAACGCTACATTTCCTCCATGGACAGTACGTAGCAGCCCGTTTTGCCCTCATAATGGAGGGGACATGTCGTGGTGGGACCGCTGTAGAGTCATCCTGATGGATGATCGTTCAAACGCCGATCGCAACTAATGGACATTGGTCGCAGCCGGGTCGAAGACACGCACATCTCGCTCGCTCAGCATCCCAGACTCGTTCAGCAGGAATGAGGCCATTTGGTCTGGGGACTAAAGAAACACCGTCATACCACGAACCGTTCTGTTAATTCGGCACTAAAAAGGCGATCAATGATCTTTTCAGTTCTGACAATGGGATATTTACTCCACACTTCTGGTGATAACATAAGGCTGGAACTGATAATTAGTACGATAGCGGAGCTGGTATGAGTCTAGAACTGGTTATAACCTATTTGATGACTTCAGGTTACGCAATTGGGAGTGTTTTATTCATTGTCCTATCCATGCACTTGTATGTGGTACCTTCAACACCATCCCCCTTTCCCCCAGGCCTGTCCACATATTTGTGTTACTGTCGGTACAAGCCAAGAACCAGCTGTATCTTGTTTAATCCACTGATAAGAACTTCCAGTATTACATTACAGCTGAGGCAGTTGGACGATTTATATTCAATGTCATCTACCCCCAGCCTCTCCACGCAATTAGAGTAATGCTAGTAAGAGATCAGAACTGGTTACATCTGGTATAGTACACTCATACGGGCCTCTGCTGGGAGAACCCAAATCCCCTCTTACCCATGGAGCCCCCTCCCCCACATCAATAAGATTCGAACATCCCACCCTCCCTGCATTTTACAACTAGAGCACTTGATTGGGTAACTTCGTTTTTGAGCTGTGTAACGAAAGTAGAGGATGAGGGTGTGGCTACTTGTTTATAGAAAGTTAATTTTACTGTAATAACGTTAAGTCACATCACTTGAAGTCTGGGAAGAAGACAGCACATTCGTTAGTAACAAATAAAATTTATTATTACTATGTGAATTTGGTAATTCTAGGCGCCACCTCAGATCCAACAACAAGCAACACAGAAGTACTCTAATTTTCCATATTTTTCCACATTTTTGCTGTTTTTCGTAATTTTCCCCTGAATTTAGCCTTTTTGCCTCATTTTTCAATAGCCTATATGTAGATGTAGAAGAATATAACTCATCTTACCGCAAATTACTGCACTGAATTTTTCAAAAACACTCATGTTAAGACTATTAATGTTAAATAAATACCACAAGCCGATTTATAAACAAATTATTAACATTTAACAGCAAATACGCTCTTGTTGAAACTCTGTTTAACATTTAAACAGCACAGTTTGCTAAATAAACAGAAGGAACTTTTGCTACGTGGTAGTGTACGCATTCTCCAACAGGCAAAATATAATGAGCCACGGTACGGTCTCGGGAAGTAAAAAATTTATGGTGTCATAGCAAAAATTCTGACGCTTATCGATTACCAAGGCGCACATAATTGGTACATGTAACAAACACTACACTGCAAAACACACAAACCTAGATCACGAGCAACTCGGATAAGTACGGGTCAAACGCGACCAGTAAGCCGCCTGCAAGATATGCAACACTCCGAGCGCTGACGAGGACATTCTGTACGTGAACAACACGGAAGCCGGCAACCAGCAACAACCGGGGTATTCGTACGCGACCGTCTTGGTTGCTGGTGGAAACAAGATACTTCCGGAACGAGGAACTCCGGAAGGACCACCCCGCGTTCGGTAATTATGGCAAATCGGTCGTAAACTACAGAAAAATGTGGACGGTTATGGTGATAAGCATCAAGCACTCTCCTCTTTTGTGTCTGGACCAAAAGGAATTTAGCTTCCCCCAACTATTTTGCTTTTAATACTACAGAAACTACATGGCCGACATCACTATCAGCTTGCTCTCCCAGGAGGAATTAAGTAGAGTAGGAAAACAATTACAACAAAAATATTTTAAACAAAAAACGTTGTATTATTAGAGTGTATGTCACTATAAGACTCGTATATAACTATGGAAAGATTTGAAGTATTATTCAAATCCCCGCCGCCCAACTGAGACTGTGTAAAGGCCACAGTCCAGCGAAAATAAACTATTTCTACCTACCAAGTCACTGACGCTCCGAGGCTATCCACACATTTGCCGCTAAACTATAGATGTAGATGTGACCGTAGACAGCTGCAGCGTTCATACGACGTCTGGCGATAGGACGAGACAAAAAACATTTTGCCGACACTCAGCCAACAACATTCAAGATGTACGTGTAAAAAATGCGGAACCAAACGGTTACGTACAAGGACCCGCACATTTATGCAAACGCTACAGCCGGCACCGCCGATGACGCCCTCACCCGCCTTCGACCGCCGCCGCCGCTCACCACCACCACCACCACCACCACCACAGCTAATCTCCAGCCAGCACAGGAAATAGCACCGAAGCCACAGTAGCCCTAACACATCTGCAAAGGAACACACTACTATGGGAAACTACTCGTACCAACACACCCACATACGCTACCTACGGTATTCAAATTTCGGAGACCACGCACTCATTAGCTTTCAGCAACGGTCAGGCAACGGGCGAATAACGACTCGCAGCTGTCTCCCCCTCCACGTTCTGTCCGCTCTCTGGGCACGTCAACCGGCCAGAGATAGAAGTCACACCCACACTTATTTATTCTCACTCGCAGGCGGAAGCTCAAAACGTGATGAGACGACACTGACCTAAGCACACTGCAGCAGCGCTGTATTAAACACACTCTAGTATTCTTTTTTATAAATCGATCTAACTCTCTGAGAACCATGTGGAAAGGATGGAAACACGTATTTCTTTGGTGTTTATTTCCTTGCCTTGAATTTGTGTTTCTTTGCGTTCTGTAGCAGTAGAAATATTTCACTGTCTGCGGAAATGTGAAAATACTGTAACACATTCCTTAGGCACCAACACGTGAGCGAAAATGGTAAGCCCTGGGGAGAAAGTGCCATTCACTTTGTGAAATCACTGTTGAGAAGCTGACTACAGAACAACGCTACCAACGCCGATGTATATTTCGCAAAATGAACACGAAGCGGGCTCATACACATGCGTGTAGACAGTGGTTTTTATCCGTCTATTTTTGTGAGTGGTACAAGGTGTCATCCACTAAGCCCCATATGGTGGTTTGCGTAGTATGTATGTTCTAAAATTTATGGGGGATGTCACGATAAGGGCGGCCGAAGTGGCCGTGCGGTTAAAGGCGCTGAAGTCTGGAACCGCAAGACCGCTACGGTCGCAGATTCGAATCCTGCCTCGGGCATCGATGTTTGTGATGTCCTTAGGTTAGTTAGGTTTAACTAGTTCTAAGTTCTAGGGGACTAATGACGTCTTTAATGTAATAACTAGATATATGAGAGGGAATGGCGCTACATATGCTTTGTTTGTGGGAAGACATTCTAGAGAGACGTGGTGGCAAGACAAAATTGTCTTATTTACCACTAGTCGTTTGTGTGTGTGTGTGTGTGTGTGTGTGTGTGTGTGTGTGTGTGTGTGTGTGTGTGTGTGTGTGTGTGTGTGTAGTCAATAAAAAAGAAACAGTATTTTTCATATTACCTAGTAGTACTTCGATGTTCCCCACCATAAGATGCTATTGTGGTGTAAACTGGTAGATAGCCATTCGATTGTTAAACATTGTACCATACATAGGAATGTGTGATGAAAAAAAGAAAATGTTATGCACCAAGTCATTCTACCTCAAGTCGTTTTATTACTGTGGAGTGTGAGTTGGGTTCTGAATGCTGCAGTATTCTCTCTCAATAAATGCGAGCTGCAAGTCTTATGTATTTGGAATCTTGATATACTTCGATGCAATGTGACGTGGCACGATGTCATAAACAAAAAGCAACACACATTGGTCACACACTGCTGCTGCTGCTACAGAAGAAATCACGACAAGTTCGCTGATAGAGGATAAAAGGTCTGTGCACAACGCGGGTAGTATACATTTTATCTACACGACTTAAAATTAAGAACTGATACTACTGCTCAGCATTTGTAGATTTTTTGCATTGTTTATCATAATTTTGACTTTTTTTCAGTTCTCTCCGGCTGTGTGGGTGGTGGAGAATTTACATCTTTCGACAAACAAACGATGGACTGTTTCGGAAGATAGTTGGCGCACATGAGGGGGATGTCAGTGTGGTCAGCACTAATTTATTCGTATTGTATTCCTCTTGCGCGGAAGGTTAGGCCTGTCAATGCTGATTCAGCGGGGTCACTGGGTAACGTTATCTGTCAGCCAGCAAGTGCATGTCGTCAGCGTATGGTTTTCACGTTTTAGTTTTACCACGTCGCGTTATTATATTTTTAAATAAACAAATACACTTTTGATATAAACTGGAACTGGTCGATATCAAAATGAGTGTTAAAAAAGCTGCCGAGACATTTTAGCCACCGTCTACAACACACAATGGCTCTTAATGCAATACTGCATGTAAGTAAAGCGTGTCTGACATGTGGGGGATCTAACACACACAATTATCTATGTGTTTGTGTTGTTGTTGTTGTTGTTGTTGTTGTTGTTGTTGTTGTAGTCTTCAGTCCAGAGACTGGTTTGATGCAGCTCTCCATGCAAATATATCCTGTGCAAGCTGCTTCATCTCCCTCTACGATTTTTACCCTCCACGCTGTCCTCCAACACTAAATTTGTTATCCCTTGATGCCTCAGAATATGTCCTACCAACCAAACCCTTCTGTCTGTTTATAGTTTCAGTTATTTAACATAGAAATCGATTACAAGAACTTGTACTGTTGATGCACTCATATAAAATAATGTACTTCCGGACATTCACTACTGTAGAGGATGTGCAAGTGTATTGAAGACTGAAGTCTAGATTGTCCATATTGTTTTGTGAAAATTAACACCTAAAAAGAAAGGATATCAAATTCATCCACACATTATAACGACCCTTCACGCTAGGCTAATGTTATCATGTTCTTTTGTAAGTTGCCAGGGTTGGGCAGTACTGTTCACGTAGGAGCGGCATATCCCATTTTTTTACAATTGGGCTTGATATTTTAACAAATATACGTCAATAAGTATGCGTTTTGGTGTTAACAGAGTAACTAAGGAATACAAAAATCACTATCATGTTGCTTGTCATTGCTGGATCCACTCTTGGACCCTATCCCAGACCTTGAGTTAATGCATAATAGCACATACAAAACCGTGGAACTGGATTGCAATTACAACCACTCTTAGAAGATATAACCAGATGTGGTGTCAAGTTCAGTAATTCCATCTTGTGTAAATGGGTTGGGGTTGGGTTGTTTGGGGGAGGAGACCAGACAGCGAGGTCATCGGTCTCATTGGATTAGGGAAGGACTGGGAAGGAAGTCGGCCGTGCCCTTTCAAAGGAACCATCCCGGCATTTGCCTGGAGGGATTTAGGGAAATCACGGAAAACCCAAACCAGGATGGCCGGACGCGGGATTGAACCGTCGTCCTCCCGAATGCGAGTCCAGTGTGCTAGCCACTGCGCCACCTCGCTCGGTTGTGTAAATGGAATGGGACTATGACTGGTCGAAGACTTTAAGAAAATAGGTACCAACAACTGTAATTTTATTTAGTTACCAGTTTCGGTGCCTCATTGACACGATCTTCGGGCTTCTATATACCAAACGACTCAAGTCATCCAGTCATTTGCGTTATTATAGGGACCACTACATCCAACTGGTTTCCATACACTTTTGAAAACTTCTCGGTCGACATGGACCATTGTTGGCTCTAGCGTTCGATGTGTTAAGGTCCGATGTCTACAGAGAAGTTTTTAGAAATCTGTAGAAACCATCTGGATGTAGTGGTCCTATAGTAACACAAACGGCTGGATGACTTACATAGTTTCGTGTTTAGGACCTGAATAAGATGAAACTGATGCACTGAAACTGGTGGCTAAAAAAGAAAGGATATTTAATGAAATTTCGTCTGATGGTAACTTTTCTTCGAGGATGTGGTGTCTGCTTGCCTCTTACACCCAGAGACTTTTTGCTACTGGTATGAAAGCCCGCATCTCGTGGTCGTGCGGTAGCGTTCTCGCTTCCCACGCCCGGGTTCCCGAGTTCGATTCCCGGCGGGGTCAGGGATTTTCTCTGCCTCGCGATGGCTGGGTGTTGTGTGATGTCCTTAGGTTAGTTAGGTTTAAGTAGTTTTAAGTTCTAGGGGACTGATGATCATAGATGTTAAGTCCCATAGTGCTCAGAGCCATTTGAACCATTTTTTACTGGTATGAAAAGTATCATCAACAAGAGGTATTTTCTGCTGACAGACATTCTGGTGATACTGCTATGCGAAACACATTCCGATATTTATCGTACACATGTACGAAGCCGGCCAGAGTGGCCGAGCGGTTCTAGGCGCTTCAGTCTGGAACCGCGCGACCGCTACGGTCGCAGGTTCGAATCCTGCCTCGGGCATGGATGTGTGTTATGTCCTTAGGTTAGTTAGGTTTAATTAGTTCTAAGTTCTAGGGGACTGATGACCTCAGATGTTAAGTCCCATAGTGCTCAGAGCCATTTTAACCATTTGAACATGTACGAACATTAAGACTGACTGATCTGAGATCTACAGCAGCACAGTCTGGAGAATCATGGTAAATACATATAGGTTGATGGGTGCCTTGTGTTGAAGCACATACACTGAACAGCCAAAATATTATGTCCACTGCCCACAGCGAAACTGGATGCCGCCTGATAGGATTGAGCGCACGGGACGCACGTGACACTGACGGGGGAAATCCATTGAGATAACCGACTTCGACAAAGGGCAGATTACTATTACGCACAGCCTGTGAACGAATATATCTCGACAACGACGAAGCTGATCGAACGTTCACATGCTACTGCCATGAGCATCTGCAAACACAGGTAGAAGGGCAGTGAAACTACCACTACGCGTTAAATGGTTGGACATCCACGGCTCTTCACAGAACATCGGGTTCACAGGCTTGTCTGCTCTGTGAATTAGGATAGATGGTGATCCGTGGCATCTCTGCCAAAAGAGCACAATGCTGGTGCACGCACAAGTGTTTAGGAGCACCCCGTTCACTGTACATTGTCTTCGGGCGAGTCAAGCTTTTGCTACACTAGGCTGCTGGTCGTCTCCACGAACACTATCATCTAGGTGGACGGTGGCTCGAAACCTGCAGTGCGCTACAGGCGCAGGCTAGTCGGAGCTGTATTACGCTATGAAAAACATAGCATGGGAGCTGTGGTAGTAATCGAAAACACGCTGACAGCTGCATCGCTCTATGCTTGATGTCTTCCCCAAAAGCGATGTCATTTTTCAGCAGTATAATTGTCCATATCACTGAGCCAAAACCGTGCTACAGTGGTTTGAGGAGCACTGTAGTGAACTCACGTTGTCTCGTCGAACAAATTCGCCTGACTTAAATCCTATGCAACCCATCTGGTTAGCTATCGGGCACCATTACCATGTATGCGTATCAGCGATCCATAATTTACGCGAATTACATGACCTGTGCGTCGACTTCTAATGCCAAAACCTCCAAAAATTTACCCAGAAACTGTCGGATCTCTGATACGCAAAATCAGTGATCTATTTCGTTCGAAAGATGGACATACAAGCTATTAAGCAGGTGAGTCTGTATGCCTATGTTTAATTACACAAGCTATCGAACAGCAGTGTCTGTAGTTCTACTGTAAATTGTATCTTGGTGAAACTGGATGACAGGCTATTCACTGTAAGCAAATTACATTTCAAAATCTGTACGAAATGCATATGCGTTACAAAAATGTGGGTTTAATGAGACATTTGTTAATAGTGGGAGGGGGTGGATGACTGGCTATTCACCTACGTGGAAATCTATTCGTGAGGTACCTGCTATAAAACTAAGACTGGGTTGGGTGATACTAGGAAACATGTTTATTATTTACAATTATGCGTCCGCAATAATGGGTGGCAAAAGCACCACCTTCCATGAGGTTTGTGCTCTTGTTACGAATATGGAAAAATCCAGCGATAGTCATTGTCTCCATGACGTAAATCAAAGTAAGAAGAATAATAGCTGTACTTCTTTGTAGCAACGGAGAGACTGGACTGCTTGCTGGCAAAGATATGGAGCAAAGGTCTTCCTCATACCTAAAGGAACCGCTTTGTCGAGCAGACTTAAATCATTACCTATTAAACCACACATACATACACACATAGCTCTGCAACTTGTCTACATGGAAGTGCTACGAGCTCTGAAGTTGGTCACGTGTTCAAGACGTTATTTCCAGTCACGACTCCTAAAATATAATTCGTATTGGTACTACAGACAAAACAATCGCGTAATGTGAGTGGTTGGTTCATATTGTTTCAGACTTGTGTGTTAGGCGCTGCTTTAATGCTACAAAATGTAACAGATCAGGAAGTGTGTCACAGATTCATTACACTGTGTTAACACTTTCGCTGCGGTGCGCAACTCACCAGTGCGGCCCGGCAACGTGCGAGTGCAGGCCGGTAACGCTCCGAAACGGCAGGTACCGCTCGTAACCGACACTCCTAAGCACACCTGAGCTACAGGATGACGTCAAGACCTTGTAAGATCTGTAGGATCATGTTCTATACCGACTTAATGACGACACCTTAGATGCATTACTTCAAATAAGCTTCGACTGTATTGTGGCCATGTTTTGAAGTCTGTTTGCTGTCTGACACCTACAGGGGTCACACAGGAGTCATTCAAATGTTCATTAGCTGCCATTACGAACAATATACGTTCGATAACTGACCACACAAAACAAAAGTTTACACGCTATGATGCTAGCTTAGACACTGCAACTAGACTGAGTAATCCGACAGTGAGCGCGGACGCTTATAAGCGTCAGCCGCACTGGCTCATGGCTTGTTGTGACGCTTATAAGCGTCAGCCGCAGCGAAGTGTTAATGACGATATACTCTCATATAATACCCATGATAACCCATCTGATCAATCTAATCTATAATTATTTACCACTTACAAACCATGTTTTGGGAAATGATTCGGATAAAAAAAAAAAGGTTCAAATGGCTCTGAGCACTATGGGACTCGACAGCTAAGGTCATCAGTCCCCTAGAACTACTTAAACCTAACTAACCTAAGGACATCACACACATCCATGCCCAAGGCAGGATTCGAACCTGCGACCGTAGCGGTAGCGCGGTTCCAGACTGTAGCGCCTAGAACCGCTGGCCACTCCGGCCGGCGGATTCGGATATTCGTGGTGCGATATGTTAAAGCATCTGGTTATGAGATTTACTTGTCTGCCAGAAACCGTTACCAGTTTGGATTAATAAACGCATTACGTAATTATCACTTCAGCTACCTTAAACGTATGTTCAGTAAAAATTATCCAGAAAAGGTTCAGAAAAACTACGTTCTAGCTACTCCACGGAAGTGTATTTTACTGCGGATGTAAGAAGCCACACCAGGTTTACATATTCTCTACCACTATTGGACTGAATGACGAGACAGAGGCTCACTAATTCTCCACGAATTTAGCATATTCTCCACATGCCTTTTTATGTCTCTGTAATATAGGTAATGCATATAAATTGGTGATGTGATCATGACATCCCTCCTTACATTTTTCCTTAAATTGTTAGAAAACACATACTCTGCAAACCACTGTATGGCGCTTGGTAGATGGTACCTTACTCAAAATATATGTTGGCACTGGTAGTGTTCTGCAGTCAGTTACAAATCTAAGTTCTCTGTATTTCCTTAACAGTGTTTTTGTGAAAAGAGCACCACCTTTCCTCCAGAGATTCCGGTTTGAGTTTGTGTTGATCGAACCTGCCAGTAACAAATATAGTATTAGGTAACTGATTTACAGGAAGCCTTCTACAATGTTAGCCATTAGTACCAAAAGACTGTTACAGTACTTTCACATTTGCGCTGGTAAAGACTCTTTCTGTTACACCAAAGTGCAGTCTGCATCCTGACAAACCGCCAACTAAGAAAGTTTAAATCCAAGGTAACGAAAGCCGAGGAGATAAGCGTTTATAACCTCCTTTATATGGTTCTCCATGAATTAGAACAATATGTAATAAAGGATATTAGAGTATGTTTCATGCGGCATTGCTGCAGCTCGCTTTGGTTGGTGTTGCCTTATATAGAGTTCTTATGTTCTACTTGCGAGCGGTAAGCAAGCGCGGGCTTTACTGCTATCTTATGCCGTTTGACGTGCCCAGGGAGTAGACAAAAACTGAAGGGAGAGACTTCTGAGAGTCGTTATTTCCTCATTGCCTGACCGTTACTGAAAGCCAGTGAGCGCGCGCTGTCCGCAATATGAAGATCGTCGGTTGCGTGTAAGGGTGAGCTGGTAGCTCCTCGTGTAAGTGGGTTCCTATGGAGATGTGTTAGGGCTAATGTGGCTTCGGTGCTATTCCCTTTGCTGGCTAGTGATTCGCTGTGATGGTGGTGGCGGTGGTGCGTGGGACCGAAGGGCGGGGTGTCGGCAACATGGGTGTAGCACTTACGGAAATGTGAAGCTCCTTGTACTTATTTATTCGGTTCTGTATATTTCCACACGGAAACCTTTCAAATGTTGAGTGAAAATAACGATTTTTTTTTTCTCGGATTGTACGCACATGGCATGTGAACGCTGCAGCTCTCTACAGCCACATCTATAATTCAGTACATTGCCCCGAACAGTCAATTACTTGGTAAGTAGAAAGTTCATTTTTGCGCACTACAGTAATTGCTCGGTGTCATCTGGGTGCCAGGGACGTATATATATTGTGTGGTAGTAGGTTAATTACCTTCTTACTCTTCTTTTTCTGCCTGGGTGCACTGACTGCCCAAGAGTGATATTGCCCACGTAGTTTTTATAGTATTAAAAGCAGGGTGATTAATATTGATCCAGAGAGAAAGGAAGAGAGTGCACGGCACTTATGTGCTGAACTGTCTACATATCTCCGCCGACAGATTACAACCTTGTTTGCCATTATCACCGTGGGCGGGCCTGTCCTCCCCGAGTTCTTGATTCCGGAACAGTATCTTTTTGACACGAACCAGCACGGTCGCTCCAGAGACGATTACGCTTGAAGTACCGCAAATTTCTAGGCTATTGCTGGGTCGTTGGCCGCCAGATTCTACGTGTCAATGCTCAAGTGTTGCATATTCCACAGGTCGCGTTCGACCTGCATTTATCCGGTGAGTTACTCCTAATCTAGCTGTGTAATTGTAGCAGTATAGTATTTGTTAAACATGCTGTATTTACCTGCGCCTTGGTAATCGGTAACATCAGAATTTGTATTACGACATCATAAATTTATATTTACCGCGATCTTACCGTGATATCATAATGTTTTCCAACTGGACAACGCGCATACTATGACGTCATATACACTAGAAATGTGTGGCTGAGATAGCAATAGTTTATTTTCTTTATCTCTCAAGCTGTGGTGTTTGACATCTGTAGTCTTTGCGAGGGCGTATTTGTTGTTAAATACTTGATCTGCAATAAGAGCGTATATATTTTTCTACATTACACATAGGCTATGGAAAATATGAAAAAATGGTTAAATTGAGAAAAATGTGGAAAAATGTAGACGAACATGAAAAATTAAAATACTTACTTGTCTGCCTGGTGCGATATCTGCTGGCGCCTCAATTGACGAAATTCGCGTATTGATATTAAATTTAATTTGTTATTAACAAATACCCTCGTTCTCTCCTAGATCACGAGTGATGTGATTTAAAGTAATCACATCAAAATTAATTTGTTATTAATTGACAATCATGGTCTAATCCTCTGCCTCTGGTACACAGTTCAAAAACAAAGACACTCACTGAGGTGCTGGTGTTATAAAACGAAGGAGGGGAGGGGGGAAGAATGGGTTCTCCCCAGAAGTCCTTTATCAGTGGATTATACCGTATGTAATCGGTTCTGTGCTCGTACCGGCAGTACCCCGAGTGCATGGGCAGCCTGGAGGAGGGGGGAGGGGGGAGGGGAGGGGGAGTATGTACCACACGTAAGTAACCCGCCCAGCTGAATGTAACCCGCCCAGCTGTATAACGTGACACTGGAAATGACATCAAACCGATTATAGCGGGTTCTTAGCTTCTATCAGACCAATTATTCTACTATTTATCATTTACAGCGTTATCTTACCACCACAAGTGCATGGTACCTATTCTTCTTGCCCTGTCCTCACACCCGTAGTGCTATCCTACTCGAATGTGGGGGGTACAACAATGACCTGGCACATAAAAGCGTACTGCCGGAAGAAAAAAAAAAAAAAATTTGGTCAACCTCATGGACATTGTAACTTTACCTTGCTGTGCTGGTACTGCGAACGGCTGAAAGCAAGGGGAAACTAAAGCCGTAATTTTTCCCGAGGGCATGCAGCTTTACTGTATGATTACATGATGATAGCGTCCTCTTGGGTAAAATATTCCGGAGGTAAAATAGTCCCCCATTCGGATCTCCGGGCGAGGACTACTCAAGAGGATGTCGTTATCAGGAGAAAGAAAACTGGCGTTCTACGGATCGGAGCGTGGAATGTCAGATCCCTTAATCGGGCAGGTAGGTTAGAAAATTTAAAAAGGGAAATGGATAGGTTAAAGTTAAATATAGTGGGAATTAGTGAAGTTCGGTGGCAGGAGGAACAAGACTTCTGGTCAGGTGACTACATGGTTATAAACACAAAATCAAATAGGGGTAATGCAGGAGTAGGTTTAATAATGAATAGGAAAATAAGAATGCGGGTAAGCTACTACAAACAGCATAGTGAACGCATTATTGTGGCCAAGATAGATACGAAGCCCACACCTACTACAGTAGTACAAGTTTATATGCCAACTAGCTCTGCAGATGACGAAGAAATTGAAGAAATGTATGATGAAATAAAAGAAATTATTCAGATTGTGAAGGGAGACGAAAATTTAATAGTCATGGGTGACTGGAATTCGAGTGTAGGAAAAGGGAGAGAAGGAAACATAGTAGGTGAATATGGATTGGGGGACAGAAATTAAAGAGGAAGCCGCCCGGTAGAATTTTGCACAGAGCACAACATAATCATAACTAACACTTGGTTTAAGAATAATGAAAGAAGGTTGTATACATGGAAGAACCCTGGAGATTCTAAAAGGTATCAGATAGATTATATAATGGTAAGACAGAGATTTAGGAACCAGGTTTTAAATTGTAAGACATTTCCAGGGGCAGATGTGGACTCTGACCACAATCTATTGGTTATGACCTGTAGATTAAAACTGAAGAAACTGCAAACAGGTGGGAATTTAAGGAGATGGGACTTGGATAAACTAAAAGAACCAGAGGTTGTACAGAGATTCAGGGAGAGCATAAGGGAGCAATTGACAGGAATGGGGGAAATAAATACAGTAGAAGAAGAATGGGTAGCTTTGAGGGATGAAGTAGTGAAGGCAGCAGAGGATCAAGTAGGTAAAAAGACGAGGGCTAGTAGAAATCCTTGGGTAACAGAAGAAATATTGAATTTAATTGATGAAAGGAGAAAATATAAAAATGCAGTAAGTGAAACAGGCAAAAAGGAATACAAACGTCTCAAAAATGAGATCGACAGGAAGTGCAAAATGGCTAAGCAGGGATGGTTAGAGGACAAATGTAAGGATGTAGAGGCTTATCTCACTAGGGGTAAGATAGATACCGCCTACAGGAAAATTAAAGAGACCTTTGGAGATAAGAGAACGACTTGTATGAGTATCAAGAGCTCAGATGGAAACCCAGTTCTAAGCAAAGAAGGGAAAGCAGAAAGGTGGAAGGAGTATATAGAGGGTCTATACAAGGGCGATGTACTTGAGGACAATATTATGGAAATGGAAGAGGATGTAGATGAAGATGAAATGGGAGATATGATACTGCGTGAAGAGTTTGACAGAGCACTGAAAGACCTGAGTCGAAACAAGGCCCCCGAAGTAGACAATATTCCATTGGAACTACTGACGGCCGTGGGAGAGCCAGTGCTGACAAAAATCTACCATCTGGTGAGCAAGATGTATGAGACAGGCGAAATACCCTCAGACTTCAAGAAGAATATAATAATTCCAATCCCAAAGAAAGCAGGTGTTGACAGATGTGAAAATTACCGAACTATCAGCTTAATAAGTCACAGCTGCAAAATACTAACACGAATTCTTTACAGACGAATGGAAAAACTAGTAGAAGCCAACCTCGGGGAAGATCAGTTTGGATTCCGTAGAAACACTGGAACACGTGAGGCAATACTGACCTTACGACTTACCTTAGAAGAAAGATTAAGGAAAGGCAAACCTACGTTTCTAGCATTTGTAGACTTAGAGAAAGCTTTTGACAATGTTGACTGGAATACTCTCTTTCAAATTCTAAAGGTGGCAGGGGTAAAATACAGGGAGCGAAAGGCTATTTACAATTTGTACAGAAACCAGATGGTAGTTATAAGAGTCGAGGGACATGAAAGGGAACCAGTGGTTGGGAAGGGAGTAAGACAGGGTTGTAGCCTCTCCCTGATGTTGTTCAATCTGTATATTGAGCAAGCAGTAAAGGAAACAAAAGAAAAATTCGGAGTAGGTATTAAAATTCATGGAGAAGAAATAAAAACTTTGAGGTTCGCCGATGACATTGTAATTCTGTCAGAGACAGCAAAGGACTTGGAAGAGCAGTTGAATGGAATGGACAGTGTCTTGAAAGGAGGATGTAAGATGAACATCAACAAAAGCAAAACAAGGATAATGGAATGTAGTCTAATTAAGTCGGGTGATGCTGAGGGAATTAGATTAGGAAATGAGGCACTTAAAGTAGTAAAGGAGTTTTGCTATTTGGGGAGCAAAATAACTGGTGATGGTCGAAGTAGAGAGGATATAAAATGTAGGCTGGCAATGGCAAGGAAATCGTTTCTGAAGAAGAGAAATTTGTTAACATCCAGTATTGATTTAAGTGTCAGGAAGTCATTTCTGAAAGTATTCGTATGGAGTGTAGCCATGTATGGAAGTGAAACATGGACGATAAATAGTTTGGACAAGAAGAGAATAGAAGCTTTCGAAATGTGGTGCTACAGAAGAATGCTGAAGATTAGATTGGTAGATCACATAACTAATGAGGAAGTATTGAATAGGATTGGGGAGAAGAGAAGTTTGTGGCACAACTTGACCACAAGAAGGGATCGGTTGGTAGGACATGTTCTGAGGCATCAAGGGATCACCAATTTAGTATTGGAGGGCAGCGTGGAGGGTAAAAATCGTAGAGGGAGACCAAGAGATGAATACACTAAGCAGATTCAGAAGGATGTAGGTTGCAGTAGGTACTGGGAGATAAAGAAGCTTGCACAGGATAGAGTAGCATGGAGAGCTGCATCAAACCAGTCTCAGGACTGAAGACCACAACAACAACAACAACAACAACCTCCTCCTTCTTCTTCTTCTTCAGCCTGGCTCCACACCTTTTAATGGGCCTTCGCCTACTCTAGGACAACGTTCCATTCGTCTCTGTCCAATGTCTTGCATATCTCCATCCTCTGACACCAATAATTTTTAGTTCGTCTTGTATGCCATCCAAGTATCGAAGCCTTTGTCTTCCCCCGCTTGGGTGCCACTGGCTTTTATAGCAGTGCTCCTTCGGTGGGTTCTCAAGTTGCACAAGAAAAACATGGCGACCCATTTCAGGTGGTTTATTTTAATGACCTTTATCACTTCAAGATCTTTATATGATCTGTAGAATTCAAACTTGTATCGTCTGTGACAGGCTCTACCTTCGTTAGTCGCCCCTTTCCATTTTGCGCATCTTCTTTCTTTCGAAGCATCTTATTAGCTCTTCACATTGTTGTGCCGTGTGCAGGTTTCTGAGCAAGATGGTAATACTGGACGAATTGCACTTTGTTCTCCTGGGCAGATTTCTGGACTTATGTTGTGGAGTCCGCCCATAAAAGCATTTATTAGCTAGGAGGATGCGCCACTTTACATCCACATTAATTTCGTCCTGCAATGTTTCGTTGTGTTCGTAGACTGACAAATTCACTAACAGGTTCCATTTGCATCTAGTCAATTTCTAGCATCATTTTTGGACCTGGTCGTGTAATTCACATATATCTCGTTTTACTGATGATCACTTCCACTCCCATTTCGATTGCCGCTGTCATCAGTGCCCTATACGTTTCCTCAGCAGCTAGTTCTGTTCTTGCAATGATATCCACACCATCTGCATCATTATAATGTCTATTGTGCCTCTTGTGATGATTCGAGCTGACCTTACTACGGTCTGTACTGCTATATTAAAGAGCACTCACCAGAGTGCCTCAGTCCACAGTCACAAAACTATATTAAATTTCCTTGTATCGGTACTTTATGTACTACTTTTCCCACAGTCAAACTAATGAGCCGTATTACCTGTTGTTGGCGTTAACAAGCTTATTTCTTTTTATGGTATCAAATGCTGCTTTAAAATCGACAAATATATGATGTGTTTCTATATCGCATTCCCTCGTTTTTTCCAATATTTGCCTCAGGGTGGTCAGTAGTTGATTTGCCTGATCTGAAGTCTGCCTGATATCTCTCGATTACTTTTTCTGCGCAAGGTTTTACACAAATACAAAGCAAAACGAAGAATATTTTATATATAGTGTTCAGTAATGTACACCGCCGTTTGTGAAAAGTGCAACAACGAGAAGGAATTACTCGAAGAGCGCCACACTTGGTGGAAGTGGCGACGGGTGTGCAAGCAATACGTGATACGTTTTGCAGCGAGATGGGGTACACGTAGGCCGAGCAGAGCCCTCTCGCGTCGTTCCGACAGGGTCGGTGTTCCAACAGGGTCGGTGTTGCGCTTCGTGTAGTCGGTGCAGAGCTGTCACCCATGGTGGAAGCAATACAGTGAGTCCCATGTGCCTCGTCGAAGTCAAAGGGAGGGGTTGTCATACTGCAACATTTCGGCTCTCACAGGGCCTGCTGATACAACAGTGATGCATATGTGGAAGCCGTGGATAGAGGAAGGTCGTACGCAGCGACGAGCGGGAACTGGACCACGCAACATGACCATTGCACGGGATGATCATCATATTGTCCGCATGGCCATTACGGACCGTACAGTGTTGGCTCGTCGCTGGAGCACTACAACAGGTGTGAACTTGTCGGCATCGACGGTTCGTCGCCGTCTGCTCCAGGTTGGACTGGTTGCACGCATGCCATTACGTCGGCTATCACTGTCCAGAAACCACAAGGTCTCCAGCTGTAATGGGCACGTGAACACAGTCACTGAGGTGCTGAGTGGCAACACGTAATCTTTTCGGATGAGTCCCGCTTCAACGTGTCCTACAGCGATGGCCGCATACGTGTACGGCGGTGAGCGCAACCTGGAAGGCTGCGCACTGTGGAGTGACATAGCGGACAAACACCAGTTGTGAAGGTTTGGGGCGCCATTGGTAACAACAATCGATCTCGCTTCGTACGTGTTGTGGGCACTTTGAACAACAACCGGTACAGAATGGAGGTTGTGAAGCCTGAGGTACTCTCCCTGCTTCAGGCATCTCCATAGGCCACATTTCAACAGGACAATGCCCGGCCAAATATTGCGAGGGGGTATCATTGCTTCCCTGGCCTGCACGTTCGCCAGACATGTCGCCCATCGAAAATGTCTGGGATATGGTTGGTCAGCACCTGGTGCGCCACTGTCCTCCAGTAACCGGTGGGCTCGTATACAAACTGCGAGGAGGGATATCCCTCAGGAACGTATTCAGAACCTTATTGATTCGATGCCACGGCGTATAGCAGCTCTATTTCCAGCGCATGGTGGCCGCACGACATGCTTAATAGCAGGGCTCAAAGGACACGTACAGATTTGAAAAGGTAATCATTCGTTACTTGTCACGTACCTAACCTGCGGCATTAAATAAACTGAATTTATTTGTTTCCTTCTTGGTGTTGCGATTTCCGCAAACGGTAGTGTAACTCCTCCATCTCTGTGCATTCCAGGATGTCGCCTGTTTACGTGTAGCACATATTACTTCCACATTCCAATGATTTGGGATGACTGTTTGCGTCCATAGATCTTTGATCAGGGCTTGAAGGCCTCTAACTAGGTGTTCCCCACAGACAAGTTCGGCGGTAAAGTTGTTACTGCCAGGTGACTTAGAGTTAGCTAGATTGTTTATTGTTAGCCGAATCTCTTACACCGAGGGCATTCCGATTTCCTCTTCCTCCACATGTCTGTTTTCAGTTAGTTCCCATACTTTAGAATTCTTTAAGCATAAAAATTTGCCCACTGCTGTAACACTCCTTCCTGTGATGCTGTTAGTTCATCACTTTTCTCTTTACATTATACCCTTCCTAGGTTTATTTACCTTTGTGTACAATTTCCTGCTTTCATTGGCATTAGTCACTAATTCAATACTCTGCAATTGCCTTTCGTAAAAGGATTCTCTTCTTTGCCTTCAGAATCCGCTGTCCTGCAGGCCTTTTTTTTCTCTATAGTCGTTCCAGTAGCATTATTCTTCTTCTGGCCTGCATCGTTTTGTATGCTTCTTACTCTGTTCTTGTTGCAGCCTCACACTCTTAATCATACCATTATTCAATCTTTCTTATCTGCAGCTCCATACAAGTAACTTCCTCTGCAGTTGTACATTTCATTTTTTATTTGATGACAATGCTCATTTATGTTATCAGTGCAGTGCTTGAGGATTCCTGTCAATCTATTTTCCATATTAATAACTAGGTTTTCAGCCTTGCTTGGGCCCTCAAGTCCTGAAATGACATTCTTATTTTGTCTTTCTTCTTTAACTTTGTTTGTATTTGAAATTCTTCGCTTTATTTTTCCTATGAAGAGGTAATAATCTGAGTCCACATTAGCACCTCAAGCTACTAGAGTCTGGTACATCAGAGCCAGTCCTGGTATCTATTAATGTGGTTCGTAGTATTGTTGTCTGGTGAAACCCAGGTCATTTGATGTAAATTGTTGTGCTGGCATCAAGTGCTGTAAACTGTCATGGTACGTTTGCTTTAAAATTTATCACGCTGATTCCACTGTTATTACTGTCTACAAGCAGAGCTGTATTAGCCATTGGTAAGGGAGAAAACCTGCTCCTGTGCTACCCTATCGTTCTTTGCCCAGAGGTTCTCGGGGTTCATGAACTTCGATGTGAGAAACGGAATTGAGTAAGGGAGGATAAGTGGCCTTCTCTTGTATGAAGTCATATTTCACGCATCGCAACCCCATTTTAACCCCATTGTGGGAGTACATGACAACAAATTTATACCAAATGAAACACACGTTACGGTAAAGGATGCCGCAATAGTCATATCAATACACAATATTCCCCCCTCTAGCGGCAATGCAGGCATGTTTCCTCGCATGCAAACGATCATGAAAGTGCCGAATGACATCCTGCTATAGATAACCAGTTTCAATCATTTTGCACTTTTTATTTTTGTAGATCTGGAGAACAAGTAAGATCCCGTTTCGCCATGTCCCATGTGTGTTCAACTGGCGGCAGATATGGTGATCTTCTTGGCCGGGACAGATGTAGCGTAACACAAAGAGCACATTCCATTACAGCAGACGTATGCGTACGTGCATTTTCCTGCTGTAAGAGCACGTCACCTATCTGTTGAAGAAATGGCAGCAGCACGGGGATAATTATCTGTGAAATGTAGTGGACACTAGTTACTCTGCCCTGCATGAACACCAAATGTGACCACGAGTTGTAACCGATCCCCCCCCCCCCCTCCGCACACATCAAAAGCCTGTGTGTGTGTGTGTGTGTGTGTGTGTGTGTGTGTGTGTGTGTGTGTGTGCGCGCACACACGTATCATTCGCATACAGACAGTAACTACCATCAGCACTGAAGACAACAGGACACCATTCCACTCTCCACTCGACTGTCAGGAAACTAGAGTAGCCATGCTTGGTGTTGTTGCGGTGTCAGAGGTTTAGCCTGGCCAGAGGAACGTACGATCTTCGTACTGCTACAGGTCGATGGTTGCCAGCTGTTCTCGGCGACATAACAGGTGCAACTTGTGATTTCCTCCCTGGATGATATTTGGTCGGCAAACACTGCTCGCAGAATCCGTCGATCTTGAGGTTCGTCTTTACCACGAAGATGTCCAGAACTAGGTCTACGAGTATGGGAATTATTCACAAACCACCACCAAAATCTACACACCACTGATACATTATGCCCAACAAATGGAGCACTCACTCGGCAGTCCATCTAGATTCCTGCAGGCCCAAATGCGACCTAGTTCAAATGGCTGAAGTTGTTCAACAGGAGTATGTGCTCATCAGCAGGGTAGGGTTGTACCCCAGTATGAATATCGCGAATACTGTTCACCTATAAACTCGGGATAACTACTGCCTGTAGAGTCAAACACACGGTGCACAGACAGGCCTCCCAAGCGCCATCTGATGGCTGATGACTGTTACAAATGAATCACTAACACAAACAGCTCAGTATACACATACACATATTATAACCTCGTGCCGCTGAATACATTCCTCGATGCGTTGCGTTTTTTTCACAGCAGTACATACAACTACGTAATAAGGAAATTGGCAGGTATAGCATGAGGAGATCGAGGAGGAATATTATGCACCGCTACACAGTGTACTCGACTGCACGGTACGATGCAGGAGCAGGCTCACCAAAAAAATGTATGTCAACCTGTATGAGTGGCCGAGCATTGTTAACTCCAACACTGAAAACCACACTGACCCCCTTAGCTGTGTGTCCTTGCAGACATCGCTTCGCCAGACCTGAGACAACAGATCAGAATCAGCCAATGGAATGAGCGTTACACAGCCATACTTCATAGAGCACTTCCAGTCCACACCGTAGTAGATAATGCTCCACGCTTGAGTCTGAAATTCCGCGGACCTGTACGGGAAGATGTTGTATTACTTCAGCGTCAACCCTTTCTCCTGGAGGATACTTGGAAAAAGACAAGTCCACCCAATGCCCATGAAGACACCCTCTACACCATCCTAAGGCTCTAAACTACTCAGGACGAATTCGTGCCGCCTGAAGACTATGCCAACAGGCGACACCAGAACTAGGACTACGACTACACTGAACAAACGGAGCATCGTGGATAGCCCCGAATCCGACTGTGGAGCAGCAGAGCAGACCCTGAACCACATCATCCAACAATTTTTACAGAAAATAACTCTGGGAACTCGAGTGATGGCCTACAAGCTAAACTGTGACCGTTACTTGAATATGTATCATTGAAAGAGACTTGAGAATATGAAATATCGTGTCAAAGTTACTTTCTGTGGGATTTTAATTTTTTTTTTCATTTGTAAAATTTTTGTAGCTTTTAAATGTTGGTAAGTCGTATGAATGACAATACTATTTTGTTGGCTACTGGCCTGCATCGCCTCCTACTGTTTTCGATGTGTTCAGAAACTGTCATTCCACATACCCTTTGTCCAATCCCGGAAAACCTCTTTCACATTTGGAGTGTCCAATTGTGTTACACACAGTGCTCCATGACGTGCAGTGAGCACGTGCACACCAGAGGGCGTCAACCGTCACTGTCCCTCACTGAACTGGCTGGTGAGTTACTGCACTGTGAACCGTGTATGCGGTCTTACAATTCGTTTGAGTCTAACTCAGTGTTGTCCGTTGCAGTTGACTGATGACGACTGTTTTTTCCACTGTAGGTACGGTACGCCCATGACACGTCGGTACGTGGAAGGCATAGTGACTGGAGAACCTCTACGAAGGAGTACTGTGCGTCGAGAGACCTTGACGCGTCCGCATTCGAATATGCTGTTACTGTACGCCTTATCCATCCTGCACTAACTCTATGGTCACGCTGAAGACCCGTACGGTAGTCCAAAGACGTCACAGCCATGATAGCGACAGATCACTTCACTCAACAACTCTCCAGTTCAACTTTTCGAGAGTTGTCACTGGTTGCTGATGAACGCCTTCTTATTGGTAGGAATTTCAGACCCGTGTAGACGAGACAGCACACCACCACACAACACTATCCTCAAACCAGCGTATCTGAAAGCAGAATTTTGGCGGTAGAGCCATTACTCGTCGGTGCACGATTTTTTTTTTCATTTAAACTATATGATGTACATAAGATTAGTTTCGAGAAATCTGCGGAAAAAATGCTGCCAAGAACCTTCGGCTCCCAAAAATATTGCGGAGCGGTCTTCATAAAAGCTACACATGTATTACGAACAGAATTTGAGGATTATCAGGATGAGTCTGTATTAGACAAATTCATTTAAATCAGTGAAACAATTCTGATGTACTGTTCGTCTTCGCAAGTTCGTCCTAATTTTCATTTCTAACGCCCTATCTCCTCCACGAATTGAAGCCGAACTGCATAATTTAGACCGACGAGAAATATCGAGGAACATAAGCGAAGCAAATCGCAACCAGAAAATTTATCTATTTTAACCCCAGACTATTAAACCCCGTAAAATTTGCGATTGCAGTTGGTACCAATTCGTGGTTCCTGTCAAACAGGTGTTGTCAGTATAGGATGTGAAACTGGGCGTTTTTTAATTATTTTGTATGTGACATGATGGATGCATTAATAAAGTATAAAACGAATAGATTACAATGATCGTATATGAAGTTTCGCAAGCAAATTAAGTATAATAGGTGACACCAAAATTGAACCAAATTTAAAAAAAAAAAAATTATTACCCATTCCTCTACATTGTACATACACAGCAAGCCAACCTATTGGTGTATGGCGTAGGGTACGTTGTACCACTATTGGACATATACTTTCCTGTTTCACTCGCAAATGGAGCGACAGCTTTCTTCGCTTTCAGGGCTCTGATTCTACGCGAACGCTCTCCTCCGACAGCCTTATAACATTCACAACCAGTCGCTGAGATACATTCAGCAAATCAGCATTATCTCTACGACTCTAGGTAGTCGCACTGTGAACGCGATGAATTGTTGCTGCTCGAACGTGATGTTAGTTCCCTTGCATCCTACTGTGACCTTGCACACCAGGCGGAGAGCAGAACGAGTAAGTGGATAGTGAAGAAGGCAGTCAGTTTCGAGACTGGATTAAAAAGCATGGAGAAAATATGGTAGTTTTAATTCTTCAGGTGTCTTATACAGTAGTCCACCACTTGACTATAACACAAAACCCATTCACATAACAATGTTAAGCAGTCAGTTGTTTCTCAGCTCGCGCGTCACATGGCTTGAATGTCGGTTACGTCGTCGAAGTGTTGACCATTAGTGCCGATTTCTGCACTTCATCGTTTTGTGACAAGTTCGTAATGATAGCACCCAGTCTCGTCACCCGTGACAATTTTTTCCAGAAAACAATGTTTCATGTATTACATTTCAATGGCGTCGCGGCAGGCGTCGTCGTTTTTGCTTGGCAGTAAAAAAAGGGCTGTACAAACTGTGTACACACGTTTCTCTTCTTCAAAACACTATAGAGAATGTCTTGAACAGCTGATTTAGAGATTTTGCTCCAGTGCGATAGCTGACGCGTCTAGTTGACTCACTATGGCCGCACGTCCACCACTTAACACATCTGCTCACAACTGGCTAGTCAAATGTGCTTCTGTCGTTTACAGTTGTTTGTTAGAGCTGCCTCAGTAGTTACTGTGCTGACGTCTCTTAAGTCAGGAATAAAATCCGGCTCAAGTTTTTGGAAACCCATTTATACCGGGGCACTGAAGTCATGCTCACACGTGACCGAATATTAATTATTCATTCCTTTACGATCCTTCCAAATTAATTATTAAAAAATGTATACTAACTTTTAGAGGAATTCAATGACGCAGTGTTGTTATAAACGATTCTCTCTCTAATGATACGGAGCATTTTTGTGTACGTTTGACACGTGATCACGCGACTGACATCCAAAACGACCAAAAACAGCGGCTGATTCAATATTAATGGAAGCTGCCGCTAGCAAGAGGCTACCAGCACGTGTCATTATTCTCTCCATTTGCTTGTTTCTTTATCCCACTGCGAACGGCACGCACATGGGCGAGACGCCAGAGGAAGTGCAGAGAGAGACCCGTGAACTTGGCCACACTTCCAGTAAACTGTTACTCAAGGCCCAGGCGACATCAGTGACGCAACAGCGGCCGTGACCTGGGCAGCGGTCTGCGTTGATGCGGCCGCTCGATCATGGCTCCGTTTGCTATTACCACCAGCAACTGAAAGCCAACGAGTGTTCACGTCCACCTTCTGTTCCAATATATTACATACAATTTTTAGCATATAATTTCTCTGTAACTGTTGCATGCACCGATGCCGGTATCTGGGAAAAAAAGTGGCTTTCTCCAGGTGATGGGTCAATCTCCCCCTAATCCTGCTAAATAGATTGTGGAGCGGATCCAACATGTCGGTTCGTGGGCGGCTGATTTTCTTAAGATGACTCATGTTCCCAGCACGTGTTGAAAACAAGCTTTTTAAAAAGTCCTGGTAGGAGGCAGCCTTTTTCAGCTGTGTTTAAGCACGAGCGGGAATCTACCTACATAGGGCTACAACATTTGATTGTCTGAAAGGAAGGAGGAAAAAAGTTTTGAAAGCGTTTTTGGAACTCAAGAAATCCAGTAGTCGGCCGGCAGCCCTCGCATGGTTGAGACGAGAAGTTGAAATGATCGTAAAGCATAATTAATCGGCCACCTATCGCAAGTCTTTATTTGACACCACTTCGGCGACTTCCGCGTCGACGATGAGGTCAACGGAACAACCAGTCCCGAGCGGATAACATCTCCAGCCCAACCGGGAATCGATCTTCGCACCCCCCTCCCCGCGCATGGTAGGTAACCCTATGACCACTCAACTACGGAGACGGACAGCTATCAGGTTGTGCGCCTCTAGGGGGTGTTGGCATTTAAACTTGACTGAAGTCAGTATCTAGTGATCCTTCGTGACCAACAAACTACGGTCGCAGGTTCGAATCCTACCTCGGGCATGGATTGTGTGATGTCCTTAGGTTAGTTAGATTTAAGTAGTTCTAAGTCTAGGGGATGACCTCAGATGTCAAGTCCCATAGCGCTCAGAGCCATTTGAACCATTTTTGACCAAGAAAGTTACTTTTTAAATACGGAATGATTACAAAGAATCTGAAGTGAGGGCGTGGAATTCTACTTACTCTTTTTCCGGTTTTTATAGGTGACTTTGTAACACCTGTTTTTGACCTATTATGAACCTGTATCGATATTTTTACGTCAATTTGTAGAATTGCTTATGTATAATGCATATGCCATGGAAATTCTTTGACTATGTATACATGTTTCAGTTACGTGAATTTTTGAATTATGTTTATGAATTTAAATAACTACTTGAATGACTTATGCAATGTACTGTAAATGACTTGGTCCATAGTTAGGAAACATAGGGTTGAACGTAAAAGATGTGGGGAAGCCCCACAGCCACGGAAGTAGCCTGGCAGAGTGGAAAAAGATGTGGTTGTAAACTAGATGTTAACCGTAGCACTGCTCAGTCCAGACTCCTTACACGTCAGAAAGGACGAGTTGCCACTTCGTCCTTTCTGACGTGTAAGGAGTCTGAACTGAGCAGTGCTACGGTTAACATCTAGTTTACAGTAGTGGATAATTGTTGCTCATATTCCTGGAGTTTTGAGGCCAGAAGAGCTTAAGGGCATTTTGGGCCACGGACGCTGCATTTGGTGATACCATTATCGTGCCATGGTTTTTTATCCTATAAATATGATTCCGACGCCAAGAAGATACACTATATGATCAAAAGTATCCGCACACCTGGCTGAAAATGACTTACAAGTTCGTGGCGCCCTCCAGCGCTTATGCTTGAATTCAATATGGAGTTGGGAGGTTTTTTTGGGGAATTGGAGCCCATTCTTCACGGAGTGCTGCACTGAAGAGAGGTACGCAGTCGGTCGGTGAGGCCTGGCACGAAGTCCACGTTCCGAAACATCCAAAAGTATTCAACGTCACGGCTCTGTGCAGGCCAGTCCATTACAGGGATGTTATTGTCGTGTAACCACTACGCCACAGGCCGTGCATTATGAACAGGTGCTCGATCGTGTTGAAAGATGCAACCGCCATCCCCGAATTGCTCTTCAAGAGTGGGAAGCAAAAAGGTGCTTAAAACATCAGTGTAGGACTGTGCTGTGATAGTGCCACGCAAAACAAGGGGGTGCAAGCCCCCTACATGAAAAACATGACCACACCATAACTCCACCGCCTCCGAATTTTACTGTCGGCACTACACACGCCGGCAGATGACGTTTACCGGGCATTCGCCATACCCACACCCTGCCATCGGATAGCCAGATTGTGTTCAATCGTTCAATGTTTAAGCGAAGGGTCGATTGGCATTTACCGGCGTAATGTGTTACTTATTAGCAGCCGCTCGACCATGAAATCCAAGTTTTCTCAACTCCCGCCTACCATAGTACTTGCACTGGATCCTGTTGCCGTTTGGAATTCCTGTGTGATGGTCTTTATAGGTTCTGCCTATTACACATTACGACCCTCTTCAGCTGTCGGCGGTCTCTGTCAGTCAACAGACGAGGTCGGCCTGTACGCTTTTGTGCTGTACGTCTCTCTTCACGTTTTCACTTCACTACCACATCGGAAACAGTGGACCTAGGGATGTGTGGGAGTGTGGAAATCTCGCGTACACACGTATGACAAGTGACACCCAATCACCTGACCACGTTCGAAGCCCTTGAGTTTGCAGAGCGCCCCTTTCTGCTCTCTCACGATGTCTAACGACTACTGAGGTCGCTGATATGGAGTACCTGGCAGCAAAATGCACCTAATATGAAAAACGCATGTTTCTGGGGGTGTCCGGATACTTTTGATCACATAGTGTATGTAACAGGGCGAGGCCAACAGTATTGCTATGTCTGCGTCGCCGCCAGGTTAATGGCCACAGCAAATTGCGCTACCAGTCCCACGATCCTTCCACTAATTTGTTTATATCTGGCATTCTGTAAATGGACCAGGTCTTTGTGAAATTTGGTTGATTTCAATAATAATCGTAGTGTTGTTAAAAACTATCTTGTACACGTGATTATACCAAATCACAAACCTGGACAGGAATCCTATCCTAGTAAATTTAATTCACAGTGTCCTAATTTATTATGAGAATGCGGTTGTACTTTAAAACTAGTATAATGTTGTTTTTTGCACAGCCAATTATATCTTTTGAGTAGGTCGAAAGATTGCTTATGAAAGCACGTTTGTTATTCTAAGAGTTATAGTTTATTATGCTTCATTTAATTAATAATTAGTGACAAGAACACTTACCATTTCTCATACATACTGGTGTATGTTTTGTCAATGAGCATGGCTCTTCAAACCATGAAAGTTTAAGGGTCCTAAAGTACTAGGCTAGTTGCTTATTGAAGCAATGCAAAGGCTCCTCCAGAGCCAGCGTTGTTAGATTTGCATTCTGTTAAATTGCTTCAACCGGAGTTTAAGGAAGAACTATTTACTGTGTCATCTATTCTAACGCAAGTTGGTTAATGCACAGGCATGAATACCCTGTACTAAGCAATGAAGTTATAGATTATGATTATTAGCAGATCCCTTGATTTAAATTCAGAACCACTTCAAGCTTTTCCCTGTTCAGTATTGCTACCAGTTTCGTGTGTATTTATAATTGGTTTCATAAACTGTTACACCTAGTTCATTTAAGGTACGTGTTGTTGAGAGGCATATGTTACTGTTTACTGTATCATTCGCCATTTGATTGTTAGAAGCACATTTATCTGCTAGATTAGGCTACTGTGTTTTAGTATGAACAGATATAGGAAAGTGTTTAGTGTGAGAGTTAAGGAAGGTTAGATTAGGTTAGCCTTAGCATTGGTTTCTGCTTTATCAGTTTGCTTGACAAAAGAAAGCCTGATTAGGCTGGCGACCGGTTTTAATATGTAATGTTACAACTTGCTTTTATACTGGAGAACGTCTGTTCCACACCCACAGTCTACTATTGTTTATACTCTGCTAGAGTGTTTCGGAAATCCTAGGTTGATTGTTCTGTTTTGATTAGGTTATCTCACGGTCAAATCTCAAAAATTCATCGCAGAGATATAACGCTACCATCGATTGCCGTTTAAGGTGGTCGGTGTTACCGCTACAACTTTTGCCTTTTAGTGACCGTGAACGCGGTCGACGGGAAGAGGTCTCTAGGTTACGGAGGTTGTGTGTGTGTGTGTGTGTGTGTGTGTGTGTGTGTGTGTGTGTGTGTGTGCGTGTGTTTATGAACAAGACTGTTTTGACGAGATTTAGTTGAAACACATTCATTCCTTCCACTTCCATGTAAATTTGACTGTCGTGTTTCTGCACGTTCTTGACCAACTGGCGTTGACTTGTGTTCCCGTTTCGTTGTGAGGCTACTATCGCGAGTGGTCAGAGACCACTTGGAGGAAGAGTATCTGTTAGCAGTATTTATATTCCTCGCCCGGTGATCGGATCTCGGTATCTTTATGAAAGTAGTTGGATATCTACAGGGTATTAATTATCAACTTTGAGTTTGTGCAAAGGTTAATCCAGTCCCGCCAATGAGGCTGAGGCGGAAACCCTTATTTAGCCTGATTGACAGTGTGGCGATGCAGACAATTAAGCCGGCACAGCCAGTAGTTGTTTCAGATGAAATCAGAGGAGCAGTATCTGGCGTCATTTGTCTCGCGCAGCACATCGCAAGAAGTGCGTGGACCTTGACCGTGGCCGCGGGTGGGAGTTGGCAGAAAACCACGAAATACGACACGCGGAAACTGATACATCGGAATCGCCATGTCCGTGACTTTCCATACATTGAGGTAACTGTGACTATGTCGTCCCACCAAATCTCAAGTACTCTATAGCCATGTTACGCGCTATATGGTACTTTTAACCAGTGACCACGCGCAGAGCATGACAAGAATTTACGATACTCGCGCAGAATTTCCACAAACCGATTTAATAGTCGTATGGGGCATGTCTAGTTATACTTTGTGTTAATTTCTTGTGTGTGGTGGCCCAAGAGGGTGGTCAATGATCAGAGATATGACACGAACAGTCACTCGAAGCAAAGAATGTCTAATACAAGAAGACTCCTAAGAGCATACATTTAGAGCTGTGAGTACTGTACCTACGAGACTGTGAAACGTCTCTCTTATACTGAAGTAGTGCTCATAGCTTTTAAGGTATCCATTTTAGAGCCCCGTTTACTAGACTTTTTGCTTCGAATGATCGTTCCTGTCACATCCCTGATTGCTGAACATTAATTTTTATGTCAAGACTGTTTCTTCTTCGCTCCATTACTGTAAATAGCCTGATCGAGAAATCTAAGATTGCCCCAAAAGAAATATAATATTAGGTGCGGTAAGAACTATACACCATTCTGATTAAAAAGGTGATTTACTGTGTAGATTTTTCTTGCCGAATGTAGATGTTTGGGAACAATAGCTCGTCAGCGTGCAATGGGTTTGACAATTATTAATGGATCATGTACTCATGAAACGGAATGAGAGAACATTTTTTTCGTTACGTTCCTCTCCATTCAGTATTTCGGCCATATCTGAGATTATAGAGGAACACTAACTCGTCTAAGAACACCTGGAAAAAATATCGACAGTGCCTATTAGAAGGAACATTCCAACAATTTGCATGAAAGAATGAGGAAAAACAAAGAGAAACATCAGTACTATCAGGTCGCGCTTCAGCCCTAATACGCACATCAAAAAAAGTTTTGCATCACCCCGGTTCTCAGAACTCCTGGAGATAGCCGTTGACTGTGGATATTGTATCACAGACACAGTCCCTTTGACTGTTCAGAGATGTCACAAAACCCGGCCAAAGATGTAAACAACCATGCATGAGCAGCGCCTATTAGACGGTGAGGGTCCGACAGCCAATCAATTTCAGTCATTCCACCAGGAACGAGGTACACGGCTCTCAACAAGTGAAGTGTCCAGCCGTCTCGGAGTGAACCAAAGCGATGTTGTTCGGACATGGAGCAGATACAGAGAGACAGGAACTGTCGATAACATGCCTCGTTCATGCCGTCCAAGGGCTACTACTGCAGTGGATGATCGCTACTTACGGCTTATGGCTCGGAAAAACCCTGATAGCAACGCAACTATGTTGAATCATGCTTTTCGTGCAGCCACAGGATGTTTCGTTACGACTCTGTGCGCAATAGGCTGCATGTTCGCAACTTCACTCCCGATGTCCATGGTGAGGGCCATCTTTGCTACCACGACACCATGCAGCGCGGTACAGATGGGCCCTACAACATGGCTAATGGACCACTCAGGACTGGCATCATGTTCTCTTCACCGATGAGTGTCGCATATGCCTTCAACCAGGCAATGGTCGGAGAGGTTTTTGCTAGCAACCCGGTCACGCTTAACGCCTTATACACACTGTCCAGCGATTGCAGCAAGGTGGAAGTTCCCTGCTGTTTTGGGGTGGCATTATGTGGGGCAACGTACGCCGCTGGTGGTCATGGAAGGCCCCGTAACGGCTGACTGTACGATACGTGAATGCCATCCTCCGACCGATAGTGTAACCATATCGGCAGCATATTGGACGACAATTCGCGCCCCAATCGTGCACTTCTTGTGAATGACTTCCTTCAGGATAACGACATCGCTCGACTAGAGTGGCCAGCATGTCCTCCAGACATGAACCCTATCGAACATGCCTGGCATAGATTGGAAAGGGCTGTTTATGGACGTCGTGGCCCACCATCCATTCTGAGGGAACTACGTCGAATCGCCGTTGACGAGTATGACAATCTGGATCAACAGTGCCTTGATGAACTTGTGGATAGTATGCCACGACGAATACAGGCATGCATCAATGCAAGAGGACGTGCTACTGGGTATTAGAGGTACCGGTGTGCACAGCGATCTGGACCACCACCTCTGAAGGTCCCGTTGTATGGTGGTACAACATGCCATGTGTGGTTTTCATGAGCAATAAAAACGGTGGACATGTTATGTTGATCTCTACTCCAATTTTCTGTGCAGGTTCCGGAACTCTCGGAACGGAGTTGATGCAAAACTTTTTGATGTGGGTATTATCCCCTTCTCCTCGTGGTGACATCAGCTGACAGTTCATATCTCAGCTGATGTCTGGTGAAAAAAGGTGACAGGATGAAGCAAAATAAGAGAAAGTTACACCTAGAATTAATAATTTCAGATGACGCATTGAATTACTGAATGGATATCTACAGAGACTACGACAGAAAAAAAAACTACATTAGAAGTAAAACACAGTCGACATTGGCTGCGAGATGATCATAATCGACAGAAAGAAGTTGGCAATGCCGTCAATCAAGCCAGTCAAAAACCCGTTTCTACGTGGCCAGCACTCCAAAATGGCAAGGTGGCCGTAATATAAAGCAGTTCTTGTTGACCACACGTGACTCCGTGGTCTTCTGTGTTACAATTCATTTTCCAAATTATCCTTACTTTACCTAGGCTACGATATGTGGAAATCAACTTAAATTACTTCGAAGACGTGCCATGTAGTTCTACTGTCGACTTGCATTTGACACATTCTATTAGATATGGATGAAGTGGAAGGCACGTAGCAAGGAAAGAAACAGAATAATTAGGGTGGGAAGTCCCATGGACGACGAGATTACAAGCTTGGGTAGCACAAAAATGAAGAAAGTAATGCATTCTTGTCGAAGGAAATGCCACACCAGCATTCGCTTCAGTTTATTTGACCATAACAAATTTGAGAGAACCATGGAAAAATAAAATTTTGTTGGACTGATTCGGATTGGAACTATCTTCCGAATTCGAATCTAGTGCATTAATCTTTGTGCCACGTTGCTCAGAATGGATGAAGTATCTGGTGCACAACTCGTTGATGTACTGTAGTTAACAACCGGAAAATTCTCACTCTTAGCTATGTTGTTTTTATTTTTTAAATATAGGATAGTGAAATACCAGCAATGTAACAGAGGACGAGTTTAATTTACTCCGGACATGCTGTCTTCACACATAGGACAGCTGACAATTATTTTTCCTTGCAGTTTCACCATGAAGTGTTGAGACAAGTTTAAGGGTCCGGTAAGATATTGTCCACGCACTGGAACAAAAGTCAGGAAGTAACTGAAACTGAGGGCAAAAGACCCTACGTGACAGTACTGACAAAAAAAAAAAAAAAAAAAAAAAAAAAAAAAGGTAGTTTGAACTCCTGGTCGCTCCTTGTTATTTTCTTCCAATCCCTCACGCAAAAATACATTAATGTAAGAACTTAAGGGTTAACTTGCTGGTTTTTACGTCGGCAGGAACTAGTAAACGACGAAATATGGAGCAACTGCAGAATTCTTTTTATCCTTCTCCTATTCTTCTTTAACTGATCAGGCAAGCTGCCTATTGCAGCCTCAAACCACCTCTCCTTTTATCTTTCAATTCCTCTCTTTCGTTCTCTACTGAAATGTTACCCGTGGAAGGCTGCCATCTTATATCTTTTGTGTACGTCGTCTCTTATATCTTTCCGCCTTAGTTCACGTCTTAGTTCTATGTCCCTCGGTATGCAAGAGGCAAGGGCTGTGGGAGCGGGGGGGGGGGGGGGGGGGGGGGGCTAGGGGAGGGGGAAGTGTGGGGGGGGGGGGCAGACACTTACTCCCTCCTGGAATTTGGGGTATAAACTTTCAATTCATTACAGAATTCTCTCCCATTTCTAGAAACAGTTATCTGTGATGCCATGCAACTGTAGAGAGAGCATTGCTGTGCGTGACGGGCAATATCTGAGTTCTGAATCACAAAATAACTTAGGTTTTCTTCTATGTCCGGCTGCTAACAAGAAGGTGTGCCGTTTCCCTGGTGTGAAAGCACTTTCAACGCTGTCTTGCAGCCATGGCTGAGTGCCTTCAGAGAACACTGCCGAAGTTGTGTCCCCTACCTTTATTCTGCCGTTTCCTCGTGGAGCCCTAATGGAGTTGCTGAAATGAGTCGGTTCAACACACTGGTGCGCTGTGGTCGTCCCCAATTTACCACCATAGTTCTCTTCCTTCTCACCAGTTCAACATAAACTTGGCTGTAGTAAAGTTAATCGCAGCAGCAGTTTACCTCTCTTCAAAGTGGAAGCAAGACCGGCGGTGCCTTAGTGGATGTACGTAATTTTACACGGAAGATAGGAGTTTGCGGACACTGAGAGACAGCGCCGTTTAATTTTGTAGTTGGGGGGGGGTCATCTGTGCTTCGTTTGTGGACACAAACCACACAGTCACAAAGAGAGGCGACAATCCTCTCTGCTAGGGAAGAGGGAAATTTCACGGTCCACTGCAGGAGTTGGCCTTACCTCGAATTCCGTCGAGTGTATCACAGCGCAACATGTCGTTATATAGTTGCGCGTCCTGCAACCCACGTGGCATGGTTCTACAAAAACGTGTGAAATTAGGAAGACGAGAACCTTCTCGGTCCAGCCCCAGGTTTTTAAGTCAGCTTTATCAGTCCTGTGCTAGAACGCAGCAGGAATATAAAACACTACTTCTGTTAGCTCCCATGTTGCTCTGTAGTGAGTGTCAACAGCTTACCAGCATAGCTTTCTTAGCTGTTAAAAGAAGCTCTTTTCAGTCTTTTGAAATTTCTCCATGTAAGTTTTAAAAAATTTTTTCAGCTATTAGATGTGTATCTTGGAAATTGATGTTAAGTACAATACACTTCCGAAGAGTCTTAGTTTATTACGCACTGCCTGTTTTTTAGTTGAAACGTTTTCCTTAGCATGCAAAAGGGTACTTTTTCAAGTTGATCTGTCGGATTATATCGGATATATGACAGTTATTATGTAACTGCTTATTCTTCGCAATGTTCTTATGCAGTCCCTCCTTGTTGATCGAAAACTTTGGCTCTACCCTTGGAGGTAACACCACACGAAAAATTGGTGGACCAGTTTCGGTAGAAAAGCCGCAACCTACTATAGAAAAACCGGAAAGAACTATATAGACTTTTCCTCCACACAAAAGTTAACTGGAGGTCGAACCAAGAGCTAAGCAACAGCCCAAAGGTAACTCAGATTTGAAGGATGAAAACTTAAAACTCAAGAACGGAAAACATACCACCAAAGAAAGATTAACCAAGACATTACAATTTACTTCTGAGATGGTCTTAAGTAGCGATGATGAATCTTTCCATTCTGGGGGTATCGTCTGAAATGAACTTCGTACAAGATGATAACTTTGCTGAATGTCTCTTCAACGATAGAAAATTTTCCGAACATAAATTAGGAGAGATAGGGGTCCAATTATTTGGGTTCCTGTCTGTGGGGTCCACCGGGCGCAGAAAAGGAATATGTTTGTGGTTTCTCCGAATAAAATAATCTAAGTTGCCTTATTCAGAAGGGGACGGCGCCTACTCATTATCACTGATTTAGTACACATTTATGATGTATGCAGGGCTTGGCAAGAAATGGAAATGACGGAAATGGGAGCTCCAGATGGGAAAGTGTTTAAAAAATAGCATTTTTGGCAAGGGAGTGGGCCGTTTCTATCAGTATAATTTCCAGGCAGCGGTTGGATATATGAAAACCGGACGCAACAGTAATCCGAGGATCGTGGGTTCCAATCACCGAGCGGGAACTTTTTTCCAGTTTGTACGTTACTAATACTGAAATTAAACGGAAATATGAATAAAGTAATTGATTCGTTTACAGCGTGCAGTAGCGAAGCGATTCCCCAAAATGCCCTCCGTTAGGGCAAATTTTTGAATTCTGTTTTTATCATAAGCTGAATTATTTGATCAAAAACCTTCAAAAATGCTCTTATTGAGGGAGAGAAAAAGGAATCACATCCTGATAAGACTGCATCAAAATACTTTCCACTGTACTCGTGTATCAGCGGCTATCCACACCAATATTTTGCGAAACTTCTTGTTATTCGTTGTTTGCTGCTAAATTGTGCGATGAGACATAACCTTTCTTTATATAAACTAAGTTTATTTTTCTATGGGTACTTTAAGAAGATCGTTACTATAAAAGTGCGGCGTTCATAACTTGCAAGATGCATATAAAATTAAGCGCCGATTCCCCTGTTTTTACGATATCACCCCAGCAAGTGCGAACTACCAAAATAAATAATGAAAGCATTTAATTTTATATACGAAGTTCTCGTGTACGCCTTACAACTTCTTCCTGGAAATTTATTTCCAATACCAGATTTTCCTCTACATTTTCTTTCATCCCTTCTAAAAAATTAATGAATACTACACGCTGATACTTCCTGTTTAAATCGGAAAGAATAAGGTTCCGCATAGGGACTCGACCCCATGATCCTCATATTACCGTTCTGTACTCTTTCCGCTGCGCCAACCGCTGCCGCGAAACTACACCTCGCTCAATCCGTGACAAAAATACAATTTTCTCTGAACGGTTGGCCATCTGGAGCTCTAATTTCTGTCACTTTCATTTCTGGTCAAGCATTGCACATACCACAAATTTGAACGAAATCGGTGATGAGTAGAGACGGTGCCCTTGCACGCTGCAAAACTGTATTGCAAGTTAAAACTTCCTGGCAGATTAAAACTGTGTGCCGGGCCGAGACTCGAACTCGGGACCTTTGCCTTTCGCGGGCAAGTGCTCTACCGACTGAGCTACCCAAGCACGACCCACGTCCCGTCCCCACAGTTTTACTTCTGCCAGGACGGGACGTGAGTCGTGCTTGGGTAGCTCAGTTGGTAGAGCACTTGACCGCGAAATGCAAAGGTCCCGAGTTCGAGTCTCGGCCCGGCACACAGTTTTAATCTGCCAGGAAGTTTCAAATCAGTGCACACTCCGCTGCAGAGTGTGTATTGCGAGTTTATAACACCCATTGTATTGCATAAGTCTAATTACTTCTTGCATCAACGTGCACTGCTCGATTGGTGCCGTCAGAAAATCACTTGGAAGATGGAATGATATGCCATTGTCTTCAACGATGAGAGCAGATTCTGCCTGCAAGCAAGTGATGGTCGTTTGCGTGTACGACGTACACCTAGTGAGTGGTGTGCATTCGTCCAAGACACAATGGCACCTTCCCAGCCTTATGGTCTGGTGTGCGACAAGCTACAACTCTCTTTCACCTTTCGTGTCTCTGGACGTGACGCTAACCAGCATTCGGTACGTGTAGAATGTTGTTAGACTCGCTCTTTTTGGTGTTGATGTGCTGTTCCAACAGGATAATGCTCACTCAAATACTGCCTGCTCCGCAGGACGTGCAGCAACTTTCTTCGTCAGCACAAAAGAGTTGTTGGTTGAAAAGTCGCACGAGTCACTTCTCGACCTATGATATCCCACACGTTCTCAATTGGAGACAATTCCGGAGTGAGTCAGCGTCTGCACTGCCACCCATGAAGGCTACACGAAGTACTAACATGGGTGAATGGTGGGCTCCATGTAGTTCCCAAGTCGTGCAGCGACCGTAAACATAAAATGACCAAATATGCATCAACTAGTCGCAAAATCATGTTTTATTTATTCACTTTTGCAAATCGATTTCAGCTGATTAACAGTCATCATCGGTGCTTTCAACCAATATGTGCCCTGAGTAGTAATGCTGTCTTGAGCAGAGGTCAAACAAAGTTTATGTTTGACCTCTGCTTAAGAGAGTATTACTACTCAGGGCACATATTGGTTGCAAGCACCGATGATGGTTGTTAATCAGTTGAAATTGATTTGCAAAAGTGAATAAATAAAACATGCTTTTGCGACTGGTTGCTGCATATTTGGTAATTTTAACTAATATGGGTGTTTCAGCATCGGTCGATACCTGTTACCTTAGAATCGCTTGTGCTATTGATCTGTAAATCTAATCATTTCCTGTATTCCACATGCACTGCTGCAACAATAAAACTTGGGTGAACTGGTAATCTCTGAAGGTATAGTCATTTTTTTCCCGGCAGCGCGTATTACTGAGCGGCCAAGTAAGGGGATTTATCGTGTGCTTATTTGTTTCAGAAATGGGAATTGCTAAGATGCCATGTAGCATTCGGAAGTGCTTGTGGGAGGTCAATTTCCTGGCCAGGACTGTGTGTGTGGCGGGCACCGACCACCATGGGTCCTCGCGGCGCACTGCTGCCGGACTATACAAAAACAAATTATATCAAGTAGCAGTTCTTGCCACTTATAACTGCTTGACTGACGTAATACTGTTATGTTGTGCCATGTCAAACTTTCATGTTGAATTTGAATCTAAGTATTTCATGATAAATAGGGCGAACAAGGAACGATGCATACAATATTGATATTACGAATAAACGTGAAGTGCGAGCGCTACAGCATTCGTACAAAAATAATTACGCGAAATAGCGTAAGGTAATAATTCACAGGCATTTATATATACTACGACGGAACTTTAACTATAGAATTCGCGTGGGGAAGAATGTGATCCTAAAATGGAGTCAAATCAACATATAGCGTTGAAGTACATTCAACACAAACCTTGAAGATGGAACAGGACTGACACAAACTTCATAAAAGAATTTTTTTATTAACTGATGTTTTTGTGAAATTATTTTATTGCAAAGCTCTAATACTGCTAACATGTAAATATGTTTTCGTAGCATTTGACCTGTACCTGTTACAAGCAGTAAGTTTGAACTATTGATACGATGTTAAGGGTAATAACACCGCCCTCACTTCTTACGTTTGCCATCTACATGTTTGTGGTTATTTGGCATGTTGTGCAGGACGTACATCTCGATGTCTTACATGGATTTGATGGCGCTGTACACGTCATTTTATCACATAGTGAGATGGGCTCCTAGATGGCTTTGACAATCAGTGTGATTCCGTGGTATTGTATGCTCCCATTCTCACTACGAAACATTTCTCGGAACTGAGTTGTGGACACCGGGCTTGCCAAATGAAATTTTGGTACAGGACTAATAGTATTGTGTAACTTCGCTATATATGGCAGTATTCGACGTGAACTTTCAGCACAGTGGAGCTGCTTATATACGGTATTGGATTCTTGCTCTTTAACGATTTTGACACTAAATTACCATAAACGTTGTGATCTTATTGCCATTTCTCGTATCAGCAGTATATTTTCAGGATTTATTTTAGTTTGATTTAAATGTAATGGTGGACGTACAGGCCAAGCAGGATCTGCTGTGGATCGCCATTCCTGTATCACGCGCCTCACATCGCACATTACTGCCGAAGTATTTTATCTTCTTGTCGTCGAGTAACTTTCTCCTCTATACATGTAACAGTGTCAGCTATAGATATATATTAATACTGCCGCTGTACGTTTCTTCTGCACACGTAAAATTACCATCTTGTTTACTTAATTTCATATTGCAAATGCACCGTCACTGATTCAATTCGCCGGCCGGAGTGGTCGAGCGTTCTAGGCGCTTCAGTCTGGAACCGCGCGACCGTTACGGTCGCAGGTTCGAATACTGCCTCGGGCATGGATGTGTGTGGTGTCCTTAGGTTAGTTAGGTTTAATTAGTTCTAAGTTCTAGGCGACTGATGACCTCAGAAGTTAAGTCGCATAGTGTTCAGAGCCATTTGAACCATTTTGAATAAGAATAATTTATACAAATTACTTTTTCACGTGATGTAATTAATGCAATAAATTGCCGTCTCTATTCGTTTTTGTTTTGAGGATTTTAATCATTTCGGTGAAAAATTATGCTCATAAATGTAAATTGCATTCCATAACATCCGAATCACCTTTTATTAGATTGAAGTCAGCTGATAGGTATTCCTGCTTAAGGGAAGTCTCTCTAACAAAGGAACCACTTTTGACAAAGCTTAGGTATCCGAGTAATGAGGGAATTAGTATATTTCATCAAAATATACAAGGTATTAGAGATAAAGTTAGTGAACTGATTATAGATGTTGACTCTGAAATTACTGGTATATCTGAACACTTCTTCAATAAGGAGATAATTCAGAGGCTTCCTTTACCAGGATACAGGTTGGCTGGCAGCTTTTCGAGAGCTCTCTGCGGTGTGGGGGAGTAGCCATGTATGTGAAAAACGGCATCCCATTTGAGGCAATTGATGTTTCAAAGTACTGCACTGAAAAGGTGTTTGAATGTTGTGCAGGTGTGTTTAAATTTAATGGAGCTAAACTCCTAACTGTTGTTATCTATAGATCCCCAGACTCCGATTTCACAACATTTTTGCTAAAGCTAGAGGAGGTTCTTGGTTCACTTCATAGGAAATACAAAAAGTTAGTTATATGTGGTGACTTCAATATTAATTGTATAAGTGATTTTGCAAGGAAGAAGATGCTGGTAGACCACCTTAATTCATATAATCTTATGCAAATCGTATTGTTTCCAACGAGAGTGCAAGGGAATAGTAGAACAACCATAGACAACATTTTTGTTCATTCCTCATTACTAGAAGGGCATTCTGTTAGCAAAATGGTGAATGGCCTTTCAGATTATGATGCACTAACTCTAAAAGATTTTTGTGCTGCAACACGTGTTAAATATAGTCATCAGCTGTTTAGGAAAGCTGATCCAGTTGCTGTAGAGACCTTTGTAAACCTTATCAAAGAACAAGAGTGACAAGATGTTTATAGCGCTGATACAGTAGACGATAAATATAATGCATTTCTCAAGACTTTTCTCGTGCTCTTTGAAAGTTGCTTTCCGTTAGAACGTTCAAAACAGGGTACTAGCACAAACAGGCAGCCTGGGTGGCTGACTAGAGGGATAAGAATATCTTGTAGAACAAAGTGGCAATTATATCAAAACGTTAGAAACAGTCAAAATCTAAATGCAGCAGCCCATTACAAACAGTATTGTAAGGTGCTTAAAAATGTTATTAGGAAGGCAAAAAGTATGTGGTATGTAGATGGAATAGCTAAGTCTCAGGATAAAATTAAAACCATATGGTCAGTCGTAAAGGAAGTGACTGGTCTGCAGAAACAGGTCGAGCATATAGAATCAGTGCGTAGTGGAAATGTCCGTGTTACTGATAAGTCGCATATATGTACAGTATTTAATAATCACTTTCTGAATATAGCATGTGAACTAAACAGAAACCTAGTCCCAACAGGGAATCATATAGCGCTCTTAGAAAAAAGTGTTCCGAAACTGTTACCTGAAATGCTCCTCCATGATACTGGCAAGAGGGAGATTGAGTTAATAATTAGATCACTAAAGACCAAGAACTCTCATGGATATGACGGGGTATCTAGCAGAATACTGAAGTATTGTTCTATGTTTGGTTTTAGAAATGGTTTAACAACTGAAAATGCTATATTCTCTTTTCTCTGTGAGGTTTTGGACGGATTACACAAAAGGTTGCGAACGCTAGGTGTTTTCTTTGATTTAACGAAGGCTTTTGACTGTGTTGACCACAAAATATTACTGCAGAAGTTGGACCATTATGGAGTAAGGGGAGTAGCTTACAACTGGTTCGCCTCTTACTTAAAGAGCAGAAAGCAGAAGGTAATTCTCCGCAATATTGAGCGTGGTAGTGATGTTCAATCCCAATGGGGTACTGTTAAGTGGGGCGTTCCCCAAGGGTCGGTGATGGGGCCACTGCTGTTTCTTCTTTATATAAATAAGATGATATGCCTTCTAGTATTACAGGTGATTCAAAAATATTTCTGTTTGTTGATGACACCAGCTTGGTAGTTAAGGATCTTGTGTGTAATATTGAAACAGTATCAAATAATGTAGTTCATGAAATAAGTTCGTGGCTTGTGGAAAATAATTTGATGCTAAATCACAGTAAGACTCAGTTTTTACAGTTTGTAACTCACAATTCAACATGAACCGATATTTTGATCAGACAGAATGGGCATATTATAAGCGAGACGGAACAGTTCAAGTCCCTAGGTGTTCGGATAGATAGTAAGCTGTTGTGGAAAGCCCATGTCCAGGATCATGTTCAGAAACTAAATGCTGCTTTATTCACCACTGGAACAGTATCTGAAATAAGTGACACTTCAACACGAAAAGTAGTCTACTTCGCATATTTTCATACGCTTAGGTCATATGGTATTATTTTTTGGGGTAATTCTTCTAATTCAAAAAGGGTATTTTTGGCTCCAAAAACGGGCTGTTCGAGCTATATGTGGTGCAAGTTCGAGAAACTCTTGTCGACCCCTATTCAATAGTCTGGGAATTCTGACATTGTCCTCACAGTACATATTTTCTTTAATGTCGTTTGTTGTTAGCAATATTAGCATATTCCCAAGAGTTAGCAGCTTTCACTCAGTTAATACTAGGCAGAAATCCAATCAGCATGCGGAATGCACTTCCTTGACTCTTGTGCAGAAAGGATTGCAGTATTCTGCTGCATCCATTTTCAATAAGCTACCACAAGAACTCAAGAACTCAAAAATCTTAGCAGTAGCCCAAACTCTTAAGTCTAAACTGAAGAGTTTCCTAATGGCTCACTCCTCCTATTCTGTCGAGGAGCTCCTGGAAGAGCTAAAAAATTAAGCGAATTCCAGTGTTACATTGTGTATATGGTTGTGTATATGGTTCAAATGGCTCTGAGCACTATGGGACTTAACATCTGAGGTCATCAGTCCCCTAGAACTTAGAACCACTTAAACGTAACTAACCTAAGGACATCACACACATCCATGACCGAGGCAGGATTCGAACCTGCGACGTAGCGGTCGCGCGGTTCCAGACTGTTGCGCCTAGAACCACTCGGCCACACCGGCCGGCTGAGTATATGGTATAATGTCTGTGCGAACATAGAACTTGGAATCTTCCCCAATCCAGCGAGATGGGCAATACGTTTCTATCTTTCACAGTTTGTCTGTAATAGATAATTGAAAAATCTGTTCTTTCTTTTTGAATCACCCTGTATTTCCAGCACCTACCCGTCCCCTGTCCAGAAAAAGAAGAGGAACAGAGAAGGCTTCGCGTGAGTTGATAAATAGAGAAAAATATCAAAACAAGTTTTTCACATTACTTTCTGGATATCTCTACAACAAAATCTGACTAACGTTTCTGATTTGTATATGAAAACCAAACAGCTTTCTCCTTTCTTGAAAACTGATCTTTGTACAAATCTGATTCAGAAGAACGTCCTGTTCAAATTTACGAATGATCTGAGCACTGGATCGAAGTCCGATATTGATTAAAACGATTTCTTTAAGGTTATAAAACATTTACTAATCTTGCTTGATTGCACAATCCCCTCTGACATATTAAATTTCAAATAATTACAGTATTCCGAATTTATCGACCGCACATAGAATTCACCTAATTTTACCTGCCACAGTAGCTTACAGTGAAATATCTTTCTCCAAACTAATAATAATGAATTAGCAAAGTGATCTAACCAATATATCTTTGATTACTACTGAGCAACATATCCAAATCGCAATTAGTGACACTTCCAAGGACTTTGTGTGTGCTAAAGCTCGGAAAGTAGTGTTTTTGTAAATATTTTTGTTACACACAAAACTGAATGACTGACTAAATGTTTTAGTGTTGTAAGTGTGGTCATACATTAAGCTTCAACAAAATGCGTTCTTTACGTAAATTCTAAATTAAAAATAATACCCAGCACAATTTTGATTATTATAGGGCTCAACCAGCAAATCAACATCAGCGTGTTCCAGGGTAGTGATCGCAACTGACGACAGATACGCTAGGGCAGTCTCTTTCGTATAAACAGTGTAGAACTGTATTCTTTAATCACCATCTTCTAACAGCACTGGATTATATTTTCGATACGCTTGTCATCACATAAAACCTTTTGTTGGCAAACAAGTGTTTTTTCAGCTTTCGTCTGCTATTTTGAGATTGGGCAGGTGTCCCGAAGCACTATTCGCTGCCGACGGAAGGAAAAATTCCAAGTAGAAATAGCGACTTAACAGGGAAAAACACGTCGTGCAGTCGCTTTGGCACACAGCTGTTGTATGGCAGAATCCTGTAGGGCAACACTGCTGGATAACGTGAGCGAAATCTTCCTGTTAAGATAGTTCTCCGTTTTACGAGAAGAGAGGGCGGGGGGAGGGAGAGCGAAAACGAGTGAGGAGGGGAGGGGACTATTGGAGGGGGGGGGAAGAGGGGGGCGGCTTGGGGGACACAGAGCGGCGAACAAGCTGCTTGCCTGTACTCGCAACGTCAACGAGAAGCAAACAGCTGGAGCTATCGCTTGTTTCCATTAGGCTCGGTCGCCGCGCAGGCTGGCAAATGGCCAGCGATAAGGACGAAGAAGGACAAAGGGTCGCTACAGAAGCCAGCTGATCAATAAGTGACGGACAGCCGATCGCTGACCGCCCGTCAGCAGGAAGGTGGCACGGCATAGAGCGCCCACGCGATACCCACTACACTGGCTCACCGGACGGTATTCATATGCTTTTCCTTTGAGTTTCGTCGAGTTGCAAAAGCATACCGTCTAAACTGGGCCTGCTTGTCGCAAATAATAACTGCGTTTGCACCAGCCTAAAAGAAAAAAAGGGGGTAATTATGAATTACATTTTTGATGTTTCCAGCCATTTTCCTCAGTTACTAATAACAACTTGATTTTGTTTTATCGTAAAGATTTGGAAACTTCCGTCTTCTGCAACTGTAATTTATTCTTGAGGTTTCACCAATTCATGTTATGTGCAACTTTGTAAGTATTATAGAGAGCTGAAGATGTCTAACATGAAAAGACGAAACATGTCTGGTACTCAGTAATTAATTTCAGCTGTAAAAGATTTGAGTTTTCTTTTTTATAACAAAACAATTTTAATTATTTTAAGGTTATCATCTTTTCAGCAGAAACTCTCAAAAAATTTCAAATTCGTCTTAAACTTCTTCTGCTGATACTTTCAGTATCTAATCATATACTTCGAAAAGAGTTTTTTTTATGATAAATAGTGTGACCTCCTACTTGACTATCTCATGTACCTGAAAAGTATTTGGTGATTTTCTCTTAAATTTGCAACACTGTACTTTTCTCTCTATGTTACTTAGTCCACTAATGAACAATGGTTGGTCTGAGATAACGCAATAGCTTGCGCTTTTCAAGTGATAATTTTAGTAACGATTTTTCTACTGTTTGGAAAGAATTCTTCACGTGATAGGCAGCGTAGCTGATACAAACCTTATTTAGCCATGAGAACTGTGCAAGGGACAGAAATTATCAGAATCTGCTGGACGATTTCCTACACAAGTGCCACGCAAAATAGCTACTGAACTGATCACATCATTAACAACAATCAATTTCTGATCAAAGAATCGCAGCCAAGAGCATTGTATGGTTGCATGCACGCAAACTTATGTCACAACGGATAACTTGTGCGTGCAATGCGACTTATGAAATACGTACTGATGAATTGTTCTGTCGTCTTTATCGCTACATTCGAGTGAATCTCGGCATTGAAGGAAAAAATGACTAACGCGCTGCGGCAGCTGAAGATTTAGATATATCTTGGTCGAAATTCTGGGATTAAAGTTTCAGAAAAGACATTCGACAGGTAAACGACTGAGAAGTGGTGCAGAACAGTTCCTGGTTACCTAACGGGATAAATTACAGACCTCTTTACAGTACCTAATGAAGCGGAAGCGAATCGTAAGGATGATACTCTGTGGCTACAGTAGTATTAAACAGGAAAAGAAGGCCACAAGCGACGAGTTTTAGCCTCTCCATTACCTCGTACTACACTAAGCAATCACATAAAACCAACACTGCACCACATTCCATCACTCATTCACAACACAACATTTGTACATGGCTGATGTTTCATAAAATATTTGTTTGATGTTCCGACCATTTCTCAGCGAGTATGCGGTTGACTGAATTACCGACGGAGTGAGTATGTGACATCTGGCGACATGAAGACGTTTTGAATTTTCTCCAATTACTTCTGTAATTTACATCAGTCTCTTTGGTAATCGGCTCTTTGACGTCTTCACCTAAGGTGTTGAAGGTGCATTTTCTTTCCCGCTTTCTGTTATCTACTGTAATTTTATCGCTTAATTTTCCAACTAGGTATGTTGTTTATAGTTTGCAAGTAATAGTTCCGTGCGCAACTTGCTGCAGCAGTCCAGTCTTCCAGCGAAAATTCGGTGCGCTGTGTTCCAGGAACCTACCTTCGACCTGATGAGCGCTCCACTTTTAATCCTCCCTAACGTAATCGTGGCAGATCAGTCACATTGAAAGTAGAAGATAGGTTTTGTTATTTGGGGAAGCGAAAGATGTTACAAAAAATGGTTCAAATGGCTCTGAGCACTATGGGACATAACTTCTGAGGTCATCAATCCCCTAGAACTTAGAACTACTTAAACCTAACTAACCTAAGAACATCACACACATCCATGCCCGAGGCAGGATTCGAACCTGCGACCGTAGCGGTCGCGCGGTTCCAGACTGTAGCGCCTAGAACCGCTCGGCCACCTCGGCCGGCAAATATGTAACGATGGCCGATTTAGAGAGGATACAAAATGGAGACTGGCACCAGTAAGAAAAACATTTATGGAAAAAAGGACTTTGTTAACATCAAATACAAATTTAAATGTTAGCAAGACTTTTGTGAACGTATTTGATTCCGCCGTAGCTTCGAATGGATGTGACGCGAGCATGAAACACCTTTCGTACACGAACAGAATTGATATTGAAATGTGGTATTGGATTAGTCACTTTGGTAATGGATGGAATCTTGGGGGTGGAGGTGGAGAGAGAGAGAGAGAGAGAGAGAGAGAGAGAGAGAGAGAGAGAGAGGGGGGGCGGGGGGGGGGAGTGCGATAATAGGGGGGATGTGTAATGGAGGTTGGAAAAGAAGGTGGAGGAAGGAATTTGTGCGAGAAGCCTTGTGGGCAGGAAGCTAGTCAATCTCGCCATCGCGCCTGAGGCGGTTTCCGGAGGAAGCACTGGCGGTGGTCGTGCTCAGGCAAATAACCCGCGGGGCACGACGGCGATGGTTGCACAGCCGCTCTGAGCTACTGCCCACGAGGATTAAAGTTTAATGTGCGTCAGTCAACAAACTCTCCGCCACTGTCCCTTGGCTACCTCCCTTCTACTGCGCCACTGTCGTTACAATTACCGGTAAAAAGAGTTCGCTCGGGCTGCAAGATGTGAGATGAATACCCAGGTTCACTGTTGCTACTTCCATAAGCTTAGCTCCCACACTAGTTCATTTAGGGTTCCGATACCGGTATTATAAGTACAAGAAGTTTTAAACTAGAATAGACATGAAATCTACAGAAACATTTTGTGCTTATACAGTAGCTGCCCTGACAAACTATAAGTCGCTCTCTCAAAAGTGCACACCGTCGCTCTGGAGTATGAGAGGCAGACCAATAAAACCCGAAAACCCACCACACAGAGATCACGCAATGGTTCAATTGAAAATTAATCACCACAGGCTTTAAGACATTTATCCCACCGGCATACGAGACGATGCATTCATTCCTGTTTCGTAGAACGCGGTCTGCCGCCGACGGATCCACAACCGCACCCAATATCGCACTTCGTCCGTCTGAAGCCAACGTCCACGCATGTCTTTCTTCAGATCCCCAAAGATATGAGAATCACAGGGTGAAAGATCTGGGCTGTACGGAGGATGCTGGATTGTTTCGAAACCAAAATGTTGAACCGTAGCCTTTCTCCGATTGGCGGCGTGGAGGCGGGCGTTATAATAAAACACGACGCTTCCCCCTGACAGCCTTGCGGCAGCCCGAGGACAAAAGCAACAGCAGAAACATTCCGCATCTACCCTACCAAAGAAATCCAAAGCTTTTCACACAAATTCCGGTACGGTCTACATCTACATACATACTCCGCAATCCACCATACGGTGCGTGGCGGAGGGTACCTCGTACCACAACTAGCATCTTCTCTCCCTGTTCCACTCCCAAACAGAACGAGGGAAAAATGACTGCCTATATGCCTCTGTACGAGCCCAAATATCTCTTATCTTTGTGGTCTTTCCGCGAAATGTAAGTTGGCGGCAGTAAAATTTTACTACAGTCAGCCTCAAATGCCGGTTCTCTAAATTTCCTCAGTAGCGATTCACGAAAAGAACGCCTCCTTTCCTCCAGAGACTTCCACCCGAGTTCCTGAAGCATTTCCGTAACACTCGCGTGATGATCAAACCTACCAGTAACAAATCTAGCAGCCCGCCTCTGAATTGCTTCTATGTCCTCCCTCAATCCGACCTGATAGGGATCCCAAACGCTCGAGCAGTACTCGAGAATAGGTCGCATTAGTGTTTTATAAGCGGTCTCCTTCACAGATGAACCATATCTTCCCAAAATTCTACCAATGAACCGAAGACGACTATCCGCCTTCCCCACAACTGCCATTACATGCTTGTCCCACCTCATTTCGCTTTGCTATGTTACGCCAAAATATTTAATCGACATGACTGTGTCAAGCGCTACACTACTAATGGAGCATTCAACATTACGGGATTCTTTTTTCATCTGCATTAATTTACATTTATCTATATTTAGAGTTAGCTGCCACTCTTTACACCAATCACAAATCCTGTCCAAGTCATCTTGTATCCTCCTACAGTCACTCAACGACGACACCTTCCCGTATGCCACAGCATCATCAGCAAACAGCCGCACATTGCTATCCACCCTATCCAAAAGGTCATTTATGTAGATAGAAAACAACAGCGGACCTACCACACTTCCCTGGGGCACTCCAGATGATACCCTCACCTCCGATGAATACTCACCATCGAGGACAACGTACTGGATTCTATTACTTAAGAAGTCTTCGAGCCACTCACATATTTGGGAACCAATCCCATATGCTCGTACGTTAGTTAGGAGTCTGCAGTGGGGCACCAAGTCAAACGCTTTCTGGAAGTAAACTAATATGGCATCCGTCTGATACCCTTCATCCATGGTTCGGAAGATATCATGTGGAAAAAGGGCGAGCTGCGTTTCGCAGGAGCGATGCTTTCTGAAGCCGTGCTGACGCATGGACAACAACTTCTCTGTCTCAAGGAAATTCATTATATTCGAACTGAGAGTATATACGAGAATCCTGCGAAAAACCCATGTTAAGGATTTTGGTCTGTAATTTTGAGGATCCGTCCTTCTACCCTTCTTATATACAGGCGTCACCTGCCCGTACTGTTGGCGTGTAAATGCACATTGTCCAACGTGATCATGATGGTCACCTCTTTCTTCGGCTGCAGGGGCCCTCTTCTCGTCGAGTTCTTTGAGCGTGGATCACAATCAATGCGCAACGCTATGAAGACACTTTGCAGAAACTGCGACGCACCATAAAGATAAAATGCCCAGGAATGCTGTTTGACGTAATCATTCTGTTGCACGATAACGACCGTCCCCACCCTGCCAATCGGACGAAGGTTACGCTTCAGAGATTTGTTTGGGAAACACTGCGACATCCTCCGTACCGCCAGGATCTGTCACCAAGTAATTTTCAAGTCTTTGGCGACCTGAAGAAAGACATGCATCGACGTCGGTTTCGATTCGACGAGGAAGCGCATGAGTGCGTGCGGTTGTGGGTCCGTCAGCAGCCGACCGCGTTGTACGTAACAGGAATGGATTGTCTCCCAGTGGGACACATATCTACTTTTGAATGGAACCATGCCACGGTCCCTCTGCGGTGGGTGTTCGGTTTTCATTTGACTGCCCCAGCTGTACAATTAGTGCTTTGAGATCATGTGACCTCCGCTGATGAAAGTCATGGCAGTGAAGAGGTGAGTGTGCGCCATTGGTTGTATGGCATTTGCGCAGGCAGATGGCTCGACGTTAAGGTCTAACAGAATGCCATAAGGGGGCTACCGTGTACGGACGCGCCCTTGACCACATAGTACATGATGTTGCCCGTATTGTTGGAGTGTAAATGCACACTATCCAACTTTTTCACACGGAATGGTGTACCACTCGAGGGATTGTAATATGACCCAAGAACAGTATTCTTATGAAGATCCTAGCCGACAGGGACCGGATAAGATTGTCACGCAATGAAAATAGGTTGCAAACCCGAAAGGAACTGCTGCTGTCAGTGTTTGCTGGTCCGCCTCTATCAGTTTCCGACCGATCACTGCGAAGCAACTGCAGGCAACGGACAACTTCACCCAGTAACCTCGCAAAGCCCCTTGTTTCCAGCGGCACATAAAGCTGCAAATCTTCATTCACTGGACCAAACAATGCAGAAAATGGGCAGTGGCTGAGGGATGGTGTGTAGTGTGGTCAGACTAGTCGCGATTTTGCCTCTGTGCTTTGGTTCGAGTGTGGAATGGTTCGTCCAGCATTCACACTTGTCACTATCCCTGCCGACAATTCTCGACTGGCTGTCACATAACGCTTTATAGTCTAAGCCATAATTTTCTAGTTGCTGTGTTGGTCTGTCCGTTCGTTCGAGATCCAGAGGGCACAGCTTTTTACAAACGTACAGTTGCCCAAGCAACGTATCATACGCTGCAACATACGAAATATGGTCTGGGTTCCGACGTGTTATATTCGTACTGTTTGCCTACCCAGAATACTGTTTCAGTAAAAATATGTTTATGGACTTGTCCTTATAATTTTTTTCAGCCTCAGTACATCTAATTTGGCGATGTCACACTTTAGTGTGAAGCGGCATCACCGAATCATCTTTCAGCATTCAAGGCAATCCTATTTATACAAGGGTGGTTTGATAAACCTGTAGAAAAAGGGCAAGGAAAAAATGTTTGTTTCGTGAGCAACTCACCTCCCTTCTCGGCATAGTGTCCTTTGAGGGATGCGCACTTGGTCCAGTGATCCTCCAGCTTTTTGTTTCTATCGAAAAAGTACGTTCTTTCAAACTCTATAAAATACTCGTTTACTCAACTATCACGCCCTCATTTGATGAAAATTTCTTCTCAGCAAGATAAAGTTTCAAGTTAAGAACAGAAACAAGTCATTTCGGGTTAAGTTTGGTGTATAGGGAGTATGTGGAACCAATTCAAATCCTCATTTTCGCTATGGTTATCGTTCATGTGTGGGATGGTGCATTACGCTGATGAAAGACCACCTTTTTGCATGCCAACGTAAATTTCAAAAGATTCAACAATGAAGCATAATAGGGTCCAGTTCCGACTGTGCCTTTTCCCAAGTAATCTATGAATCATTTCTTGTGAATCCCAATAAACAGTGTCCATCACCTTACCACCTAACAGAATGGTGTTTGCTCTCTTTAGTGCCCTTTCGCCAGCATTTGTCCATTGTTTTGACTCTGGAGCGTAATGACGGATCCAGATTTCATCAAAATTCACAAATCGGCGCAAAAATTCTAGCGGATTGCAATTCCACGTCGCCAGACACTGTGTTGAAATGTTCCTGATGTACTTTCGGTCGAATAAGAGCAATCGCGGCACCCACCTCCCACACAGCTTCTTCATAACCACTATCATGTATTCGCTCAGTTGAGGCGCCTACAGTCTCAGCAACCTCTTGATTTTTTATTCGGCGGTCTTGTATTATCATATCATGGATTTTGTCAATTGTTTCCTTTGTGGTGATCTCAACTGGACGGCCGGTGCTTGTCCGACTATGTTTAAATTCATTAATCCAAAAGTAAATGGTGTTCAACGGTGGTGCCGGAGTCTACGTGAACTTCATATAATTCTGTTTTGATTGGTTCGGCAGTCCAATCTTCAAATGATAATGTTTAATGACAGCAAGAAACTCAGCTTTCTCCATTTTCAATCGCGGTCGACACATTCACAGCTGTGAACACTGAATTGTACGCTGTACATTACTGAAGCTCTTTATATGGTCTTTGGAATAACCAAGCTTATCAACTATGACGGTGCTACAAAAATGTTCCATTTTCCAAGGAAATTTACCAAGCTTATCAAATTCTTAGATTGGTCTCCCATCGAACAGCAGAAAAACCAAGTCATACGTTAAAATGTATTGTACGAACCTCAAGAGTTTACAGGACGCAAAATTAATCACTTATCGAGTGAAAGGCACTACACTATTGGATGTTATGTTAATTATACCTACGTTCCAAGATTCTCTTACGTGAGCAATTATTTGATCAATACCAACGTAAAAGTATTTTATTTCTATTCTGAATGTTGACTAATGATTTATTACAGTTTCGGCCGGGACTTCAATCATCAGTCCACGTCCGGAACAGATTCAGAATAAGCATTGTTAAAATTCACATAGCGCGCGTGGGGAAGGTGTGTATTCGTCCAAGTAAATTTTAATATTTTACTTGTGCACAATGAGTTTTGAGGTAATGTAATGTGACACATCGTAACATTGGACACAAAGTTTATTTAGCGGATGACAGCGAATCAGAAGTGTTACAGGAGGCGGCTTTTGGTAGTATCTTGTAGAAGAATACTTGCGCTGAGATGAAAGCTCTGCTCAGTTAAAGTGGTGTAACGTAGCTCTCAGAAACGAACAAAATAGACAGTAGTACCTGGACAAGCAGTAGGAGATAGTGTCCTAATATTTTATTTCAATCATGTCTCAATAAGAAACCTATTTACAGACGTTTTATAACTATTGATGTCAGCAGATGTGTAAAACGAATTTTAACAAAATTAAGAGTGGATGGAATAAATCGAATTGCCATAGGAAAAGGCAATCCAGTGAGTAGGAGTTCGCCCGGCCACCGAACATTGTTGTGCGATCCGTGCCTCTACGGGGCATCGTAACGGCAGCTCGCCCCTCCATCGATGTAGTATGGTGCCTGATGCAAAAAGCAGGAACAAAGGAAGAGAGGGAGGGAGGGAGGGAGGGAGGGAGGGAGGGAGAGAGAGAGAACAGCGACCTACACGCGTTGAGTCTCTTAAAGAGTGAAGTTTAAAGAAGAGTAGTAGATCATGGCCGCTTCAGTGTACGTCCCATCTTACAACCTAGTTTATTGTTCAAATTTGAGTTTATCTAAGTTAGAAGTACGATGCCAGACCATTTCACTTAGAAGTTGCAGCTTCACTGATGTAGTTTAGGAGATTATCTCAAGGAAACAGAAGACAGATGACGTTTTGATTCCAAGCGGAAGGATGAAGTCATTTTATCATATGGAAGAAAGGACAGATAATTAGGGTGTATCGCCCCGTCGACACCGAGGTTATGAATGGTAGAGTACAAGCACGGACTGTGTAAAGCAGTGGTTTCCAACTTTTGTGAGCCCATAACCCGTTGCTGATGACTGCGGAGAACGGACGGGGAGGGAGTACCTGTCGATGTCTTATGTGTATGCGTTTCACTGTCTTGGATTAATGTTACAAAATGCAAAGTATGTGTCTTGTAGATGGAGAATGTACGAAAGTAGTTGTTCATAGATTTGTTCCACGAACTGTGAACACATTGTGTCACGCATTAAAAAAGTCATTACTGGTAAGTTACATGTAGTTTAGTGACAAACATTATCGAACGCTTTTGTTTTTCAACTCTCAGAAAATTTCATTTTATCCGCAGGGTTGGAACCACTGGTGAACAGGATGGGGCGGGAAACCGGCCATGACCTTTCAAAGGAACCACCGGGAGATCTATCTTGAGTGATTTAGCGAAATCACTCAAAACCTAAATCTGTATGGACGGATGCGGATTTCAACAAACAGTATGAGCGCTAAAAACCTTGCTGTAATTCGCGAAAAGCATCATCATCGCCACATCACAGTTATTGCAAGGAGAAGAGGCAATCTATATGTGAAAACAAACAAATTTTGTTAAATAGGAGTAGCCGCGTGGTCCAGGCGCCTTATCACGGTTCGCGCGGCCATTATTTTTATAGAAAATGTCATCTTTGGCCCTGGCAAGGCTAGTATCCTACTTAAAAATAGTAAATCAGTCTGTTGCATTCACAAGTCTTCAGGTAAATTTTCCCTATCTCCAGAAGAGGAACTGGATGATCTTTCTGAACTATTTATCTAAGAAGAATTGGAGAGGGCAATATCAGGTGCTAAAGTTGGTAAAGCTGCTCGCTTAGAGTCGAACAAACAAAATATTTTGGTCCAAAAAAGCATGACTGACTCCTATGTTTCTTCAACAATTTTCTCAGTAATTTTCGGATCCCAAAGTTATGGACAAAGTCTCGGGTGATTGCCATTTTGTAGCCAGGCAAGCAAGTTTACAATCAAACGAGTTGCAGATCATTTTTATTCTATGCCATCCCTACAAGATCTTTGAGCGAATGACACATGATAAAAGCCGTTGAACCCCTCTTAATCCAACGGCAAGCTAGATTTAGACCGTGTGTGGACTGTGCAGCACAGTGAAGGTTTTGAGATAAGAAAGGTCACTGAGGTGCGTTTACTGATCTAACAGCAACTTACAACACTATAAACCATCAAATGATCCTGCAAAAAAAATGTACGGAATAACTACAGATTACCATCTCACAAGAAAGATTCAAGATCTCTTTCAAAATAGACGTCTTTTCGTATAATTTCATGGTCGGCGAAGTCGTTGGAAGGTCCAAAAGGACGATCTACCACAGGACTATGTTTCAGCTCTCTGTTATTTGACATCAGTACCAACAATCAACTCGCACCTAATAGCACACGAAGTTCCATTTGTGCTGATGATCTCACCCTCTGTTCCCAGAGGGAGAGATTTGAACAGGTGGAACTACATCTAAATGTTGCTCTGGAGGAATTAGATAAAAACTACTATAAGAACTAGATAAAAGCAATCCAGCAATACGCAAGTCCAAATGAGGAAGAGACAGGCCTTCAGGAAACTTCGAGTGACTTTGAGAGGGGTGCAGCTGGAACACAGTCTCCAGCAGAAATATCTTGGGGTTACTCTTGACCGTACATTGACTATGAAGCGCCACTGACTGCAAAACAAAAAGTATCTGCAGAAAACATACTGCGAAAAGCTACGGGAACATCCTGGGGTGCAGCAGCAGAAACAGTTGAAACTACAGATTTATTTTTGTGCTACGCTAAAGGCGAATACGCTAGCCCTGTCTGGTACAATTCCGTCCATGCTAAACAAAGGGATGTAGCTCTTAATGAATCGTGTAGACTAACTCCTCAATGTCCGAAACCTACACCGCGGGATAAACTGTAATTTAGCAGGAACTGCCCCACCAGACATCACGTGTGAGATAATTGCACAAAACGGATATGGTGATCATCCTCCTGGAAGACTGATGTCCAGAAGTTTTGTGAAGGCAACACGTAACGCTGAGTAACAGACGAGCTCCCGATTTTCTATTCGTATGTGGAATATGACGTCTCAACAGCAATGGATGACGCCATGGTAAAAATCAAGCTGATAAAAAGTACGGAGTGCTAACACCCAATGTAGTGTTTGTTCTGCAAGATGTACCACTGAAGAACTGTTATCCGCAAGCTCTGAAGCCGTTTTGATTGTCAAATACTGGGTTGAAGTTGCTTAGATTATGATCTTTATATTTATTTGTTTCAACTTCTTTTAATGTGCACCAACATGTAACATGGTCTTCAAATTTTTAAATTAGCAATTAGGGTAAGTGGTGTTACGTACTTATGTGTATACATCTTCTATGCTGATGATTGGTGCTTCTGACAAGAATAAATAAAATATCCTAAAAAGACTGACGTCAGGGATACACGCCTATCGTTCTGAGGAAGACGAAACGAGTGCGATAATACTTTTAAAATGTTGTGCCTCTTTGGAATTCATCCTATGCTTTTAGGGTGAAGACGTGTTTTGCAGAGTGGCCGATTCCCTTTTTTTTATTCCAGCGAACAGGCAACCACAGCTATCTATATTACTATTTTCTTTCCACTGAATGCTTTTTTTTCATTGTGAGTTTCAAAATTCTCTAAAAACGTGATTATAGTTATACTATTTAGACGTTTATATAAACTCGTCTTATTAAAATCTCAGTATGAGCGCTAAAAACCTTGCTGTAATTCGCGAAAAGCATCATCATCGCCATCATCATCATCGCCATCATCATCATCGCCATCATCATCATCGCCATCATCATCATCGCCATCATCATCATCGCCATCATCATCATCGCCATCATCATCATCGCCATCATCATCATCGCCATCATCATCATCGCCATCATCATCATCGCCATCATCATCATCGCCATCATCATCATCGCCATCATCATCATCGCCATCATCATCATCGCCATCATCATCATCGCCATCATCATCATCGCCATCATCATCATCGCCATCATCATCATCGCCATCATCATCATCGCCATCATCATCATCGCCATCATCATCATCGCCATCATCATCATCGCCATCATCATCATCGCCATCATCATCATCGCCATCATCATCATCGCCATCATCATCATCGCCATCATCATCATCGCCATCATCATCGCCATCATCATCATCATCATCGCCATCATCATCATCATCATCGCCATCATCATCATCATCATCATCATCGCCATCATCATCATCATCATCATCATCGCCATCATCATCATCATCATCATCGCCATCATCATCATCATCGCCATCATCATCATCATCATCATCGCCATCATCATCATCATCATCATCGCCATCATCATCATCATCATCATCGCCATCATCATCATCATCATCATCATCGCCATCATCATCATCATCATCATCGCCATCATCATCATCATCGCCACCACCACCACCACCACCACCACCACCACCACCACCACCATACACCACGTATCCTTTAATGACAATGACGGTAAAATCAGAGAGATCAGGACGTTTTACGGAAGCATACCGGCAGCAGTTCTGCACCATCAAAGAGAGAAATAGGAAGAGGGTCGAATGACACTGCTACAAATGTCTCCTGCGTCACATACTTCAGCGCGGCTTCTGCAACACAGTTCTAGCGGCAACGCTGCGAAACCTAACTGCACTGCGTTGACAACGAAAATGTCTCATGAATAATATTAGGGCTACGTAAGCTGGTCTTGCATCATCGAGAAACGCAGATGGTGTCACCGCCGACAGGGGCTCTTCGGAGACAGGAGCGCCCACGCGTGGGTGGTCCTCAATGTCGAGTTTCGGAGCAATTTTTACCTAATAACCAACAAGGTCTGCAGTAAACTAAGGAATCGCCTACTTCAATTGTACGAGGTGTGATTGGAAAGTTTTAAGAATGGGCTTGTAATTGTACAATGGTGATAATTACATGCTACTGTGATGCATCTCCTTCCAAATAGTCCCCTTCTGACTGAGCACACCGACTCCAACGGTGTTTCCACTTTTGGAAACATTCCTGGAATTTTTTTGCTGAAGTGTGTTAAGGACGCTCTCCGTATTTGCCTAGATGTCTTCAATCAAGTCAAATCACTTCCCTTTCAGTGAAAATTTCATTTTAGGAAACATTTAGAAGTCCGCAGGGGCCATATCAGGGGAATATGGCGGTTGTGGAAGCACAGGAATTTTAAATTTGGTCAAAATTCAACGACGGAGAAGGCACAATGAGCCGGAGCAATGTCATTGTGTAGCACCCAACTCGTGTCTTTCCACAATGCAGGACTTTTCTTCCGTACCTTTTCGCGCAAACGGTCAATGACACATCTGTAGTATTCTTCGTTAATTGTCTGTCTTCCAGGGGTAAACTCATGATGCACAATGCCGGCAGAACCGAAAAAATAAAATAAAATGAAAAAAATAAAATCACCAACATTGTCTTCACCTTCGACCGACTTCGCCGTGTGAACCTGAGTCTTCCACTGCGAAGACTGCACTTTGGTTTCAGGATCATATTCATATAACCACGATTCTTCACCTGTAATTACCCTATTTAATAAATCTGGGTCATTTTTAGTCCGATTCATCAGTTCTTGGCACACTTCAAGTCGGTATTGTCTCTGGTCACTTGGCAACACTTTTGTAACAAATTTTGCTAACACTCGACGCATGTTCAGATATTCACCTAAAATTGACTAAACTGCATAGCAACTTCTCTTCAAAAGATTCGCGGCCATTTTTAAATCTGTTGACCCAGAAAAAAAAAACATTTGACTGGCTCATACAATTATCTCCAAAAGCTATTTTTAATAGTTCGTAAATAAAGTCTCAGAAGCTGTTTTCCCGGTTTTTCCAAATTTCCACATAAACTCGATGCTCAGTTTTTACGTCCATTTTCATGCAGACAGAATCCGGCAACAAGTCCTAACAGACCCGCACGAAACCAGTAGCCACAACGAACTGAATAAAGGAAACGCAGTTTCCTGTCAGCGGGCGTTCAAGAAGGCAATGACTCACTCCCCACTCTCCGTGTACCTGCCCGCCAAACCAGTAAGCAGTAGCGGATCCACTCTTAACCTTTCCGATCACACCTCGTATGTTTGTACAAGAGAAATCACATTTTCGAAAAAAAAATCTCAACACACACACACAAGAAAGATGTAGACTAACGAAATGTCTACAATACATTTCTCTAAGTAACATATTTAAGTAATTAACACTGCAAGGTCACAGATTAATGTAACGACGGGATACGCCATTCTATATAAGAAATGCCAGTACATTAATATCCAGCCTAACCGCCAGAATGCTGAGTGCAAACATTCAAACGTACATGCATTGTGCTGTACAGCTGCTGGATGACAGTTTATGGGATGGATTTCATGTTGCATTTGGTCAGTTAATACAAGGACTGTTGATGCCGTTTGTGGATGACGCTGGTGTTGTTGTCCGACGATGTCCCATGTGTGTTCGGTCGGACACAGATCTGGTGACTGAGCAGGCCAAGGCATCATGTCGACACTCCGTAGAACATATTGTGTCACAATAGCGGCGTGTGGAAGATCGTTATCCTGTTGGAAAACACCCCCTGGAACGCTGTTCATGAATGGCAGCACAAAAGGTCGAGTCGCCAAGATGACGTACTAATTTGCAATGAGCGTGCGTGGGATGACCACCAGAGTATTCCTGCTGTAATACGAAATCTGACCCGAGACCATAACTCCAGGTGTAGGTCCAGTGTGTCTAGCACGACAGGTTGGTTGCAGACGCTCAAGTTGCCTCCTCCTAACCAACACACGGCCACCACTGGCACCGAGGCAGAACCAGCTTTCACCAGAAAACACAAGAGACCTCTGTCCTGCTCTCCAATGAGTCGCAAATGGCGGGGGTTTGGGGTCAGCGGAATGCAGTGGGAGGGTGCCTGGCTCGAAGCTGTCCCTGAAGTAACCGATTTGTAACAATTCGTTGTGTCACTGTGGTGCAAATCGCTGCTGCAGATGCATTGCGATACGCCAGAGCCCCACGCCGAACACTACGGTTGTCCCTCTCGGTAGCCCCACGTGGCCGTCTGGAGCCCCGTCTCCTTGCAACCGCACATTCTCGTGACCACCGCTGCCAGCCATCACGTACAGTGGCTACATTCGTGCCAAGCCTTTCTGCAGTATCGCAGAAGGAACATCCAACTTCTCGTAACCCTGTAACACAACCTCGTTCAAAATCAATAAGGTGCTGATAATGAGGTCTTTGTCACAAACACATTCTTGACTAACGTCAACTCGCCATGACCAGTCTCCGAGATAACTAACGCTCACGACCGTTACGGTGTGTATTGACAGGAAACCTGATTTACATCCTCATAGTGGCTCTACTAGCGCCATTTTTACCCGACTGATGTCAATATGAATAGGTATCATCTTTAGGATGTAGAAACGCAGCTGCAATCTTTCGCTTACTGTAAAACTCTGTCTTTGTGTTGCGTTTTTCTCCGTCAGTGTATGCTGCAACCCTTCAATGCGAGAGAACGACTGCTTCAAGCACTGGAGTTCTTACCTGGGCGACAAAGTGTGTCAGAGGCAGATCGTGTGCCATTACAACACATTTATCACTACAAAATTTTCCTATAATTATGTAAGTAATTATGTTAGTTCTATTGTCTGTGTCCTAAAAGAACTAATACTGTACAGAAAGTGTGAAATTTGTGTGAACTAGGTGTGCTGTCACACATACTTACTTCACTTTACGCGATCATGCACAGAGGACCGCGCGCAGTTCCAAGGTTCCTCTTCACTGGATTCGACTTCCTGCTTTTTTGCTGCCGATCGGTACCACGTCCTCTTCACTTTTTTTATTGCTACAAAGTTGTCTTCTTCCACAGGGAAGAGCGACAGGATCTGCCCACAAAAGCCGTTTCGTTCTTATCGGGCCTACAATATTCGTGCTGTTGTAGATCTACGCCACCCCACAATTATGCCAGATCCTTCACTCCACAGTGGTATATTCTTGTTTCGGACCACAGATGTTCCCTACGACTTTACATTCGATAACGAGATGATGATTTAAATATTTTTTTCCGAATATTCCCAAGTTCCAGACCCAAACAGACGAACGGGTTGGTTCAATCTTTTTATACAGTTAGGAGTGTGAAATTCCTTGAGACTGATTAAAATACAAGTTCTGACATTCAAGATGCGTCCTCTGTAGGTTTCACCCCCAAACATTTAAAACCACGGATCCTTTTGTAGAATCTGGTTCCGGCTACCATCGCCAGACATTTGGTCTTCGATTCATTCAACACGAGATCGCTCTTGCTCGCTGTTGCCTCCACACTCTCGCTCATCTACATTAGTTCTTCCCTAGATCTGGTCAACAGGATCAATTCTTCGCCAAAATGAGAAGTATGATTTTCTCATCTTCGACCTCGGTCCCTTCGAAATTCTTATGGAAAGCTACCCTGATCTTTTCGACAACCAGACTAAGTAACATCGCTGACGAAGCATCTATCTGTGATCACGTTCAACCTCTCCGTGACTCTGCTCCCGAGTTTCAAATTTGCCTTTTGGTTCAGTGAGACAAACTAGGTTGGCTAGTGAGTTCCTCCGGAGTTCCAAACTCAGGTAGGGAATTCAGGAGGCTCTCCCGGCGAATGCAGTCTTACGCCTTCTTAAAATCTGATGGTCTTGGCCATACTCCCACGTAATCTCGGTGAGTTCTCGCAGTACACAGATGTCGTTCACCGTATAACGGCCCTTCCGTCTCTAATGACATTGTAGACAGGAAGTTGTTCCTTACTCTTTCCAATGGCCCTTTCTGAAAACACCCAGATCGTCACGACTCACTCCTGCAACCGGCTGAATTTTATACAGTATACAGCAGGATATATCACCCCGTATCTGTACTACTTTTACAAATTCTGGGGCGAACTACTTTTAAACAATGTATTCAAAATAGTGTTTCTAGCATTCTGGGAAAGGTATGCATCCAGCATCAGTTTACAAGTAAAAGCTTCGGAAGCAGTTCGCTAACTTAAAACAGACCGCTCCACACAGCGTCACTTCTACTATTGTTGATTTTCTTTCGTCGTGGAATGTAAATGACGACAATCCGCACTCATTCCCACTATCTCACGTTCACTATGCGGTCACAGATTGGCTCGAGTGGACACTTCTCGCTCGGAAATGTATTTTCGCAAACACTGCCTGGCAAGTGGCCAGCAATGTTACCGTACATGTGTCGGTAATTCGTGTGGTCACGAATCTGCCAGGTAAGACCGTAGAGCTGTACTGTCAACAGTAAGCCATTATTATGGCCCAGGTAAACGCGTCTTTAAGGAGAAAGTGAGCTGGTAATTGTCACACCAAACAGATGCTGCTGTATCGCACTGAAGTTCCACCATTTCCCTTCGAATGCGAGCGAAATTGCACTAAAATTACATATTTCTTTTCGAACGAGTGCTGTTAAGAAAATAGAAGGATGAGAACACGTTTGTTGCACTGTCTCTCTGGTAACTAGAAATCAATGTGAGGTGCTGAGATAAAAGTCCGCCGCATTACGAACTACTAGCAAGGGAACCTCCCCATCGGAGCCCCCTCAGATCTAGTTATAAGTTGGCACAGTGGATAGGCCTTGAAAAATTGAACACAGATCAATCGAGGAAACGGGAAGAAGTTGTGTGGAACTATGAAAAAAAATAAGCAAAACATACAAACTGAGTAGTCCATGAGCAGATAGGCAACATCAAGGACGCTGTGAACTCAGAAGCGCCGTAGTCCCGTGGTTAGCGTGAGCAGCTGCCGTACGAGAGGTCCTTGGTTCGTCTTCCCTCGAGTGAAAAGTAAATTTTTATTTTCAGACAATTATCAAAGTTCAGGCACTCACACATAATCAGCTTCGCTCTCTAAAATTCCAGGACATGTTCAGATTTGCTTGGACATATGCAGGATTTGACGGTCCACACACGGAAAAATTTGAAAACGTTAAAAACATATTTTGACAGAGCACAGGGAAAACTGTGCGACTGTGAAACTGTTGCATTCATTTCTTGCAGTTTATGTGACAAAGTCTTATGTTTCCAACACTTTTTTGGGAGTGATTATCACATCCACAAGAAAACCTAAATCGGGCAAGGTAGAAGAATCTTTTTACCCTTTCGCCAAGTGTACAAGTTAGGTGGGTCTACGACATATTCCTGTCATGTGACGCACATGCCGTCACCAATGTCGTAAAAAAATATCAGACGTGTTTTCCTGTGGAGGAATCGGTTGACCTATGACATGGCGATCAAATGTTTTCGGTTCCCATTGGAGAGGCACGTCCTTTCGTCTACTAATCGGACGGTTTTGCGGTGCGGTCACAAAACACAGACACTAAACTTTTTACAGTGAACAGACACGTCAATGAACGAACGGACAGATCATAACTTTGCGAAAATAAAGAAAGTAAACCTTTCACTCGAGGGAAGACGTGAACCTAGGACCTGTCGTTCCGCATATGCTCACGCTAAACACGGGACCACAGCGCTCCTCAGCTCACACTATCCTCGATGTTGCCTATCTTTCCCATGGACTACTCAGTTTGTATGTTTTGCTTATTTTTTTCATAGTTCCACACAACTTCTTGTTTTCTCGATTGATCTGTGCTCAGTTTTTCAAGGCCTATCCACTGTGCCAACTTATAACTAAATCTGAAGGGGTTGCGATGGGGAGGTTCCCTTGTAAGAAAGGGGACCCAGTTGTCTGTTTTTGACTGCATGGTCTGGTCTATAATCCCTTCCGGCGCTACGAGTGCTACATTTCTCACAGCACCACGTCGTATTCTTCTTTGGAAGTGCGTGAAATGTGTTGTGCACGTGTAGAGTATGAGGGATTCTTGAACAGTTGCTGTAACCGCGCCGCAGTCGAGGGTCAAGTGCGCTGATAGGCAATTCCTGCTGCTTCCGTCCTATTTCTTAATTTTATTTTATTCCGTGCAATTTTAAACTATTGATTATAAAATTTAAATATATCCAATTGAGTTATGATTACTAGAAAGGCTAGAGGCCACCATATTACAGCATGCTGGTTAAATTTTTCCACGAGCTGCCGCTGGAAATTATCAACTTTTAACACTATCATCGATATTACCTATACTTATTTAATTTCTTTGTCTGCTTTTGCTTAATGAGACTTCTGTATCATCAAACTCTTTGATGTAACGTCTACGTAAACCTTTTATTAGTTACTTATGTCATTGCATTTAATGGATGTGTGTAATTTTAGAAGTAATTTTCTGTAACAGAATGAAATGTTAAAATTTACTTGTAGTATTGTTTCATTCATAGGAAACTAAGGAGTGTAATAATGTTAAACATCGAGGGAAGTCCCTCTGCTATGAAATCCCCACGGTGGGAACAGAAAATTATTTAATACAGCCTCGGATGTGGAAGAAAATGGACTCATTATTCATGGCATACATTGGTATGGAAATCCAACGCTAAGAACAGCAATTTCAGAGCTTTTTACGAAGCAAGGCCGTGGAAACTTTTACTGCCTTTTGGAGGAGCCATAGAAAATCACCATAGCTACCACCTTCGTCTCATATAATCAGCCGAGTACAGTAAAATTGCGAACCAGTTATGTTGTTTCTTGTCCACTAATAAGTTTGTGTTTGCTGTTGTGATGAGCACCCATATTTTATCCTTAGTCACTCACCCGGACAAAGACCTATTCCAAATATTTCGATATTTCCCAATATCCTATTTCATTGAACTGAAAAGTTATCAATTTATGTAACAACATTTGTGGAGTAATAGCTTTCTTTAGGATTCAAGTGTTTTTCATAAAAGAATAGTTAAAGTTGCACGAAAGTGTAACTGCCGAAGAAAAACATTAAGTGTTTTGCTCAAACTTAATTCTCGTTTTAGCATTTGAGAACAGTGATCATTCAGAATAATTTACTAGCTACTGAACTTTAAGGGCCAGTGTAAGAAATAATTATTATACAGGTTTGTAAGTAATAGTGTTTGTAGTTTCCTGTGCACGAAGTTAGAAGTGTTTTCCTCTGATGTTCTAATGAAGTTCAGCCTTCATATGAGCCTACCGGTAGATTAGTTTCTGGGTCCCCATGCTAACTGTTGAGCGAACTTCGCTTTCCATATTACGACTACATCATTAATGAAGTGCTACAACCAGATTTATAACATTTGTGTGCTATAATAAGTAACTGACTACGTCTCTTCAAATTATACTAGATCCAGGGACCCCATGCCCCATTTGGGCTATTACTATAGAGGAGTGAATGCTCCTTGAGAAAAAAAAGTAGTGATCAGGACAGAGATTGTAATTATCTGAAAACCATTTCAATGACAGTACTTTCCAATAATTAAGCTGCTAAAAGAACCTCATGTCCAAGTTAATATTGTTCCATCATTAATAATCATTTACCTCCAACAGTTATCAGCTTTCTGCTTTACTATACAGATAGTAAGTTTTATTTACAGCCAGTTTTTGCAAAAATTGTTAACGTTGCTTCTCTGCGTTGGTCCCTACTGATCAATACTTTATTCGCAAAACATAATTTCAGTAGCAAGTAAAGTACATACCAATAGTTAACTTACTTTATGAGAAGTGCTAGTACTTGATACTACTTTGCCTAATTACTATTAGAAGCTGAGTTCGATTCCCGTTTGCTTTGTTACTGCTTCCTTTCAGTAGAAATCTTTGGAGAAACGAATTTTGGTCCGATACCTTATCCATTACTCATAGTCTCACGGTCATCTTCAAATCGTTTTGCCGGCGTAACATTATCTGTATATTGCTTATTTAGAAGTAGCCGGTAGTGTTATAAACTGTGAAGATGGGGCATGCTGGGATGTGGGGAACGAGAAGGCAAAAGATGCAGAAAGAATTAAATGCAAGGGAGATGCACTCCAGCTGGTGCTGTAACTGATGCAGTCAGACACATGGTCACATGCAAATGTACGAGAGCTGTTCAATAAAGAATGATTGTAATTTTTTTTGACAACATACCTTTACTCATCCTCATAATTTTGATGGTCCTTCTCAAAGTAGTCTCCCATGTATGCAATGCACTTGCCCCAGCGTTTCTGCGAGTTTTCAAATACTGGCTGGAAACCATTTTTTTTGAGAGGTTCTTCAAAATCGCCTCCGCAGCCTGCACCACTGCTTCTGGTGATGCTAATGCCTCCCACGAAGGCGTTTCTTCATGTTAGGGAATAGAAAAAGTCACGTGGGGCTAAATCCGGACTATAGGGAGGGTGAAGGATGCGACTGATGTTTATTTTTGCAAGATATTCAGCAACAACATTTGCAATATGCGACCGCGCATTATCGTGGTGCAGCATCCAGCCTGCTTCACGGAAATGTGGTCTTTTGCGCCTAATATGGACTTGCAATGTTTTCAGGACATCCCTGTAGTATTGCCCAGTTACTGATGAGTTTGCAGGTACAACATGCTGATAAACCATTCCATGAATATCAAAGAATGAGGTGACCGTAACTTTCCCAGCAGAAGCAACCACTTTTGCTTTTTTTGGGGGGTTGGTGATGAAGGAGATTTCCACACTGAGCTTTGCTGTTTGCTCTCAGGATCAAAATGATGAAGCCAAGTTTCATCAGCAGTGATTACATTTGAAAGAAACTAGGGATCTTGCTGTAACATCAACTTTAACTGCATGCAGACCTGCACGTGAATGTCCTTTTGTTCGGGAATCAACAGACTTGGAACCCATTGCGCACAAACACGTGTCATGTGTTATTTTTCTGTCACCAACGTGTTGGTTGCACCCAATGAACTGTTCAGTATTTCAGCAAGTGATCTTAAGATAATTGGTCAATCCTCTCTCACGACGACAGCAGTAGTGTTCATCTTTTCTTCCGTTAGAGCAGTAACTGGAGCACCGAGTCCACCTTACTTTGAAACTGATTCTCTCTCCTCTCATGAACGTTTTCAACCACCTTCGAACTGTGCTGTACGGAAGAACACTCTCCATAGGTCTCTTGTAACATTGTATAGGCCTAAGCTGAAGATTTGTTGAGACTAAAGCAGAATTTCAAAGCCGCATACTGTTCCTTGCGTGTTACCAGCACTGCAGCGGTAGGCGATACCGAACTTGTCTGACCTTGCCTGCCTCTCACAGACGGGAACCAGGAGTCCCAACAATGAAAAACTATGGCGTGTTTGTTGCACATTAAGCTTACACAATATCATAAGATTAAATTTTAGCACGAGAAATTATGACCAAAAAAAATTATAATCATTCTTTATTGAGCAGCCTCCGTAACAAGTCCATCTTTTGGGACAGAAAAGGTGATTTTTGTGGATTTCCTGGAAAGAGGCACTGCAGTAAATTCTCAAAGGTATTGCCAAACTCTGCACAACCTCAGAAGAGCAATACAAAACAAGCGCAGGGGAAAGTTGGGCTCAAATATCTTGCTGATTCACGACAATGCCCGGGCCCACACGGCAAATGCCACTCGTGAAGTTCTCGAATCTTTTAAGTGGGAGCTGTTTCCTCATCCGCCGTACAGTCCCGACCTGGCACCGAGCGACTTCCACTTATTCCCAGCAATGAAGAAGTGGTTGGCTATGCAGCGTTTTGATGACCCACAGCTTCAAGAAGAGGTAACCACGTGGTTGAAGGCGCAGGCAGCCGAATTTTACGACGAAGGAATTTCCAAGCTCGTCCATCGCTATGGTAAGTGCCTTAATTTAAATGGCAACTATGTAGAAAAGTAATATTTAAGTGTGGCTTTCATCTGTATTCTTCTTCTTCTGCTTTTACGGCCTCATTGGACCACTTCAGTCAATCATTTCTGGTCCTCTTCTTTGGTATTTTCCCCTTCCGAGTGGCCCAGTATCTCTTCATTCTTTCCGATGCTTTTCGTCGTTCCTCATCTGTAAATACCCTTTTCATTGTATGTCGTTTGTCAATTTTTGGTTTAAATCTTATTTCTGTGTCCCTCAACTTCTTTAAATTTGGCGTTTTGTTCTGCAAATCATCCAGAGTTATTTCCAGTTCTTCCATATCCTCTCTTATTTCCTTAAGCCATCCTCCTTGTTGTTTCAAATTCCAGAGTTTCTCAATAATTTTCCTTGATAATCTGGTTTCTGGTGTCCTCAGAATGTGACCACAAAAAGAGATCCTTTTCTTTCGTATAGTATCGGTGATGGGCTCCAGTTCTCTGTATACCACTTCATTTGGAACTATCCGCCATTGCCCAGCTTTTTGATATTTCTTATTTATGCATGTTCTAGCAATTCTTCTCTCTACTTTTAAAATTTTGTCAATTCTGTTTTTCTGGGTGACTTTAAAAAGAGTTTCACTTCCGTATGTAACCTCTGGTTGAACCACCGTCTTGTAATGTTTTAATTTTGTTTTAATTGATAGACATTTTTTATTGTACGTAGACCATGTTAGTTTTTGAGCTTTTATCATTTTATTAGTTCTTGCTCGCCATGCAGGTTTCTCGTCCAATTTATGTGTTATAATTTCACCCAGGTATTTAAATTGTTTCACTATTTTAATTTCCCTATTGTTCACTGTGATGTGATCTATTACAAGTGGATCCGTTACCATTATTTCAGTCTTTTCAAATGATATCTGGAGTCCTAATTTTTGTGCTATATTTTGTAAGCTTGTTATTTGTTTCGTGGCTTCCTGAATATTATTAGCTAGTAATGCTAGGTCATCAGCAAATCCCAAGCAATTTAGGTTTATTTTATCTTTCTTAGTTCCAATTTTAATATTCATAGGATTTTCCTTGTACCATTCTCTCATTACATATTCAAGAGCACAATTGAATAGCAATGGTGATAAACAATCTCCTTGTCTCAACCCTGTTTTAATCGTAAATGGTTCAGATATTTCTCCTCTAAATTTTACTTTGGATTTGGTGTTTGTTAAGGTTAACTGTATCATTTTTATTAATTTAGGATGAAGTCCAAAATTCCTTAATATTTTCATCATTGAAGATCTATGGATGCAATCATACGCCTTTTTGAAATCTACAAAGGTTATGACTAGTTGTTTTTGCCTTCTTTTGTAGACATCCATAACTAACTTCAAGGTGATTATCTGTTCTGGGCAGCTTCTCCAGGATCTAAACCCTCCTTGATATTCTCCCAGTTCCAGTTCTAGTTGATTTTTACAGCGGTTGTATAGTATTCTTGACATGATCTTATACGTGCAGTCCAAAAGGGAAATTCCTCTATAGTTGTCTGGATTTGATTTTTCTCCTTTCTTATGTAATGGATGTATTATAGCAGTAGTCCAATTTTCTGGTAATTTCTCTTCATTCCAGATTTTTACTATGCATTGGTGTAATGCTATCTTTACTGGTTCTGCTGCATATTTCCAAAGTTCAGCAAACGTTTGATCTTCTCCACTTGCTTTGTAGTTTTTGAGTTCTTTCAAAGCTCTGTAGACCTCATTAATTGTAGGTGGATTTATATTTTCTGCTGGTGTTTTAATTGGGGTTTCTGTGTTTATCTGAAGAAGTTCTGGGGGATCTTCACAATTTAGTAACTTGTTGAATGTTTCTGCTAGAATTTCTGTATTTTTACTATTGCTATGGGCTAGGTTATTATCTTTATCTTTTAACATTAATGTTGGAGGATCATATCTTTGTAATTGTCTGCCAAATATTTTGTAATAGTCTCTTGAGTTTGTTTTTTCACTATTCGTTTCTATCATTAGAAGTATATCTTTTTGGTACTGACGTTTAACTCTCCTTATTATATTTTGTGTTGTCTTCCTTTGTTTTGTGAGTTCCAAATATGATTTTTCTGTTTTTTCATTTTGATGCCTTAACCAAGCTTGGTGTCGATCCAACACTGCTTCATCACATTCATCATTCCACCACTGGTGTTTTTTCCTTGGATTTATAGGGGCAACTTGTTCAGCTATTTGTTTCAATTTGGGAATTATTTCTTCCAGATCATCTGTTATTTTTATATCCCTGGTTTGTGCTTCATAATCCTCATTTCGTATCAGTTTATGAGGGTCATAGGTTCTCTTCTTCTTCTGGTGGGATTTTTTCTTTGCTAATGGGGTTAATTTAATTTTAATTTTTATCATGTAATGATCTGATCCGGTATCTGTCCCTCTCAGTACTTTCTCATTGTAAATTTCCTTGTGGTAATTCTTATCCATGCAGACGTGGTCCAGTTGCCATTCTCCTTTTTTCCAGTCTGGATGTTCCCAAGTTTTTAGTTTACTTGGTCTTCTCTTAAAATACGTCGACTTTGAGATCATGTCATGGTTTCTGCAAAATTCCACTAGTCTTATGCCATTTTTGTTTGTTCTTCTTTGTGCTGTCCATTTCCCTATTATGTCTCTATATCTCTTTTCCCTTCCTAACTGGGCATTGAAGTCTCCAATTAAAATTTTGATGTGATTTTTATTAATGTTATTCGTCGTTTGATCTAAGAGCTCCCAAAATTTTTCTACCTGTTCTCTGTGTTCTTTTTGATTATTTTTATTATTTGTCGGGGCATGGGCATTTATTATTGTGTACATTTTATTTGCAGCTTTTAGAGTTAATGTTGAGAGCCTGGGAGATTGTGCTTTAAATTCTATTATGGACTCTATTATTTTCAGACTCACCACGAATCCTGTTCCAAATTGTGGACACTGTTTCATGACTCTTTTCCCTGGTATTCCCTTATAAATCCTATATCCTTGTGATTCTATCGGCTCCTGATCAGTATTTCTCATTTCTTGAAGTCCGGTTATGAGAATCCCCTTGCGATCCATTTCATCCGTCAGAATTTTGAGTTTGCCTGGTTGTATGAGGGAATTTATATTGTGATTCTGTATATAATAAAAAAAATTTCCAATATTTTATTTATTTTTAATTCCAAAACGTAATGTACTTTGTGGATAGCCCTCGTACTTTGCTATCACGAAATCTAATTACTGCTTTGGAATCAAATGGTCAAACGGAGTCTCGTTATGTACATCACGAGAACATTGTTTGATTTTTATTTTCACATTTTTCATAGTGATTTTTGGTTTTTGCATGTTTTTCGCCGATTTCAACCATTTCAACTCGGTTCAATCGTAACACACTGACGTGATTAAAGTCATGGGATAATGATATGCACATTTACAGATGGCGACAGAATTGCGTAAACAAGGTATAAAATTGCGACGTATTGGCGGAGCAGTCATTTGCACTTAGGTGATTCACGTGAAAGGTTTACATGATTATGACCGCACGACGCGAATTAACAGACCTTGAACGCGGAAAGATAGGAGCTAGACACATGAGACATTACATTTCGCGAATCGTTAGGGAATTCAATATTTCGAGATTCACAGTGCCAAGTGTGCCGAGAATATCAAATTTCAGCCATTACCTCTCACCACGGACAAAGCAGGGGCGACGGCCTTCACTTAACCACAGAGAGCGGCGGCGCTTCGTGAAATTACCACAGGAATCAATTTGGGACATACGACGAGTACCCAATAGGGCAGTGCAGCGAAATTTGGCGTTAACAAGCTATGGCAGCAGACGACATACGCAAGTGCCTTTACTAACAGCACGACATCGCATCCAGCGCTTCTCCTGAGTTCGTGACCATATCGGTTGGATCCTAGACGACTGGAGAACTGTGGCCTGGTCAGATGAGTGCAGATTTCTGTCGGTAAGAGCTGATGGTAGGGTTCGAGTGTGACGCAGACCACACGAAGCCATGGAACCAACTTGTCAGCAAGGCACTGTGCACGCCATAATGGTGTGGGCGTGTTTATATGGAATGGACTGAGTTCTCTGGGCCAACTGAACCTATCATTGATTGGAAATGGTCATTTTCGGATACTTCGAGACCTTTACAGCCGTTCATGGACCTCATGTTGCCAAACAACGTTGGAATTTTTATGGATAACAATGCGTCATGTCCCTGGACCACAGTTGTTCGCGACTGGTTTGGATAACATTCTGGACCATTCGAGCTAATGATTTGGCCATCCAGATCACCCAACATGAATCCCATCAAAAAATTACGGGACATAATCGGAAGGTCAGTCCATGCACAAAATTCTACACTGGGAACATTTTCACAATTGTGAACTGTTAGAGGCAACATGGATCATTACTTCTGCAGGCGACTTCCAATGACATGTCGAGCTGGAGCACTACGCCGGGCAAAAGGAAGTCCGACACGATATTTGGAGGTATCGGATGACTTGTGATCTCAGTGTACTACAGCCAACTAGCGAATCCGCCAATGCTTCGCAATCGTTAAATACATATGGGAACTGGATATATGTCATAATCTCCTCCCACGCTCTCTTCGTTCACCTCCCCCCCCCCTCTCTCTCTCTCTCTCTCTCTCTCTCTCTCTCTCTCTCTCTCTCTCTCTCTCTCTCTCTCTCCCCCCCCCCTACCTCCTCCTCCTCCATGTCCATTTACTCTGCCCCCCTCTCCGTCGATCTCTTACTGCCTTCTATCTGACCTTGAGCCTTGTTTATTGTTCAAAATGGTTCAAATGGCTCCAAGCACTATGGGACCTAACATCTGAGGTCATCAGTCCCCGTGACTTAGAACTAATTAAACCTAACCTAAGGACACACACACATCCATGCCCGAGGCAGGATTCGAACCTGCGACCGTAGCAGCAGCAGCAGCGCGGTTCCGGACTGAAGCGCCTAGAACCGTTCGGCCACAGCAGCCGGCCTGTGTTTATTGTTATTGCCAACGAAACCCTGATAGCGAACTCAAGTCGCTGAAAATTAATGCTATAGAAGCATGGTCTTTTCCGAACGTACTTCTGACCAAAAGCGATTTTTGTAGCTGCCTTTTGAGTGCTTGTGGTGATATTTCCATAGAATCTTATATACATCTTTACTTCTAACCGAGAAGCGAAGTATCAGTTTTCATAGATTTAGCTTTAAAAACGATTTAATACAACAAATATTTTCATAAAAATGTTCATCCCTTACGGCTTTAATTTCCAAAAACACCCACTTTTTTTCGTTTCTAACAGGGAAGCAGAATACCAATTTTAGTAACTCTTGCTTCAAAACTTCCTTAGTAAAGACGTATTTTCAAAAACCCTTTCATCCCCCTCCCCCCCCCCCCCCATTTCATCCCCTTAGAGAGGAATTCCGAAAAATCCCTTCTTGAACGATGCCTACAGTACACGATCAACATCCTCCGCAAATTAAAAGTTTCTATCCTCAGAGGTTTGAAATGGGTGATCATGAGTCAAGACAAATTTTTTTATACACGGCCTACAGAGACAGCGTGTGTTGCTGTCACGTTCAACAGATGGCGCTCCAGGAGGCACATTAGAAAATGTGCGTATTCGAATGCAATTTTGAGTAATAGGTGAAGAACTTTCGGGGATTTAAAATTTTAAGTTAACGAACCTTTAGATTTTTATTTACACATATCGAAAAAAAGTTTTAAATCACTCCGTTCCCAGAACTCCCGGAGATAGACGTTGACTGTGTATCAGACAGTCCCTTTCACTATTCAGAATGTCAGTAAACCCGCCCAAAGATGTACACAACCATGCATGAGCAGCGCCTATTAGACGGAGGGGGTCCGACAGTCGATCAGTTCCAGTCGTTCCACCAGGAAGGATGTACACGGCTCGTGTTGTCTGTAGTTCAAACATGCCTAGACGGTCAATACCGTGTTCGATCGCGTCCGAATTGTTACTTTGTGCCAGGAAGGGCTCTCAACAAGGGAAGTGTCCAGGCCTCTCGGAATGGACCAAAGTGATGTTGTTCGGACATGGAGAAGATACAGAGAGACAGGAATTGTCGATGACATGCCTCGTTCAGGCCGCCCAAGGGCTACTACTGCAGTGGAAGATCGTTTTACCTACGGATTATGGCTCCGAGGAACCCTGACAGCAACGCCAGCATGTCGAATAATGCTTTTCGTGCAACCACAGGACGTCGTGTTACGACTCAAACTGTGGGCAATTGGCTGAAGGATGCGCAACTTCACTGCAGAAGTCCATGCTGAGGGCCATCTTTGCAAACATGACACCATGCCGATGACTGTCGCATATGCCTTCAGCCAGACAATCGTCGGAGACGTGTTTGGAGGCAACCCGGTCAGGCTGAACGCCTTAGACACAATTCCAGGTAACGTGCTAGTGGATATTACAGGTACCGGTGTGTACAGCAATCTGGACCACCACGTCTGTGGGTCTCGCTATATGGTGGTACCAACATGCAATGTGTCGTTCCAGAACTCTCGGAACCAAGGTGATGCAAAACTTTTTTTGATGTGTGCATATGGAAGAACTGAGAGTCGCCGGGCCGCGCGGGATTACCCGAGCGGTCTTAGGCGATGCAGTCATGGACTGTGCGGCTGGTCCCGGCGGAAGTTCGAGTCCTCCCTCGGGCATGGGGTGTGTGTGTGTGTCCTTAGGATAGTTTAGGTTAAGTAGTGTGTAAGCTTAGGGACTGATGGCCTTAGCAATTAAATCCCATACGATTTCACACACTACTTTTGTGTTGTTTTGTTTGTTGAGAGTCGCCGGAACCGGCAATTTGTAAAGGATGCACTGAGTTATCTCTATTATTAGCCACCAACATAAATTTACATGATACTTAATTTGAACCTTTAAACACTTCGCAGTACCGACACATGCCACGTCTCACGACATGCGACTGACGTCACTAGGTACTAGAATATAAGCAGCAACGTCATCTGAAAGTAAACAGTTGTTGGCAGCAGCACTTGAGCGTAGGCGGTTGTTGCAGTAAGTCTTGGCAGGCACTGTAGCTGACAACAGACGTTGCGTACGTTTTTGGAAAGGCGCTAGGCTGTTTTTGCCCAGAGTGGAGGAGGCAGCAGGATACTTCCGGTCATCCAGTTGATCGATCTCACTGTTTATGTAGACAACAACAAACGACCTACGAACAGAATAATTCCCAAAATCCACAGCGCCGTGAACATTAATGTCATTTACAATAAACTGTAAGTAGATCTAATGTTCTTCCTGGAACACATCTGTATTGTGCTTACTAAAGCAATAAGAAACGGTATTTCTATTCCAGCTAGCGCTACACATTAACATTTCTAATTTCGGGCGAAGGGAATCGAAGCGGCCCGCTTTACATTCGTTGACCTGCTGTCTGATGTCTTGGCCATCTAACCCTGGACCCCACAATTACATACAGGATGTTACAAAAAGGTACGGCCAAACTTTCAGGAAACATTCCTTACACACAAATAAAGAAAAGATGTTATGTGGACATGTGTCCGGAAACGCTTCATTTCCATGTTAGAGAACATTTTAGTTTCGTCAGTATGTACTGTACTTCCTCGATTCACCGCCAGTTGGCCCAATTGAAGGAAGGTAATGTTGACTTCGGTGCTTATGTTGACATGCGACTCATTGCTCTACAGTACTTGCATCAAGCACTTCAGTACGTAGGTCAGTGTTCATCACGAACGTGGTTTTGCAGTCAGTGCAATGTTTACAAATGCGGAGTTGGCAGATGCCCATTTGATGTATGGATTAGCACGGGGCAATAGCCGTGGCGCGGTACGTTTGTATCGAGACAGATTTCCAGAACGAAGGTGTCCCGACAGGAAGACGTTCGAAGCAACTGATCGGAGTCTTAGGGAGCACGGAACATTCGAGCCTATGACTCGCGACTGGGGAAGACCTAGAACGACGAGGACACCTGCAATGGACGAGGCAATTCATCGGGCACTTGACGATAACCCTAATGTCAGCGTCAGAGAAGTTGCTGCTGTACAAGGTAACGTTGACCACGTCACTGTATGGAGAGTGCTACAGGAGAACCAGTTGTTTCCGTACCATGTACAGCGTGTGCAGGCACTATCAGCAGCTGATTGGCCTCCACGGGTACACTTCTGCGAATGGTTCATCCAACAATGTGTCAATCCTCATTTCAGTGCAAATGTTCTCTTTACGGATGAGGCTTCATTCCAACGTGGTCAAATTGTAAATTTTCACAATCAACATGTGTGGGCTGACGAGAATCCGCGCGCAATTGAGCAATCACGTTATGAACACAGATTTTCTGTGAACGTCTGGGCAGGCATTGTTGGTGATGTCTTGATTGGGCCCCACGTTATTCCACCTACGCTCAATGGAGCACGTTATCATGATTTCATACGGGATACTCTACCTGTGCTGCTAGAACATGTGCCTTTACAAGAACACCACAACATGTGGTTCATGCACGATGGAGCTCCTGCACATTTCAGTCGAAGTGTTCGTACGCTTCTCAACAACAGATTCGGTGACCGATGGATTGGTAGAGGCGGACCAATTCCATGGCCTCCACGTTATCCTGACCTCAACCCTCTTGACTCATTTATGGGGGCATTTGAAAGCTCTTGTCTACGCAACCTCGGTACCAAATGTAGAGACTCTTCGTGCTCGTATTGTGGACGGCTGTGATACAATACGCCATTCTCCAGGGCTGCATCAGCGCATCAGGGATTCCATGCGACGGATGGTGGATGCATGTATCTTCGCTAACGGAGGACATTTTGAACATTTCCTGTAACAAAGTGTTTGAAGTCACGCTGGTACGTTCTGTTGCTGTGTGTTTCCATTCCATGATTAATGTGATTTGAAGAGAAGTAATAAAATGAGCTCTAAAATGGAAAGTAAGCGTTTCCGGACACATGTCCACATAACATTTTTTCTTTCTTTGTGTGTGAGGAATGTTTCCTGAAAGTTTGGCCGTACCTTTTTGTAACACCCTGTATACGAGATCCGTTGAAAACATTCCGGAACGTCGTCCACAAAACGTTTCTACGTTTACCTTTTACTTATTGTGCATGGTCTCCGAAATACTCTTCTCCACAACTGATACACCGCTCCCAACGCCGTTTCCAGCCCCTTGCTGGATGGCGCGAAGCGCCGCCTGCCAGTTTTCTTTTACCTCGTCTGCCGTTGCAAATCTTCGTCTTTTCAAAGGGGTTTTCAGCTTTAGAAATAAAACTTAAGTCCGCAGCGGCCAGGTCTGGATAATACGGAGGACGAGGCGTCACAGTGATCCCGTTTTTGTGCAACAGTCACGCACCAGTAGGTATGAATGTGCTGGTGCGTTAATCGTGATGCTAGAGCCGTGAATTGCCTCGCCACATTTTAGGCCATTTCCTTCTCCATTTTCTCGCACGCATCTCAACACGTCCCGACAGTACCATCGATTAACAGTTTGTCTGTGTGGCACGAATTCATGACGAACCAATCCTTCACAAGTCAAAGAAAACTACCTGCATGGCTATGACATTTGACGACCCTTTTTTGGTCTTTAAGAATCTTTTCCAACCCCCTGTGAAGACTGAACCTTGGTCTCAATATCATAACCGTAGACCCATGTCTCATCACCAGTTATGATGCTTCTAAGGAACATGTTTCCATTTGCGCGATCCAAAAGTTCATCACAGATTGCGAGGTTAAGGTCTTTCTGGTCTTGGCTCATGAACCGTGGGACGAACCTGGCGGCAACACGACGCATTCCAAGGTGCTGTGTCAGTGTTTCACGACATGATCCAACTGAAATGTTACATTCTTCTGCACTCTCTCGGACAATCAATCTTCGGTTGGCACGCACAATTTCGTTGACGTTCCTGACATGAGCGTCCTCGGTAGACGTCGAATGGCGTCCTGAACGAGGGTCATCTTTAACTGCCGTTCACCCATTTTTAAACCGTATGAACCAATCCTACCACTGAGTACGACTTAACCACTCATCACAGTAGGTTTCCTTCATCATCTGGCGTGTGTTTGTGAAGTTTTGAGTTTCACGTAAAATTTAACGCAGACGCGTTGTTCCTCTAACTCTGCCTTGTCGAACGTTCTACTCGATACAGCATAGAACACTAACAGGAGTACAACAACAACAGATATATATATATATATATATAAAACTTCCGGCAGTTACATACAGGGTTATTACAAATGATTGAAGCGATTTCACAGCTCTACAATAACTTTATTATTTGAGATATTTTCACAATGATTTGCACACACATACAAAAACTCAAAAAGTTTTTTTAAGGCATTCACAAATGTTCGATATGTGCCCCTTTAGTGATCCGGCAGACATCAAGCCGATAATCAAGTTCCTCCCACACTCGGCGCAGCATGTCCCCATCAATGAGTTCGAAAGCATTGTTGATGCGAGCTCGCAGTTCTGGCACGTTTCTTGGTAGAGGAGGTTTAAACACTGAATCTTTCACATCACTATGCGTGAAACTTGCCCGCACGCGTTCAACCGTTTCTTTGCTAACTGCAGGCCGCCCCGTTGATTTCCCCTTACAAAGGCATCCAGAAGCTTTAAACTGCGCATACCATCGCCGAATGGAGTTAGCAGTTGGTGGATCTTTGTTGAACTTCGTCCTGAAGTGTCGTTGCACTGTTATGACTGGTGTGAGTGCATTTCAAGCACGACATACGCTTTCCCGGCTCCTGTCGCCATTTTGTCTCACTGCGCTCTCGAGCGCTCTGGCGGCAGTAACCTGAAGTGCGGCTTCAGCCGAACAAAACTTTATGAGTTTTTCTACGTATCTGCAGTGTGTCGTGACCACATGTCAATGAATGGAGCTACAGTGAATTTATGAAATCGCTTCCATCATTTGTAATAGCCCTGTATTAAACACAAGGATGTGCGGGGATGCCAACTTCATTTCAGTCCAACACACCGCTGGCGCGAAATTACAAATGTTCTGGAATTTTTTTTGAACAGACCTCATATACTGGTCATTACTATGTGTTGTAAAACCGGCGAAATTTCACAACTATCGAATAATTCCAAGTAGGATCATGATCGAACTCCACAGAGGGGTTCAGAAATGATTCCAGCTTGCGGAACTTAACAGTGTTTCGTAAGAAGGGTCTCTAAGCACACGCTGATGACCGAACAGCAGCACTTTTTTTTCATAATCGCCTCTTGCCATTCAGAAGACTGTTGACTTTCGTTTACTTCGTAACTTTTGTGTTATGTTCGGGGAATGTAGCCTGCCCCTGCGGAGTACTATTCCGTTTTCACATATTTATACAAAAAAATGGAAATGATCGTATGGCGTTGTTGTCCGGGAGGCCCCATTTCGGAAAGTTCGGCCGCCGTACTGCAAGTCCTTTTTAGGTGACGCCACGTCGGCGACTTGTGAGTCAATGATGATGATGATCTACATCTACATCCATACTCCGCAAGCCACCTCACGGTGTGTGGCGGAGGGTACATTGAGTACCTCTATCGGTTCTCCCTTCTATTCCAGTCTCGTATTGTTCGTGGAAAGAAGTATTGTCGGTATGCCTCTGTGTGGGCTCTAATCTCTCTGATTTTATCCTCATGGTCTCTTCGTGAGATATACGTAGGAGGGAGCAATATACTGCTTGACTCCTCGGTGAAGGCATGTTCTCGAAACTTCAACAAAAGCCCGTACCGAGCTACTGAGCGTCTCTCCTGCAGAGTCTACCACTGGAGTTTATCTGTCATCTCCGTAACGCTTTCGCGATTACTAAATGATCCTGTAACGAAGCGCGCTGCTCTCCGTTGGATCTTCTCTATCTCTTCTATCAACCGAGTCTGGTACGGATCCCGCACTGCTGAGCAGTATTCAAGCAGTGGGCGAACAAGCGCACTGTAACCTACTTCCTTTGTTTTTGGATTGCATTTCCTTAGGATTCTTCCAATGAATCTCAGTCTGACATCTGCTTTTCCGACGATCAACTTTAGATGATCATTCCACTTTAAATCACTCCTAATACGTACTCCCAGATAATTTATGGAATTAACTGCTTCCAGTTGCTGACCTATTTTGTAGTTAAATGATAAGGGATTTATCTTTCTATGTATTCGCAGCACATTACACTTGTCTACATTAAGATTCAATCGCTATTCCCTGCACCATGCGTCAATTCGCTGCAGATCCTCCTGCATTTTAGTACAATTTTCCATTGTTACAACCTCTCGATATACCACAGCATCATCAGCAAAAAGCCTCAGTGAACTTCCGATGTCATCCACAAGGTCATTTATGTATATTGTGAATAGCAACGGTCCTACGACACTCCCCTGCGGCACACCCGAAATCTCTCTCACTTCGTAAGACTTCTCTCCATTGAGAATGACATGCTGCGTTCTGTTACCTAGAAGTCTTCAATCCAATCACACAATTGGTCTGATAGTCCATATGCTCTTACTTTGTTCATTAAACGACTGTGGGGAACTGTATCGAACGCCTTGCGGAAGTCAAGAAACACGGCATCTACCTGTGAACTCGTGTCTATGGCCCTCTGAGTCTCGTGGACGAATAGCGCGAGCTGGGTTTCACACGATCGTCTTTTTCGAAACCCATGCTGATTCCTACAGAGTAGATTTCTAGTTTCCAGAAAAGTCATTACACTCTAACATAATACGTGTTCCAAAATTCTACAACTGATCGACGTTACAGATATAGGTCTACAGTTCTGCACATCTGTCCGACGTCCCTTCTTGAAAACGGGGATGACCTGTGCCTTTTTCCAATCCTTTGGAACGCTACGCTCTTCTAGAGACCTACGGTACACCGCTGCAAGGGGGCAAGTTCCTTCGCGTGCTCTGTGTAAAATCGAACTGGTATCCCATCAGGTCCAGCAGCCTTTCCTCTTTTGAGGAATTTTAATTGTTTCTCTATCCCTCTGTCGTCTATTTCGATATGATTAATGATATTTCGGAGTTCACGAGAAAATGGGGAAGTGGGAGTACTAGTGGGTGGAGTGGGGGGGGTGGGGGGGCAGACGACGCACACGGCAGTAGGAGGGCGTTGTTAGCTCAGGCATTTCCTAAAGAAGTTATTCCACCTTTTCCAGGAACTGCAGCCAGCGATTACGACGAAAAGTATTTACGCAATACAGCGCTCTTATATCACTTCGAACGCACTTCCCAACGCTGCGTAAGGTGCAAACAAGCCAAGGTATAAATGCTAACCCAGCGCCGAGAGCTGTGCTTGGGCGGCTAGCATTCAATAAAAGCCGAGTTCACTTTCGAAGCGGAGTGAAATCTCTGATAATTGCCTCTTTATCGGAAATTCAAGACGTTTGTTTAATGCGAACTGAAGAAAAATTTTAGGGCAGCCTGGGATGGAATGGAAAAAGTCTCTTCAACAATGAAAGGTTACTATTCCTTTGACGGATACCAACCGCTCATGACGCTTTGCCTACCTTCTCATGGCTACTATTTGTTACTAAGGAGTGGCGGCTTGCACATACAGCTCAAATGAAAACTTTAACATTAATAATAGATATTTAGTCGCAACGGCGTCATCAATATTACGAAACTCATTAAGTCCTCAGGTCCCAGAAGATACATTATTCCAGCAAAGAAAATATTTCAGCTTTGGAACTAGTGTCTTCAGTACCAAAACACCCAACACAATTCTGTACAGACTTGGAAACAATCTTAAACATTTTTCAAAACACACTGTAGCTACTTAAATATTGTTGTGGTCTTCAGTTTGACGACTGGGTGGTGCTGCTCTCCACGTTATCCCACCCTGTGCAAGCCTCTTAGCTCCGAATAACTTCTGGAAAGTACACCTGTTAAGAAACTGCTTTTTGTATTCATTTCGTGGTCTCCCTCTACATTTCCCTCAAATACCAACTTTGTGTTTCCTTGATGTTTCAGAATGGATCCTATCAACCGATTCCTTCTTTTAGTCAAGTACCAATTGTATAGCTACATCACGCACGTCGAGAGGAAGGAAAAAAAAAAAAAATCAAACGAAATAAACGTGGTGTTACCGAAATGAAGTACACATGTGCTATGAAAAATTGAATATAAATATGAATAGAATACCCGAAATGCCCTACAACATTCAGTATTCACCTCAGGAATGAGCATGCCACACACTTGCAACAAGATGTTATTACTGGTTGGTGGTATGAGAGGGGGCGGGGGTGAAAGGAAGAAAGAGAGGCACAAGAGGTGGGAAAAGAGGAGGGATGGTGGAGGAACAGTGTTCTATTTACTCTTATGATAGTTAAGATTAGGTAACAAACTACGGAACAGTATCACTGACAACTAACATCTACGGAATTATGAAACACTTCTAGTCAACCATAATCGTCTGATGCGCCACGTGAATTGAAAAATACAGTCCAGAGGTCTTCAACCTAAACTGGGTCCTAACTTTATTCCCCCTAAGTACAATTTTCAAACAACAAAGTTAAACTGAATACTAAGTTGTTCCAGGAATGTTAAAAGGCGTGACAGTAAAGGAAATGCTTGTCATCGTTTAATTATCTAATTTGCCGTTCTACAAATATTCCTACCTTGATTTTTGCTTCGCTGATCCTCGGAGACTTCCCTAGCAACGACTTTGTGCATGACTTTCACAAAGTTTTTGACAGGACTCTGTTCAATGTGTAGCAGTTTTGGTATCAACATTGGGTTCTATCCAGGCAGTAGTTCATTTTGCGCAGGTCATTTTTTCCATTATAGCGTTTTTTTTCTGTCTCTGCAGTCCAACTCGCATGGAAACCAGTAGTATTTTGTGTATCCGAGCTGCATGCCAGAAATTTTAGTGTCATTTTGAAAGCTCCACATATATGCCATTTGCGTTTCTCATACGGGACAACTGAGAAAAAGAGTATAACGTTCATATATGTCTCCATTGGATTAATTTCATGGGCAATCAGAAGCGAAAGGAATTCAATCCAATTGCGGAGAAGAACTACTAACTTTCTTAGAATCTGTAAACAAGCGCCACTCATTTGCAGTGGAATCATAGCCAACAGTCTCCATAATGCACTCTATATTATTACATAAAAATCTTCCTTATTTGACGTTTGTTACATCCGGCCTTCATGGTGTTTTAATTTTATGGCCTCGAGTGCAGTTCTGTGCAGTGACTGACTAAACGATCAAACTCAATTTGGAGGTGTACAATGAGACTACTAACAGCAAAAAAGTTCTTATTTCAGGATACATGTATTCGATATGGTACTAAGATCACACAGAACACTTGGCCCACCCAATAAATGAATTTAGGGGAAGATAGTATGAATGTGGTTTATATTTATCAACTTCAGTTGTAAATTAAGATTAAACAGAAAATCCGGTTTTGTAAATGGCCGTTTTCCCAGAGAAGGTTTATGTTATTTGCGATCCTACGGACAAGATGCAGAACGCAGCCAGTTGTTAAAAATATGACCAATGCAACATAACTACGCTGATCATCCAACTGATATATCTTGACGGCGTGATATGGAAGATTGCTGATTGATATTCTGCTCATAACTTGACGATGTACGCATCTCATCAGATAGTGCCCACGAAATGCACGCCGTGATACGAATGTAACGTCCGTAAATTTGCTAACTATCAGTCGACTTTCCGATGTCGAAATAACAACCGCGGATGGACTATGGCTGGAATATTTGCTGCTGATTGTCACCAACACACGAAACATGTTTTGTAGGATGTGCACAGTTTTTGGAAATTGTCGAAACATTAAGGTTTTTATCACGAAATTGTTTGGCACCCTCTGAAAAACTGCGGACAGTTTTAAGTACAAAACATAACACATTTCAAGAGGATAAACAGCTCTACCCACCCACTCTCCTCCCCACCCCCCCTCCCGCATTCAGACCTTTTCCTGATTCCCGTTTCAGAAGGGTCTCGAAGAATTCCAAATGTCGTTTTGAGCGAGTATTTTGCAGGTTTTCTGCTTCTTCGCTTCATAGATTATGCACTCTGGCCGTTCCAGTTTCACAATTCTCTCCGGCGTGCTCTGGGCCATCCTCTGTCTCTTTGTCCCCTCGGCGTGTAATCCAATGCTGATTTGTCAAGTCTGGTGTTTTCCATTCCTTGGAAGTGATCAGATCAATTGCAGCTAGTATTTAATATTTTATTATGTGCTGATTCTATATTTAATTCTATCCTAGAACCTTCGTATTGTATCCTCTCCATCCTCGTACGTTCTTTAACATTCCCTATCATTTCTGCTGATCGTATTTTCCTCTGTTGCTTTTGATTCAGCACCCAGGTTTCACGGCCATAAAGCAACGTGGGGAGGCCCCTACTTCATAACACTTCATTTTTGTTTTAAAGGTCTTTGGACTTTCCCACATACGGCCTGAAATTTGCTAACTTTTTGCTTCATGTCTTTGTCATAATAAAAACATTTACTACAAACATGTTTAACGTATTTTTTCCTACAGTATTGTTTTTCAACAATTTTTGATCCGCCTTTTCCTCCAAAAGCCATAATTTTCGTTTTATTAAACGGGTCTTTAAAATTTTTATACAAAAATTATTTAAAAGACACATGGATTTTTGTAACGTCTTACTTACTTGACTAATTATTTGATCGTCCGCACATTAAAAAAAATCTTTCCACAGACTGTTTGAGAACTTAATTCTGGACCTGCTCATCAGAAAGATTGAGTGATAAGCTACGCCTTGTCGAAGCTTTACATTTGCTAAAATCCGTTCACTTCTTTATTCCATCGTCTATAACAGAACAAATATTTCTCTTCGGACACATTAGGTACCCTTATTTTTCAAGCAACTGTTATTAATTGTCTAAGGTGTTTTGTCGCTGCTGGAGTATATAGAAATCACATCAGATATCGTTATATGTATCCAAACACCAGCCTATCTGTTCGTAGGCACGTGGTTCATGCGGTCATTGGGGCATTACATCAGATGATCACCGGAGACGAACAGGCACAAGATCTCTGGTAAAGTTCTAATATATCACTTCGTCCATATTTCACCTCGTTATCTCTGCGAGATGAAAAGCGATCGTGTGGCAGAATCAGAACAAAAGCGTTGAATCTGGGAACTTTTTCCGACGATCTCAATCCACAAGAAAAATAATTTAGTAGGCAATTTAAAAATCTGAATGTCATCGCGATCTAGGTTATTAGCGGCGGAGTGTTATCTCAGATGAAGGAAGAATTTTTCTGTGCTCCTGAAATAGCGATCTCGGCATTACGATAAATTTTTTTGGAAAATATCACAATCGGAGCGGACATTTCAACCTCATACATTGAGCCAGCAGGGCAAAAGATTGAGCTTCGTTTTATATATTGCGAATCTGTCAGAGACGGAAAAGACTTCGGAGTGCAGTTGTACGGAATGGATAGTGTATTGTAAGGTGGTTACAAGATGAACAACAAAAGCATAAGGAGGGTAATGAAATGAAGTCCAATGGAATCTGGCTGTGTCGCGAGAATTAGATTAGGAAATGGGACACTTCAAGTAGTAAATAAGTTTTCTATTTGCGGGAGGATGTAAAATGGAGGAGGAAAGTGGTGTTTAACGTCCCATCGACAACGAACTAATTAGAGACGGAGCGCAAGCACGGATTAGGGCCGGATGGGGAAGGAAGTCGGCCGTGCCCTTTCAAAGGAATCACCCTGGTATTTGCCTGACGCGATTTAGGGAAATCACGGAAAACCTGTATCAGGATGGCCGGACGCGGGTTTGAACCGTCGTCCTCCCGAATGCGAGTCCAGTGTGCTAACCACTGCACCACCTCACTCGGTGACATAAAATAAGAACTGACAACAGAAAGAAAATAATTTCTAGAAATTAGAAATTTGTTAACATCGAATATAAGTCTATTCTGAAGGCCTTTGTCTGGAGTGTGGCCATGTACGGAAGTAAAACATGGACGAATTGTGGTTCTATGGAAGAAAGCAAATTACATATGTACATCGGGTAAGTTAAGAGGAGGTACCGAGGAGAAAAGGAATTTATACCACAACATAGAACGTTATATATAATGGTTGGTAGATAGGATCCATCCTGAAGCATCAAGGAATCATTATGGTACATGGTACTGAGGGTGGAGGGTTTTGGGGGGGGGGGGGGGGGGGGTGGATGCGGAGGGTAGCAACTGTAGAAGAAGACCGTTCCCTTCCCCCGCCCGAGCTAGTGCTTCGTCTCTTATGATTGTCCTCGAAGGGAGGTTAAACTCTAAACCGACAAACTAGTTCAAAACAGCCTCCACTCCTCTCGGATCAACACAGATCCCAGCTACCATGGTTACGGAAGCACCTACCATAAGAGCACCAAAACTTTGCCCTTGTTCGAATTTACTTAGCTCCAGCATAATGCACTCTCAAATACGTAGGACACTGTTTTGACCACTGCTGACTCTTACAATACATTGGGGGCATTGCACAGCTGCGGTTAACAACAGTTTTTATGATCAAGCACGGATTTTTCGCGGTGTTTCGATATTTTGCCCCCCCCCCCCCCTCCCCCAGCGCTGTATATGGGAAACGCAGGCATGGCCTGCCAAGGAACATAGCGACATTTCTGAATAGTCCAGTGTCTTAGCGAATGCGTCAACGTCTTCACGCACAACAGCAGCCGCCTTACACAAACCTGTATGTAACGGCGTCTGGCTGGATTCGAGCTGTGAAATCCGCTTGCACCATTTTACGCTGAGTCACCACACTGCTTCTCCCTTCGTAACGGGGCAGACAAACCCGCTACGCACTGTACAACTTCTAAAGTTCTGAGTTTAATTTCAAGAGACCGCCCTAGTTTATTGTTCTGCAACACACGCATGTAGGTCTGAACAATTTCTTTGTTATTTTCTTTTTCCAACTTTAGTCTACAAACAGTAAATGTATGACCAGTTAAAAGCAAATACTTGATGATGATCAAAAGGTTGAAATTAGCCCATAACAAAAGTAGGCATACTACATGAATTTACAGCCTCATTGGAGATGCGTCTTCATTTGACCAGTATTTGATGGCTGTAGTCCCAGGTATGGTTCAAATAGTTCAAATGGCTCTGAGCACTATGGGACTTAACATCTGAGGCCCAGGTATGAAGGAAACAAATTACTAACACTACTTTACCACTAAGCAGAACTATTACAAGTTTAACCCTTTCATATGCAATATACGATTCCAATACCATCCAGCAGACAGAAATTTGTTGCCTATAGGTGCCCTAAGCAAAAAAGGTATATGTAAGTCCTGTCCTCAGAAAATAGGTACTCGTCCAACTTCTATGCCTGAGCAAGGAAGTAACGAAGATCTTTCGTAAGAAAACACTAGATAATACGTGAAGTGATTTGGGGAACGCACAGATAGCTTTAAACAGGACCTCTGCAGAGGAACTGACCCACAATCTGTCAACCTGCAAAGCACATACAAAGGATAGCCCTCAACCTTTCCATTCTCCTCTAGTTCTCCTTGAAATAATTCAATGCTTAATACCGCCTGTATGCACCAAACACGTACACATCTCTACCTACCAAAGTAAACTGACATGAAACTTCCTGAGGGATGACAACAGCGTGTTGAGCCCAAATTCAAAGCTGAAACCTGCCTTTTGCTGGAAAAGCTCTTAATGACTTTGCTATCCAGCCACAGATGATTAAGGCATTGCCTAAGTTGATATTTAAACCTTGAAAATTTCTGCCTTACCAAAGAAGGGAATTTATATGTTTTAACAAACGAAAACTTACATAAAAGCATGACTCAAACCTTTTCAGTGGTTACATATTCATTAACTTTTGCATTCAGAATTTCTGACCAGATTTTCCTGATGTTTCACATTACTGTTCACTCTACATATCTAATTCAATTAACACAGCAGAGACATTCGATATGCCTGATGAACAACTGATCATTGTATTTTCAGGTCTCACTAATCGTTTCTCAATTTCCTGCACTGTGATGAATATAAACCTATGCTGCTTAGCTTTATAAATACAATGATGTCAAATAGTTATAGCCAAGAGCAAATATTTTTTCCCAAAAAGTGAAACTCATTTTGTAATGGAACATCATCAAAATCTATACGCACTAAACACCTAAATCCAATAATCCGCCTTTTAAATCTCACAGGGTACTTTTCAGCTTGGAGAACACAGCACTATCATTTCCTGATTTCCAATACTCCATACAATGTATACCCATTGAAAGGACAGCCCCTTTTCAAAGTAATCCAATCGTATAAATAGAACACTGATTGTGCCAATGCAAGAGTAAGGAAAGTCAGGGCTTACTTTCTCATTTACAGTCCATTAAATAAACTCCAACTCTATCCGTATGTGACAGATTCAGGGAATGGTTATCATAACATTTGTATGGTCCAAAGGGCCACTTTGACTCCAGTAGTCATAGGAAGCATGTCGCATTGAGACAGTTGAATTCCAACTCTGCGCCACTGACTGCTGCTAATTACAGCAATTCTATCTTTGTTCATTCATACCGGTTTGCACTCAGGTTACCTGAAGTCATGACGTTCACTCTCTATTGCGTTTTCTGCTACTGACTTGACAGCTGTCTTTGTTTGCAAACATTACTTTGTTAGTGGCAGTAAGCAGCCTGGTTTGTGTTAAGCTGCGACACAACTGCCGAGCCAGCTCACACCATACTCAGTACCTAGTTTTCATCCAATGACCGTAGAACAGTTTCCTTATGGCAAAATAAAGTGATCTGAAATGGGCATGACAGCAGTTGCCAAACAGGTAAGCCATTTCATTTCTAACAATACTAAATACACAACTTTGTCTGCCTTATGTATTTTGTGCTGCAATATAAGGAATTAAGTCTCTGGTATCCTCCGTCAGTAGCCCAATGATCAACTGAAGTTGCTTTCAAAATTTGACTGACTGCAACATACAACTGATTAGGCAGAACTACTACATGTAAAGCCCATATGGTTGTGGGACAATCATTAAGTTCCTTTAAATACATGATGGGAATGCCAAGAACAACATTTCTGTTAAGATCACATCACATGACCTGTCTGTCATAGCCTACCGAAGATATTCACTCGATTACGCAAGTTTCGAAACTACAGCACCAGTCATTTCAAATAGATAATTAGAATGTGTATGGTACAGTGCATCTCAGAAGACATTAAATATCAAGAAGGTGCCACACAATATAAAAGTTACGTGTATGTGTACAATATGGACCGATGACCAACTGCAATTCTAACCACAGTAAATATGCCTTCTAAATACAGGGCATCCTTTGGAGCAAATATGCTAATACGAAAAATTTCTGCTTTTCACACAACAATATCCTCACTTGAGGAGAGCAGGTTTTCACAGGATGTAGATTAAATAATTTGGAAGATACACTGTGAAAACTTTTTTCCTCTTTCTGTAAATTATTGTGGAATTATGGTTTGATGTGGGATCTGAAGCTCAGTGCAACTTAACACTTTCCACAGAAACTGTATACTGTCTAGAGTTAAGTTACATTGGTGCCTGAAAACAAATATAATGAATTAATTGAACTATCAGAGCTAATGGAATATTAAATTTTCAAACTAATCTGACACTTTTCTGTTCTGCTATATTAATGACAGTTTAACAAATATCAAAAGAATCTGAACAGAAAAAGTAACTACATTTTGACACCTTTTGTAGTAAGTAATGTTTTGACAGTAATGAAATTTTTGTGTAGTTTGTTCAATGACAAAATGTTGATCAGGCTGGTTAGGCTAGACTTCTGTCAAAGACACATCCACTGTTTATGACTGCCACGTCCTGATTCAGCACATTCTGAAAATATGAGCTATATAACAATGTATTTTATGGCAACATTGACGATGCTAGGTCTGGACTGTATGCAGAAACATTACAAGTGGCCTGCAGCATTTTTCTAACACACAGCCACTCATTATTTAACAAAACACATCATATCAGCAAACTGAAACAAGCAACAATGACTAGCATTAACTGTTGGCAGAAACTGTATTATGTTTCATACTTCACAGGCAGCACAACTTGCAATTGCTGACTCATCATCACACCTGTTATACACATGACATAGAAATGTTTGGAAAAAAAAAGAACTCCACTAAGCTCAATACTGTAAATAGAGCAAGTAAGTGGCTCTCCAATAAAAAACATTCACGAAATATACGCAAAAATGTATTTTCTTCATACCATCAGATATGTCAGCTTAAGAACTGCCCTGTTGCAAAATGCAACAGATAATCACAGTGATTAAATTTAAAATGTTATCTGTTTCTCTTATTCTGTCAATCTGTGCAAAGGAGAACGTTATCTGCTGGTCTTTCCTAATATCAATCAACTACATCTAGTAACACCAATAGTAGAATATAGGGTTTACTTAACTAACCATGCACTACTTTGCATGCACATTAAAGTGGGAATGTTTTACATGAGCAGAATTAAGATAAATCAATAAAATCCACATTAAAATTGTAAGTAAATGCCTCCACATAGGAAAACACATGCAAATGAACTAACAAATCTTGAGTCATAATATCCTTAATTTATATGCCTTACAGTCTACAATCTAATTTGATGCTGTTTTCACTTTTGATCCTACAAAAGTTATCTAGATTCTATTGAGAAAGCAGCAATACTGCAAAACTGCTACTGTTAATATTGTGAATGGCAAAAAATGTCAATTAACAATACCATATTGATAAAACATATGTCACAAATTAAGTCATTATAAAATAAAGGAAACATTCTTTCTTGTTAAACTGCAGCATGCAGTAATGTGCCTCAGTGAGAGACAGGCAACAGCGAGCAACAAAAGTGGATTGCTATACAGCACAGACAAAAAGCAATAAAATATATGCTTATTAAGAGTGTGGTGCATTTTTGCCTTTACTGCAAATTAGTTGCCGTTTCTCAACAAATATAAAACTTCAACCCTACATTTTGCAGAACTTTATTTCTTACTTCAGCAAATAATACAGTGGAGTGTCTAATTTAAAGCACAGGGAACTAACTACAAATTCTCTCATTGAAGCGGCAGGAGCAGAAGAGGTGACAGAAAGACTATGAGGACTCAGTCACACAAATAAAGAAGTATCACAGACTTTTACATAAAAAACTAAGAGGACAGAATTAATTTATTTATTTCTGGAAAGTGCCATAAATATCTGAGAACAATTTGGCACATAGATAGGAAGAATTAAACTGCTGTGTGCTGTATGTATTCTCCTGCATTGAGCACTATCAGCCAATTCATCCGTAGTGCTCCTGTTCTCAGAACTTCTTTTTCATCTTCATTGATGCCATGTTTTTAGTACAACATTTGATCACAATAAGAACATTTAACTTCACACACATATTCTTTCTGCATTTCCAAATAGCACTCTGTGTCGATAAAAACTTTGTTTTCAACTAACAGATTCCTATTCTTGAAATACGCGATTATGAACCACCAAAAGCTACTGTTTAAATAAGAATCCCCATGAGCCACTACTCACAGTCATAAAACATAATTTGGCAGGCATACTTCATTACTGCACGAACTGTTCACGTAGAAAATTTCTATGATAGCAAAAAACATTGTAATTATGTTTTTGTAACCGTGGAATTTCCTATGTCATCATTTAGTCTAATGATGAAATATGCCTGAAAAATGAGCAAAACTGGTAGATAATAAAACGATTCAAAAGGACGACAGTTCAATTCCACGTCTGGCCACCCTGATTTATGTTTTCCGTGATTTCCCTAAATCGCTCCAGGAAAATGCCGGGATGGTTCCTTTGAAAGGGCACGGCCGACTTCCTTCCCCAATCCTATGAGACCGATAACCTCGCTGTTTGGTCTCTTCCCCCAAACAACCAAATAACAAGTTTTGTTCATTTCAAATACATTCAAGCTACAGTCAACTGTCTGTGTAAAACTTTTCTATACTTTTTAAAAGGTGTATTTTCTCTTGGGGCAACAATGTTTCTGTTAGTACTCTGGTGAAACCGTGCAGTTACATGAATTGCATGTGTAACATACTGTGGCAAATGAAAATTCAGTGCTGGCTAGTAACCAAAAGACAAATCATTTTAAAGTTACTTTTCCATTTCATACTGTCCTTTTGTCTTTCTCTAACAGGTGCTCTATGTATTCTTGTTTACTGACAGTGGAGGCAAACACACAATTCAGACAATTGGATTTCCATGGAATGATGTGTATGATACAGGCCTACAAAGTCTTCTTCCACATTTAGTAAAATACCAAAATAGCCATATAAGACAGGTGACGTCCATCTCAATTTTAATTAATTAAAAAGAAAACTGTATTTTTGAAGTATTGTCCCATTTTTATATTATGTAACATATTTGCTTTATATATATAAGGAATAAGGTGAGTGAATTGCTTGTGTACCTGGGTAAAAGTTACATATTGGACACCCCCCCCCCTTAAATTTTGCAATCTGGTGCCGACATAAGCATTAGCCTTTGCTACTGATCAATTTGTTACTTCAACCAGATTTTCTGCTTTTACATTTGTTGGATTCACCAACTCGCAACCGAATTGTCAACTTTCAACCTAACCCAGTCCTCGTGCTGCATTACAGACCAACCTGTCACAAAAACAAAGATTGAATAATTTTTTTTATTGGAGGGGGGGGGGGGGGGGTGGCTGGATGCTCAACACTGAACATTAGGCTATATTTGAATGTGCGTTAAATCTTTCCATAGAAAAGTTACACAAATGAAAATTGTCCTATTTCAACAGAAATTGAAAGCGAGGAAACTTTTTTTGTTAAGAAAAGTCACACTAACAGACATACCAAAAAAAAGGGAACGTCTAGTAACAAATTTAAGTACCCAACAACATGAATATACCTCCTTAAAGCAATAGTATTATTTTTCCTCATCAATATTTTATGGCCTCAAGTCAGAACAATTACGCTTGAGAGAATGGTGGGCTTGTGCTGACTGTAGCTTGTAAAAGGAAACTTCACGCCAAAGTCAGGAAACCACATGCATACTATGAAGCAAGCAATAAAGCTCCGCCCACTCATGTGGACTTTGCAGTCAAGTTTAGCAGTTATCACTGTTGTTCGTGCGCGCTGCAGCCAGAGACATCTAAATCACTAATATAAATTTTTCACACTTTAGCTTACATAGTTTTATCATGAATCCAGCAACCTGACAGCTGCTACTCTGTAAAAGATGCAAATAAGTGTCTTCATGTGGAAGCATTTAGAGGTAGACTAAAAAGGATGTATATTTTACGAAGTTACACCTTAACGAGTACTGACTACGTGCTGTGGTACCCTCTTTCTGAATAACCAAAGGATATGAAAATGGAGAGGAAATTAATGCAAAATACAGAGGTCAGAAGGTGATTATTACATAAGCAAGATGCATCGCATATCATAGTGTACAAACGTTTATATGGAACACAATGTTCTTGAACGAACAAAGAAAAGAAAGATTTTATAGGGAATAGCAGTTACTCAATGCTAATGTATGTTCTGAACTAAACACAATTTTCTTTATAATTTTTAATCATATAAAGAAAGAACATGTTACTCACTCTTTTAAGTGAGTAACATGCACTACATTTTTCTTTCCCTCTACTCTTACTTCTTGAAACAACCACAAATGAAGTTTCACGGTTTTGAAAAAGAAAATCTCGGAATTTCATGCTGATTAAAAAACAGAATGCAGTTTTCAAATAATCACAAATGCCTCAAAATACAATTTTCTGAACATTACAAGATTTGTCAGTTTTATTACAATGAAAACCTGCGTGAAATTGATATTGATATATGTACAAAGAAAACTATATAAAATCACAACAAATGAGAAATGTGAATGCCACAAACTGTACGAACAATGAAAATATGTAAGTGGTAACAAAGTAGTTGCAGTATGCAAAAGTTACACCAAGAATGATCTATGCATGAGATATGTAGCCTACAGCATAGTGTCAATTAATAGTTTCTCTATGTTTGAAGAGGTCTGCTGCTCCACAACTGTGTACTGAGTTAATGAATATTCAGTTACTCTTAAGTTCTTTATTTTACTCCCTAAGCGGTTTTACACCGAAATCACTTTCTGGTGAAGTCTGAAAATTTTACAGTGGTTAAACCAAGTCAAATAACTTTTTAGCAACTGTAGAGATTATCAATAGCAGCAGTTATCACACACTGAGGAAACAACAGACTAAAAGAAAAGTAACGGAAAGTACAGCTTACAGATACCAGTGTTATGTAGGCCTACATGAAGATTACATACACACATGCCAAACTGAAGTCTATTATAGATCTACAAGTAATATAGTAATTACACATGGAAATTTAGCCTGTATCTTCAAAGCTCCCTTACAAAACACTACAATGAATCCATAGGTAAATCATGAATTCTTTGTGCTATAAAAAATGTTGTACATGTTGTTAAAAATACAGAATCCCTAGAAATAATTTCCCCATCAATAATTACTGAACAGCAAAAACATGGTCTGCAAGCAACTGACTGTGTGTCACGTACATAAAGACGATAAAATACTCATAATCGTCTCAAAGTAAAAATGGTAAAGCCATCATCAACCTGAGAGTTGGTTTCAACATCAGAGTGCTTTACTAGGAACAGTGTTACTGGATGTGGAATTCCACTGTCTTTGTTCAATCTCCGAACTTGCATACCCAGGAAGATGTAGAGGAATGAACATTCTAATGTGGACTCTGGAATTATTGTGCAACTTGGCAGTTTCTACATTAACAAATATGCCCCAAATTGACACACGACTAATGAAGATCCAAGGAATGGCTTGGTATCGAACGCCCAGAACTTTGAATCCACAATCTACCACATTCTGCTGAGCTATTATGATGATGTCTGACCCTCCCCCCCCCCCCCCTTTTCTAAATGGTAAACAACCAAGACTGACCTTAAATGTGGAAACCATAAAAACAATGGGTACTGACCAGTAATAACGAAAAAGAAGAAACATAAAAGACAAGGAGGCACATAAAAAACAAAAACACACACACACACACACACACACACACACACACACACACACACACACACACACACACACACTCTCTCTCTCTCTCTCTCTCTCTCTCTCTCTCTCTCTCTCTTTGAAGGTGTACTAAGAAAGTTCACGGAATTCCTCCTATCATGAAAGGGGCAAACTTGGAAACTTAAAACTGCAGGCATTCAATCTATATATATGGATTAGGCTAATCTGACAGCAGCCTACAACAACCAGTGCATCAAAAATGGTTTTGCTAGTTTATAAGAAACATCAGAACTGTACATGGGAGCAAAAGTTACCCAGAAATAATAAACAGACATGACAGTACAGATTAAATAATGTACACACAAAGAATTAAGCACATTTGATATCCACTTATGACAACGAAGAATAAATGGCATTAAAACAATGTGAGAAGGTATGGAAAAATCTGTATGGAAACAAAATCAAGGCCGCATGTTTCGCAAATTCGAAGGATAAACAGTCGGTAAACGTTGGTAACATGTGCAATATCTGAAACATCTGGTATGTGTCTTATAAATGTTACTGGGGAACGCATAAAGTTCGTTAGAACATAAATCATTGTATCGGCCATATATTGTCCTTGAGATCACATTAGCAATTTCATCAGTATTAACACAAGCTGGTAAACTTACGTCATTACGCATAAGGTCTCACAACATGCAATCATAGCAACTGTCAAGGTTCATCTGTTGGTGTGTGACACTGGATGTGATATTACAATTATAACTAGATCACAGGATACACAGTAGACCTAAATACTAATTGCTTTTCTGACGTATGTCACCACATAACAGATGCAAACTGTCTTCTTATCAGTGAGTAATAAATTGTAAAACTGTGACAACCGTGTGTGCAAACACCATTCCGCATTCAGGCGCAGTCACCTCTGCAAACTCAATAGTTCTGCTACGGGAAAAGAACTCTATTTTCTTTTAGTTGTTTGATAAGACTCAGCGGCATCCCTTCACAAACACCGCTAAATTACATCTGAAGTACATAACGTCTCAATTGGCGGCTCTTACGCCTCAGATATTCCGTGTTAATAGTGTGTTGGTGCTGACGTGAGATGATAACACTCCACACTGACAGTTCACTTTACCTTTATGCAAGTAAATGCACTTCAAAACGAGAGGTTGTGATTTTAAGCTGATGCAGTACATTAGTTTGACAGTTAATCAAGTAATACTCTTTATCATCTTCGGATATACACACATACGACCACGATTAAGTATTACTTGACTCATTTGAGGCTTCAAAGCAACAAATACAAGATCTAATTGGAGCTATTGTCCTAACTACAATAAACACAACTTTTCCAGTTTACATAAACATTGCAAAAATAAATATTTACCTTATCCCTTTCGTGTTCCAAGGAAAAAACTGCAGATTTCCTTTCGATTTTCCTCCAGATCGGTCTAAATACACGCTAAACATGCAAAGCACAATCACACAAATATTACACTAACCTCCATCTGACACCCTACTACTACCTTTGAAATTTATATACAAACTACACCAATCCGCCACAGACGCAATATGAACACTTCGTACTTGTTTCCGCTGCCTTACGAGAACATCGAGGCGCATTCCTTTGTTCTATTTTTATCTGCTATACTTTGTACAGTCTGAATTTCGGCGTTTATTCAGTCGATGGAACTAAATGGCGGATAAACAGCTGATACAGCTGTTGCGTTACGGAAAGTTCTCAATTAATTTATACAGCTTCTCAAAGAACAAAGCTTTATGCAGAGAATCGACCTTCCTTTTCGCTGTCGCAACTAACGAAAGTGATGTTGTCTGGTTGATTATAGACTTTATGCAAAAGATTTTATATAGCGTACATATACAGGCAAAGCCACGAAAACTGAAGAAACAGGCAATAACATTTACCTGTACCGAGACTTTGACAGGTTTCTTATTCGCGCCTTTGTTGTTTCATATCGAATCTTATATAGAGCAATTGCATAACGAATGAATAATCAGGCGTCAATTACGATCAAGTAGCTTTCAAATAAAGAAAATATGGGCAGAATGAATTAGATTATATGCTTATTCTTTCATCCTGGGCTCTTATAATGATACAAGTTTTGTCATGGTAGTACAATGCAAATAAATAGCTAAAAATATATATGCACACAGTATCTACAAATATGCGTTATGAGTGTAGGACAGATGGTCGACAATGGCTATGATGAAGGAACAATCTCGGCACATATTACATCACAAAAAAGAATCCTCTCTTTCTTATTCCGATTTTTAAGACGAATCTTGATAAGAACCCGAACTGGAGGTCAGATGTTACAGATCTTCGTAAATATTCAAGTTCTGTAGCTTTTACATTACGAATAATATCAGATTTTGGTGTGAAACTGTCAAAACTTTGACTTTCTATTCCTATATTCATTCACTAATGGGTTTTGGCAACACGTTCTGTGGTATCTCAAACTCGGTATAAAGTATTTTTGTTCTACAGAACGGTATAATTAGGATAACATGTATAACTCATTCTAGAGTGTCTTGTAGACGACTCTTTAAACATTTGGCATGCTGACAGCAATATTTCAATGATACTTTTCACCCCTTATTTCATCCGCATAAGGAAAGAATTACCAAAAACAGTGAAAAACAATTTTTTTTTATTTCTAACAAAGAAGCCGAATACTAATTCTCTTATTTTTAGCTTTCATAATTAGATACTTTAATAAAGATCTTCGTCCACTATTTGACCACCCTAAAGGTTGATGTTCCAAAAACACTGAAATGTGTATTTATTTTTTGTTCTATCTGAGAAATCAAATATCTATTTTCACAGATGTAGCTTTAAAATGTTTCAATAGTACTTTCATAATGATTTATATTCAAAAACCACTATTTTACTCCCTTTGTGGTTGATTTTGCGAAGATGCTGAAGAATGTGTTTCCATATTTCTCACCAAGAAACCAAATACCAATTCTCGTTGTAATAGATTCAAAATTGTCTTTATAGCGACATACTTGCAAAAAACCTTTCATTCCATGTGTTACACTCTTATGGACGGAATTTGAAAAAAAATCCATTCTTAAACGATGCCTACATATGACATCAACATCTCCAAATTTCAGGTTTGTAACCTTAGCACTTTGGGCTTGGTGATTATGGGTCAGTCAATCAGGACATTGTATTTCACATATATATCTGTATGTATGTGTGTTTGTGTAAAGATGGGTATCAAGGAGAAAATATACGATTCAGTTTAGGTTTTCAATGTCTTTCAAGTTCTTCATGTGTCAAAAAGTCTTTCCTTTCAGTCACTTTTGGGTTTTATTTTTAAAGACATTACGTGAGATATGGTACACTTCTGATTGTTAAGTATTAAAAAGATTTGTAATTAGATATTCATAACTGTACTATACTGTAGGTATGGTTGTAGATATAGCTGCCTTTAATGTTTTATGAATATGATTCCAGGCTGAATTTTAAATCTGCATCAGAATATGTGCTGATTTAAATCTTCTTGGCAAAACCTCCATAAGATACAGGTCATGAGCTTTTTGTTTCCCTAGCAGCCAGTTATTTGTAGTCAGATTGTTTTAAAGCTCTTGATTATACATACCAGTGGATGAAGGTGTACATAGTGTAGTTATTTTATCTTTTCTGCAATTTATGATTTTCTTGTGACTGATGCTTGTAGCTACATTCCCACAATTCCTTTTGATTTTGGTATTGATTACATTGTGGCAGTTTGAACTACTTTGTCTGTTTAGTTTTAGATAGCAATAGCTCTGTTAACCAGAGCTAAGAAATTTAATAAGAACCGTTTTTGCCCATGAAGTTTTCAATGATTCATCAGCATCACAGAAGGCCTCATTTTACACACTATTGATTTGGTGTATGCTGATTACTCAGTTACTTCACTTAATGGGACAGTAAACCAAGTTTTTTTTCCAATAAAATAATTAAACATGCTGTAGTACACTGGGGGAAGATCATTAATTATAATATGAACAATAAAGCCTGAATGGAGTCGTAGGGCTTACCACACATAAAAATAGCTAAACTAAAGCTGATATTCTTAGCTGTGCTAGTAGCACTGTTTTGCATTGTGTTACAAGATATTTTTGTTGTAAATATGATAGTAAGAGACTTCTTACTGGCGCCATAAGTTTCGAATACAGTAAGTAGCAGTTAACGAAAAACTATATAATTCACATGATAGATCTAGGAAAAAACACAATACTCTTTATCATATAGCATCATTAATATTGTCTGTACTAGATCAGATGACATTGATCAATCTTGTCTAAAATTATACTGTGTTTCCCATTAAACTTTCTCTATGATAGAGAAAGTTCGAAAGCTCAGAAAACTTTCATTTAATATGTTAATTAGAAGACAAAATAATAAAGAGATTTTATGATGATTGAAAAGCTTGATAATTATCTCTAGATTATAATTCTGGGAACTCTTTAGGAATTTTTCTAGTTGCCGACATTTTCTACTAAAACTGTTCAATTAGTGAGGTGTCCTACACTGTTTTCATCATTTTCTGTTCTAATATAATTGCACGTATTACTGTGAAATATGTATTGAATGTGCTGAAAATGGTATACCTTTTATCTATAAATTAGTGCTTCACACGCAGCGCTACCAGCTGCCACAGATTGTCTCTGTTTTGTTTTGTTGTGGGCTTTTCTGTTTTGTGGGCGTCTTACACCTTCCTTGTGGTTTCTAGGTAGGGATGTGTTTACATGTTTTAACAGTGTCTCTTATAGTGTTTTTTCTATTCAGTGTTTTCTTGTGGGTGTTGCAGAAATTTTCTTTGTTTGTGTGCTCATTATTATTGCTTGCATTGTCTGTTTCTTGCATTTGCCTATTTCAAAATGAGCAACCCACCTTTCCCACTCCCTGCTCACGTGCCTCAGCTGCAAGCAATAGCTGCAACACAGCTAACACAGATATTTCAGTTTCAGACGCAGCAGATTTCAACTCTTCTAAAAACAGTAGAGCAATGAATGCAGTGCGCATGACTGACCAAAATGCAATTGTAGCTCCAAGTGCCATATCGCCTTTTCTCAAGTGTAACGAACCATAGACCTTGCTGTTGGTGGAGAGGCTTGCGTGCCTCAGTGACACAGAAATCTGTATCGTAGGTGCAACCACAACGGAGGGATATCTGTTGAGAGACCAGACAAACGTATGGTTCCTGAAGAGGGGCAGCAGCTTTTTCAGTAGTTGCTGGGGCAACAGTCTGGATGATTGATTGATCTGGCCATGTAACATTAACCAAAACGGCCTTGCTGTGCTGGTACTGTGAACGGCTGAAAGCAAGTGGAAACTACGGACGTAAGTTTTCCCGAGGGCATGCAGCTTTACTGTATGGATAAATGATGATGGCATCCTCTTGGGTAAAATATTCCGGAGGCAAAATAGTCCCCCATTCGGATCTCCGGGTGGGGACTACTCAGGAGGACGTCGTTATCAGGAGAAAGAAAACTGGCGTTCTACGGAGCGGAGCATGGAATGTCAGATCTCTTAATCGGGCAGGTAGATCAGAAAATTTAAAAAGGGAAATGGATAGGTTAAAGTTAGATATAGAGGGAATTAGCGAAGTTCGCTGGCGGGAGGAACAAGACTTTTAGTCAGGTGAATACAGGGTTATAAATACAAAATCAAATAGGGGTAATGCAGGAGTAGGTTTAATAATGAATAACAAAATAGGAGTTCGGGTAAGCTACTACAAACAACATAGTGAACGCATTATTGTGGCCAAGATAGACACGAAGCCCACGCCTACAACAGTAGTACAAGTCTATATGTCAACTAGGGGCTCTGCAGATGATGAAGAAATTGAAGAAATGTATGATGAGGTAAAAGACATTATTCAGGTAGTGAAGGGTGACGAAAATTTAATAGTCATGGGTGACTGGAATTCGGTAGCAGGAAAAGGAAGAGAAGGAAACGTAGTAGGTGAATATGGATTGGGGGAAGAAAGGAAAGAGGAAGCCGCCTGGTAGAATTTTGCACACAGCACAACTCAATCATAGCTAACACTTGGTTCAAGAATCATAAAAGGAGGTTGTATACATGGAAGAAGCCTGGAGATACTGACAGGTTACAGATAGATTATATAATGGTAAGACAGAGATTTAGGAACCAGGTTTTAAATTGTAAGACATTTCCAGTGGCAGATGTGGACTCTGACCACAATCTATTGGTTCTGAACTGTAGATTAAAACTGAAGAAACTGCAAAAAGGTGGGAATATGAGGAGATGGGACCTGGATAAACTGAAAGAACCAGAGGTTGTAGAGAGTTTCAGGAAGAGCATAAAGGAACAATTGACAAGTATGGGGGAAAGAAATACAGTAGAAGAAGAATGGGTAGCTTTGAGGGATGAAGTAGCGAAGGCAGCAGAGGATCAAGTAGGTAAAAAGACGAGGGCTAGTAGAAATCCTTGGGTGTCAGAAGAAATACTGAATTTAATTGATGAAAGGAGAAAATATAAAAATGCAGTAAATGAAGCAGGCAAAAAGGAATACAAACGTCTCAAAAATGAGACCAACAGGAAGTGAAAAATGGCTAAGCACGGATGGCTAGACAAATGTAAGGATGTAGAGGCTTACCTCACTAGGGGTAAGATAGATACTGCCTACAAGAATATTAAAGAGACCTTTGGAGAAAAGAGAACCACTTGTATGAATATCAAGGGCTCAGATGGAAACCCAGTTCTAAGCAAAGAAGGGAAAGCAGAAAGATGGAAGGAGTATATAGAGGGTCTATACAAGGGTGATGTACTTGAGGACAATATTATAGAAATGGAAAAGAATGTAGATGAATATGAAATGGGAGATACGATACTGCGTGAAGAGTTTGACAGAGCACTGAGAGACCTGATCCGAAACAAGGCCCCGGGAGTAGACAACATTCCATTAGAACTACTGACGGCCTTGGGAGAGCCAGGCCTGACAAAACTCTACCATCTGGTGAGCAAGATGTATGAGACAGGTGAAATACCCTCAGACTTCAATAAGAATATAATAATTCCAATCCCAAAGAAAGCAGGTGTTGACAGATGTGAAAATTACCGAACTATCAGTTTAATAAGTCACAGCTGCAAAATTCTAACGCGAATTCTTTACAGACGAATGGAAAAACTGGTAGAAGCCGACCTCGGGGAAGATCAATTTGGATTCCGTAGAAATATGGGAACACGTGAGGCAATACTGACCCTACGACTTATCTTAGAAGCTAGATGAAGAAAATGCAAACCTATGTTTCTAGCATTTGTAGACTTGGAGAAAGCTTTTGACAATGTTGACTGGAATAATCTCTTTCAAATTCTGAAGGTGGCAGGGGTAAAATACAGGGAGCGAAAGGCTATTTACAATTTGTACAGCAACCAGATGGCAGTTATAAGAGTCGAGTGACATGAAAGGGAAGCAGTGGTTGGGAAGGGAGTGAGACAGGGTTGTAGCCTCTCCCCGATGTTATTCAATCTGTATATTGAGCAAGCAGTAAAGGAAACAAAAGAAAAATTCGGAGTAGGTATTAAAGTCCACGAAGAAGAAATAAAAACTTTGAGGTTCGCCAATGGCATTGTAATTCTGTCAGAGACAGTAAAGAACTTGGTAGAGCAGTTGAACAGAATGGACAGTGTCTTGAAAGGAGGGTATAAGATGAACATCAACAAAAGCAAAACGAGGATAATGGAATGTAGTCGAATTAAGTTGGGCAATGCTGAGGGAATTAGATTAGGAAATGAGACACTTAAAGTAGTAAAGGAGTTTTGCTATTTGGGGAGCAAAGTAACTGATGATGGTCGAAGTAGAGAGGATATAAAATGTAGACTGGCAATAGCAAGGAAAGCGTTTCTAAAGAAGAAAAATTTATTAACATCGAGTATAGATTTAAATGTCAGGAAGTCGTTTCTGAAAGTATTTGTATGGAGTGTAGCTATGTATGGAAGTGAAACATGGACGATAAATAGTTTGGACAAGAAGAGGACAGAAGCTTTCGAAATGTGGCGGTACAGAAGAATGCTGAAGATTAGATGGGTAGATCACATAACTAATGAGGAAGTATTGAAGAGGATTGGGGAGAAGAGGAGTTTGTGGCACAACTTGACAAGAAGAAGGGATCGGTTGGTAGGACATGTTCTGAGGCATCAAGGGATCACCAATTTAGTATTGGAGGGCAGCGTGGAGAGTAAAAATCGTAGAGGGAGACCAAGAGATGAATACACTAAACAGATTCAGAAGGATGTAGGCTGCAGTACGTATTGGGAGATGAAGAAGCTTGATAGAGTAGCATGGAGAGCTGCATCAAACCAGTCTCAGGACTGAAGATCACAACAACAACAACAACAACAACGAAAAAGAAGAGGAATGGTGTGAATGGTTGCTGCAGTATAAAGCTCACATCATTGCTCACAAAGTATCAGGTACTATGAAACTACATTACCTTTTGTCAATGGTAGGAAGTGCAGTCTTTCGCCTCATTCATAAATAGTTTCCCAGCGCCACCCAGAGTCAACTTTCCTATGTGAATGTGGTGGCAGCTGGTACCAATACTTTCATTGCGTGAAAAGGTCAGAATAAACTTATCACGAGCGGGTAAGTGATTTGAAGGGTATGACGAGGAAATGCAAATTCAAATATGCTTGTGGTGCTGTATATTCAGGTGTTATATTGCGTGATGCGATCTTGTAGAATGTAACTGATGTCAAACTTAGAGAACTGATTTTGAAACAGATCCATCATTTCATCACAGAGTGCAAATTCTAAATCAGTATCATTCAGATGCCATAGTGGATGATAAATTTGAGCAGCCACCAATTTGTCAGGTTGAATCGTCCTGTGCTCATGACTGGTCCAGTAGGCAGCAAGACCATGCATGCACCAGACCGTGCAAACAGTTCTCTAAATACGTGGCTACATCTGAGAATAGAATTAAGTCATGCCATCAGTACTATTTACGCCACAAACAACAATATTGCACATCCAGACAAGTACAGTGTTACACTTGTGCCAAGAAAGGTCACATACAATCTGTATGTTGACAATGGAACAAACATAAGAATTCTGCCCACTGACAGAAATCAAGTCACAAGGCCTATATAATCAATGAAGTGTATTCAAAGCCTGCTGCAGGCATTAGCAATACTAGCAAGCAAACAGTTTCTCTATTGCTATGCCAATCCAACAAACTTTTTGTTAATTTGAACCTTAGTGGAAAACGTGTAAATTTCAGTTGGACACGAGTGCCTCTGGAACATTGCTGAAATGTAACACATATGAACTGTTATGCTTCCCATGTCTGTCTAAAACTAGCACACACCTGATGGCTTATAATGGACAAGACATTCCCGTTCTCGAAAAATATACTTTGCGTGCTATGTGTCACTCGCATACACGAACTGTAACTTTCACTGTGCTACAACCACCGATTGTAAGAACACATTTGGCCTTGATTCGTTTGATTTTTTTGGTTTTCGAAGTTAGGACAATGCGTTGACACTCACTGCTTTCAACGCCAAAGACAGTGTATAATAAAACCATGGATTACACAAGGAATAAGGATTTCCTGTAAGACAAAAAGGAAAATGTATCTGTCGACCAAGAATAGCTCCAATGCTGATGATTTAGCTAAATACAAGGAATACTGTAAAACATTAAAAAAAGTAATTCAGACGTCTAAACAAATGCACTACGAGAAGAAGATAGCAATGTCAGGGAACAAAATAAAAACAATATGGGATATAGTGAAAGAGCAGACTGGTAGAGCCAGAAAGGAACAGCAGCAAATAGCACTAAGGGTAGATGACACATTAGTAACTGATGGGCATAGTGTGGCAAATCTATTTAACAAGTAATTTATATCCATTACTGATAGAATGAGACTTTCAGGATCAGTAAATAATGCCCTAGAATACCTGAAACTAGCCTTCACAAATAGCTTCAAGTACATGAATACATCACTCACTTCACTAAAAGAAATAACTTCCATAATAAAATCTTTAAAAACAAAACATTCTAGTGGGTACGATGAAATATCAACAAAGTTAATTAAGGCATGTTCTTGTGAGTTTAGTACAATTCTAAGTTACTTGTGTAACCAGTCAATTATAACTGAGACATTTCCTGACTGGTTAAAATATGCAGATGTTAAGCCTCTATTCAAGAAAGGGAATAAAGAGATACCATCAAACTACAGACCGATTTCACTTTTGCCAGCATTCTCAAAAATTTTAGAAAAAGTAATTTACAGGCAGCTGCTCAACCATCTGACCACAAATAACATATTATCATGAACACAGTTTGGATTTCTGAAGGGTTCTGATATCGAGAAGGCTATTTACACCTACAGTGAAAATGTGCTTAATTCGTTAAATAACAAATTACAAGCAGCAGGAATTTTCTGTGATTTGTCAAAGGCATTTGATTGTGTGAACCACAACATCCTTTTAAGTAAATTAGAATTCTATGGTGTCACGGGCAGTGCTGCAAAATGGTTCAAGTCAAACGTCACTAACAGGAAACAAAGAGTGTCAGTGCAAGGGACTAGTGAATTAAGTCATCAGTCATCATCAGAATCGGAAGAAATTACGTGTGGTGTCCCACAAGGATCCATGTTAGGGCCATTGCTTTTTCTTGTGTACATTAATGATCTCTCATCAGATACACTACCAGAAGCAGAGTTTGTTTTGTTTGCAGATGACACAAGTATTGCAATAAATAGTATGTAAAGTGTAGTTCTAGAAAGATCTGCTAGTGATATTTTCATGGATATTAATAAATGGTTTAAAGCCAACTCACTGACATTAAACTTCGAAAAGACTCACTGTATGCAATTCAGAACCTGTAAGAGGTTTCCACCCAGCATATGCATAAAATACGAAGAAGAACAGATAGAAGAGATTGACAGTCTTAAATTCCTGGGATTACAACTTGATAATAAATTCAGTTGGGAAGAGCACACCACAGAACTGCAGAAATCCCTTAACAAATCTGTATTTGCAATCCGAGTGTTAGCAGACATAGACGACATAAAAATGAAAAAGCTTGCATACTTTGCCTACTTTCATTCCATAATGTCATATGGTATAATATTTTGGGGTAACTCTTCAAGTCAAACAAAAGTTTTCAGAGTCCAAAAGCGTGTAATACTTATTATTTGTGGAGTAAATTCACGGACGTCCTGTAGAAACCTCTTCAAAGAACTGGGTATACTAGCTGCCTCTCAGTATATTTACTCATTAATGAAATTTGTCCTAAATAGTATATCTCTTTTTCCAACAAACAGCTCGCTTCATACATACAATACCAGGAACAAAAATGATCTGCACAAGGACTTAAAAGCACTTACTTTAGTTCAAAAAGGGGTCCACTACTCAGGAACACACATCTTCAATAATTTGCCAGTAAACATAAAAAATTTAGTTACAAATAAAGATCAGTTTAAAAGGAGCCTGAATGACTTACTAGTGGCCAACTCCTTCTACTCCATTGACGATTTTTTTAATAGAAACAAATGATGTATTGTATATATTCATACTATTAGTATTGTTATTTCAGCTTAAAAAAAAATTGACATGTTCCACATCCACGAGGATCGCCTCAGCTCGGATCTATGGAACGAAAAACTAATCTAATCTAATCTAATCTAAGCTTGCTGAAAGAATTCCCTAAACTCTTTTCTGAAGGTTTAGGCAAGCTAACTATTTTGTTGCACATATTACTATGAAAGAGAATGCTCAGCTGAAGTTTCGCCAGGTCAGAACTACTCCCATTGCATTACGGGAGAACGTGGTTGGTGAACTTAAGGAATTGGAAGATAGCTGAGCTACTGCGCCCATACAAGGTGCCTCTGTGTTGACTTTAAGGGGAGCCTTAACGATGAAAATGATAAAATTAACGTTTATTGGTTTTTTCATTATAAAATTATTTGGAGTTTTCTGAGTAAAACCAACCAAGTTTCAACCTTCTAAGTGAATTCTAAGTGTGTTTTTTTTTCGCTGCAAAGTTGACGCTTCGCATAAACGGTTGTAGCGACTTAGTGCGTCACCTCTGACGGCGCCGCTCGCTGGCTGCAGGCAGGTTATCTTTTCGGAATTAGACAGTGTTTTGTTTTCCAACGTTTATGTCTTTATCTCTGTGACAAGTGACTGTTCATATTGATAAACACAAACGCTGTACCGTGTGTGTTGACTTGTGGAGTTCGTTTTGTGTTGTTTAGCTGTTCAATTTCGCGTATTTGACGAATTTTGCTCGTTCCTGTTTTACGTATTTGGTTTGTGGATATCAATAAGGCCCATTTCAGCAATCGAGTGTTTAAGAAAAGGGGCAATGAGTGGAAGAAGAAATCTTTTGTTGTTTCGAAGGGAGATGCTGCTCAGACTGCTTCACCGGCTACTCCAAATGAATATGATAGAACTTCTTTCAGCAAAAAACGTGACAGCAAAGAAAAATTTGAAAACTATGAAAGTGACAGTAATGATGTGAATCAAATAATTAACATTGCCTTGCTCTCTAACATTTTGAAACATAACGTATTATACCAAGTTTGCAAAGAAACAGGACTGGTAGCTTCACACATTGGTTTGGCATGTAAAATGTTATTGAAGTCTAATAAATGTGCCGCAGAAGTTTCGTTTTCTAATTCTAACAGTATTCCTGATATTGGTAATAGTGGAAAGAAGGTGTATGATATAAATGTTAGGCTAGTGTGTGGCTGGTGTTGCATTGGCAAGGGCAGTGCTGCAGGGACAATGTTATGTGGAATTATGAACTTGCCAAAACCACCAACCAAGTTGGGATTTAATGAATTGGTGGGATCTTCTGCTGAAGATATTTCTCAAGCAACAATGAAGAAAACAGTTGAAGAAGCTGTGACAGATAATGGGAATTGTAGAGATTTAACTGTTGCTTTAGATGTATCATGGCAACGTAAAGGTCATAAGTCTCTAAATAGAGTTGTGACAGCTACCAGTGGAGACAGTTGCAAAGTAATCGATGTTGCTATTCTCTCAAAACATTGTAGCTGTAAGGGCAATATCAAGGACGAACATAGTGAAAGCTGTGAAGCAAATTTTCACGGCACAAGTGGAGCGATGGAAGTAGAGTGGAGACAGTTGCAAAGTAATCGATGTTGCTATTCTCTCAAAACATTGTAGCTGTAAGGGCAATATCAAGGACGAACATAGTGAAAGCTGTGAAGCAAATTTTCACGGCACAAGTGGAGCGATGGAAGTAGAGGGAGTGAAAGTAATTTTTTCCGAATCACAGGAATGGTATAATGTGTGATACACTAACTATCTATGAGGTGGTGATTCTAAGGGATATAAACCTGTAGAGGAACTCAAACCTTATGGCAATGAAATTCACATTAAAAAACAAGAGGGCACTGGACATGTGCAGAAGTGCATGGGTGCTTGCTTAGTGATGGTAAGACCCTTGGAGGAAGAGGAAGATTGACAGATGAAGCAATTGATAGATTGCAGAGGTATTATGGGTGTGCAATTTGGCAAAATACAAGAAGCATTGAGCATATGAGGAGAGCAGTATGGGGATTATTGTTTTCATACTGCATCAACAATTGAGCACCCACAACATGCACTGTGCCCCGCAGGTGATGACACATGGTGTAAGTACCAATCCAGAAAGGAATATGCCCATAAAAACAGTTTGCCAAATGCTGTAATTGATGCAGTTAAGCCTATATTCAGAGATTTATCACAGCCAAGTTTATTGGAAGTGTTTACATGGGAAAACACAAAATCCAACTGAAAGTGTTAATAATTTAATTTGCATTAGGATTCCCAAAAGATGTTTGTACAGACAAAAACATTGCATTTTCGAGTGTATGATTCAGTTGCAACATACAATGAAGGAAACATTATCAGATGTGATGTGCTGAAACGCTTAGGTTCCCAACCAGGACACAACACCAATTCCACAATGCACCTAATTGATGAAGAAAGACTAAGAGGTGCTGGAAGAAGAGATAAAAGCCTACAACATGCAGCAAAAGGGAAGAAAAGACCAGTGAAAACGAAACTAACACTGCAAAAAGAAGAGGATGCTGATAATCCACCATATGGGGCAGGAATGTATTAAATAACTTTGGAAGCCATTTCCCATAGCTTTAAAATTTTCATCTTTGAGGAACATTTTCTCAAAAACTGCTAAAAGTATATCATTGAAATTTATACACAATATTGTTTATTTCTTTTCCTTCATTTTTATAACAAATTGTAAAAAAAATATTGTATAGCTCAAGAGTTATAGAAGAAGAAGTGCAAAATTTTAGAGAAAAAAATTAAACATCTGTTTAGGAAAATTGTAAAACAGAAACCATTAAATATTTCTTAACATGGAATTATGACTTTGTAGAGAAATATTCACTGGACACGTAGTCCAAATTTCAGAACAATATGTTTAATGGTTTTAGAAAAAATGCTCCTTCTATTTGCTAAAATTAACATGGAGGAGATGGATCATTTCCACTCCCTTTATTAAGCCTACCGTCAATCCACAAACTGTGACTGATACTTATCTACTGCCACACCCAGAGGATCTCATGGACAGATTAGGTGCTGGTCACTACTTTTCAAAAATTCATTTGTCCAACACATATCTTCAAATACCACTAGACCAAGCATCTCAAACAGTTTGTGTTGTGAATACTCATTTGGGCTTGTTTAAATACACACATCAAAAAAAGTTTGGCATCAACCCCGTTCCCAGAACTCCTGAAGACAGACATTGACTGTGGATATTGTATCACAGACAGTCCCTTTGACTGTTCAGACATTGTGGTGTTTTTTTAAAATTATATTTTGATTAGATTATTATTCTTCTGTGAAGATTCAGAAATCTGTTGTGAGTTTTGCACCACTTTTTGGCGGGAAGAGCAAAGACTTTTCAAAAAAGTTAAGTACTGTATGTCATATTTTATATGTCGCCTGAAATCGTTTGCAGAAGATATAGCGCTCTCAAGACCAAGAACAGAGTTCGCATTGCCACTTAATTTATTTATGTCGTGATCATGTTCGATCACGACCGGATATGAGACACAGCAACTACAAACAGAGAAACCTAAGGACCAGACAGAGCTGGAAATTTTCTTTGCTATACTACATCACACATTAAAAGAAGTTGGATTTAAATCGCAAACAAGGTAAATAGCAATGCGCTTTCTGCCTTAACCACGACGTTTGCCGACCTGCAGTCAGACCCTGGTAGCTGTATAAAAACTATAAAAACATCGTTATTTCTGTTGCTATTAATACGAGATGGATAGCATAGAAATACTTTAAGTAATAAGCAGGCACTACTGCATTTGAGAGCACAATAACTTATTTAATTACCTAGGGTCAGTATTGCTAGCAATAGGTTCCGTACAATTTCAATTTTCTATCTTTCTGGCTGTTTAACATCTTCGATATTTCATCTTAGATGCACACACAAATTCTGACATAGCACTGAACAATAGTAATATTTTATTATAACTAATTAGTGATTGTGGACCACGCCATATACGCGTCTGCTGTCTTTAAAAAAGTAGCATGACTATGTTAACAGAAGAGGATTACAATTCTTCAGCTGTCAAAAATAAGAAACACAAAATATCTCTATCGATACAATTTATTAACAATTCGTATTCCACGCCATGGCGCGTAAGGTATTCTTTGAAATATCAGGTGGTCACTGCTCAGCGATGATCTAAGAAGTTTTTACACAGATAGGTTTTATGAACCTGCATGGTTAGATTATCGAATGTAAGTTTATTTAAGCTATCGAACAGATACTAATATTACAACATGTCACTAAACCCGCCCAAAGATGTAAAAAACCATGCATGAGCAGCGCCTATTAGACGCAGGGGTCCAACAGCCTTCCACTAGAAAGGAGGTACATGGATCGTGTTGACTGTACTTCAGTCATGCCTAGACAGTCAATAAAAAGGTTCGATCGTGTCCCCATTGTTACTTTGTGCCAGGAGGGGCTCTCAAAAAGGAAAGTGTCCAGGCATCTCCAGGGAACCAAAGCGATGTTGTTCGGACATGGAGGAGATACAGAGAGACAGAAACTGTCGATGACACCCCTCGCTCAGGTCGGCCAAGGACTGCTACTGCAGTAGATGACAACTACCTACAGGTTATGGTTCGGAAGAACCCTGACAGCAACGCCACCATGTCGAATAATGTTTTTCGTGCAGCTGCAGGACATCGTGTTATGACTCAATCTGTGCACAATAGGCTACACGATGCTCAACTTCACTCCCGATGTCTGTGGCGAGGTCCATCTTTGCAACCATGGCACCATGCAGCGTGGTACAGATAGACCCAACAACATGCTTAATGACCCACTCAGGATTGGCAGCACATTCTCTTCACCGATGAGTGTCGCATATGCCATAAACCAGACAATCATCGGAGAGGTATTAGGAATCAACCCCGTCAGGTTGAACGCCTTAGACACACTGTCCAGCGAATGCAGCAATGTGGAGGTTCCCTGCTGTTTTAGGGTGGCATTATGCGGGGCTGACGTACGCCACTTGTGGTCATGGAAGGCGCCATAAAGGCTGTACGATACGTGAACGCTGTCCTCCGACCGAGAGTGCAACCATATTGGCAGCATGTTGGCGAGGCATTCGTCTTCATGGACGACAATTCGTGCACTTCTTGTGGATGACTTCCTTCAGGATAGCGATTAGAGAGGCCAGCATGTTCTCGAGACATGAACCCTATAGAACATGCCTGGGATAGATTGAAAAGGGCTGTTTATGGATGATGTGACCCACCACCCACTCTGAGGAAACTACGGCGAATCGCCATTGAGGAGTGGGACAATTTGGACCAACGCTGCCTTGATGAACTTGTGGATAGTATGCCATGACGAATACAGGCGTGCATCAATGCAAGAGTACGTGCTACTTGTCATTAGAGGTACCGTTGTGAATAGCAATCTGGACTACCACCTGTGAAGGTCTCGCTGTATGGTGGTATAACATGCAATGTGTGTTTTCATGATCAATACAAAGGGCGGAAATGATGTTTACGTTGATCACTATCCCAATTTTCTGTACAGGTTCCGAAACTCTCGGAACTGAGGTGACACAAAACTTTTTTTGATGAATGTATTTGCGTTTGCCTTTCGGCACTGCTTCCGCACCCGCCATTTTCCAATGGTATTTGGAACAACTGACTGCTGAAGCACCAAACTGTTCAAACTATTTGGACAGTATTGTTGTAGCAGGTCGTCCAGCTGAAGAAAGCATTGCAAATTTGCGTGCTCTATTTCGTGTGCTATCTGATGCAGGACTAAAGTGTAGATGGGAAAAGCGTAATTTTTTAAACTTCAGTTGCACTGTCTTGATCACGTCATCAGTAGTCGAAGTGTACATCCTCTTGAGTCACATTTGTTAGTCATATATTGATATAAAACAACCTCTTGTTTTCCATTCCTTTTTCGATACCCTAATGAAATACTCTTGGAAGAGGCAATTCATTGAAAGTTTCGTAATTCCAATTGTATCTAATAAGTGATTTCGTATAAAACATTAAATTTCATAAAATTTATTATTTCATTTGTTTATTTGTATGTCATATTCGTCCAATATATGCCAGCATTATTTTGCATTCACTTATGAAGCCATAATTAAGAAAAATTAGTTTGGCGTTGTTGTTTCTCACTGTTTTGTATGATGTGATTATATATTACGTAAAAATCTTTTGTATTGTATATGCCTGTTTGGGCATGAAATACGAAATGTTTTGTGTATAGTTATTCATAATAACTTTGAACTTTTAATTGTTAATTTTATAAATTTGCACTACAGTGTTGTTAACTTCATTGGTAAGAATATATAAAAAGGGGAAGCAGAATGCTCAGAAAAGCTCAGCTGGAGACAGTTAACAGACGCGACCACTGTGTCGCACGTAAGTGTAATAATATAATTGTTGTACTACAGTTTTGTGACTATGTAGCCTGTTATGTGGAACTTTGTGCAGTTTGTCATTAATAATCCACTATAAAATGATTTGGTTCCTGGATTATTTCATGGAATTCACGTAACTAGATCCAGTTTGCAGATGAAATGGACCAGGATGATGACTTCAGCAGCAGCTGCAGGAAGCAAATTACTCCGAGTCACACTGAACTGAGATATGTACATGCAATGAACTAAACTTTATACGTCACTGCAGAACTAATTACTAAAGTGTAACGTTTGGAAACTGTTCTAGCAGTAATCATATGTATTTGCATGAAATACACTCCTGGAAATTGAAATAAGAACACCGTGAATTCATTGTCCCAGGAAGGGGAAACTTTATTGACACATTCCTGGGGTCAGATACATCACATGATCACACTGACAGAACCACAGGCACGTAGACACAGGCAACAGAGCATGCACAATGTCGGCACTAGTACAGTGTATATCCACCTTTCGCAGCAATGCAGGCTGCTATTCTCCCATGGAGACGATCGTAGAGATGCTGGATGTAGTCCTGTGGAACGGCTTGCCATGCCATTTCCACCTGGCGCCTCAGTTGGACCAGCGTTCGTGCTGGACCTGCAGACCGCGTGAGACGACGCTTCATCCAGTCCCAAACATGCTCAATGGGGGACAGATCCGGAGATCTTGCTGGCCAGGGTAGTTGACTTACACCTTCTAGAGCACGCTGGGTGGCACGGGATACATGCGGACGTGCATTGTCCTGTTGGAACAGCAAGTTCCCTTGCCGGTCTAGGAATGGTAGAACGATGGGTTCGATGACGGTTTGGATGTACCGTGCACTATTCAGTGTCCCCTCGACGATCACCAGTGGTGTACGGCCAGTGTAGGAGATCGCTCCCCACACCATGATGCCGGGTGTTGGCCCTGTGTGCCTCGGACGTATGCAGTCCTGATTGTGGCGCTCACCTGCACGGCGCCAAACACGCATACGACCATCATTGGCACCAAGGCAGAAGCGACTCTTATCGCTGAAGACGACACGTCTCCATTCGTCCCTCCATTCACGCCTGTCGCGACACCACTGGAGGCGGGCTGCACGATGTTGGGGCGTGAGCGGAAGACGGCCTAACGGTGTGCGGGACCGTAGCCCAGCTTCATGGAGACGGTTGCGAATGGTCCTCGCCGATACCCCAGGAGCAACAGTGTCCCTAATTTGCTGGGAAGTGGTGGTGCGGTCCCCTACGGCACTGCGTAGGATCCTACGGTCTTGGCGTGCATCCGTGCGTCGCTGCGGTCCGGTCCCAGGTCGACGGGCACGTGCACCTTCCGCCGACCACTGGCGACAACATCGATGTACTGTGGAGACCTCACGCCCCACATGTTGAGCAATTCGGCAGTACGTCCACCCGGCCTCCCGCATGCCCACTATACGCCCTCGCTCAAAGTCCGTCAACTGCACATACGGTTCACGTCCACGCTGTCGCGGCATGCTACCAGTGTTAAAGACTGCGATGGAGCTCCGTATGCCACGGCAAACTGGCTGACACTGACGGCGGCGGTGCACAAATGCTGCGCAGCTAGCGCCATTCGACGGCCAACACCGCGGTTCCTGGTGTGTCCGCTGTGCCGTGCGTGTGATCATTGCTTGTACAGCCCTCTCGCAGTGTCCGGAGCAAGTAAGGTGGGTCTGACACACCGGTGTCAATGTGTTCTTTTTTCCATTTCCAGGAGTGTATATCTTTGAGTGGTGGAGGCCAAAGTGATGAATAACAAAGACACTCCCATGATCACACGTTCTTGATGCCATTGGAACACAAGTATATCAACAAACTTTTCAAATTCTCTGTTTAATCAAATAATCTTTTAATAATTACTTTTGTTGTATTTTTGCCACAATTCCAGTCTCACCCCACCTGCAAAAAAATTTCGTTACGATGTGACCTGTCAGATCCTCACAATGTCACAGAATTGCAGTAAGTCTTAAGGAAAATGAAGTATTATATTCTATTCATACCGAATGCTGTACAAACCGCAGTTCCACTGTCGCAACAACAACGCTTTGTTTGGACAGATGAGTGCCAAGAAGCTTTTCAAAAACTTTGCATTCCTCAGTGATCAATGCTTGTTTCACTTTGATCCTAACAAACCAGCTGTGATGAAAGTTGATGCTTCTTCTTATGTAATCGATGCAGTGCTTTCGCACAGATTTGGTGATAAAGACAGACCTATTGCTTTCGCATCAAAAGTGTTGTCCAAAGCTCAGTGTAACTATTCACAAATAGAGAAATAAGCATTGGCTATTCTGTATGGTGTCACCAAATTCCACCACTATTTGTATGACAGAAAATTCTACTTAGTAACGGATCACAAACCACTACAGTTCTCGTTTCATCCGATGAGACCGGTTCCTGTACGAACTGCTCAAAAATTGCAAAGATGGGCGTTGTTGTCTCAATACCAGTACGAGACTGTATCGTCCGACAGCTCAACATGGTAATGCTGAAGCACTTTCTCGTCTTCCGATTGGCCCTTATACAGACTTTGACGCTTCTGCTGCATCTTGTTGTCACATCGATGCTCACGATTCTGAATTGCTTCAATCTTTTCTTCTGAACTATAGGAAAACTGCACAGGCCACGGAAGCTGATTCAGATTTGAACATTTTGCTAAAATACAATCGCACATCTTGGCCTCGCTCATTGCATAGCATAAAGAACTCTGTAGTGTGCCGATACTTTGCACGTCGGCATAGCCTCGCTATACAGAAAGGTGTGACTCTTGTTCAGAATGACAGTGGAGAGTCAAGTGTGTTGATCCGCAAAGCTTTTCAGTAGAAGCGTTGCAGTTACTTGACCAAGGACACTGGGGGATTGTTCGTACGAAACGGTTAGCGCGTTGACACTGTACTTGGCAGGGTATGGACACCCAAATAGAGCATATGACGTCACTGTGTCACGCATGTGCAGAAAATCACAGTCCGCTCCGTCACAAATATTCTCTTCTTGGCCTCGCAATCACCATGACAGGGTGTGCACATAGCCTCCACAGGTCTTTTTTGGGACATTCGTTGGTTGATTGTGGTAGACTCTTACAGAAAGTTTCCTTTTGCTGTGCCAATGAACTCGACAACGTCACATAGAACAGTCGAGGCGTTTTCCTCTATTTTTTGCCCTCAAGGTTTGCCTGAAGTCATAGTGTTGGAAAACGGCTCTCGGTTCATGTAAAATGAATTTGACACATTCTGTGAACACAATGGCATACAGCTTGCAACTAGGGCACCGTCCCATCCACAGTCAAACGGCGAAGCGGAACATTTTACCAGAGCCTTGAAGCAGCAGATGACCAAACTTCGCTCCGCACACACCAGGGATCAAGCATTGCAACTGTTTCTCGTCTCCTATCGCATCCACGAGATGGACTATCGCCAGCGGAATTGCTTCATGGCTACCGACATCGGACGCTGCACCATCTGCTCCACCTCCCTCAGCATCCAGCACCGAGAAAGGCCGCAAGTATAGCTTCACGCCTCATGATTGCGTTTTTCAGAGCTTTTAGCGGCAGCAGACGGTGGGCGTGAGGCAAGATCATTCGTCGACTTGGCGCGTGCACGTATCTCAATTCAGGCCCAGACGGACTGCGGCGCCGACATCACAACCAAATTCACCACTGTCATGTGCCCAGTGATCCTTCTGTATCTTTTCCCCCAGATTCATGGATTCCAAGGACAGCGTGGCCACAGCGGCCGCCAGAGGGTGTCATCACGACACCACGGGACGACCCCATGGAGACGGAGCCTTCGCCTCCTCCACCTCCTCTCGTCCTACCGATGGAGCTGGACCCGCCCACGCCGCAGTGGGCAACACCTTCTGCATCTTGGTATGGGCCTCAGGAGGTGGACGCGTACACTTCTGGCCATTTTCCAGCTGGCGTTGCCACCTGAGCGAAGGCCGGATGGTGGGGACTACTGAAAGTCTGGTGTCCCCAGCAGCCACAGCTTCTGCTCCATTGGAGCGTCCACGCTCCTCCTCCCCCAGTTGTCGTGCTCTATGTACGACAACGGTCCGTCACTTTGGGGGGGGGGGGGAGGAATGTTAAGAGGTCAGCCAATCGCACGCTGATCCCTCCAGGACGACAATGCGACAGCAGCACTCCCTAGGTGAAGAGGACATAAGCATCGCGTCCGAGTGGTGTCAGCCAGCTTAGATTACAGCTTCAACGTTAGCCACTTCGTTACCCAACGCAACATAGCTTCATCATTCGCAATCTTTATGTAGCACAGACTTGTGTTTGGCTGTTCTGAAGAAGTCTGATTATTTTGTATGTCGCTCTTTGCTTGAAACACATCTATCAAAGTTATTTAAATTCATTAATACGAATTGTTTGATTGTTTGTCTAACAAACCGAATATGTAGAATTCCTAGACTCAACAGAATTAACTGACGTTAAAAAAGATGTTATAATGCAAGAGCTGCCTCCAACATTGGATCAGGTTCGAGTAGACGACTATTACGTTTTGGATTTCGACATAATGCAAGATATTGCTGGGATTTTTATAAAATGGAGATATGTGACTGCCTAATATCAAACTATGGCTTGTGCTGTAAGGAGACTGCCAAGGAAGCAGCAGTGTGATTGTTTAACCTGGATGAGTTCCAGTTGTTGAGTAAAGAGAGTTTTTCACGCCAAATCACAAACCCAGGAGTGGGCAAAGTTGTTGGTAAACACTCTATAGATTTTATAATGTGACCGGAGATTTGCATGTGGTAAATTTTTACGTCTTCTTCAGCTAAACAATATGGTATTACCAGGCTGCAGGCTACAAGATACTGCTACAGAGTGGGTCACTGTTTGAGGCTGTGCAATACTGTCTAAGCGTATTACACAGAATTTACAATGTCCTCCAGTTTACACTGTGCTAACCGCTTCCATCTGGCATCAGTTAACGAACAATATACAGAACATCTGCTGTGTGGTGTTTAACAACGTTCTGCATATTGTCTTCTGGGATGATAAGACGTAGACATTGCTCCCTCCTTAAGAGAACAGCGTCTCAGTATTGCGTCCTCCTAGTCCGGGAACGAGTCATCGGTCCTGCATACTCCGACTCCTAATGACTGATGTTAGCCCTGGTGGTGATCTTCTTAGAACTTCCTTTGCCGCTACGATCTTCGTCACCTTTCCGCTTGTTACCTGTCGCTGGAGCTTCGAAATTACCCTGGGTTGCAGGATCCTTATAGGGCTTCATTCAAAGGACTTGGGACCATATCTTTGATTTTTCGACGTCTTGCATAGAGATCGAAATCTTCAACTTCAAAAGTAGCGTCAGACAACTGTTTTACAATCTTATAAGGTCCAAAGTAGCGCCTGAGGAACTTCTCAGAGAGACCAACCTTCCGAACAGGAGTGAAGATCCAGATGAGTTCACCAGGCTGGTAGACAACAGGGCGGTGGCTCGTGTCCTACCTTCGGCGATCGTTTTCTTGAGCCTGCAGCATGTGGAGTCGAACTAACTGCCGAGCTTCCTCATCTCTGTTTAACACCTGGCCGATGTTGTCATCGTCTACGTCATCAGGATGTAATGGATACACAGTGTCCATCGTCATAGTCGCCTCAATCCCATGCACCAGGAAAAATGGCGTAAATCCTGTGGTGTCTTGTTTGGCGGTGTTGTAGGCAAATGTCACGAAAGGTAGCACCTCATCCCAGTTGCTCTGCTCAACATTGACGAACATTGATAGCATGTTGGCTAAGATCTTATTAAGGCGTCCAGTAAGCCCGTTATTTTGCAGATGGTAGGCAGTTGTCTTGTGATGAGTAATGTTGCACCGACAGTTTATCTCTGTCAAAGATTCGAATGAAAAGTTTTCCCTCGATCTGTAATTAATGACCTTTGGGCACCGTCTTTTAATACAATGTCTTCCATGATGAATTTGGCTTCCGCGAATGCTTTGGCTATTTTCACAGCTTTTGTAATGGCATAGCGTGTCAGATAATCAGTGCAAACAATAACCCACCTATTGCCACTAGCAGACGTTGGAAATGGTCTGAGGAGGTCAATATCAACACGCTGGAAAGGCATTTCAGCAGGTGGAATTGGTATGAGTCGGCCAGGTGGTTTCTGAGGAACTGCCTTTCTCCTCTGGCACTCTCAACAGTATGAGACATAGTGTCAGACACTCCTAAATAAACCTGGCCAGAAAAATCTCTTTCGGATCCTATTGTATGTCTTAATAAATCCTGAATGTCCGGCCTCAGGTGTGTCATGGAATTTCTGTAGAACATCTAAGCACATGTGTTTAGGAATCACTGGCAGCCACCTCTTTCCAAACGGATCAATGTTTTTCTTGCAAAGTAATCCATTAACTACCTTAAATTGTCCTTTCACATCCTCTGACTAGTTCAAGGCAATCATAATTTGAGATATCTTGGCGTCCTTCTTCTGCTCAGCAGAGAGATCCTGGAGTGCAACGAGACAGTCACTATCTTCATCAAAGCGTTGATAGTATTGCACAGGTTTTCTTGAGAGACAGTGGCATCTTGGTGTTTTCTTCCTTTTTTGTACACTATGGTAATGTCATACTCTTGAAGATGTAGTGCCCACCTGACGAGTCATCCTGTTGGATCCTTAAGACCCATCAACCAACAAAGTGAATGATGGTTTGTAACAACTGCGAATGGCCTTCCATAGAGATACTGTCGAAATTTGCACATGGCCCAGATAACAGCAAGGCATTCTCTTTCTGTAGTTGGGTAGTTTCTCTCAGCTTTTGTAAGTGTCCTAGAAGCATAAGCTATAACCTTCTCTTTTCCATCTGAAACTTGCACCAGAACAACACCGATCCCATACCCAATGGCATCTGTGTGTAGTTCTGTAGGTGCTCTCTCATCATACAGACCAAGTACAGGGTCAGTGGTCAGAGCTTTTCGCAGCACATCGAAAGAATCTTGTTGAGCACCACCCCAGGTAAATTTAGCAGCGGATTTTAAAAATTCTTGGAGTGGCCTGGCTTTGATACAGAAGCCTTTGATAAAATGACGGTGATAAGAACATAATCTGAGGAAGCTTCTCACATCTCAGATACTTTTAGGAACAGGAAATTCCGTTATAGACCTCACCTCTTCTGGGTCTGGCCGCACACCTTCGTTTGAACAAGGTGTCCAAGTACACTCCTGGAAATGGAAAAAAGAACACATTGACACCGGTGTGTCAGACCCACCATACTTGCTCCGGACACTGCGAGAGGGCTGTACAAGCAATGATCACACGTACGTCACAGCGGACACACCAGGAACCGCGGTGTTGGCCGTCGAATGGCGCTAGCTGCGCAGCATTTGTGCACCGCCGCCGTCAGTGTCAGCCAGTTTGCCGTGGCATACGGAGCTCCATCGCAGTCTTTACACTGGTAGCATGCCGCGACAGCGTGGACGTGAACCGTATGTGCAGTTGACGGACTTTGAGCGAGGGCGTATAGTGGGCATGCGGGAGGCCGGGTGGACGTATGCGTGTTTGGCGCCGTGCAGGTGAGCGCCACAATCAGGACTGCATACGACCGAGGCACACAGGGCCAACACCCGGCATCATGGTGTGGGGAGCGATCTCCTACACTGGCCGTACACCACTGGTGATCGTCGAGGGGACACTGAATAGTGCACGGTACATCCAAACCGTCATCGGACCCATCGTTCTACCATTCCTAGACCGGCAAGGGAACTTGCTGTTCCAACAGGACCATGCACGTCCGCATGTATCCCGTGTCACCCAACGTGCTCTAGAAGGTGTAAGTCAACTAGCCTGGCCAGCAAGATCTCCGGATATGTCCCCCATTGAGCATGTTTGGGACTGGATGAAGCGTCGTCTCACGCGGTCTGCAGGTCCAGCACGAACGCTGGTCCAACTGAGGCGCCAGGTGGAAATGGCATGGCAAGCCGTTCCACAGGACTACATCCAGCATCTCTACGATCGCCTCCATGGGAGAACAGCAGCCTGCATTGCTGCGAAAGGTGGATATACACTGTACTAGTGCCGACATTGTGCATGCTCTGTTGCCTGTGTCTATGTGCCTGTGGTTCTATCAGTGTGATCATGTGATGTATCTCACTCCACGAATGTGTCAATAAAGTTTCCCCTTCCTGGGACAATGAATTCACGGTGTTCTTATTTCAATTTCCAGGAGTGTATTTTGATTTCTTTTGCTCCAAAGAGACACTTTCTTCGATTAAGTTTCAGTTTGCCTTGTTGGAGACACTTAAGAACGGTCTTCTGTCTTTTTAAGTGTTCATCGAATGTCTCTGAGAACACTATAATGTCATCTAACTAACAAAGACACATTGTCCGCTTCAGGTGACGTAGGAGATTATCCATCATCCTGTCAAAAATTGCTCGTGCATTACACAAACCAAACAGCTTTACCCTAAACTCGTACAGGCCCTCAGGGGTGATGAATGTAGTTTTCTCACGATCAGCCTCATCTACTTCGATTTGCCAGTATCCCGAGTACATGTCCATGGTTGAGAAAAACTTAGCCCCCTTCAGACAATCTAGTATGTCGTCAATTTGTGGAAGGGGGTAAACGTCCTTTTTAGTTATCTTATTAAGCTTCCTGTAATCAACACAAAAGTACCAACCGCTATCCTTCTTCCTGATGAGAACCACTGGTGATGACCACGGGCTCTGCAAAGGCTGAATGATGTCATTCTTCATCATTTTCTCTATCTCGTCGCGATTTATTCGACGTTCCATTGCTGACACACGTTATGGTCTCTGGCTTATTGGTTGATGGTCTCCAGTGCTAATCCAGTGCTCCACCATCGATTTGTCTAATTTGCTCGTCACCTGTGGATTGAAGCATTCAGAGAACTCTTGAAGAATGGTAAGTAGCTTCTTCTTTTGTTCCTTAGTGAGACATGGTGATAGTCAAGCTAGAAGATCTTGTCTCATAGTGGTAGCGCCTGTTTCGCCCACAGACTCAGCATGGAAGGTTTCTATGACACTCAGCTGTTTGGCAATTAACAGCCCAAAGTTTGCTATGCACATGCATCTTGGAAGGGTCTGCAGTTCTCAACAACAGTTAACTATCCACAGTTCACCAGATTCGTTCTTAAACGAGACGACAGAGGCTGGGATGACCAAGTTATTCTTCAGTGGTATGCTTCTCTTACATTCCACTACAAGGACCATAGGTTGATGCATGGCATGTCATATGAGAGTTACCTTTCTAGCACTGACTGCAGGAATGATCACTTCATCCAGCACACACAATCTCCACACTCTCATATGTGCATCTTCCTGTCCACAGTATTTCATCTCGTCTAGCATAATCTTCGAGGGACCACAATCTTTAATGGCCTGAGAAGCTTTCAAAAAGTCTATCAGAGAAGGACGTCATGACTACACTCTTGTAAGACGACGAATTCTAAAGGCTGTATATGGCTGCTTATACACACATCTTCCTGTAGGTTTTACATATTTCCCATTAGCCACCTTCAGCAGAGATGTTTTGCTGTAGACGAATAGAGTTTTCTGCAACTGGCGACGGCACTTCTCCGAAATGACTGAATATGGTGCTCCAGAGTCCACAAGAGCTTGGACTGATCAGCCATCCATGAGGATATCGACGTAGTTTCCTATCATTTTTGTAGTGATCGACAGTGGAGGATTTTTCTCTTCAGCGGCCTCACCTCCAAGAAAGGTCGCACCCTTTAGTTTTCCAGGTTATAGCCGCTTGGTGATCGGCTGGAGCCTCTAAACGGTGATGAAGACCTCGATTGGCGTGTTGAGGATCGTCCTCTCCAGCGACTAGCTTGCAGCAATGGTGACCTACGTCATCCTGCACCCACAACTTCTTGTTCAACTTCGTCGCCCCGGAGTTGGCATCAGCTAAGATTGGTCTGCTGTCTTCTGGCACGGGCGTCATCAAATATCTACCGCCTTTCTCGACAATAGCGCACCACATGTCCTGGTCGTCTGCAGTGGAAACATACTGGTTGGTTATCCTGGGTCCTCCAGATGTTGGTCTTCCTTGGTGCCCAAACAGGTTCCTCATGCGGCATTGTAGGAACATAACTTCGCCTGAGTCTCGACTTTTTAACCGTTTTAAAGGGAAATGAAGGACGAGAAACTGGGTTCAATGTCTGTTCCACTTCCTCCCTTATGACCTCTTGAAGCGTCTCGTTTTGTTCGCCGTGCAGTCCATGTGCCTTCTGAACTTCCTCTCTCACTATCTGACGAAGAATCAGTTCCTTCCTCCATCACAGACATCGATATGACGTGTGGAAGCCATTCAAACTTCTTGGGTGTAATTCTTTTTTGATGCATTGCCTCGATATACTGGCACCATTTTATGAAGTCGTCTGCTGTCGAAACCTCCTTCAGGTGTAGGGCTTGATACATGTCCTCAGCAACACCCTTGGTGAGATGTGCAACCTTATCTTCCTCCTTCATTCTAGGATCCACTATTTTACACAGCTCCAAGACGCCTTGAACGTAGGATGCTGTAGTTTCTTCTGGACGCTGTGCCCTGCATTTCAATTTGTCTTCAGCCTTGCATTTCTGTCGTTGTGTGTCGGCAAAATACTTACACAGTTTCGCCTGGAATAATTCCCAGCTTGTGAGCTTCTCCACATTGTTCTCATACCATTGCTTGCCAGTGCTCTCCAAGTAGAAAAATGCGTTAGCCAGACACACGGTGTTATCCCAATTGTTAAATGTGGCTATATGCTCATATATCTTCAGCCACTTGTTTGGATCTTGGCTATCATCACCAGAGAACCATGAAGGATGTCACATGTGGTGGCACACATTTGCTGTCATTGTAGCGTCCTCTTCTTCGTCTGTCTCCAATAGATAGTGATCTGTTGAATAAGGCTTGAACTGGGGTTTCTCGCCACGTAAACAGCGGCTCTGTCGTGGCCTGATGGGAACCACTGTGTCGTGCGCTATCACAAATTCCAATACGCAGCATCTCCACCAGAATAATGTCACGTAGAAGAAGGTGTATTTAGGTGAATGATGAACACTAACGTCACTTAATGAAGGTTTATTCAGCGCTTGCACATACAAGAGCCCAGGAGCGAACTGCCTCTGGACAGAACACATACGATATATGTACAGTTTGTAACGTCTAGAAAGAAACAAAAACAACATATTATGTAGTAACGAGAAAATTATATGTATCATATTGTGTTATTGTATAAAATTATGTATTTTTTTTTATTATTTATTTTTGAGAATATCTGCGTCGGCGAGTAATGAAACCGCCACAGACGATAAATGTCGAACAAAGATTAAAATAAGTAACTAGTATATAATACGTGACAAACATCAATTTCTTTGTCTTCTTCTTCATCTGGGAGTCGAGCGAGTAAGATATCCTGTGTCGTAGTAGCGAACGCTAGTGTAGCATTCTTTTGTCGAGACTAAGAGATGTACGCCATTACGTGTGAATTCATAAAGGTGTGTAACAATTGAAATATTTAAATGTTTTAATAGAGTTATGTAAATGAAAACTTGCATTATTAATTGTTAAAGCTTGCTTGCCTATTATCCCATCCTGTTGAGACATTTTTCAGTTATATAAATATTATCTGTGGTGCTGAGCTGCGTGGCGAACGAAAGAGACGCTGCCGCGGCGTATTCAAACGACTTCCAATATAGTCTATCATACCGCAAGGAAGCGGTAAAGTAACAGTAAAATAATATTATTTCTTTTAGCTTCCAGACTTGCAGAGCAGATCAGCAGATTTTATGATGTGTTGCAGGTTGACGCGGGCTGCTGATAGTATATAACTCACAGTACAAATAAGTTAATGTACCGTCAAAATCTAATAGGAATCTTGCTGTGCTCCGTTCTGGTCTGGCAAACTTTATAGTGAAAACGTATTTTTTTAATAAGAGTCTCATGTTCTTGTGCTAGTCGTGGCATTGAATGGTGTTCTACCGAGAAACAAAATCCACTGCAAAATTTTGTTGTTGAACGATCATACGAACTGTAACATCAGTGTTCATAACCAAGTAATTTCAATTTTCAATAACTATAAAGTAGGGAAGATATGTTGATTTTTAGAATGAGTTACAGTCACGAAAAAACGTTCCTTTAATTGTAGGCCAGATACAGAACAATAAGATCTCAATATATATATTTTGCTTTGTTAAAAGGTAATGATGAAAAAGAAATTCAAAGCACGGCATTACTAACAGATATTTCGCGGCTCTTTTCGTATATGCGAGATTAAAAAACGCGAAACTGTCGCCCAAAAACGCGGGGCCCGAATTTGCAGTGGCCACAAAATTTTTATGTATTTTCCTTTCAGTGTCTATTGTTATATATGTATATATATATGTATTTAGTGACAAATGTATGTATGTGTATCATGATTAATGCAATGTATTAATGAATGTGCAACTACTCTTTCATGAAAAAACGTACTACTGCAAGCGAGTCAGAGAAGACGATCCTGATAGTACTGAGAAATTGTAACGACTACGTAATCCGGGGGCAGCCGAACCCCGAGATCAGATAAACTAAAGGTAAGACTACAGTGTAGTTGTCCTGTTTGTAGAAGCTGAGCTCCAGTGAAGTGATCTCATATCGCTAGTGGTGTGCATATTGTGCGTAGTTTGATGTTAGTGTTATGACAGGACAAAGTTGATGGTAGATAGTAATTTTAGTGGGCAGTGTAGTGCAGATAAATTAACGTATTTTGTGTGCAAGTGGCAAAACTGTCAGATTTTGTGTTTGAGTAAGCAATTCAGGATTATGGTTAAGTTGCGTAGTCAACGTCCGAGCAATATGGATACTGAGGAACAGCCATTAGTTAGTGCAGGAAATGTAGAAACGGGTGCATTAAGCAGTACAAGTACTCTCTTTGAGGATATACCATGCGAAAATGTGGGGGCAGGGGCACAGGAAGTGGTGCCACCGCCCACTAGTGCTCAAGGAGAGGTAGATAAAGAAATTACACCACCTCCAGAAAAGCAGGAACCAGAGAGTGGTAATCTTCCTGGCGAGTATTCACTTCAGGCAATATTAGAGCGCGTGCTGGATTACCAGGCAAAATTCGCGCAACAACAAGCTGAAAAAGACGAAAAAATTGAAATCTTTCTTGCCCAGCAAGAGGAGCGAGATCGCCAGCAAGCTGAGCGGGACCAGCAACTTGTGCAATCGTTAGAACATATGAAAAAGGAGATTGCCTGTATGAAACAGAATTATGAGTCGATACCTAAGGCCGTGCAGGAGTTGACTGTACAGGTCAACAACCTGCAAGTAGCAAACACTAACATGGTAGATGAGATAGGTGTCTTAGCCAACCGGTTAGAAAAGCTAGAGGTAGATTCCACACAGCTTGTAGAGCAGAAGTGGAACGAACAAGCGACTAAAATTGAAACCGAATTCAACTCATGGCTAGAAGTGAAGGAGAGTGAGATCGAAAAAAATATTAATTCTAAGGTACAAGCGGCAATAGCAGATAGAAATTCCGAATCGTTCAGTACCGCAGTAAATAGTCAGGTACAGAACGACGTGCAAACCATCAAACAAATACTCAGTGAGGATATTCCGCAGTGGCAAGTGAATATTAACAAACGGATATCCGACTTGGAAAAGGGTTTAGCACAAAGCAGAAAACATCTTGAACATGAAACTGTGTCGCCAACAGCCAATGTTTTTGGCAATGAACAAACTTATACGCGACACAACAATGGTGAATCTGTAGTCGATAATGCGAAGAGCTGTAGCTTCGGTTCGGAGCAGACAGCATATGTCCCAGGAGCAAATTCATATAGTTCAAAAATATTAGTTGAAGAAAGTTTAATCAAAAATAGGCAGTTTCAAACGTTTACTACTGAACGGAAGTCAGTACACCCAGTAGTATTCATAAAAAGCTTTAAAAATATCTTGCCTAGTGTGTGGAATGAAGCACAGAAAATTCAATACATAATGTCATACATTCAGGGTGATGCAGCGTTGTGGGCTACGGAAGTAGCAGACAGCTGCATGACATATGAACGGTTCGAAAGGGCGTTTCTGTCGAAATATTGGTCGCCTTGTATACAAGAGCGTCTAAGAAAAGAAGTATATAATCCCGAACCGTACTCACCCCGTCTTGGGAATTTGAGACGGTATTTTGAAAAGTATATAAACAAAACGCGCTACTGGGACGAGCCTATATCACCAAGAGACATAATAGGACTACTAAAATCACATTTACCCATTCATATCAAAGAGAAATTAATACACGTACCAGAAAGCGACATGGAAAACTTCCTGTCTGTTCTAGATTCAATAGACTTGATCCAGGAAGACGCAAAATCAGCGTGCGATCACTCGCGGAATAATGGATCAGGGTGTAAACATGACAGAAATAATAGTGCACAAAACCACAACCATGGAAATGGTGGGGGTGGTAACAAGCGGCAAGAGCATTCGCAAAATGGTAGTAATGGTAGAAGCCAGAACGGGTATGGGCAACCAACTTATAACAAAAAGCGTCGATTTGATGACCGGTACGAATCCGGAATGTCAGGGACCAACCGCTGGAAAAATGCGCGAGGTCAGTGGCATAGCAATTATAGTGATAGTAATCGAAATTGGCATCAGAATCAGAGAACAAGCCCAGAGCGACAGGGTAATGACCGGTATGACAACAATAGACAACCACCGCAAAACGCGCCTATTGCGCAGCCGTGGCGGTCTACAAATCAGAATGTACACATAGTGGAGGTCACGGACAATAGCCGTCCAAGTACCTCACAAGTAAGCAATCCAACAAACTAGGATCGGCCTCGATATGCTCTCCATCGCTGGCCGAGGGGTGGAGTGAGAGCAACACGAATGATAATAATATACCTGGAATATGTATGCTACGATACAACGACGGTATCAGTATGGATAAAGATCTACTGAACGAACCGCACGAATGTAAGAAAGATAATAACGAAAATGTGCAAGCCATAACAGAAGCGAAAATCAATGATGTTGCAGTGAATATAATCATCGACACAGGTGCCTCAGTCAGTGTAATGAGTATAGAGTTATTTAAAGCACTGGGAAAAGGACGTAGCATACCGACTTTCCCGGATAATAATTGTAAGGTGTCTGGAGCCATAAGTGCACAGAGCCAATTAGTTAAATACCAGGTGCAGGTAGAGATTTGTAAGGAGGGCGAAGCCATAGTGAGCTCGTTCCTCATTGTTAAAGGATTTCGCGTTTTTTAATAACGCATATACGAAAAGAGCCGCGAAATATCTGTTAGTAATGCCGTGCTTTGAATTTCTTTATCATCATTACCTTTTAACAAAGCAAAATATATATATCGAGATCTTATTGTTCTGTATCTGGCCTACAATTAAAGGAACGTTTTTTCGTGACTGTATCTCATTCTAAAAATCAACATATCTTCCCTACTTTATAGTTATTGAAAATTGAAATTACTTGGTTATGAACACTGATGTTACAGTTCGTATGATCGTTCAACAACAAAATTTTGCAGTGGATTTTGTTTCTCGGTAGAACACCATTCAATGCCACGACTAGCACAAGAACATGAGACTCTTATTAAAAAAATACGTTTTCACTATAAAGTTTGCCAGACCAGAACGGAGCACAGCAAGATTCCTATTAGATTTTGACGGTACATTAACTTATTTGTACTGTGAGTTATATACTATCAGCAGCCCGCGTCAACCTGCAACACATCATAAAATCTGCTGATCTGCTCTGCAAGTCTGGAAGCTAAAAGAAATAATATTATTTTACTGTTACTTTACCGCTTCCTTGCGGTATGATAGACTATATTGGAAGTCGTTTGAATACGCCGCGGCAGCGTCTCTTTCGTTCGCCACGCAGCTCAGCACCACAGATAATATTTATATAACTGAAAAATGTCTCAACAGGATGGGATAATAGGCAAGCAAGCTTTAACAATTAATAATGCAAGTTTTCATTTACATAACTCTATTAAAACATTTAAATATTTCAATTGTTACACACCTTTATGAATTCACACGTAATGGCGTACATCTCTTAGTCTCGACAAAAGAATGCTACACTAGCGTTCGCTACTACGACACAGGATATCTTACTCGCTCGACTCCCAGATGAAGAAGAAGACAAAGAAATTGATGTTTGTCACGTATTATATACTAGTTACTTATTTTAATCTTTGTTCGACATTTATCGTCTGTGGCGGTTTCATTACTCGCCGACGCAGATATTCTCAAAAATAAATAATAAAAAAAAATACATAATTTTATACAATAACACAATATGATACATATAATTTTCTCGTTACTACATAATATGTTGTTTTTGTTTCTTTCTAGACGTTACAATGCCCCCTGGCAGCAACTGACTAACGTTAAGAATGTTCGGCAATATGCTGCCACTAACGTCTGTTTGGTTATTGTCTGTTACCTTGGTTGGAACATTCACTTTAAACTTCTTAGTTCTTTTACACTGTAGGTTTAATTACACTTTTTATACTGTTCTTACACTTTGCGAGGTGACCATAAACCTAGTCCCAGGGTCATTACATTTATCTGGCTCCCCCATTCGGGCTACGTGCGATCAGAAAACCTGGGAAAACTGCGCCGGAGCCATAGTCATCTCGCCTGGTTTGTTTTAATACCCAGTTTGATCACAAAAAGGTTCAGACTCTATCCAATGTTCACAGATAACAAAGGCTATTTATGACAACGTGTTAAACTTTTAGTCTCTTTGTTACCAATATACCTTCTACCCTTTTTCACATTTGTGTTCTGTATTGCAATGAAAGTCACTCATTAAATAGTTTTACAATGGTATAATGAATCGTCTCTGCACTTACTCACGACAATTGTTTTAAAATGTTCTAGCATACAGCAAGTTTACTTCATTAACATGACGAAAACATATTATATCTATACATCACTGAACCGATGAATACTTTGAGTCTGCATCGAGTAACTAAAGAAAAACACAATGTTTGTCACGTCATTTCGTGTCCAATATACCGTTTTCATATTAGTGCATTAACCACATAGTTGATAATTCATTTGAATGACAACAATGTTGTACGGAGCGGGCGGCGCGAAGCAATTGTTGAGTCGCGTCGTTTGGAACGCCGCGTGCCGACGGCCGCTGGGTTCGACGACCGGCTCTCAGTAACAGCGACGTCGTGCTGACGTGGCGCAAGCCGTCGCGAACCGCGCCGAACCATTCGCCGATGTCGGTGAGTTGCCGTGGTTTACCGCGACCGGCCGGCTGGCGGCAAGGCACTCGTATCTGCTTCTCCGCATGGCTCCCCGTCGTAGTGCATGAAACAAACATTCCACAACGGTGTACTGTCTCTAAGGACACAGATTACTAGCTGTGGAAGAAAATGCAACTTGTTTAAAAGTGTTTATTGTTCATTACGCCGTCGCTTCGCTGGTATGCACAGGATGTTTTGGCATGATAACAGGTTTCTTGTGGCATTGTGACACTGGTATTCAGGGTTCGTCACACGCACATTGTACTACACACTTTCACTTGTTCTCACGGTTGATACACTGCCAGAGCGTCTTTCAACACGCGAAAATATTTCGGTACACACATACTAAATGTCTCCGTCGAGCGATGTTTGTTTGAATCGACTCCGACCGGATCACTAACTACCGTTTTTACTCACAGTGTACTACTGTTCGTTGAGCACTGCACTATGACAGTTAGTCACTCAACACTTAACTTATACCAACGTATATATTGGTGCAGATACAACTGTCATTTTCTGTCCCTACTACACACAATATTCCGTCCTTTCCTAGGTTGTTTATGCACACAGTTTATTTTTAATGCATAACAACTGTTCTTAGCATAATCACTCTCATCTACATTGAGTCCATTGTGTTACCTTCTCATTACACGCTTTTAATACTATTACTAGGCATATATTGCTTTTTTGTAATTATTTAAAGGTGTGTGATTTTTTTTTTGTACATAGCTTTCCTTTCCTCTTTTAGTGTAGCTTGCCAGGTTATCACCCATCTAGCAAACAGATTTTACCATGTGCATGACAGCTTGACTTGGGCATATTGTTCAATAAATACTTCATTTAGTACTAGTATTATTTTTAACGGTCCGTCCTACAGGACTACAGTGTAGTTTCCGCGTAACTTGATTCGCGTACCGCGTAATTAATATTCAAGAACGTGTGCCAAGTACACAGGCTTCAATTGAAGCATTAATACATACAAAGCATAGGTTACACGGAACGGTTTTGTTTCTTATTGGATTCTGCTCCAGTGTCGTTCTCAGATCACTATTGGCAGTAAACATTACATCACATAATTATTTCGTACTACAAAGTCAATTTTTGGCTAGTATAGACTCTCTCTCAGGGTTCCTTGATTCTAACACAATTACATCTGCTACATATTTATATGAGATTTCATCGTTAATTGTACTTACTTACTACAAAATGATTCAAGAAATTAATCATTATTTTATCAACAAAAGATTATTCATTGCTTGAAGAGCATGTAGTCTTTTAATGACACTAACTGTCTGTAAACCAAGTCTTCCATTTGCATATTATTGCTCAGTTTACTGATTCTACTTCCTCAAAATTGTAACTATACATAAATTCTTTCTTAAAACTGACATACTTATACTCTAAAACACAAGTGAAATCTTCTTACCACTACTATTTACATCAGACATGTCACTGAATAAATAACTTTACATCTTTACGTGGATACAGTCCTTTTATTTTCCCCGTCTGGGGATGTGCTAACAAATAGCTACATTCGTGTGCCAACATCTTCCGAATCTCTTTAGCCACTACTTCCCTCCTCGACCAAGGGATGGAGTAAGTTGCGCGACAGTATGTTTTGTGGGGCATCACCTCTATGTGATAGTGGTACCCTTTGACTATTCCCGGTCGGTCGGTAAATACCATAGTATATTCCGATAGCAGCTGCGTCAACTGTTGCCCGTCTGGTGATGTGCTAACAAATAGCTACATTCGTGTGCCAACATCTTCCGAATCTCTTTAGCCACTACTTCCCTCCTCGACCAAGGGATGGAGTAAGTTGCGCGATAGTATGTTTTGTGGGGCATCACCTCTATGTGATAGTGGTACCCTTTGACTATTCCTGGTCGGTCGGTAAATACCATAGTATATTCCGATAGCAGCTGCGTCAACTGTTGCTTTTCGATATCGCTTATACCTTCAGATTCCTGCACTTTGGTTTGAAATGTCTCAACATTTGTTTCAAAATTTCGATCCTCTAAATTCGGGTAATAGAGGTGTGCTACATGTGAAAAATCATCGAGGTGTAGTACCCAGGGGTTCCTACATTTGATATTAATTCGATTACAACATGGCACAAGTACCTCCTTCGATTTCATCATAGACAACTCAATCCTCCTACCTTTATTAACTATGCTTAGTTTCCCCAAGGAGAGGTCGATCACTGCGTCCGTCTCATGGGGAAAATCTACTCCCAGAATGCAGGCCACCTTTAGTCCTTTAACAATGAGGAACGAGCTCACTATGGCTTCGCCCTCCTTACAAATCTCTACCTGCACCTGGTATTTAACTAATTGGCTCTGTGCACTTATGGCTCCAGACACCTTACAATTATTAACCGGGAAAGTCGGTATGCTACGTCCTTTTCCCAGTGCTTTAAATAACTCTATACTCATTACACTGACTGAGGCACCTGTGTCGATGATTATATTCACTGCAACATCATTGATTTTCGCTTCTATTATGGCTTGCACATTTTCGTTATTATCTTTCTTACATTCGTGCGGTTCGTTCAGTAGATCTTTATCCATACTGATACCGTCGTTGTATCGCAGCATACATATTCCAGGTATATTATTATCATTCGTGTTGCTCTCACTCCACCCCTCGGCCAGCGATGGAGAGCATATCGAGGCCGATCCTAGTTTGTTGGATTGCTTACTTGTGAGGTACTTGGACGGCTATTGTCCGTGACCTCCACTATGTGTACATTCTGATTTGTAGGCCGCCACGGCTGCGCAATAGGCGCGTTTTGCGGTGGTGGTCTATTGTTGTCATACCGGTCATTACCCTGTCGCTCTGGGCTTGTTCTCTGATTCTGATGCCAATTTCGATTACTATCACTATAATTGCTATGCCACTGACCTCACGCATTTTTCCAGCGGTTGGTCCCTGACATTCCGGATTCGTACCGGTCGTCAAATCGACGCTTTTTGTTATAAGTTGGTTGCCCATACCCGTTCTGGCTTCTACCATTACTACCATTTTGCGAATGCTCTTGCCGCTTGTTACCACCCCCACCATTTCCATGGTTGTGGTTTTGTGCACTATTATTTCTGTCATGTTTACACCCTGATCCATTATTCCGCGAGTGATCGCGCGCTGATTTTGCGTCTTCCTGGATCAAGTCTATTGAATCTAGAACAGACAGGAAGTTTTCCATGTCGCTTTCTGGTACGTGTATTAATTTCTCTTTGATATGAATGGGTAAATAAGATTTTAGTAGTCTTATTATGTCTCTTGGTGATATAGGCTCGTCCCAGTAGCGCCTTTTGTTTATATACTTTTCAAAATACCGTCTCAAATTCCCAAGACGGGGTGAGTACGGTTCGGGATTATATACTTCTTTTCTTAGACGCTCTTGTATACAAGGCGACCAATATTTCGACAGAAACGCCCTTTCGAACTGTTCATATGTCATGCAGCTGTCTGCTACTTCCGTAGCCCACAACGCTGCATCACCCTGAATGTATGACATTATGTATTGAATTTTCTGTGCTTCATTCCACACACTAGGCAAGATATTTTTAAAGCTTTTTATGAATACTACTGGGTGTACTGACTTCCGTTCAGTAGTAAACGTTTGAAACTGCCTATTTTTGATTAAACTTTCTTCAACTAATATTTTTGAACTATATGAATTTGCTCCTGGGACATATGCTGTCTGCTCCGAACCGAAGCTACAGCTCTTCGCATTATCAACTACAGATTCACCATTGTTGCGTCGCGTATAAGTTGTGCGTTGCCAAAAACATTGGCTGTTGGCGACATAGTTTCATGTTCAAGATGTTTGCTACTTTGTGTTAGACCCTTTTCCAAGTCGGATATCCGTTTGTTAATATTCACTTGCCACTGCGGGATATCCTCACTGAGTATTTGTTTAATGGTTTGCACATCGTTCTGTACCTGACTATTTACTGCGGTACTGAACGTTTCGGAATCTCTATCTGCTATTGCTGCTTGTACCTTAGAATTAATATTTTTTTCGATCTCACTCTCCTTCACTTCTAGCCATGAGTTGAATTCGGTTTCAATTTTAGTCGCTTGTTCGTTCCACTTCTGCTCTACAAGCTGTGTGGAATCTACCTCTAGCTTTTCTAACCGGTTGGCTAAGACACCTATCTCATCTACCCTGTTAGTGTTTGCTACTTGCAGGTTGTTGACCCGTACCGTCAACTCCTGCACGGCCTTAGGTATCGACTCATAATTCTGTTTCATACAGGCAATCTCCTTTTTCATATTTTCTAACGATTGCACAAGTTGCTGGTCCCGCTCAGCTTGCTGGCGATCTCTCTCAGCCTGCTGGCGATCTCGCTCAGCTTGCTGGGCAAGTAAATTTTCTGTTAACTGGCGATCTCGCTCAGCTTGCTGTGCATGAAAGATTTCAATTTTTTCGTCTTTTTCAGCTTGTTGTTGCGCGAATTTTGCCTGGTAATCCAGCACGCGCTCTAATATCGCCTGAAGTGAATACCCGCCAGGAAGATTACCACTCTCTGGTTCCTGCTTTTCTGGAGGTGGTGTAATTTCTTTATCTACATCTCCTTGAGCACTAGTGGGCGGTGGCATCACTTCCTGTGCCCGTGCCCCCACATTTTCGCACGGTATATTCTCAAAAAGAGTACTTGTACTGCTTAAGGTACCCGGTTCTACATTTCCTGCACTACCTAATTGCTGTTCCTCAGTATCCATATTGCTCGGACGTTGACTACGCAACTTAACCATATTCCTAAATTGCTTACTCAAACACAAAATCTGACAGTTTTGCCACTTGCACACAAAATACGTTAATTTATCCACACTACACTGCCCACTAAAAATTACTATCTACCATCAACTTTGTCCTGTCATAACACTAACATCAAACTACGCACAATATGCACACCACTAGCGATGTGAGATCACTTCACTGGAGCTCAGCTTCTACAAACAGGACAACTACACTGTAGTCTTACCTTTAGTTTATCTGATCTCGGGGTTCGGCTGCCCCCGGATTACGTAGTCGTTACAATTTCTCAGTACTATCAGGATCGTCTTCTCTGACTCGCATGCAGTACTACGTTTTTTCATGAAAGAGTGGTTGCACATTCATTAATACATTGCATTAATCATGATACACATACATACATCTATCACTAAATACATATATATATATACATATATAACAATAGACACTGAAAGGAAAATACATAAAAATTTTGTGGCCACTGCAAATTCGGGCCCCGCGTTTTTGGGAGACAGTTTCGCGTTTTTTAATAACGCATATACGAAAAGAGCCGCGAAATATCTGTTAGTAATGCCGTGCTTTGAATTTCTTTATCATCATTACCTTTTAACAAAGCAAAATATATATATTGAGATCTTATTGTTCTGTATCTGGCCTACAATTAAAGGAACGTTTTTTCGTGACTGTATCTCATTCTAAAAATCAACATATCTTCCCTACTTTATAGTTATTGAAAATTGAAATTACTTGGTTATGAACACTGATGTTACAGTTCGTATGATCGTTCAACAACAAAATTTTGCAGTGGATTTTGTTTCTCGGTAGAACACCATTCAATGCCACGACTAGCACAAGAACATGAGACTCTTATTAAAAAAATACGTTTTCACTATAAAGTTTGCCAGACCAGAACGGAGCACAGCAAGATTCCTATTAGATTTTGACGGTACATTAACTTATTTGTACTGTGAGTTATATACTATCAGCAGCCCGCGTCAACCTGCAACACATCATAAAATCTGCTGATCTGCTCTGCAAGTCTGGAAGCTAAAAGAAATAATATTATTTTACTGTTACTTTACCGCTTCCTTGCGGTATGATAGACTATATTGGAAGTCGTTTGAATACGCCGCGGCAGCGTCTCTTTCGTTCGCCACGCAGCTCAGCACCACAGATAATATTTATATAACTGAAAAATGTCTCAACAGGATGGGATAATAGGCAAGCAACCTTTAACAATTAATAATGCAAGTTTTCATTTACATAACTCTATTAAAACATTTAAATATTTCAATTGTTACACACCTTTATGAATTCACACGTAATGGCGTACATCTCTTAGTCTCGACAAAAGAATGCTACACTAGCGTTTGCTACTACGACACAGGATATCTTACTCGCTCGACTCCCAGATGAAGAAGAAGACAACGAAATTGATGTTTGTCACGTATTATATACTAGTTACTTATTTTAATCCTTGTTCGACATTTATCATCTGTGGCGGTTTCATTACTCGCCGACGCAGATATTCTCAATAATAAATAATAAAAAAAAACATAATTTTATACAATAACACAATATGATACATATAATTTTCTCGTTACTACATAATATGTTGTTTTTGTTTCTTACTAGACGTTACAAGGACTAAAGGTGGCCTGCATTCTGGGAGTAGATTTTCTCCGTGAGAGGGACGCAGTGATCGACCTCTCCTTGGGGAAACTAAGCATAGTTAATAAAGGTAGGAGGATTGAGTTGTCTATGATGAAATCGAAGGAGGTACTTGTGCCATGTTGTAATCGAATTAATATCAAATGTAGGAACCCCTGGGTACTACACCTTGATGATTTTTCACATGTAGCAGACCTCTATTACCCGAATTTAGAGGATCGAAATTTTGAAACAAATGTTGAGACATTTCAAACCAAAGTGCAGGAATCTGAAGGTATAAGCGATATCGAAAAGCAACAGTTGACGCAGCTGCTATCGGAATATACTATGGTATTTACCGACCGACCGGGAATAGTCAAAGGGTACCACTATCACATAGAGGTGATGCCCCGCGCAACTTACTCCATCCCTTGGTCGAGGAGGGAAGTAGTAGCTAAAGAGATTCGGAAGATGTTAGAGTGGGATATCATTGAGCCCTCTTTCTCTCCATACAGTAGTCCTCTTGCAGCAGTGGCGAAAGCCAATGGAAAAATCAGGCTAGTGTTAGATGCGAGGGACATTAACAAAATTATTATACCTGTCCGGACTCGTCCAGAGAATTTAGATGAGCAGATACAAAAATTTCATGGAGTGCAGTACTTGACCTCGGTCGATCTTAAAAGTTCATATTGGCAAATCCCACTTACACCGGAATCAAGGAAGTACACAGCTTTCATATTTGGAGGTCGAAGTTACCAATTCAAGGTACTTCCCTTCGGATTGAATGTGAGTGCTGGAGTATTTATTACTGCTCTAGACACGGTACTAGGTCCAGAGTTGTTAGAAAAAATCACAGTATATGTTGATGATCTGGTAATCGCTGCTGCTACTTGGGACGAACATATGGAATTGCTGCATAGAGTACTAGAGAGATTTAAGTAAGCAGGTGTGACAGCAAATTTAGAAAAGTCAAAATTCGGACGAAATAAAATTAAATTTTTAGGCCATCTTATCACACCACTTGGTATCAGCCCAGACAACAAAAAACTAGAGGCGATCCGAGAATTTCCAAGCCCCCGCACTAAGAGACAATTAAAAGCGTTCATTGGGCTTACGTCCTTTTTCAGAAGGTTCGTACCTAATCAGTTGTTAAATGACGTGTCATTACTAAATTTACTACGAAAAAATGTGCAGTGGGTTTGGACTGACAAATGTCAACAAGCTTTCGAAGCGATTAAAACCGCCCTACTGAATGCAAATATTTTGCAGCACCCAGATCTCTCAAAAGATTTTTGTCTTGCGACGGATTCGTGTTCCTATGGCTTGGGAGCGTGCCTGTTCCAGTGGGAGGAAGGCAACGACCCGGCAACAATAAAGATTATCGGCTTCGCCAGTAGGACTTTAACTAGCTGCGAGAGATCCTACTCGGCAACCGAACTGGAAGCGCTTGCAGTAATCTGGGCTGTAAAAAAGTTTAATTGCTATCTACAGGGGAAGGAGATTAGAGTGTATAGTGACCACCAGGCGTTAAGTTTCTTGATGTCATGCAAGCTCTACCATACCCGACTGAGGAGATGGATGCTTACCTTACAAGAATACCGAATAAAGATTATGTACATAAAAGGCCAAGATAACGTAATAGCGGATGCTCTGTCGCGACTGCCAGTAGGATTACCGGAGTTAGCAGAAATGTTAGAACAATCCGCCGAGTATAAAGTGCTTTTAGTGCGTGACAATACTTACACGAAGGATTTTTTAGATATATGTAAAAATATGTTTGAATTACAGAGGTCAGATCCGATGTGGAAAAAAATCATTAATAATATTGAAAAGGGTGCTAACAATAGAGATGAGCAAGGTTTTAAGATTGTGAACCATATTTTGTATCATAAACTTAGCACGGAAGAAGACTGCTGAGCAGTATGTATACCTAACCAGTCGGTAAAAGTTATAATATGGCACACGCACTTGGCATGGGGCCATGCAGGGATTGGAAGGTGTGCAGAAATCATGGCGAGATACTGCTACTTTCCCCGTATGAAACACCAGATTCAGGCAACAGTTAGGACTTGCGTTATATGTCAGAAAGCAAAACACTATAATAGATCCACCAAGTTTGAACTACATCCCATAGTTCCACTCAGGCCGCTTCAATTAGTATCTGTGGATGTAGCAGGTCCATATCCCATGGCCAGAAGAGGTATGAAATATATACTGGCCATTTTTTCCAAATACTTGGCAACTTATTGTATAAAATCAGCTACTGCCAAAACCATAGTCAGGCGGATCAATCAAGAATACTTGCCTCAAGTGGGAAAACCCGAAGCCATAACGACTGATAATGCCTCTTATTTCACGGGTTGCACTTGGAAAAATTACCTACGGGAACAAAATATACAGCATATTCTGGTATCTCGGTTCCATCCAGAAGCAAGTTTAGTTGAAAGAACATTCAGAGAATTGAATAAGTTCCTTAGAATTTACATAGGGAACCGACATACAAAATGGCCCGGATTAGTACCTAAATTTGTAGAAATACACAATTTAACACCCCATTCAAGTACAGGATACCCCCCGGTAGAGATATTGAATGGAGTTAATGAGACACCGAATGAATGGCTCACGCCTTTACCGAGATTACCAGCCAGGGCAGAAACAAGGGAGGAAAAGATAAAAAAGATATGGAACAAACTAACCAGCTGATCGGCAAAGAGGAAAAAGAAGTACGACCGAGGTGTAACTAACGAACAGAAATATAATGTAGGGGACCTGGTACTTATTCGTAACCACCCTAAATCCTCAGCCACCTTAAAACAGAATAGTAAGTGGCAATTGCTATATTCAGGGATCTTTGAAGTAATAAGCGTGCCACACGAATGTAGCTATTTGTTAGCACATCCCCAGACGGGGAAAATCAAAGGACTGTATCCACGTAAAGATGTAAAGTTATTTATTCAGTGAAATGTCTGATGTAAATAGTAGTGGTAAGAAGATTTCAATTGTGTTTTAGAGTATAAGTATGTTAGTTTTAAGAAAGAATTTATGTAAAGTTACAATTTTGTGGAAGTAGAATCAGTAAACTGAGCAATAATATGCAAATGGAAGACTTGGTTTACAGACAGTTAGTGTCATTAAAAGACTACATGCTCTTCAAGCAATGAATAATCTTTTGTTGATAAAATAAGGATTAATCTCTTGAATCATTTTGTAGTAAGTAAGTACAATTAATGATGAAATCTCATATAAATATGTAGCAGATGTAATCGTGTTAGAATCAAGGAACCCTGAGAGAGAGTCTATACTAGCCAAAAATTGACTTTGTAGTACGAAATAATTATGTGATGTAATGTTTACTGCCAATAGTGATCTGAGAACGACACTGGAGCAGAATCCAACAAAAAACAAAACCGTTCCGTGTAACCTATGCTTTGTATGTATTAATACTTCAATTGAAGCCTGTGTACTTGGCACACGTTCTTGAATATTAATTATGCGGTACGCGAATCAAGTTACGCGGAAACTACACTGTAGTCCTGTAGGACGGACCGTTAAAAATAATACTAGTACTAAATGAAGTATTTATTGAACAATATGCCCAAGTCAAGCTGTCATGCACATGGTAAAATCTGTTTGCTAGATGGGTGATAACCTGGCAAGCTACACTAAAAGAGGAAAGGAAAGCTATGTACAAAAAAAATCACACACCTTTAAATAATTACAAAAAAGCAATAGATGCCTAGTAATAGTATTAAAAGTGTGTGATGAGAAGGTAACACAATGGACTCTATGTAGATGAGAGTGATTATGCTAAGAACAGTTGTTATGCATTAAAAATAAACTGTGTGCATAAACAACCTAGGAAAGGACGGAATATTGTGTGTAGCAGGGACAGAAAATGACTGTTGTATCTGCACCAATATATACGTCGGTATAAGTTAAGTGTTGAGTGACTAACTGTCATAGTGCAGTGCTCAACGAACAGTAGTACACTGTGAGTAAAAACGGTAGTTAGTGATCCGGTCGGAGTCGATTCAAACAAACATCGCTCGACGGAGACATTTAGTATGTGTGTACCGAAATATTTTCGCGTGTTGAAAGACGCTCTGGCAGTGTATCAACCGTGAGAACAAGTGAAAGTGTGTAGTACAATGTGCGTGTGACGAACCCTGAATACCAGTGTCACAATGCCACAAGAAACCTGTTATCATGCCAAACATCCTGTGCATACCAGCGAAGCGACGGCGTAATGAACAATAAACACTTTTACACAAGTTGCATTTTCTTCCACAGCTAGTAATCTGTGTCCTTAGAGACAGTACACCGTTGTGGAATGTTTGTTTCATGCACTACGACGGGGAGCCATGCGGAGAAGCAGAGACGAGTGTCTTGCCGCCAGCCGGCCGGTCGCGTTAAACTACGGCAACTCGCCGACATCGGCGAATGGTTCGGCGCGGTTCGCGACTGCTTGCGCCACGTCAGCACGACGTCGCTGTTACTGAGAGCCGGTCGTCGAACCCAGCGGCCGTCGGCACGCGGCGTTCCAAACGACGCGACTCAACAATTGCTTCGCGCCGCCCGCTCCGTACAACATTGTTGTCATTCAAATGAACTATCAACTATGTGGTTAATGCACTAATATGAAAACGGTATATTGGACACGAAGTGACGTGACAAACATTGTGTTTTTCTTTAGTTACTCGATGCAGACTCAAAGTATTCATCGGTTCAGTGATGTATAGATATAATATGTTTTCGTCATGTTAATGAAGTAAACTTGCACGAATGCTAGAACATTTTAAAACAATTGTCGTGAGTAAGTGCAGAGACGATTCATTATACCACTGTAAAACTGTTTAATGAGTGACTTTCATTGCAATACAGAACACAAATGTGAAAAAGGGTAGAAGGTATATTGGTAACAAAGAGACTAAAAGTTTAACACGTTGTCATAAATAGCCTTTGTTATCTGTGAACATTGGATAGAGTCTGAACCTTTTTGTGATCAAACTGGGTATTAAAACAAACCAGGCGAGATGACTATGGCTCCGGCGCAGTTTTCCCAGGTTTTCTGATCGCACGTAGCCCGAATGGGGGAGCCAGATAAATGTAATGACCCTGGGACTAGGTTTATGGTCACCTCGCAAAGTGTAAGAACAGTATAAAAAGTGTAATTAAACCTACAGTGTAAAAGAACTAAGAAGTTTAAAGTGAATGTTCCAACCAAGGTAACAGACAATAACCAAACAGACGTTAGTGGCAGCATATTGCCGAACATTCTTAACGTTAGTCAGTTGCTGCCAGGGGGCATTGTAACGTCTAGAAAGAAACAAAAACAACATATTATGTAGTAACGAGAATATTATATGTATCATATTGTGTTATTGTATAAAATTATGTATTTTTTTTTATTATTTATTTTTGAGAATATCTGCGTCGGCGAGTAATGAAACCGCCACAGACGATAAATGTCGAACAAAGATTAAAATAAGTAACTAGTATATAATACGTGACAAACATCAATTTCTTTGTCTTCTTCTTCATCTGGGAGTCGAGCGAGTAAGATATCCTGTGTCGTAGTAGCGAACGCTAGTGTAGCATTCTTTTGTCGAGACTAAGAGATGTACGCCATTACGTGTGAATTCATAAAGGTGTGTAACAATTGAAATATTTAAATGTTTTAATAGAGTTATGTAAATGAAAACTTGCATTATTAATTGTTAAAGCTTGCTTGCCTATTATCCCATCCTGTTGAGACATTTTTCAGTTATATAAATATTATCTGTGGTGCTGAGCTGCGTGGCGAACGAAAGAGACGCTGCCGCGGCGTATTCAAACGACTTCCAATATAGTCTATCATACCGCAAGGAAGCGGTAAAGTAACAGTAAAATAATATTATTTCTTTTAGCTTCCAGACTTGCAGAGCAGATCAGCAGATTTTATGATGTGTTGCAGGTTGACGCGGGCTGCTGATAGTATATAACTCACAGTACAAATAAGTTAATGTACCGTCAAAATCTAATAGGAATCTTGCTGTGCTCCGTTCTGGTCTGGCAAACTTTATAGTGAAAACGTATTTTTTTAATAAGAGTCTCATGTTCTTGTGCTAGTCGTGGCATTGAATGGTGTTCTACCGAGAAACAAAATCCACTGCAAAATTTTGTTGTTGAACGATCATACGAACTGTAACATCAGTGTTCATAACCAAGTAATTTCAATTTTCAATAACTATAAAGTAGGGAAGATATGTTGATTTTTAGAATGAGTTACAGTCACGAAAAAACGTTCCTTTAATTGTAGGCCAGATACAGAACAATAAGATCTCAATATATATATTTTGCTTTGTTAAAAGGTAATGATGATAAATAAATTCAAAGCACGGCATTACTGACAGATATTTCGCGGCTCTTTTCGTATATGCGATAAAAAAAAACGCGAAAAGTTACAGAACATTTCAGTAAAATTATTCTTGACATTTGTGGATACGTCTAGAATGTACTCGAAATGAATATAGAAATTAAAATTTTACAGTTGAGGTGAGTTTTGAACTCAGGACCCTCCATGCAAAAGTCTAATACCATAAACACTACACCACAGTGACTGAGCTACTGAGCTTCTTCTGTGACATAGGTTGCATAAGAACAAGTTCAATAAAAATGAAGGTATACATAACCTTGCTATCATAATAGCACAAAGTTAAGAGCTGCACACCTAAACTAGAAAGAAGCACTGCTTCTATCACAGTAATACTGTATAGCTGTTTACCATTTCGTATTTAAAAAATTAGTTGAAAGAGAAATTTAAGAAAACAATAGAACTTTTGCTTATAGAAAGTCCTTTCTATTCAGTCAATGAGCAAATACTAAAAGCAAAAAGAGAGAAATAGCCATACAGCGAAATAACATTAACATATGTGTAGATATATCCTTAGCAAATTAAAGATGCATTGTTATATATGGTAAAATGGAAATAATGTGTGTGTAGTTAGACTGTATAGCAGATACAAAACGTGTAATTATGTATGATGCTATTGTATTTGAAATTCGTATTCCTCGATAATTAAGTAGTGTATATGATCATTATTGTATTAAACTGCTATGTAAATATGATCTTGGATCTGATCCATATATGTTCATCCAAAGCTGCTAAAGCTGCTAAAATAAAAGGGCATCAGCACATAGTGTCACATCAGATCGCAATGTACAAACATGCTATAGACTTAAATTTAAACTGAGAATTATAGAGCAATAAATTGATAATTAATTGACAATAAATTGATAATAATCTGTTTATAGCAGATCTAGCTAGATTTCAATCACAGTATGGCTATCATCAGTGTGGTAAGATGAAAGTCAAATTATCGTTACCGCTTGCCTGTACAAACAGTCCCTACTATACAGGGTGTTGAGCGAGGAAAGTTCAATATTTTACACAGTGGCAGTATAAGTAATTCTGAACAAAAGTTGCTATATGAACACAGGTCTGCAAATGCTTCGTTAGGGAGATATGGGTATGGGAAGGAACTCAAATTCTGCAAAATTGATGTGCACTACATGAACATTATGCAATACAACCGGATCGTAACCGGACTTTCTTGAAAACAATGTTACAGAGAAGTACAATTATGTTACACATTTTTACATAATGTTTATTTACTTTACATTCAGTACATAATGTATTACAACATGCATGTTACATGTATTCAGTTGAAGAAGACATATCACGTCTTTTACAAATGGCTTTAACACTTATCATACAGATGTTGTACAGTTCACAGAACTGGTTCGAATATCCCACCATGAATGTAAAGCACTTTTGCACTCTAGCGATAACACGTTGTGTTGCTTGTTCAATTGCCTGTGGTTGGTTCCTAATCAATTCAGCACCATCCATGATGCGACGAAGCAGTTCATCTCGTCTATTTACCTCTGATTTCATCCAAACCCATAAACAGAAATCTAAAGGTGTAAGGTCAGGTGATATTGGAGGTCAGTTAATAGCACCGCCATGGCCAATCCAGCGATTAGGGTAGGTGCAGTTAGATGGTCCCTCACATGTAAGGTAACATGTGGAGGGGCACCGTCATATTGAAAGTACATTCCAGTTCGCTTAGCTAAAGAAACGTCTTCCAATAGTTCTGCAAATGAATGTTCCAAAAAATGCAGGCACTTCTCTCCCGTTAATCGCTGATTGATAATAAATAGACCTATCAAAAGCTTCCCGATCATGCCGCACCAAACATTTATGGCAAAATGGACTTAGAAATTGCTATCCATTGAATCGTGTGTATTTTCCCGTGACCATCGATGATTATTGCGTGTGTTGTTTATCCCATGTTGTGAAAAATGGGCTTCGTCAGTGAATAGTATGTATGGAAGCAAATGACTATTCTCAATTACCCAGCGACAGAATTGAAGTCGCTGGGCATTGTCGCCAACGAGGAGATTTTGGACACGCAGTATGTGAAATGGATACAGGTTTTCCGCATGTAATGTTTCTCATACATGTGTCTGTGGGATATTCATACACAGGGACATCCTTCATATGCTCGTACTGGGACTTCACTCAACACTCAGCGATAATTTCTTCCTGTTCTTGCAAAGTTGGTTGACGTCACGCTCGGACGAAAAATGTTTACTTGGAAGACAGCCTGTTGCACGCAACGTGACAAACACTTTGGTAAACACTCGGCGATCAGGTAATTGTCGAGTCGTAAAGCGCCTGTGATATTCTTCGCTTTCAGCGGTAGCACTTCCCGCGCAGAAGCCATAAACATACACCATATCTGCATATTCCTGCCTACTGTAGACATGTGGCATTGTTATCAGCGCTTCTTTGAACACAGTTGACATCATACCGATCCGTCGCCGGTACACTACAAAATGCAGCTTACACGGCACAACTACGCAAACAACGGGTGATTGTACTACCGTACGTCACATGACCATAAAACACGGTAGGCTGCATAGCGTAAACATGGTATGTAGCCGTTCATTGTTTACAAGAAAATTACGTTACGATACAGTTGTATTGCGTACACGTTCGCGTTGTGTACGTCGGTTTTACTGAATTAAATGTTCCTTTCAATACCAATACCTCCCTAACGAAGCATTTGCGCATCTATGCTCATATAGCATTTTTTTTGTTCAGAATTACTTACACTATCGCTGTTTAAACTATTGACCTTTCCTCCCCAAACACCCCTCAAAGACAATCCACGTCAGTATTTCAGTTTCAGCTGAAGATGTTCCTTTTCCTTTTTTTTTTTTTTTGAAATACAGACTGAGTGTCAAATTCCTCTCTACCAACTTTTACACACTACAATAACAAAAATTCAACTACCAAATAGGAGAAATTTTTTCAGTTTATTTTCGAATTTTTCTTTGCTGCCTGTCAGACATTTTATATCACTACGTAAGTGATCAAAAATTTTAGATGCAGCATTGTGCTCCCTTTTTTGTGCTGAAGACAACGTACCTTTCGGCAGACTGTATCCTTCGCTACGTTACAAAGCCATGTTTGTTAAATTTTCGTTATGGTACCAGTGGTTCACTTGCGAGGGTTAAAATATCGCTGAGTAGTTGTTTTGACAGCTGACAATCGATTGCTGAATTGTGCTAGATACTAGACAGATGTGGAGTGTGTATTGTCCATGTGAATGGTGTTATGTGTAAACAGTAAAGTTGTTGCTGCATTTGAAAGGAAATGGAAAGTATATTTTCCAAAGACGATTCGGCAAATGAGAGTGAGCTAGAAATAAGTGAAGTGTGCACTCCAACAACGGACGTTAAACAATCACCGTCACAGATTCTTGAAAGTACGATTGAAGCACAGGACGATATTCTGGATATCAAGCGAGAAAGTGACAGCGAAAATGTACATTCGGATTCCGATGACAACGAAGCAGAGGACGCTAATATAAACAGAGCGGCCAGTGCACTTGAAGACATTCTTAGTAATACAGGCGAGTTTAAGAAACATTCTAGTGAAAGACCTGTACAAAAGGAAGATCATCATAGCTCTGGGAGTTTCACATCCGGTATTTTGAATTCAAAAATAGACGCATCAGATAAAAACGAAAAGAAGAAGGAAGCAAAGAGCAAGAAGGAGTTAGAAGAGGAGGAACGAGAGAAAATGCAGTGTGTAACATTGTTTTTCTCTTGTTTGAACCTAACTTTCCTTTGTGTTATACCGTTATATTATTATTTGCTTGGCCGATTTTTCATAGATATCAGGCCTATTTAAACCATATAAAATTTGAGTTACAGTGAGGTTTTTTTGTGTGACTATCCAATAACTACTTTATGAAGGTACTCGTAAAAGTTGCGTATTTGGCCTCCCCCGGCCCCCCGTGTTTTTCGATGTGGCACGTACGTAAACATTATGCTTTGCTACCGGTCAATTTGTTACCACAACTAGATTTTCTGCTTTCACTTTCGTTGCCATTTCTGAACCAAATTGTCGCCTTCCAATCTAACATAGACCTCAGGGTGTGCGGAGACCAGTCTGTCATCACAAACAAGATTTAAGGTGCGTCAAATGCATAACCTTCTTCCACATATTCTCTCTTAGTTTTTATCCACTCTGGTTTAATGACTGGGAAGGGAGTGGAACCCAAAATTTTGGTTCATAAGGTAAAGCTCAATGGAGTGTAATTTTGGTTCCAGTGGAAGACACTGAGAACATACAACTCAGTCTCAATTATCGTCCTTGTTATACAATATATGGGTATCACAGATGTGTAGTGATTTCTTTTTTATTCCATTTGTTGCGATTTGTCATTCCTTGGCTCTGAGCACTATGGGACTCAACTGCTGAGGTCATTAGTCCCCTAGAACCTTAGAACTAGTTAAACCTAACTAACCTAAGGACATCACAAACATCCATGCCCGAGGCAGGATTCGAACCTGCGACCGTAGCAGTCTTGCGGTTCCAGACTGCAGCGCCTTTAACCGCACGGCCACTTCGGCCGGCGCTGTCATTCCTTATGGTGGTGGTAAGCGACAAATGCTCCATGAGCAAGTGAGAGACAAGATTTGCACAATTCACACTTTATTCAAATTCAAACCATGTGCCGCAAGTGTCACTTGGAACGAGCAGCAATGCATTGCTGGTCCATGCCTCGACATGCGCGAACTGTCATCGTTCATGAATAGGGCTATAATGTAAAATGGGGTAGCCTAATAATAACCTGTTTGTAAAGAACTGCTTTAATAATTTATTGAAAATATGTAATTGTTATTGCTGGTGTGTTTGAAACACAAAGTTGTAATGCATGCAATCTCACAAAACAAACTAATATTGCTTCACAAGTGGAATAAGAACTCTAATTAATCTTTAACAAGGAGGGGAATGAATGCTGTACTGTATCTTGTGACATGCCAGTTCCCAGCTAGATATTATCATTGCTTTTGCCCATTACCAGAATTGTGTAGTTTCTCTCACTATAACAGTTTTGACATGTATGTGGGTAGCCAGTCATTATTATGTTATGGAGGTTTTTTATTTATTTATTTTTTTTTTTTTTAAGTTCTATGGAAATGCGATTTTGGTCTCCAAAACATAGCAGAACATGCTGGACTGTTCAGCAGTGTGCTGGTTTTCTGTTGTTATTTGAAGGTACACAACAATGTTCTGTTCCTTGTGCAGCTTATCAGCAGCACACAGAATAGCTTCTACCAACTCCGTTTGTGAGGCAGAAGTGATGTAGTAACTTTATACATGCTGTGCTGTTACACTCCCTGTGAGTGTAAGGTGTACATTCCTTTAAAAATGATCGTGCCTACATTGTATTAGCTCTGTTTTGCTGTAGGTTACTGTTCATATGCTGTCAGCAGACTCCATAAACAGGACACCAGAACAACTATGACAGCCTACAGGGTTGTTAACCCTGTGGCGCATAGCGTCCACTACAGTGGACAGCTGTTAATGGTTGCGTCTTTGGCATTTTCGATCAGTCCTTAGGCTGCAAATGCACACAGTTCACTACAGTGGGCACTCCCTATTGGTGTCGCGTCCGTCATGCATTTGCAGCCTCATGACTGATTGGAAACGCCAGAGAATTAAAAGTTGTCCACTGCAGTGAAATTCATGCACCACAGGTTTAACATAAGTGGACATCTGTCTGACCAGAGGATGAAGATAAGTTGGACAGGGGTAGTTGGAGTTGCTATGAAAGAGCTGTACAAAGGTCTTGATTTTGTATCAGCTCTGAGAAAAGTATGCGGAAATGAGAGCTTTAGTGGAACAAGCAAAGTGGGAAGTCAGCAGGTTTGTGAGCATATTGAAATGACCGAAAGCTGCCAAGCAACAGTGTCTTGCCATGAGTAGTTAAAAACCTCAAAGTAGTCTTGTTGTGTGCCTCCAGAAATTAATAGAAAATCAGCATGCTGCTGGATGACTCAGTATGCTAGAAACTCTAAAAGAAGTGGCACTGAATCTAATGAAGGTTACTGCTTTCTAAAGAACTCAAATCTATAGTGGCAAGGGGTAAAGCAACTACATGTCCTTGCTTGTATCTATTTCTGATAGTACACAAAGAAGGAATGTCCATACAACTCAAAGCAAACAATGTCAGTAACTGACATGAGTAGTGGCCAAACATGTGGCAGAAATATTTAAACATATAGTGGGACACTGTACAAGGGAAGAAATCATTTATTTATTTATCCATATGGGCCTCATTCTACAATAGAATTGGATTTGTTACTGTAATACAATGAAAAGAAGTAGCTCAAAAATATACGTACAGAGTTCACAGGTATCCTTTATGTGGACAGAACAGGTGGTTGGCCTTGGCCTTGATAAAGGAAACATCTCGGCATTTGCCTGAAATGGTTTAGAAAAACCTAAATCAGTATGACTGCACAGAGCACACTCCACCCTCCTGGATGTGAGGTCAGGTCTTCACAAGAGCACTGTCTACTTTGGTTGGTCTATATAGTAATGTGCACTCCGTGTGCATACCGGGGGGAGTCATTCCAGATGTGGAAAGGGTCCTTCCGGATGCCATGAAGGGTACAGGGTGCACCCATCTGCAGGTGGTCGCTCATGTCGGCACCAATGATATGTGTCGCTATGGATCGGAGGAAATCCTCTCTGGCTTCCGGCGGCTATCTAATTTGGTGAAGACTGCCAGTCTCGCTAGTGGGATGAAAGCAGAGCTCACCATCTGCAGCATCGTCCACAGGACTGACTGCGGACCTTTGGTACAGAGCCGAGTGGAGGGTCTGAATCAGAGGCTGAGACGGTTCTGTGACCGTGTGGGCTGCAGATTCCTCGACTTGCGCCATAGGGTGGTGGGGTTTCGGGTTCCGCTGGATAGGTCAGGAGTCCACTACATGCAGCAAGCGGCTACATGGGTAGCAGGGGTTGTGTGGCGTGGACTGGGCAGTTTTTTAGGTTAGATGGCCTCGGGCAAGTACAGAAAGGGCAGCAGCCTCAAAGGGTGCAGGGCAAAGTCAGGACATGCGGGGCCAAGCAGCAATCGGCATTGTAATTGTAAACTGTCGAAGCTGCATTGGTAAAGTACCGGAACTTCAAGTGCTGATAGAAAGCACCAAAGCTGAACTCGTTATAGGTACAGAAAGCTGGCTGAAGCCAGAGATAAATTCTGCCGAAATTTTTACAAAGGCACAGACGGTGTTTAGAAAGGATAGATTGCATGCAACCGGTGGTGGCGTGTTTGTCGCTGTTAGTAGTAGTTTATCCTGTAGTGAAGTAGAAGTGGATAGTTCCTGTGAATTATTATGGGTGGAGGTTACACTCAACAACCGAGCTAGGTTAATAATTGGCGCCTTTTACCAACCTCCTGACTCAGCAGCATTAGTGGCAGAAGAACTGAGAGAAAATTTGGAATACATTTCACATAAATTTTCTCAGCATGTTATAGTCTTAAGTGGAGATTTCAATTTACCAGATATAGACTGGGACACTCAGATGTTTAGGACGGGTGGTAGGGACAGAGCATCGAGTGACGTTATACTGAGTGCACTATCCAAAAATTACCTCGAGCAATTAAACAGAGAACTGGCTCGTGGAGACAACATCTTGGACCTACTGATAACAAACAGACCCGAATTTTTCGATTCTGCAAGTGCAGAACAGGGAATCGGTGATCATGAGGCTGTTGCAGCACCCTTGAATATGGAAGTTAATAGGAATATAAAAAAAAGGGAGGAAGGTTTATCTGTTTAGCAAGAGTAATAGAAGGCAGATTTCAGGCTACCTAACAGATCAAAACGAAAATTTCTGTTCCGACACTGACAATGTTGAGTGTTTATGGAAAAAGTTCAAGGCAATCATAAAATGCGTTTTAGAGAGGTACGTGCCGAGTAAAACTGTGAGGGACGGGAAAAACCCACTGTGGTTCAACATCAAAGTTAGGAAACTACTGCGAAAGCAAAGAGAGCTTCACTCCAAGTGTAAACGCAGCCAAAACCTCACAGACAAACAGAAGCTAAATGATGTCAAAGTTAGCATAAGGAGGTTATAATAGAGGGAAACATTCCACGTAGGAAATATATATCTAAAAACAAAGATGATGTGACTTACCAAATGAAAGTGCTGGCAGGTCGACAGACACACAAACAAACACAAACAAACACAAACAAACACAAACATACACACAAAATTCAAGCTTTCGCAACAAACTGTTGCCTCATCAGGAAAGAGGGCAAAGTAGCATAAGGAGGGCTATGCGTGAAGCGTTCAGTGAATTCGAAAGTAAAATTCTATGTACCGACTTGACAGAAAATCCTAGGAAGTTCTGGTCTTACGTTAAATCAGTAAGTGGCTTGAAACAGCATATCCAGACACTCCAGGATGATGATGGCATTGAAACAGAGGATGACACGCGTAAAGCTGAAATACTAAACACCTTTTTCCAAAGCTGTTTCACAGAGGAAGACCGCACTGCAGTTCCTTCTCTAAATCCTCGCACAAACGAAAAAATGGCTGACATCGAAATAACTGTCCAAGGAATAGAAAAGCAACTGGAATCACTCAACAGAGGAAAGTTCACTGGACCTGACGGGATACCAATTCGATTCTACACAGAGTACGTGAAAGAACGTGCCCCCCTTCTAACAGCCGTGTATAGCAAGTCTCTAGAGGAACGGAAGGTTCCAAACGATTGGAAAAGAGCACAGGTAGACCCAGTCTTCAAGAAGGGTCGTCGAGCAGATGTGCAAAACTATAGACCTATATCTCTGACGTCGATCTGTTGTAGAATTTTAGAACGTGTTTTTTGCTCGCGTATCATGTCGTTTTTGGAAACCCAGAATCTACTCTGTAGGAATCAACATGGATTCCGGAAACAGCGATCGTGTGAGATCCAACTCGCTTAATTTGTTCATGAGACCCAGAAAATATTAGATACAGGTTCCCAGGTAGATGCTATTTTCCTTGACTTCCGGAAGGCGTTCGATACAGTTCCGCACTGTCGTCTGATAAACAAAGTAAGAGCCTACAGAATATCAGACCAGCTGTGTGGCTGGATTGAAGAGTTTTTAACAAACAGAACACAGCATGTTGTTATCAATGGAGAGACGTCTACAGATGTTAAAGTAACCTCTGGCGTGCCACAGGGGAGTGTTATGGGACCATTGCTTTTCACGATAAATATAAATGACACAGTAGATAGTGTCGGGAGTTCCATGCGGCTTTTTGCGGATGATGCTGTAGTATACAGAGAAGTTGTAGCATTAGAAAATTGTAGCAAAATGCAGGAAGATATGCAGCGGATAGGCACTTGGTGCAGGGAGTGGCAACTGACTCTTAACATAGACAAATGTAATGTATTGCGAATACACAGAAAGAAGGATCCTTTATTGTATGATTATATGATAGCGGAACAAACACTGGTAGCAGTTACTTCTGTAAAATATCTGGGAGTATGCGTGCGCAACGATTTGAAGTGGAATGATCATATGAAATTAATTGTTGGTAAGGCGGGTACCAGGTTGAGATTCATTGGGAGAGTCCTTAGAAAATGTAGTCCATCAACAAAGGAGGCTTACAAAACACTCGTTCGACCTATACTTGGGTATTGCTCATCATTGTGGGATCCGTACCAGATCGGGTTGACGGAGGAGATAGAGAAGATCCAAAGAAGAGCGGCGCATTTCGTTTGGTAACCGTGATAGCGTTACGGAGATGTTTAGCAAACTCAAGTGGCACTCTCTGCAAGAGAGGCGCTGTGCATTGCGGTGTAGCTTGCTCGCCAGGTTTCGAGAGGGTGTGTTTCTGGATGAGGTATCGAATATATTGCTTCCCCCTACTTATACTTCCCGAGGAGATCACGAGTGTAAAATTAGAGAGATTCGAGTGCACACGGAGGCTTTCAGGCAGTCGTTCTTCCCGCGAACCATACGCGACTGGAACAGAAAAGGGAGGTAGTAACAGTGGCACGTAAAGTGGCTTGCGGAGTATGAATTTAGATGTAGGTGTATTATAATTTCTAATCTTCAGACATTTAATGTGTTGTGCACTCAGACTGCCATGTTTATGAGTTCATATGACAAATCAGTGATGTTTCCATGATGTCGTGGATCTTGTGCTGTCATTGGTTGACATGAGCAATTGCCATGGAAGTGTACAGACCGTATTTATCATATTTACAATTGTGTATTACAAAAATATGTACTTTAAGTGATATAGTGCACACAGCCATTCATCTGCATTGTACATTGCTATGTTAAAATTGAGTGTCTATCCTTGTCTGGATTTACAATGTTTTTCTTCTTGATTCATGTTTACTTCTAATATGGGTGTGCCAAGTTTCTTCACTTTCATTGTAACCACATGTTCCAAAATTTTACCTAATAAATTACACACTTTATTCATATTTGTGTTGTTTCTGAACATGTGGTATGCTGCTGTTGCTCGCAAGAAAGTAAAACTCAAACTCATGACTAATGCACTGACAAAAAGAAACTTGCAAACAACGAAAGTCACCCACAGTCAGCAGGCAAGGAAACTTAAGTAATGGGACATATTTCGCACACTATTGCTGTAATCATTCATGAAACTCTCGCTAGGTAATGGTACTTATGTTATTGTAATCTAGGGCACTCTGGTGAAAAATTTGCAAACTTATTCCAGCAGTGAATATAATAGGCAGCTACAAAAAAAAAAAAAAAAAACTAAATGTCGATTACAGCTCATCAGTGCATAATAGAGATATGCAGAGACAGGGATTCTATAGTGAATTTTCAGCAACTCTGTTGATGCCCTTTTGATGTAAGCAGTGGAACGTGAAAAATTGTATGCCGGTTGGTAGGACACCCTTAGGCTGAAATGCCAGATTCTTGTGGTGCCCATAAGAGCTGTACTTTTGAGGAAGCCACACCCCCAAAACCTCTGCTACAGGACGACTGATAGCTGAAATCTATTATTTACAAGTCAATAACAGTCACTGCGTGCAACAGCCTCTGAATGGAGAGCAACCTGAGTGTCATAAATATTTTTTTAAATTTGTGAATACAACTATGATATCCTTCTCAAATTCCATTTGTTTTCTGTAACCTGTCTGGCCAGAAAATATGGCATCTTTAGGCCAAATGATCTTCCTTATTTTTGGTTCTACCATATTCATGATTTTCTGTAAAATTATTTTTTCATAAAACTTCATGCAGCAGCATAATAATGGTATTCCTCTGTGTTTCTGTTAAATAGGTAAAATAATTGTCTTTGTAAAATCATCAGAAATTTTTATATATGTCCACACTATCCTCATTATTCTATAGAGCCACTGAATTCTGATAGGCGATGCCGCTTTGCTTATTTTTACTGTGATGTTGGCTCTTCAGTTATGCCATTTTCCATTTCTAATACAACTTTCTCTGCATCCAACATCTGCAGATCTTCTCTTTCTATGTACTCTTTGGTGTTATTAGTTTTGCCTTCCTCTATCTCATCGTGTATGTTTGTTTCATCCTGTCCTTAATTCAGTAGTATTCTTTCCATGCTTCCAAACCTACTTCTTCCTTCCGCACAGGTTTTCCTTCGTTGTTGATGAATTTTGAAGTATTTTCTTATCGTGTCTCCCTGTTTCCTAATATGTAGTGTAATACGTTCTTGTCATGCTTAGAATTCTCTTCTATTGTGAACATTTTCGCAAGCCATCTTCTTAGCAGGTGCTGTAGTTTTCCTTGCTGCTCTGCTTAGTTGTTTTCTGTATTATGTTCCATTCTGTTTTTGGATTTTCAAGAGACTGCTTGTGCAATTCTTTCATTCCACCTGGAGTTTCTTTGTGACTGACTTTCTTGTATTACAACTGCTTTTAGGTGGGTCGTTCCATGTCAAGTGACCTAGAGCACCCAGCTCGATCCTTTTCAGTTTTGATCAAATTTACACAGTCTGTACCTGAGGGACCTGCTTGAACTTCTGCAAAGTTTCAGGTTCACCTGTAACTTGGTTGAGCTTCTAGAGCCATTTTTGTGAAGACCACTTTTTCAGAGACCGAGAAGTCATGAAGAAATCATCAAGTTTGGCGTGCCACTGTTCCTAATCTAAAAGACTAGCCCCCTTGCTTCTTAGTGTAGTTGTACAACTTCTTGTGTTCAACACATAAATGGTGCAAGTAAAGTTCAGAAAGCTATACTTTTTGCTTTATCTCAGTTCAAAGAGGGCAACAGGTCAGCCAGGACAAATTTGCTCCATATTTTAGCAAGGCATAAGTAGAGAGGCAAGGGCGCTATGGACCTGGCCTTTTGCCAAACTACTGTCTGTCTGGCTGTTAAATATTTCACAGTTTAAGACCTAGCTTGTGTGTTTCATTACTGTGCTACCATCCTGTAAATTTGCTAAAAAAGTGAATGAATCATATTATACTTACGTTCAAAGTTGTATCTCAAACTGGACGTCTATCATGTTACATTCATACTGGTAAATAGAGCATATTTCATTCTATTAGAAATACTTATTTCTGTTTTGGTGCCGCTTTGGGTAAGGTGCAAAAATTTCGCCTAAGCAATTAGCATTTTTTTGTAATCTGAGAAAAATCCTTATGTTGGTCCATGTAGCTATGCCACTACCTCTCTCAGTGACTGTAACCCTATCGCCGAGTGGCCATGCCCAACAGCCAGGCGCGGTCAGCCGATGGTGGGTTTCTTTACTACAGGTTCCCACTCCATCAAGTAAGCAATTCTTGCTGTTCTAATGGAAGTTTCTTTACAGCTTTCAGTCCTTTTAAGGCACAGTATGTCATTAGATGGCATTGGGAATCAGCATTACTACAACTGCGTGCATTGACTTGATAATGTTTCTCCATTTTACCAAAAACTTGAAAAGCTTCAGACACTAACATCAAATTGTCAAGTCCTACGAGGTGTGATTGGAAAGTTTTAAGAATGGATCTGCTACTGGTTACAGGTTTGGCGGGTAGGTACACGGAGGGTAGGGAGTGAGTCATTGCCTTGTCCTTGAAGGCCCTCTGACAGGAAACTGCGTTTCCATTGTTCAGTTCGTTGTGGCAGCTGGTTGAGTGCAGGTCTGTTAGGGCATGTTGCTGGCTTCTATTTGTGTGAAAATGGAAGTAAAAACGGAGCAACGAGTTTGTGTCAAATTTTGTTTTAAAACCAAGAAATCAGCTTTTGAGACTTATGAACTATTAAAGACAGCTTTTGGAGATATTTGTATGAGCCAGTCAAATGTTGTTGTCTGTTTCAGCAGATTTAAAAATGGCCGTGAATCATTTGAAGGTGAACCACGGTCCGGGTGTCCTACCTCAAAAATGAATGAAAATGTTGTGAAAGTTCACGACTTAGCCACGCTCTGATCGTAGACTTAGAGTTAGGGAGATGGCTGATTAACTTATTTTAAGTTTGTATGCAGTTCAGTCAATTTTAACTAAAGATCTGCTCATGCGTTGAGTGTCCGCAAAATTCATTCCAAAAGTGTTGTCAAGTGACCAAAGACAATACTGACTTTAAGTGTGCCGAAAACTGATTAATCGGACTAAAAATGTCCCAGTGTAATTACAGGTGACGAATTGTGGGTATATGAATATGATCCTGAAACCGAAGTGCAATCTCTGCAGTGGAAGACTCCACATTCACCACAACCAAAAGAAGCATGGCAAAGTCGGTTGAAGGTGAAGACAGTGTTGATGATTTTTTTTCGATTCTACCAGTATTGTGCATCATGAATTACCCCTGGAGGATAGACAATTAACCAGGAATACTACAAATGTGTCCTTGAGCGTTTGTGCGAAAAGGTGCTGAAGAAAAGGCCTGCATTGTGGAAAGACAGAGTTGGGTGGTACACCATAACAATGCTCCAGCTCATCGTGCGTTCTCCATTGTTGAATTTTTGACCAAATTCTAATCTTATCATCACAATCCCTATGTGGGCAATACATTGCGGTCTTAGTATATTCCCAGAGTACTCATTTTAAGCTGCTTCTTAAAGCTTCATTAATAAATTTTCCCAGCACAATGTACATCTGTCTTCAAGAGTCTTCCAGTTCAGTTCCTTCAGTATCTCTGTGACTCTCTCCCATGGGTTGGAAGTCATTTGTAAGCAATGTCCATTATATTCATATCCTTATATAGTGTTTTGCCCAAGTATTTGCACGAGTTGGATGATGCCAGCAGTGACTCATTGATATTACAATTAGGCCTATAGGTTACTAAGTTTTGTGTGCAGACAAATGGATCGTCCGATGATACAAATTCGACAGAATGATTCAAAAATTTATTTTGAAATCCTACTTTCTGTAAGCTCTTGTATGACGTAAATCCGTCAGTTGTCACTTTCTTGCCTGACAATATAAAGTGCTTTGTCAGAAAGACTAAAGCTTTCCTCCCCCTTGAATAAATTCAAACTATGCAACACTTGCGAGATTCTCTTTCAGGGTCACCAAATACCTAAATATGTTAAACTTCATTTTTCAATGGTCACCCTTTCTGGCATTTTCCAGTAGCTATATGCAATTTGTCTGTTCTGACACCTTGTTTTGTCCACTGATTAGAACACACTCGTTAAAGATTCATATGATGTAACTAACTTCTCAGCAGGTGCCATAGTAGTTGCACACAGTGTTCGTTGATAATTGTTTTTCAGGCTCTTTCCTTGTAGCTTATAGCCTCTTACCCAACAATAAACTAAAATTATGCCCTTCTCAGTGGATAAATTGGAACTGTCAAACCATGCATTCTCCCTTATAGATGATCCCTTGTGACTCTGGATGCAGTACAGTTGCATAGGGAAATCAGTATACACGCCTTTCTCATGAAGTGTCATGGAGATGAGTCCATGACATTCTACACAATTCCTGCTATCCTCATTTGGAAACAATCCGAAGTCCCAACAAAATTTCAAATAAATTTCTGTGTTACATAACCGAGAAATTAGATTTCATTTTGTAACACTATTGGCACTTGAAAGTGCAACACTTTCACTCATCACTATTAACAACTGAAAATGATAAACTATGTTTCCCTGGCACTGCACAAAACATTAACAATAATTCACCACACCGGAATTGTGCGATCAGCATCGAGTCGCAAGTCCAACATACATTGTTTGGGTTTGTGCCACGCCAAAAGTGCTCAAGATGTTTAGGTAGTTATTACTAGTGTTTCTCTCAACATCTATATTAATATGCATGTCTCCCCTTATTGCTTTGTTAGTTTTGGGGGGCTGTGACACTTACCAGGACTTCAGTTAATTTGTTGAAGAAAGTATTGACGTTACCAGTAAGTGAGCGATATACCCATTGAATGATTAACTTTCTGTGGATGTCTTAGCTTTGTACATTCAGTAGCTGCCAATGTAAAATGTTTATTTACATTATTTGTGATCAGATCTTCTAGTTTTAAAATGTGTTCCACCTCTGATGTAAACCATGATCCTCCACCCTTAAAGGTTGTGCTGTAGTGGCTTGAACATTCATATAACACAAATGCTATGTGCTATATTTCATTAATTCTACATATATGCTGTGTATTGCATATCAGTGTACTGTTCAAAGACTGAAATCCTGCTTCAAGCCAATGTATTTACTATACAGTTTGTTCTCCACCCTACCCGCTCTCACTATCTGATCACCTTTGATAAAATCCTCACACAGAGTTTTTAAACCGTCAATCATTTTGTTCAGACTATTACTCGGTTTGAAAATCCTGGCCGGCCGATGTGGCCGAGCGGTTCTAGGCACTTCAGTCTGGAACCGCACGACCGCTACGGTCACAGGTTCAAATCCTGCCCCGGGCATGGCTGTGTGTGATTTCCTTAGGTTAATTAGGTTTAAGTAGTGAAAGTTCTAGGGGGCTGATGACCTCAGATGTTGAGTCCCATAGTGCTCAGAGCCATTTTTTTTTAAATCCAGGCTAACTTCTCCTGTGATGGAGAGCTTGCACCTCTGCTGCGACTGTGGTTCTCTCTTTTTTCTAACATTTGTGATTTTCCTTTCCTACTTACTCACAGGCAGAGTCTTTTATGCACATTTCCTATTCCTACACCATCTTGAGGCTCCTCTCCCCTCAACTCTGACTGCTGGAACCTGTTGCTGGTGGACACAACAGAGCAGTCAGTTTCTGTCCAGCTCTGCCAGCCTTCCTACCAACTTCAGGTTTTGAAAACCCCTTACCTCCCCCATCCCACCACCATTGCCTTCCTTCATCCTCATTAGCTTCCTCCAAGCTTGATCTAATTTGTGTTTGAAGAGCACAAGTTTTCCTTTCTTGCTCCTGTATTAATCTGTTCCTGCTAAATATTTTGCAGTTCCAAGAGAGGGCCTTGGTCGCCTCCCCAGAGATCTCCCCCGTGCACTCCTCTCCCCCTGCTCCTAGTGAAACCACTTGCTTCAGCCCCACAAAACTTATCACTACTTACTTTCCAACTGCAGTTCACACAGCTTCCACCCGTGGTCAAATAAAATATGTATAGCAAAGGAGAAACTTTAAATATGTGAAACTAAAAATATGTTGAGAGTTGTATTATGTTTATTTTGTTATAAAAAGATTCTAACCTCCAATAATAGGTTGAACAATGGAAAGTCCAACAATTATGCAAAGGCTAGATTGCTACTTACTGTAAAGATGACAAATTGAGTTGCAGACAGGCACAGTGAAAAGACAGTTACACATTAAGCTTTTGACCAAAGTCTTCCTCAGAAAAGGAAGTAAAACACATGCATTTACCCAAGCAGGCACTCCTCACACACACTTGACCATTATCTCTGGCTGCTCTGGCCTGATTACAACTGTTAGGTTGAACGAAAGCTGCAATTGGGATTGGGGCAGGGAAGGGGGAGGGACTGCACCGGTACTAGAAGGCAGCAGGACAAGGCTTCCAGGGCAATGTGGGAGGTTATGGGGTGAGGGAGGGGGGTAGGAAGAGGAGCGCACAGGAGAAAAGCCTGAAAGTGTGTTGGCAGAGTGTTGCACACAATGAGGGTGAGGTTAGTGGACAGAGGGAGTGGGAACCATTGGGTGGAGGCTGTGGGGCCATAGGTTGAGTGTGGGATAATTTTGGGAGAGGAGAATGTGTCGTTAGGGTAGCTCTCATCTTCGCAGTTCAGAAAAGCTGGTGGTGGAGAGGAGTAGCCAGATGGCCTGGGTTATGAAGCAGCCATGAAAATTGAGCATGTTTTATTCAGCTGCATGTTATGTCATAGGTTTATAGATGATATCTTAATGATCTAGACTCGGGGTCAAGACACCGTATCCTCATTCCTTCACAACCTCAACTACTTCTTTCCCATCTGATTCACCCGGTCCTCCTCAACACAGTGTGCCATCTCCCTGGACACTGACCTTCTCCTCTCTGATGGCTCTATCCACAGTTCTCTCCACATTAAACCCATCAATCACCATGAACCTGCATTTTGACAACTGCCATCCCTTCCACACAAAAAAACCCTGCCCATACAGCCTGGTTACTGGGAACAGCATATCTGCAGTGATAAGAACCTCTTTACCCTGTATGCTGAAGGTCTCACAAAGGCCTTCACAGACAGGCAGTACCACCCAAAGCTAGTCCACCAACAGATTTCCCGTGCCATATTCCCATACCCTCCTATCCTCCCACCATCCCTCAAGAACCAGCTATGAAGGGGTGCCCTCTTCATCACCCAGTACCACCCCAGAATGGAATAGCTACACCACATCCTTCGTCAGGACTTTGATTTTCTATCACCAGGTGCTGAAATGAGGGATATCTTTCCCACTCCTTCTAAAGTGGTGGTCCATCACCAACTCAACCTCCACAACGCCCTAGTCTATCTAACCATCACTGAGCCACTCCCAATCCCAGTCCCTTGCCACAGGAATTAAATCCATGTGGAAGACCCAGTGCAAACCTGTCCAATCCACCCATCTACCACTTCCTGTTGTGGGCCTGTCACAGGCTTATCACACCCCTTCAGAGGCTGATCCACCTGCAAAAGCAGTCATGTGATATACCAGCTCTACTGCAATCATTGCATAGCTTTTTATTTTGGTGTGACTATCAACCAGCTGGCCACCACTAAACTATGGCCAAGAGCAAAGTAGACTACCCTGTGGCACAACAAGCAGCTTGAACACAACATGTGTGATTTTAATGGTTGCTTAACAACCCAGTGCATCTGGATCATCCTCTATGCCGTCAGTTTCTTTGAACTGCACACCTGGGACTTATCGTTACAATACTTCTCTGCTCCTGGAATTATCCTTGCTTCAATCTATGATGACGTACTGTCCCCACACCCTCCATCTCCTGCTACCTTTGTACAATAACCTCCTCCAAATTCACACCCCCTCACCTTCATTGACCACCAAGTTTGCACCACCTACATGCATGTGCCAAAGTGTTGGCTTTGAATAACTTTTATGAAACGTACTCGAAACTTACAAGCACCTGATTTTGTACACTTAAACAGCTTTCTGAGACAAATAAGAAGTATATCGATTAAAGTTTTAAATATGTCTACTGACAGCTGCACTTTTTCAAAAAATGGCAGAAACATCATTGTGCTGCTTGGAGAGCCCATCTTTAAACAGCAAAAAGCTGCAATTTTATGGACGAAATCAGCTGAGAATTGGTAATATGATACACAGCCATGCTATCTTCTTGTGATGGTTGTACAGTAGCCTCTGTCCTTCTCTATCAAAATATATGCACTTGCAGATTTGATGCAAACATTTTGGGTTGTTTTTTTATATGCCCCGAAAAAGAATTATGTAAGCTTCAGAAGCTATATAGTTAAATTTGTCACACATACCTGCTTTCGATTGAAAATAATTGCTCAAAGTTAGTGTTTATTGTTTTCATACACAGTTTATATTTTCGAATGTGACAATGAGTAAGCAGAGAGTAAAATCAGTGAAAACTGCTTTTATGTCAGTAAAAATACAAGTGTAGTTCTATGTAGATTAACTTACAAGCAGTGAGCAACAATGAGCAACGGAAAATTGTGCCTACGTATGGATGAAATTATCACCAAAAGTTTTTGTAAATTCATCCTGGAAGAAATTTCATATAACATTATTAGCAACATTAGGCTATGGAAAACATTGTTGAATATGTTGCCAAGACAGAGAACACGTTTTAAACCTTGGCATGTCTAAAAAGAGTATCGAGCTTCAGAAACTATACATATTTAAATTTTAGACTTGTGCCTACTTATTGATCAAAGGACCCCAAAAAGGTTTTAATTAATTGCTGACTTTTCAGCATTTAAGACATTATTGGAAGCATTGCCAAAATGTTTTTACACCATTGCTGAAGGATACCTGTAATCTTCCGACTGTCATTCCTCTCTGGTGCTGATCTTGTGATTAACTTGCTCTTAGAAAGCTTTGTGACTGAACTAATTTGTGTTTTGTGAAATGAACCAAGAAGTGCCTGATGATTTTTGGTGGTTGAGATGGCACTGGCAGTCATAGGATCCTTCATCATTCGTTTACAGTAAAAGACAATTTAAACCATGGAAAGAAATGTCATTGTTGGACAAAGAGCTTTTAAAACTTAGATATGGACTAGACTTAACAGAATGTACCAAAATTTGTTCATATTATAATGTCCTGCTGATAACAAAATTTCATTTTCTGCAAAATAGTTGATGTAATCCATTTGAGAAAAATATAAAGTTAAGAAGGGTTTATACCCAGTTGATATTTCTCATGTTGAAAAGTTGAAACTCTTGACTAATCAATTTTTCAAGCCTGGCCAGGAGTTTTGTCCCAGATTCAGACAAGAATTTGCTCATAAGCAACTACACCCTATGGATGAGTAAGAATCAGTGTATACTGATTATGTAGATGCAGTTGACACTTGCTACACAGTGACTATTTCACTAACATCACTTAAAGATTCACCTTTAAAGCTTCAATGAACTAGCACAAGGCAGAAAGCTCAAAGAGCACAAGGTTCCATCACCAAGACTGTAACAGCTGGTGGTGGTTTGAGCTCGACTGATGTTGTGGAAAAACAAATGCTGAAGCTGTGCCAGAAATGTAGAGATGTGACCATTTGAATTAATGAGCTAGAAATTAAAGTGTGCATACGAGTCATTCCCAGAAAGTTCAAATTTTTATCCTAGCTCCTATCAGCTGGAGTATAGTACAAACAACAAAAGAATTTAGTGTTCAACTTTAATTCAAACTGTTAATTTGTAATTGAATTACATTGAGGGTAACATCTACTGTAAAGGATATTGCTGTCAGATCCACAGGGCAGCTGTTGCTGTGGTAGACTGATATTTTAGTAATTAATTGTCACCATTAATCTCAAAGATTTAGGTAAGAGTCTAATCTTGCTCTCTTGTTCCTAAACCATCACCTATGGTTGACACACTTCCCACATGTGCTCCACAGAACACAGCTTTGATAAAATATCATTTTATTAATAGAGGAAAATGTGAAAAATAACTCCACTTAGCAATGGAAGATTGTAACCAAATTATGTTAGGAGATGTTAAGGCACTGGACATATATTCCAGAAAAGCAAGATTCAAATCCTTGTGACCCATTCAGTTATATTTTTCTGTGATGTCATTGAACTGATTAAGGCAAACACTGGGATTGCTTCTTTGGAAAGGATAAAGCAAGTTGCATCTCAGTCCCATTCTGTGAGCTTCTGGTCTGTTTACAGTGAACACATTATTCATGGGATGTTAAACTTTAACTCTTTCTTCCTTGCTCTGAGGACTGTAGGTCACAAATACACTAATTTATTGACATTGTCCACTTTGAAGTCTGTGAAATCTGTCCATTAGTTTTTCTGGGAGTAGACTCTTGTTGGACTCAAGATGTTCAGGACCACTCTGGGTTTCACATACTTCAGTTGCAGTTTCATTTATCCACAGTAACAAATTCCCAAAACCAGATGGAATATTGCTGATAGATTTGTTTCTCATATGCTTGTGGTCAGCATTCAACAAATGTGGGACAGCGATTTATATATTTGTGATCATGAATCCTCTAATGTTTCATTATGCTTCATTTTGAACTTTGTCAACCTTTTCAACTGTGGCTTTAGTTTCAGGATTTTCTTCATGTGGATAATCTTCAATGAAATTAATTTGAATTCAGTGATGCATTCCTTTTCTGTTGGAAATTGGCAAGTTGAAATGTTGTTTTTGTTGTTGTTGTGGGCTTCATTCTGAAGACTGGTTTGATGCAGAGTTGCACACGAGTCTGTCCTGCATAACTATTTGAGCCTACATTATTTGAACCTGTTTACTGTATTTGGTACTTGGTCTCCGTCTGTAATCTCCCCCCCACCCCCAACAAACACACACCTTTCTCCATTACCAAATTGACAGTTCCTTGATGCCTCCACCCATCAAATCTTCAACATTCTCCTGTAGCACCACATTTCAAAAGCTCTTTTCTCTTCTTGCCTGAACTGTTTATCAGCCATGTTTCAGTTCTGCACAAGCCTACACTATGGACAAATTCTGCTGGATAATACTTAAATTTGTATTTGACTGATGACCAGCCCCGTCTTTGCTTGGGCAGTGCTAAGCATGTATTGCTGAATGATTTGTTTGGCAAACCAGTAATATTATTTATGGGCCATTGCGTAGAGTTATGTTTAACACAAGCGAACAACATAAGGTACCCCCCCCCACCATTGGGCTCGCCAGTCTTTGGTGTGTTTGTGCTTGGCTACCATGGGTCCCCAGCCTTTGCAGCAGCTTTTCGCTTCTGTGCTGCATGTCTATCCTCTTGCTATTCTTTCTCCCTCCATTGGAGAACATGTCTGGAATGTTGTTGGAAATGTTTTCTGTATATTCAGTTGTCGATATCAGAACAGGCTCTCCATTGTCTTTCGTTCCTTCTTTCTGTTTTTCGTTCCTCTTCTCCTATCCTTCCTCCACTTTGGTGTTCGAGGTTCTTCGTTTTCTACTTCCTCCCTGAGTGCTCCTGAAGGCCAGCCAACACATCTGACGTGTAACAGGTGATTGGGTAATGCATAATTCCCAGCCCCCAGTTTACAGGTAGGGTTCACATGTAACCCCTGGTAAAGGACAGGCTTAGGAAGGGTTGATTGCCTGAGCTGCTACCTTCCTAAACTGCCAATTGGTCCCTCTGTCAGGTGTTTGGGAGGAGTGACCTGAGTTGTGAACAGTCACCTAAGGTGGTTGCACCCCATTCTGAAGAGAGCCCCCAGTTGGAAGGAGTGAGCTGTTGGACATGCTGGCAGTCATGGGGGATTTTCTTGCAGTGAGCCAATCATCTTTTCCCCAGTCAGTGTCTAGCAAATGTAAACGGAATCAGGCTAACGATTCAAAGACCCTCCCATCTGCACCACGGTTCCTCGCGGTTTCATGTACTGAAGACGACCAGTCCTTCGCTACAGTAAATCCGTATTGATGCAATTGCTGGCCCTGTGAAAACTTGCTCTCATTTATGAAGTGACACTTTGCTTTTGGACACTACTACTGATTCTCAAGCATAACAACTGCTTGCAGTTTCGCTCCTCCATGGCTATCCTGTTTGTGTCAAGGCCCATCGAATGTTGAATTTTTCCTATGGTGTTATTTACACCAGGCTGCTCAATGGTCTGACAGGCAGAAAACCAAACGTACCTCTCTGATCAGGGTGTCATTGCAGTCCACTGGATGATGAAAAAATAGCTGCATCCGTAGTGCCTACATGCACTCTTTTTTTTTTCTCATTTGATAGAGTGGTGCTTCCATCAAAGATCAAAGCAGGCTATGAAGATATCACAGTATGGCCATACATTCTGAACCTGATGCACTGCTACCAGCGTGATCATTACAACCACACTCTAGATCCTGTTGACTCCCAGCCAAATGTGTAACCTGTGGTAGAGATGCTCACGAGGGTGATCGTCTGCCTCCTTCTCCCCACTGTATCAAACTGCAATGGCGGCCGTGTTGCCTTCTCCCGAGATTGTCTCATGTATCTCGATAAGCAGGCTGTCCAGGAGTAGTGGGTGAAGGAAAAGTTGCCTTACCCTGTTGCTCACAAGTTGTTGGCTGGTCTGAAACCCTGCGTTCTACCATCTGGCACCGACAGAACTTTTCTTGCTACATGTCACTCCACGAAGGACATGGCCACACAGTCATGTGACCTCAAATTTAGCACCGTGGTTGTGAAATCGCCCAGCATCATGGCAGCATCTCCATCTCCTCCTCTAGCTTTGCAACAAGCCACCAAATTTTTGCCTCAACGGGCGAAGTCGTCAGCTACACAACTGGCAGACCAGAAGAAATACTCCTGCAAAGACTTCCTACATTCCTCCAGCCAGTAAACATCTGAGTCTTCTTTTGCCAACCGGAAAGGCTCCAGGAAGTCAAACAAAGGGAACTTTGCTGACTAGGAGATGCTCTTTGATGGTGTTGCCATGTGATACCCTCTCCTGACTGATCTCCATGTCGCTGGTGCGCACCACCAACCGTTTTTCTGCCCTGGACTTTGCACACAGACAGATGGAGAATGCTGACGCCTCTGTAGACCTCATGGAGCAGGATTCTCAGACCTCTGTGCCCTGTAGCAGTGAGTCTTCAAAGGCTGGCACACGGCAGCTGCCGAGGTGACACCCCTTCATTTTTTTCCTCATCATGACTCTCCTCCAATGGAATGTTCATAGCCTTCGATCCAACCAAGAGGACTTACAGCTGCTCTTAGAATCACAGCGTCCCCTGCTACTCTTAACTCCAGGAAGCAAAATTACATCCTTGTGACCACTTTGAGCTCTCACATTTCTTCCCAGTCCACTTTGACCTTCCACCCGAGGACGGAATCCCATCTCATGGGATAGTCATGCTGCTGATCTGGGATGATGTTCATCGTCAACCCATCTCCATGACTACCCAGCTCCAAGCTGTTGCAGACTGCATTTTTCTTTCTCATTTGACCTCTCCATCTTTTGGGGAAGCCACCACATCCCTTTCTGCTGCTTGGTGACTCTTAATGCACACCATCCCCTTGGGGTTCTCCCAGAAGCTGTCCGTAAGGTGCCCTCTTGGCTGGTCTTGTCAATCAGTTAACCTTATCTGCCTTAAGGTGGGGACGCCCATGTTCCTTTCAGACTCTGCGCACACCTAGTCCCATTTGGACATACTCTTCTGCCACTGCATCATCTCAAGTGGTCCGTTCTCTCTGACACAATACTCGAGTGACCATTTCCCATGTGCTGTCAGTTTGCTGACTCCTACTGCACCTCCGTGCACACCCAAATGGCAGCTTTTTAAGGCCGACTGGAGGCTTTACTCCTCTCTGGCGACCTTCGGCGAACAAAGTTCCTCAGTTGTGATGACCAGGTAGAATATTTTACAAACTTTATTCTTACTGCCGCAGAACGTTCCATTCCTTGCACTTCCTCTTTATTGTGCTGTGTCCCGGTACCTTGGTGGACTAAGGCATGCTGCGACGCAATTCGCACACGGAGACGTGCTCTCTGTGTTTTTAACTGTCATCCTACGATAGCTAACTGCATTCATTATAAACAGTTTTGTGCATAGTGTTGTCATGCTCTTCGGGATAGCAAGAATAGCTAGCGAGATTTTATTTACTAGTTCTTTTAACAGTTCCACTCCCTCCTCCATCAACTGGGCCAACCTCAGGCGGTTCTCCAGGACCAAAGCCTGTCCCACAATTCCAGCCTGACAGTAGCAGATGATGTCACAGTCGACCCTATTGCTATCTCCAACACCTAGGGCTGCCATTTTGTGGAGATTTCGAGCTCCTCCCCCTATCACCTGACCTTCGTCCATTGGAAACGAGTGGAGGAGGCTCAGGTCATAATTTTCTCCTCTCAGAATTGCGAGTGCTACAGTGCCGCCTTTACCTGAGGGAGGTAAATCATGGCCTCCCTTCATCCCCATCCTCTGCCCCAGGGCCAGTCAATGTTCACATTCAGATGTTGCAGCAGTTTGCTCTTGTGGGCAAGCATTTCCTCCTTCATACATACAACCGCATATGGGCAGAGGGCATGTTTCCCAGATGCTGGTGTGAAGCCACTGTCATACCCATCATACCCATGCCTAAGCCCAGTAAGGACAAACACCTTCCTTTTAGCTACAACCACATTTTTCTCACCAGCTATTTTTGCAGGGTGATGGAATGTGTGATGCATGCCTGGCTGGTATGGTGGCTCAAGTCTCGCAGTTTACTAACCATTGCACAATGTGAATTTTGAACGCATTGTTCTGCAGTTGACCGGCTTGTCACTTTGTCCACCCATGTCATGAATGGTTTTCTGCGGAAATCCCAGACTGTGGCCATGTTTTTTGATTTGGAGAAAGCTTATGACACCTGCTGGAAGACTGGTATCCTCTGTACTATCTACAAACAGGGTTTCTGTGGCCGCATGCACTGTTTCCTTCTGGAATTTTTAAAAGCTGTGGTTTTCAATTTATGTGTGGTTTCTGGTGGTTCTACCTTGTCGGACACCTTTATCCAGGAAAACAGTGTGCCTCGGGGTCCTGTCTCGAGTATAGTCCTGTTTGCTATCGCCATTAACCCTATAATGATCTGTCTCCTGCTGGGCATTTCGGGCTCCCTTTTTGTTGACGATGTTTGCCATCTATTGCAGTTCTCCATGAGATTGTCTTATTGAGCGGCATCTTCAGCAATGACTCGATCGTCTTCATTCATGGAGCATTGACAGTGGCTTACGTATTTCCACTGACAAAATTGTTTGTATGAATTTCTGGTGGAGCTATTGGCTTTTTCCATATTCTTTGCATCTTGGGCCTGTTGCTCTTCCGTTCCTTGAAACTACGAAATTCCTGGGGCTCATACTCGATAGGAAACTTTCTTGGGCTTCCCATGTGTCTTACTTGGCAACCTACTGTATGTGGTCCCTCATTGTTGTACATGTCCACAATGGTACTTCCTGGAGTGCAGATTGAACCACCCTCCTCTGTTTGTACCAATCCCTTGGCCGTTTGAACCTAGACTGTGGGTGTGTTTTCTATGCATCTGCACATACGTGCCTCTTATGCTGTCTCAGCAGTATCCACCATTGTGTTAGCCATTCAGCCACTGGCGCCTTTTACACTAGCTCTGTTGAGTGACTGGTTGCAGAAGCTGCCGAACTACCACTGTCCCATGGCCGTGGACTTCCTCCACAGCAGATACGTATGCCATTTGTCTGTCATGCGTGGCCACCCATCCTATGCGTCCTACTTCGATGACTCCTCTGATCACCAAAATGGGGTGCGTCCCTCTTCCCTGTTACCTCCTGGAGTTCGCTTTTGTCTCTTGCTCTGGCAGCTTAACTTCACGCTACCTGCCATTTTCCCTACAGGTGTGAACCCTTCAACACCTTGGCTTCATGCGGTGGCCTGTGTTCACCTTGGCCTTCATTCGCTTCCTAAGGACACTACTGCACCCTTGTTCTACCCATTCAGCTTCGTGACCTTCGCACGGAACTACACAATAATACCTTTGTGTACACTCATGGCTCTCGGACTGCCTGGTGTTGGGTGTGCCTTTGTCATTGGTACCGACATTTTTTCATATCAAAGTCCAGAACAATGCTCAGTATTTACAGCAGAGCTCTTCGCCCTGTGACAGGCCACGCAGTTCGTCTGGTGACACAGGCTTTTCAATTGCATCATTTGCTCCAACACTGTCAGTGTCCTTCAGAGTCTCTGTGCGTACACCATCCATCTCTTAGTGCAACAGGTACAGGAAAGCTGCCACTTGCTCTATCTTGTTGGAGCCAGTGTGGGGTTTGTGTGGGTTTCTGGTCATATCAGTCTGACAGGAAACGAGGCTGCTGAAGCTGCTACAAAGACTGCATTCCTTGTATCTCAGCCCACTGGTCCTTACATTCCCTCCATTGATCTCTGTGTTGCTGTCTGTCAGCAAGTGGTGTCACTTAGGCATCACCACTAGTTCCCCCTTCATGGGAACAAGCTCCAGCTTTTTAAGTCTCTCCCAGTGTGTTGGACCACCTTCTCGGGACCCTCTTGTCATGAGAAGATCATTTTAGCTAGGGTATGTATCGGGCATTGTCTTTTCAGCCATCACCATTTGTTAAGTGGTGCTCCCCCACCACTTTGTGCTCATTGCTCTCAACCTTTGACGGTCCGCCATTTCCTGAAGTAATGCCCTTCGTTAACCACTTACATTCCTATTTGTTTTTGTCTGAGTTATCGGTGGCCTGTCGACAGTGTTTTACTTTTTATCCATCATACCAGTATGGTGAAGGACATATAACCTTTAGTTCAGGACCTCCGTTTTTTAACCTTTAGTTCAGGACCTCCATTTTTGTATGGCATGTTTTATAAATCTTTCTCCACATCCCTGGTTTTAGCTGTCATCTCTTCCGTTGATTGGGATTAACGTGTAGTCGTTTTTAACTCCCCTTTTCATCTTTTTGTTCTACGGTCCTGATGTGGGGACGTATGACCTAGTTGTTTTTGTGCCCTAAAACAAAACAAACAAAGCAATAGGCAACTGAACATCACATCAGTATAACTTCAGTGATTAAGGTCATGCATACCGGCAAAGTTGTCAGGAGGCACGAAAGTTATGTGTTTTGTATTTAACTGGCTTTCGGAGTTACATTTCGTGGCAGTGATTGGAGTGGTGGGCTACTGCCCCATCCAATCCATCCTGAAGCAGTCTGTGTGTTAGTGAAAACCATACCAAAATCACTACAGTAGTTCCTGAGATTAGACTAGACATACAGATAGAAAAAAGTGTCGGGGCGGGGGGATTTAAGTTATAAATCGTACAGAACAACATATGTATAGTATATAAAGTCTGGTAATAATTGTTTCATGTGGCTCAGTGGCCTAGTGAGAGTCATTCAATTAGATGCCACTTCATATCCATACTGGATAATATTGGCTTGTTCCATGAATATGTGCAGGCAGCACAAAATTTACAAACACCAGAGTGGAAAACAACAATAAGTCACACAACAGTGATCGTGGGTTTCGGATTGAACGAGAACTGTCACTGCTGCAGGAAGCGGTGAAGATGAAATGGACGCTCTCGATCATGTAGTAAGAGTCTGTGCTGCTAGTTGTATCATTCATCTGTAGATATGGTATTGTCTTCGTAGTTGTGGCAGATTTTAATTCATTATAAGTGAGGCAATATGCCCGATTTAATTATAAATTGTATACACAAACCTTTCTTGTAAATCAGTTTACCTGTTAGTAAAAACTGTATCAAAATCATTACAGTAGTATCTAGCCAGAATAGACAGACAGAAGTGAGCAGGGGACTTAAAGTTTATATATGTAGAAGAAGAAGAAGAAGAAGAAGAAGAAGAAGAAGAAGAAGAAGAGGAGGAAGAGAGGCAGGAGAATGAGAAGAAGAACACTGTCTCTGATAGACTTACAATGTCTTTGGCCGACTTGAAAGTTATCACTTCTTGTCCCTGAACTTATTTTTTTAAACCCATGTCCAAATTTCCCCTTGAATTTCTTGACTGCTTTCTCAACATACAGATTGAATAATATCAGGGAGGGACTAAAAACGGGTCTCACTCCCTTGTCAAATACATCCTTTCCAAGTACATCGACTACATAAGCTGTAAATAATCTTTCTCTCCCTGAATGTTATCTCTACTACCTAAAGAATTTCAAAGAATGTGTTCTAGTTGTCATTGAGAAAAGCTCCTCTAAATGTACAAATGCTATAAATGCAGACATTAAAAACAAAATTTAATGATAATGTGGAATTACAGTGTAGCCGTTTGAACAAGATGCACAACACTTTTAAAAGCAGTGTGAACCAGACTTGTGTTTTTCTGGTTATATAACTGTGCAAAATTTGTATATAACAAAAGCAAATTTTCAATAGTAAAAATGTTACTCCTGTGCCAGACTACATTAATAGCATTTGTCGATTTAGAGGAGTTTTTCTCAATGACGACTGGAACACACACTTCGAAATACTGTAGGTAGCAGGGATAAAACATTCCGGAAGAGAGAGATTGTTTACGGTTTCTACAGTTGATGCACTTGAAAAGGGGAGAGTATTTGACAAGGGAGTGAGACATGTTTGTAGTCCCTCCCTGATATTATTCAATCTGTATGTTGAGAAACAGTGAAGAAATTAAAGGGTAAATCTGAAATGGGTTTAAAAAATAAGTTCAGCGAGAAGAAGTAATAACTCTGATGTCAGCCATAGACATTGTTGACATTGTACTTACATGAAAAATTCATAGGAAGTGTATGTTTTGTTTCAGAGTGTTGGTATCCAATTTCACTGAAGATCAACTGGATAGATATGAGATGTACAGGAGGTCAGCTTTTCCGAAGGCATCTATTAAGAGGGTAAGTTCATTTATAAGCATATGTAAGTCAGAAAGCAGCGTGTTGATGAGATGAGTTAGTAAGGAATTTATGATTTTATGTATGAGTGTAGATTCCAACTTACCAAATACAACTTAGGTTGAGAAACAGACAGAAAACTATGATAATATGCTATGCTTTCCAAGTTCTTCAAAGCCTCACACCATAGTGAATTCTCCAAGAGTGAGATAATATACAGTTGAACAATCCTAACTATTTGTCACAGGTTGTGACATAGTCACAGCAAAATTTTAGTGGTGATGCAGGAAGATATTTACATATTTTTTATATCAGTTATGTATGACAAAAATATTCATAAATCAGGTTGTTAATTTCAGTCAGTAATGACCACCTTCAGGCCTGGGAACACACGTTGTGGTAATCATATCAAGTCGGCATATGTAAAAATGGCACAACCATGGATATTAGCCAAACAAGCTTTGTTGTATCTATATAAAATGTAAGTACTACATGCATAGTTATAACAGACATGCCGATTCTGAATAATCTTATTGGACTCAGTCTAATGAGTTTCTTCAGGAAGTCAGCATGTCTTTTACAACTATGCCAGTGGTACTTAACATTTTATTAGCATACAACAAAGGTTGTTTGGCTATAAACTGTGATTTACCTTATTTACACATGCCAGCTTGATATGATTAACACATTGTGTGTAATCGGGTGTGAAGATGGTCTTTATTAACCAAAATTAATTACTGGATTTATAATTGTTTTTGTGATACCTAACAATTAGCATTCTGTCATGTTCGTATGCTGTGTTATGAAGTTAATTTCAGTCTTATTTAGCCTTCTTGGTGTTACAATTTTCTCACATGTTAATGTAAATTATTTTTTCCTGTGACCATCTTCCAATTACTCCATGCTTCAGATGACAATGAATGCTTTGATAAATCTGTTGTGCCTTCAAAAGCAGTTGGCTGTTTTCTCAGTTTTATACATCTTCTTCTGTACATGAATGTTTATTCAGTGTTTGCAGTTACTGCAGCCAGCAGCCTAACCACCTTCATTTGAAACAACTATCAGTAGAGACCACAGAGAGAATGTAGTGCTGCAAGACAGTTTGCTGAAAACTGTTCTTTACTCTAAAAAGTTAAAGCTATCACCCTCCTAAAGGTTGGTTTGAACATGTAGTTTATTTAATAGACATGGTCCTTTTGCCTTCCTCTTAGCTTTCAAATGATTCCAGCTAGTTATAAAATGACATATAATTTAATATGGGTTCCAAACCACAGTGCAACTTTCCATGTTTCGCATTAACAGATCATTGTCAAACGTGAAAAGGATTGATAAGTAACAGAAAAAAAATCTTTGCATCAATTCATAATTTAACCCAGTACCTTTTTATCTGCAGAATAAAACTTACCCTTAGTCACAGACATGTGTTTGTAGGTAGAAAGTAACTAAAGGTGGTGGTAATGCAGCAGTTTCACAGTACAATCATCATTACAAAATAATAAAGCAATATTCCATGTGTCCACTGGGTCAGACATAACAATGTAGTTGCATACTTCTCAGGTACAGAAAATCTATTGATTACACCACAGTACATTGGTTATATATAGACGATCATTTCCTACTGAGCACACTGGCAGTAGAGCACACATGCAAAATCTGCACAATGAGTAATGTTGGTATGACAGGAAGATGGCAAGCACTTTTTCTGTTAGTGAGATACTGCTCCAAGAATTGAATGGATTACAGCATCAACGTACTCAGTAATTTGCTGTAAGTAATTCATTATATGGATAAAGTTATGGGGGAAGAATATAATATGAGAATGAATAAAGCAAAAACAAAAGTAATGGCATGCGACAAAAAATATCAAGTGAAAGTCCAAGTTCATGTAGGCAATGAACTGCTTGAACAAGTTGATAAATTTACTTATCTGGGCAGTAATATTACCAGGGATGGAAGGAGCAAGGCAGAAGTGAGAAGTAGAATTGCTCAAGCAAAGGCGGCTTTTAACAATAAGAAAAACATCTTAACATCTAAGAGCATCAGCATTGAAATCAGGAAAAGATTTTTGAAATCATGTGTGTGGAGTGTGGCATGCTATAGGTGTGAAACATGAACTCTCGGGACAGAGGAAGACCAGAAGCTAAATTCTTTTGAAATGTGGTGCTATAGACACATGCTCAAAATAAAATGTATCGACAAGGTCACAAACGAAGTGGTTCTGGAAAGAGCAGGTGAGAAGAGAAGCTTCTGGAGTTTCATTGTTAAAAGAAGAGTGCAATTTACAGGCCACCTATTAAGACATAAAGGACTCCTGAACACAATCATAGAGGGATATGTCAAGGGAAAAAGACCAAGAGGAAGACCACGACTGAGGTACATGGATCAAATTGTGAAAGATGTGGAATGTGACACCTATAAAGAAATGAAGAGAAAAGCTGAAAGACTCACAGAATGGAGACAAGCTACCATTGTAGCTGTTGCAAACCAATCCTTGGATTGACCACTACAGAAGAAGAAGAATTCATTATGAGTTCTAGATGAATAATGACCTCCCTAATTAAGTCAAAAGAAAAAATGACCTCCATTGGAACTGACATCTGCTCAGAAAGGGTGAATTATGCTGCTACCAAAATCTTTAATCACTGATGTAATAATGTTAAATGTATGACATATAGTATACTTAAGTTTGAAAGTAGGCTAATAGATTCCATCTGGGCAACATCTATTTCATGGCAGATTTTTATTTTTGAAGCTTGTCATGGCATCTGCATCCATCCTCATTATTAATTTTAATTCCCATGCACAACTTATGTTTTTCTTTAAACTTGTGTGTGAAGGGCATATTCTGAGATCTTCATTTCTGCTGTTATATGTTTTTGTAATGTTGGTTTTGCAGACGGGATTGGAAGAAACTGTTATGTATTTACTACTCATACTTCCTTGTAGCCAAGAAATACTTACCCTACCTTGTAACTTTTAGTGTTTGTTTGTACTTTAAATGCTACTTAAAGTAAATTGTTTACACATAGGATGTATTTAAACATATTACCTAAACTCCTACTGTTTATCTTATCGTAAAGAACTGCAATTTAAACTGTGTGCAGGCTATAGTCCTTCATCATTTATTTATCTATTAACGTGTAAAAATATTAATCAATTCTCTATTTCAGTGTAGCACGATTGTTGCACTTGAGGAACGTCCTGTTATTGAACTCCTCTCCAGATTAGCTAAATTAACAGTTCAGATACTGCTGGTCCCATTTCATAGTTACAGAAGTTTAATTTTAATGCATTTATGGTTACAGCGGCTTTAGCATATCTATACCTAGAAAAGAGTGAGTTTTATAGTGCAAAAGTACATCATATCGTCATCGTACATCAAAGCTAAGTTATAATATCTAGTATTACGAAAATATCAGTAAATTTGTGAAGTTACTATTTTTGCATGAATTCATTATTTTACAAAACTATTGGCTAAATATAATGTGACAGTTATAATGATTTATCTTTAATGTGTAGTGCTTGAAAACTAACCTAACCTATGTTTCTGCGGCAGTAACATTTGAATTGATTGTAAAATCTTCACCTATTGACACTTTAGATCAAATCATTTGCTTTTACTGTTCGTATGGACATGATAATCCATACATAATTTTAATTCTTATGAGCAGAGTTCCTCCTGTGAATAATTTTCGTTTTCTTTTGTGAGCAAGTTTCATTACACAAAGTATTTAAGCTTAGAAGATGTGGTACATTTACGTTGTGTGACACATTTGTTGCTCAATAAATGTGTTTTTAAATGCATTGTCAGATAATCCATTTTAGAAATACCTTAGGTGTTATCTTTCTTTGAACAAAACTTTTTAGTGGAAAACATTAACTGTCACAATGGACGAGTATGCAGATTGTAGCAGAATTGTCAGAGATGACAACTACACGGTGTTCAATAAGTAACTGTGCAACTCATGACTTGCCATATTAAAGTCATGGAAGTTATAAGAGATGCTGGAAGTGATCCACTTGAACTTGAAGACACATTTGCACACATTTCTGCATTCTCTTGAATATGTTGTAAAGAACATCGGAATGATATTCCTAATATGACGTGTCAGTGCAGCTTGGAGTTCTTGTGTGGTGTGTGGATTGCCTTCGTAGGCCTTTCCCTTCAAAGTCCCCATAGAAAGTAATCCGTTGGAGCCAATTCAGGTGAATGTGGAGCCCAGAGTCCTCGAGAGATGACACGGTCACCAAAGATGTGCTTTAAAAGTTCATCGCCTTGTGGATGGTATGTGCAGTAGCCCCATCCTGTTGGTACCATGCATTCTCAGTTTCGTCCTCATTCAGTTCACCTAGGAAGGGCTCCAGAATGCAGGTGCTGTACCGTTCTGCATTTATGGTGTCCTGAAAGCAGCTCAGCCCAGTGGTGCGTGTATGAGTCATGGAGCACCAAACACCAACTTTCTGATCATGCAGTGGGGACACCTTAAATTCATGTGGATTCTCGAAGTATTCTGGCTATTCCCATAACTGGAGAGGTGAAACCATGCCTCATCTGTGAAAAACGTTGTGTCAAGAATCCCCTCACTGTTGTCCTGCGGGAAGGACAGAAACCAGTTGCAAAAGTTCACACACGCCGGGCGATCGGTGTCTCTCAGTTCATATATGACCAACATTTTGTATGGTTACATGGAGAGTGACGTCAGGAGAATCTTGCAAGTGGAATCCATGGACATGTAGGCCTGCTGAGCTAGTCGTCTAACCATTTTCTTTGGACTTTGCAGCATCATGTCTTGCACCTCTGCCACCTTCTCTTCGAATGTGGATGTGGGTGGCCTGCCTGATTTTGGACTGTTATGAATGCTTCCGGTCTTTCAAAACTTGGCGATGAGGTTCCATACAGCATTGTGGTTTGGCATCTTCACTCCTGGGAACCTTGATACAAATGCAGCTTAAAACGTAACTAGGTCCAGAAGCCCAGCTGCAATGTCAAATCTAACGTAACTTCTCATACCATCTCAATTCACCAAAACTGACGTAGCAATCCCATCAGCTCAGGTTTAACATAGTACAGCTGATAGTACCATGTTATACATTTTTGGAGGTGATAACTTCGCTGCAGAAAGTATTGGGTCACTACCAGACATACACCAATTAATCTGTTGATAACACTTGTTTATTTGTCCCAACTTTACAGGAACCGGAACACAGCAGATAGTCCTCCAATCATACTCCGCACTCCCCCAAGGCTTTTGACAAAGTGTATTTATACATCTTTAAACAATTACGTTCTTTGACATTATGATGTTATTTCATGTTTGATGTTACAATTGCAATAAGTTAATGCAGCAAAAACTGACATTACAGAGTTTTAGTAGAAATTAAAACGAGTACAATGATAATGCATATCTCCGAAATTATGATCTTTTACAAGTGCAATTTTGAGACATATATACAGTTAACAGTTAAGTCCTTATTATTCAGTCCAGAACATTCTCAAATATCTTTACGTGATTTAATTAATTATGCGATTTTAAGAAACAATTTTCAGGTGGTAATATTTCTACAATATCAAAATTACAATTCAAACGTTTGAAATGACATTTTACAACATTTGAAGGCTAAAATGCAGAATAATTACATACATCACAAAATCTTTAAATCGTGTTGCAAAAAATTAATGAATCATTCTTCTAACATTATTTATGATACAAATTGTCTTTCTGAATCAGGTTATGTCTACAGTTTAAATGAATCTTCTCTAGTTTTCGTAATATGCGTGACATTGCACTGCATTTCTTTATAGAATGTTCCAGAAACATTAATTACGAGTATAATTTCAGATTTTTTGTTGGTGATTTCTGTAAGAATATGTTGTCCTGTCGTGCAAAGATACATGTGTTAAGCTTTTCCAAAATTAACGGTTCACACAGTTAATTTGTGTTATGGTAAACAGTGAATTTTAGTAATTGAATTGCAGTTACAAAACTGATTGAAAAAGGTTACTAACATTTATACACTATTAATTTAGTAATTGAATTATAGTTACAAAACTGAGTGAAAAAGTTTACACTGTCAACACTGATTTCAGAATGTGATCTTTCTCTTCAAAACATCCCGAAATTCATATCAAAGTGATGATGACTTATCCTAACTGTACATTACTTTACCTGATTAAGAATATAAATTCATTGCTCTGTGACACATTTAACATTTTTGTTACGACTATTTCACACTATTGCACTAAGTGACCTTATTCACTAAATGTCCTTGTACACTACACATATCTGTTGTAGCACGTATCACCTACTACGAAACCTGCTGTATCGGGTACTCCACATGACCCAATACAGTCTTCAATACTGCCGAGGTAAAGTTGCCTCCGTTGCAGAACACATGCTCCACAAGAAACACTCTTTGTTCAATTGTTCAATTGTCAGCATGATGATCTGGATCACAGTGATGATGTCACACAAGATGTTGGTCTTCAATCAAACTGGACCTGCGAACAAATACAAGAACCTGGTCAGATACAGTTCAGATACATTAAACAATCAAGTATGTTGTATTAATAATTGACAATTGTATCAGTCATTACTTAGCAACCATAACATGGCACTTTCTGAAAACTCGGCAGTTAGAGGAATGCATTATTTCCATGTGTGATGTTATAGTACACCCTGCATGAGAAATGGTGCTGGTCGCTTCTGGAAGGGCAGTGAGTGTCACTACGCAGTGAGTGTCACTACCACTACACAATACTTGAAAGAGGGTACCTAATCTTGGAATGTTGAGGTAATCTGAGAGAAGTGCCAGATGAGTTAAACTTTTTCCATACTGCAGCCTGCAGTAGTCTAGACCAAAAGACACGATTCAGTATAGCTGTCCCCAATATCTTCGGTGCTTTTCAGATTGAGAACAAAATAACTGAGATATCCAAAGAATTTTTGAAGCAGTCCGACAGTATATGGCACAAGGAGAAAGCAAAATGTGGGAAGACTTGTTTTAAGAAGCCCAAAGAAAGGTCCTTTTGCTGGGTAGTAGTTATGGGCCAGGAATGTCAGAACTGCTTCAGAACTCTGTGGGTGTGATTACAGGTAAGTGGCATTTTTAAGCTAAATGCAGAGCTCAGTGATGTCATATCTTATCTAGGTTCTTTAGGGAGGATCTTGTAAAACAAGGTAATGCAATAATACTAGGGGGTGCGGTTCAGACTGCACCCTTAGTTATACAATTGAAGATGACATCAGGCACATTGATGAGGGTGCTGCTCACACTAGCGTGAAGATGGTTCCTTTTTGAGCATGTCTATAAGCCCTGGATGAACTGTTCTGTGGGAACATTACAAAATGACCGGGGGTAGGGGGGGTGGGGGGGGGGGGTGGGGGGTGGGAGGGATGCTCACACACAGTTGTTCATTGGCAACATCATTGAAATTTAGGTTTTGTTTCTTATTTCATAGTGCATTGTTGTACAGTTCAAATTCATCACATTGGCCTATTACTGTGTAGTGTGTTTGCATTAAGTAGCCACGAAGTGGAAGGCAAGCAGACAACAACATGGTATGATGCTACTTCGAAGTATAAAGTAATTCTTTATGCTGAAAAATATGGTAACAGGAGGGTTGGATGAGAGTTAAGTGTAGCTGAAAGTAGCATTTGCTTGTGGAAGAAACAGAAATCTGTATTATTTGCAACTACCACTACTAGAAAGAAACTCGCTGACCCTCACAAAGGAAGACATCTTGACATTGAAGTAAAAGTTTTGGAATTTGTCCATGAAAGGAGGAAAATGGTTAGTATGTGGTTAGTGACACCACAAGAAACAAAGCAAAAGGGGTGGTTACAGTTCTAATAAATCAAGGAAAGAGTTTAAGGCTAGGCATGGGTGAGTTGTTCACTAGTTCTCTTTTGAAATCTCTACGATGCCATACAGCAGTATGCCATTCTGACAAGATTTTGAGAAAAATCCTCAAGAATTTCAGCAATATGTCTTCGCACCTCAGAAAGAGAAGAGTTTTTCGACAGGCCAAATAGGCAACAATGATAAGACACCGTTTAGTTTGATGTGCTACGTAATTACACAACTGATGAGAAGGGGACAAAAGAAGTTACCATCTAAACCTCAGGGTGTGAGAAATACCACATAGCTGTAATGCTGACAGTCACAGCAGATGAGCACAAACTTCTCCCTTTCTTAATCTTCCAGCAGAAAGCAAGCCCCAAGACCTCTAAAAATGAAAAGCTGTTCCCTGATGATGTCATTGTTCGAAATTAAGAGGAGGAGTAGGTCTCTGCAACTTTAATACTTGACTGGCTCCAAAATGTACGGTAACTCCTTTCTGGTGGGCTTTCCAAATTACCATCAATGCTTTGTCATGATGCATTTTATGGTTGCCTCACTGACAACATCAAGAAACAAGGTCTACAGCCTAGCCAGTGACCTTGTTATTATTCCAGTAAGAATGACTTCTTTCTTACAACCCTTGGATGTTAGTATAAATAAATTTTTCAAAGTCTTACATTCAGAAACAATACGAAAAGTGGTTTTGTGAACCAAACTGTGAAGTGACTGACAGAAAAAACGAAGTGTGCTGCACCTGAAATTATTGCACTCTGTGTTTAGCTGCCTGGAAAAGCATCGAAGCACCATTGGCCATAAAATCATTCAAGAAATACTATATTTCAAATATTCTGGATAGCAGTGAAGATGATGTGCTTTGGGGTAACATAGAGAATGATGGGGAAACAGGGAATGAATCTGTTTGTGATGTACACTCCTCTAAGGATACCAGTAATGATGACATTAGTGAATAACGATGAGGAAAGCATGTAATTTATGATACTCTTGTTTGCATGTTATGTAGGTAATCAAGTTGGACATTATTTTACTGATGCACCAACAAACCCTTTCTTTTATGATTTTAATTTTTAAAAATGGATGGGGGCATTACATTCAGTGGTGCATTAGATTTATGTAAATATCCCCTTCCCCCCAAAGTTCTGAAAAGATTGGAAAATTCAACAGACTCTGCAGACAAAAACATCTGTAACTTCTGTCCTAATAGAGACAGAACTGAGAAACTAGTAATTTGGGGAAGGTTTGAGAACAAGAATTCAGCCAACATGCAGCATACCATATTTAAACAATGTACATGTTTCACCCTGAGCATCTTGAAACATGTTGCTTTCAAAATGGATGAAGACAGATATAGCTGCAGCTCCATGTTACACTGCATAACATAGTAAAAAAAAGTTGGGATGACATTCGGGTGAGGATATGTAAATTAGTATGTACAGCTGCATGATGCAATAATGCAGTACAGACTGTATGCAGATTGTAACAAAATGACATGAAGTAAAAAGGTATGTTAACTTTTAAATAGGTGGTGTGTTAGCAATACACAGTAAGGTGGCAGTGTTAATGGACCAATAGTAAGTGTTCCTAATATGCAAGGTAATACACTGTGAACTCTGACCTTCATTGATGCAAGACATAATATAACTATCCCAGCCAAATGTTTATGGAAGTCTTAGTAAATAGGTTCAGATTTACACAAACATGACAAAAGTATCATCACTATTTACCTTGCCTCAGTGCTGGGTGGCAAGATATAGCACTATTTATGCATCTTTTGCTGAAATGACATACATTTCGCCTTTTGCCATTCTTACACCAACCTGTGTCCTCTTTGTCCACAGTAAAGAAGTCAGATTTCTCAGGGTACGCAAATGAAAGTGGAGGGCCATGAGGATATTGGAAGTTAATTGTAACCACACTGGTATTTTCAGTGACACTCAAAACGCATGCAAGATATCCGTGGCCTTTGTACATATAAGCAACAAACCCTGTGATATCACTGAGGTATGAGTTTTGTTGGGTTCATCATAGAGATTTATTTATGATGTCTAGTGAATTGAAGAAAAACTTTGATTTGGATATTATGGCTTGCAGGAATAACATATTGCAACTTGTGGCTATCTGCAGCTGTATGAAGCTGTGAAAACTGCTCTTGAAGGTGAGACTCTTCTTCATCATACTGTTACTTGTTTAATGAAAGTGAAACACTATGATGTCCTTGGAATGTCATTGAAACAAGTATCTGGGTGTCTTTGTCAGAGAGTTGTAGATGTGCTGCAGTGTGGTTCAAGCAGCAACTCTCATGATGGTGCCTGGGTTTCCATCACATGGTCTTTTGCCATGTGACATGGCAAAGAACTGCCTTTCTGCATAGAGTGGAAATGATTGTGATAAAGAGATATGTTTACAGAATTCTCTACTGTACTGGAGCAGCATCTAAGGAGTAATACATATACTTGGGTGTTCTGTGGAAATGTGGGATATAATGAAATTAACCAATTGATTTTGGAAAAGATGAATACTTTGTCATATTTAAGGAAATCCGATAAATAACAAATGCATTCTGATAACAACTGAATTATGATCTGTTGCATGAGTTTGTGGATGTCTATAGTAAACAACAAATTGATGAGTGGTGGTCTGTGCATTATTCTAGTGGAACTCCTGGGCTTCATCCTGCAGCACAAGTGCATAGTTTTCTGCCAAATCACATACTACAGTGTGTTCATTGTCACAGAATGTCACTTTCAGATTTTGTAGAAATTCAGACTGTTAAGTGGCTGTGGAGTGCAGCAGGAGCTTTTTTATTTTATCCACAAGGTTTTCAAAGAAGTTTTCCACAGAACATGGACATGTCTGGAGAGCAATTCTATCTGCAGATGCCAGCAGTTTGTGTGTTACTTCGTCACCTCAAGTTTTGTCAAACATCTCTCCTAACTCTGTCATGAAAGGATCTGTACCTGGACAGTTCTCACATGTTGACACGTAACATTTTGGCTGTGCACACATACAAATGATGTGAGCAAGACACAGTTTGTATTTGTTGACAGTTGACATCATATGTCAGCTATTTCAATTTGGAAGCCTCCGCAAATGAGCTTCACATTTTGGTGAATCTAGCAAACACATACACCATGGGTACTGGTTGTTGGCTGGTAATGGGCAGAATTTGGATAATCCTTTTTTCACTTCTGGATGTTCTTCTTTGAATGTTTGATATAGCTCCTGTAGGTTTCCCAGCATCAGTCATTTTATTTATGAACTCTGAAATCATTTTCCTTGGCAGAAAAAAAACCTTCTTTCCAGACAACAGTGGCTTATTTATTCTCTGGTGTAGAATTCCGTGACACATTTCACCGTGTGTTCACTCAGGATATGTCTTAAGTTTTGGTTTAGGAGTCGCTAATATACAACATTCTTATTCAATCCTTTGAAGACAAGCTTTTCAAAAGAAGTGTCAATATTTGGGTCTTCTGACTGCTTGTGGCACTTTTGTGTTTATTTTGAAACATGTTAGATACTTTCTCGGGCTTTCTCTGGACATACCTTTTCTCTCTGTCTCTTCTTCACCAGGGAGCCAGGTGCTCACCAAGAGGTATCGGACTGTCATTTAATGCAACTACAGCAGTATGTATCTGACTCGTCCGAAGTGTTACGCAAGTTTGTGATTCCTATCTGTTTCAGTGAATTTGTTTCAGACTGAGGCCCTTATTGCGAAACTGATAGATTACAGATCACAAGTAGGAAACTATGGTAAGCTTTATAAAACAGCTAGAAACAGTTTTAGTAGTGGTAATGGAAAATAGCTATTTTCAAAGAGTTTGAAATAGCTTCCCAATCAGATATAATTGACTTAGGGCACCTAGACTTATTGATGTCCAGCTTCGGACTATTTTCCACTGCAAAATTCCCTATGAGGATTTACAGGTCAGGGATACAGTACACACAGTAGACAGCTACGTGGGTAGCAGAGTACGTGTACATCTACATAAGTACTCCACAAGCCACAGTACAATGCTGGCTGAGGGTAATTGCCCCACTCGCAAATAGAGCAAGGGAAAAACTAATGTCTTAATACTTCCATACAAGCCCTAAAGTCTTCTATTTTTTATGGTCCTTACGTGAAATGTACGTTGGTGGCAGTGAAGTCGTTCTGCAGTCAGATTCTACTTGCAGGTTGTCTAAATTTTCTCAATAGAGTTCCTTGCAAAGAACATTGCCTTCCATCCAGGGCTTCCTATTTGAGTCCCCGAAGCACTTCTGTAATACTTGAGGGATGTTGAGCCTACTGATAACAAATCTAGGCAACCCACCTCTGAATTGCCTCGATGTCTTACTTTAATTCAACATGCTGGGAAAAACAATAGTGAAGAATGGACTGGGCTAGGGTTCTGCGGTCTCATTTACAGGTGAACCACACTTTCCTAAAATCTTATGATAAACTGAAGTTGAACATTCACATTCCCTACTACAATCCATACATGCTCATGCCATTTCATTTTGCTTTGCAGTGCTAGATATTTCTTTGATGCGACTGTGTCAAGTAGCACACTACTGATGCTTTATTGGAACATTATAGGTTTTTCTTCCTACTCATCAGCATTAATGTACAGTTTTCTACATTTAGATCTATCTGCCATTCATCACACCAACTAGAATTTTTTTCAAAGTCATTTTGTATCCTCCTGCAGTCACTCAATGATGACACCTCCCTGTACACAACAGCATCATCAGCAAAAAGCCGCAGATTGCTACACTCACATGTCTGCCAGGTCATTTATGCATGTAGAAAATAAAAGCACTCCTATCACATGTGCCTGGGGTTCTCCTGATAATACCCTTGTCTCTGATGAGCACTTTCCACCAAGCACAACACACTGTGTTCTGTTACTTAAGAAGTGTGGGGTGCATGTGGGTGGTTATTTTGGCTAGGCAGTAGTTTGAGGTCTTTTGATGAATACTGGCAATAGATAGGCAGAGAGTGAAATCACACTGCATGTAAAATAAAGACTTCAATTTTAAAAATAACCCAGAGCATTTGTAACTAGTTCCTGAATTTACTGCCCTCCAGGAAAGGTGTCACACTCAGATTGTTATTGAAAGAGAGAGCTGGATTAAACCCGAAGTAGATAGCTCGAAAATATTTAATGAGGGATGGAACATTTATCAAAAAGACACATGAGATACCATAAGACAGGAACTGTTCATGCAGTCAACAAAAATATGAGCTTATCGTGGTTGAAATTGAATCTGACTGTGACATTATCTTGACACAAGTAAACAGTGTAGGTGAACTCCAGTTAATCATCTGATGTTATTATTGGCCACCCAATTCTGCCCGTAACAGTTTTAGAATCATTTAAAGAAAGTCTGCACTCAGTAGCAAGGAAATACTCTCGTCACGTAGTATTAATTGGAGGTGAACTTAACGAATTCTATACATGCTGGGAGCTCAATGGGTTGCTTGCAGGTGGTACAGCAGGCTGTCTTTGAAGTAGTTCTGAACACAATTTTCTGAGAACTGTATTGAGCAACTGCATCGGCAATCCACATGCAGTTGGAATATTTTAGACCTTGTAGCTACAGGCAGGACAGACCTTACTAGCAGACTCAGTCTAGAGACAGAGATTGGGGATGATGATATCACCATAGCAATGATTTTGACTAAAGTTAATAAACCCAACAGGGAGGCAAGGGAATATTTTTGTTAGAAAGAGCAGATAACCAGTTGTTAGCACTCCACAAAGACAATGAATGGATATTATTTAGTTCCAGTGTGATGGACGTACAGTGATTAATGGGAAAGTTTAAACTGATTGTAAATAGTGCTACAGAGAGTTATTTGGAAGTTACTGAGGAAGTGGAGATTGTTACAGTCTTGATTGAAAAAAAGACACAGAAGTGTCAACAGAAAAAATAAGTAGAACTTTGTGTATCTATATAAGGAAATTGAAGCATGTAATTATTTCCACCATCATATGTTAGTGAAAGATCTTGCTGAGAAAATTCTGGACCTATGTAAAAATCACTAAGCAGATTGAAGGCTTCTATATGATTCACTTGTCAACCAGTCTGGTATAACAATAGAAGACTGCAAAAGGAAAATTTTTCCTATACAGAGAATGCAGTAATATGCACTCATAGTGTATAGAGGCAAATGAAAGAGTTGGAAACAAATGTCACCAGATCCGAATGGAATTGCGGTTTGGTTGTACTGGGTGTACTCTGTGGCATTGGCCCGATACTTAGCTTGCATTTATCACAAATCTCTCACCCAGCTCAAAATGTCAAGTGAGGGGAAAAAGTGCAGCTGACTCCTGTATATAAGAAGGATAAAAAAACAGACCGGCAAAATTACAAACCTGTATCCTTAGCATTGGTTTGTTACAGAATTCTTGAACACATTCTCAGTTCAAAAATAATACATTTCCTTGACGAATGAGGTGGCGCAGAGGCTAGCACACTAGACTCGCATTTGGGAGGACGATGGTTCAATCCTGCGTCTGGCCATCCTGATGTAGATTTTCCGTGATTTCCCTAAATCGCTTCAGGCAAATGCCGGGATGGTTCCTTTGCAAGGGCAAGGCCGACTTCCTTTCCCGTCCTTCCCTAATCCGATGAGACTGATAACATCGCTCTCTGGTCTCCTCCCCCAAACAACCCAACATTTCCTTGAGACAGAAAAACTATTCTCTGCAGATCAACACGGGATTTAAAAAGCATCACTTGTGCGAAACTCAGCTTGCACTTCTCATGTGATATCCTGCGAACCCATGAATACAGGGCAACAGGCAGATTGTATATTCATAGGTTTCCAGAAAGCACCATGACACTGTCCAAATGCAGATGACTTACAAAGATCAGAGCATACAGAAGAGGTTCACAGATTTTTGGGCGGCTCAAAGAATTATTAACTAATAGAACACAATAAGTTGTTGTAGACACCAAGTGTTCTTAAGAGACACCTGTACCCTACCCCAGGGAAGACAGGACCATTTTTGTTCCCTATATAGCCTACATAAATGATCTGAGCAACAAACTGCAACTGCTTTTGCTGTCGATGCTGTAGCACACAGGAAAATATTATTGTTGAGTGACTTTAGGAGGAAAGAGGATGACTTGGACAAAATTTCTGTTTGGCTGATGAATGGCCAGTTGCTTGAATGTTTTAAGACTAAGTTGAAAGAGGTGATACAGGATGAGGTGTATGTAGAGATGCTAATTTAAAATTAAATTTATTCCGTAATAAATTTATCCCAGTATTGAAAGTAGTTTTGAAAAAAATTATGCAGGAAGCCCATTAAGGAAACACTTTATCCATTGTTAAGTAAAGGAATTAATATCTCATGGAAAAGGAAGAGGTAGATTTATATGAAGGCCAGAATAAGTCAAGATCCAGTGTTACTTGTGTCATACAAAAAATGGTGTAATATTCTAAGGACACTCATTAAAATGTCCAGAAGTATGCACATCCTGAAAGTAATTAATAATACATGTGACAAGATTAGAACTATATATTGTCAAAAGGGAGACAGGACAAGAAGTTAGTGTACAAGAAACCATAGCAATTAAACTAAATGATAGTGTGTCCGATAATTCAAAAGTTGTGAGTATTTTTAACTCTCATTTTCTAAATGTAGCATAAAAAATTAGGTGTAAATGGTTCAGTTGAAGAAGCAAAAGAATGTATTAAAAAGTCATTCCACAAAACTTGAAGCAATTAGTAGTAGCACCAACATCCTTTACTAAAATTAAAAGAATTATAAAACTCTCTGGTGAAATTTCAGACAGAACTCTGAAAAGTTGTTCTAACTTAATGTCCTTAGTGAGGCATGTAATGCATCACTGGCATAGAGAATTTTTCCAGACATAATTAATATGTAACTGTTAAACATCATTATAAAAAATGTGGCAAGAAAGATTTAAATTATCATCATCCAATTTCCTTACTGATATATTTTAACAAAATATTTGAAAGAATAATCTATTCGAGAGCAGTCATACATCTAAGTAGAAACCGTTCCTTAGCACATCACCATTTGGATCCCAGAAGGATTGCTCAGCTGAGAAAGCTATTTAGACATTCACTCAGTAAATAGTACGAGCCTTAAATAATAAAGTATTGTCATTAGTATTTTTTGTGATCTTTTTAAGGTGTAGATCATGTTACTGTCTTAGAAAAACTAAAATTTTTACAAATTGATGGCTTCATGGACAATAGTTCTTTCTGTCCAGCCCTGCTCCTTATGTATGCGAATCACATTTCACTTAACATTTAGCAAGCAGAACTAGTACTATTTGCAGATGATACCACTGTTATAATAAATCCCATTATAAAGGAAGCAATAGAAGAGATTCTTTGTATTTCAAAAAATTAAATCGTTCTCTGAAAATGGAAGCACCCTGTAAGAGCACAGAGGTCCCATATTTGCTGCTAGCAGGACACGGAGACACACCCACATTATGATAGAGTGAGCATGCGCATGCGCCAACCGTCCGTTGCATTCAGTTGTGCAGAAAACATTAGAATGGAGGTTTCAAAAGAAGAGCCAAGGGGTGTAGTGCATTTTGCCTGGTGGCAACTCTGTGTGCTTTCGCTGGAGACTTTCTTGTTTTGGCTTGGGTTTGAAGTGATCATATCCAGTGATGACTCATGACAGGAACTCATTCCCTTCTTTGGCATAGTGCTGCAGATGTTCAAGAGAGACCCATTCAGCACACTTCCTGTACTGAATGAAGACTGTGAGGCACACATTAGGCACACACTTTGTCAAATTCCAATCTGTCCTTAATAATGGTGGGTGTGAATGTTTCAGACACTAATTGTGGCCTCTTCAGCAATGGCTGCTACTGTAACTCACTGGTCTTGAAGGGTGTGGGCATCCACCTATTGGACAGTGGCATCAATAATGTGGTGTGGCGTTCCAGACTGTGCGTCATTGACCAACAACAACCACCATCCTTCCCTGAATGACATGTAGTGCTTTCCATACACTTGTGCCATTCTTTGATGATCCCCCCCCCCCCCCCCCCCCCCCCCCACTCTCCTCCCGCTGTCAGGCAACACACTACATCATTTTCTTCTTCTTTTGAAGCATCTGTTTAACTGTGTTCAGCACAACTGAGTGTAATGGATGGTCAGTGCATGCACATGCTTGCTGTGTCATCACATGGTTGTACATTCATGTCCCTTTAGTGACTAGTTATATACCTCAAAATTTTTGTAAGAAATGTAACTTCTGCCAGCAATAACATTACAAAGCTTCCAGCAGCTTTCATTTTACTGCCTCTGGTTCCTTACTTTTTGATTGCACATTACAGTAAAACTGAGGAGTACAAAATTCCTTAATAATAGTTTAGTAGTTAGTTTTAGTAGTAGGCTTCTAAGAGACTCGAAGCTCCTGTGCCAATCTCACATGATTCCTCCAGATTCTCCTGTCTTGTGCTGCCTCTTGCAGTTATTTATTCCCAATCTTTCGCATATGCAGTCAGTTTCATTCCTTACTAATTTACTCGATTGAATTTAAAAGGCATAAGCATGAATAGCATTAGACAATGTAGTGATACATTATTGTTAATACAGTTTACCATTAAGTTTCTGCAGTTTGTTTCTCTTATCTCAGTGTATACCTTGACTCATTCCCTGAATGTGCTCTTTCTTGAAAGGATCTATAAAATATTATGCATGAGTGAGTGTATGGATGCATAAAGTCATTTCCCCTCTTCAACAAATATCTTTCATACTTCTTGGTTGTCATATGTCCTATGGTTTTAGATGGAGGGCGTCTCCTCTACAATACTTCACCATACTGGATATTAATTATAACATGTATGTTTAACTTAACATTAAATACAAGCATTATAACTCAGTGATCATCATCTGTCTTTTTTTCAAACCCATACTTACTAAGTAAACATTGCACTGTTATGTCACCTAATTTGTTGGTAGATACAAAAGACCACAAATAGTAAGCAATACATAATACATTTCACATAAGTTTCAGCTATGTATTCTTTCTGCATGTTAACAAAGGTTTTATGTTCTTCCTCTCACCCTCAATCCTCATGCATCCACACACAGAACCCAATAAATATATTTTGTTTGTTTCTTTATAGTTGATGCAGACAATTACAGGATGTTCTGTCTCACAGAATGTTGTCATTGCTATGTCAGGAATTGCTAAAGTTTTTGTTGGTGAAGTTGTGGAAGAAGGTAAGGAGTGATATGTTGCACATACTTTTATGCCGATATTTAAGCTCTGCTGTTTTCACCAGAAATTATTATTATTTCCTTTTGCAGCACTTGATGTGATGGATAAACAGGGTGAAACAGGACCATTACAGCCGAAACACTTACGAGAAGCTATTAGACGACTACGTCTGCGAGGTGGAATTCCCAATAGCCGAGCTCGAAAAGTTATTTTCCGTGTTTAGTATTTCTACAGCTGACTGTTTAAAAAGTGTGGACTCCAAGAAACTGTGTATCCAAATAAGTTTCTAGTTTATGACTTTATTTTCAAATTATTGTTACTTGAGTAAGATGTAAGTATGAAATAAAAAATGAAACTAAGTATGTACTGGAAGTAAAGAATGTAATTTTAAAGTCCAGTTTGTTATGTGATTAGGGTGATTTGGAAAGAAAGCCCCTCTGATGAGTCAGATTAATTACTGAGTAGCATAAAATCCAGATATTGCTATATTACTATAATAAAATTTGCATTATGTATCATTTAGCTGGTCAGTTAAAAGTTGTCATCCTGGAGTATTTAAGTAACTGTGTCAGATAATATAGTATCTGGGTATCGTAAAGTTTCTTGACCTTGGCCCTTAATCTTGAGCATAATTTTACACTTACTTGTCTTCTGCTGCAGAAGATATCATCAGAGCCTTTGGAGATAATTTTCAGATGCTTTGTGGTTTAGCGTCTCGAAAAATTGTTGCGTTTATTGTTTCATTGCTGGTTAGCTGCCAGTTTGTGACATAATCTGAATGTTGTCAGAGATATCCAAGTCTTGTAAAAGTGTGTCCTGGAGCTCATTTGCCAGATGAATAGTGCTGTTTACTTTACAACACCAAAGTCCAGAATTAATGTAACTTGGTCATCCTTAAATGTTGAACTGGTTCTCATGCTGTTGATTTTTTATTGCGTCTTTATAGAGTCTGATATAATAATGAATGGTGGTGGGCAAAAGTTAAGTTGCAGAGAAACAAACAGGGGATTCTCTGGTCCGTCTCATAATTTATTGCTGGTCATTGATCAATGTTGCCTAGTCGACAGTGCGTCTTGCATTCCTTGAGGTGGGTACTGATGCTTCTTTTACACATAAAAACCACACCAGACTGCATTTGCAAGGGCATAATGTACGCCAGTCTGTTTGTTTCAATACTGTGTCATAATAATTTTTCTTTAAAACAATTGCTAATGCAGCCAATTGTTCTATTTTTCTAACAAAAGGTAAACACTTCCTTTAACTTTCCCCCCCCCCCCCCCCCCCCCCCCCCCCCCCCCACACCCCGTCTCTCCAGCAGCTGATATTTTTGAGGAGACAGTGCTCTACCCATCTCTCTGACCAAGTAAACATTATTTTTTTCTTTTTGTGAAGACAACTGTCAGTTGATTTAGTTCTGCCTGTAAGTTCTGTAGTTCACAGATTCTGTTACTCTAGTGTATGTACTCCTTCCTGCTTTTAAAAAAAAAATAAAAAAAAAAAAACTGCACTTTCAAAAGTAACACAGAGACTTCAGTTCTCCCTTTCTCCAGTGTGAATTCCATGTTTGAACTAACACTCTTCAGAAAAAGAAAGAAAGATGGAAGACAGAATGATAGAGTAGGTTTTAACATACCATCGACATTAAGGTCATTGGAGATGGAGCGCACACTAGGAATGTTTCAAGAATGAGGAAGAAAATTGGGAATGCCTCTTCTAGGGAAACATCATGGCATTTGTCTGGAGCAGTTTTGTAAAATAATGGAAAACTTAAATCTGGATGCCCAGACATGGATTTGAAACATTTTCATCCTGAATGTGAGCCCAGCGTGCTAACCACTATGTCACCTTTCTTGGATTAGAAAAATAGAGCGCGCAGACTTCTTTCTTGAAGAAGTTCGCTGTTGAATTATCAGAATATCTTGTAAATAAGAATATCTGGGAGCCAAGATAATGTGTTGTAACATTTTTATTTTTATTTTATTTCCTCAGAGAAGGGTTTCAACAAAATCTAGTTGTTGCCTTCAGATCTTATGGAAATAATATTACTGTATGTATATCAAACTAACATAATGAGAGCAGACTCCACTTGTAAAAACCAAGGTGCCACATTGGCTTGTCAGATATATAAAACAGAGTAAATAATCAGTCCATAGTACCAGCAGTGTGCCCTGGAGTTGAGGTGAGTTTGTTGATGGAGCTGTTACAGCTACGGCACATCAGGATGTCCCGTAACTAGAACTGCCCCATTGACAAACTCGCCTCCTCTTCCTGATGTGCTGTAGTTATAATTGCTACACTGACAAACTCGCCTCCACTCCGGGACACACTGTTGGTGCTATGGACTTTTTATGTACTGTGCTTTATGTCTTCACCAAGGCAATATGGTGCCCTTGTTTTATAATTGGAGTGTGCTCTCATTATGTTTGTGCAGTTTATGAACAGTAATATAACACTTAGATTCTTTTGAAACTGGTCATTGAGGAAATATATTATAACACACGATCTTGGCTGCTTAATTTTTTTATTTACCAAATTTGAAATCACTCCTAACTATGTGTGCAACTTAAATATTCAAATATCTGTTGAGTGACAGCATTACAGTAGAGTCTCGATTATCCGATTTTCGGTTATCCGACCTGTGTTATCCGACCCTTTCACCGCGCTGGCCATGTGCCAGCCGAAGACAGGTCAGTGACTAACATGTTGTTTGTTGATACTCAGTTCATTGTCACCATCTGCTATTCCTCACTCCTCAGTGCTAACTTAGATCTTTAGTGGAGTGGATGTGTTGCACTTTGTTTATTGTAAAAATTTGTGGTGATGGCTTCAAAATGGAAAAAGGTGGTTGTTTCAATGGAAGAAAAACTTAAAGCTTTAAAAAGAATAGACAATGGTGAAACTTTTTTAAAGGTGGCGCAAGATTATAATGTCGTGAAAACAACAGTTTTAGACTGCAATGAAATTGAGAAGTGGTGTTCTCAGTGAGCAACCTCGGCTGTTTTGGAAGATCGGAAAACCATGAAAAAATGTGATTATGAAAAAGTAGAGATGAAGGTGTACCCATGTCAGGACCTATTTTGCAAGAAAAAGCCTTAAAGTTTCATAACGAACTAAACGAAGGTGAACCTGATTTCACAGCTAGTGTAGGCTTGCTTGATAGATGGAAGAAAAGATACGTAATTTGGCACCTTAATGTCTGTGGTGAAAAGCTTTCAGCAAATTTTGAAGCTGTTCAATTGTTTAGGAATAAACTTCACAAGGTATTGGACAAGGAGAACTTAACAGGCGATCAAATTTTTAACTGCGACGAGACTGGTCTCAATTACAAAATGTTACCAGGAAAAACATTAGCGTCAAAGGCCGAAAAGGCAGCGCCAGGCTACAAACATAGCAAAGAAAGAATGACAATTCGTGCACGCAGTAATGCCACAGAAATTTGAAAATGAAACTGTCTATGATAGGTAAGCCAAAAAAACCGAGAGCATTTAAATACGTATCTAAAAATAACATGTTTGTTTGTGTGGCCATCTTCTGCAGCAAGCATATAAATACTTGTTTTGCAAATCAAACTGCCTTTTCCTGCTGCGTATGGATTAAATAAAATAAATAGCAGCAGGAAAAGGCAGTTTGATTTGCAAAACAAGTATCTAAAAATGCTTTACCGGTGAAATATTACAACCAAAAAAATGCTTGGATGAGCTCAGACATTTTTAAAGAATGGTTTTTTAACGAGTTTGTGCCACAAACTGAAAAGTTTTTGAAAGCCAACAACTTGCCCTGCAAAGCACTGTTGCATCTAGACAATACCATTTGTCATCCTAATGAAGATGAGCTTCAAGATCAAGATATAAAGGCCATGTTTTTGCCTCCAAATGTCACATCTTTATGTCAGCCTATGGACAAGGGACCTTAGAGACACTGAAGAGAAACTACTGCAGAAACTTGCTTTCCTCTTTGATTAATGCTATGGACAAGGGAGAAGACATGCTAGAGCAGTTGCGCCGTATTAATTTGAAAGACGTAGCTTATGACATGGCCCAATCTTGGGAGAGTGTTGGAGCAAATACAATTGCAAAATCCTGGAAAATTTTGCTACAGGAAAATCAAGAAAATTCTCCAGATGATGAAAATCTACAGCAGCAGACCGAACCAGAAAATACTACCTTGCTTTCACTGTTATGAAAAGTTCTGGGATGTGCTGACGCCACAGAAGATGACATAAATGAATGGATTGTGCAAGATGAAGAATTTGAAGTGACAGATGAAGAAATAGTCAACATGGTAAACGAAAAAGAAGATCACGAAGAAGTGGATGTAGTGGAGGAAAGTGCGCCCAAGATTTCTCACAATGGAAACAAGGCCTTAGAAACTGCTTTAAAATTGTAGAGCAACTGGAGGAAACATTGTGTACCGAGGTTTTACTTCTTAAGAGACTACGTGACTTAGCAGCAAAAAAACTGCAAACAGCAGGCAAACAAAAGACAATTACTAACTTCTTCACACACTAAATATCTATTCAGTCTAATTTGATTTATATTGTATTAAATGTTTAACTCATTTGGCCTACTTTAGATTAATTTTTGTGTTTTTTTTGTATTATTTTCCATGTTATCCGACCTTCCTGCTTATCCGATCTTGCCGCGGCCGGTTTAGGTCGGATAATCGAGAGTCTACTGTATTTCAAAGCAACAGTTTCAAAAATTCATGCTTTAACATTACAACGCCATAAATATGTAAAAAAACTACTTTGTGGTTTGCTAACTATAACAGAGCATAACATACCTCCAATGGTGTCAGTAATTCAAAATTACCAAACTGTAATTCCAAGTCAACATGACAGCAGGATATGTTCATCCAGTTCTTTTCAGTTGATAACCTTCACACACACACACTCCTTTATTATAAAATTAGTTATATTTGAAGCATTTTCCAGAAGAAAGGCTCATATGACAAAATGGTTAGCTGAGATACTACAGTTCAAATACTTTCAGTGTATTTGAATAACAACCAGATTCTAATATACACGTATAATTTAATAGGATGTATTCTACAATTATGTTTATCTTTCATAATACTAGATAACTTAAGTCTTTAATGTGAAAAATAATGATTTTGATAAACATTTATAAGCCCTTTTCCTATAGGTCAGTGTCAATAAGTTACAGTGAGCAAACATTTCTTTCATTAAGTGTTATTTTAACTCTCAGGACACATTGAAACATAACATAATATTATTTTGGATAATATATATGATCCAAGAATGCTCATAAAGGTACATATCATACAATTGTCATAAAGCTGTTATTTTCTACCCGTTACTACTGATTACTGTTGCACAACCTCAACAGGTTTGTCATAATGTAAATAAATCACTGTCAGTGCTAGAAGTGAGGTAACCCGCACATAGGCACTCACTGCATGAAATTAAAGAGAATTGCAGCACACACATGCATGTAGAAAATGGTTCCCTGGTTTCCAGCATTTAGATAATGAAACAAAACTTCGGTAGAATATTCTGCATAACCTGTTGATTAAATTTAAACAATTTCCCGAAAAGGGCATATACCTAAGCACCCCTCTTGTGGGAAATAAATCAATTAATCTCAGTCTATCAAAGCATTTTGACATAGTTTCTTACTTAGGAAATTATTCAGTAGTTCTACTTATGGTTACCTGACATGACCATTCAGTGCAGGGGACAATCTATAAATTTGTGCTGTTGAAAACCAGTTTATTTTCCAAGATCGCAAAGTTAACACAATTAGTGGAATAATAGTTTTGGCAGCATGTATTGCTATCTTCATATCTATAAAGCTGGGCAGCGGTAGTTACATCATACAACGCTTAAACCGCTATGTTACATTAGGACTATACAATTCGCTTCAGAAAATTAAGGCCTTTCAATGACATGCCAAATATTCTATCATAATTTACTCATAGTTGTATGTACATTATGATAGCACACCTGATATCTCCTTGTAATCCCTTGACTTTCTCGTGCATATTGTACAGTTCTAATGTGACAGAGTGGTTTAAGCACTGTGTGCTGTAAGTACCACTGCCCAGTTTTGTGGATCTGAAGAAGGCAATACATATTGCCGAAACTAGTAATCCAGTAATTGTGTTAAGATAGTGATCTTGGCAAATAAATTAGTTTTCACAAAATGACTAAAGTATTTATAATCGACAATATCACAAATAATAGTGATTTTCATCTTGGTTCATGAAAAAACGTCTGCTTTATACTCTGGTGACATTTTTCATTTCTTTTACATGTGTCTGCTGTTATTAGTCTGTAACACTTGCCCAGGTTTACTTTAATAAGTATACAATTTAGTTTTTCTAACACCACAGCTTTTTGCATGAGACACGAAGAACTTCTTCCATTAAATGTTGAGCATTTCAGTATTAACAAATTATTATTGAACCAGTATAATACCAAAATTATGATTTTTAGGTTTTCTCGTGTATATTTTTCATTTCTTTTACATGTGTCTGCTGTTATTAGTCTGTAACACTTGCCCAGGTTTACTTTAATAAGTATACAATTTAGTTTTTCTAACACCACAGCTTTTTGCATGAGACACGAAGAACTTCTTCCATTAAATGTTGAGCATTTCAGTATTAACAAATTATTATTGAACCAGTATAATACCAAAATTATGATTTTTAGGTTTTCTCGTGTATATCCACATCCATCAACTTCTCAGCAATCAATATTTGGGAATACATTACTGCTACTTTATTTTTTTTTAAAATAAATTTTTTTAGATCACCCATATCAGGTATCAACCAATAATATAGAATAAATTTTTTTTATTTCCACCTGTGATTATAAAATTGTTAGATCTTTAGACGACTGGTTTCAGTCGGCGATGACCATCTTTAGATGTACAGCAAAACATGGGAAAAAAACACAGATACAAATAGTGAATGGTCTACATCTTGAAACAATAAAAAGACCATAATGAAATGTGTTACTGGTATACATGTGGAAAACATATGCCTTAAATACGGTGAGGCAGACCTGTTTCAAAAGAAGTTCTGACGTAATGAACCCATAGTGACATCATCTAAAGGTAAACACAAAATCAGCTTAGTGTCATCACAGATACTTAACATGTGGTATATACTAGCCCACGGTGACAGCAGAGTCATCTTTTTAACAGTTCTACTGAAAGTGCTGCACAGTAACCACAAAATGTTTGTCATGTGCTTGTTAGAGGTTGCTACTGTAGGCCTATACAAATTTGTCAGTTATATAATTGTACAATATGGAATGTAAAGAAGAATAAAATAGATAAATTCGATAGTGGACTTACCAGGTGTACAAGTTGTTACAGTGATAAAATACAGTAAATTAAGAACATGGCTAAAGTTAAATTAGATTATTAAAAAGGAAATGGTTAAGTAACAATAATTCTGATACATTCTTGTGGCGATTTTAGATAAAAATTTAATGACATACTTAACAACAAGCTTATGAAGCTAACAGAATAATATAAAAATGATAAAATAAATAGGGAAAGAAGCCAAATGGATGAACAACAGACTATAGTAAGCAATCAGCACCCTCTGTTGGCATGGCTGCTAGAATGTTGCATAGACAAGAAGCATTCAGAGGAACTTAACCGCCAGAGGGCCCCTTGTACCCTGCAACATGCTGTTCCAAGAAAAGAATGATAGAATACCGTACCATACACGTTGCAGCTTGTGAATTAATAAAATGTTTAGTTTCCGTCAGTTGAAACATACCTATTCTGTTAGTTACAATTCATTAATTGTCATATTTTCATGAGAATGATTAATAAGCAACTTGCTGAACCATTGTTTCAAGGCAATGCTGTTACTTGTATGATGACTTGAAGAGTATATTATCATTCAGAAAATTTCAAATTCCAAATGCTCACTTATTAAAAAAAAAAAGAAACTTTATTCATTGCAACAGTGTTATCACAGATTTGAAGAAATCTTTTCCAAGGGACAGGCAGTCAAATAATTTTCTGTACCAGATGACTACAGTACGGTCCAAAAGTTACTGCTCATATTTAACGTTGTTTGTCGAGGTTCAGCAGAGAATAGTTGCCAGCTATAATTGGACTGTAACACAGAGGCAGTGGGAATAAAGCACATCAAGGTTGCACATAATCATGTCATGAACAACAGAAAATCTGTGTGTCATTTACAGGTAGTTCGATCCTCGTTACAGTATGCAACCAGCTTCATGAAATGAGGTCACTTTGACACCTGGAAGAAATGGGTGACCTTAATATCTAAGTAAACTGCATAATCCAGTATGGTCCGTTTTTAACTTACTTGAACAGGTAACCAGTTTGCGATTTAATTATTATATCATGTTTAATTGTTATGTTATTTAATAGAATCGAATCATTTTGGCATGTTGGAATGTAGTGGCGACAAAATACATTCATTTATTCTTACTAATAAAGGGAAGGTAAACAAAACCATATGTGAGTAACCAAGAAAGAAAAACTTTAAAGCACAAAATCTTGTAAAGAAGGTTCAGTGGCGTGGCAAAAGTTACCCAACCCACAACAGCCAATGAAAGAGCTTCTGCAGCTTAAGCATCTTAGTGGTGTGTTTCACACGGCTGTGACACTGACCTGTAGCTGCACACGGCACACATGCCATTCCAATGGTATTAATGAGATGAGACGAGACTCAAGAAATTCTTTGTGTGGTTGAGCTGCCATGCCTCATCTTTTCATATCTACTCAAGTTTGCTGTCACTCTGCTCAAGCCTCCTCATGGTAGCAGGAGATATGGCTTACTTTACTCACTTTCAAAAAACAATATTTTAAAATAGTCAACAGCATAAAAATAATAAGCTCTTTGCTTTAGAAAAATTCAGTTGGTGTCGGGGAGAGAAATTTTGAATGGATTTTACCTCTTGTGTTAGTAACCAATACCTTTTTTTGTTTTTGTTGATCACAGTGATAGTAGTTCTTCCTAGTTGAAGGGAGCTCTCAACAACTGTGTCATATGTGGCATACAGCAACACTACTAGTAGTACCACAGCTGGTCACTGATGTTATAAATATGTTAGCTGCTGTTGAAAAGTCTGCATATTAATCACTCTTTAACATTTATAATGAAGAAACAAAGGAACGTAGAACACCTGCGATATTTGTTGATACAGTAGAGAAGGTTTTAGATCAAATTGACCTTGAAACAAAGCTGGTGATATCTAATTTAGTTCTTCCCTCTTCCATTTTTTGGCAGGAGAAAGTTAATCTGAAGTGCTAATCATAGGCACAGCTGAAGAACGATACATTGATCACAGCTTTTTTTCTCTTGTGGTTAAATTTGGCTACTTCATACTTGAAGTGAATTCTCCTTTCGTTTCATAAGTCTTGTGGTTAAATGCAGCCAATTCATACTGATATACACTGTTTCTTTATTTTGTACCATCAGTCTTGTGGCTGATGACCGATGATGCATGTACACATCTCATCTTCAATTATTAGTATATGTTTCACTATCTGTCTTTCTATACATTTTTTGTCCTCCATAGTTTTCTTCAGTACTATGCATGCTATCCCATGGTCTTAACATAAGTGCTATCCTTCTGCCCCTTCTTTTAGCATTTTCCACATATTCTTTCCTTATCAAATCTGCAGGACCACCTCATTCCTTATCCCATCATAGTATTTAGTTTTCAGCATCCTTCTGCTACACCACATATCTAATGCTTAAATTCTCCTCTTTTTGGTTTTCTTACAAGCAAAGATTCATTTTCAGATAATGTTGTACTCCAGGTGCAGATTGCCTGAAATTTCTTTCTTAAATTATGGCCTAGATTTGACATTAGTAATTTTTTTTCAGTGAGAACTGCACTCTTTCCCTGTGTTTTGTATGTGCTCCATGCTTTACTTGTAAAGCATTATTTTGCTTATGAGATAGCAGAATTCCTTCATATTCGCTACTATATGGTCTCCAATTGTGGTATGTAGTTTGTCACAGCTCTCATTTCTGCCACTCCCCAATACTATCACCTTTCTTTGGTTTACTCTCCATTTGTATACTATGCCAATTAGATGTTTGTTTGATTCCGGGTGCTATAATTCCTCCTCACATTCACAGATGATAGCTATGTTAGCAGCAGATCTAATCGTTGATAGCTTTTCACCTTGAATTTAAATCCCACTTGTGAAATTTTTATTTTAGTTTCTTAATTTCTTCTTCAGTATACTGACTGAAGAGTGAGTGAGAAACATTACATCTTTGCTGTACGCCCTTTTTAATCTGAGTACATTTCTCCTTGGTTTCTGTTCTTATTTTTTACCCTCTTGATTCTTGTACATATTATATATTGCCTGTCTTTCCATACAGCAAATACACATTTTTTAGGTGATACAAATTTCTTCTTTTGGTTTTAACTCTTGTAACTATTACTTTTTTGTTACTGTGATATTGGAATTTGAGCATGTGTGACAATGTGAAGCATCTGCAGATGTACAATACAACACACCAGGAAAACATAACAGGAGAGCAACAATATTCACAACAAAACCACATACCATTGGAAGAAATTTGTGAGATTTTAAAAATGAGGAGGGAATCGGCTATCATAAGGCTTGATAACGTCAATCACTTCAGTCATTACAAGGCACGTTAAAACAAGTAGGAAAATATTTTTGGTTAGTAAGAGTGAGAGGATACAAATTGCAGAATACCTACGTAGCCGACATCAAACGTTAAGCCCTGAGGATGAAAATGTGGGCTGCAAATGCATAAAACTCTATAGCGTTGTACGACATGTCTTAGACAAGTATGTGGCCAGCAAGGTTGTGAAGAATAGTGAAAGACCCACCATGGTTCAATAAGCATGTTAGAAAATTGCTACAGAAGCACAGAGCACTTTCATCTGTAGTTTGTGAGTGAAATCATGGTAGACAACAGAGGCAGAACGAAGCCAAAATGAGTGTGAGGGTAGAGATACACGAAACATTCAATTAATTTCAATGCAAAATTTTGCCAAATGAACTGACTAAAATCCTAAGAAGTGTTGGTCATATCAAAAGTCAGTAAGCAGATCAAAATTGTCTGTTCAAATAGTGACCATACTGGCACTGAAACAGAAGTTGACAAAACAATGGTCAAAATACTGAATTTGGTCTTCCAAAATAGTTTCACCATGGAAGATTGTAATACAGGTAACATGATGCATAAACTTGGGTTGCTCGCATCTTTTATAACAGCCGTTGACTCTAATGTAAGTATTCTTACGGTAATGATCTTCTGTGCTTGCATGCAGTATGAATCTGTGGTGCTATATTGGACGTATGTGGCCGGCTGGTGTGGCCGTGCGGTTCTAGGCGCTTCAGTCTGGAACCGCGTGACCGCTACTGTCGCAGGTTCGAATCCTGCCTCGGGCATGGATGTGTGTGATGTCCTTAGGTCAGTTAGGCTCAAGTAGTTCTAAGTTCTAGGGGACTGATGACCACAGATGTTAAGTCCCATAGTGCTCAGAGCCATTTGGACGTATGTGCCTGTGATTTATTTGCAGACTAGCAAGGAGGACACAGTTCTACTAGGGTGTTGTTATTTTTAACCAGTTTGGGGGCTGTAAAGGCATCAAAATTTGTGTGTGAATGTTAGCCGACTGCAAATTTTGTTGTACATACTGTTGCCCTCCTGTTATGTTGTCATGTGTGTTGTGCTGTATATTTGTAGATGTTTCACAATGGCACATAGGCTAAAAGTGCAATAGCAGAGTAAAAACAGTTACAACCAAAAGTGGAAAATGCGTTTGTTTAAGGAATTTCTGGAGGCTGTAGACCTATGCTACAAGAAGTTTGTATACTTATTTCTCTGAAGACTGCAAATATCTTTCAGTACTTTTCCTTGTTCAGCACTATTTCTGTCCTCTGAAATATGCATTAGCTGTATGAAACATTAATCTGGTCAAGTTTGTTTTTCATCTGGAAAAATAACCAAATTAATATAAAGCTTAGGTGTTAAGGAAGACCACAGCAGTAAACTTAAGTTACAGAATATAATTAACCAGCTCAGAGCCAATGAAAAATGGAAAAAAGAAATAGAGCCATTAACAATATGTTATTAAAGAGAATATTAATGCACAAAGAGTCACACGGCATGCAAACTGATGTTAGATTTCATTCAGAAACTTTTCACTTGTTACTTACTCTTCGGTGATTGTTGCACTTGAGGAACTTCTCATTATTGAACAGCTGTTGCGATTGTCTACATTAATACTTTAGAAGCTGCTGTTTGCGATTGCGTTGTTACAGAAGTTTAATTTTAGTGAACTTACACCTATAGTGACACTGGCATACCTCTACCATGAAGAAAATATGTGTAACTGTGAGAAAATACATCATAACGCTGTTGTTCACCAAAGCTAAATTATTATATTTAGTTTTACAAAAAATCTGTAAATGTGTGCGATTAATAGATTTATGTAATTTAAGTATTACACAAACTTATTAGTACATTATTATGTAATGGCAAGTTTCCACATGCAACTGAAGTGACACTACTGAGTGAAACGTGCTTTAAAGTTTTTCTTTTTTGTTTACTCACATTTGGTCTTGTTTACCTTCCGTTTGTTAGTAAGAATAAGTAAATGTATTGTGTCACCATTACATTCCAACATGCATATATGTTTCGATTCTATTAAATAATATAACAATTTAACATAATATAATAATTAAATCTTGAACTGATTACCTGTTCAAATAAGTAAAAATGGGACCAGTACTGTGAATTATGCAGTTTACTTATGTACTGAGCTCACCCGTTTCTTCCAGAGGTCAGAGTGACCTCATTTCATGAAATTGATTACATACTGTAATGAGGATTGAACTACAGGTAGATGACATACAGATTTTCTGTTGTTCTTGATGTGATTATGTGCAACCTTGATGTGCTTTATGCCCACTGCCACTGTGTTACAGTCTGATTATAGCTGGCAACTTTTCTCTGCTGAATTTCGATGAACAACATTAAATATGAGCAACAACTTTTCGACCATACTGTTGTCATCTGGTACAGAAAATTATTTGAATGCCTGTCCCTTGGAAAAGATTTCTTCAAATCTTACAGTGGCAATGAATAAAGTTTTCATCAGCCAAGTAACAGCAATGGATACAGTGGTTCAGCAAGTTGCTTATTAGTCATCCTCAGGAAAATATGATGTATCTGAAATCATTCAATGTAATTCACATTTTGTGTTAATTAGCTGTCACAATCATTTTGTAAATAAAATAATATTATGAATGATTTAATTGATAATATTTTAGGTCATTAACTTTATTTAAAAGTTCTTATAATTCAAAAACAAAATAAAAATTACCCAAAGGTAGGATTGACCCTCGATCTCCTGCATGACATGTGTCGCTGTGCTGTCATAGCAAACAAATTGATCAGTATACAAGCTGTTTGTGTAAAACTTTAGAGCACTTTTTGTTGGAATCTTCTGGATAGTGTGCTTTATAACTTTTATGGGTGGATAACCTTGAGGTATACTGCCAAGTCTCATCCCGACCTGAATATCCGAGACCCTAAGGCCTCCTTGGCTGTTGCATGGCGGCGAGTGGTACCACTCGAGTGACACCACACAAATATGGATTTTCTTCCATCCAGTTTCACTGATGCCATTGAAGTGGCATGTGAGTGGCATCACTTAAGTTGCATGTGGAACCCTGCCGTTACATAATAGTTAACTAACAATTTTGTGTAATACTTAGATTACACAACTCTAGTAATTACACACATCCAGATATTTTTGTAAAACCAAATATAATAATTTAGCTTTTTTATAATAGAGGTAAATAAGAGATTTAATTACCACTGTAACAAAATTATGGGTAGGGTTTTATTTATGTAAAAATTTTTACAGTATCGTCTTTTTCAATTTCATATTTTACATACAAGCACCAGAGTGATGATTATCATAAAAACATTGAAAACAGAAAAATAATTTGACATGTTGCACTATGTATGAAGAACATTCGTTTACATGAACACCTTTAAAAAAATATCTGATGGAAAACATCCTTTGTTAACATTCGTGAAACTTCTCTTACATAAGAAAGCCTGGAAGCATACCAGGTGTACCTGATGATCTCATTAAATACTGGTGGTGACTGTTGATGATGCACTACTGATTGTATTTTTATACAGTCTTCAAGGGAATTTATTTCTCTGTTATTTTCAATGCAATAACCACAATTTTGTCTATGCTGCATTAGGTTTTTTTACCTGTGTATAAAAGTAGGCAGCACGTGGTTGAACAAGAGGAGTACATTTTGGAGGACTCACTTTGATTGGACATGTCAGTGGTTTCTTGTCATCTTGAAAGACTTTGTCATATAATTCAGGCTGTGCTTGTCCACCCCAAGAATCAATAATTAATAGAAACTCTTATTTTCCCAAAAAAGATTTCAAACAGCAGTTGAGAAAGTCAGTATATAGTGATGTTATTAGCTTCTCATAATTCGGAGACACTATTCCGACATTTTTATATTTTTTGCATAGTAATTTACTGTTTTTTTGAACTTGGAGGCCAAAGTTATTGGTTACCCATCAACATTGCTTCATGACAATTCTTTCTTAATAAACAATCACATCTTTTAACCTTGCCATCAACATTTCACTGTATAATGAATATTTACTGATTTAATCTGCAGCTTCTGATACTTTTTGCAGTCTTCATTAACAGACATTTTTAATCCACAGTATTTTCAAAATTCTCACAATATTTCTGTACAGAATGCTCCAGTCTCTGCGAAACTCAAGAATGAACTAGCACATGAGTTTGAGTTTCTATAAGAATAACTATTTTTTTACTCATCAGTCTTGTGACTGGCTTGATGGGGCTTGCCACAAATTCCTCTCCTGTGCCAATCTTTTCATCTTAGCCAACTGGGACAATTAAGTCACTTACACATTAGCAAGCACACGTGACCGCCAACTCTGGCAGCATGGACCAAAACATATTCTGGTCTCGTCTGCCAGAGATGGCTGTCGTGTGTGAGAGTTGTGCTTGCTTGTGCGACTGAATAAGTGTGTGTTTCTTTTTCTTTTCCTGATGAAGGCTGTGACCGAATGCTAATGCATAAGCATTCTTTAATTGTGCCTGTTTGCAACTTAAAAGCGTCATCTTTATGGTAAGTAGCAATCTGTCTTTTTCCTTATGTTGTTGTTTTCATCTGAGAGTAGCAGTTGCAACCTCAGTTATTTGCTGATGTATTTCAATCTGTCTTCCCCTGCAGATTTTACCATTTACAGCTCCCTTTAGTATCATGGAAGTTATTCCCTAATGTCTTAACAAATGTCCTACCATCAGTGCTTTTTTTCTAAAAAAAAAGTTTGAGGGTACTCCGACATTGGATATAATGCAGCGAAAATTACTTATAACTGAAGCATTAGCCATGACGTCAACATGTCGAACTAAAAAAAAAATAAAGGTATCGGACTATACTGTTGTCTTAGCTCAAATGAAGTAGGTGATACCGAGAAACACCCAAACATACAAGAGAATGTGGTATCGGACACTTCAGTTTACATCAGCTCAAATGAAACACAGTTTGTTAGTTTTCTGCTCATCTCTCACCTTCAACTTAACTTACAAGTTGTAACGAAAGACAGGACACACTGTAAACCGACAAGAACGGAACAGCAAATGCAAGTGAATAAAGAACACCAAAACAAAGATGGCAATGAATCGCAAAGGATCATGGTAGCGGGACCATAGAGACATCTATCGGTAGCTCGGCGTTTGAGTGTACGCATATCCGTTTAGCACTACCATCGCCCACTATTAGTGGGCGAGGGCACTACACGCTTGTTGAAATGGCTGCCAGCGATTCAGTTGTTGAGAATGGTTGCCACAGCTTCGAAAAGCTTGAAACAGTCAATGACACAGCTTTTCCCACCAAAAACTGCACTGGTATCATTCGTATTGCAATTACCAACAGGAAAAAATGAAATAAAAAATCTACGTGTGTGAAATAAATCTTTGACACTCTGCCAAGTTCTCAACATCACAAGAAAGTTACTTTGTCAACGAAAAAGTTTAGGGGTATGCATCCCCCAGCGTTCCCCCAGAAAAACAGCGCTGTCTACCATCCTGTCCCTTTTTCTTGTTAGTGTTTTCCATTCATTCCATTCCTCACTAATGCTGCAGAGAAGCACCTCAATCCTTACCTTCTCAGTTGAATGTGGACATCATGCTGTTACAGGTAAGGATGATTACCAGTTAGTTATGTGGAGGTCATGGCACTTGCTGATAATCTGTGTATTTGTATATGTAATAGGGCAACTCTACCCATCCACATAGAAGCCAGTTCCTCGGATTTACGATGAACATTTTTAACCTGTCCACAGCTTATAATATCATCAAATTTGTAATAACATTTTAATGGCAATAGTAATTAAAGCTTTAATTTACTTCCATTATAAGTGCATTTGAAATTATTCAACTTTTTAGAAAGAAAATACTAATTGTAATTCTCATTTTATATTAAGTAGCTGTAACAGTTATTTCATAAATCGAATAAAACTGAAAACATTTTAGGTTGTGAACTTCATTTAAAAGTTGTTACATTTTTAAAACAGTTAAAAAAACAAAAGCTACCTGAAGGTTGGATTGTACCTGGATCGTCCGCTTGGCAAGCAAGTCCATTTCGCTGTGCTGCCATAGCATATAAAGTGATCAATATATGAGCTGCATGCAGAAGAGTAGAACACTTTTTCTCTGAATCTACTGACTAGAGCACATTACAACGTCTGTGAGTGAACACCCTTGAGTTAGTGTAATAACCTGTGAAGTCCCGTTCACTGAAAACTGCCAATAATGGCTTCTGTGCAAGGCACAGTTACTGTTTATATTCGGGCTTCTATTGCATAGCTCGCGCTAAGTTTATTGTTGCAGTGTTGCCAAATTCAGAAACTACCCATTCTGAGCTTTAATATGACATGCTACACGATTAAGTGGAAGAAAATTTTAATTATGACAAAAATGTCTCATTTCCGTGGAATTACCCACCTGCCACACCTTTGTGTATTCATTGAAAGTGTCATCATCCTGGACAAATCGCCAAACAAGGGGAAGTTTGATCCAAGAGGCAAGCAAGGAATCTTCATAGGCTACTCAGACTGTTCAAGTACTTATCGTGTGTGGGTGCCAAAAGACCACAAGATACACACATTACGAGATGTCAGGTTCCTTGATCATAACAGTTTTGAACCCAAGAAAACCTATGTAGACCTCTCTGCAGATGAACATCATCATTGCCAAAGAAGAAGCATCTACATGGACCTTTCACCAGGAGACTTGAGTGACAACAGAAGCTGTGAGTCAGAGTCATTCTCTGATGAAGAATCACTTTACGGTTTTGAAGAAGAAGTCACCTTGCTACCACACGATATCATTTCAGTTGATAACCTGTCATGTGACGAGGACAGCAATTCAAGTGTCACACTTGGTCCACAGCTTGCACCAGATGTTTCAAGTCATGACATCAACTTTGCTGCTAATGCAACAGAAATCAGTGTTGAGGATGCATTGAACGGTCCAGATAGTCAAGAATGGTTTAGCGCTATATACGATGAGGTCAAGTCGCTAGTCAAGAATGAAACCTGGGACATCGTGGACAGACCAGCAAATAGAAAAATAAGTGACTGTAGAACTGTCTTAAGAAACAATTACGTCAGTGATGGATCCTTGCTACGAAGAAAGGTCGGAATAGTTGCACGAGGATTCAACCAAAGACCCGGAGTTGACTTTGTGGAAACATTCTCTCCAGTTACAAGAATCGAATCATTCAGACTCCTCGTGACCCTGGCAGTGAAGTTTAACTTGCATGTCTCACAGCTGGATATCACCACTGCATTCCTCAATGGTGAAATTGATACTGAAATCTTCATGGAAATGCTGGACTCATTAGCCAAGTTCTTATAGAAGAAGTGAGATGTAGAGGAGGACCATCACATAGCCAAAAAGGCAGATGATATGCTCCAGAAGTTAAAATCTGGTGACAAAGTGTGCAAACTTACAAAAGCCATCTACGGATTGCTCCAAGCTGGCAGACAGTGGCATGCCACATTGATGTCAATCGGATTGTGTATATGTGGACAGTGTGGGAAATTCTCAAGTCTTCCTGCTCACTTTTGTTGATGACATCATAATTGCATCATCAGACCTGGAAAGGACATGGCAGATCCAGGACAAGTTATCTGCCAGATTCGATGTCAAGGATCCTGGTCCTGTGAAATGCTACCTGGGCATTGACGTAAATCAGTCTGTTGACAAATTCACGCTGTGTCAAAGTGGCTACATCAGAGGAGTTTTACACCAATTCCGAATGGATGACTGCAAGCCCGTAAGAACCGCGTTGGCGACCGGGATCAAACTGGATGTTGCAGCTGCAAGTACAGTGGATGGGACTCAGTATCCGTTCAGGGAACTGCTCGGAGTGTTGATGTACATCACCATTGGCACTCGCCCTGATATACGCCATGCAGTCAACAAGCTAAGCCAACACAACAGCCATAATCTTGTTCACCGGCAGGCAGCTAAACAAATCCTTAGCTACCTCAAGGAAACAATTGACAAGAAACTAACCTACATCAAGGATAAAGAGGGAATATTCGGTTTTGCAGATGCTGACTGGGGAAATTCTGATGCTGACAGGAAATCGTTTACTGGTTACAACTTCATCTTGTGCAATGGTGTTCGTGCAAGCAGAGGACATACGCTCTCTCATCAACTGAGGCTGAGTATATGAGTATATCTGAAGCAGCAAAGGAGGCGGTTCACCTATCAACCTTCGTGAAGGAACTGGGTTTAGCGGAGCTGTCAAACGTTGTACTGTTCAGTGACAACCAGTCAGCTGGAAAATTGGCAAATAATCCAGTTTTCCACTCAAAGACAAAACATATTCACATAAAGTAGCACTTCATTCGCCAGGCCCTGCAAGATTATCCACTGAAACTGGAATATTGGTCAACAGAAGACATGGTAGCAGACGTGCTGACGAAGGTCCTTCCTGCGCCGAAGCATGAGATGTGTGTTGTTGGACTCAGACTGCGAACCTAGAACCACAAACTTAAGGACTCAAGTTCATCTATTTAAACCTGTGTGTAAAAATTGAGGGGATGTGTTGAGATTCAAATTTTACCGCCACATAATATCGTTGGTGTCCACAGATGATGTTATGTACACAGTTGTCCTTGCAGTGTGTGTTCTCTGTCTGTGTGTGTTTCTTGTTCAGTGTGAGGTCCTTCATGAATAAAGTTGTTCATTAAATACGTGTCGTTGCCGTAATTTCAAGTCCTAATCCTAACAGAAACTGTACTGTGACCGGTTTAGTATCTCATTACTGCACAAGTGGATGACAACCCTGGAATACATTACCTTCTCCAAAATTTAGAAAATGATCTAAGGAGTGACAGTGGCCAGTAGTTATTGACGTCTATAGTGGCATATTTCTATCTTCATGGGAAAACACATTGAGTTAGTGATGCATTACAGAAGTGATTAAAAACATTATATATTATATGCTGAAAACTTTTTATATCTCATTGGAAGTATTATCCACCCCATATGATCTTTTACTTTTTAGAGTCATGGTGACATTCCTTGTTTCAGAAGGAGGTGTGAGATTAATTTTGATTTCACGAAATGCCCTTTGTGTTGCTTCTTATGTGTAATGTTCCGCTTTCTCGTCTGGACAATTACACCAATTTCCTCATCTGTTTTGGAAAAGTAATTATTAAAAATATCTACTACAAGTGAGCTGCATTTTACAGTACCTCCATTTTTTGTAACAAGGATACTGTCATCTTCTATGGCTTATTTCCCAGTCTCTCTCTTTTAACAATATTCTATATTGATTTTATTATTTGATCTGTGAATTGCGTACAAGATGTGCATGCTCCTTAATTTTTTACATCTTTTCTTGCCAAATTACAGTACTGTTCATAATAAAAATGTATTCCTGGATCATTAATTGTTATGGCTATTTTGTAAAAGGCCTTTTTTTTATTGTAAAGAGTCTGATACGTGTAGTGATCCAATATTTGATTTAATGACTTTCCATTACTACACTTAATGACCTACTCAGTAAAGCTGTTTTAAAAAACCATGTAACTGCAAATAGCAGGGTTCTGTAAATCTTAATTATGGTTACAGATAGTTAATCTATCCCAGGAATAAAGAATTCAGTGAATTTTGCTTGTTACCATTATCAATACTGACTAGATATCGGTCCTGGAGATTTGAAGACTTCAAGAATGTCTTAATTTTAAGTTTTATGATAACATTTTTAGTTTTTTAGTTTTGGTACTGTAATTTCTTATTTATTTTATTAATTTTTGAGTTGTTTAATTTGCTGTGCTAATTGCCAGTTTCAGGTGTATTGGTTTCATCTGCTCTCATCCCTGTGTGATCATTGGTAAGATCTGATAGAAGTCTGAAGAGAAGAAAATGGTACTGCTGGCCATTGGCTATTGTTGTGTTATGCAAATGTTGAACTGTGCTTCAATGGGTGTTTTATGGGTTATCGAAACTTCAGCCCAAACAGTGGAAGTGTAATCTGCATCAATTACCAGTATTATTTTGCTTTGAAACACTACATTTGTTGCACGTGTTATACAGATAGACTGTCAGAGAAAGTTTTTGTGTAGAATGAGCTGTCTGTAAAGGAGCTGCGATGCTAGCACTGTGATGCAGTAGTTGGGTGGCCATATGCCTACCACACCTAGATGGCAAAGATATTTTCACAGTGCCAGGGGACTTAACTTACAGATCAGCCAATAAGCATGAACAATTTGGAAATTGTTCAGGGTGGTCCATTCATAGTGACTGGGCCAAATATCTCACGAAATTAGCATCAAACAGAAAAAAACAACAAATCTGTTAGAGCATGTTTGGGGAGAAAACAGATGGCGCTATGGATGGCCTACTAGATGGCACTGCTATAGGTCATATTGATAGAAACCACATTTTAAAAAAATAGGAACCCCCATTTTTTGTTACATATCTGTATAGTACATAAATAAATGTGAATATTTGATTGGGAAAGCTTGGTTTGCTTTGTGATGGATGGCACTGTAATATCCTCACAAATGTAGGAGCGCATCCGATAGCACTGTGTGCAATTCATTACTTAAATTAGGTATGATACTATGCTTGTCCAGTCATAATAATTACACAGAAGACATAATGTTGTTAAAATGGAATGTTTAACAGTCACAGAAAAGGTAGGTATGGTGTTTATGTATGGCTATTGTCTCCAACAAGCTAGTGCTGTGTATGTTGAACATTATTCTGACGGACAGCATCCAAGTGTCCAGACCTTTCGTCAGATAATTAATGTATTTTAAGAAACCGGAAGTGTTTGGCCGAAGAAGAAGATGCAACCAAGAACTGCAACAAATGAAGATGCCCAGATAAGTGTTTTAGCTGCAGGTGAGGCTAATCTGCACTTCAGTACCAGACAAATTCAGAGGGAATTGGGAATTTAAAAAATGTTGGTTTTGAGAATTCTGCATCATGATACATTTCACCCTTGTCATATTTCTATGCACCAAGAATTGCATGACGATGGTTTTGAACGTTGTGTAAATCTTTGTCACTGGGCACGAAATAAATCACGAGACGATAACAGGTTTTTTCCCCCCCAAGAGTTCTATTTAGTGACAAAGTGTCATTCACAAGCAGAGGTGATGTAAACCACCGTAATATGCACCATTGGGCAATGGAAAATCCACAATGGCTGCGACAAGTGGAATATCAGCTATCCTGGTGGGCTAATGTATGGAGTGGAATTATGGGAGAACATCTAATTGACTTGTTTTATCGATGGCAATCCAAATGGTGCAGTGTATGCTGATTTCTTAATTATTGTTTCACCGATTCTACAACAAGATGTTTCACTTCATGATGGAATGGTGATGTACTTTCAACATGATGGATGTCCGGCACATAGAATACGTGCAGTTGAAGACATATTAAGTAGAATGGTTAATGACAGGTGGTTTGGTCGTAGAAGCACCTTACTATGGCCTGCACGTACACCAGACCCTACATCTCTGGACTTCTTTCTTGGGGGAAAATTGAAAGACATTTGTTATCGTGATCCACAGCCAACATCTGAAAACGTGGGTCAGTGCGTTGTCAATGCATGTGCGACAATTACTGAAGGTGATCTCCTCGTTGTTGAGAGGAATTTCGTTACACATATTTCCAAATGCATTGAAGTCGAAGAACATCATTTTGAGCATTTATTACATTAATGAGGTTATTATGGTTGCTCACGCAGTAACAGCATGCATTCCCATAATTTATGACACAGTCACAAAAATAAATTATCATATTGGAACAACAGAAATAAAGTCCAAACATAGCTACTTTTTGTGTTTTAATTTAAAAAACCACATTGTTACCAAGTGCTCATCTAAATGGGTGAAGCATATTATAAATATTGGAATATTACAGCACCATCCACCACTAAGTGAAACAAATTTTCCAAATTAAACATTCATATTTATTTATGTACTACATGAATATGTAATGAAAAATGGGGGTACCTATTTAAAAAATGCAGTTTCAATCAATTTGTCCTATGGCAGCGCCATCTAGTGGGCCATCCATAGCGCCATCTGTTTTCCCCCGCCATGCTCTAACAGATTTGTTCTTCCAGAATGAGATTTTCACTCTGCAGCAGAGTGTGCGCTGATATGAAACTTCCTGGCAGATTTGTTCTTATTTTTTGTTTGATGCTAATTTCATGAGATATTTGGCCCTGTCACTATCACTAGACCACCCTGTACACACAAACCTTCCTCGTGAATCACTCTTATATGTTACTGAAAACCAGATCAAAATCCTTGCAGTAGTGCCTGAGATATTTGATGGATCACGAATCCAATGTAATTTTGTAATGAGGAAAAAAAGATATAATTACAAATTAACTATTTCCAGACTTTTTTCCTTTACTTGTAATGTGAAACCTTCTCTCTTGCTAAATTTCATAATTCTAGGTGAATGGAAAGTATCCTAAGGGTTTTGCTGAGCCAGTTTATGAGTGTCAAAAAATGGCTGTATGTTTTGATTTCATTGACTTAGAAGCTAAATTTTTTACATCGTCAAGATCTGTAGACCTTAGTATGTGACATAATTTCATCTTGATACCTCTGCTTGATCCTGAGAAAATGAGGTCATAACAGTCAGACTGACTGTCAGACAGAGAGACAGAGAACAAAACGATCCTATAAGGATTCCATTTCTACTGTTCGAGGTACGAAACCCTAAAAATGGCCACAAATTCATTTAGAAATATTGTGAATTTAATGTAAAAATTAGGCTCATTATAAACTTCATCCTAGTCAACATTTTTTTAAAGGTTTCTTTAAAGCTTTAAGTAATTTAGTCATTAATCAGCCTAGCTGTTTTCTTACTGTTGTTGTTGTTGTTGTTGTTGTTGTTGTTGTGGTCTTCAGTCCTGAGACTGGTTTGATGCAGCTCTCCATGCTACTCTATCCTGTGCAAGCTTCTTCATCTCCCAGTACTTACTGCAACCTACATCCTTCTGAATATGGCTAGTGTATTCATCTCTAGGTCTCCCTCTACGATTTTTACCCTCCACGCTGCCCTCCAATGCTAAATTTGTGATCCCGTGATGCCCCAGAACATGTCCTACCAACCGGTCCCTTCTTCTTGTCACGTTGTGCCACAAACTCCTCTTCTCCCCAATTCTATTCAATACTTCCTCATTAGTTATGTGATCTACCCATCTAATCTTCAGCATTCTTCTGTAGCACCACATTTCGAAAGCTTCTAGGCTCTTCTTGTCCAAACTATTTATTGTTCATGTTTCACTTCCATACATGGCTACACTCCATACAAATACTTTCAGACACGACTTCCTGACACTTATGTCTATACTCGATGTTAACAAATTTCTCTTCTTCAGAAAAGCTTTCCTTGCCGTTGCCAGTCTACATTTTATATCCCCTCTACTTCGACCATCATCAGTTATTTTGCCCCCCAAATAGCAAAACTCCTTTACTACTTTAAGTGTCTCATTTCCTAATCGAATTCCCTCAGCATTACCCGACTTAATTCGACTACATTCCATGATCCTCGTTTTGCTTTTGTTGATATTTATCTTATATCCTCCTTTCATGACACTGTCCATTTCGTTCAACTGCTCTTCCAAGTCCTTTGCTGTTTCTGACAGAATTACAATGTCATCGGCGAACCTCAAAGTTTTTATTTCTTCTCCATGGATTTTAATACCTACTCCGAATTTTTCTTTTGTTTCCTTTACTGCTTGCTCAATATACAGATTGAATAACGTTGGGGAGAGGCTACAATCCTGTCTCACTCCCTTCCCAACCACTGCTTCCCTTTCATGCCCCTCGACTCTTATAACTGCCATCTGGTTTCTGTACAAATTGTAAATAGCCTTCGCTCCTTATATTTTACCGCTGCCACCTTTAGAATTTGAAAGAGAGTATTCCAGTCAACATTGTCAAACGCTTTCTCTAAGTCTACAAATGCTAGAAATGTAGGTTTGCCTTTCCTTAATCTTTCTTCTAAGATAAATCGTAAGGTCAGCATTGCCTCACGTGTTCCAACATTTTCTTAGAGTATTACTGAATTGTACATGTAGCTAAGTTAGATAATCTAACCATGCATTGTGTTCTGCCATTCTGTTTACCACTGGATAGGTATGTCTGTCTAACTTCTGCTTGTTCAGCGAATGGATTGTCTACTGCGGTATTGTTATCTCTGTGTAAAATCCATTTCCAAATCTGACATTAATGCTTTCTTTTTTTGTTACTGGATTCTTGATTCAAATTTAATGCTGTAACGAGAATGGCAACACCGGTGACCATCCGAACAACCTCTGTAGCATTCCCATTCTGCATTAGGCTTGTGACTAACTATCGTGTTCTTAGTGTGGAAGAAATACGTCGTCTGTGTTTATCATAGTTTTTATTGCAGATCACCCAGGAAAGAACACAAGACATAGGCACTGATTACACAATAATAACCAATGGAACGTTACAGAAAACTTCGGCAGAACTCCCCAGAAATGTTCTGTGAAATCAACAATGGAAGAATTATATCGTAGCACATCGTTTGAAAGTCATGGAACGCTCGCGTGCCGCAGCAAGGAGTAAGTACATGTCAGTGCTCCTTGCGGCTGGCACCCAAATCCCGTTGACACTTGCATTCCGTCACCTGATCGCGGCTGCTAGCTGCGTGACTGCTTTTAGGCCCCTTACACACGTGCAATTTCTGGCAGATTTCTGCTATTTGGGATTCCTGATGTAGCGAATACAGCAACAGGATTGTGAAATGCAGAATATGAGAAGAATTGTGTGAACTGTTTATTCCGGGATTTGCAGATGAAACAACAGATTTCAAAAACCAAAAAGGCATGTATTTAGAGTTATATGTACAATATGTTACGTTGTTATGTACAAATATTAGAAGTCCCCAGATCAGATTTTGTGCACCTTCTTCAGTTGCAAAAAATCCAGAAAATTTACCTCTGATAACAGCGGCTGATTTGTTCCTTGTTCTCAGCATTAGGGCTTCTTCAATTTCATGTAGTCCAACAATGTTCAGTGTGTCTTCGAATGTGTACCCAGCTCTATGATGAACAAAATTATTTTTGAACTTACGAGTGTGCTGCAGAAATACATTACAGACAATACTGCTCATGGAAATGTGGCTGTATCACAGGGAAATGTAAGTGCAACGCAGTTTGTGGAACATGACTCATCTGCTTCTATGGCCACTTATGAGGAACAGCTGGCTCGGTCAGCACAAAGGGCGTTGTCGGAATCACCATCTCAGTTTTCTGATACATCAGTGTACGAAGTTTTGTTTTAGGATATCTACACATATTGTAATTTTCTTATGTAACACTATTTGCCAAATTAAACTAATTTTACATCAGCTATTTGTACTTACCTTAATGCAACCTTTCCTCGGCAGAAACACTGTTTCTCATGCAAGTGTTCTGGCATGAAATATGTGTTTTCAGCAAATGTAGTAGTTCCTGAAATGTCGGTACTGACATCCTGAAGTAGTTGAAGAATTTGGCACTATCTTCACGTAACTCGCTATATACAGTATAGAAGTGACCGTATATTGTATGAGTGGTGCACATTGGGTGTTGCCAGTATTTGCATTTACGATGTTGGCGCATGAATTTTCTTCTGATCAACAGAGCCAGAGCCAATACTTCTTTGTCTGAGTCCATATTATCAGCTGAGCGGCTTGAGCAGCATCGTTTACGCACAGCAGCAGCAGCGCTGCTAAAAAAAAAAAAAAAAAGGATGCACACTGCTTGACAGTGCTGATGAAAATTGCCTGTGTAAGAGTCCTTAGTCACCACACAGCCCCCCACGGGAGAGCAGAGTGCCGTTGTTGTTGTTAACTGCCTCAAACGCTGTCCTTGATCTGGCTGGAAAGTGCACACGACATCCGGACCGCGTTGTACGTTGTGTCTGCGTTGAAGGAGATGCGTGAGGTGCTGGATTATCAGCTGCCGAAAACGCCGGTTGGTGGAGGGAACTGTACGCATCTAAAGATTCCTCCAAGATAAAAGCAGGTTTAATTTGGTCGTGTGTTCCTTTTTCCATTCACCATAATGTCCATCATTTTGTCGCGTCTTGTTATTACGCGGTATGGTCCAGTGTAAGGTGGTGTGAGGGCTGGTTTAATGCCGTCTTTGCGTAGCATGACATGGGCGCAATACTTCCACTGGATGCAGTCGCATGTGTGAAATCTGATCCTGCAATTGCATTATAAACTGGGACGACTGTGATAAGTTCCCCGGTGAGGCACCTGGATCAATAAACTCGCCTGGTAGCTGCAGGGATTCCCCACAGACCAACTCAGCAACGGATTCATCGAGGTCTGGCTTAGTGATGCTGTGGAGGCCGAGTAGCACTAAAGAAAGAGCCGTGGCCAACTTCGATTCGTGACATATTAGTGCAGTTTCGGGGGACTGGTGCCATCGTTCAACCATGCCATTGCTGGCTGGATGATAACTCATTGTTATGTGATGTGATGCGCCGCAAAACTTGCTCAGCTGAGTAAACAATTCAGACTCGAGCTGGGAGTCCTCTGTCTGTTGTTATGTGTAATGGACAGCTGTAACGAGTGACCCAGTTGGACATAAATGCGGCAGCCAGTATTTTGGCAGAAATGTTGTCAATCAGAATATAGCGTTGACCCTCTGAGGGCGGTAAAGGTTACATGACGTCCAAGTGGACATGGGCGAACCTCTCGGTCATGTCTGGGAATTTGCTTTCTGGTGCCTGAACATGACGTGAAATTTTGCTGCGTTGACAATTGACGCACGTGCTGGCCCAATGACGGCAATTTTTTTGTATCTCCGGCCATACATAATGACCAGATACGAGCTTCGTCATCGCCTTTACCCCTGGATGACATAAATTGTGGAGGTTATTAAATATTTGCTTATGCAGGTCTGCCGGGATGAATGGGCGCACTTTGTTGTTAGAAGTGTTGCATATATCTTAGTGTCTGATCCTGGTACATCAATGAGCTTGTGCTGCAGGCCTGCTGTGTCATCGTTTAGGCAATTTTCAAGTTCTTGATCTGATTATTGTGCTTGGGCCAGGCGTGCGAGGTCTATAGTCTCTGTGATTGCATTCACGCGCAACAGACAATGTGCCACTACATTGTTCAGCCCAGATATGTGTTTAATGTTGGTGGAAAATTGAGCAATAAATTCCAACTGATTAAACTGCCTCAGCGAGCATTTGTTGTTATTCTGGCGGAAGGCGAATTTCCGAGGTTTATGGTCCGTATAAATTGTAAATACTCTCACCTCCAGCTGTGTTCAGAAATATTTCACGGAAGTGTAAATGGTCAACAATTCCTGGTCATAAGTGCTCCATTGTTGCTGAGCGGGCGATAATTTCTGAGAGAAAAAAGCGAGGGCCTGCCAGGCTTCGTCCACATATTGCTGCAATGCTGCACCGATGTCCACCTGGATGGCACCGACCATGAGCGCAAGAGGTGCATCTGAAGCAGGGTGAGCAAGAAGCACTGCCTCAGCTGTGCTTTTCTTGGCAGTTTTGAAAGCATCTATCATTGTCTGTGACTACTGCACACGTGATTTGCGTTTTGTTTTTGGACTGGCCAGTGCTACTGTAAGTGGTTCTTGAAGTTCTGCCGCATGTGGCAAATGGCAGTGATAGAAATTGAGGATTCGGAGGAATCTACGTAATTCTTTGGCTGTCCCTGGGCGAGGAATATTCAAAATGGCTTTAACTTTCTCTGGCAAAGGGTGCGATCCCACAGAAGAAATTAGGTGACCCAAAAACGTTATCTCCGGTTGTCCGAACACACTGACATTCAAAACAATGCCGTCCTTGTCAAGGTGCTCAAAAACTTCAATGAGATGCTGTTCATGTTCCTCTGGCGTCACTGAGAAGATGAGTATGTCGTCTAGGTAAGCAAAACAACATGGTAACCCTCGAAATACAGAATCAATGAAATGTTGCCATGTTTGTGTGGTGTCTCTCCAGCCAAATGTCATGAATAAGCTTTCGAACAAGCCAAAAGGCATTGTAATGGCTGTCTTTGGGATATCTTTCTCAGCAGCCGGAATTTGTGTGTATGCTTACTAAACATGTGCTTGCCACACAATGCATGATTGTAGTCTTTTAGGAGAGACACTGGATAGCGGTCTGGAATTGTTCTCGCGTTTAAGGCTGGGTAGTCGCCACACGGCCGCCATGTGCCATTCTTTTTAGGCACAAAATGCAAGGGTGACGAGCATGCCCCACCAGATGGGCAGCCAGCATAGCATCAAACTCTGCCTTAGCGATTGTGTACTGGTTGGGAGCTAATTGTCTGGGTCTGCATGAAGTCAGGGGGCTAGCTATCATATTAATGTAGCATACTGTATCATGACGTACCTTTTGTGGGGCCCCTGGAGGCCTTGTGAGAGCAGGGAACTGCGCTAGCAGCTTAAAGTACCTGTCGTCTGCAGCCTGGATCGCCTTGGCATCGTAAGTTGCAGTGTGGCACCGGAATCCAGCGGTGGACAGCCCTGTGACCGTGTCCAGCAGCTGAGCGTTGGTGATGTCAGGCATCAGGCGGTAATGCGCCAACAGGTCTGCGCTGATGATAGGCTCCATCACGTCTGCAACTATGAAGTTCCACAACAAAGAGCGTCTCAGTCCGAGGTCTAGTTCCAAATGCTGTGCTCCAAAAGTTGTGATCGCAGAATTATTAGCGGGCGACAGTTGAAATGCGGTGGCCAGACGGTATTTATGTAGCTTATTGCGTGGTAGAATGCTGAGGTCTGAGCTGGTGTCGATCAAAAACTTTTGGCCTGTCTTGTGGTCTGTTATGAATAGACGTACAGATCTGCCTGGTGCGTTTACTTTGGTGTGATGTTTGTTGCTGGTATATGCACAAGGCAGATTACATTTGTGTACCTGCTCTCCATATCGCTGGTGATACCAACATATGTTAGTAGGCAGTGCATCACCAGAGGTGTGTGCGCGCGATGAAGAGTGGCTTTGGGATCTCCATCAGAACTGTCCTTTAATATTCCGGTCGGTGAGAAATTCATTCATTTATCTACTGAGGGCATCGACGTTGCTTAATAAGTTCTCGTTCAGCTGTTTGTTAAATGTTTGCACGTTATTCGTGAGACTATTGTAGTCGGGTTTAGTTCCCATTGGAGCACTGGAACATGCTGTCAATGGATCAGAATAGAAAGCAGGCATGACTGCGTCTTGAATAAGGTTGGCGAGATTGGCTATGACGTCAAGCAGCATATCGGTTTGTGACGCGATGATGGCTTTCACTTGGGCCTGCAGTGTATTGCTCCATATTGTACGAAGTAGCGTATCTGGAAATGTGCCTGCATCGACTTTGCTCCTCAGGTGACGGAGGTATTGGGATGGTTTTTTGTGTCCTATGTCCTCCTGTGTTAGAACCTGCCATATCCTCTCTTCTTGTGAAGTGGATTCTCGTCAAATTAACTCTGTCTTGAGTTTTGTGTAAGCCTCTGTGCTGGGCGGCAAAGTTATAATATCCTGTACTTCGGCAGCATATTGATGGTCAAATTGGCTCACTGCAAACTTGTTGGATTCCAATGTCACACCTGCATAAAGAAAAATCGCCTTGACTTGTGCGAACCATAACGTGGGGTTATGAGGCCAGAATGGTGGTAGTCGTATTGCCAGTCTTAAAATCGTGGGAGTTTCTGGTGTAACTGTCATGTTTCCACTAACAAATGTCATTTGATCCTCATGAGTCGTCGTCTTAGCCACAATCACGTTGGGGTCACTAGATGTTGCGCTCCCACTGTGCTTTAGGCTCGCAACCAACTATCGCGTTCTTATGGTGGAAGAAGTACATCTTCTATGTTTAATCAATGTGTGATCAACAACAGAACAATTATAATGTAGCACATTGTTTAAAAAACCCATCATCTTTGACCAGTGACGTCATACATTGCTCATAGATAATAACGTCTTCACTTTCAGCCATAGATAATAAAGCAGTTCTGTGTTCTGAATGAGCGCTATCGTTGTACATGAAAATAATTGAATGTGATTTTAAAGGAGATCATTACATATTGTTCAAAATATCCTTCGTGAGCATTTATTTAAATGATTGGTTGTTTGCAATTCATTTGGTACTTAATTTCATTCTTAGTGATATAGAGGTATTTTGGACTATTAGTTTCTTATTTTAGGACAATTTTTAATGTCTCATTTTCATTTGTAGATATGGATTTATCTGTTCTGATGAATCTGGATGATTTGAGAGAGGCTATGTTGGCCACAATTTGTTTTTTACAAATGTGTTTTCTTGTTGCCGAGTATAGTGCGGCGAACATACATGCCTCACAAGTGTATCTTGTCGCTGTACTCAAGACTTATTCATATGGCGCTGGAGCAGAGATCGATTGCGGCAGTCCATTAGATGAGGGATGTGGTTCGAAAAATCTAAGCTTGCCTTGAGAGACATTATGGAAATCATGTACTGTTGGTGTTGTAGATATCGTGTGTGGCTGTGTGTCCATGAATGTTATGTGAGTAAGCGTACAGTTGTGGATTGATACTCTTTTTGTAGGGAGCTTTGTGAGGAATACATGAAATATAGGGAGCCTTTGGAGGGACTGGGTGTTATGGTCGAAACTGACAAGTCTCATTTTGGCAAAAGGAAGTACAACAGGGGGGAATCTGTGGTGGGATTATGGGTTTGGGGGTCTGTAGTTTCAGGTCAAGAGTGTGACGATGTAGTTTTTAAAGTAGTACTCAATTGAAGAAAGGAAGTTTTGGTCAGCTTAATTGAAGATCACATTGCAGAGGTTTTTCTTCATATAGGGATTTAGGGGAAAGGGGTTATCAGCATCTTGTAGTTAATCACAATATTGAGTTCAGTTCATTATCCACAGGGGCTTGCACAAATAGCATAGAGGGTTATAGGGTTATTGGTCAGAGAAAGAGAGGGAGAGGGAGAGGGAGAGAGAGAGAGAGAGAGAGAGAGAGAGAGAGAGAGAGAGTGTGTGTGTGTGTGTGTGTGTGTGTGTGTGTGTGTGTGTGTGCGCGCGCGCGCGCGCGTACTCCAATACATAATAGAAATTTTGCAGCTGTCGTTCTTTTTTCGTTTCCCAGCACTAGTATCAATATGATTTTTTTGAATCTGTACTAGCAATATTAAAGACGAAACGCCTGACACAACTAAAATTAGTATCCTGTCCTTCAGTTGATCTTTACACTGACACTACATATTCAAAAAGAACGACATATGTAACATTGATGAGATTCGCCTATATATGTCAACTGCAGAGCAGGATACAAATGTTATATATAGCTATATGGCTCAACTAAAGAATGGGATACTGTTGTCATTACTGTTATCAAAACTACAAGTTTCAGTCGATACTATCAGCATCGAAGGTGGAGAAAAAGACAACGGTACCCCATAGTTAAGTACGGGATCCAAATTGTATATGTGTCGTCTTCTTACCTCTTTGCGTAGAGCAACTGAGGTACAGGTTTTCGTTAGCAGTGTACATATATATTGGTCAATGGATGTATGGTATAAAAATATTATGTACATAGCTCCTTCTGCTATCAGTAGTATTACTATCTACATAAGAACAGTGTATTAGTGGTAGCAGAGGCAAAAGAAACAACACGTGTAAAATTTGTATCCCATGCTTCAGTTGACCTGTATAGTTCAACTGAATAAACAGGATATTAATGATAATGAAGATGAAAAAATCAATGTATGCTAAATTTGTATTCCATAATACAGTTAACCATTACAGTTCAAATGAGGTTTGAGATGCAACCTATATACAGGGTGGTCCATTGATCGTGACCGGGCCAAATATCTCACAAAATAAGTGTCAAATGAAAAAACTACAAAGAACAAAACTTATCTAGCTTGAAGGGGGAAACCAGATAGTGCTATGGTTGGCTCGCTAGATGGCTCTGCCATAGGTCAAACGGATATCAACTGCGTTTTTAAAAATAGGAACCCCCATTTTTTATCACATATTCTTGTAGTACGTAAAGAAATATGAATGTTTTAGTTGGACCACTTTTTTCGCTTTGTGATAGATGGCGCTGTAATAGTCTCAAACATATGGCTCACAATTTTAGCTGAACAGTTGGTAACAGGTAGGTTTTTTAAATTAAAATATAGAATGTAGGTATGTTTGAACATTTTATTTCGGTTTTTCCAATGTGATACATGCTCCTTTGTGAACTTATCATTTCTGAGAACACATGCTGTTACAGCATGATTACCTGTAAATACCACATTAATGCAATAAATGTTCAAAATGATGTCCGTCAACCTCAATGCATTTGGCAATACATGTAACGACATTCCTCTCAACAGCGAGTAGTTCGCCTTCTGTAATGTTCGCACATAGACTGACAATGCGCTGACGCATGTTGTCAGGCATTCTTGGTGGATCACGATAGCAAATATCCTTCAACTTTCCCCACAGAAAGAAATCCAGGGATGTCAGATCCGGTGAATGTGCTTCGACGACCAATCCACCTGTCATGAAATATCCTTTTCAATACCACTTCAACTGCACGCAAGCTATGTGCCAGACATCCATCATGTTGGAAGTACATCGCCATTCTGTCATGCAGTGAAACATCTTGTAGTAACATAGGTAGAACATTACGTAGGAAATCAGCGTGCATTGCACCATTTAGATTGTCATCGATAAAATGGGGGCCAATTATCCTTCCTCCCATAATGCCGCACCATACATTAACCCGCCAAGATCACTGATGTTCCACTTGTCGCAGCCATCGTGGATTTTCCATTGCCCAACAGTGCATATTATGCCGGTTTACATTACCGCCGTTGGTGAATGACGCTTTGTCGCTAAATAGAACACGTGCAAAAAATCTGTCATCGTCCCGTAATTTCTCTTGTGCCCAGTGACAGAACTGTACACAATGTTCAAAATCATCACCATGCAATTCCTGGAGCATAGAAATATGGTACGGGTGCAATTGATGTTGATGTAGCATTCTCAACACTGACGTTTTTGAGATTCCTGATTCTTGCGCAATTTGTCTGCTACTGACATGCGGATCAGACGCGACGGCAACTAAAACGCCTACTTGGGCATCATCATTTGTTGCAAGTCGTGGTTGACCTTTCGCATGTGGCTGAACACTTCCTGTTTCCTTAAATAACGTAGCTGTCCGGCGAATGGTCTGGACACTGGGGTGATGTCGTCCAGTATACCGAGCAACATACATAGCACACACCCGTTGGGCATTTTGATCACAATAGCCTTACATCAACACAATATCGACCTTTTCCGCAATTGGTAAACGGTCCATTTTAACATGGGTAATGTATCACGAAGCAAATACCATCTGCACTGGCAGAATGTTACAAGATACCACGCACTTATATGTTTGTGACAATTACAGCGCCATCTATCACAAAGCGAAAAAGTGGTCCAACTAGAACATTCATGTTTCTTTACATACTACACAAATGTGTAATAAAAAATGGAAGTTCCTATTAAAAAAAAAAAAAACTCAGTTGATATCTGTTTGGCCCCAACTGTAGCACCATCTTCAAGCTAGATGAGTTTCGTTCTTTGTAATTTTTTCGTTTGATGCTTATTACGTGAGATATTTGGCCTGGTCACTATCAATGGACCACCCTGTATATGTGACATGAGGTATTCTATGCTACCAATATTTCCGTCCATTTTTTCCCCTTCATTTTCCACAGAAATAATATGATACAAACACGTGATACCCTCGACGTGAAAATACTATTTGCCTTGTATATGTCAGCTATATTTTTCATTTCTCATATTCCTTTGTTTCTGAACAGTATTGTCAGCTCTTTCATCTTTGTAATAAATGCACTTTGACCAATTCTGACATCTTTGGTCAAAGCCAACGGGTTGTATCCCCTGCTTCACTAGACCCAAAGTAATAGTGAAAATGTTGGGCAAAGTATACCCCTGTTTGTGAGAAGTGTGGCTATTTATTTAGTAGCGCAGTAGAGAGAACTTGCGGGAGCATTCCAGAAATCGTCACCGCAGTTGGATCGACAGGGAGGTGGCATGGAAGGATCCAGACCACCAAAATACTACTCTGAGAAAAGAGGATAATGGTAATACTGCTTTCATCTGGCATTGTATTGGGGACGGCAAAATACTGCCCTGTTATATCGGCCAGGGACGCAACTTCTCGCAAGTGCTGGTATAAGACCCACAACAAAACTTACTAAATAAGCAACAGCAAGAAAAGAAGGAAAAATATACGCCATATGGCGACCCTGGTAATTGTGAATGGAGAATGCACGAGCAAGTAAGTGCAGAAAATTGATTTGAGTCAGAATTACAACTCCAAAGAGCAGAAGATGAAGAAGTTGCCCCTGCCAATCAACAATCAACAACAGTGCCATATAATGCACGTAACAAGAAATCAAAAATAATTGAGGGATTCTTATGAACGAATTGTGTAAGAAAGAATAGTAAACACATAATGAATGGAAAATATAATTTACTGTCTGAAATCGGAAACAGAAAGAAAGAAGAATGCAGTGGCAACAGAAAGTGCACCCATAGTACAAACAACGAGTGCTTAACAAAATTATTTCGACTGGATAACACATAGGGCGGACGTTGATCCAGCGGTAGTTACCAACGCAGAGCGGCGAGCAATTGCGCGAGTGGTGGGAGGTGTGTTGCCGAGTCAGCAGCAGTGTGCAGCACAACAGCAGACATCGGCTTCAGCTTCAGCGCTGGCTTTGGCCTCGGCTGTTCTACAACCAGCACCCAGTTCACAGTTCCACAGAAGAGTGAGCCGTGAATATTTAAAAAGTAGAAACAGTTCTGTGAGTATAGGGTTTAATATTAATGTTGTCGATTGGTAATAAATAGTGAATGCTGATCACAAGAAAGATGGCAATGCAAAACAAGGAGTTAAGACTGATACTAGAAGGTATAATTTAAGAACAAGCTGAGGAGGACAAGGAAGGAAGTTCCAACTGGTATCCCATCATAGTGACAGAAAACGAGAACAATCCTGGGTCAAGGGACAGACTCTAGGACGTCACAGAACAATACTCGTCCCACATTTAAGTAAAATGATTGCTTATAGTAAAAAACCACCTATTAACGATTGGTTATTAGTAGAACAGGAAAAGTTAGAAAAGGTGCAACACAAACCAATTGTAATTGGAAGAATAGGAAGTAAGGGAGTGGAAATTTACATTGATTCAGGAAACGAAGTATCAATAATTTCGGATGAATGGCTATTAAGTGGAAGAATAAAGGAATTTCATAAGTTACCTGTTATGGGAGTGCATATTGGAGGTTTTACAGGTACTAAGAGCAAGTTAGTGAAATGGGAAACAAGGATTATTTTTGGAATAGATCAAGTGGTGTTTGAACTAACCACATTAATAGTCCCTAAAATAAACATGCAAGTATTACTAGGAGTAGACTGGTCAATGAAATATGCAGTGGTAATAGACTTTCAGAGTGGTTCTTTAAATATAATAAAGAGATCCTGTTTAAGACAGATCGCTGTCAAGGACTAAATGGGAGTACTAATTTATGATTAATAGTGAATATGAGTTCAATGGAGAAGGATGTAAGTAATATACAACAAACTGCAAATAAAGCTGATTTGTATGCAAAACGCTTACAAATCGGAACTGTTAACCCTTACTTGAAAGGAAGAGCTATACGGAATATTATGCAGATATTCAGATGTATTTTCAGACAAACCAGGGAATACAGGAGATTATGTGTGTAGTTTTAAGATCAAAAACATGGAACCTTTTTTCTGTAGACCTTACCCTGTGTCCATCAACATAAAACAGGAAGTACATGAAGAAATAGATAAAATGTTAGATAATAATGTTATAGAAGGAAGTGCAAGCGTATACAACAATCCACTGTTAGTTGTCAGAAAGGCAACAGGAGGTGTGCGCCTAGTACTAGATGCGAGAACCTTGAATCATCGCATTGAACCAGAGAGAGAGAGAGAGAGAGAGAGAGAGAGAGAGAGAGAGAGATCGTCTTGTATGCATAGACAAAATACATGCTAGTTTTGCAAAAACAATTTATTTTAGTTCTGTGGATCTTGCAGGTGGGCACTACCTACTCTGGGAGGTTGTAGGGGACATCAAAACAAATATTTTTCCCTAATGTCATTTTTTTCCTATGAGGAGTATTTAAACCGGAAGAGGAAGATTTATCTGGCGGCAAATTAATTAAACCAACAAACACTTTTCCATTTTTTTATGACCATGAGACAACACGGTAACACAACCCAATTTCAATTACAGTAGATTTTCAAAAATGCCTCCATTGTCATGTAAACAAAGGTTACACCGTCGGATCATGTTCTGTCTGACACGGGCAAAAACCCCAGGAGTATCCTGAATTATTTCTGCTGCTGCTACTATCCGGGCAACCAGATCCTCTTCTGATGCAACAGGAGTTGCGTAAACAAGGTTGCGCATCTCTCCCCACACAAAAAAGTCCAGAGGGGACATATCTGGGGATCGAGCAGGCCATGGTGCAGAACCACCTCTGCCAATCCACATTTCTGGGAACCGTTGGTCCAAGAATCGACGCACACGACGACTGAAATGTGCTGGCGCCCCGTCATGTTGGAACCACATGCGCTGTTTTGTAGGGAGTGAGACGTCTTCCAGCAATTCTGGCATTTCTCTGGCGAGAAAATTGTAATGGTGCCTGCCATTTAATGGCCTAGGTAGCAGACACGGCCCAATTAAACAGTCCCCAACGACACCGACCCACACATTAAAGAACAGCCGCACTTGATGAGCGCTAGTAACTGTGGCATATGGGTTACCCTCACTTCAAACATGCGAATTGTGCATGTTGAAGACTCCATCACGCCCAAACGTTGCTACATCGGTAAACAACACAGAGGATGGAAATGTAGGATGCATTTCACACTGTTCCAGGTACCGCTGCAAAAACTGTGCTCTGGGTGGATAATCAACTGGTTTCAGGTTGTGGACACCTGTAAAGGAAATGGACGTAACAATTGCTCTCAAAGGACTGTTCTTACATTTGTCTGATTCGTCCCCATTTCATGTGCAATTGCACGAGTACTGTTGAAGGATCTCGCTCCACATGCTGCAAGACAGCTTCCTCAAATTGCAGCATTATTACCATGCGACGGCGTCCCTGTCCAGGTGATCTGCTAAATGACCTGGTCTCACGTAGACGTTGTTACACAGCAGAAAAGGTTGTATGATGCGGGATACTGTGATTAAGATATTTTTGTTGATAAACCCGCTGTGCAGCCTGTCCATTGCAGTGCGCTGCATAGGTAGTACACACCAACCGTATCAGTGTACTCTCTCCAGGTGTATCACTCCATTAGTAAACAGAGACAATGTACTACTACACTGGTGGACAACAGTTGTCTACAACTGAAGAACGTAATACGCCCTCTAACAACTGATGAGCCTAATACGGCCTCCAACAACTGAAGAGAGTGATACGGCCTCCACCGGTTTAAATAATGCTCATAGGAAAAAATAACATTAGGGAAAAATATTTGTTTTGATGTCCCCTTCAACCTCCCAGAGTTTGTCGGTTTAAATAGTTTTCACCCTGTAGGCCTGCCACTGCATTCCTATATGACGGAAAGTCATACCAGTTTAAAGTTTTGCCATTTGGGTTAAACATATCAGTATCAATGTTTATAAAAGCATTAGATCAAGCATTAGGGAGAAAGTTGCTACAAGAGCTGTTGATTTATGTAGATGATATACTTATTGTTTCAGAAACCTGGGAGGAACATTGTGATTTACTTGCAAGAGCACTAGAGAAATTTTATACCAAGGGAATAACTATTAAGCTCACTAAATCACATTTAATTTGGGACATCTCGTAGGAATAAGAGGAATTAAGCCAGATCCAGAATGCATTAGGGCGATTAAAGACTGTCGATGTCCACAGAATGTGAAACAGTTCGTTCCTTTTTAGGATTAGTGGGATTTTATAAATGGTATATACAAGGGCAAGTCAAGAATAATCCACATCTACTATCGCTATTAAAGCTAATGGCGAAATGGGCATGGGATGAAAATGCAGAAAAGGCATTCCATGAAGTAAAGGATACCCTAGTCAATGCTCCTATTTTAAACCATCTGAGTCTCCATGAACCATTTGGCATCGCAACAGATGCATCAGAACATGGCATAGCAGCAGAAGTATTTCAAGGGAAATGGGACCCAAAAGAGGAGAACATAAAACCATTCCATTCGCTAGTTGCAGCCTAGACAATCATGAGCTGAATTATACAGCAATGGAGAAAGAATTACTTGCTGTGGTATGGATCTTAAAGAAATTTGAAACACTGATTTTGGGTTCAGAAATTGTTATTTATACAGATCACCAAGCATTGATATTCTTAATGGAAAGTTGTTTATTACATAGGAGGCTCATGAGGTGGGTATTGTTTTTACAACAGTTTCAAATACAAATAGTATACATCAAGGGAACATTAAATTGTGTGCCGTATGCTTTATCACAATTGCCATTAGGAATCAGTAATTCTCAGAGAACTACTGGACCAGGAATGATTTTTAATATGAATTTTATGAAAATAAGCTATACGAAAGATGAAGTTCGTGTATTAGCTAGTAAAATCAGGCAAGGAATGAAAGATGAAGAAGAGTTAAATCTTAAAATGTTAAGGTATGAGAAAAATGAGTTACTGCCCACAGAAGACAGACTTTGGACAGTGACCAATTACATGTTGTTTTGGAGAGAGAATATAAATACATGTCTCCAGCCATCCTGATTTAGGTTTTCCGTGATTTCCCTAAATTGTTTCAGGCAAATGCCGGGAAGGTTCCTTTGAAAGGTCACGGCTGATTTCCTTCCCAATCCTTCCCTAACCCGAGCTTGCACTCCGTCTCTAATGACCTCGTTGTCGACAGGACGTTAAACACTAACCACCACCTAACCACCACCTATAAATACATCATATTGGACATTATGTGTACCTGAGTGAGCACAAAATGATTTAATTTGGTTTATGCATAAAGGTTATGGGCATTTTGGAATAAGGAAGTGTATAAAACACATGATAAAGTTTTACCATTTTAAACACCTAGGTAAGAAAGTTGTAAGATTACTACGAACCTGTCAAGTCTGTCAAAAGGTGAAGGAAAATATTAAAGGAACACATTACACAATATATCCTATATTACCTAGAGCTTTACATGATTTAACAGCTTCATATTTTTATGGATCATTACCAACAAGTCAAGGAGGTGTCAGATATATTTACATTCTATTAGAGTGTTGGTCTAAATATGTTACATTACATCCAATTAAACAAGCTAACACAGAGACAGTTATAGACCGTATGCGCAAATATTTTGTAGAGCTAGGAAAACCTAAGAGTTTATTAACAGATAATGGTTCACAGTTTGTGAGCAAATCATTTAAAGAGTTTTTAGCTTGGGAGAATGCAAGGCTTGTCACGATTTCAAAATGTAATCCAAAATCGAATCCGTGTGAAAGAGTTATGCAGAATTTACCGTTCACTGAGACATACAACTTAGACAAAATTAGTGCCAGAATTTCAAATGGTTTTGAATGAACTACCCCCATTCATCTGTGGGATTTTCTCCTGTATAAATAATGATAATGATAATGATAATAATGATGATGATGATGAGGTCCCATACTCCGAGGAGCATAGGGGACGATGCGGGAGATCCGCACCGCCATACTAGGCAAGGTCCTAGCAGAGGTGGTTTGCCATTGCTTTCCTCTGACTGTAATGGGGATGAATGAAGATGATGAAGACGATGTAACAGGACCCAGTTATCTTGAGGCAGGGAAAATCCCTGACGCTGCTGGAAATCGAACGCGGGACCCCGTGCGCAGGAAGCAAGAACGCTACCACAAGACCACCAGCTGGTACAAATACTATGAAGAAAATTTATAGGGGAACCACTATTAAAAGTTTTCAAATGGCCAGAGGTACAGCAGGAAGAAAGTGCTAACTTAGACCAAATAATAATAAATCGGTTGTGTAGATCAACTGATAAAAGATTACGGAATTGTAATATGTTGGCAATAAACCCAACATTTGAAATAAATGGTCTTGTGTTGGTGAAAGAAGAACATCATGGTTCTAATCTTAAAAGGAAAAACAGAAATTTTTTCTGAAATATGCAGGACCATTTAAGATCATGGATTGTCCACACCCGAAAGCATACTATTTAATTGACCCACATACTGGTCAGGAGAAAAGTTTATATAATGCTGACAAACTAAAGAAATATAATCAAACTGTGCAATAAATGAACTTAAAAATTATATATAAATTAGGAGGGGGAGAGGACAACCAAGTACTAAATAGTATTTGATGGGGCTGTAATAATAGGATGACAAATAAAAAGATAGGGTACAGGTACAGAGAATGGGCAATAGAAACAGTAATGTTTTGAACCAGTAATCTAGCTGGAGCTTGGGTTTTAAGAAAAGAGAGAACAAAAGCAAGAATAAATTGCAATTAAAAATACTTAGACATGTAATGTTGTCAATAGGTGAGTTAAGATATGAAGAAGGTAGTAAGCAAAAGACTTAACACCTGGACTAGAGTACGGACATGGAAATCAAAAGGGGACCTCAAAGTAATATGGGAGAAAGTAGAGGGAAAAGTAATGGAAGATATATTTATATCTGAAATGTGGAGTGCACTCTATACTTAGGAATGATGAATAAAAGGCAGATAGGCAGACCTAAGAAAGGCTGACATATACTGTGCGGGCAGGGAAACCAAGAAAGGGATTGACCTGTACCATAGTTGAATAGGAATTAATATGGGGCACTACCACAATGAAGGAAATAGAAATATTTTACTGTACTAAGATGCAGAAGTGGTCTTTGGTGGAAGTGAGGCTAAGTTTTGTTAAAAGGATAATCCATAGATTATTCTTAAAACTGGTTATAAGAAACAAGAAGATTTTCTCAATGGCTTATAGTAAAGAGGTGAAAGGTTTTGAGTGCAGTGGTGGAGACAATTTACACCTCCACATTATTGCACGCAAAGACTTTGGAATATGGGTCCGTACTCTTGGAAGGTGGGATATTAAGGAAGTTAAGTTCTCTAAAAAGAGAACAACTATATGCCAGTACAATGGAAACTCAGATAGTTTGTAATCAGTATAATAACAAAAGATGAGCTACCTATGTAAAGAAGGTTAACATTGTGTTACCTATTTAAAGAGGAACGATATTATGACCTCTAAGTATATTAGAATAAATGTCTCACAGGTTCCAGTAGATAGATAGTAAATTGTCTTAAATCAAAAACGAAAATGGGTAATTGGTTGTAAGGTCAAGAGGATCACAAATAAAGGAACTTAAGAATAACATTAATGACAAGTAATATTTTGTATTACTATGCATGTTCCTCAGATACTTCAGCTGATCAAGAAAGATAGCTATGCTATTAAGGAAAGTAATAAGATTTGCAAAATAATATTACAAGTATGAAGAAAATGAATGAATCCTACCAAACAGGAACAAAGTAATTAAGTGAACATAGTCACGAACGATCATTAACGATTATAAAAAGTTATGTTGTAGAGATTGTGTAAAGGCACCTTTAAGATGTAAGCGTAGGATAATAATAATAGAATTGTTAATGAAAGTGTATATGTAACTAGAGCCTTAAGCACAAGATCTCTTGTGTGAGTGGCGGGATATGTAGTGTTTCAAGATATTTGCAAACATCCCAACACACCATTGGAGAGCCATTGACAAGAGATGCTCGTGAGTAAGTTGAATAGGGATAAATGTAGTGGGAAAGGGAAACTGTGTGTTTTCCTTTCTTGTATGCAGTGAATGCGGAGCAGTACTGGAGTCGGCGAGAAGGGGACCAGTAAAAATGGTATTACAACCACCGGTCATCTGGAAGGATTTGTGCCATGGTGCAGCAAGTACTTGAATCTGAGAGCCATGGAGTAAAGGATACACCAACAAGGGCGTAATGAACAATTGAAGACCGATAATGGATTTTCTGTTTTTTTCCAGATCCTACAGTACACATGTACGGACGTTTTGAATGTACTAGAGAGAGTGGTATTACCGTAGCAATTGTTAGTTGTGTTGTTAAAAGTAATAATGAAAATGTTGGGCAAAATATACCCCTGTTTGTGAGAAGTCTGGCTATTTATTTAGTAGCGCCGTAGAGAGAACTTCAGGAAGCAGATTTTTCTTGAAGAATGCAAGCTAATATCATACTAAAGTAGAACTAATAAAAGGATGAAGGGAGTGGCTATAAATGTAAAAGAAGAAAAAACAGCCTTTTAGTACAAATGGTTACAGATCAACAGTAGTATGTATTTTGAGCTTCATAAAACAGCTAGAAACAGCATTAATATCGTTATGCTGACTGAACTGGCAGATTGTTGTTTGTGGGGACATTAATATTGATTTCCTGCCAGATACTACTGGCCGAGAGTACCTACAGTTCCTGATGTCCAGTTTTGTATTATTCTTCACAGTAAAATTCCCTATGAGGATTGAAGGACATAGTCAACAGCTACTGACAATTTGTTTCTAGACCTAACAACATGCAGTGATTTAGCTTTAAAATCATTAGTCAAAATGTGCAGTGATTTAGCTGTAAAATCATTGGTCAATAATTTATCTGACCATGGCGGTCAGTGTCAACAATAAAATTTACTGACCACTTAGGTACAGATTGTAGAAGTCATCTATTGTATCACACAGTGTAAACAATGACTTGATCAGCAAGTTTAGGAAGAAATTAAGAGAAGAGTGCTGAGAAGAAATTTATAAAGCAGAGAACGTTAATGACAAATTTAACTCTGTTTTTATTTTAAACGTAAAACATATTCCTGCTACTCTTTGAGTCTTGTTCAGCCCCTAAACAAATGAGGGCAAAATTGAACAGAAGTGAGGATAAAAGTTGGGTAACTTATGGGATTAAAGCATCATGTGGTAGCTCTAAGTAATTCAGAGAACAAACTGTAGTGAAGTTTGAAACTCTCATACCATCAGTACTGTCAAATTCTCCAAGGTGTCATTTCTTTCTTTCTTTCCTTTTTAAAAAAGCAAAACTCATGTACTGTGCCCAAAAATTAAAACACTTCAGGAATGGCACAAAAAATTTTTGGAACATTATTAGACAAGAAATAAACGAAATTATTAATCCAAACTAAATTGAGGCATCAGAGAACAGTTCTGATAGACATGGTGATACTTCCAAATCATTGGCTACCAAATTTCATGGTTACTCCCTCACAGTGGCTGCTAACATTGCACCAAGTAATAAATAACTAAATGTAGAAACTTTAAATTTACTTATGCACATGCTGCATGCAGAATCAACAGATGTTAGTTTCAAAAATATAACCCCTAAAGAGATTACGGAATTCATTGTGTCACTAAAAATGGAAATGAAGTCCCATGCTTCTTGACAGAGTGTAGGGGACCGATGCAGAAGACCTACACCACTGTACTAGGCAAGGTCCTAATGGAGGTGGTTTGCTGTTGCCTTCCTCCAACCATAATGGGGATGAATGATGACGATGAAGATGACACAACAACACCCAGTCATCTTGGGGCAGGTTAAAATCCTTGACCCTGCCGGGAATTGAAACGGGGACCCAGTGCTTGGGAAGCGAACACTACCAAGAGACCATGAGCGGCTGACTTAGGTCGCTAAAGAGAACTAATTCTTCTATTTATTATGACGTTTTTAGCAGAATATTAATATCTTGTGCTGACTTGACGGGATTACCCTTCTGTTTTTGTAATCAATCAGTGGCTCAGGTCATGTTTCTTGATAGATGAAAATATGCTTTGTTAATCCCATTTACAAAACTAGAGATAAGCAAACCACCTCTAATAATTATAAGCATATATCACTCCTTCCAGTCTTTCCACAAGTATCTGAGGAAGTGGCTTATGATAGAATACTGACACATGTAAGTAATTGGAAGCTCGTAACTTCCTCTCCAAAGATTTTCCACACAGAAAACAAAAAAAGTCTTCACAAATGAAGATCTGCAGAGCCAAATGAGAAGAAGTAACCAGTTGGAATATTCTGTGACATTGCCAAAGCCTTTTACTGTGTGAATCACAAAATTCTACTTTGCAAACCACATTTTATGGCATTAATGTAATCTGTCTTGACCAGGTGGAATCTACCTCCACATCAGAATCCAGAGGTTCTCATTAGGAGTCCCATCTTGGACATGGAAATAACTTCAGATGGGGAAAAATAATGCAGAGGGCTACAGGGATTGGTAATACATCTGACTTTAAAGGGCAGTCCAAGAACTGTAATATTTGCTGATAACAATAATACTTACCAAGGGTTCAAACTCAGTCCTAGCAGACACAGCTGAGAGGGTAGCTGAAAAGAGCTGAGGTGATTCACAGCTAATAGTGTAAGTCTTAACCTCACAAAGACTCACATTGTGCAGTTTCAGACAAACAGTAATTATTTTATAACACCAAGAGCAGACGTTATTGGTCATATACTCAAAGAAACACAGTGTGTAAATTTCCTTGGTTTCCAGCTGGTTAACACATTACAATGGAGTCAATACATGGATAAGCTAATCAGGAAGCTCAGTGCAGTGTGTTACACTCTTAGAAGCATTTCATAGTGCGTTGACATAAAGACGAGAGTGTTGGTTTATTCTGCGTATTTTCATTCTGTTGTCTTATAATGTAGTTGTTCAGCAGGTGTGTGCAGTATGAATATTGTGTGAAGTAGTCAACTGTACATGTTGACACTTCTCAATCCATTTACTACTTAATGGTTTTTGCTGCTGATAATAAAAATTAGATTCAACTGAACTGCAATAGTTTCATGTTCCACGGATCATTTGCACAGTAAATTGTAATGATGTGGACCAAGTCATTTTACATTCACATGACAAACTAAGTTGTAAATGTAGCTACTTGTTGAACATTTGTAAGTGTTTTGTTCTTACTTTGTCTTTATTATTATTATACAATTACACCAAATTCTCACTAGTCGTTACTACTACTACTACTACTACTACTACTACTACTTTTATTACATTAAACTCTCGCTAATCTGGCCCACATTCAGCCTCTAGTCGGTCATGGAGATATGGTGCACATAACAATGAATTATTGTGCACATTAATGTTGTCAGTCAGTTGCAGTGCTAAACAATGCTGTACACTCCAGGAGGAGGAAAAATGGGTGAAGAATATCTTCCTAAGTGGCTGAATGAGGAAAACTGTGGGATAGAACAAATTCTAACAGATGAAGGAATAATCAAAAGTGTACAGAAAAGTAATTATGAAAGTGATGAAGATAGAACATAGGAAGTGACAGCATGGACATTTTTCACACTGCGAGTGCTGAAGCTGTACACATGTTCCTGGAGTACATCATGCAACAAACAGATATATGCAGTACTTACGTAATACTTGTAAGCAGTTGCATACTCGCATCCATATCATCATTGTGATGACTAAAAATTCGGGACACACAGTGCTGGCACCCATATGCGTAAAGAATGGCTGGATTAGTGAGAGTTTAGTGTATTATTAAATATACAGATGTGACGTAATTCCCACCCACCGCTTTCACATATTGTTGTTGTTATTGTGGTCTTCAGTCCAAAGACTGGTTTGATGCAGCTGTCCATATTACTCTATCCCATGCTATCCTGTTCATCTCCAAGTAACTGCTGAAACCTACATTCTTCTGAATCTGCTTGGTGTATTTATCCCTTGGTCTCTCTCTACAATTTTTATCCTCCATACTTCCTTCCAATACTAAATTGGTGATCCCTTTATGCCTCAGAATGTATCCTACCAACTGATCCCTTCTTCTAGTCAAGTTATACCACAAATTCCTCTTCTCCTCAATTCTGTTCAGTAATTCCTCATTAGTTACATGATCTACCCATCTAATCTTCAGCATTCTTCTGTGTCACCACATTTTGAAAGCTTATATTCTCTTCTTGTCTACACTATTTATCGTCCATGTTTCACTTCCATACATGGCTACAGCCCATATATATACTTTCTGAAAGGACTTCCTGATACTTAAATCAATAGTTGATGTTAACAAATTTCTCTTCTTCACCTACGCTTTCCTTGCCATAGCCAGCCTATGAGGGGGAGTTGGAAAATAAATTTCCCCTGTCGACTGTGGACAGAGTTGTGTGATATGGGTGAAAGACGACATGGCAGGTGAACTCGCACATACAGGGCATAGATGCGCTATTTGGTAGAGGTCGACCACGATCAAGCAGATGGTGCTGTCGCATTGCCTGCACGAAGTGGACGCCAGCTGCTCAGTCTTTTCTGGGAGCTATGGGGAGAAGGTGTGTTTTGGAGTCGTGGTCAAAGGCGGAAGTGAGAGCTGTTATCTGCTATGAATGGGCACATGAAGTATCAGGTACAGAACTTCATAACCGCCTTGTTGAGGTGTATGGGTCAGGTGTGATGTCGAGGCAAATGGTGCGGAGATGGTGCCAGCAATTCATTGATGGACGTCAGCAAGTGCAGGACATACCGAGACCTGGACAGATGCACACGGCTGCTACAGATGCACATGTCAGGAAGGTGAATGACATGATTAAAGGGAACAGGTGCATCACCATTGATTGAGTAGCAGCAGAACTTGGAATTGGACATGGGCAAGCTCACAAGATCATCCACGACGTTCTTCGATACAGGAAGGTGTCAGCACGATGGGTGCCCTGCCAACTGACTCCGACACACATGGGACAATGCATGACGTTCAGCCTGGAACAGCTCATGTGTTACCATGCATCTGGCAATGACCTTCTGTTTCAGATTGTGATGGGGGACGAAACGTGGGTCCACCATTACATGCCTGACTCGAAGGCCGCATCTGTGGAGTGGAAACATCCACCATCATCCATCCAAAAGAATGTCAAAAGCATTCTGTGCTACTCACCGTTTCCTGGGATGCCAAAGGAGTTTTGCTGCTGGACTTTCTGGAGGATGCAACCATCAATGCTGTGCAGTACTGTGCCACTCTGTCGAAATTGAAAGAAGTGATTTGAAAAAAGCAGCCTGGCCTTCTCAGATCTGGTGTTCTGCTGTTGGATGACAATGTGAGACCACACATGGCAACAACAATGCAAAACCATATTGCAACTCCTGGTTGGGAGTGCCTACACCATCCGCCTTAACAGTCCGGATCTCGCACCAAGTGATTTCCATCTGTTCCCTGCTTTGAAGAAGACTCTTGGCGCAAGGCACTTTGGCAGCAATGCTGACCTCAAATAAGCCGTTCAACACTTCTTTCATATGCAACGCCCTGATTTTTTCCTGGAAGACTTTTCGAAGCTTATAAAGTAGTATGAAAAATGTCTCAATGTACTTGGAAATTATGTAGAAAAATGAAAGTATGTCTTATCTTTAATGTCTCATTCTCTTTTTTTTTTTTTTTTTTTTTTTTTTTTTTTTTTTTTTTTTTTTTTTTTTTTTTGCTTCCTCAGTATACAGATTGAATAACATCGGGGTTAAGCTACAACCCTGTCTCACTCCCTTCTCAACCACTTCTTCCCTTTCATGCCCCTCAACTCTTATAACTGCCATCTGGTTTTTGTACAAATTGTAAATAGCCTTTTGCTCCCTGTATTTTACCCCTACCACCTTCAGAATTTGAAAGAGAGTATTCCAGTGAACATTGTCAAAAACTTGGAGACAAATGCTAGAAGCATAGGTTTGAAACAAATACTAACAAAGAGATAGAGGGGCTGGCCAGTACTTACCTCAGCTCAGTACAGCCGATAGATACACATAAAACAGAACTGAAAATTTACATTCCTAGCTTTCGGAACTTTGTTCCTTCATCAGGGAGGAGAGAGGGGAAAAAAGGGAAGAAGGGAAAGTGGATTCAGTTACTCACAACCCAGGTTATGAAGCAACAGGGAAAGGTAAACAGGGAGGGTAGCAAGGATGGAGGCATGGTTGTCAAGACAACCCTCTTGACAACCATGCCTCCATCCTTGCTACCCTCCCTGTTTACCTTTCCCTGTTGCTTCATAACCTGGGTTGTGAGTAACTGAATCCACTTTCCCTTCTTCCCTTTTTTCCCCTCTCTCCTCCCTGATGAAGGAACAAAGTTCCAAAAGCTAGGAATGTAAATTTTCAGTTCTGTTTTATGTGTATCTATCGGCTGTACTGAGCTGAGGTAAGTACTGGCCAGCCCCTCTATCTCTTTGTTAGTATTTGTTTCACATCTTATATGAGATTTTCCATTAATCATTTAGAAGCATAGGTTTGTCTTTCCTTAACCTGCCATCTAAGATAAGTCATAGCATGTTCCAACATTTCTCTGGAATCCAAACTGATCTTCCCCAAGGTTGGCTTCTACCAGTTTTTCCATCCATCTCTAAAGAATTCGTGTTAGTATTGTCTAACCATGACTTATAAAACTGATGGTTCAGTAATTTTCAACCTCTCCACTCCTGTTTTCTTTGGAAATGGGATTATCACATTCTTCTTGAAGTCTGAGGGTATTTTGCCTGTCTCATACATCTTGCTCATCAGATCGAAGAGTTTTGTCATGGCTGGCTCTGCCAAGGCTGTCAGTAGTTCTAATGGAATGTTGTCTACTCCTGGGGCCTTGTTCAATTTAGGTCTTTCAGTGCACTGTCAAATTCTTCACGCAGTATCGTATCTCCCATTTGATCTTCATCTATGTTCTCTTTCATTTCCATAATATTGCCTTCAAGTACATCGCCCTTGTATAGACCCTCTATATACTCCTTCCACCTTTCTTCTTTCCCTTCTACAAGCTCTGGTTTTTTCAGTTTATCCATGTCTCATCTCCTTAAATTCCTACCTTTTAATCTATTTACACATTACAACAATAGAAATTCTTTTACTGAGTAGGGGCAGTTTTCAAGGATAAACTTTTTTTCAGTTTGTTTTCAAATTTTACTTTGATGTCTGTCAGGCATTTTATATCACTGGGTAAGTGATCAGAAATTTTAGTTTGTGCTGAAGACAACCTTAATGTGGATAATGAAAGTAATTTTTGTTTCTGGTATTGTAGTTATGTACATCACTTTTCCCTTTTGAACTGCAGTGTATTCTACAACAAACGTTTTGAAGCACATTTTTGCACAATGAAGACTTACTTTCTTAAAGATGAGTTACCCCGCAACGTTATTCTATGCAGCATTACTGAATGAAAATACGCAAAATATGTCAACTTACTGATTTGTCTCCCCACAAGATATATAATCATTCTAAGTTCAATTGTGGTTAAACAAAGCTAATTTAGGAGTTCCAAAATGTGCTTTTTCCAGTTTAAATTCTCACCATTGTGAACATCTAAAATTTTTGAGGTTTCTGCCCTTTTTATTATTTCCTCACCATGTACTACATTTATCATTGGCATAGTACCACTTGATGTGCAGCTCTGAAGATGTTGTGTTTTCTTAGAATTGAGAGTTAGGCCATTTGCAGAAAATCAATAACACTTATAAGAACATTGTTTGCAATTTCCTCTGTTGCTATGTGTGTGCTTGGATTGATTACAGTAACAATGTTATCCACAAAAAGAACTAATTCTGCTTGTTGTATATTAGATAGTGGAAGAGGAGCAATGGCAAATCTTAAGATTTAACATTGTGGAACTCCATGTGCGATTTCTCCACAGCCAGAGGACTCTCTCTGATTATATTGATTGAATTACAATTATTGAGTACAACTTTCTGCACTCTTTTGGTTAGGTATGACATTATCCATTAATTGGCTGTTCCATCAATTCCATAAAACCTCAGTTTATGTAGGGGGTATCGTGATTCACACAGTCGATTGCCTTAGGTAGATCACAGAAAATACCAACCTTAAGTTAATGTGTGAATGGCACTCTCAGTACAGTAAATCTTAATGATCCCAACTGTGATATACTGAGGATAATATTGTACTCAGGTGGGGTACTATGCAAGAGTACGTCACATTCTCAAAAAAGTTTGGAAAATGATGAGAGTAGTGAAACAGGCCAGAAGTTATTTTATAGAGTGGTGTACACACAGTCACAAGACAAGATACCAAAATAATTTTCATATAGACTGTTTATCCTTGTTCAAGGTTCAGAACGGAATTATGTACCCTGGCAGTAAGGTATTCAATAAGCTCCTGTCTAACACTGAGCAAGCCATTGGAAATCCCTACCAGTGGAAAAGAAAATTTTAATTTTAAAAAAAGACTCATTGTTCACATATTTTACAAAGTACCTGTACATCTAGATTCAGAGATTTAAAATTTTTTAGCTGCATGACAAACAGCAGTGTTTGTCATAAAGTTGTGTAACAAGCAATAATTTACTACAAATGGGACTCAGTATGTATATATGCTTTGGAAAAATAACATTGTGATCAAGTAAATATAATCCTACTAATAACAGAAAAACTGCAGCTATATAATAAAACTAGGGAGACAGCAGCTTGTTTTCAAAGTAGCAGCAATATTACAAATGGACTTGATAAAATAGTGAAGTAATTACTGTGTCACAGTCTCAACAAGTATAAATTACACACTTACAGTAAAAACAGTAAATTGTAATGAGTATTTTGAATTATTGTGTATGTTAATAAGATGTCAAATCTAGTGTTACACACACTGCCGGAAAAATATTAGTACACCTGGAATGATGATGTCAGTTTTGATACTATGACAACACATGCCACTTGGGGGATAGTAGATTTACTGGTAATGGTTTCAATGCCGTCCACCAACAGATAGCATAGTGGCATAGCTAACAGAGTGCCATCTGTATCTACCCATTAGCAGGAAATGCTTACAGCCAGTGTCGTGCAGTGTGAAGCAAGCAGGCAATCATGCCACACACACACAGTCATGCTTCCTACTGCCAACACAGCAAGTTTAGGAGTTGTAAAATTGTGGCCCTCTGAGTGGCAGAATGGCCCTTTCAGAGAATTGCCACACAAGTTGGATGTGCTGCATCAGTTATGCAGTGATGGTGGTATCAGCGATCACATGAACATTCTCACATCTGTAGATGAGGTTCTGGACATCCACACAGCACAGACACCTGCCGGGATTGTTGTATTGTAAGGGCACCATTGGCAGATCCTACAGTTACAACAGCACAGATACAATGAGGTCATGAGGTAAGACATGTCAACAAGAACTGTTGTGAACAGGTTAATAGCACTGGGGCTATTGGCATGCACCCTTCTGCCCCCTCTTCCACTTATGCCACAGTATCAACCTGCATGGCTCAACTGGTTTCTTCAGAGGATCACTTGGAAGATGGAATGGTGTGCTGTGGTTTTCAGCAATGAAAGAAGATTCTGCCAGCACACAAGTGATGGTCATTTGCGCATTTGATGTAGACCTGGTGGGCATTGTCTTGTAGAGTGCATCTGTCCAAGACACACTGGTTCCAGTCTTGTATGGGGTGCAAAAAGCTACAATACTCATTCCCCTGATATTTCTGGAGGGAATGCTAAGCGGCACTCAAAACTTGCAGAGCCATTCTTGTGCCATTCTTGCAACAGGAATGTGACGTGTCATTTCAACAGGATAATGCTCACCTACAGACTGCCCGTGAAGCTCAATGTCTTCTGCAAGATGTGCAGCAACTTCCCTGGCCAGACCATCTCCAGAGCTGTCTCCAATGGAGCACATGTGGGATATGATGGGATGAGAAGTGACTTGTGCTACTCGCCAGCCAACACTGCTTATAGAACTACATGAACAGCTCAAGCAGGTGTGGCATAACGTATTCCAGGATAGTATTTGCCACCTGTATGATCAACTGGATGCTAGTTAGAGCCTGCAATGTCACGTGTGGAGGCTACACCACATACGTGGTATCTCAGAACTGCTTGGACTATTGTTCTGTAACTGTAATCATTTCGTGTATTCCATATGCACTGTTGCAACAATAAATCCTGAGTGAATTGCAAAATTTTAAAAGGTGTAGTAATTTTTTTCTGGCAGTGAATGTAAGAATGAATTATCATGATCAAAAGTATCTGAAGGACCTGAATTGTATTCCACTCGATTTGCATGCAGTCCATATAACCTAACTGTCTTGCAGGTCCTCTAATCTCTTTACAGTACAGTGATTTGATTATACAAAATGGATACCACAAGAGACCTGTTGAGGGCACTGTGCTTTATGGTAAACAGTCCAGATGTAAATTAACACCACAATATTTCAAATATTAGGCAACAAGTTATTAGAGGTGAGATAGCTTTTTGACAGTTGTAAGCTAAATTTTATTACAATAAGTGATACTTCAAAGGCATTACCGCACTCTTAAGACTCTGAGGCAGTTAACTCTGTTACATAAATGATACAGTAATCATTAGGTAAATTAAATATTTTAATCAATAAGAGATTTTGAGCCAGTATTTGGACTCCTAAAGTTCTGTGACAATTTGAAATGTTTTTCTTCCCTTGAAGCTTTTCCCAAACCACCTAAATGTTGTTACAGTGGCTAGGGATTTTGCTGTCATATGTTTTATGTAACACATTTGACTAAAACATACAATGTCCATTGGAACATGACCTGAATCACTAAATTTTACTTTTAATATCTGAAAATGCTCTCTTTATTAGTAGGTATGGTATTTAGAGACAAAATAATTCTCTACAACATTTGAAATAATAGTTAACCAGGAACTTACTCATGAAATCTTTTTCACAGCCTTTATTCGGCAATGAATTTGACTTCTGCTGTGAAGGAAGTGCTCTCCACCTTGTATGGAACTTCATTTCCACTTGTATTGTCAGTGCATTCTTATTTGTATCAAGGTGATATGTCACAGCTGAAGGAATTTGTTAAGGTTGCATTCTTGCACTGTGAGGGGGGATAGAGTATTAGTGCCATTTCCCATGACATGAGATACAGCAAATGTGTGATTCATCTCTGAGTGAAGAGGATAGCGGATGAAGGCGAGGTCAGTCATTGTCCTCACTTTGGATGCCCATGGACTACCACTGAGGTTCAAGATATAATTGTGTACTTAACTGCTGTGGTCAAGACTTTTTCAGGACCAGCTCAGAAATTAGGAACAGCCTTCATCTAAGCATGTGCACATCTGCTGCCATCTCAGTGAGAAAGTAAAGTATGAACAAAAATTGGCCATTAAGGAAATGTTGGAAGAGCAACAGAAAGCTGACAGATTAAACTTCACAGTGATGTACACACACATATCCATCCACACATACACAGCTGTGTATGCCTGTCTTTTTTTCCCCCTAAGGTAAGTCGTTCCGCTCCCAGGATTGGAATGACTCCTTACACTCTCCCTTAAAACCCACATCCTTTCGTCTTTCCCTCTCCTTCCCTCTTTCCTGATGAGGCAACAGTTTGTTGCGAAAGCTTGAATTTTGTGTGTATGTTCGTGTTTGTTTGTGTGTCTATCGACCTGCCAGCACTTTCATTCGTTAAGTCACATCATCTGTGTTTTTAGATATATTTTTCCCACGTGGAATGTTTCCCTCTATTATATTCATATTGCTAAATAATTTAGTTAGATGTGAATGTGTTGAGGTGAACTTCTTTAGCCAGAAATTTGCTATTTTTCTTTTCCAGGGGCTTTCTAATTGTGCGTAGAATTAATTGCTCGGGTGACTTCATGTTGCAAAATTATCACTTCAGGCATTTGTGGTATCATCTTGTATGTGTCTGTTTCTGCTTGTATCCACCATGCATGTCTGTTATGTTGTACGGGGTTTGACCATATGTTGCTCCAGAAGTGTTCCATGTCTGTTATGTTTGGTGGATTGTCTGTTTTAATGTGTGTGTTATCTATTGTCTGGTAAAATTTCTTTTGGTTTGTGTTGAATATTTGGTTTTGTTTCCTTCTATTTTCACTTTTTTTGTATCTTCTAAGTCGTTTGGCCAATGCTTGTAATTTCTGCTTCTTTTCATTTAATTGCTCTATCGCTTCTTGTTGTGAGATTTTACCTAACCTTTTTCATTTTTTGTCTGATATTTCATTTCTTATCAATTGTGTTAGCTGTCCAATGTCTATCCACTGCACCACCTACACAGCACAGCTAATATGTGCAAACAGAGGGAGTTACCTTGCAGTGTTCCCAGATTGCCACTCTTTGATGTCATTTTTCTGCCGGATGAAATTTTGAGAAAGCCTTTTTTTTATCGCTGACATGTGAGGAGCCGTGCTGCGAAGCCCGAGTGTGCAAATTCTGCTTCATCCTGTATAATAATACTTTGAACGCAACTGTTGTTGTTGTCCTCATGAACTAATAACTCTTACAACAAATTAAAATATATGGTAGTGACAGGATTCGAACACACCACCCATAGTTCACTAATTTACTGACTTAACCACTACCTCAGTCTGGCATTCGTGCACACTGATATTACAGTAAGGTAGGATCCGATGTGTGAAGTCAAACCTTTGCTTAAACACACAGATACCAGGAGGGACGTAGGTTGAATCACTTTGTGAATCTAAATTTCACCTCTTAAAGCATGCCAGTTTGAAAGCACTCAAAATACTGCAGTCTTTGACAAAATCACCAGCCACTGGCAGCCTCTGCAATGACTAACACAGAACCAATTCTCTAGGCGGCAAAAAACAAGAAAACCCTCAGAACACTGTGTCTGGCAATCTGCACAAACCAGCCAGTGGCCACAGCGTAAGATGCAGAAGTAGGCAGAAGAAATGTTATCATCTGCTAGATCATTCATGAAAGTGGCGAGCCTGGACTGAGGAAAGGTTGGCAATTTGTGCGGGTGCTGATAACTGTGCAGCTGAGTGCCCCACAAACCAATCATCATCGTCATCATCATCATCATCATCATCATCATCATCATCATCATCATCATTATCATTATCATCATCTGCTAGAGCCATTCAGTGCCACATCTGCTGGGGGTATGGTGGTAAACGGTGCTGAGAGCATTTTGAAGTCTACTCTTGTAATGCATTCTGTCTTAATACTAAAATTATGTACCTAACAGAGACTCAATCATAATTTCATATTTTGACATGCCCCTTTGGCAGTCTAGTACAAGAACATTTTCTTGGCAGTGTTCTAGAACAGGTGTCCGTTTATGGACACTTTCATGCTACAGGGTCTGCCCCAACATAGTCGGTGTGTGCTAGGTTGTGGTCAATGCACAGGGGTCTAGATCTCAGAAAAATAGAAAATAGTGTTAGATTTATAAGTAAATTACTGTATAAGGGTTATTAAGGTTGCTGATTATGAAGCTGATACCATGATTCCAAAATTCAAAATAGCTGATCCGATATGGCTGACCACTTCATTCAGAATTGTTCAGAATTTCATATGAAGCTGATACTATGATTCCAAAATTCAAAATAGCTGATCTGATATGGCTGACTACTTCATTCAAAATTGTTGAGAATTTCATTTAAATCAGTATGTAATGGTTTTTGTGGTTGCTGATTATGAATTTCACATTATAATTTCAAAATTAAAAATGGCAAATAACAATTATAATGTTACAATAGTTTGTTTTTCTTTGACTCTTATTTTGAAACATGTTGAGGTACCAGCTTGGGCCAGATCGGGTGTCCATTGACAAATTTTTACTTTTTCTGAGTTTCATCTTTCTGAGGCTCGAAATAAGTGGATCAAAAGATACAAGGACTGCCAACGAAGCATATCTTCCATTGTATTTGTCATGAACTTCTCCTGAAAAACACTTCACATTTTTTGATATCTTTATTTCTGGCTTCCTGAGCATTTTAAGATAGTTGGGCTATTGGTAATATTGCTGATTCTACTAACTGAGTACTGTGCATTAAGATTTTATGAACTATCTTAAACAGATAATACCAGGAAGACCACAACAACAACAACCAGGAAATCTTGTCTACACACATTGCTACAGTAATATTTTCGAAATTTTTCAATGTCCACTTTGTAGCCATATGATACGACCTACAATATGAATGAAATCTTCGTCAAGCTGCAGGATTTGAGCAGACATGATGGTTTCTCAAAAAGTAAAAGAAAAAGATGAACAGTATTATGCTCATTGGAATTCCCATGTTCAAATTTGGGCGATCAACAAAAATTTGAAATTCCTTCTGAAGAGTGTGTGTGCCTTTACATTATTCATCCAAACAATCTGTAGAGTACATAGTTGAATTATTGTGCAGAATTTGGACCTTTTTTAGGTTTTTGTATTAATTATAATTAAATTGCCATATTTCTGTATTAAATTTCAATACACACATTAATAATCATGGAAGAAGAAAGCCACTGTTTATTGTTTTGAAGAAACCATTTAGTTGTTCTTAGAGATTCTTTCCATCTCCATAACACATTCAAAGATTCTCTGTCTCCATCAAGCATTTGACAGAGCTTTCAGCATTAGTTAAAGGCAATAGTGGTCATAGCGGTCTACCATAATCTATCAAAACACCTGCCCAGTATGGCTCATTTCAAACTTTAGAAATACAAGGGCAGAAGTGGGCAGAATTTTCTTTCACAATCTGTTACAAAGCATCATAAGCTATGTGCTCCTTGTCAGAAATTTCTTAGTAACACTGCACAGATAACTTTTTTGTAATTTTCAGTAAAAGTTTTTACAAAGAAAATCATTATAAAGACATACCTTTGACATTGATTTATAACACACAGTAGTATAAATTAATGAAAACATTACATACATTAACATTCTAAATACCTTCCTTAATTCCCTCTATCAAACAGAGCTGAAATATGACACTTGAGTAAAAAGTTACACACACTTTCAGTAATAGTGATATTTTGGAGTTGCTACATGTCATTAATGATAGTATGCTGAGAACATAAACTTTGAACTAATGCAGCATCCCAGGTATCATAGATATTACGCTTTTCTTTTGGAGTAACATACACCAAAGTCTCCTCTACAAGATTCTATAGTAGTCAACTCGACTGTCCCTTTTCACGACTCTGGCCACCTTCTTTCTGATCCAGACGATTATGCAACAGATCCCAGCCACCCATGTGCCCCTTGTGTGTCACAGTGACTGCTTGCAATCAACGGGGTATGCTGCTGCTTGTGTTTTGGCTAGTACAGTGTGATTCATACTATGAAGTGCCAAAGAAACTGATATAGTCAAACATACTCAAATACAGAGATATGTAAACAGGCAGAATACGGCACTGCGATTGGCGTCGGCAATGCCTATGTAAGACAAGTGTCTGGTGCAGTTGTTAGATTGGTTACTTCTGCTGCACTGGCAGGTTATCAAGATTTAAGTGAGTCTCAGTGTGATGTTATAGTTGCTGCTCGAGCGATGGGACACAGCTTCTCCGAGGTAGTGATGAAGTGGGGATTTTGCCGTACGACCATTTCATGAGTGTAACGTGAATATCAGGAATAAAACATCAAATCTCTGACATCAGTGGAAAAGGGTCCTGCAAAAATGGGCCCAGTGACGACTGAAGAGAGCCATTCAACATGACAGAAGTGCAACCCTTCAGTAAATTACTGTAGATTTCAGTGCTGGGCCATCAACAAGTGTCAGTGTGTGAACCATTCAATGAAACATCATTGATACAGGCTTTCAGAGCTGAAGGCCCACTTGTGTATCTTGATGACTGCATTCCACCAAATGTATGTCTTGCCTGGGCCCATCAACACTGGCATTGGACTGTTGATGACTGGAAACATGCTGCCTGGTCGGAAGAGTCTCGTTTCAAACTGTACCAAGCAAATGGACATGTACGGGTATTGACACAACCTCCTGAATTCATTGACCCTGCATGTCAGCAGGGAACTGTTCAAGTTGGTGGAGGTTCTGTAATGGTGTGAGGCATGTGCAGTTGGAGTTATATGGGACCCCCTGATATGTCTAGATACAACTCTGAAAGATGACATGTACATAACCTTCCTATCTGATCACCTCCATCCATTCATGTCACTTGTGCATTCTGATGGACTTGGGCAGTTTTAGCAGGACAATGTGACACCTCACACATCCAGAATTGCTGCAGAGTGGCTGCAGGAACACTTTTCTGAGTTTAAAAACTTCTGCTGCCCACCAAACTCGTTAGACATGAACATTATTGAGCATAGCTGGGATGCCTCGCAATGTGCTGTTCAGAAGAGATCTCTATCTCCCTTGTATTCTTACGGATTTATGGACAGCCCTGCAGGATTCATGGTGTCAATCCCCTCCAGCACTACTTCAGACATTAGTCGAGTCCATGCCATGTCATGTTGTGGCACTTCTGCATGCTTGCGGGGTCCCTACATGATATTAGGCAAGTGTACCAGTTTCTTTGGCTCTTCAGTGTAGTTGCTGTATGAGTTTCCAATGCAAAAGATATACCAAGTGAAAGCTGTGCAGTATGTCTTTGATTTAAACATGGACAGGCCATCTGATTTTCAGTTCCATGAATGGAGTTATGGCAAACACAAACTCAGTGGATGCTATACTATATATTACCAGAATTGTTTGTTTTGGGGATGTTGAGCATGAGAGGATGTGAGAACTTAACTGCTGCTAACTCAAGTGTCATAAAATTTTGACACGGGGATTACACAGTTACTGTTGTGACAATTGCTCATGCAGGAAATGACATGAGAATCTTTGAAGCACATGATCTACCATAGTGATTCAAATATATCAGAAAATGCAACTGAAGTGTACACTTCTCACATCTATCATATAAAATACTTCATATGGTAACAACTGTTTTCAGTAGTTAGAGGACATATTCACATCCATGGTAGCTGGTTTCAATGGAATCAATCACATTTGTCATTGAGATGTCTGCCATAAAAAAAAAAACACAGGAAAAGGCAATTTAACTGCCCTTACAAATAGAAAGTAGCTGCAAAACCAATTTACTGAAGTGTTACAAAGTAATAATATACTGTGCAATTTTGGTACACGTGCTCTGCTGTCATACACAGGTAGGATAGCATTTCAAGACTCCCGCTGTGGTGTCAAAATGTAGTGAAAGCAGAGGTATAAGGAAAATAGGCAGACAAATTATTAGATATCACCAGTAATCAAACAGCATTCACAAGGAAAGTGTATCTACTCTTATGCAGATACAAAACTAAAGGTATGAACAAGGATGCAATTCTGCTATTCCATACATTTTTCACATCCAAATTTAAAGTAGACAAATGCTACTCAACATGTTCAAGGGAGAGAAGGAAACATAGTAGGTGAATATGGAAGTATGTGGCAGAAGGACTGCGTCAACTCTCCGACACCTCAACCTACAGAGCTGTTACCCAGGATCCCATTCCTTCCATCCAGACTGAGCTGCAGAAAATCCTAAAAATCCAAGGTCCCTCACAAGGCCTCACAACGGCTTCCATAGACTTACTCACTCCACCTGAGCCCCGTACTCCTACCTTCTACCTATTACCAAAAATCCACAAAGAGAACCATCCTGGCCGTCCCATTGTAGCAGGCTTCAAAGCCCCAACAGAACGTATCTCAGCTCTGGTAGACCAACACCTCCAACCTATCACCTGCACACTCCCATCCTACATCAAAGACACAAACCACTTCCTAGAACGCCTCAAATCCATTCCCACTCCTCTCCCACCTGAAACCTTTCTTGTCACCATAGATGCTACATCCCTTTACACAAACATCCCACATACCCATGGTCTCTCTGCCCTTGAGCACTACCTCTCCCAACGCCCACCCGAAGATCTTCCAAAAACCTCGTTCCTTATCACGCTTACCAACTTCATCCTAACCCATAATTACTTCACTTTCGAAGGCCAGACCTACAAACAAATCAGGGGAACGGCTATGGGAACCAGGATGGCTCCGTCCTATGCTAACCTCTTCATGGGTCGCATGGAGGAGGCTTTCCTGAAGACCCAACAGCTGCTTCCCCTGGCCTGGTATAGGTTTATAGATGACATATTTGTGGTCTGGACTCATGGTGAAGAAACACTCCTTAATTTCCTCCATAACCTCCTTTTCGAATCTGAATTTCAGCTGGTCCTTCTCCAAAACCCAAGCCACCTTCCTGGATGTTGACCTTCATCTTGTTGAAGCTCAATCCACACCTCTGTCCATATCAAACCCACAAACAAACAACAGTACCTTCACTTTGATAGCTGCCATCCATTCCACATCAAACGTTCCCTTCCCAACAGCCTAGGTATTCGTGGCAAACGTATCTGCTCCAGTGATGAATCCCTCAACAATTACACCAATAACCTGACCAGTGCTTTCCTCTCCCGCAACTATCCTGCAGACCTTGTCCACAAACAGATCTCCCGAGCAATACATTCCTCCCCGTCCAACAACAATGTTCCTACCCCCAGACCACACAGAAGCATCCCCCTTGTCACCCAATATTATCCTGGCCTTGAATACATCAACAAATTACTCCGCCAGGGATATGACTTTCTCAAGTCAACCCCTGAAATGAGATCAATGAGATCATCCCTTGACAAAATTCTCCCCACACCACCCAGAGTTGCCTTTTGTCGCCCCCCTAACTTCCGTAACATCCTTGTTAAACCCTACAATATTCCCAGACTACCTTCTCTACCCAGCGGTTCCTACCCCTGTAACCGACCCCGCTGCAAAACCTGCCCCATGCATCCCCCCACAACCACCTACTCCAGCCCCGCTACTGGTAAAACATACACAATTCAAGGCAGGGCCACGTGTGAAACTACACATGTCATTTATCAGCTGACATGCCTGCACTGCACAGCCTTTTACATCGGTATGACAACAACTAAACTGGCTGAGTGCATGAACGGACACAGACAAACTGTCCGCCTAGGAGATGTCCAATACCCAGTAGTAGAGCATGCCCTCCAGCATAATTCTAGGGACCTAGGAACCTGCTACACCGTATGTGCCATTTGGCTTCTCCCACCCAACACCAGTCCCTCTAAACTGCGGAGATGGGAACTTGCACTCCAACACATCCTTTCATCCCGCCATCCCCCTGGACTGAACCTACGTTAAACAACCTCACTCCCTTTTACTGTTCAGTCTTCTCCTCTTTCCCTTTCGTCTTTAGCCATTCACGCATCTTTTCATCCTACATAGTTGTGTTTATCTTTATACTGTAGACCTCTTTACTTCTGTATGCATCCTCTTTGGTTTGAAGCTGGCACAGTACTTACAGTAGAATATCTTTGGCTTCCCTCTGACAATCATGCCTCCATCCTTGCTACCCTCCCTGTTTTCCTTTCCCTGTTGCTTCATAACCTGGGTTGTGAGTAACTGAATCCGCTTTCCCTTCTTCCCTTTCTTTCCCCTCTCTCCTTCTTGATGAAGGAACATTTGTTCCGAAAGCTAGGAACGTAAATTTTCGGTTCTGTTTTTTGTGTATCTATTGGCTGTACTGAGCTGAGGTAAGTACTTGCCAGCCCCTCTATCTCTTTGTTAGTATTTGTTTTAACTTTGTGTTAAACAGATGTGTCGCAAGCAAAGGGTGACAGGCAAAATAAACAATGTTCCTCATTATATACAATTCCTAAGTCGCTTGCCTTGAAGTGCCTAATCTTGATGTTGTTGTATAAGAGAGGCCGTGACCGGTCAGCACGGTGCTTATGCCCTCTTCACCTAGAGGTTTCTGCCATTGCATTGTCATTCTGGAGAGAGGTTGGTCAGTGTGCAACTGGCTGATGTCTTTTTCACAACCCTCTCTACTCTCTCATTTCTGACTGGATGCCAGCACCTGACTTTACGCCATAAGAAGATTTTTTGCTTCACTTTTCGCATTTTATTTCCTGAATGATGAAACTATGCAGCAGTACAAAATGACCAAAACATTGACATGAAAAATTTCTTATTATAGTTACTTCATCAGATAAGAGGCGAACTTTCACACAATAACACATGTGATGCAAAGTGCATACCTCTCTGCATGTAATGAGACATGTTCTGTACACATCATTTGGCAACAAAACTGCTAAACTATTGCTTTGTTGCTTATTGCAGCTACTAATTGGAAAAATGTAATGTTAATATGAATCACTTAACAGGTTGTTATATAAGCAATTTACAGGCAAGCATTTTGGCTAAGGAAGGTGGTGATCAAATTAATAACACGTAAACATCAAATCTTAAATTGCTTCATTCAGTATATACTCACATGTCACACGTTGGCAAATGTAATTAGCTTGCCCAACCTCTGCCTCATTTTTTAATTGTTACCCTTTGCAACAGTTGTTGATTGTTTTGTGTGTGCCTATAGTCTAATCTGAAGGCACACAGAAGCAGTATGTCGTAATAACTGTGTCTGATGCTTGTCTTCCCAGTCAATGGCAGAGACTAGCATATGTGCTTTGCCAAATACATTGGATTGTTCATCAAAGAAACAACAAACAGAGTTAATAAGTTTGTCATAAAAATGGTTTGAGTTTCAGTTAAATCTCACTAGAGCAGAATGAAAGCATTTCTCTATATGCTGCACTACTTTAAACACTGCTACAGGTGAGTGAAGCAAACCACCTCTGTCACACTTCATAGTAAGGGCAGCTGTATGTGCCACAGGAGTCTTACAGTAAGTGTGATCATTTGGACACATGTGGGGAACAGTAATAATTTCTTTGCACTCACCACATCTTAACATTAGCATAATTTTTTCCACAACATATCCTGATTTTTTTTATATATATATATATATATATATATATATATATATATATATATATATGTGTGTGTGTAAGCTGTTGCCAACACACCAGTCAGCGAAGATGAAGTGATTGATTAGTAGGTGCTGGATCAAGCATGCTTGTCATGAGAGAGGCCAGAAACACACTGACAAGCAACACGCCATCAATGCCCTCTTGACAGCAAGCATTTAGGCTGCTGCCACTGACTGGAGGGACTAACTCAATTGCTCGGCCTCTCTGTCTCACTGACTCACTATTCCAGTTTGGCATCTGTCAGTACATTCACAGAGAGGGCCCAGTTCACATTGCAGGTTACAGCAGTACATAGTGACCAGATTAGTGCCTATAGTGGGACTAACAGTGACACTAAATTTCGAAGTAGCAAGATAACCAATACTGCCTTCATGAGGACTCTTACTGATCAGCTTCTACCACAGCAAATGGACTCTATTCTATGTAAATAAAGAACCATATTAATCCGCGTGTGCATTTGTGTTGTAGAAAGAGGGTACCAGCCAGCCATTACAACATCCTCTCCCTTGTTTTCTTGTGGTACAAGACTCTACAAACACCATGTATGCAAGTCAAAAATCCCAGAACAGATTTTTTTTTTTTTTTTTTTTTTTTTTTTTTTTTGTGGATGTACTAAAACACACACACACACACACACACACACACACACACACACACACACACACCATCAGTCCTAAATGTCTGAAGGTAGTTTTCTACATGACAAAGAAATTCAGCCCAACAATTTACATTTTCAGCTCGTAATGGTCACGTAAAGAACTTAGTATGAACATTTCTAGAGTTGCGCAAATTAAACAGTTTATCAATAATCCTGATGAATCCTATAGTGGGAGAGGCACCCTGAAAATCTGGATGCTGGGAATTCTTTAGAAATTCAGTGGCATTAGCAACACTGCAGCTCATTCTCTAGGCTGCTAGAGAGACGTTCATTTTATTATTATAGAAATTTGCAATTGAATCAGAGAGTGAATTGGCAAATTTTAAAGATTCACACTCTTACAAATAGTGTAACTTCAAAATAAAGTCTCACTTCACATCTCCAGCTTTGCAGTTATTGATTTTATTTTCAGGGAAAGTATTCTGAAGTAATTTCAGCACATGACATGGCTCAATAATTGCACAAACATTACTGTCATTGGCAGGATGCTTGAAGTAAGGGGCAACATTTTTCCAGATTCAGTGAGCATCAAAGATTTTTCAGTGACTGAATGTTGACAGCAGCACCACCACATGTCACTGACCTTAGAAGAACACCTACAGAAAACAGTTTCAGTACGCAAACTCTCACAATTTCAGTCATTACATCCGATGACAGTTTACTCACAAAGAAATATGTGATTGTGTACTTAAACTTTTCAGCATATGACTCTATCTGAAAAACTAAATCTTCAGTATCCAGTTCTTTGGCATCTTTGTTGTTTGACGGAAGCTGCTTCCTAAATGACATAGTATAAAAAATAAGTACACACTGTTTAAGATATCATTTGTCAGTGGTATTATGTTTTGAAAACCTCTTGTAGATAGCCTGGTTCACAGTTTGCTACTGACACTCAACCTTGAAGAATACTGGGGTGGGGCAAAAGAAACATGGAGCATACAAGTTTATACGCCCTAGGCGAATGGCATAGTGAACGCATTATTGTGGCCAAGATAGACACGAAGCCCACGCCTACTACAGTGCTACAAGTTTATATGCCAACTAGCTCTGCAAATGATGAAGAAATTGATGAAATGTATGATGAGATAAAAGAAATTATTCAGGTAGTGAAGGGAGACGAAAATTTAATAGTCATGGGTGACTGGAATTCGACAGTAGGAAAAGGGAGAGAAGGAAACATAGTAGGTGAATATGGATTGGGGGAGAGAAATGAAAGAGGAAGCCGCCTGGCAGAATTTTGCACAGAGCATAACTTAATCTTAGCTAACACTTGGTTCAAGAATCATGAAAGAAGATTGTATACATGGAAGAACCCTGGAGATACTAAACGGTATCAGATAGATTATATAATGGTAAGACAGAGATTTAGGAACCAGGTTTTAAATTGTAAGACATTTCCAGGGGCAGATGTGGACTCTGACCACAATCTATTGGTTATGAACTGTAGATTAAAACTGAAGAAACTACAAAAAGGTGGGTATTTAAGGAGATGGGACCTGGATAAACTAAAAGAACCAGAGGTTGTACAGAGTTTCAGGGAGAGCATAAGGAAACAATTGACAGGAATTGGGGAAAGAAATACAGTAGAAGAGGAATGGGTAGCTTTGAGGGATGAAATAGTGAAGGCAGCAGAGGATCAAATAGGTAAAAAGACGAGGGCTGGTAGAAACCCTTGGGTAACAGAAGAAATATTAAATTTAATTGATGAAAGGAGAAAATATAAAATGCAGTAAATGAAGCAGGCAAAAAGGAATACAAACGTCTCAAAAATGAGATTGACAGGAAGTGCAAAATGGCTAAGCAGGCATGGCTAGAGGACAAATGTAAGGGTGTAAGGCTTATCTCACTAGGGGTAAGATAAATACTGCCTACAGGAAAATTAAAGAGACCTTTGGAGAAAGGAGATCCACTTGCATGAATATCAAGAGCTTTGATGGAAACCCAATCTAAGCAAAGAAGGGCAAGCAGAAAGGTGGAATAAGTATATAGAGAGTCTATACAAGGGCGATGTACGTGAGGACAATATTATGGAAATGGAAGAGGATGTAGATGAAGATGAAATGGGAGATATGATACTGCATGAAGAGTTTGACAGAGCACTGAAAGACCTGAGTCGAAACACGGCCCCCGGAGTAGACAACATTCCATTAGAACTACTGACAGCCTTGGGAGAGCCAGTCCTGACAAAACTCTACCATCTGGTGAGCAAGATGTATGAGACAAGCGAAATACCCTCAGACTTCAAGAAGAATATAATAATTCCAATCCCAAAGAAAGCAGGTGTTGACAGATGTGAAAATTACCGAACTATCAATTTAATAAGCCACAGCTGCAAAATACTAATGCGAATTCTTTTCAGACGAATGGAAAAACTGATGGAAGCCAACCTCGGGGAAGATCAATTTGGATTCCGTAGAAATTTTGGAACACGTGAGGGAATACTGACCCTATGACTTATCTTAGAAGAAAGATTAAGGAAAGACAAACCTATGCTTCTAGCTTTTGTAGATTTAGAGGAAGCTTTTGACAATGTTGATTGGAATACTCTTTTTCGAATTCTGAAGGTGGCAGGGGTAAAATACAGGGAGCGAAAGGCTATTTACAATTTGTACAGAAACCAGATGGCAGTTATAAGAGTCGAGGGGTATGAAAGGGTAGCAGTGGTTAGGAAGGGAGTGAGACAGGGTTGTAGCCTATCCCCAATGTTATTCAATCTGTATATTGAGCAAGCAATAAAGGAAACAAAAGAAAATTTCGGAGTAGGTATTAAAATCCATGGAGAAGAAATAAAAACTTTGAGGTTCGCCGATGACATTGTAATTCTGTCAGAGACAGCAAAGGACATGGAAGAGCAGTTGAACAGAATGGACAGTGTCTTGAATAGAGGGTATAAGATGATCATCAACAAAAGCAAAACGAGGATAATGGAATGTAGTCGAATTAAGTCGGGTGATGCTGAGGGAATTAGATTAGGAAATGAGACAAAGTAGTAAAGGAGGTTTGCTATTTGGGGAGCAAAATAACTGATGATGGTCGAAGTAGAGAGGATATAAAATTTAGACTGGCAATGGCAAGGAAAGCGTTTGTGAAGAAGAGAAATTTGTTAACATCGAGTATAGATTTAAATGTCAGGAAGTCATTTCTGAAAATATTTGTATGGAGTGTAGCCATGTATTGAAGTGAAACATGGATGATAAATAGTTTAGATGAGAAGAGAATAGAAGCTTTCGAAATGTGGTCCTACAGAAGAATGCTGAAGATTAGATGGGTAAATCACATAACTAATGAGAAGGTATTGAATAGAACTGGGGAGAAGAGGAGCTTGTGGCGCAACTTGACTAGAAGAAGGGATCGGTTGGTATGACATGTCCTGAGACATTGAGGGATCACCAATTTAGTATTGGAGGGCAGCGGGGAGGGTAAAAATCATAGAGGGAGACCAAGAGATGAATACACTAAGCAGATTCGGAAGGATGTAGGCTGCAGTAGGTACTGGGAGATGAAGAAGCTTGCATAGGATAGAGTAGCATGGAGAGCTGCATCAAACCAGTCTCAGGACTGAAGACCACAACAACAACAACAACAACAGGTGAATAGATATGCAGAGGGAGGGCAAATTGTTTGATTAGTTCACTGTATCATTCAGATTGCTTCTTCGCACCACTGCTTCAATACAAGGAGAAAGGTGACGGTGACATATATGATGATTTGCCAAAGTCTTTATTAGCATTTTCTGTCACATGATAAGTTCTATATGCTATGACGTCACGATCGACGAAGCTCTCCAGTCCTGATAAATTGGGTACGCCTGTACCGCCTCGTACAATTGCGACTGTTAACCAGCCATTACCATGCGAAAATGTATCATTCAGATCAATACTGAAGTTCAATCTACATCCACAGAAGACAGCGGGTCCATCCAGTAGAGAGTGTGCAGCAACAGATTTGATAGTATTCTTTTTCTTGTCGGCAGCCGCTGTCGTCGTTTCGACAACTTCAATTGTTTTATATATTGTCTGTCTTGCAAGTAAATACAGTTTCATTAACAGATATCTTACGTCTACTACGTGTATACAAGGAGAAAGGTGAGGGTGACATATATGATGATTTGCCAAAGTCTTTATTAGCATTTTCTGTCATGTGATAAGTTCTATATGCTATGACGTCACGATCGACGAAGCTCTCCAGTCCTGATACATTGGGTACGCCTGTACCGCCTCGTACAATTGCGACTGTTAACCAGCCATTACCATGCGAAAATGTATCATTCAGATCAATACTGAAGATCAATCTACATCCACAGAAGACACGGGTCCATCCAGTAGAGAGTGTGCAGCAACAGATTTGATAGTATTCTTTTTCTTGTCGGCAGCCGATGTCGTCATTTCGACGTCTTCAATTGTTTTATATATTGTCTGTCTTGCACGACGACGGTATCTTCTGTAAGGCATCTTGGCAGCGTTCAATGCAGTTGCCTGTGCAGCAGCAGCAGCGCGAATGATCGGCTTCGCCGGCTGCGCTCGCTTTTATAGACGCGCGATAGCGCGTGACCTTGATTCGGACTTAGAATATTTCACAGTGCCAGCTGCGCGTTATCCCGGACGGGAGCACAAGTCGTACTAGGTCATCTTGGCAGCGAGCCAGCCGCAGACTTAGCGCACAGCGGACAGGAGCACCTAGTACGACTTGTGCTCCCGTCCGGGATAACGCGCGGCTGGCACTGTGAAATATTCTAAGTCCGAATCAAGGTCACGCGCTATCGCGCGTCTATAAAAGTGAGCGCAGCTGGCGAAGCCGATCATTCACGCTGCTGCTGCTGACAGGCAACTGCATTGAACGCTGCCAAGATGCCTTACAGAAGATACCGTCGTCGTGCAAGACAGACAATATATAAAACAATTGAAGACGTCGAAATGACGACATCGGCTGCCGACAAGAAAAAGAATACTATCAAATCTGTTGCTGCACACTCTCTACTGGATGGACCCGTGTCTTCTGTGGATGTACAGGCGGTAGAGACTAAACGAAAGCCACTAAAATGTTCTTGAACACTTTCCATGTTGTCATTTACGCAGTTTCTATTTTTCAGCACTGTAATCAATTTTGGTATTGTTTCCATCTTTTTTTCATAGTGCTTAAGTTCCATCTGCAGTCGCCTCACTTTTTCCTAAGGGCCACAATTTTGTGAGAGACATCAGTCTGAACGCATGCATCACACTTCTCATTATTGTCATTGGATGCACACAATGTATTTGTTGTTTGGATCTCCTTGATTTCCTGAAACGAAATTAAAAGAATCCATCAGCAACAGTTATGAGCTACTTCATATTCAGAAACGATACATCAACAGAAATGGGTGTCCCTATTGCTAGTTAAATACAGGGTTTTACCTCAGAAACTGATGGTTTATTCCAAACAAGTTGCCTTCTATGATTGATTTTCACTTGCAAATGGCCTGGAAACCTGAATAAACTCAGTATAGTGTCATCCTTCAGCAGTCTGTCAGCTGCTGATCGAAACATGTAGCTGTCTTTTCTAAAATGAGAGCTACAAATGATGCTATATTTTGATGGAGTCCAGTATTCCCTTCACACTGCATACACCCATTCCTTTAAAAGTTCTGGATGAGAGTGAGGAAAATTGAAAAGATTATAGATATCTTTTTACAGTATTTGAATTTCTAGACCACTCCTTTACTACATATTAAAGCACATGTAACTTATAGGCATCAATTACTGCATCTGTACACAACACAACTCTTGGCCATGCTTGTATTAAAAAAAGAGAAACAGAATCACTTGAAAGTCATGAGTAGAAGAATGACAAGTAGTACACCTGTATCATTTCAACATAATGACTCCACCAAAGACTGTCACAGTTTTCTAGGCAGAGATGCCTTTTAGTAGTCTCTCCAGTGTTGTACTGAGTTCACTACACCTGTACTGTCCTTTGAAGGGTTGAGAGAGAGAGAGAGAGAGAGAGAGAGAGAGAGAGAGAGAGAGAGAGAGTGAAAGTGAGTGTGAGTGTGAGTGAGTGAGTGAGTGAGTGAGAGTGCGTTCTTACTTGTTTAGCAGTATTATTGTTGTGCCTGTTTGCAGTTTGGGATTTCCTCTGTATAGTGAGTAGCAATCTATTCTTTTCAGAATATTGTATTATAATACAGCAAACTATACAAAACAAAATACTCATACAATAAGTTTGATGGAAGACTTCAAAGAAAGCACACACTGAGCATTATTGAGGTGCTAAAGAACTTTCATTCTCCTTGAGATGAAATACTAGTAAAATATAGTGGTTTCATACATTTTCTTTTCATTCTTAGGTTCTGTGGAAGCACGTGAGCCACAACTACTCATACATGGGACATCAGTATATAATTAATGTAATTCAGGTCTGCATAAATTAAAAAAGACACAAAACAAGAAATTTCAGGTGTTAAATAAAAATGAGCAATATATGACATCTATTTACCTACTCCTCCCACATAGTATTTGACTTACTGCAGGTTTGGACATGTTTCAATCAGAATCATTTTCTATGGAGCTGCCTTGATTGATAGATTCTAATTGGGTTATCTAAACAAAGTGGAAATGATTTTTTTGTATCAAACAAGAAAAGAAAATCATTATGTTTGGAATGTAAACGTAACATAATCAAAGAAATCAATGCAAACATTAAAATTTGTGAATTGGGAAACAAGTCTGATCTACTGGAATCAACAGTCAGAGCAACTGTAGAGGTAAACAGAAATTCTCGAAGCTGTAAGAAATGCTAAATATTCAGTACAAGTATCATTCGTAATTGTCATAGTATTATTGATCACATATAAACAATGTTAAAAGTATGGTATGATAATAAATGCAATGTTCTCTCAAGTTAAGTTGACTTTTGAGAGATTGAAAGAAGAAGCTGTGGTGATGGCCAAAGATGAAATGTTTAAAGCTGGGAACGGTGGGTTTAGTGGATTCAAAAGTCATAATTGGCCTAGCATTGCTGAAAGGGGAGAGGTGGCATGCACTGATAAAGAGACTGTGTTGCTCTAACCAGAAAAACTCAAAGCAGTGATAGAAGAATGTGGCTATGGCAGCCAAGCATATTCAAAATAGGTGAAACTAGTCTGTTCTGGAAGATGCCTTAAAGAACTTTTATCATGTGTGAAAAAAAAAATTTTTCCGGGTTTTAAATCTGCCAAAGATCAATTGACAGTGATGGTTGGCACAAATGCAGCTGTTGTCGTTGTTGTGGTCTTCAGTCCTGAGACTGGTTTGATGCAGCTCTCCATTCTACCCCATCCTGTGCAAGCTGCTTCTTCTCCCAGTACTTACTGCAACCCACATCCTTCTGAATCTGCTTAGTGTATTCATCTCTTGGTCTCCCTCTATGATTTTTACCCTCCATGCTGCCCTCCAGTGCTAAAATTGTGATCCCTTGATGCCTCAGAACATGTCCTACTAACCGGTCCCTTCTTTTTGTCAAGTTGTGCCACATACTCCTCTTCTCCTCAATTCTATTCAATACTTAATCATTAGTTATGTGATCTGCCCATATAATCTTCAACATTCTTCTGTAGGACCACATTTCGAAAGCTTCTATTCTCTTCTTGTCCAAACTATTTATCGTCCATGTTTCACTTCCATACATGGCTACACTCCATACAAATACTTTCAGAAACGACTTCCTGACACTTAAATCTATACTCGAAGTTAACAAATTTCTCTTCTTCAGAAACACCTTCCTTGCCATTGCCAGTCTACATTTTATATCTTCTCTACTTTGACCATCATCAGTTTTTTTGCTCCCCAAATAGCAAAACTCCTTTACTACTTTAAGTGTCTCATTTCCTAATCTAATTCCCTCAGCATCACCTGACTTAATTTGACTACATTCCGTTATCCTCGTTGTGCTTTTGTTGATGTTCATCTTATATCCTCCTTTCAAGACACTGTCAATTCCGTTCAACTGCTCTTCCAAGTCCTTTGCTGTCTCTGACAGAATTGCAATGTCATTGGCAAACCTCAAAGTTTTTATTTCTTCTCCATGGATTTTAATACCTACTCCGAATTTTTCTTTTGTTTCCTTTATTGCTTGCTCAATATACAGATTGAATAACATCGGGGAGAGGCTACAACCCTGTCTCACTCCCTTCCCAACCACTGCTTCCCTTTCATACCCCTCGACTCTTATAACTGCCATCTGGTTTCTGTACAAATTGTAAATAGCCTTTCCCTCCCTGTATTTTACCCCTGCCACCTTCAGAATTTGAAAGAGAGTATTTCAGTCAACATTGTCTAAGTCTACAAATGCTAGAAATGTAGGTTTGCCTTTCCTTAATCTTTCTTCTAAGATAAGTCGTAAGGTCAGTATTGCCTCACGTGTTCCAATATTTCTTCAGAATCCAAACTGATCTTCCCTGAGGTCAGCTTCTGCTAGTTTTTCCATTCGTCTGTAAAGAATTCACGTTAGTATTTTGCAGCTGTGTCTTATTAAACTGAGAGTTCGGTAATTTTTACATCTGTCAACACCTGGTTTCTTTGGGATTGGAATTATTATATTCTTCTTGAAGTCTGAGGGTATTTCGCCTGTCTCGTACATCTTGCTCACCAGATGGTAGAGTTTTGTCAGGACTGGCTCTCCCAAGGCCATCAGTAGTGATTGCAGCTGGTGATTGTAAATTAAAATCACTCCTAGTTTATTGCTCTGAAAATCCATGAGCCTTAAAAAATACATATAAAGTTGAGTTGCCCATGATTTGAAAGTAGAATGCTGAAGCCTGAGTGACAACTTCTCTTTTTGAGGACTGTTTGGTCATTACTTCATACCTGAAGTCAAACTTTATTGCCAATTAAAACAAACCCCACTAAAAAGTAATACTATTAATTGACAACACACCAGGTCATCCTCCTGTTACTCTAATTTTTTCAACCCATGTGTGAAAGTTGTATTTTTGCCACTGAATACAATCAACTTGCTTCATTCAATGGACCAGGGAGACATTAAAACATCTGAAGCTTATTAAATGAGACAACTATTTGCACATCTACATGAAACTATGAGACAGAACAATGAGCACTCTGGTATTGACTTTTGGAAGCAATTGAATGTTTTAGATGCCATGAGAATTATTGGACAATCCTGGAATGAAAAACATTTACTGGCACCTGTGAAAAACTTGTAACACTACCATCTGCTACTGCTGTACCATAACCTTAAAGTTGAAGGCAGGTCGTGAAATAAAACTGCCTTGTTAAAGTAATTATGGCATAAAGCAACAGAGCAGTATTACCCTCTGAGAGGAATTTTATTATGTTGACTGTGTAGTACCTAACGGAGGTGGCTTATCAGAAGTGAAAGTCAGAATTACATAAATATTTGAACAGTAACAAACAATATTTTTGACTAGCTATGCTGTTTAAAGAATAAAGAAAACGGTCGCCAGCCTAATTAGGCAAGAGAAAGATTAATGTTCTTGTTTAAGAAAGCAGGTATGAGTAACTTTAAGGGACAAACACAACCTATACTTTGCCACACATGAATGCAGTGAACTCTGACACATACTTTTGTATACGGTAAGATTGAAGCTAATAGCTAGAGCAACATAAACTATTTGCATAAATATAATGAATAACGAAACACACTATTACTTTCAGTGCTTAATCAAACTGAATGGTCTTTATAATGTTATTATTACTATTCACTGCAGAATTGTTAATTGGACATAGGTTCAGTTTTATCGTTCAAATATTTTCCTAGCTGACATAAAATTATAAATGCAGTTCACTGCATTTTTATGAACTGGTCATAGGTTAAATATCTCTCAACTAAATACTATTCTATTTAGAATGAAAGTTAAATGGAATTCTCTAACAGGTTACTTCTCACTGTCTTTTGAATAAAGAAATCATGGTTTTCAAAAATAGTGGTCTTCCCGTTACTTGTTACCTAGCATTAGCACAATAGACAAACTGTGGATCCTGTTATACTATTAATATGCACTTCCAATACACAAGAGAGACAAACACTTAGCAATCATGAACATATAATTTTCTACTACTGCAGTTTTCCACTTTTACTACAGTGAAACACAATGTTGACAAAATTGCAAGAAACTGACTCACCTTTTAGAATTTGCTACAGGCAGCAATGTGATCATTTATTAAGCAAAATTTTATAAGCATCAGTTTTTAGAGCTTTTAATCTTTAAAAGAAACTGCAAATTGTCTTTATTACCACAGTCTTCTGCTAGCAAGTAAATGATTAAATAGGATACTTTGAAACTCCACAAAACTTTAAATTAGACTGTTTCCACCCCTGGGAGGCTTTCACAAGACTACATTTACTACCTCCCACAATTTCACTAAATCCACACTAAATCTGAATACTGACTACTTACCAAAGATCAAACAACATTATTTAATGTTATGAGGCTTTCATTTTTTCCACAAACTAGGACACTCAGTAATCATAGTTTAAATGGAGAGGAACCTGAAAGGCGTTGTGATGGGGAAAAATCAAGGTAGGTACATGAATTCAATTATAAGTTACCTTATATTTGAGAACACTAACACATCCAATAAGCAGATCCTTCACTGCACATTATTATAGTATTCCGTTACAGTGATTGCGCAATGTGGTGGCAACTGCATGTTGGTAGGTGTATTTGCAGGCAGAATTGCTGGACTCTGTCCCTTCTTGGTGACGATGATGGATACCAATTCCAGAAGCGTTCCAGCTATTTATCCATCCATCTGAGGCACTGGAAAGTGGCAGAAAAAACCTCTCTCGGAACCAGCACAATACACAACCTCTACATGGCAGTGCACAGTTTGGTAGCTCGTCCCTGACTGACTCATGTTCCAGCTTTTCTACATAGGCCAACCACAGTTTGCGCACTGCACAGTTCTGTTCCCGAGGGGAACCACAACAAGTTTTACATATGACATAATTAAGAACCATAAGGGAAGGTCAGCAGTTTACATAACAGCAAACAAACATTTTAAATAAAACATATCATTTACACATATTAGTATTTCCACAAAAAAATTATTCACCCAAATTCCAAATGTATACAGTAAGTTTTGTCTCCCTCCAATTGAGACAAAGAATTTAAATGACAGATATACTACATTGCATAGAATCAAACCATGACATCCAAAGTTTTTACAAAGAAAGGAGTACACAATTTTGTGTTATCGATTCAATCAAACGTATTTACAGAAGCTCAATGATGTAACATTAAATGAAACAAAAGGCAAAATAAATCAGTAGAGTATTAGAGCTATGGTGTTACAAACTGTGCCAATTTTTATCACCACTGAAACCCCAGGGGCATCAGCACCAGATCCTCATCAAATTGACAATGTGACTGAAGAAGTGGTTGATATTGCCAGGCAAATTTAGAACTGTCAGATCCACACAATTAGAAGCTGGCAGTTGATGAGCTTATAAAAATTCATGGTTAAGAGAAAAAACATTAAACATACTGATTCTTGAGAGCCAGTTCAATCAGAGGTTCAAATGACAGTTGCAAACTTGTGAGAAGGCCTCAGATCAGTTAATGAAAGGGTTACAAACATTTGAAAAAAATAGACTCCAATGAAAAGCAAATTTATGCTACAAAATTTGGAATAAAAAATTTATGTATGAGCAGAAAAAATTTTAGTTGTCAGATAACATTTTTAGATTTTATGGAGTGTTTTACATCACAATGACTTCAGTTTACATTGTTACAATGCATAATACTGTGCTATATAATTTGTTGAATATTTTATTAAAATTTTCTGTTCTAAACTAGACTGTTTTCTTTAGTCTCTGGTCTTAACTGAACATAATTTGTATATATTTATATGCAAAATTGGACTCCAAATTATGTGAATTTGACTTACACAGTTATCATGCGGGCCCATCTATCACATTTATAAGTTCAGGGTATTACTGTGCACCAAGATGATTCATCCTCTTGACCAAATAGAAGCAAATGTGAACCCACTACAAGGTAACACATTAATTCTCCCTTTGTAATCACATTCCATATTGACATTGGCTATTTTTTGTCTCACTCTTATAGAAGACTAATGGCAATGGCAATGGTGGTTTCTGGTTACATATTTTTAAATAAATTACGTAACAGATTAAAGGAAAGAGAAAAGCATAAGCTCCTTAAAATAATTTAAAAGGACACTGAAAAACAAGTACTCGGCACAAGTAACAAGTGACTAAATTTAATGTAACAAACAGTCATCAGTTAATGGACTACTATTGAACACCATCAATCTCATGTGATCATATGAGTATTGCAAATAAAATTTGTATTCAGTGAAAGAACATCTGCATAAAAATTGTAATGATAAATTCAGCAGACATGAAATCAGGTGTCAGTATTGTTTGGTAGAATATTTTCATGCACAACTCTGTATGAATTCTCTCCACTTGAAAGTTGCCACAGAGAATCTGTAGGCAAGAACAAATAAATGTGTGAACAATATTGTGAATCACATGTATGTGAGCAATGAGAATATAGTTTGCTTATTACAGTTGTCACTTGAAATTGTTCTGTGAGGTTAAGGGTCCCTGATTCATCCTACACATCAAGTTGCAATAGTTTATGATAGTCCAAGATTTATAACAATAATCAAAAACAATGGGATACTGCATTTGGTTTATAAATATCATCCATTTTATATTTCTCTATATCAGGAGCTATGAGAGAGATTTCCAACATTATTTTGAATAGCATCAGTGAGGTCTCCAGCAAAACAAATTTGTGGAGAAAGTATTGTTTACTGATGAGAGCACATTCATAAATCATGGGAATGTGAATTTGAGAAACATGTGGTAGTAGTCAATAGAAAACATATATTGAATTCATCAGGGTTTCAAACATTTACAACGGAATGTGAATGTGTGGTCTGACATAATCAGACTGCATATGATAGGCCTTTATTTCATTGAAGGTACATTGAATGCAGGGTGCGATTTGTGCTTTTACCAGTGGGGGGGGGGGGGGGGGGGGGATGCCTTAGGGGGTTAGTGGAATTATATATGTTACTAGCTTGGACCGTGGCATTACGCATGGTTAAACAGCTATTTATAAATAGATGTTAATGCCGAAACTCACTATTGGCGTGTATGCACTATCAAAAAAGCCATCCCTTGTTATATCTTTAAAAGTACATTATAGGTAAAGCTCATTTACAAAATCATCTACATACGGGTACAGATATACGAGGGGAATTCAAAAAGTAGAGGCACATTTGTAAAAGTTGTACTTATTCTGATGATAGAAAACTGAAACATATTAATACTAAGACTTATTAAAAACTTTCAGTGTTGGGCTCCACAAATTTAAATTATTTAAGTTTTACTCCAGTGCGTGGGAAATAAACATCCCAGGTTGGGATGCATAAAATAAAACCAGAGGAGGGGATGGTCTGATGCAGAGGAGGGGAAATCCCCCGCATCCCTCCCTGCAAATCACACACTGATTGAATGGGGAAAGTATTCACACTTTATGATAAATACTTTGCATTGTGCCTTGTGCCTTGAGAATTTGTCAATAGGTTTATTTTAAATATGAAGGATGCCCTGCCCATAATTCTTCAGTTGCAGGAGATGCATTAAACTGGTTATTATCAAACCTGTGTGTGGGAAGAGGCAGTTCTACTGAGATGTATCCGGCATGATCACTTGATGTGATACCTTTGACACCTGTTCCTCCTGTTCCTCTGTGGTCATGTGGTCTTTCAGGAGGCTGCAATGTGAAGGACATGATAGAGTGAATTACTGCTTAATGACACTAGCCTCCGAGATTACCAAAACTGTCATTGTGCAACTTTTTATTGTTGGGTCACCTCAAAAGCAAAGTGCACACCACTCATACAACAACTGCTGACCTGGGAAGAAGGATCTGAGAGGAAATCACAGCAGTTCCCATGGAAGTGTTTCAAAGTAAGATGCAAAATTGCAGTATTTGCTTCATTATCTCTTGAACCTTGTTTTTGGGAAATTATTTTTTTATGGTTTTATGACACTTATTGCATCTAATTCATTTTTTTTGACACGTTTTTGTGCATGATTTAATTTTCCATAAGCATCCAAATTGTCGGTTCAAAATGAATTCGCCAAATTTTTTCATTGTGTGTCCAATGATGCGCCAGGTTGCTATTGCGCAGCATGTGCTAGTAGTGAAAACATTTTATCAGGATGGAGAAATTGATGCAGCAACTGTGCGACATCTTTATGTGGTTCTGGGGCACAATGAAACACCAAATGAATCAACAGGTTGCAGACTTTTTGTGAAGTTCAAAGAAATGAGTTCAACAGAGAACATTAAGAATTTTGGATGCTCTCATTCTGGCTGGTCTGTGTGGTACATGACAATGTGGCTGTTAGTCTGATGAAGTCAGTTCTTTACCATTCTGAAGACTTTGGCATGGGATAATCTTCAGTGCTGCACATTCTCTGGTATGATCTGCATTAAACCTTTACAGAATTCAGTCAGTGCAGTAGCTGAAAGAAGCCAGCCATGAGAAGAGGTGATATTTTGTTGACTGGTTTGTGAGAAGACGACAGGAAGACAATGGTTTTGCAAGGAACATCATGGTTAGCAGCAAATGGTTTTGTGAAAGAACAGAAATTCCATATCTGGGGATCAGAAAGCATTGCATGGTTCAAGAGATGGAAATGTATCCAAAGTGAGTGATGCCTTGGTGTATCTTTCGGGTGAGTGACATCAACAGCCCTTACTTTTTTGAAAATGCAACAGGACTGGCTATGACAGTTAGGTGGAAACAGATGCAATGTGATAAGAGATTTTTTGTGGCATCATTTTAATGGAAAGGGCAGTCAAGAGCTGTAGTCTCAGCGGGGTGGTGTCACATGTCACGTTTTCCATGAAACAATTGAATTGCTCCATAACCAATTTCTGGATCACTTCATCTTTCATAATGATGACAAGCATTGGCCACCAAGATCATACATCTTAACCCCTTGCAATGCTCTTTCTGTGATTATCTAAAATCCTTGCTGCATATAAGTAAACACTGAAGTATCCAGGAGCCAAAGAAGGAACTTCAACACGTTTTTGGCGAAATATAAATGGCGTCTTGGTCAGGCAGTCATAGAAAATTTCAGGGACAGAGTTCTTGCATGCCAATGTAATAGAGGCGGCATATGCCCCATATCATTTTCCATAACTGCAAAGTGGAAATGTGTGATGAACATATTGATGTATTTTGTTATAGTGTTAAAAAAATGAAATTCATGTCATGTGTATCAAGCCCTATATATAAATTCAATATCCTTTTCCCAATTCCGAATTCCTACTTTGTGCCCACCTACCTCACTAAACCCCAGTTATAACTGTTGAGATTAGGGGGAGTCATCCCTCTCACCTTCAACAGATGTTGATATTTTAGTAACGAGAGAAGCAAATCAACATTTGTCAACCAGATAGTGGACCAAGGCACGGAAAGTATTAGCATATTCTGGTATTTTGCTAGTAGAGCATACATATGATAAGAAAGGTTTGCTCTGCGTAGGTAGTAGCTGTCTCAGAAGACAGATATAGCAGTGTTCATAAATGGTGGCCACCTGTAAGGAGAAAGTACTTTGTACTCTTCAATATCATTAACATCAGTCTTTTATGATAGGTCAGCACCATTTTCCATTGAAACACAAGGAGGAGAACTGGATCAATTAAATTCCTTGAGGTTGCTTTCCTGTCTGTCGCATCAGGCACTTGATTTCTGATGACCTCACTGAAGTATTGTCATAGGTTTGCAACTGCTGATCTGTGGAGACAAACTATGACAGGCACACACATTATTCAACATGTAAATGTCATTACATATATTCAGATTTAGGTTATGACATGTTCAATGTGCCTGCAATCCTTGGCAATGATGAAGTGCAGATGAATAGCAAAATTCTGCATGACCCGCTGAAGTGTCGGAACATCAGTGCTGTTGATGACCTCCTGAATGGCTGTTTTCAGCTCAGCAGTGGTTAGGGGTTATTGCTATACACCTTGTCTTTAATAGAGCTCCACAAAAATGAGTAGTATGTGTTCAGATGTGGAGAATATGGTGGACAACCAAGGCCCATGCCAGTAGCCTCTGGGTACCCCAGAGCCAAAATGTGGTCCCGAAGTGCTCCTTCAAGACATCAAACACTCTCCCACTTTGATGGGGTTGAGCTCCATCTTTCATGAACCACACCTTGTTGAAATCAGGGTTAGTTTGGATAATGGGGATGAAGTCATCTTCCAAAACCTTCATGTGCCATTTGGTAGTCATTGTGCCATGAAGTGAGGGTGAATAGACTTCTCAATCACAAAATGCTGATTTTCAGTCCTCCAAATGTGCCAGTTTTGCTTATTGATGAATGCATCCAAATGAAAGTGGGCTTCATTGCTAAACCAAACCATATTCACTTCAAAATCCTGTTCATCAATTCTGTGGAAGAGATGCAGGTCTTCAACAACAATTTGTCTCCTGGTTGATTCCCACCTGTTGTGTAGTTTGTCTGATTGATTTCCAGAGGCTGGTTTGAAACACAGTGCGTGTCTTTTTCATGTTTTCAGGGGTTTTCACCCTTTTTGGATGACTGACATTACCAACATTGTGATCACAAACACTACCCATTCTCTCAAACTTGCAAATCAAATTCTTGGTTGTTAGAACACTTGGACCAGTTGTCTTCAGCTTGAACTTGGTGCAGACTTCCTTTAAGCAGCAGCTGGATTGTTATTGCTTGCACAGTAGACCTTCACAAGCACTATTTGTTCAGGCATGCTGTATCGTAACATTTTCATATGCAAATGGCCAACAACAACAAGGTGTGTGCATGTGCATGTAATGATTTCCATCATGCACCATGATCAACTGTGCAGTTTGAACATCCTAATGCAAACTGTTCAGAAGTTGTGACAGTTTTATTTCATATAGTTCAATGATTGGCACCCTGTGAGAGTAGTGTGTCAGCTTTGGAGAATAGCTTAACATTAAGTTAATTAAAAATAAAAAAAATAATAAAAAAAATTCTGGAGATGGTGGGTTGCACGCTGTTGATTTTATACAACACTGTACGGATACTCTGTTCCCTGATATGACATTTTAAATTATTGAAAAGATCTTTTTGAAAATGAGGAGTTGGTTGCATATGAACAGAGTGATAAATACAATATAGAGGCCAATTTATTTAATATTTGTAATATAACTGAAGTTCCTTATGAGAGAGTGATTAAGAGCAGTGAAATAAATGAGAACAAAGATGTTGATTTTTTTGCTGGGTTTAAAGAGGCTAATTCCATTATTTTCATTGTCAGAGGTAAGTCAACACTTAGATGATGTTATGAACGAAGCATCTCAATCTACAACATGTATGTACAAAATCAAATGATGCTCATAGTTAAGTCAAAGGAGGTATTCAGAACAAATAAGTTATTAAGTTGTCATATTAGTCTTTAATTCTAGGTCCTGAACTCAGTAATAAGAGATTTCTGTGCAAAGTTTGGATGAATGTTAGAGAAGGGCCATTCGGAATGACTCAGATTGGAAAAAATTAGTGATTTTGTGCAAAGAACTTTATATTTATTGGTGAAAGAAAATTTGTAACGAAATTTGTGAGTTATATATTGTATGAGAAACTGTGGGAATGATCATAGTTCTGTGTTCGTTGGTGACTAGTGTAATGATAAAACTTCAGTGGGGTAGTGAACTGTATTCATGGTGTGTGTGGTGAACACAGGGCCCCAGCTACTGAGTGCTATTTCCAAATTTTTATCTTTCAAGTTATCTTCTGTCGGTTCATTCCTTCCTCATTAGGAAGTAAGTGTTTTGATAATAGTTAGGTAGATGTTGTTGTTGTTGTGGTCTTCAGTCATGAGACTGATTTGATGCAGCTCTCCATGCTACTCTATCCTGTGCAAGCTTCTTCATCTCCCAGTACTTACTGCAACCTACATCCTTCTGAATCTGCTTAGTGTATTCATCTCTTGGTCTCCCTCTACAATTTTTACCCTCTACGCTACCCTCCAATGCTAAATTTGTGATCCCTTGATACCTCAGAACATGTCCTACCAACCAGTCCCTTCTTCTTGTCAAGTTGTGCCACAAACTCCTCTTCTCCCCAATTCTATTCAATACCTCCTCATTAGTTATGTGATCTACCCATCTAATCTTCAGCATTCTTCTGTAGCACCACATTTTGAAAGCTTCTATTCCCTTTTTGTCCAAACTATTTATCATCCATGTTTCACTCCCATTCATGGCTACACTCCATACAAATACTTTCAGAAACGACTTCCTGATCCTTAAATCTGTACTCGATGTTAACACTCTTCTTCAGAAACGCTTTCCTTGCCATTGCCAGTCTACATTTTATATCCTCTCTACTTCGACCATCATCAGTTATTTTGCTCCCCAAATAGCAGTGAAAGTGTCTATGTACACTACAGGCCATTAAAATTGCTACACCAAGAAGAAAATGCAGATGATAAACGGGTATTCATTGGACAAATATATTATACTAGAACTGACATGTGATTACATTTGCACGCAATTTGGGTGCATACATCCTGAGAAATCAGTACCCAGAACAACCACCTCTGGCCGTAATAACGGCCTTGATACGCCTGGGCATTGAGTCAAACAGAGCTGGGATGGCGTGTACAGGTACAGCTGTCCATGCAGCTTCAACACGATACCACAGTTCCGCAAGAGTAGTGACTGGCGTATTGTGACGAGCCAATTGCTCGACCACCATTGACCAGACGTTTTCAGTTGGTGGGAGATTTGGAGAATGTGCTGGCCAGGGCAGCAGTCAAACATTTTCTGTATCCAGAAAGCCCCGTACAGGACCAACAACATGCGATCGTGCATTAACCTGCTGAAATGTAGGGTTTCGCAGGTATCGAATGAAGGGTAGAGCCACAGGTCGTAACACATCTGAAATGTAACGTCCACTGTTCAAAGTGCTGTCAATGCGAACAAGAGGTGAGCGAGACGTGTAACCAATGGCACCCCATACCATCACGCCAGGTGATACGCCAATATGGCGATGACGAATATAAGCTTCCAATGTGCGTTCACAGCGATGTCGCCAATCACGGATGCGACCATCATGATGCTGTAAACAGAACCTGGATACATCCGAAAAAATGACCCAGGTTCGTCGTTAAGTGCACCATCGAAGGCGCTCCTGTCTGTGATGCAGCGTCGAGGGTAAACACAGCCATGGTCTTCGAGCTGATAGTGCATGCTGCTGCAAACGTCGTCGAACTGTTCGTGCAGATGGTTGTTGTCTTGCAAATGCCCCCATCTGTTCACTCAGGGATCGTGACATGTCTGCACGATCCGTTACAGCCATGCGCATAAGATGCCTGTCATCTCGACTGCTAGTGATACGAGGCCGTTGGGATCCAGCACGGCATTCCGTATTACCCTCCTGAACGCACCAATTCCATATTATGCTAACAGTCATTGGATCTCGACCAACGCGAACAGCAATGTCGCGATACGATAAACCGCAATCGCGATAGGCTACAATCCGATCTTTATGAAAGTCAGAAACGTGATGGTACGCATTTCTCCTCCTTACACGAGGCATCACAACAACGTTTCACCAGGCAACGCCGGTCAACTGGTGTTTGTGTATGAGAAATCGGTTGATAACTTTCCTCATGTCAGCACGTTGTAGATGTCACCACCGGCGCCAACCTTGTCTGAATGCTTTGAAAAGCTAATCATTTGCATATCACAGCATCTTCTTCCTGTCGGTTAAATTTCGCGTCTGTAGCACGTCATCTTCTTGGTGTAGCAATTTTAATGGCTGGTGGTGTATTCAATTGGGGGTCTGTAAGTGTTTAAGATGTATAGTGACCAACTAGTTAAATATTTTCTGCCCTGTTACTTCTACTACATTTTCAATATCGTATTTTTTGCGTAAATCAAAACTATACAGGGTGAGGCAGCTAACACAGGTCACCTTAATATATGCAGAATAGGTAAATGTATCGAGGTGCGGTTTCCGCCAAGTTATAGAGGACAATATGGCGAATTTCATGATGTTCTCAAGAAATTTTTATCGTTTGTTGACGCCGAATTGCGACACCGACTTTATTTTTTTCTAACGAAACTATAAGCTTTTTTTGTAGCATTTGAAAGAAGCTTCTAAGACGACTTCAACTACAGAACATGTATGCGGCTTGATAAAATAATATCAAGATAACAGCGGCGCAAACCACTGTCCTCCGTCAGGAGAAGCCGTTCCACAAACGCCTACCCTGTGATACCAAATGTATGCAAGCATGTAACTGAGGTACGGTTCTTGTGTTTTCCGTTCGCTGAAGCCCATCAGTCTGTGGTCTGCTGTTGTAGTAATCAGATAACTTAATCGTAAAACTGCTGAGACATTCACAGGGTATACGACATAAGGTATACGACAACCGAAAAAGTGAATATCGTTGACGGTGAAAGTCGACAAACCGATAGAGCAGCGGCGTGGTTGTGTTCTGAGGATTATCCGTATTGTGCCAAACACTCGCGACCTGTTTTTGCAAACATTATAAAAAAGTTCTAGAAACTGGAAGTGTGTAGAGTAGCCGGCAGGGGTGGCCGAGCGGTTCTAGGCGCTACAGTCTGGAAAACGCGAGACCGCTACCGTCGCAGGTTCGACTCCTGCTTCGGGCGTGGATGTATGTGATGTCCTTAAGTTAGTTAGGTTTAAGTAGTTCTAAGTTCTAGGGGACTGATGACCTCAGAAGTTAAGTCCCATAGTGCTCAGAGCCATTTGAACCATTTTTTTGTGTAGAGTAAAATAACTATGGGTAGAAAAGAGCAAGTGATTAAAGAAAAGAAACTAACATTTTAACAGCAGTAACATAAAATGCAAACATCACTGAAGAAGAAGCATTGTTTGCAAACCATGGGCAAGTCAGCCTTCGCAAAATGCACTAATCGTCAGCTGAAAATGTACGCTGACTCAAAGAGGAGTATAAAAACGACGCTCTTGGTCTATCGCAGTTTGGTACGTGTTTTTCGAGACCCGCGTCGTTTGTCTCTGTTTTATTGATGGGAATCTAAATACACTCAAGTATCTCGGATTCCTAAGATGTGCTGCTACGTCAGTTGTTGGATGATGATGATGATTGGTTTGTGGGGCGTTCAACTGCGCGGTCATCAGCGCCCATGCAAATTCCCAGTTTCTACACAGCCCAACTGTTACATAGTCCAATCTAGCCACTGCCACGAATGATAATAATGATGATGATGATATAACGAGAACAACATAAACACACAGTCCTCAGGCAGAGAAAATCCCCAACCCGACCGGGAATCGAACCCGGGACCCTGTGATCCAGAGGCAGTAACGCTAGCCACTAGATCACGAGCTGCGGACGGCGGTTGTTGCAAGACATCCCACTGGATATAAGAGAATTAGTGCGGCACAAGTATGATGGATGTCCCATTCCTTACGTGTAGTGACAGACTCTCTTAAAGGAACATTTGGAGATCACTGGAACGGTTGTTCGGGAAACACAAAATGGGTTACACACTCATCAAACTTAACACTTCTGTATTTTTATCTGTGGCAAAATTAAAACAAGAGGTCTACTAGAAAAGGATATGAAAAGCCTTATAGTGGATCTGAGCACTATGGGACTGAACATCTATGGTTAACAGTCCCCTAGAACTTAGAACTACTTAAACCTAACTAACCTAAGGATAGCACACAACACCTAGTCGTCACGAGGCAGAGAAAATCCCTGACCCCGCCGGGAATCGAACCCGGGAACCCGGGCGTGGGAAGCGAGAACGCTACCGCACGACCACGAGCTGCGGACTACAAAAAGCCTTATAACACGGGTCTGTGCTGCCGTTTACTCGAGATGAAACTCAACGTGCAAATTATGTCACCAGAATCACTTTATAGCACGTAGCAACGCTCAAGGTTAGCATTTTGAGCACTTGGTATGACAGCCATGAAAATAAACAGGCGAACCGTACCCGAATTACGTGCTTGCTCACATTCGGCATTACAGGGCAGACACTTGTGGAACCTTGTCTCCTGGTGGTGGGACAATCGTCTGCGGTGCTGTTATCTCGGTACTATTTGATCAAATCGTAGACTGATGACCTCAGATGTTTAGTCCGATAGTGCTTAGAGGCATTTGATCAAATCGTATTCATGTTACGTCGTTGAAATTTTCTTGGAAGCTTCTTTTAAATGCCAAGTTAGAAAGTATTTGAAGACTGATTTTTACGTACCCGGGTGACTCGTGAGGGTGGGAAGGAGACGCCCTCACATCAGCAGTCATCTGTGAGCTGGTGATGAAGATCTGACAGCAGAAGACTGGCAAGCTGGAGTCCGTTGATCGAGTCCGGGACACTGGCCTTCTCCCGCCGCGCTGCGCCGCTCCGCTGGTCGACGCACAACACACGCGGCCGCATAGAGAAGTTAAACACTGGGATGCCACATCCAAGGTATCACCATCCGATTCACTACTTCGTTCTCAATAATTAAACGGGCCACCTCACGATGCGCGTCTCCAGCCAACTGGGCGAAACAGCGACACGAGATATACACCGCCAGGCATAATCAGTCGCCGCCGCCCACGCAGCAGAAGGCTTCGCAAACGACACAGCTGCCGCTCTCCCAGCCAGAACAATCCAGTAAGGAAACCATTGAACAAATCTTTCAATAAAAGTTATCTTATGTAAAAACGCTGTTTCATTCTACCTCATACCCGAGCCAAGGAATAACCCACCCTGCCCACATGTTGTTAAGAGAGAAAAGTAAATTATTTAGTGTTTTTCACCCTGACGTAATGCTTTAGAATCAGATGCCTTTGCAGTAATGCTCATCCTGACAACTGACTAGCATCAAAAGAGAAAACCCAGTTACATTTGGTGACAGAGAAAAAACCCTTGGCTCAATATGAGGTGTGAAGGACAGTCACTAAAGGTTTACAGTTAGTATTGTTTAATGTGTGAAAGGATAGAGGTTTGCATAGCAGTCGTAATATTTTCTTTATTTAGAAGTGTATTTTCTCTCATAATTTTAAGAGTTTGTCCAAAATATTTAAACATCTTTTTAATTCAGTGTAGTAAGATTGGGTCACTAATAGTTTGTAAAATGATGACACGGAATCATACAAAGTCAGAGACAGCAGCACAAGCGGTTTCTACTGAGGAAGCTAGTCAGAGCTTAATTAATCAAATAGCACAGCTTAAAAATGATAATAATGCATTATTTAAACAGTTGTGTGAGGTTAGGCAAACCAGTTCAATCTCTCCCACCCTAAATTCCTCAGCAGCAGCCTTGGTCACTCCTTTTTCAGGTGCTTCTGTGTATGATGTAGTTTCTTCCTGCATGACGGTCTTCAGCACCGACTGAACTGTACTGGAACTGAACTGAAAAACTACTGTCGGGCCCACTAAGTCTCGTGTATTTATTTACTTCAGTTCACTGGAGGTGAACGACTTCACGGTCATTGCCTCTTCTGTCACGCTGAAAAGCTTCTCGAAGAATCTTTTTAATGTCTGTCACTGGCTCTTGGAATGTAGGCGAGGGCCTTTGATCATATGTGAAAACTGAGAACACGTGAGCCGGTCGGGCGATGCCCTGACGGCTGAATCAACAGTGTCCGCTTATGTGGGGAGGGCGATGGCTTCTCCTGAACGTGCTGACTTCAAGGTCATTGCCTCTGCTGCTCTGCCCACTGTTTGCCAGTGTGTAACTCTTCTAAACTAACTAAGTTTTTCTTTTATTTTCCAATTTATACTTCACTTCACATTAATTTCACTAATTTATTTACCTATCTTAAGTACCACTCAACACTACAGTCGCAGGTTCGGAAACTGCCTCGGGCATGGATGTGTGTGATGTCGTTAGGTCAGATAGGTTTAAGTAGCTCTAGTTCTAGGGGACTGATGACCTCAGATGTTAAGTCCCATAATGCTTAGAGCTATTTTGCATGAGCTAGCTGTTACGCTGTAACTTGCTGCAATAACATTTAAAATTTCTTGCTCTTTTAGTCTAGGTTCTGTCGGTGCTAGAATATCAGGAGTTCCTTCATGTTGTATTATTTTTAGTTGGTTTACCTTATTTTTGATATTCCGATGGATCATTATTATACACTACTGGCCATTAAAATTGCTACACCAAGAAGAAATGCAGATGATAAACGGGTATTCATTGGACAAATATATTATACTAGAACTGACATGTGATTACATTTTCACGAAATTTGGGTGCATAGATCCTGAGAAATCAGTACCCAGAACAACCACCTCTGGCCGTAATAACGGCTTTGATACGCCTGCGCATTGAGTCAAACAGAGCTTGGAAGGCGTGTACAGGTACAGCTACCCATGCAGCTTCAACACGATACCACATTTCATCAAGAGTAATGACTGGCATATTGTGACGAGCCAGTTGCTCGGCCACCATTGACCAGACGTTTTTAGTTGGTGAGAGATCTGGAGAATGTGCTGGCCAGGGCAGCAGTCGAACATTTTCTGTATCCAAAAAGCCCCCTACAGGACCTGCAACATGCAGTAGTGCATTATCCTGCTGAAATGTAGGGTTTCGCAGGGATTGGATGAAGGGTAGAGCCACGGGTCGTAACACATCTGAAATGTAACGTCCACTGTTCCAAGTGCCATCAATGCGAACAAGAGGTTGCGAGGTGCCGGGGCTAGCAGTGTATTTAACACTAAATTCCTCTAGAATCTTCATATATAAATGATGCTTTAAGCCCCCCCCCCCCTATTCTAACTCCGACTTTTGCTGCTGCACATGGATTAGAAAGAAACGCGAACTGACTGTAAACGACCCTTCAAGTGGAGTAGAAAATAGTTTAGCACCTGCAATAATTTAATTTGATACATAAGTTAAATAAAGGGAAGTTTCATTAACGTATTGGGAAATGAAGGGGTTGTTCTACCGATTAACAGAATGACAGTTCTGTCCAAAATAACAATATGATTTATTATGACTAAACTCAAAATAATAAACAAAACACATGAAACGTTTACAATACATCAAATTGGCTCAAATTGGATACTCAAATAAATGCTGTGAAGGTGAAGTTGTCCCTAAACTACATTGTGAGATTTATGACGAAGTGGTATGAGGAGCCAATTCCCTGCAACTCAAATCTTAAGAGAAACACACAGCCAACCCAACATTAATTGCTGCTACAGTAGTGAGAACTCAGACGATGAACACCCAAGACAGAACAAAGTTAGAAAAAGACGAACAGGCGCACTCTGCTGAGCTCTGATTATCACCTAGGAAAATCCCTAATCTGCTGGTGCTGTGGACACACATTACCAAGCTGTCTTCTTAACTGCAAGAACATGATCTGGCGTACCGGAGGTGATGGCTGGTTGCTTTGACGTCCCATCGTGGTGATGATAATGTCGCGAGTATAGCCCGAAACAAATTATCCTGGTCTGGTTGTTCCAGACTAAAGACTTCCTAGCAATACAAATGCGCCTCTGAGGGAGACGAAGAAGGCTCGCCACACAATCACTGACAGTACAGTGATTGATTTTAACAAGCGAAGTCCCACAGTAACTCCAATACAGTCAACTTTAGCCAAAACTGCTCAAGACAGACAACGTAGGCCGCTTGTATGCAGAACGCTCAATTGCCAACTGTACTTGGAAAGTTATGTTGAAGTCGAAACTTCAGCAACTTCGTCAAACAGTTACAATTAAATAAAAGTATATTATGATTTTGCAGAAAACGTGGGAATTTGCCCACCAAGACTGTCTGGGAACACAAGTCTTTCCCACGCCTTGCTGGTAACCCGCCAGAAACGGTTTTCACTAAGTTTCTGTGAAGTAACGGAATCTCTAGCCCAGCCGCTCCATCAGGCCCCTGTGGGTGTGTTGCCGCCGCTCTTATGACAATGTCGGTATATGGAAAGCATTCACTTGACTCCCTCACACCCGTTGGCTTAACCCTTTCAATATCAGCTGAGCCCGCCTGTCACCGGACCGCCCGGGTGACGAGAGACGCTGCGTGGGAAGTCTGCGTGTGAAGAAATAACGACTTTTCACCTCATGCAATTAGAGAGGAAGATCGAATTACCCAGAAAAATATGACGGGGGGTTCATGCCACCTCTCAAGGTGACCGAGACGTGTAACCAATGGCACCCCATGCCATCACCCCGGGTAATACGCCAGTGTGGCGATGACGAATACATGCTTCCAATGTGCGTTGCCAAACACGGATGCGACCATCATGATGCTGTAAACAGAACCTGGATTCATCTGAAAAGATGACGTTTTGCCATTCGTGCACCCAGGTTCGTCGTTGAGCACACCATCGCAGGCACTCCTGTCTGTGGTGCAGTGTCAAGGGTAACTGCAGCCATGGTCTCCGAGCTGATAGTCCATACTCCTGCAAATGTCGTCGAACTGTTCGTGCAAATGGTTGTGGTCTTGCAAATGTCCCCATCTGACTCAGGGATCGAGACGTGGCTGCACGATCCGTTACAGCAGTGGAGATAAGATGCCTGTCATCTCGACTGCTAGTGATACGAGGCCGTTGGGATCCAGATCGGCATTCCGTATTACCCTCCTGAACCCACCGATTCCATATTCTGCTAACAGTCATTGGATCTCGACCAACGCGAGCAGCAATGTCGCGATACAATAAACCGCAATCGCGATAGCCTACAATCTGCCCTTTATCAAAACCGGAAACGTGATGGTACGCATTTCTCCTCCTTACACGAGGCATCACAACAACGTTTCACCAGTCAACGCTGGTCAACTGCTGTCTGTGTATGAGAAGTCGGTTGGAAACTTTCCTCATGTCAGCACATTGTAGGTGTCGCCACCGACGCCAAACTTGTGTGAATGCTCTGAAAAGCTAATGATTTGCATGTCACAGCATCTTCTTCCTGTCGGTTAAATTTCGCGTCTGTAGTACGTCATCTTCGTGGTGTAGCAATTTTAATGGCCAGTAGTGTATTTAAATGTTGTGGTCCTTTGTCTGTGGTTTTTACATTGGGCCTTCCCTGTTTTGATTTTGGCCAAACGAAGATTTGTTATGGCTTCTCTTAAGCCATCAACCAATATATGCTTTTCATCTGTACATTTGGCAGTACTATCACTTAGAGTGTATTGTTCAGATTTTTTGGTCTCCTCAATCTGACATTGCTTACGGTAACCTTTAAAATTCATAAATATTTGATGTGAATTCTACTTCGCCTTTCCACTCTTGTACGGTCTTGGCGCAAGTTTCAATATCTCTTATTTTCATGTGTACAGCATTTGATACAAAACTGTACTGTAAACACGCCAAGTTCCTGGTTTGCAAACCTACCCATTTACGTAAAAGAGCACCAGTTTCCATGATTCCGAGTCTAGCTGGGCCATGAGGATAATCAGACTTAATAATATTATATCTGACATTCAGATTCATTTTCTCAGCCACACACCTCACGTCTGTGTGCCTCAGTCCACGCTCTTTACACCTGCTGAACCAAGCTGCGGTGCATACACCCGTGTCTTCTACAGGTGAAGCGTAACTGGCTGTGGGGCGAAATAAGTGAATTAGTGTCGCAGCAGCATGCAGAGAAGGCCACAAGATGATAAACCTGAGTGAACGTCAATATTTATTTCTAATTTATTTCTAATGTTAACGAACTTCCCCCCCTTTTTTTTAAAAAAAAAACTTGCCTGCCGTTGCTAGTTTGCTTTTTAATCCTTTTTACTTGAGCCAATGGCAGTTTCACTGAAGGGCCAAAGAGACTGGTACACCTGCCTAATATTGTGTAGGGCACCGCGAGCAGGCAGAAGTGTCGCAACACGATGTGGCATTGACTCGACAAATGTCTGAAGTGGTGCTGGAGTGAAATGGCGCCATGAATTCTGCAGCACTGTCCATAAATCCGTAAGAGTATGAAGGGATGGAGATCTCTTATGAACAGCATGTTGCGGGGCGTCCCAGATATGCTCAATAATGTTCACGTCTGGGGAGTTTGGTGGCCATCGATAGTCTTTATACTCAGAAGAGTGTTCCTGGAGGCACTGGACGTGTGGGGTGTCCGACTGTCCTGCTGGAATTACCCAAGTCCGTCGGCATGCATAATGGACATGAATGGATCCAGGTGATCAGACAGGATGCTTATGCACGTGTCTCCTGTCAGAGTCGTATCCAGACGTATCAGGGGTCCCATTCATTCCAACTGCACACGCCCCACACCATTACAGAGCCTCTACCTGCTTGAACAGTCGCCTGATGACATCCAGAATCCATGTAATCATGAGGTTGTCTCCATACCTGTACACGTCCATCCGGTCGATGCAGTTTGAAACGAGGCTCCGAAAGCCCATATCGATGATGTTTCTTTGAATGGTTCACACTCTGACACTTGTTGATAGGCCAGCTTTGAAATCTGGACCAATTTGCGGAAGGGTTGCAATCCTGTCACGTTGAATGATTCTCTTCAGTCATCGTTGGTCCCGCTCTCGCAGGATCTTTTTCACGCCTCAGCGATGTCGGATATTTCATGTTTTACCTTATTTCTGATATTCTCAGTACCCTCGTGAAATGTTGTACGGGAAAATCCCCACTTCATTGCTACCTCGGAGATGGTGTGGCCATCGCTCGTGCGCCGACTGTAACACCACGTTCAAACGCACTTAAATCTCAATAACCTGCCATCTTAGCAGCAGTAACCGGTCTAACAGCTGCGCCAGACATTTGTTTTCTTATACAAGGCTATTGCAAATGATTGAAGCGATTTCATAAATTCATTGTAGCTCCATTCATTGACATATGGTCACGACACACTACAGATACGTAGAAAAACTCATAAAGTTTTGTTCGGCTGAAGCCGCACTTCAGGTTTCTGCCGCCAGAGCGCTCGAGAGCGCAGTGAGACAAAATGGCGACAGGAGCCGAAAAAGGGTATGTCGTGCTTGAAATGCACTCACATCAGTCAGTCATAACAGTGCGACACTTCAGGACGAAGTTCAACAAAGATCCACCAACTGCTAACTCCATTCGGCAATGGTATGCGCAGTTTAAAGCTTCTGGATGCCTCTGTAAGGGGAAATCAACGGGTCGGCCTGCTGTGAGCGAAGAAACGGTTGAACGCGTGCGGGCAAGTTTCACGCGTAGCCCGCGGAAGTCGACGAATAAAGCAAGCAGGGAGCTAAACGTACCACAGCCGACGGTTTGGAAAATCTTACGGAAAAGGCTAAAGCAGAAGCCTTACCGTTTACAATTGCTACAAGCCCTGACACCCGATGACAAAGTCAAACGCTTTGAACTTTCGGCGCGGTTGCAACAGCTCATGGAAGAGGATGCGTTCAGTGCGAAACTTGTTTTCAGTGATGAAGCAACATTTTTTCTTAATGGTGAAGTGAACAAACACAATGTGCGAATCTGGGCGGTAGAGAATCCTCACGCATTCATGCAGCAAATTCGCAATTCACCAAAAGTTAACATGTTTTGTGCAATCTCACGGTTTAAAGTTTATGGCCCCTTTTTCTTCTGCGAAAAAAACGTTACAGGACACGTGTATCTGGACATGCTCGAAAATTGGCTCATGCCACAACTGGAGACCGACAGCGCCGACTTCATCTTTCAACAGGATGGTGCTCCACAGCACTTCCATCATGATGTTCGGCATTTCTTAAACAGGAGATTGGAAAACCGATGGATCGGTCGTGGTGGAGATCATGATCAGCAATTCATGTCATGGCCTCCACGCTCTCCGGACTTAACCCCATGCGATTTCTTTCTGTGGGGTTATGTGAAAGATTCAGTGTTTAAACCTCCTCTACCAAGAAACGTGCCAGAACTGCGAGCTCGCATCAACGATGCTTTCGAACTCACTGATGGGGACATGCTGCTCCGAGTGTGGGAGGAACTTGATTATCGGCTTGATGTCTGCCGAATCACTAAAGGGGCACATATCGAACATTTGTGAATGCCTAAAAAAACTTTTTGAGTTTTTGTATGTGTGTGCAAATCATTGTGAAAATATCTCAAATAATAAAGTTATTGTAGAGCTGTGAAATCGCTTCAATCATTTGTAATAACCCTGTATAGGTGTTGCCGACCGCAGCGGCGTATTCTGCCTGTTGACATATCTCTGTATTTAAATACGCAGGTCTATACCAGTTTCTGCTCGCAGACAAAACGATGTAATGTGGCCATATCATTGGACGCCTATCCTTGGACGCCTCAGTACGCGTAGTACTGTCGCCGTCAGAGGGTGGTACGGGACTACAAGTCCCACCGCCACACCTCCTAAGTGAATTGCAGTGACGCAGTCACTGCCCCTGTGGAAATTTACTGCCTCACCAACACAGTTAGACCGCAATAGACCGGTGATGCTGTATTGTAACATATCACAAAAAAAAAAAAAAAAAAAAAAAAAATGTAAACACGCATTTTATTAAACTTTAATATTTGAATTACTATATGGATTTTCTCTTGGACTGAGTGCAATTTTGATTTAATTCTTTGGTTATAAAAGTTCCATGAAGAAGGGAATCGTTCAAAAAAGTATTGTGCTCGTCAGACTATCATATAAGAAACGCAATTTCGTTGCTGATAACCATTATGTGATCCTCACATGATCAGTGAATGATAGACGAAGGGCTCACAAAGAGACTGCAGCATGGCAGTCCGAAGGTCGCGGTCAGGAGTCGGAAAATGCTAACGGACACAGAGTGGCGGAAGAGGCAACAGGAATGGGGTGTGATCAGGGTCGGGAGTACGTGCCCAGAATTTACAAACGGTTGTAAAAATTCATGTCGCGGGTGCACGTAAGATGCTAGTTATTTCAATGTTCGCAGAAAAGTCTCGTGTAGTTGACAAACGTGGTGCAATCGATACTAGTTCAGTATGGTTGGTGCCAAGTGTATAAGCGATCAATAATAATCAGCAACTCAGACAATTGAATGTAATGAAGAACTTCTAATTCAACATGACCCTCCTCCTACAATAAGCTATCAAAAATCTATGGTGAGAGCATCATGATGGGAGCAATGCATTGAACCAAGGTTCGACATCACGGTACAGGCAAAACGGTGCACGTTATTGGCATGCTCCGGGAACCACCACTTCAGGTCTAGAGGACAGGTCAAGACACACTTTCAAGTTCAAGAACACAGAATTCAATACTGAAAAATAGACACTGCATGTCGCAGAATATTTTGTTAGTATTACACAGTCTGATAGTAATAAAATAAAGCTGTTGCATAACAATGGTTTAAATGACAATTAAATGGCTGTTAACAGTAAAAAAGCAATGTTTCATATTACAGACTAAATGTTCAACCGTAGTGCAGTTAATTTATATTTTGACTCAGGCGCCAGAATAAAAAACAAATCTTACAAGGGCAATGCTGGACCTATTGTTTTAGGTTGTTTTAGACTGCTACTTATGCCTGTCGGTTAAGTACGCCGTCGAAGCACAACGGCGCGCTGCCTAATCGTCTCCACTTGTCAGAACAGAAGCGGCTTGCTGTAATTCCACTTCAGTCAGCAAGTCTTGCAGCTGCTCCACGCACCACACATGGCACGATCAAAGCTCACTCCTCCCACACCCTCCCACGCAGACAGCCAGTTAGCACGGGGAGCGCGCTCTTCCGTGCCTCATAAGACGTGTCGGGCAATTTCCAATGCAAATTCCAAGTGCGTCCTTTACCATCTCACGCCACAGTTTAAATCGCGCTCAGCGTGCGGAGGGAATCTTCCGCAGTGGGTAATGCGTGTTCTACTTGCGCACCATTTCTCCTCTTCCCCATCTCCCGTCCCCTACCCCTCTCTCCCCATCCCCCCGTCCACACACACCACCTTTAGTGGTGGTACGAACACACAACCAAGTGGAAGCAGAGAGGGCCAGGCACCGCTAATATCATTCTCTTCCTTTGCCCCTGAGGAGCAGCGGAGAGCGCGTCTAGCACGTTCCACTTTTGCTCGACTTCCATCGCACCGTGATACAATTTACACTGCAGACTGATACCGTTCCTCCCCTTTCCGTAGTACAATAGTTTAGTAGTTAATGAGTGTTTTAAGTTTGGTTTTATTAAATACAACAGAGGCCATATCTTCTACACCTACATCTACACGGATACCCTGCAAATCACACTTAAGTGCCTGGAAGAGTGTTCATCGAACTACCTTTAGAATAATTCTCTATTATTCTATTCTCGAAAAGCGCGGAAAAGGCGAAGACATATATCTTGCCCTGCGAGTTCTGATTTCCATTATTTTATTATGACAATCGTTTCTGTGTATGTAGGTCGCCGTCAACGAAATATTTTCGCTTTCGAAGGAGAAAGTTGGTGAGTGAAATTTCGAGAGAAGATCCCGCCGCAACGAAAATGCCTTTCTTTTAATGATGTCCAACCCAAATCCTGTATCATGTCCGTGAAACTCTCTCCCTTTCTCGATAGTATAGAACGTTCTGCCCCTCTGTGAAAGTTCTCAATGTACTGCTTTAATCCTATCTGGTAAGGATCGCACACCACACAGCAGTTCTCCAAAAGAGGATGGACAAACGTAGTGTAGGCAGTCTCTTTATTAGATCTGTTACATTTTCTAAGTGTTCTGCAACAAAACGCAGTCTTTGGTTTGTCCTTCCCAATACTTTTCTATGTGTTTTTTTCCAATTCGAACAGTTCGTAATTGTATTTCCGAGGTATATAGTTGAATTTACGACCTTTTGATTTGACTGATTTGTCGTGTAATCGATGTTTAACAGATTCATTTTAGCACTCACTGGTTTAGTTGTGGAGTATCTTTGCGGGCAGCCGCGTCTAGAGTGTCGAGCACGGGACACAAAACTGTTATATTGTGTAGTGTGTAGCTCTGCATGTAAGAAGCATTGTTGGTACTCAGGTTGAAGTGTTGCTACAAGTGCTACTACAGTAAAGTGATTAAATATGGAACTAATTCAGAGGAAAGTGCGTCAAGATCTAATTAAAAATGAGGAGTGTCGCCGATAACGTATTTGTGTATCCTCTCGTTGCGTGTATCAATCATCCACGCCGTGTTCGGTCTCCCAGAATGAACTGATGTGAATCAGTAGAAATTAGTTACCATAAAAGAGTGCAGTCAAGTGCCAGTGTCTTGTAGCGAGCATGAGGACGTGCGTTCGATCATCGCGTTTCCGCATTATCAACAATCAGCCGCGCCGCGAGGGTTACGCGCACGCTCGTACAAGTGAGAACTGAGAACTGAAAAATTAGCTTTACGAACAGTGTTATATCATTACTAGTGTCAAGGAGGACTATAACCAGATTTCTGTATGTGTGACGAGCGTAAGAACTTTCGTTCGATCATTCGGCTTCCGCATCATCAACAATCACCCGCGTCGTGTCGGTTACGCGTACATCTACATTTATACTCCGCAAGCCACCCAACGGTGTGGCTCATCCGAATGATCTTTTGGACTGTTAATCATCAAGATTGTTAATTGGGATAAACATTTACGATCTAGAGTGTAAACAATGCAACCTGTGGTTTCCACATCGTCTCAGAATATAGATGTTCATACCAGACGTAGGACAGTGCTTTAACGTTGAGTGGCTGCCCTATAAACCCGCTTGCATATTTCGATATAATTTCAGGCAAGCCAACAGCAGTGTGGAGCAGGACAATACGACCGCCGCGGGATTATCAGGTACGTGGTGTGGACAGGGCGCACGGTCACGAGAAGAGAAGCCTGCCGGGGTGGCCGAGCGGTTCTAGGCGCTACAGGCTGGAACCGCGCGACCGCTTCGGTCGCAGGTTCGAATCCTGCCTCGGGCATGGATGTGTGTGATGTCCTTAGGTTAGTTAGGTTTAAGTAGTTCTAAGTTCTAGGGGACTGATGACCTCAGAAGTTAAGTCCCATAGTGCTCAGAGCCATTTTTTTTTTTAACGAAACGAGAAGTCAGTTTAAGGATCCCCCACCCCCAATTGTACTCCCGGGCGTGTTACAAGGCGACAGCAGCCGTCGGTCCCATGTGGACCAAGCAACTGCAATACGACCGCCGCGGGATTATCAGGTACGTGGTGTGGACAGGGCGCACGGTCACGAGAAGAGAAGCCTGCCGGGGTGGCCGAGCGGTTCTAGGCGCTACAGGCTGGAACCGCGCGACCGCTTCGGTCGCAGGTTCGAATCCTGCCTCGGGCATGGATGTGTGTGATGTCCTTAGGTTAGTTAGGTTTAAGTAGTTCTAAGTTCTAGGGGACTGATGACCTCAGAAGTTAAGTCCCATAGTGCTCAGAGCCATTTTTTTTTTAACGAAACGAGAAGTCAGTTTAAGGGTCCCCCACCCCCAATTGTACTCCCGGGCGTGTTACAAGGCGACAGCAGCCGTCGGTCCCATGTGGACCAAGCAACTGCAATTGCGTCAAGCAGTGTCAACAGTCATCGTCTGGTCTCCCATATCGCTGACCTCAATTTGCAGTAGGATTTTGGAGCATATACTGGACTCGAACATTGTGAATCACCTCGAAGAAAATGACTTATTGATACATAACCAACACGAATTCAGAAAAAATCGTTCTTGTGCAACACAGACAGCTCTTCATTCCCATGAAATAATGAGTGCTGTCGACAAGGGATCTGTGATCGATTCCATATTCCTAGATTTTCAGAAGGCTTTTGATACCGGTCCTCACAAGCGACTATTAATCAAATTGCGTACATATGGAGTATCGTCTCAGTTATGTGACTGGATTCGTGATTTCCTCTCAGAGAGTTCACAGTTCGTAGTGATAGACGGTAAATTATCGAGCAGAACAGAAGTGATATCTGGAGTTCTGCAGGGTAGTGTCATAGACCCTCTGCTGTTCCTGATTTACATAAATGATCTAGGTGATAATCTGAGCAGCCCCCTTCGATTGTTTGCAGATGACGCTGTAATTTACCGCCTAGTAAATTCAACAGGCGATCAATTACAATACCAAAATGATCTAGAGAGAGTTTCTGTATGGTGCGAAAAGTGGCAATTGGCACTATACACAGAAAAATGTGAGGCCATCCACATGGGTACTAAAAGAAATCCGATAAATTTAGGGTATACGATAAAATGCACAAATCTAAGAGCTGTCAATTCGACTAAATACCTAGGAATTACCATTACGAGCAACTTAAACTGGAAAGATCACATAGATAATATTGTGACGAAGGCGAAACAATGACTGCGCTTTTGTTGGCAGAACACTTAGAAAATAGTGGTCAAATGTGTGTGAAATCTTATGGGACTTAACTGCTAAGGTCATCAGTCCCTAAGCTTACACACTACTTAACCTAAAGGACTTAAGGACAAACACACGCACCCATGCCCGAGGGAGGACTCGAACCTCCGCCGGGATCAGCCGCACAGTCCATGACTGCAGCGCCTTAGACCGCTCGCAGAACACTTAGATTATAAGATGCGACAAACCCACTAAAGAGACAGCCTACATTACACTTGTCCGTCCTCTGCTGGAATATTGCTATACAGTGTGGGATCCTTTCCAGGTAGGATTGACGGAGGACATCGAAAAAGTGCAAAGAAGGGCAGCTCGTTTCGTGTTATCGCGCAGTAGGGGTGAGAGTGTCACTGATATGATAAGCGAGTTGTGGTGGCAGTCACTGAAACAAAGGCGGTTTTCTTTGCGACGAGATCTATTTACGAAATTTCAGTCAACAACTTTCTCTTCCGAATGCGAAAATACACTCCTGGAAATGGAAAAAAGAACACATTGACACCGGTGTGTCAGACCCACCATACTTGCTCCGGACACTGCCAGAGGGCTGTACAAGCAATGATCACACGCACGGCACAGCGGACACACCAGGAACCGCGGTGTTGGCCGTCGAATGGCGCTAGCTGCGCAGCATTTGTGCACCGCCGCCGTCAGTGTCAGCCAGTTTTCCGTGGCATACGGAGCTCCATCGCAGTCTTTAACACTGGTAGCATGCCGCGACAGCGTGGACGTGAACTGTATGTGCAGATGACGGACTTTGAGCGAGGGCGTATAGTGGGCATGCGGGAGGCCGGGTGGACGTACCGCCGAATCGCTCAACACGTGGGGCGTGAGGTCTCCACAGTACATCGATGTTGTCGCCAGTGGTCGGCGGAAGGTGCACGTGCCCGTCGACCTGGGACCGGACCGCAGCGACGCACGGATGCACGCCAAGACCGTAGGATCCTACGCAGTGCCGTAGGGGACCGCAATGCCACTTCCCAGCAAATTAGGGACACTGTTGCTCCTGGGGTATCGGCGAGGACCATTCGCAACCGTCTCCATGAAGCTGGGCTACGGTCCCGCACACCGTTAGGCCGTCTTCCGCTCACGCCCCAACATCGTGCAGCCCGCCTCCAGTGGTGTCGCGACAGGCGTGAATGGAGGGACGAATGGAGACGTGTCGTCTTCAGCGATAAGAGTCGCTTCTGCCTTGGTGCCAATGATGGTCGTATGCGTGTTTGGCGCCGTGCAGGTGAGCGCCACAATCAGGACTGCATACGACCGAGGCACACAGGGCCAACACCCGGCATCATGGTGTGGGGAGCAATCTCCTACACTGGCCGTACACCACTGGTGATCGTCGAGGGGACACTGAATAGTGCACGGTACATCCAAACCGTCATCGAACCCATCGTTCTACCATTCCTAGACCGGCAAGGGAACTTGCTGTTCCAACAGGACAATGCACGTCCGCATGTATCCCGTGCCACCCAACGTGCTCTAGAAGGTGTAAGTCAACTACCCTGGCCAGCAAGATCTCCGGATCTGTCCCCCATTGAGCATGTTTGGGACTGGATGAAGCGTCGTCTCACGCGGTCTGCACGTCCAGCACGAACGCTGGTCCAACTGAGGCGCCAGGTGGAAATGGCATGGCAAGCCGTTCCACAGGACTACATCCAACATCTCTACGATCGTCTCCATGGGAGAATAGCAGCCTGCATTGCTGCGAAAGGTGGATATACACTGTACTAGTGCCGACATTGTGCATGCTCTGTTGCCTGTGGCTATGTGCCTGTGGTTCTGTCAGTGTGATCATGTGATGTATCTGACCCCAGGAATGTGTCAATAAAGTTTCCCCTTCCTGGGACAATGAATTCACGGTGTTCTTATTTCAATTTCCAGGAGTGTATTTTGTTGACACCCACCTACGTAGAGAGAAATAATTATCATAATAAAATAAGAGAAATCCTCGAACGGAAAGATTTAGGTGTTCCTTTTTCCCACGCGCCATTCGAGAGTGGAATGGTAGAGTAGTATGGAAATAGTTCGATGAACCCTCTGCCAGGCACTTAAGTGTGAATTGATTTCCACCATGTAGATGTAGATGTAGATGTCTATGCACCGCTACTAGACCTCACGGTGCCATGTCTCGAGCTGATGTCACCACGACTTCTTCTAAAGTGTCTACATCCGCACTCTAAGCGCCTCTGAGGAGTCCTGGGTTCGGCGCTTGTGTGTCCATGCACCTATTTGACCCCTGCGAAAGCCTACCATCGAGTGTACATAACCACATGCCAGACGCCTGATATAAGCTCTGCGTCTGAAAGCATTTACACGGCACATGGTAGCTGCTGCTACCATGCTGAGGTAGCAGCCCTGCCTGACTTACTCCTGCTACCACGAGTCAGGCATGCCGCTGCATGTTGCACTGAGTTGGCCACTGCTGTCTGAGCTGACCATGCGCTTTCAGGATATAGAATGTCATTGGTAACTGAGCTCCTCTGATACCGAACTCGCCATGGTACAGGTAAAACCCAATCCATTGTTCTGTGAACGCCATCCTGAGGCAGTAACGACCACCCTGGCATTCAGTGGCGTCTGCACTTCTGACTCCATTACATTTTGGTCAGAAGCATGCGTCTGAAAGCATTTACACGGCACATGGTAGCTGCTGCTACCATGCTGAGGTAGCAGCCCTGCCTGACTTACTCCTGCTACCACGAGTCAGGCATGCCGCTGCATGTTGCACTGAGTTGGCCACTGCTGTCTGAGCTGACCATGCGCTTTCAGGATATAGAATGTCATTGGTAACTGAGCTCCTCTGATACCGAACTCGCCATGGTACAGGTAAAACCCAATCCATTGTTCTGTGAACGCCATCCTGAGGCAGTAACGACCACCCTGGCATTCAGTGGCGTCTGCACTTCTGACTCCATTACATTTTGGTCAGAAGAAAGCAAGTAAGAACGAACTATGTCGCTAAGACACTACTCAGCAGCATTTTTTCAACACGATGAGTGGAAGCAACTATTTTTTGACTTTTTTTCGTATGACTGGTCGACAGCGTCTGTTATTCGGGCTGGTCGGTGTCGCCGAGCGGTTCTAAGCGCTACAGTCTGGAACCGGACGACCGCTACGGTCGCACGTTCGAATCCTGCCTCGGGCATGGAAGTGTGTGATGTCCTTTAGGTTTAACTAGTTCTAAGTTCTAGGGGACTGATGACCTCAGAAATTAAGTCCCATAGTGCTCAGAGCCATTTGAACCATTTGTTATTTGGACAGGAGGGTTGGATGGAAAATACGACTAGTGAAAGCGGTCTCAGTCACTGATCCGAGTGAATCTAGAGGGTACATTCAGGAGACAGGTGGTGGTTTGCACTCAGTTAGGTGTAGACATTGTAATTTATTGGGGCACGGTGGTCCATGCGTCCTGTCTACAGCAATGTTTTTTTTTTTTTTTTTTTTTTTTTTTTTTTTTTTTTTTTTTTTTTTTTTTTTTTTTAAACCATAGAAGGCCTGGGCAATACGCCAGAGACTGTAAAGAATGTCATGGTTGGCACTCAGGAGTAACAGAAATATAAAATGTAACTGTTATCAAACAGTATTAAGTACTGTCCTACTCTATGTTTTATTTTCTTGCAGGCACAGTACTTGTACTGAGAGAACCAGGGGCAGAGTAGGTGACCGCCGTGGTGGCGTTTCAGACCTTCGTGAATCAAAGGACACAAAAGCGATCGACAACACGGACTTGCATAAGCATTTGGCGCGTCAGGGCAGAGCCTCGTCTAGTATGTCAGCATCCATTCTAAGTGGTCTCATTTTGCGGGAAAAAAAAGGAAGATGTGTTAGCATTTATAGATAATCTGACGAAATTGTTCAGGGGCGAACAGCTGTATGTCAGTGTTCACAGGCGGAATACTTTGGCAAGCGTCCACATTGCTACATCACGTGTGATAAGGAACTGAGTGCTGATGGGCCAGTGGGGCACTTTTGTCTCTCTTCCTCCTCCCTCCGATCTGCCGCTCCATCAACCAACTGTGCCTAACATGCCCCCTGATCTGCTGCTCTATCAGTCACTGTGCCTAACATCTCCTCCCCAACACCTCTTTGCTCCGTCCAAGGTTCACGCCCAGATACGCGTGCTGGTGGCTCCTCTTCTGTTCTTCTGTCTGACCTCGAAGTTAATTTGTTGTAGTAAATCTTCTTTCCGTTCCTCACCAGAGTAACTGGGAGCTGCCAGGCCTTATTAAAAATGTAGCCACTAACACAGTTGATCAGCGGTTCCTTTACTCGAATCTCGATAGATTCTTTAATGACACAGTCCCAGAAATTAGACGTCTGTGTCAGAACCTTAGAACGGTCGCATTCTATCCCGTGTACTCCGACAGGCAATGTTTCGTGAGTGCCGACTTCTTACACTGTTGCAGGCTGGTGTGCTTTATTGATTTCGGCAACGATATTCGACAGAGTGCTCCGTGTGTCCTATATATGTCGTGCGACATTGGCAGGGACCCTTGATTTTCGTAGTCCGAGGTCATCTTTGACACTATCAAACGGTGTCCGTGTTTATACTGGTGGACGCCGCATAAAGGAATAACCGCAATTGTCTCGTTCTCCTGAGAATTCTTTTGTGGTTCCACATCTTGTACAGTGGGTGTAGGACGTATGGGTCTCCGAATTTGGGGGAGTTAATTTTCACCAGTTTTCGCCAGCATGAATGTGGAATATTTCGGGTAGGAATCCTTGGAGTCTGCCCAGTGGAAATGTTCTTGCTTCTTCCGGTATCTAGATGACGCTTTTGTCATATGACCACATGGAAGAGGCCAAGCTGAATGACTTTCTCATACGGCCCTGTTCCATGCAGCAGAACATAAATTTTACCATGGAAGTCGAAGTGGGCAGAGTGCTTCCGCCGGCCGAGGTGGCCGAGCGGCTCTAGACGCTTCAGTCTGGAACCACGCTGCTGCTACAGTCGCAGGTTGGAATCCTGCCTCGGGCATGGATGTGTGTGATGTCCTTAGGTTAGTTAGTTTTAAGTAGTTCTAAGTTCTAGAGGACTGATGACCTCAGAAGTCCCATAGTGCTCAGAGCCATTTGATCCCTTTTTGGATATTTGGGTTAAAATAAGAACAGACAGCAAGTTGGGCCACAGCTAGCACCAGGACAGGAAACACAGCGACCAATACCAACACACGGACATGGCTTCACCTGGTGAAAACCAATGGGGTTCTCAAAGCAATGGTATATAGGGCTCGCACCAGTTATGACAATGAAAGCCTCAACCAGGAACATGGAAATCAAAGGCATCAGCGCACCTGATGATGGCACCATTGTCGCTTGGCAAAATATTGTTCCATTGGACAATGAAATCCGGCTGTTCACCTACGAACTATTTCGTCTTAAACAGCCGCGAAGTTGGGATGTTTTTCGGAGGGACAGTTGTTGCATATGGCCAAGTAATTTGATATAAGACGCCGGAACGTACGAAATGTATCATGAGCAGTCAGGGAACGTTCAAAAATTTGAAGTTACGAAGGCAGGCTAGTTACAGCGTTATAGGAGGAAGAATAGTTCTAGATATTACTGGGAACATTTAAACAGTGTATGGCAAAGAGAATGTCAGTCCATCGAGAGTTTCGTGAACAGAATTGAAAAGCGTAATTTCAAATGTTCGAATGTGTGTGAATTCATAATGGACCAAACTGCTGAGGTCATCGGTCCCTAGACTTACACACTAACTAAACTAACTTATGCTAAGAACAATACACACACACACCCATGCCTGAGGAAGAACTCGAACCTCCAGCGGGAGGAACCGCGCAATCCGTGACATGGCGCCTCAAACCGCGCGACCACTCCGCGTGGTAGCGTAATTTCAATAGGTATCAGTTGACAGAAAGTGATAACAGTAATAAGGTTCTGCTGCAGGAGGCAGAAGAGATAGCATTGGATGCATTTTTACGAGGGTTTCCACCATAATGTATCGAGGAAAGTATGGGTAGAGTTCCCTGAAGACTTGACTGGAGGAGAGCACCAACGATGGAGAAGATAACTGCAGTGACCTGTGCCCGTTATAAAAGGGGGATCATTTTTCTTCTGACGTCAAGTGTCACCATTGTGGGCAGTCAAGACATAAAGGGGGAGAGTGTTCTCAGCTGGGGAGTGTAGGACATGCGGCAGTGTACGGCATTGGGAACGAGAATGTAGATGGAATAAATGGCATGATAGAAAGGCATGGAATTGGAATTATAACTTGTCATTAAACGGGAATGGGGGCTCCAGGGTCTCCGAGTCTCGTTCCCAGTGAATTTTAGCCCAACTGAAACGAGTGCAGAGGCGGGATTTCGCTTAACTGGTTTAGCGAATGGAAGGGAAAATAAGTGTTTATTGGATACAAGTGCGCAGGTGTCTGTGGCAAGTTTGGACCTTATAGGGAAGAGGAGGTTAAGCCCACCACAATACAATTTATGGAGCAGGTAATGCTGATGTGCATTTACTGGGCTCGGTGACATCAAGTTTATGGGTAGAGGCAAAACATTTCTGGGGATCCAGAATGAGATTTCACTGTACAGCGGAGTGTGCGCTGATATGAAACTTCCTGGCAGATTAAAACTGAGCGCCGGACCTTTGCCTCTCGCGGGCAAGTGCTCTACCATCTGAGCTATCCAAACACGACTCACGTCCCGTCCTCACAGCTGTACTTCCGCCAGTACCTCGCCTCCTACTTTCCAAACTTCACAGAAGCTCATTCTGGAAACATCCCCCAGGCTGTAGCTAAGCCATATCTCCGCAATATCCTTTCTTCCAGGTGTGCTAGTTCTGCAAGGTTCGCAGGAGAGCTTCTGTGAAGTTTGGAAAGTAGGAGACGAGGGACTGGCGGAAGTAAAGCTGCGAGGACGGGGCGTGAGGCGTGCTTCGGTAGCTCAGATGGTAGAGCACTTGCCTGCGAAAGGCAAAGGTCCCGAGTTCGAGTCTCGGTCTGTCACACAGTTTTAATCTGCTAGGAACTTTCATTTCTGGGGATATGCAATATTCTGGTGTGATTTACTATATGGACATCTCACTTCAATCCTCCCTGAACACCGCGTAGTAGAACTTAATGGGACATTGTTCAACTGGGGGAAACTGACAGAGTCGCACTGCAGCAGCTTGTGTCTCTTGCGACAGAAGAACCAATTAGACACCATGGAAGTCCGTTAAGCATTAATTCACGCGTTCAAGTACCACAAGATACAGAAATATTACTATGACTGATCGTGGCAACCAATTTGCCAGTATACATTTTATGTATTGTTGAGCCACTGAAAGTTAGGTAAGCATGGTGGTTTCTACACCTTGGTGTTCTAAGCACACAGGACACAGGAGGTAGACAATGAGCAGGAAATGTCGGCCACAATCGATAATTTTGGGATGGAACAAACGGATTTGTGTAAAGGGTCGATGGTCACAAATTTGGAAATTTTGGAGGAAGATGATTTGGATAAAGTAAATTCGGACCCCGAGCATAAGCAAGCATTATAGGAAAAAAGTAAATCTCTTGGAGTGAACGGAAAAATTGGCATTGGAGAAGTTGTTTAATCCTCGTGGGTCTTTGCCAGCAACTCCAGTGGTACTGCACAGAATCCCAGCTCGGAATGAGAGACCAGTACACCGTCAACCATACTGTATACCTCATCACCTACAACTGGTGATGGAGGAGTTTATTAATCATCAGTCATGGGATGGTATTATTAAGGGAAGTACCAGTCTTTGGGGAACACCTGTGGTTGTCATTGCCAAAAAGACTATGTATGGCACAACAGCATACTGGTTTCGTTGGAATTACAGATATCTTGATAGTTGCACAATTACAAACACTCATCCAATTCCAAAAGAATATAAAGGAAACCTTAGGTAATTTAGGACAGCACAGGTATTCTTCCACCATCAGTCTGCAAAGTGGCCATCACCAGTTAGAAGAAACACGAGAGGCCCAGCAAAATACGACATTTAAGGTTCCCTCAGAATATCACTTTCGCCAAGGAATTTGCTAGCCACATTTCAGCGTTTGTTGTGAAACAATGGCAATGTACTGACGTCACATTAAATCACTCGATGAAGAGAAAATTACTTTAAGGAATGAGGAAGGAGAACTTTGGACAAAAAATAACTGACATTGATTGAAGTAAATATGATTAAAATGCAGACTAGCAACAGCAAGCAAGCGTTTTGAAGAAAGATATGGGCCTGTAATTAAGTTGATTACTCCTACTTCCTTCCTTGAATATTGATGTGACATCTGCAGCTTCACCTTGTGAAGCTAATTCATTAATTATAAAATATATTGTGCACTTCTGTGCAGTACTTGCAATTACTGACAGTAAGATTGGCCATATTAGCAGCACAAATGTAAAAAAAAAGAACACATTATAACCATTTTATTTTCACAAAAATGTCTGCTTTGAAGCACAGTCACACTGATTGCAGGTGATTGCAGCTTTTTTACAAAACTTATTCGGAAAAATCAAATGAAAACTGTAGTATGCGGATGACAGAGATTTGTCTGTTGGCAGTGTTGGCTAACTGCGCCATCCCCATACTGCAACTCATAGAAACGCAGCATCATGGTGGCAGAGGAAAAGTCTTGGCTCACTACCTGTTGGCTGTGACTGGTAATCATTGTGCTCAGAAAGAAGGTACTGAGAGACGTCTAATACATGAAAGACTAACATCAGACCTTGCAATACTGTGAGTTCACACACTAGCAGGATCTCTTCCTTAGCGTTTTGTAAACTTCGCTATGGGGGAAGATGTGCTCTGCTTGGCTAGCTTGGATTCGTCTTCTCAATAAACGAATTATTTGTCAGAAATTTCCATTGCTGTTGCAACACTTCCTCATATCCCGCATACATTCGCGAAGAATATTCATTTTTAAACCATTCCTGCATAATCTTGAGGACTGCTTAATTTATTCAATATCTTCAAACTCCATACTCTGGTTTGTCAGATTGTTCCATTATACTATTATCTCAGCGATACAGGAAAAAACACTGTATGGTTAGCAGAAATATAATAGTCTGAAAACTAGTTGAGACAGCATTGCGTAGCAGCTTCCTCGGCTTCCTGCCAGTGACATCAAGTGAATTAATATTCCCTTTGACTAAAACATCGCAATGTAAATGCTTAGGCCAGCCCGACCACCAGAGGCGTGACAGTGGCACGTCCCTTAAGTAAGAGCGACAACAATCATGTTCATCATAAACAATAGCTGAAATTACAAGTCGTTGTGGCAAAAACCTCCACCCGAATTTTGCAACCTGTGGTAAGTGGCACAGGTGAACTGCCACTGAAATACTGTTGACGGATGTTAGAATTATGATGGCACAGAGGAGGGCTGAATTTCCATGTGCCGTGGCACAACGCCACTCAGCCATATTGACCTAAGGCAGAACCCTGTCACAGCGTGGCTGGGCAGAGCAACTACGAGTTTAAATACTTTCCTCACAGCCTCTAGCAGCACCTTCCCATTGACTGTAGGCGACAGCAGCCGTCGGTTCCACGTGGGCCAAGCAACTGCAACTGCGTCAAGCAGTGTCAACAGTCAGCCTCTGGTCTATAAACCGCTACTAGACCTGATGGTTCCATGTCTCGAGCTGATGTCACCATGGCCTCTTCTAAAATGTCTATATCAGCACTCTAGGCGCCTCCAAGGAGTCCTAGGATCGGCGCCTTTGTGCCCATGCACCTATTTCACCCCTGCAAAAGCCTACCATTAGTGTACATCACCACCTGCCAGACACCTGACGTCAGCTTTGCCTCTGCAAGCATTTACACGGCACATAGTAGCGGCTGCTACCATGCTGAGGTAGCAGGCCTGCCTGACTTACTCCTGCTGCCACAAGCCAAGCATGCCGCTGCGCCGGCGTTTGAACCATGCCGCTGCAAGTTATGCTGAGTTGGCCACTGCTGTCTGAGGTGACCATGCGCTCTGCCAAGACATTGCCTTTAACCTCTATACGGATGACTTTCAGGATACAGAATGTCACTGGTAACTGAGCTCCTTTGATACCGTACTCGCCGTGGTACAGTTAAAACCCAATCCATTGTTCTGTGAACGCCATCCTGGGGCAGTAACGACCACCCTGGCATTCAGTGGCGTCTGCACTTCTGACTCCATTACATTTGGGTCAGAAGAAAGCCAGTAAGAACTATGACGCTAAGACACTACTCAGCAGCATTTTTTCAACACGATGAGTGGAAGCAACTATTTTTTCACTCTTTTCCATGTGATTGGTAGAGAATGTCTGTTATTTGGACAGGAGGGTTGGATGGAAATTTCGACTACTGAAAGTGGTCTGTCACTGCACTGATCCGAGTGAATCTAGAGGGCACACTAAGGAGACAGATGGTGCTTTGCACTCAGTTATGTGTAGACAGTGTAATTTCAAATGGTTCAAATGGCTCTGAGCACTATGGGACTATAACTTAGAGCTACTTAAACCTAACTAACCTAAGGACATCACACACATCCATGCCCGAGGCAGGATTCGAACCTGCGACCGTAGCGGTCGCACGTCTCCCGACTGTAGCGCCTATAAGCGCTCGGCCACCCCGGCCGGCAGTGTAATTTATTAGGGCGCAGTGCTCCATGCGTCCTGTCTACAGCAATGTTTTTTTTTTTTTTTAATATAGAAGGCCTGGGCAATACGCCAGAGACTGTAAAGAATGTCATGGTTGGCACTCAGGAGTAACAGAAATATAAAATGTAATGATGATAATAGTATTAAATACTATCCTACTGCATGTTTTGTTGTCTTGCAGGCACAGTACTTGTAGTGAGAGAACTAGGCGCAGAGCAGGTGACCTCTGTGGTGGCGTTTCAGACGTTCGTGAATAAAAACAAAAGCGATCGACGACACGAAGTTGCATAAGCATTTTTTGCGTCATGGCACATCTTTGTCTAGTATGTCAACATTCATTCATTTTGCGGGAAAAACAAGGAAGATGGGTTAGCATTTATGGATAATCTGACGAAATTGTTCATGGGCGAACAGCTGTATGTCAGCGTTCAACTGGCGGAATAATATGGCAAGCGACCATGTTGCTATCATCACGTGTGATAACGCACTGAGTGCTGAGGGGCCAGTGTGACACTTTTGTTTCTCTCCCTTCTTCTTCCGAACTGCCGCTCCATCAACCGACTGTGCCTAACATCCCCTCTGATCTGCCGCTCTATCAATCACTGTGCCTAACATCTCCTCCCCAACACCTCTTTGCTCCGTCCAAGGTTCACTCCCAGGTACGCGTGCTGGTGGCTCCTTTTCTGTTCCTTTGTCTGACCTCGAAGCTATTTCGTTGTAGTGTATCTTCTTTCTGTTCTTAGAGTAACTGGGAGCTGCCAGGCCTTATTAAAAATATAGCCACTGACACAGTTGATCAGCGGTTCCTTTACTCGAATCTCGATAGATTCTTTAATGACACAGTTCCAGAAATTAGGCGTCTGTGTCAGAACCTTAGGATGGTCGCAATCTATTCCGTGTGCCTGAGTGCCGACTTGTTACACTGCTGCAACCTGGTGTGCCGCTATTCATTTCGGCAACGATCTTCGAAGTGTGCTCCGTGTGTCCTATATATGTTTTGCAACATTGGCAGGGACCCCGATTTCCGTAGTCTGAAGTCATCTTTGACACTACCAAGCAGTGTCCGTGTTTTAACCGGTGGGCGTCTCATATAGGAATAACCGCAATTGTCGCTTTGTGCTGAGAATTCTTTTGTGTTTCCACACGTTGTGCAGTGGGTGTAAGACGTATGGGTGTCCGAATTTGGGGGAGTTCATTTTCACCAGTTTTCGCCAGGATGTATGAGGAATATTTCGGGTAGGAATCCTTTGAGTCTGCCCAGTGGAAATGTTCTTGCTTTTCCGGTATCTATATGACGCCTTTGTCATATGACTGCAAGGAAGAGGCAAGCTGAATGACTTTCTCATATGTCCCTGTTCCATGCTGCAGAACATGAAGTTTACCGTGGAAGTCGAAGTCGACAGAGTTCTTCCCTTTTTGGAAATTTTGGTGAAAAGAAAAACAGAAAGCTAGCTGGGCCACAGCTAGCACCAGAACAAGCCATACAGCGACCAATACCAACACACGAACATGCCATCACCTGGTGAAAAGCCATGGGGCTCTCAAAGCAATGGTATATGGGGCTCGCACCCACTCTGACAATGAAAGCTTCAACCAGGAACTTGAAAATCAAAGGCATCAGCGCACCTGATGATGGCAACACTGTTGCTTACCAAAATATTGTTCCATTGGACACTGACATCTGGTTGTTCACCTACAAACTATTTCGTCGTAAACATCCGCAAAGTTGGGATGTTGTTCGGAGGGACAGTTGTTGCATATGGCCAAGTTACGTTTGATAGAAGATGCCAGAACGTACAAAATGTATCATGAGCAGTCAGGGAACGCTCAAAAATTTGAAGTAACTAAGGCAGGCTAGTTACAGCGTTACAGGAGGAAGAATAGTTCTAGATATTACTGGGAACATTTAAATAGTGTATCACAAAGAGAATGTGAGTCCATCGAGAGTTTAGTGAACAGAATTGTACAGCGTAATTTCAATATGTATCAGTTGATAGAAAGTGATAACAGTAATAAGGTTCTACTGCAGGAGGCAGAAGAGACAGCAATGGATGCATTCTGGGGAGAGTGCTCTCAGCTGGGGAGTGTAGGACATGTGGCAGTGCACGGCATTGGGAACGAGAATGTAGATGTAATAAGGTGCATGATAGAAAGGTATGGAATTGGAATCGTCTCTTAGTATCTTAGTATCTTATCATTAAACGGGAATGGGGGATACAGGGTCCCCGAGTGGCGTTCCCAATGAATTTTAGCACAACTTAAACGAGTGCAGAGGCGGGATTTCGCTTTACTGGTTTAGCGAATGGAAGGGAAATATAAGTGTCTATTGTACACAGGTGCGCAGGTGTCTGTGGCAAGTTTGGATCTTATAGGAAAGAGGAGGTTAAGCTTACCACAATATAATTTAGTGGAGCAGGTAATGATGATGTGCATTTACTGGGCTCGACGACATCTAGTTTATGGGTGGAGGCAAAACATTTCTGGGGATGTATGGAATTTTTGCCTCATATAAGCAATGATTATTGTGTAATATTCGGGTGTGATTTCCTATATTGACATCCCACTTCAAGCGACCTGAACAGCGTATATTGGAACTTGATGGGACGTTCTTCAGCTGGGGGACTGCTATCAGAATCACACTGCATCAAGGTTTGTCTCCTGCGAAAGAAGAACCAATTAGGAACTGTGGAAGTCCGCTAAGCGTTAATTCACACGATCAAATACCAGAAGGTACAGGAAAATTACTACGACTGATGGTGGCAACCAATTTCAAATGGTTCAAATGGCTCTAAGCACTATGGGACTTAACATCTAGACTCTGGAAATTGAAATAAGAACACCGTAAATTCATTGTCCCAGGAAGGGAAACTTTATTGACACATTCCTGGGGTCAGATACATCACATGATCACACTGACAGAACCACAGGCACATAGGCACAGGCAACAGAGCATGCACAATGTCGGCACTAGTACAGTGTATATCCACCTTTCGCAGCAATGCAGGCTGCTATTCTCCCATGGAGACGATCGTAGAGATGCTGGATGTAGTCCTGTGGAACGGCTTGCCATGCCATTTCCACCTGGCGCCTCAGTTGGACCAGCGTTCGTGCTGGACGTGCAGACCGCGTGAGACGACGCTTCATTCAGTCCCAAACATGCTCAATGGGGGACAGATCCGGAGATCTTGCTGGCCAGGGTAGTTGACTTACACCTTCTAGAGCACGTTGGGTGGCACGGGATACATGCGGACGTGCATTGTGCTGTTGGAACAGCAAGTTCCATTGCCAGTCTAGGAATGGTAGAACGATGGGTTCGATGACGGTTTGGATGTACCGTGCACTATTCAATGTCCCCTCGACGATCACCAGTGGTGTACGGCCAGTGTAGGAGATCGCTCCCCACACCATGATGCCGGGTGTTGGCCCTGTGTGCCTCGGTCGTATGCAGTCCTGATTGTGGCGCTCACCTGCACGGCGCCAAACACGCATACGACCATCATTGGCACCAAGGCAGAAGCGACTCTCATCGCTGAAGACGACACGTCTCCATTCGTCCCTCCATTCACGCCTGTCGCGACACCACTGGAGGTGGGCTGCACGATGTTGGGGCGTGAGCGGAAGACGGCCTAACGGTGTGCGGGACCGTAGCCCAGCTTCATGGAGACGGTTGCGAATGGTCCTCGCCGATACCCTAGGAGCAACAGTGTCCCTAATTTGCTGGGAAGTGGCGGTGCGGTCCCCTACGGCACTGCGTAGGATCCTACGGTCTTGGCGTGCATCCGTGCGTCGCTGCGGTCCGGTTCCAGGTCGACGGGCACGTGCACCTTCCTCCGACCACTGGCGACAACATCGATGTACTGTGGAGACCTCACGCCCCACGTGTTGAGCAATTCGGCGGTACGTCCACCCGGCCTCCCGCATGCCCACTATACGCCCTCGCTCAAAGTCCGTCAACTGCACATACGGTTCACGTCCACGCTGTCGCGGCATGCTACCAGTGTTAAAGACTGCGATGGAGCTCCGTATGCCACGGCAAACTGGCTGACACTGACGGCGGCGGTGCACAAATGCTGCGCAGCTAGCGCCATTCGACGGCCAACACCGCGGTTCCTGGTGTGTCCGCTGTGCCGTGCGTGTGATCATTGCTTGTACAGCCCTCTCGCAGTGTCCGGAGCAAGTATGGTGGGTCTGACACACCGGTGTCAATGTGTTCTTTTTTCCATTTCCAGGAGTGTAGGTCATCAGTCCCCTAGACTTAGAACTACTTAAACCTAACTAACCTAAGGACATCACACACATCCATGCCTGTGGCAGGATTCGAACCTGCGACCATAGCAGCAGCGCGGTTCCTGACTGAAGCACCTAGAACTGCTCGGCCACATCGGCCGGCGGCAACCAGTTTGCCAGGAAAGGTTTTATGTGTTGTTGAGTCACTGAAAGTTAGATGAGCATAATGGTTTCTACACGTTGGTGTTGTAAGCACACAGGAGATAGACACTGAGCAGGAAATGTCTGCCAGAATTGATAATTTTGGGCTGGAACATACGTATTTGTGTAAAGGGTTGATGGTGACAAATTTGAAAATTTTGGGAGGAAGATGATTTGGTTAAAGTAAATTCGGATCCCGAGCATAAGTAAGCCACCAGTTTAGCTGCATTATAGGAAAAAAGTATATCTCTTGGAGTGAACGGAAAAATTGGCATTGGAGGTGTTGTTATTAGAAACTGAGGAATTGTTTAATCCTCGTGGGTTTTTACCAGCAACACCAGTGGTACTGCACAGAATCCCAACTCGGAATGAGACACCAGCATACCGTAAACCATACTGCATACCTCATCACCTACAACTGGTGACGGAGGAATTTATTAATCAATAGTCATAGGATGGTATTATTAAGGGAAGTACCAGTCTTTGGGGAACACCTGTGGTTGTCATTGCCAAAAAGACTAAGGATGGCACAACAGCATAATGGTTTCGTTGGAATTACAGATATCTTGATAGTTGCAGAATTACAAACACTTATCCAATTAAAAAAAAATATAAAGGAAACTTAAGGTAATTTAGGACAGCACAGGTATTCTTCCACCATCAGTCTGCAAAGTGGCCATCACCAGTTAGAAGAAGCACCGGAGGCCCAGCAAAAAATGACATTTAAGGTTCCCTCAGGACACCAGCAGTATCGTCATATACCACTTACGCCAAAGAATTTGCTAGCCACATTTCAGCGTTTGTTGTGAAACAATGGTAATGGACTGACGTCACATTAAATCAGCCGATGTCGAGGAAATTACCTTAGGGAATGAGGAAGGAGAACTTTGGACAAAAAGTAACTGACATCAGTCTGCAAAGTGGCCATCACCAGTTAGAAGAAGCACCGGAGGCCCAGCAAAAAATGACATTTAAGGTTCCCTCAGGACACCAGCAGTATCGTCATATACCACTTACGCCAAAGAATTTGCTAGCCACATTTCAGCGTTTGTTGTGAAACAATGGTAATGGACTGACGTCACATTAAATCAGCCGATGTCGAGGAAATTACCTTAGGGAATGAGGAAGGAGAACTTTGGACAAAAAGTAACTGACATTGACTGAAGTAAATATGATTAAAATGCAAACTAGCAACAGCAAGCAAGCGTTTCTAAGAAAGGGAAGTTCGTTAACATCTAAAATAAATTTATGTATTGGAAATTGTTTTCTGAAAGTATTTGTCTGGAGCGTAGTCTTGTATGGAAGTGAAACGTGGACTATAAACATAACATATGAGAGGAGAAGAGGAAATTTTGAAATGTGAATAATATTATTATATCATTATCAACATCATCAATAACGACATCGTATAAGCAGTAGATCTGAAGCAGAAACCTGTAACATCGTCTGGCCGCACCTTTATATGCTTTTGTCGAATTCGGTGGTTCCCGGTTTATTGACACTGTAGGATATAGCAAACAAAAGCAATCGAGGACGAAAATGTCCCCATTTCCCTCGGTACTCCAACTTACTCAAAAAAAGAAAAAGTGTAATGGTCCACTCAAGCAAATGCTTTTGTTGAATGAAACACGGTAACTATGTTTGCAACAGCGTCACATCTTGATGCAGCTTTCCTGAAACCAATCTCCTAGCCTGACAAAATATGTCTACCGAGGTTGCTGTTCTTTTATTTACTATGAATAAGAGGAATGTAGATGGTGAAACAGGTGCTGGCAGATAGTCCCTCAGCTTGGCGGTCAGTGAGCTAACACCTCCCTCTGAAGGGTAGCCATAAGGCATTTTACAAACCTACAGTCGATGAACCACTGCAGAGAGGTTTGGGGTTTAACGCAGCTCATTCATTACCGAGTGATAATCAGGAACCATACACCATTTCCACTTTTTTTCCCTCCTTCATTCCGGTTCCGGTCAAAATTTGGGGATGAAAACTATTTCGACGCGGCTACCTCCGATTATCGTGGGATCGTAGTTTCCCAAACAGACCGCCATGACAAAAAAAAAAAAAAAAAAAATGTAGATGTTTCTAGAGGTTTCCAATTCACTCAGTTTTTCTTGTTATAACAGTGGATATGGAGTACGTGAAATGATTACATTTACAGATCAATAGCACAAGTGGATCTGAGGTACCAGGTATCGACCCTTGCTGAAACACTCATGTTAGAACAGGGTGTAGCCTCTACGTGCGGCAGTGCAGGCACTGACTCTTGCATCCAGTCGATCGTATAGATGGCGAATACTCTGTCCTGAGATGCGTTGTACCACACGAACTCGACCTATTCACGTCGTTCTGTAAAAGTTATTGGTTGACAGGTTGCACGAGTCACTTCTCGTCCAATCATATGCTCAACTGGAGTATCAGTGCATATGGAATACATGAAATGATTACATTTACAGATCAATAGCACACGTGGATCTGAGGTACCAGGTACCGACCCTTGCTGAAACACTCATGTTAGAACAGGGTGTAGCCTCTACGTGCGGCAGTGCAGGCACTGACTCTTGCATCCAGTCGATCGTATAGATGGCGAATACTCTGTCCTGAGATGCGTTGTACCACACGAACTCGACCTATTCACGTCGTTCTGTAAAAGTTATTGGTTGACAGGTTGCACGAGTCACTTATCGTCCAATCATATGCTCAACTGGAGTATCAGTGCATATGGAGTACATGAAATGATTACATTTACAGATCAATAGCACACGTGGATCTGAGGTACCAGGTACCGACCCTTGCTGAAACACTCATGTTAGAACAGGGTGTAGCCTCTACGTGCGGCAGTGCAGGCACTGACTCTTGCATCCAGTCGATCGTATAGATGGCGAATACTCTGTCCTGAGATGCGTTGTACCACACGAACTCGACCTATTCACGTCGTTCTGTAAAAGTTATTGGTTGACAGGTTGCACGAGTCACTTCTCGTCCAATCATATGCTCAACTGGAGTATCTGTGCATATGGAGTACATGAAATGATTACATTTACAGATCAATAGCACAAGCGGATCTGAGGTACCAGGTACTGACCCTTGCTGAAACACTCATGTTAGAACAGGGTGTAGCCTCTACGTGCGGCAATGCAAGGCACTGACTCTTGCATCCAGTCGATCGTATAGATGGCGAATACTCTGTCCTGAGATGTGTTGTACCACACGAACTCGACCTATTCACGACGTTCTGTAAAAGTTATTGCTTGACAGGTTGCACGAGTCACTTATCGTCCAATCATATGCTCAACTGGAGTATCAGTGCATATGGAGTACATGAAATGGTTACATTTACAGATCAATAGCACCAGCGGATCTGAGGTACCAGGTACCGACCCTTGCTGAAACACTCGTGTTAGAACAGGGTGTAGCCTCTACGTGCGGCAGTGCAGGCACTGACTCTTGCATCCAGTCGATCGTATAGATGGCGAATACTCTGTCCTGAGATGCGTTGTACCACACGAACTCGACCTATTCACGTCGTTCTGTAAAAGTTATTGGTTGACAGGTTGCACGAGTCACTTCTCGTCCAATCATATGCTCAACTGGAGTATCTGTGCATATGGAGTACATGAAATGATTACATTTACAGATCAATAGCACAAGCGGATCTGAGGTACCAGGTACTGACCCTTGCTGAAACACTCATGTTAGAACAGGGTGTAGCCTCTACGTGCGGCAATGCAAGGCACTGACTCTTGCATCCAGTCGATCGTATAGATGGCGAATACTCTGTCCTGAGATGTGTTGTACCACACGAACTCGACCTATTCACGACGTTCTGTAAAAGTTATTGCTTGACAGGTTGCACGAGTCACTTATCGTCCAATCATATGCTCAACTGGAGTATCAGTGCATATGGAGTACATGAAATGGTTACATTTACAGATCAATAGCACCAGCGGATCTGAGGTACCAGGTACCGACCCTTGCTGAAACACTCGTGTTAGAACAGGGTGTAGCCTCTACGTGCAGGAATGCAGGCACTGACTCTTGCATCCAGTCGATCGTATAGATGGCGAATACTCTGTCCTGAGATGTGTTGTACCACACGAACTCGACCTATTCACGACGTTCTGTAAAAGTTATTGCTTGACAGGTTCCACGAGTCACTTATCGTCCAATCATATGCTCAACTGGAGTATCAGTGCATATGGAGTACATGAAATGGTTACATTTACAGATCAATAGCACAAGCGGATCTGAGGTACCAGGTACCGACCCTTGCTGAAACACTCGTGTTAGAATAGGGTGTAGCCTCTACGTGCGGCAATGCAGGCACTGACTCTTGCATCCAGTCGATCGTATAGATGGCGAATACTCTGTCCTGCGATGTGTTGTACCACACGAACTCGACCTATTCACGTAGTTCTGTAAAAGTTATTGCTTGACAGGTTGCACGAGTCACTTCTCGTCCAATCATATGCTCAACTGGAGTATCAGTGCATATGGAGTACATGAAATGGTTACATTTACAGATCAATAGCACAAGCGGATCTGAGGTACCAGGTACCGACCCTTGCTGAAACACTCGTGTTAGAACAGGGTGTAGCCTCTACGTGCGGCAATGCAGGCACTGACTCTTGCATCCAGTCGATCGTATAGATGGCGAATACTCTGTCCTGAGATGTGTTGTACCACACGAACTCGACCTATTCACGACGTTCTGTAAAAGTTATTGCTTGACAGGTTGCACGAGTCACTTCTCGTCCAATCATATGCTCAACTGGAGTATCAGTGCATATGGAGTACATGAAATGGTTACATTTACAGATCAATAGCACAAGCGGATCTGAGGTACCAGGTACTGACCCTTGCTGAAACATTCGTGTTAGAACAGGGTGTAGCCTCTACGTGCAGCAATGCAGACACTGACTCTTGCATCCAGTCGATCGTATAGATGGCGAATACTCTGTCCTGAGATGTGTTGTACCACACGAACTCTACCTATTCACGACGTTCTGTAAAAGTTATTGCTTGACAGGTTGCACGAGTCACTTATCGTCCAATCATATGCTCAACTGGAGTATCAGTGCATATGGAGTACATGAAATGGTTACATTTACAGATCAATAGCACAAGCGGATCTGAGGTACCAGGTACCGACCCTTGCTGAAACACTCGTGTTAGAACAGGGTGTAGCCTCTACGTGCGGCAGTGCAGGCACTGACTCTTGCATCCAGTCGATCGTATAGATGGCGAATACTCTGTCCTGAGATGCGTTGTACCACACGAACTCGACCTATTCACGTCGTTCTGTAAAAGTTATTGGTTGACAGGTTGCACGAGTCACTTCTCGTCCAATCATATGCTCAACTGGAGTATCTGTGCATATGGAGTACATGAAATGATTACATTTACAGATCAATAGCACAAGCGGATCTGAGGTACCAGGTACTGACCCTTGCTGAAACACTCATGTTAGAACAGGGTGTAGCCTCTACGTGCGGCAATGCAAGGCACTGACTCTTGCATCCAGTCGATCGTATAGATGGCGAATACTCTGTCCTGAGATGTGTTGTACCACACGAACTCGACCTATTCACGACGTTCTGTAAAAGTTATTGCTTGACAGGTTGCACGAGTCACTTATCGTCCAATCATATGCTCAACTGGAGTATCAGTGCATATGGAGTACATGAAATGGTTACATTTACAGATCAATAGCACCAGCGGATCTGAGGTACCAGGTACCGACCCTTGCTGAAACACTCGTGTTAGAACAGGGTGTAGCCTCTACGTGCAGGAATGCAGGCACTGACTCTTGCATCCAGTCGATCGTATAGATGGCGAATACTCTGTCCTGAGATGTGTTGTACCACACGAACTCGACCTATTCACGACGTTCTGTAAAAGTTATTGCTTGACAGGTTCCACGAGTCACTTATCGTCCAATCATATGCTCAACTGGAGTATCAGTGCATATGGAGTACATGAAATGGTTACATTTACAGATCAATAGCACAAGCGGATCTGAGGTACCAGGTACCGACCCTTGCTGAAACACTCGTGTTAGAACAGGGTGTAGCCTCTACGTGCGGCAATGCAGGCACTGACTCTTGCATCCAGTCGATCGTATAGATGGCGAATACTCTGTCCTGCGATGTGTTGTACCACACGAACTCGACCTATTCACGTAGTTCTGTAAAAGTTATTGCTTGACAGGTTGCACGAGTCACTTCTCGTCCAATCATATGCTCAACTGGAGTATCAGTGCATATGGAGTACATGAAATGGTTACATTTACAGATCAATAGCACAAGCGGATCTGAGGTACCAGGTACCGACCCTTGCTGAAACACTCGTGTTAGAACAGGGTGTAGCCTCTACGTGCGGCAATGCAGGCACTGACTCTTGCATCCAGTCGATCGTATAGATGGCGAATACTCTGTCCTGAGATGTGTTGTACCACACGAACTCGACCTATTCACGACGTTCTGTAAAAGTTATTGGTTGACAGGTTGCACGAGTCACTTATCGTCCAATCATATGCTCAACTGGAGTATCAGTGCATATGGAGTACATGAAATGGTTACATTTACAGATCAATAGCACAAGCGGATCTGAGGTACCAGGTACTGACCCTTGCTGAAACACTCGTGTTAGAACAGGGTGTAGCCTCTACGTGCAGCAATGCAGACACTGACTCTTGCATCCAGTCGATCGTATAGATGGCGAATACTCTGTCCTGAGATGTGTTGTACCACACGAACTCGACCTATTCACGACGTTCTGTAAAAGTTATTGCTTGACAGGTTGCACGAGTCACTTCTCGTCCAATCATATGCTCAACTGGAGTATCAGTGCATATGGAGTACATGAAATGGTTACATTTACAGATCAATAGCACAAGCGGATCTGAGGTACCAGGTACTGACCCTTGCTGAAACATTCGTGTTAGAACAGGGTGTAGCCTCTACGTGCAGCAATGCAGACACTGACTCTTGCATCCAGTCGATCGTATAGATGGCGAATACTCTGTCCTGAGATGTGTTGTACCACACGAACTCGACCTATTCACGACGTTCTGTAAAAGTTATTGCTTGACAGGTTGCACGAGTCACTTATCGTCCAATCATATGCTCAACTGGAGTATCAGTGCATATGGAGTACATGAAATGGTTACATTTACAGATCAATAGCACAAGCGGATCTGAGGTACCAGGTACCGACCCTTGCTGAAACACTCGTGTTAGAACAGGGTGTAGCCTCTACGTGCAGCAATGCAGGCACTGACTCTTGCATCCAGTCGATCGTATAGATGGCGAATACTCTGTCCTGAGATGTGTTGTACCACACGAACTCGACCTATTCACGACGTTCTGTAAAAGTTATTGCTTGACAGGTTGCACGAGTCACTTATCGTCCAATCATATGCTCAACTGGAGTATCAGTGCATATGGAGTACATGAAATGGTTACATTTACGGATCAATAGCACAAGCGGATCTGAGGTACCAGGTACCGACCCTTGCTGAAACACTCGTGTTAGAACAGGGTGTAGCCTCTACGTGCGGCAATGCAGGCACTGACTCTTGCATCCAGTCGATCATATAGATGGCGAATACTCTGTCCTGAGATGTGTTGTACCACACGAACTCGACCTATTCACGTAGTTCTGTAAAAGTTATTGCTTGACAGGTTGCACGAGTCACTTCTCGTCCAATCATATGCTCAACTGGAGTATCAGTGCATATGGAGTACATGAAATGGTTACATTTACAGATCAATAGCACCAGCGGATCTGAGGTACCAGGTACCGACCCTTGCTGAAACACTCGTGTTAGAACAGGGTGTAGCCTCTACGTGCGGCAATGCAGGCACTGACTCTTGCATCCAGTTGATCGTATAGATGGCGAATACTCTGTCCTGAGATGTGTTGTACCACACGAACTCGACCTATTCACGTAGTTCTGTAAAAGTTATTGGTTGACAGGTTGCACGAGTCACTTCTCGTCCAATCATATGCTCAACTGGAGTATCTGTGCATATGGAGTACATGAAATGATTACATTTACAGATCAATAGCACAAGCGGATCTGAGGTACCAGGTACCAACCCTTGCTGAAACACTCGTGTTAGAACAGGGTGTAGCCTCTACGTGCGGCAATGCAGGCACTGACTCTTGCATCCAGTCGATCGTATAGATGGCGAATACTCTGTCCTGAGATGTGTTGTACCACACGAACTCGACCTATTCACGACGTTCTGTAAAAGTTATTGCTTGACAGGTTGCACGAGTCACTTCTCGTCCAATCATATGCTCAACTGGAGTATCAGTGCATATGGAGTACATGAAATGGTTACATTTACAGATCAATAGCACAAGCGGATCTGAGGTACCAGGTACCGACCCTTGCTGAAACACTCGTGTTAGAACAGGGTGTAGCCTCTACGTGCGGCAATGCAGGCACTGACTCTTGCATCCAGTCGATCGTATAGATGGCGAATACTCTGTCCTGAGATGTGTTGTACCACACGAACTCGACCTATTCACGACGTTCTGTAAAAGTTATTGCTTGACAGGTTGCACGAGTCACTTATCGTCCAATCATATGCTCAACTGGAGTATCAGTGCATATGGAGTACATGAAATGGTTACATTTACAGATCAATAGCACAAGCGGATCTGAGGTACCAGGTACCGACCCTTGCTGAAACACTCGTGTCAGAACAGGGTGTAGCCTCTACGTGCGGCAATGCAGGCACTGACTCTTGCATCCAGTCGATCGTATAGATGGCGAATACTCTGTCCTGAGATGTGTTGTACCACACGAACTCGACCTATTCACGTAGTTCTGTAAAAGTTATTGCTTGACAGGTTGCACGAGTCACTTCTCGTCCAATCATATGCTCAACTGGAGTATCAGTGCATATGGAGTACATGAAATGGTTACATTTACAGATCAATAGCACCAGCGGATCTGAGGTACCAGGTACCGACCCTTGCTGAAACACTCGTGTTAGAACAGGGTGTAGCCTCTACGTGCGGCAATGCAGGCACTGACTCTTGCATCCAGTCGATCGTATAGATGGCGAATACTCTGTCCTGAGATGTGTTGTACCACACGAACTCGACCTATTCACGTAGTTCTGTAAAAGTTATTGGTTGACAGGTTGCACGAGTCACTTCTCGTCCAATCATATGCTCAACTGGAGTATCTGTGCATATGGAGTACATGAAATGATTACATTTACAGATCAATAGCACAAGCGGATCTGAGGTACCAGGTACCAACCCTTGCTGAAACACTCGTGTTAGAACAGGGTGTAGCCTCTACGTGCGGCAATGCAGGCACTGACTCTTGCATCCAGTCGATCGTATAGATGGCGAATACTCTGTCCTGAGATGTGTTGTACCACACGAACTCGACCTATTCACGACGTTCTGTAAAAGTTATTGCTTGACAGGTTGCACGAGTCACTTCTCGTCCAATCATATGCTCAACTGGAGTATCAGTGCATATGGAGTACATGAAATGGTTACATTTACAGATCAATAGCACAAGCGGATTTGAGGTACCAGGTACCGACCCTTGCTGAAACACTCATGTTAGAACAGGGTGTAGCCTCTACGTGCAGGAATGCAGGCACTGACTCTTGCATCCAGTCGATCGTATAGATGGCGAATACTCTGTCCTGAGATGTGTTGTACCACACGAACTCGACCTATTCACGACGTTCTGTAAAAGTTATTGGTTGACAGGTTCCACGAGTCACTTATCGTCCAATCATATGCTCATCTGTAGTATCAGTGCATATGGAGTACATGAAATGGTTACATTTACAGATCAATAGCACAAGCGGATCTGAGGTACCAGGTACCGACCCTTGCTCAAACACTCGTGTTAGAACAGGGTGTAGCCTCTACGTGCGGCAATGCAGGCACTGACTCTTGCATCCAGTCGATCGTATAGATGGCGAATACTCTGTCCTGAGATGTGTTGTACCACACGAACTCGACCTATTCACGACGTTCTGTAAAAGTTATTGGTTGACAGGTTGCACGAGTCACTTATCGTCCAATCATATGCTCAACTGGAGTATCAGTGCATATGGAGTACATGAAATGATTACATTTACAGATCAATAGCACAAGCGGATCTGAGGTACCAGGTACCGACCCTTGCTGAAACACTCGTGTTAGAACAGGGCGTAGCCTCTACGTGCGGCAATGCAGGCACTGACTCTTGCATCCAGTCGATCGTATAGATGGCGAATACTCTGTCCTGAGATGTGTTGTACCACACGAACTCGACCTATTCACGACGTTCTGTAAAAGTTATTGCTTGACAGGTTGCACGAGTCACTTATCGTCCAATCATATGCTCAACTGGAGTATCAGTGCATATGGAGTACATGAAATGGTTACATTTACAGATCAATAGCACAAGCGGATCTGAGGTACCAGGTACCGACCCTTGCTGAAACACTCGTGTTAGAACAGGGTGTAGCCTCTACGTGCGGCAATGCAGGCACTGTCTCTTGCATCCAGTCGATCGTATAGATGGCGAATACTCTGTCCTGAGATGTGTTGTACCACACGAACTCGACCTATTCACGTAGTTCTGTAAAAGTTATTGCTTGACGGGTTGCACGAGTCACTTCTCGTCCAATCATATGCTCAACTGGAGTATCAGTGCATATGGAGTACATGAAATGGTTACATTTACAGATCAATAGCACCAGCGGATCTGAGGTACCAGGTACCGACCCTTGCTGAAACACTCGTGTTAGAACAGGGGGTAGCCTCTACGTGCGGCAATGCAGGCACTGACTCTTGCATCCAGTCGATCGTATAGATGGCGAATACTCTGTCCTGAGATGTGTTGTACCACACGAACTCGACCTATTCACGTAGTTCTGTAAAAGTTATTGGTTGACAGGTTGCACGAGTCACTTCTCGTCCAATCATATGCTCAACTGGAGTATCTGTGCATATGGAGTACATGAAATGATTACATTTACAGATCAATAGCACAAGCGGATCTGAGGTACCAGGTACCAACCCTTGCTGAAACACTCGTGTTAGAACAGGGTGTAGCCTCTACGTGCGGCAATGCAGGCACTGACTCTTGCATCCAGTCGATCGTATAGATGGCGAATACTCTGTCCTGAGATGTGTTGTACCACACGAACTCGACCTATTCACGTAGTTCTGTAAAAGTTATTGCTTGACAGGTTGCACGAGTCACTTCTCGTCCAATCATATGCTCAACTGGAGTATCAGTGCATATGGAGTACATGAAATGGTTACATTTACAGATCAATAACACCAGCAGATCTGAGGTACCAGGTACCGACCCTTGCTGAAACACTCGTGTTAGAACAGGGTGTAGCCTCTACGTGCGGCAATGCAGGCACTGACTCTTGCATCCAGTCGATCGTATAGATGGCGAATACTCTGTCCTGAGATGTGTTGTACCACACGAACTCGACCTATTCACGTAGTTCTGTAAAAGTTATTGCTTGACAGGTTGCACGAGTCACTTCTCGTCCAATCATATGCTCAACTGGAGTATCTGTGCATATGGAGTACATGAAATGATTACATTTACAGATCAATAGCACAAGCGGATCTGAGGTACCAGGTACCAACCCTTGCTGAAACACTCGTGTTAGAACAGGGTGTAGCCTCTACGTGCGGCAATGCAGGCACTGACTCTTGCATCCAGTCGATCGTATAGATGGCGAATACTCTGTCCTGAGATGTGTTGTACCACACGAACTCGACCTATTCACGTAGTTCTGTAAAAGTTATTGCTTGACAGGTTGCACGAGTCACTTCTCGTCCAATCATATGCTCAACTGGAGTATCAGTGCATATGGAGTACATGAAATGGTTACATTTACAGATCAATAACACCAGCAGATCTGAGGTACCAGGTACCGACCCTTGCTGAAACACTCGTGTTAGAACAGGGTGTAGCCTCTACGTGCGGCAATGCAGGCACTGACTCTTGCATCCAGTCGATCGTATAGATGGCGAATACTCTGTCCTGAGATGTGTTGTACCACACGAACTCGACCTATTCACGTAGTTCTGTAAAAGTTATTGCTTGACAGGTTGCACGAGTCACTTCTCGTCCAATCATATGCTCAACTGGAGTATCTGTGCATATGGAGTACATGAAATGATTACATTTACAGATCAATAGCACAAGCGGATCTGAGGTACCAGGTACTGACCCTTGCTGAAACACTCATGTTAGAACAGGGTGTAGCCTCTACGTGCAGCAATGCAGACACTGACTCTTGCATCCAGTCGATCGTATAGATGGCGAATACTCTGTCCTGAGATGTGTTGTACCACACGAACTCGACCTATTCACGACGTTCTGTAAAAGTTATTGGTTGACAGGTTGCACGAGTCACTTATCGTCCAATCATATGCTCAACTGGAGTATCAGTGCATATGGAGTACATGAAATGGTTACATTTACAGATCAATAGCACAAGCGGATCTGAGGTACCAGGTACCGACCCTTGCTGAAACACTCATGTTAGAACAGGGTGTAGCCTCTACGTGCGGCAATGCAGGCACTGACTCTTGCATCCAGTCGATCGTATAGATGGCGAATACTCTGTCCTGAGATGTGTTGTACCACACGAACTCGACCTATTCACGTAGTTCTGTAAAAGTTATTGCTTGACAGGTTGCACGAGTCACTTCTCGTCCAATCATATGCTCAACTGGAGTATCTGTGCATATGGAGTACATGAAATGATTACATTTACAGATCAATAGCACAAGCGGATCTGAGGTACCAGGTACTGACCCTTGCTGAAACACTCATGTTAGAACAGGGTGTAGCCTCTACGTGCAGCAATGCAGACACTGACTCTTGCATCCAGTCGATCGTATAGATGGCGAATACTCTGTCCTGAGATGTGTTGTACCACACGAACTCGACCTATTCACGACGTTCTGTAAAAGTTATTGCTTGACAGGTTGCACGAGTCACTTCTCGTCCAATCATATGCTCAACTGGAGTATCAGTGCATATGGAGTACATGAAATGGTTACATTTACAGATCAATAACACCAGCAGATCTGAGGTACCAGGTACCGACCCTTGCTGAAACACTCATGTTAGAACAGGGTGTAGCCTCTACGTGCGGCAATGCAGGCACTGACTCTTGCATCCAGTCGATCGTATAGATGGCGAATACTCTGTCCTGAGATGTGTTGTACCACACGAACTCGACCTATTCACGTAGTTCTGTAAAAGTTATTGCTTGACAGGTTGCACGAGTCACTTCTCGTCCAATCATATGCTCAACTGGAGTATCTGTGCATATGGAGTACATGAAATGGTTACATTTACAGATCAATAGCACAAGCGGATCTGAGGTACCAGGTACCGACCCTTGCTGAAACACTCATGTTAGAACAGGGTGTAGCCTCTACGTGCGGCAATGCAGGCACTGACTCTTGCATCCAGTCGATCGTATAGATGGCGAATACTCTGTCCTGAGATGTGTTGTACCACACGAACTCGACCTATTCACGTAGTTCTGTAAAAGTTATTGCTTGACAGGTTGCACGAGTCACTTCTCGTCCAATCATATGCTCAACTGGAGTATCAGTGCATATGGAGTACATGAAATGGTTACATTTACAGATCAATAACACCAGCAGATCTGAGGTACCAGGTACCGACCCTTGCTGAAACACTCATGTTAGAACAGGGTGTAGCCTCTACGTGCGGCAATGCAGGCACTGACTCTTGCATCCAGTCGATCGTATAGATGGCGAATACTCTGTCCTGAGATGTGTTGTACCACACGAACTCGACCTATTCACGTAGTTCTGTAAAAGTTATTGCTTGACAGGTTGCACGAGTCACTTCTCGTCCAATCATATGCTCAACTGGAGTATCTGTGCATATGGAGTACATGAAATGGTTACATTTACAGATCAATAGCACAAGCGGATCTGAGGTACCAGGTACCGACCCTTGCTGAAACACTCATGTTAGAACAGGGTGTAGCCTCTACGTGCGGCAATGCAGGCACTGACTCTTGCATCCAGTCGATCGTATAGATGGCGAATACTCTGTCCTGAGATGTGTTGTACCACACGAACTCGACCTATTCACGTAGTTCTGTAAAAGTTATTGCTTGACAGGTTGCACGAGTCACTTCTCGTCCAATCATATGCTCAACTGGAGTATCTGTGCATATGGAGTACATGAAATGATTACATTTACAGATCAATAGCACAAGCGGATCTGAGGTACCAGGTACTGACCCTTGCTGAAACACTCATGTTAGAACAGGGTGTAGCCTCTACGTGCAGCAATGCAGACACTGACTCTTGCATCCAGTCGATCGTATAGATGGCGAATACTCTGTCCTGAGATGTGTTGTACCACACGAACTCGACCTATTCACGACGTTCTGTAAAAGTTATTGGTTGACAGGTTGCACGAGTCACTTATCGTCCAATCATATGCTCAACTGGAGTATCAGTGCATATGGAGTACATGAAATGATTACATTTACAGATCAATAGCACAAGCGGATCTGAGGTACCAGGTACCGACCCTTGCTGAAACACTCATGTTAGAACAGGGTGTAGCCTCTACGTGCGGCAATGCAGGCACTGACTCTTGCATCCAGTCGATCGTATAGATGGCGAATACTCTGTCCTGAGATGTGTTGTACCACACGAACTCGACCTATTCACGTAGTTCTGTAAAAGTTATTGCTTGACAGGTTGCACGAGTCACTTCTCGTCCAATCATATGCTCAACTGGAGTATCTGTGCATATGGAGTACATGAAATGATTACATTTACAGATCAATAGCACAAGCGGATCTGAGGTACCAGGTACTGACCCTTGCTGAAACACTCATGTTAGAACAGGGTGTAGCCTCTACGTGCAGCAATGCAGACACTGACTCTTGCATCCAGTCGATCGTATAGATGGCGAATACTCTGTCCTGAGATGTGTTGTACCACACGAACTCGACCTATTCACGACGTTCTGTAAAAGTTATTGCTTGACAGGTTGCACGAGTCACTTCTCGTCCAATCATATGCTCAACTGGAGTATCAGTGCATATGGAGTACATGAAATGGTTACATTTACAGATCAATAACACCAGCAGATCTGAGGTACCAGGTACCGACCCTTGCTGAAACACTCATGTTAGAACAGGGTGTAGCCTCTACGTGCGGCAATGCAGGCACTGACTCTTGCATCCAGTCGATCGTATAGATGGCGAATACTCTGTCCTGAGATGTGTTGTACCACACGAACTCGACCTATTCACGTAGTTCTGTAAAAGTTATTGCTTGACAGGTTGCACGAGTCACTTCTCGTCCAAACATATGCTCAACTGGAGTATCTGTGCATATGGAGTACATGAAATGGTTACATTTACAGATCAATAGCACAAGCGGATCTGAGGTACCAGGTACCGACCCTTGCTGAAACACTCGTGTTAGAACAGGGTGTAGCCTCTACGTGCGGCAATGCAGGCACTGACTCTTGCATCCAGTCGATCGTATAGATGGCGAATACTCTGTCCTGAGATGTGTTGTACCACACGAACTCGACCTATTCACGTAGTTCTGTAAAAGTTATTGCTTGACAGGTTGCACGAGTCACTTCTCGTCCAATCATATGCTCAACTGGAGTATCAGTGCATATGGAGTACATGAAATGGTTACATTTACAGATCAATAACACCAGCAGATCTGAGGTACCAGGTACCGACCCTTGCTGAAACACTCATGTTAGAACAGGGTGTAGCCTCTACGTGCGGCAGTGCAGGCACTGACTCTTGCATCCAGTCGATCGTATAGATGGCGAATACTCTGTCCTGAGATGTGTTGTACCACACGAACTCGACCTATTCACGTAGTTCTGTAAAAGTTATTGCTTGACAGGTTGCACGAGTCACTTCTCGTCCAATCATATGCTCAACTGGAGTATCTGTGCATATGGAGTACATGAAATGATTACATTTACAGATCAATAGCACAAGCGGATCTGAGGTACCAGGTACTGACCCTTGCTGAAACACTCATGTTAGAACAGGGTGTAGCCTCTACGTGCAGCAATGCAGACACTGACTCTTGCATCCAGTCGATCGTATAGATGGCGAATACTCTGTCCTGAGATGTGTTGTACCACACGAACTCGACCTATTCACGACGTTCTGTAAAAGTTATTGCTTGACAGGTTGCACGAGTCACTTCTCGTCCAATCATATGCTCAACTGGAGTATCAGTGCATATGGAGTACATGAAATGGTTACATTTACAGATCAATAACACCAGCAGATCTGAGGTACCAGGTACCGACCCTTGCTGAAACACTCATGTTAGAACAGGGTGTAGCCTCTACGTGCGGCAATGCAGGCACTGACTCTTGCATCCAGTCGATCGTATAGATGGCGAATACTCTGTCCTGAGATGTGTTGTACCACACGAACTCGACCTATTCACGTAGTTCTGTAAAAGTTATTGCTTGACAGGTTGCACGAGTCACTTCTCGTCCAATCATATGCTCAACTGGAGTATCAGTGCATATGGAGTACATGAAATGGTTACATTTACAGATCAATAACACCAGCAGATCTGAGGTACCAGGTACTGACCCTTGCTGAAACACTCATGTTAGAACAGGGTGTAGCCTCTACGTGCAGCAATGCAGACACTGACTCTTGCATCCAGTCGATCGTATAGATGGCGAATACTCTGTCCTGAGATGTGTTGTACCACACGAACTCGACCTATTCACGACGTTCTGTAAAAGTTATTGCTTGACAGGTTGCACGAGTCACTTCTCGTCCAATCATATGCTCAACTGGAGTATCAGTGCATATGGAGTACATGAAATGGTTACATTTACAGATCAATAACACCAGCAGATCTGAGGTACCAGGTACCGACCCTTGCTGAAACACTCATGTTAGAACAGGGTGTAGCCTCTACGTGCGGCAATGCAGGCACTGACTCTTGCATCCAGTCGATCGTATAGATGGCGAATACTCTGTCCTGAGATGTGTTGTACCACACGAACTCGACCTATTCACGTAGTTCTGTAAAAGTTATTGCTTGACAGGTTGCACGAGTCACTTCTCGTCCAATCATATGCTCAACTGGAGTATCAGTGCATATGGAGTACATGAAATGGTTACATTTACAGATCAATAGCACAAGCGGATCTGAGGTACCAGGTACCGACCCTTGCTGAAACACTCATGTTAGAACAGGGTGTAGCCTCTACGTGCGGCAATGCAGGCACTGACTCTTGCATCCAGTCGATCGTATAGATGGCGAATACTCTGTCCTGAGATGTGTTGTACCACACGAACTCGACCTATTCACGTAGTTCTGTAAAAGTTATTGCTTGACAGGTTGCACGAGTCACTTCTCGTCCAATCATATGCTCAACTGGAGTATCTGTGCATATGGAGTACATGAAATGATTACATTTACAGATCAATAGCACAAGCGGATCTGAGGTACCAGGTACTGACCCTTGCTGAAACACTCATGTTAGAACAGGGTGTAGCCTCTACGTGCAGCAATGCAGACACTGACTCTTGCATCCAGTCGATCGTATAGATGGCGAATACTCTGTCCTGAGATGTGTTGTACCACACGAACTCGACCTATTCACGACGTTCTGTAAAAGTTATTGGTTGACAGGTTGCACGAGTCACTTATCGTCCAATCATATGCTCAACTGGAGTATCAGTGCATATGGAGTACATGAAATGGTTACATTTACGGATCAATAGCACAAGCGGATCTGAGGTACCAGGTACCGACCCTTGCTGAAACACTCATGTTAGAACAGGGTGTAGCCTCTACGTGCGGCAATGCAGGCACTGACTCTTGCATCCAGTCGATCGTATAGATGGCGAATACTCTGTCCTGAGATGTGTTGTACCACACGAACTCGACCTATTCACGTAGTTCTGTAAAAGTTATTGCTTGACAGGTTGCACGAGTCACTTCTCGTCCAATCATATGCTCAACTGGAGTATCTGTGCATATGGAGTACATGAAATGATTACATTTACAGATCAATAGCACAAGCGGATCTGAGGTACCAGGTACTGACCCTTGCTGAAACACTCATGTTAGAACAGGGTGTAGCCTCTACGTGCAGCAATGCAGACACTGACTCTTGCATCCAGTCGATCGTATAGATGGCGAATACTCTGTCCTGAGATGTGTTGTACCACACGAACTCGACCTATTCACGTAGTTCTGTAAAAGTTATTGCTTGACAGGTTGCACGAGTCACTTCTCGTCCAATCATATGCTCAACTGGAGTATCAGTGCATATGGAGTACATGAAATGGTTACATTTACAGATCAATAACACCAGCAGATCTGAGGTACCAGGTACCGACCCTTGCTGAAACACTCGTGTTAGAACAGGGTGTAGCCTCTACGTGCGGCAATGCAGGCACTGACTCTTGCATCCAGTCGATCGTATAGATGGCGAATACTCTGTCCTGAGATGTGTTGTACCACACGAACTCGACCTATTCACGTAGTTCTGTAAAAGTTATTGCTTGACAGGTTGCACGAGTCACTTCTCGTCCAATCATATGCTCAACTGGAGTATCTGTGCATATGGAGTACATGAAATGATTACATTTACAGATCAATAGCACAAGCGGATCTGAGGTACCAGGTACTGACCCTTGCTGAATCACTCATGTTAGAACAGGGTGTAGCCTCTACGTGCAGCAATGCAGACACTGACTCTTGCATCCAGTCGATCGTATAGATGGCGAATACTCTGTCCTGAGATGTGTTGTACCACACGAACTCGACCTATTCACGACGTTCTGTAAAAGTTATTGGTTGACAGGTTGCACGAGTCACTTATCGTCCAATCATATGCTCAACTGGAGTATCAGTGCATATGGAGTACATGAAATGGTTACATTTACAGATCAATAGCACAAGCGGATCTGAGGTACCAGGTACCGACCCTTGCTGAAACACTCATGTTAGAACAGGGTGTAGCCTCTACGTGCGGCAATGCAGGCGCTGACTCTTGCATCCAGTCGATCGTATAGATGGCGAATACTCTGTCCTGAGATGCGTTGTACCACACGAACTCGACCTATTCACGTAGTTCTGTAAAAGTTATTGGTTGACAGGTTGCACGAGTCACTTCTCGTCCAATCATATGCTCGACTGGAGACAAGTCCGAAGATCATGTTGGCTAGGGAAGTTACTGCATGTCTTGCGCAACGCGTTGAGTTTCTCGGGAAGTGTGTGGGCGAGCATTATCCTATTGAAATAACACATCATCTCCCTGTTGCAAGAACGGCAAAAGAATGGGTTCAGCATTATGCACGTACCGAGCGCCGGTTAGCGTCACTTCCAGGAACACCAAAGGTGAACGAGAGATGTAGCTTATTGCATTCCAGATCATAAGGCTTGGGCTGAAGCCTGTGTCTGATGGACGAATGTTCTCTGCGAGACAGTGCTCACCAGGTCTACGCCGTACGCGCAAATGATCATCACTTGTGTGGAGGCAGAATCTGTTTTCATCGCTGCTGACCACGGCGCGCAATTCCAAGTGATTCTCTGAGGGCACCTGTCAAGCTGTGCACGTCGATGCTGTGGCGTGAGTGGAAGACAGGCTAGATGTGTGTGTGCCCACAGTTCCACTGTTGATAATCAGTTCGCAACAGCTCATGTTGACACGTCTGTGCTCCCAAGCCCTCTTACCTGTGAAGTGGTAGCTGTAGGATTTGCCACTGCTGCCCTTACAGTACGATGGTCCTGGTGAGCATCTTTATTGTGTGGGCTTGCAGAATCTCATCTACAGTTGTGAGAATGTTCACGTGACCACTGGTACCAGCATTGTTGAGCGATTGACCAGCACGTCCAACTTACGTAGCAATTCTCCGAAAGGTCCATCCCGCCACTCGGAAGGCCGCAATTTGACCCCTTTCAAACTCGCTGAGTTGGCTGTAGGAAGCACGAATGCGTCTTCGTGGCGTGGTTGCCTGCTTACTTCACACCTTTACACCACGCTGAGACTTCTGGCTGTGAGCATTCCTCATTAAAGGGTGGACAGAGATGGCGCTCCGGTAGTTGTTCCATTATCTATTGGCGGACGACGTCAAAACTATCATCAGCACATCTACCATGCACCAGGTGGCATATCGTAAATTAACCAAAATCGACATCGTCTTTCCAGGTGCACTAATTTTTCTGGCAGTGTATTACTACTACTACTACTACTACTACTACTACTAATAATAATAATAATTATAATAATAAAGTTTTAAACAAGGCTGCATAGTTCAGCGACCATTTACAAATTAAAGTTAAAGCAACTACAGCCCTCAGTCACATAATTTAAGTCTTTTGACCAGGTTTGAACACTACTAAGAGTGCCTTCAACAAAAATTAAATATTAAAATGTGCCTATAACAAAAGTACAAATTCATGTGAAAAATTTTTAATATAAAAGTGTAAGTACTGGCTAACAGTACAAGAAAGAAACCGTACCTACATGTCACGTATAAGATAAATATCAAGCGAGAAAGGCTTTAGTCATAAAAATTTAAAAAGAACACATGGGAGGCGAGCCGCTATGGACTGCTCATACGTATAAAGCCACAGGTCACAACGGACTGAGGCGCCCGTGTTAGCAACTGCGAGCAGGTGAACATTACACCAAGAGTGCCGTCTAGTAGCCGTAGATATAAGTAGACTGCTTAACATTTAAAATATAGACAGCTGAATGTTAAGATATACAGTGCTTAGTACATGAAATAACAGGCAAAGTGTTATTTGACAACAGCAGACATGGTAACTTTTTGTTTATGTAAAAGCATAGAAATACAGTTTGAAGACTGAAAACTGATTAACACTACAAAAAGAAACAGTACTTACACGTCACGTATAAAATAAATATTAAGCGAAAAAGCCTTAGTCACAATTTTTAAAGTAGAATGCGTGGAAAGCAAGCGACTACGGGGTGCTCGCAGTCGAGTTGCAGGTAGTATCAGACCGCGTTAACAACTGCGGGCAGGTGAACATTGCACCGAGAGTGCCATCTAGTAGCCGCAAGTAAAACCTGGCTACTAAACATTCAAATAGAGACAGACGAATATTAAGATAAACATTATTCAGTACCTGACGTAAAAGGCAATATTTTGTGTGACAGCAGCAGATGAGGTAATATTTTGTCTATATCAGAGGTTAGAAGTACAGTTTAAAGGGTGAAAACATCATTATGGAAAACACAAAAAGGGTTGAATGACACAGACTGTAAAAAACGATATAACATGAAATACAGCCAATACAAACCATTTAATAAACGGAAAATTATGTGTTGACTTAGATGGAAAAAAAAAACATTTCGGTAACTGCACGAGGAATCCCGAAATCAAATATCAAGTAATGGCTTTATACCGCTGAAGAAGTTTTTATTACACAAATGCAGCTGCTCATTGAGAATGAGGCTATCATTTCGAGATAGACGTTTAAAAAATTCTAATTCTTCGAGAATATCTACTGTAAGCCCTTTCTTCTCGGTGTGCAGACTGTTGATATTGTGAATAGCTTTAAGCAGAAATTTGGCTAAATCATGGTACGCGCTATTCATACTATCAGAAAAAAATTCTGCATGAAACTCTGAAAAAAATTATTCTTTTTCGAGAGAAATTATTCCATCCACAACAGTCACGCCTTAGTCTATAAAATAAAAGATTTAGAATGCAGTTCAGATACCAAGTTGTTTTCATTAGACATCAAAAATCTTTATACTAACGTTCCCGTACAAGAAGCGCCTACAATCGTAGAAAAGCGTTTACGTCATTTCAAAAACGATCTTTCAGATGAATAACTCACTGACTTCATGAATCTCACCACAGTCGTAGTCAAATACTACTACTTTGAATTTAATGAACAATTGTATCAGCAATCCGACGGTGTCGCTATGGGAAATCTGTTAGCTGGTATTCTTGCTGATATTTTCATTAGATCTCTAGAAGAAAAGTTTTTCTACTGTTTTTCAGCTATAGTACTAGGCATTCTCTCCTATTTCAGATACGTTGATGATATTTTAGTCGTCTACAAGGGACCTGCTGATGGCATTGACCGTATTTTCAATCTCTCTGGTCAGCAGCACAAGGTCGATGATATAAAATCAGTTCGTAGAAAAATTTTTCTGTTACTGATAAATCAGATATATGTACAGTATTTAACAATCATTTTCCGAGCATTGTTGGTGAATTAGATAAAAATTTAGTTTCTGCAGGGAATCATACAACTTTCTTGGCAAATGCCTTTCCGAGATTGGTGTATGAAATACTCCCCTGTGATACAGACAAATCACTGAAGACCAAGGACTCTAACCGGCCGGTGTGGCCGAGCTGTTCTAGGCGCTTCAGTCTGGAACCGCGCGACCGCTACGGTCGCAGGTTCGAATCCTGCCTCGGGCATGGATGTGTGTGATGTCCTTAGGTTAGTTAGGTTTAAGTAGTCCTAAGTTCTAGGAGACTGATGACCTCAGATATTAAGTCCCATAGTACTAAGAACCATTTGAACCAAGGACTCTCATGGATATGATGGAATGTCTAGCAGAATATTAAAGTACTGTGCTGCACATATTAGCCCTGTATTTAGCCACATTTGTAATTTTTTCTTTACGAAAAATGTCGTATGGTATTATATTTTGGGGTAACTCTTCCCATTCTAAAAGGATATTCTTGGCTCAAAAACGGCGGTTCTGGCAATAAGTGGTGTAAGTTCACGAACCTCTTGTCGACCCCTGTTCACGAGTCTGGGTATTTTGACATTGGCCTCTCAATACATACATTCCTTACTGTCATTTCTTGTTAAGAATATTAGCTTATTCTCAAGAATAAAGAGCTTTCAGTCAGTTAATACTCAGCAGAAATCAAACCTGCATTTCTCTTGTGTAGAAAGGTGTGCAGTATACTGCTGCATCCATCTTCAAAAAGCTACATCTCGAATACAAAAATCTTAGCAGTAATAGACACGTTTTCAAATTTAAACTGAAGAGTTTCCTTATGGGTCACTCCTACTATTCTGTAGAGAAGTTCCTTGAAAAATTAAGCTGATTCTTGTTGTATTGTTGATTACGTTTAGTTAAACTTATGGATTTACTTTTTTCTGGTTCATAAACATTTTATTTTTATCTATTATTACTTTTAAGTTGTAATTTCATGTGCTGACATGTTCCATGACCTTGGAGATTTGCTCCTGAGTTTGGTTTTACGGAAGTTGACGTGTAAATAAATAAATAAAAACTTCATCACAACTAAATTTTCTTTTATCTCATTATAAATTTCTTTGATCTCTTCATTACCTACAGTGCTTATAGATATACAGGGTGTAACGGGTGTTATTGCAGATATTTTTATATGCGCTTCCTTAATATGTGCACATATCAGTATGTTTGTTATATTTTCTCTGCGTCGAACAGTCTTCCGACAAACACTTCACAAACTTTACGACCCAATGTTTTCTGCATGCCCATAACTGCACTACTTGGTGGACTACGCTTGGTAGTATAGACTAACCGCATTGCGTCTGTGCATGCACACTTCAACACCAGACCTGCTGCGTAGAGCAAAATAAGCGTTATTGGCTTGTTCTTGTCATGTGTACTAGGAGGTACTAACCAACCTAAAAACATATGACTTGCAGTAGCTACAATTGTTAGTCTTCAAATGACATAAATACTGATGTTATGTTGTTTAGTACTCTGTTCTCATTCACCAATAGAATTATCTGCACTTATACCTGCTACACTCTGTGTAAAATTGTATTAGTGTGACAGGTCTTGTCCTTTTGTTTATCTTGGCTGTGATAAGCTTCTACAGTTCCTGTTCCATAATTCATTTTTAGGCTTATTTGAGTTTCTGTTGATAAACGTAAACTCACCTGACAGGAAATCTTATTCTTACTGCCACGGCATTTCAGTGAATCCCACTGTATCTAATGTCAGTTTATACATATCTCTTTCCACATTCTCTAAGAAGACTATCCAGTCAGCAATCTACCATTACACGTTCCGACTCCTAGAACAGCATATTTTTTTTTTCTTGTAACGATACCATAGCTTCCGCCCGGATATCCGATTGGGAGATTGTTTCACATCCAGTATTTTGCAAGCAAGACGATGCCGCCATAAAAAAACAAATTTAGAGCTCCATGAGGCCGAGGAAAATAACGGTTGCAGTTTCCCGTGGCTTTCGGCCGTCCACAGTACCAATGTAGCATGGCCATGTTGCCTGTTGTTGCAAGATTAGACCATTCCGTCATCCGCATAGTTGCCCCTGTAGCCACTTAAATGCTTCTGTCCCTCCTCAGGAACCATATGTTACTCTGATCTCTGCACAGATATACCCTTCCAATATCACTGCATCTACGGTACGGCGGTCGGGCAAGCAAACTATCCCACTGCATCAGTGTCCACGGTTCATGGGAGGTGAATACATTACCACAAAAAGAAAAGCTACAAACTGACGTATACAGCTCGCGTAATCAGATCTACACACGTCATTTACGATCATATATCACAAAACAAAAAATTGTTTGTTTGTATTCGTATCTGCTCTTTCTGCAATTACAGTTTATGTGTTTTTTTACTGGTAAACCTACATGATACACTTGTAAGATATTGCACTTAGGATTTAAATATCATAACTTCTAAAACAATGTACGTTATAATATGTGTAGAATATTGGCGAGATTTCTTGATAGATTTCTGGTTTGCTTTATTTGAAAAATTACGTATTTTGCATGGAACTGTAGCGTCCAGGAAAACATCAAGAAAAAGTTGTCCGGGAGATATGTGTAGAGGACACTATTAACAGTTCGATGTAATCTAGATAAGCTGTAGGTCAGAGGCACCTTATCATTCACTCGCAGGTAGTCGTTAGATCAGGCAGTTTTTCAAATAATCACAAGCGTATTTCTTCTGCTTTAAACGTGCTGAAGGGGGAAAACGTGCCAGATGGTGCGAAATTGATGTTCAGTCTGTTCTGCTGCCGAATTACCTCCACAGACACGGAGTCATTGAGAGCTATCGAGAAGATTTAGCTGCAGCCGCTCTGGAGAGCCAAGGTGTTAATCGTATCGGCCGAGAGTTATTATATAAATGGCGGGGGCGTTACAGCCTTGTAGCCGCGTGCTTCCGTCCGCCATATTTCAGACGCTAACAATGGTGACACCGAATGGCGTCATTTGTTTGCCGGCAAGTCGCCGATAGGACTCTTTCGTCTTCCACAAGTGCTCCCTTTTAATGGCCGCGCAGTTTTATCTCGAAGGATAAGGTGTCGTGCGAAAACTGCGGGTTGGGCAGTTGCAGCTACCCAAAAGCGCCAAAAGGGTCATATCTTACACAGATAATCTTAGGAACGTCCTAGATTAATAATGATAAGGATTTTGACCTACTAGAAATTTTATATTCTCGTCACTCTAGGAGCTAAATTCATTTGCGATTTCTTGTGTTTCATAACTCTCCAAACTCTTCTCCACCATTGTAGTACTATAAAACCACAACGTTCTTCATCAGATCCAGATCATTGTGACTTTCAACATGTGCAGAGAGTACATTTACATCTATATGACTACTTTGCCGTTCACCATTACGTGACTGGCAGAGTCTTCATCGAACCACTTTCACATTATTTCTCTCTTAACAGCATTGCAACACTCTAACAGTACGCGTGATAAACGAACGCTTAAATCTTTCCGTGAGAGCTCTGATTGCTCTTATTTTATTACCATTATTACTCCTCCCTATGTAGCTGGGTGACAACAAAATATTTTCGCATTTGAAGGAGAACGTTTGAGACTGAAATTTGGTGAAAAGATCTCGCAGCAGAGAAAAACGCCTTTACTTTAATGATTGCCACCCCACTCACGTATCATATCCGTGACTCTCCCCTGTTTCACCGTAATACAAAGCTAGCTGCCCTTCTTTGAATTTTTTCGTTGTCCTCCGTCAATCCTGTCTGGTAAGGATCCCATACTGCACGACAATATTCTAGCAGAGGACGGACAAACCTAATGCAGGTTGGTTGATTGGTTGATTTGAATTTGGAGGGGGGACCAAACAGCGAGGTTATCGGTCCCATCAGACTAGAGGAAGATGGGGAAGGAAGTTGGCCGCTCCCTTTTAAAGGAACCATGCGGCATTTGCCTGAAGTGCGTAGTGTAGGCAGTCTATTCAGCAAACCTCTTGGATCTTCTAAGTGTTCTGCCAATAAAAAGCAGTCACTGGTTTGCCTTTCCCTACAGAATGGTTCAAATGGCTCTGCGCACTATGGGTCTTAACTGCTGAGGTCATCAGTCCCCTAGAACTTAGAACTACTTAAACCTAACTAACCTAAGGACATAACACACATCCATCCCCGAGGCAGGATTCGAACCTGCGAGCGTAGCGGTCGCGCGGTTCCAGACTGTAGCGCCTAGAACCGCTCGGTCACCCCGGCTGACTCCTTTCCCTACAACATTATATATGTGATTTACTGCGTAATAGAAATTTAATGGACTTCTTTTCGCACTCACGTGGATGACGTCACACGTTTCCTTATTTGGAAACAACTGTCACATATCGCGCCATACAGATATTTTGTCTAAATGATTTTGCAACTCTTTTTGATTTTCTGATGACTTTAGTGTGCGGTAAATGACAGCATCATCTGCAAACAATATAAGAGGGCTGTTAGCGTGTCTCCTAAGTTATTTACAGAAACAATCCTGTCGGAGAAACATCCGCAACTGAGCATTATACCAGAGGTTGAAAATACCGCTACAGTTGTAAGGTTTTTTTTTTTTTTTAATTTAGAACACGACCGGTTTCGGGCTCTTATACGCCAGTCTTCAGGTGTCGTAACTTGGTGCTGTGACTCCGAGTGCTGCGGTGGACGAGTACAAGGCGCGGTGTGCTACCAGCTCGCACAAGGGAGACGATGCTTCATAGACATCCAATTTGATAGGAGCCGCTTGTGATGTGCAGTACTAAAAGGCTTTTGGGCATCTAGCAGTATAGAATCAATTTGAGATCCTCTGACGATAACGCTCATTACTTCGATAGAACAAAGAGCTTGTTGTATTTCTCAACAAAGATGTTTCCTGATCCGTGCTGACTGTGTGTCAACACATCATTACCCACCGAGTAATTCATAATGGTCGAATCCAGTATATGTTCCAAAATACTACTGCAAATTGACGTCAATGATACGGGTTTGTAATTCTTTGATTACTCCTACTTCCTTTCTTGAATATTTGAATAACTTGTGCAACTTTCCGGCCTTTACGTACGGACCTTTCGACGAGCAAGAGGTTGTATATGATATGTACAGAGCTCTCATATCCGCATACTCTGAAAGCAAAGTAAGTGGTACACAACCTGGACCGGAGGACTTGCTTTTATTAAGTGATTTAAGCTGCTCCGCTACATCACGGGTATCTACTTCTAAGGTACTCATGTTGGGAGCAGTTTTTTTTATTAGAATTCTGGAATGTTTACTTCATCTTCTTTGGTGAAAGAATTTCGAAAAATCTCTAGTATCACTGTGATCGGTAACATAGCCATTGCTTTCTCGCTGTGGAGGTACTGATTGTGTCTTGTTGTTGGTGACCAGAATCTAACTAAATTTTCTATCAGATTTCGAGACAGAGTTTCGTTATGGAAACCATTAAAAGCATTTCGCTTTGAATTTCGCGCAAAATTTTGGGATTTTGTAAAACTTCGACAAACTTGATGATTTTGCGTTCTTTTACATTTGGAATGCCTGTTTCGTTGTTTCTGCAACAGTGTTTTGAAGTGTTTTGTGTGCCATGGAGGGTCAGTTCCGTCTCTTATTAACTTATTTGGTATAAATCTCTCGGTTACTGCTGATACGGCTTCGCTGAATTTAAGCCACATGTGACCTACACTTTCAAAGTTAGTTCGGAAGGAATAGAGGCTGTCTCTCAGTAAGGCGTCAAGCGAATTTTTATCTGCTTTTTTGAATAGACATACTTTGCATTTATTTTTTGGTGAGTTTGAATGTTATGATATTCGGTCTCACTGCAACTACTATGTGGCCACTATCCCTACATCTTTCATAATGCTCCCTGTTGCTTTGAGGCCGACTATGTTTTCGCAACCATTTCCACTTCGAGTGGGCTCCTGAACTAATCGTACAAAATAATTTTCGGAGAAAGCATTTGGCGCGATTTCGTACGATGTTTTATGCAGAAACGTTTCACAATCCTGATTGTGAGAAGAAAATCACTATAAAGGTATGTTTTAGTTACTTAGAGTTCTTGACAAGACCCTACTTTGTTATGTTTATTCGGAATCTAAAGAAGCAGCCGTACAAGTGTCACGTCCCGCAACACAGGAGTTTCCAGAATGAATTTTCACTCTGCGGCCGCGTGTGCGCTAATCTGAAACTTCATGGCGGGTTAAAAATGTATGCCGGTCCGGGGCTCAAATTTTTGCCTTTACCTCTTGCAGGTAAGTGCCATACCGACAGTGCTCTCCAATAAAAACCCACCAAGAATCCTCACGGCTTTACATTCACCAGTACGTCTCTCCCAATTTTAAAACTTTATCGATGTTCTTTTACATATCTTGGGTCCGGTCCATCGTTCTAGTCTGCCAGGAAGTCTCAAATCATCGTATACACCGCAGCAGAGTGAAGATTAGCACTGGAAGGAAAAATCTTATTTTCCGAAATTGGTATTGCAGTAAAAATACTTTATGAGTTCCTAACAATCCGATGGTATAACGTATAACGACAGACAGAATACTTAACGCCACAGACTATTTCGTGATGGAATGAGTAATGGGAATGAATGAGGTGCTACAGTGGCGACGCACTGGACTCGGGTGAAAGAAGGGAAGGTTTCAAAAAACGCACCCAGCTATCGAAATTTAGGTCTCCCGTGATTTCCGAGGATGGTAAGATAAATCCTAACCTACCTTTCTTATATTGCATCATAACATTCACTGTAGCAGAGGACCACAATTTCACACATTCTGTTACTGAAAAATCACACCGGCCTGCGAGAGTTTTCGACTATTGCTCAAGAAACCTGACATTTTCCAGAGGTATACACGCTGACATGATTGAGATTCTTCGTCCGAATGTCCATTAGAGTATCATAAAAAAGTAAACTGATCAAGATCTTTTCGAGGTTTTTTGGTAACAAACTAACAACGCTTCTCCTTTATATATTACATATAAGGATATTAAGGATACTTCACTTGTGTCCATCCTAATGTTCATTAGAGTATCACGTTAAAAGTTGAAGTAAATTGATCAAGAAATATCCGGGGGTTTTCGTTAACAACGCTTCCCCTTTATGTATTACATTTATACTTATTTACTGTATGTGTTAAGGATACATCATTTGTGTCCACTGGATTGTTCATTAGAGCCTCGTGTAAGAATTTGAAGTAGAACTTTCGGTGATTCTTGGTAATATAATTTCCCCTTCATGTATTACATGTATGTTTATATATTATACATATTAAAATATATGTAGCTAGTGTCCATTCGAATGTTATAAATGTCGTGTAAAAATCTGAAGTACATCTCTCTAGAACTTTCGAGGTTTTTGGGGCAACATTTCTCCTTTATGTATCAAGTATTTATATACATATTAAATTATATATAGTCGACGTCAGTCAAAATGTTCATTAAGGTATAGTGTAAAAATATGAAGTAACCGGTCAAGTACTTCTCGACATTTATGGTAACAACATTAAACGACTTTCAGTAATATAGTAACATAGATTAAGAGGATATCCAACAAATGTGTCTTGATAGATCTGTTGGATATCCACTTAATCTGTATTACTATTTTATAGAAAGTAATCTATACTACTATATTATGGTTCAGCTACCTATGAGCTTATTTTGTCATTTCTCATTAAGTTCCTTATGGTCTTTGTCTATTCATTACATCTTTTCATTCAGAATCAAATGGGACGGTAGCTTTTCCTTTCTGCAAAGGGGCTCAAGGACAGTTGGCTTTGTACTCTGTGGCTATTTAAACTACATGAGGGTGACTGCATTCCCCCCTTCATCAGTTTCATGTGCTATTTCATGCAGGTGTCTTGTAACCTGTTGACTTACTGTAAGTATTTAAAGCACTATCTTTCTATCTTTTTTTCCTTTTTGTTTTTTAAATCTAACGTTAAATGTCAGTCCAACATAGTACTTCCCATAAGTTCACATCATTTGTTGACCACAGTTCCATAAATCTGTATTTTTATGAGCTACGTGTGGCAGGGGTTCTCGTCGTTTATTTATGGTGGAAAAGCTGATGATGATGTTATACTTCTCAAAAGTTTTTCCTATCTCATATGAAATTTACCAATGAATAGTATGCTAATGCCATCAGACATGATTTGATTATGCTTTTCATTAGTTTTGTTCTTTTGGATTATATAAATGAGGAAGCTCCTCCTTTACGGCCTCATCCGAACCATCGGTGTCGGCCGACCGCCGTGTCATCAACAGCAAATAGTGTCATTTGGATGGGGTATGGAGGTGCATGAGGTAAGCATACCGCTCTCCTGGCTTATCAGACCTTGGAGCCACTACTTCTCATTCAAGTGGTTCCCAAGTGGACATAATAAAGCTGAGTGGATCCCATTCGACCCAGGTAAAATCCCTGGCAGTACCGAGATTCGAAACCCGATCCTCCACAAGGAAGTCAGACTCGCTGACCACTGAGCTACAGCGGCGGACTTTATGTCTTACAAACCACATTATTTTATCATTGTTTTCACAGTTTCAGTTTCGTGACTGTTTTGTATAAGCAACAGTTTTATAATTTGGACTTCATTTGTAAATACATCTTTCAGCAGAGGCAGTGTTGGTGTTCACATGGGGAACCCACCATAGGTCGATGTCGGATACAATCGAAAATTTGCGGGTTGAAAGAAAGATGAAAATAAGAGGCAACCTATATCGTCTTAGGTGCCAATCAGGGCTTAATTTCCCAGGTTTTCTTTTTTTAACTCACTGGGACAAGTGAGCACCGGAGATTTAAAATAGCACCGTGCATCGCAGCATAACTACAGGGTTATTACAAATGATTGAAGCGATTTCACAGCTCCACAATAACTTTGTTATTTGAGATATTTTCACAATGCTTTGCCCACACATACAAAAACTCAAAAAGTTTTTTTAGGCATTCACAAATGTTCGATATGTGCCCCTTTAGTGATTCGGCAGACATCAAGCCGATAATCAAATTCCTCCCACACTCGGCGCAGCATGTCCCCATCAATGAGTTCTAAAGCATTGTTGATGCGAGCTCGCAGTTCTGGCACGTTTCTTGATAGAGGAGGTTTAAACACTGAATCTTTCACATCACTATGCGTGAAACTTGCCCGCACGCGTTCAACCATTTCTTCGCTCACTGCAGGCCGACCCGTTGATTTCCCCTTACAGAGGCATCCAGAAGCTTTAAACTGCGCATACCATTGCCGAATGGAGTTAGCAGTTGGTGGATCTTTGTTGAACTTCGTCCTGAAGTGTCGTTGCACTGTTATGACTGACTGATGTGAGTGCATTTCAAGCACGACATACGCTTTCTCGGCTCCTGTCGCCATTTTGTGTCACTGCGCTCTCGAGCGCTCTGGCGGCAGTAACCGGAAGTGCGGCTTCAGCCGAACAAAACTTTATGAGTTTTTCTACGTATCTGTAGTGTGTCGTGACCATATGTCAATGAATGGAGCTACAGTGAATTTATGAAATCGCTTCAATCATTTGTAATAGCCCTGTATAATCTGCAGCTGCTCCAGCACCAGTGAACGTGAAAATGGGTGACCAATTTGATGCGATGTCAGCGGCGTGGGGCCACCTATTGTACAACACCCTCATTGGCATTGTAGCCAGAAGTGCTTCTCTGGGCGGTATCACTAACCTGGTGTCTTGCTGCTTCGGTAAGTCCCTTGTCGCACAGTAGTAGCGCTCAGTCGCCAGGTTCCACGTAGGTTGTGATCCTGCTGAAGTGGGGTGTTTAGGGGTGCCATTTGTTAATTGTCAACAACGTTTGAACTATACTTGTTTTAATACAGAAATTGCTTTGTCACACACGTCACAGAATCAGTATTTGCAATATGGCGGCTCTGGACTACGCCGTTATATTCGACGCTTTACGCACATTAACACAGTTTTCTGACTTTACATAATGGTAGACACTGCCCACGACACGTGGCGTTCTTATAACTAATAACCTCACTTTATATCTTATTTAACATCTGAAATACGCACTCGCGACCGTTCTTTTAGAGCCGCCCCGGTTACTCGACCGTGCGTTTTGAGTGGATCCTCGCGACTAACTCGCCCCGTCTTCGCGAAGGACAAGAGAGACCACCCCACCTTTCTCCCTCAGCCAATAAGGACACTTCTCTCGTTCCCTATATATATATATATATATATATATATATATATATATATATCCAAACTTTCAGCCAATAGGCGTTCAGATCGCTGTTGCTAGGCGGATCTGACGTTTGCGGACGTGGTGACGGAAGTTTGTCTTGGAACACTGTCTCAGATTGTAAGATCCTGCTTCCGAATAGTCGGATCCTGTCGCTACTAAGGTTGCACAACATTGCTTCCTATGATTTCATCACTAATACTCCTTGCTGACGCTTAATTGTTATATGTACATGTAGCCTGGCTGCTACTGAGCATTCCCGATCGCATAAATGTGCGTAATACTTGGCTTAAACACGTGAAGGGAATGCATATATGCATTACAAGTGTACAGTACAACTAAAGTAAATACGTACTGCAGTGGTCGGGTACAAATCGTATGATGCCCACACAGGATGAGGCAACAGATTGCCTAACTTTGGCATCAAGTATAGTAGGACAGTGTCTGTATTTTAGAATGTCTGTGTAATTTGATGCAACGTTCCTTCGGACATGCATGCATGCGTAAAGCTGAATCCGGGTTCGAGTACCTGTCCGCACAAATTTTCATAGGTTACTGGTAAATCGTATATAGTTTCCAAGTAGCGGGTCGCGAAGCATAAAGTGTGCAGAGTGGTAATCCGCGGACTGTGGAGTCCAGTCCGTAATTACTTTGTTATTACTTGATGACAATCCATCTTGAAAAATTTACTCGCATAGCATTGAGGATTTGTTTGTCCTTCACACTAGTCACTTAACAGAAGAAAGGTGTTCTGCAATTAAGGCTTCATCACATCCGTCAAAAAATTTTTCACCTTTTTCGCAGTTTTCCGTCGTTCCTTAGTTGCTTCAAAATTCATGGAGGCAAGTTCCGTCCATGAAACTAAATGAAAGGCAGCTGGTTTTTTGCCATATGCGTTTCACTTCTTTTATTTATGAAGAGTCTTCAGTGGCTTGTAATACATGTTTCTTTTTATGCATATAATGAATGTATTTTGTAATAGTTACAGTATGCTACTGTGTTACATTTTGTCATGTTTTTCTCTTGTTTTCGGATTAATATAATATCTGAATGGAATGGACAGTGTCTTGAAAGGAGGATAAAAGATTAACATCAACAAAAGCAAAACTAGGATAATGGAATGTAGTCGAATTAAGTCGGGTGATGCTGCGGGAATTACATTAGAAAATGAGACACTTAAAGTAGTAAAGGAGTTTTGCTATTTGGGGAGCAAAATAACTGATGATGGTCGAAGTAGAGAGGATATAAAATGTAGACAGGCAATGGCAAGGAAAGCATTTCTGAAGTAGAGAAATTTGTTAACATCGAGTATTGATTTAAGTGTCAGGAAGTCGTTTCAAAAAGTTATTTGTATGGAGTGTAGCCATGTATGGAAGTGAAACATGGGCGATAAATAGTTTGGACAGGAAGAGAATAGAAGCTTTCGAAATGTGGTGCTACAGAAGAATGCTGAAGATTAGATGGGTAGATCACATAACTAATGAGGAGGTATTGAACATAATTGGGGAGAAGAGGAGTTTGTGGCACAACTTGACAAGAAGAAGGGATCGGTTGGTAGGACATGTTCTGAGGCATCAAGGGATCACCAATTTAATATTGGAGGGCATTGTGGAGGGTAAAAATCGTAGAGAGAGACCAAGAGATGAATACACTAAGCAGATTCAGAAGGATGTAGGTTGCGGTAGGTACTGGGAGGTGAAGAAGCTTGCACAGGATAGAGCAGCATGGAGAGCTGCATCAAACCAGTTTCTGGACTGAAGACCACAACAATAATATAATATACTAAGAATTATATCGGTTTATCTGTAGTAAAAATTGAAAATAGAAAGGTTTCCACATTGGGACTCGGCCCCGCGACCCTCGGATTATCGTTCTACACTCTTTTGTAGGTCATCTGTAGAGGCAGCATTGCTCAGTATTTCTGTATTTCTGCAGGGGACTTTCATCAACTTGTTTAGCCCACGCCACGTAGAGTTGCTGCACTAGCTCGGCCAAGAGGAGGTCCGACACGGTATTCAGAAGTATCCCATTGCTTCTGTCACCTCAGTGTATGAGCTAAAATCAACCATATACAAGGTTTACGCAATGCGCATTTGGCTCTGCAAACTCTTTAAAATTTTGTGCAGTGTTATACTAATTAAGACAGATAACTAAGAGAAATTCAGTGCTTTATTGAGCAAAGATAGCAAACTGTAAGATGTGCAAAAATACGCTACTGGCCATTAAAATTGCTACACCAAGAAGAAATGCATATGATAAACGGGTATTCATTGGACAAATATATTATACTAGAACTGACATGTGATTACGTTTTCACGCAGCTTGGGTGATTAGATCCTGAGAAATCAATATCCAGAACAACCACCTCTGGCCGTAATAACGGCCTTGATACCCTTGGGCATTTAGTTAAACAGAGCTTGGATGGCGTGTACAGGTACAGCTGCCCCTGCAGCTTGCACACGATACCACATCAAGAGTAGTGGCTGGCGTATTGTCACGAGCCAGTTGCTCGACCACCATTGACCAGACGTTTTCAGTTGGTGACTGATTTGGAGAATGTGCTGGCCAGGGCAGCAGTCGAACATCTTTTGTATCCAGAAAAGCCCGTACAGGACCTGCAACATGCGGCTGTGCGTTATCCTGCTGAAATGTAGGGTTTCGCAGGGATCGAATGAAGGGTAGAGCCACGGGTCGTAACACATCTGAAATGTAACGTCCACTGTTCAAAGTGCCGTCAATGCGAACGAGAGGTGACCGAGACGCGTAACCAATGGCACCCCATACCATCACGCCGGGTGATACGCCAGTATGGCGATGACGAATACACGCTTCCTATGTGCGTTCACCGCGATGTCGCCAAACACGGATGCGACCGTCATGATGCTGTAAAGAGAACCTGGAATCACCCGAAGAAAATGACGTTTTGTCATTTGTGCACCCAGGTTCGTCGTTGAGTATACCATAGCAGGCGCTCCTGTCTGTGATGCAGCGTCAAGGGTAACCGCAGCCATGGTCTCCGAGCTGATAGTCCGTGCTGCTGCAAACGTCGTCGAACTGTTCGTGCATATGGTTGTTGTTTTGCAGCATCTGTTGACTCAGGGATCGAGACGTGGCTGCACAATCCATTACAGCCATCCTTATAAGATGCTTGTCATGTCGACTGCTAGTGATACGAGGCCGTTGGGATCCAGCACGGCGTTCCGTATTACCCTCCTGAACCCACCGATTCCATATTCTGCTAACAGTCATTGGATCTCGACCAACACGAGCAGCAATGTCGCGATACGATAAACCGCAATCGCGATAGGCTACAATCCGAGCTTTATCAAAGTCGGAAACGTGATGGTACGCATTTCTCCTCCCCCTATACGAGGCATCACAACAACGTTTCGCCAGGCAAGGCCGGTCAACTGCTGTTTGTGTATGAGAAATCGGCTTGAAATTTTCCTGATGTCAGCACGTTGTATGTGTCGCCACCGGCGCCAAGCTTGTGTGAATGCTCTGAAAAGCTAATCATTTGCATATCACAGCTTCTTCTTCCTGTCGGTTAAATTTCGCGTATGTCGCACGTCATCTTCGTGGTGTAGCAATTTTAATGGCCAGTAGTGTAGAATTTCTTCTCATAACAATTTTTTTAAAATCGAACGATAAGTAGTTCAGGGCGGCCCCAGCGTTGTCTCGCAGCAAAAGTCCCAGTATTTGACGAACAGTACACCAATACCAAAGCAGTAATCACCACTGAAGGCAGAGATCATGCCTGTAGCAGCGAAATGTTTAATCTCGCAATGAGTGGCGCGTGGTTAAGGCTTTGCCTTATCGAATCACTTCTCGAGCGTTCAGCTTATGACTTTCCGGGAGCGTGTGTGCCGTGGAGGAAGATCGCCTTCCGCTGTCGCACGCTTGCCCTCCTTACGGGGAGTTCAACGTCTCCGCGGGCGCCGGGAAATTCCTGTACGGCGCTCGCCCGCGTGCTCCACAAAGGGTTCGCGCGACGTTAATTGTCTGAGACGCGCGCAGTACAACGCAATTATCACCACGGCCTCTCAGCCGGAGCCGCTGCCGCTGCCGCCGCTGCCGCCGCCGCCTCCTAACGCAATTATATTTAATTACGTTACCGGTCCGACGTAATCAAGTACCCCTAATTGCGAAAATAATTGATTTTAAACAAAGAGCCCGCACAAGGCGTAGCATTAAAGAGATTAGAGCCGGGTGTGAATGCGCATTCTGCGCAGTACACTCACACGCGACAAAAGGATCTGCGAAAATGTGCTCTCGTTTTATCTTTAATTAAGCTCGATCTCTTTTGTTTCGCGGAATCTGGTGCGCAGCTTGGCTTAAACGAGCATGTGGTGGCGGCAAAAGGAACATGGCAACAGAATCTTCCGCTTGTGGAAGTTAAAATAGCCGAGTGAACTAGGTCGGCGGGCTTGATCTGACAATTAGTTCGCTGTGTATCACCTGCTAACGATATCTCAACCACACAAAGGTACAACGTTTCCCAAGGAATTAGTGACAAGGAAGACGAAGAGCATACGCCTTAGGTTTGTGTTATGGTTTTTTAAATGCAGCAAAGACAGACATAAAGACACTCATGAAGTACAACGACCAGATTTCTCTAGGTACACCTGTAACGTGCATTGTGTGTGAACCGTGAATTTATTTTCGAAACCTTTTCTTAAAGAATTTATTTCATTTACTAGCGATTGGTTCAAATGGTTCAAATGGCTCTGAGCACTATGGGGCTTAACTTCTGAGGTCATCAGTCCCCTAGAACTTAGAACTACTTAAACCTAACTAACCTAAGGACATCACATACATTCATGCCCGAGGTAGGATTCGAACCTGCGACCGTAGCGGGCGCGCGGTTCCACACTGAAGCCCTAGAACCACTCGGCCACACAGGCCGGCAGGTCCCAGAATTGTGAGTAGCTCGTCAAATGACGCTACACTCACGCGGAAATAACTGAAGAATTTCTCTGAGTAACATCTTAGCTCTTGAAATATTAAAGTGAATCTCCCTTCATTTAGTCTGTCAGACGTAAGTGGGTGAATCCAAAACTTTCTTTTCCGTTGTTTTGTCCTTTGTCGAATGATAAGTGCACAAGCCACCGCAGTCACGAAACAATGAATCTCTGTATACTAGTCGACTGCACTACAAAAACCCTTGAAAATGGGTCCGCCGTCAGAGTTAGTAACAATAATCGTTACATTTTATATAAAATATGTCCAAAGCAACTGATTGTAACGGCAGAAAATGAGTGCAGGTATGAAGTTCACTGTGCGGCTGGTCCCGGCGGAGGTTCGAGTCCTCCCTCGGGTATGGATGTGCGTGTTTGTCCGCAGGATAATTTAGGTTGAGTAGTGTGTAAGCTTAGGGACTGACGACCGTAGCAGTTAAGTGCCATAAGATCACACACACATTTGAACATTTTTGTAAAGTTCAAACACTTTTGCGGGTAGTGACATCGTACGTAGTTTCTGATCCATCTGAAGGCACAGAGAAATTACTCAGGTATGGGTTTACACTGTCGCAATCATGAGGAGAAGTAAGGACGGTGTACGAGCTGTTTCCAGCGGTAGGTTGATTGTCAGTCACAGGTGTTGCAGTAAACACCCGCGCAAGGGTGGAGAAGCTAGAATACCGAACGCCACCACTGAAACCATCACGTGCGTTATGGAAATGTCTTAGTAGCTGAAAAAAATGGTTCAAATGGCTCTGAGCACTATGGGACTTAACATCTGTGGTCATCAGTCCCCTAGAACGTAGAACTACTTAAACCTAACTAACCTAAGGACATCACACACATCCATGCCCGAGGCAGCATTCGAACATGCGACCGTAGCGGTCACGCGATTCCAGACTGAAGCGCCTAGAACCGCACGGCCACACCGGCCGGCAGTAGCTGAAGAATCTGCATTTGTGCATCGATAATTCGGTGTGTTGGTATTGCTTTCAACATAGGTACAACAGACAATGCAAAATGTGTTGCAGGGTCATCCACTGATGATGCAGTTTCTTTCTTCTCTCGAAGTACACTACTGGCCATTAAAATTGCTACACCAAGAAGATGGCGTGCTACAGACCCGAAATTTAGCCGACAGGAAGAAGATGCTGTGATATGCAAATGATTAGCTTTTTAGAGCATTCACACAAGCTTGGCGCAGGTGGCGACACCTACGACGTGCTGACATGAGGAAAGTTTCCATCCGATTTCTCATACACAAACAGCAGTTGCCAGCGTTGCCGGGTGAAACGTTGTTGTGATGCCTCGTGTAAGGAGCAGAAATGCGTACCATCACGTTTCCGACTTTGATAAAGGTCGGATTGTAGCCTATCGCGATTGCGGTTTATCGTATCGCGACATTGCTGCTCGCGCTGGTCGAGATCCAATTACTGTTAGCAGAATATGGAATCGGTGGGTTCAGGAGGGTAATACGGAACGCCGTGCTGGATCCCAACGGCCTCGTATCACTAGCAGTCGAGATGACAGACATCTTATCTACATAGCTGTAACGGGCCGTGCAGCCACGTCTCGATCCATGAGTCAACAGATGGGGGCGTTTGCAAGGCAACAACCATCAGCACGAACAGTTCGACGACGTTTGCAGCAGCATGGACTATCAGCTTGGAGACCATGGCTGCGGTTACCCTTGACGCTGCTTCACAGGCAAGAGCGCCTGCGATGGTGTACTCAACGAGGGACCTGGCTGCACGAATGGCAAAACGTCATTTTTTCGGATGAATCCAGGTTCTGTTTACAGCATCCTGACGGTCACATCTGTGTTTGGCGACATCGCGAGGACCGCAAATTGGAAGCGTGTATTCGTCATCGCCATACTGGCGTATCACCCGGCGTGATGGTATAGGGTGCCATTGGTTACACGTCTCGGTCACCTATTTTCACATTGACGACACTTTGAACAGTGGACGTTACATTTCAGATGAGTTACGACCCGTGGCTCTACGCTTCATTCGATCCCTGCGAAACCCTACATTTCAGCACGACCGCATGTTGCAGGTCCTGTACGGGCCTTTCTGGATATAGAAAATGTTCAACTGTTGCCCTGGCCAGCACATTCTCCAGACCTCTCATCAATTGTAAACGTCTGGTCAGTGGTGGCCGAGCAACTGGCTCGTCACAATACGCCAGTCTCTACACTTGATGAACTGTGGTATCGTGTTGAAGCTGCATGGGCAGCTGTGCCTGTACACGCCATCCAAGCTCTGTTTGACTCAATGCCCAGTCGTATCGAGGCCGTTATTGCGACCAGAGGTGGTTTTTCTGGGTACTGATTTCTCAGGATCTATGCACCCAAATTGCGTGCAAATGTAATCACATGTCAGTTCTAGCATAATATATTTGTCTAAAGAATACCCGTTTATCACCTGCATTTCTTCTTGGTGTAGCAATTTTAATGGCCAGTAGTGTATATCGAGTAAAGTTTCTTTATAACTCGTCTTCTTCTTATTTCGATTCTCGGACGTATGTAGATAACGAACAACGGGTGGCCTTTGAACGTTCTCTGTTTACTTAGGTTCCTCATCGCTTACTACTGGTTCAGTATTTCCACTTGTTTCACGTACTTCAGGCCGGCCGAAGTGGCCGTGCGGTTAAAGGCGCTGCAGTCTGGAACCGCAAGACCGCTACGGTCGCAGGTTCGAATCCTGCCTCCGGCATGGATGTTTGTGATGTCCTTAGGTTAGTTAGGTTTAACTAGTTCTAAGTTCTAGGGGACTAATGACCTCAGCAGTTGAGTCCCATAGTGCTCAGTGCCAAGAGCCACGTACTTCTACGGTTGGTAGAAGAAATAAATGTTGATCGTAAAATTTGTACTTTCGGCGCTTTCCGGCTGCTTGTCCTGACTTGGCCGACTTTTGCTCACGTAATTCTCTTGCAATGCATGTCCTTAGATTTTTCCACCTTCGTTGTACCACCGTTCCAAGGAAACAAAGACAATAAATTGAAACGCTTGACATTGTTGTAGATTTTAATTCATTTTCATGAAATAAAAATGCAAGTATTGTAGTTCAATTACTTTAAATCGTTTACGAAACTTCATAACATATTATAACTTATTTTCAGGTATCTAGCAACTGGATCAAGTTCCAACTATCTTTCATAGGCTACATATACTTGATTGGTGCTAGCACAATCCACAAAATAGTGAGAGCAACATGCACTGAAATATGGAATGTTTTGCAACCTATGGTTGTGCCAGAGACATGTGAAGAAGAGTGGTTGCACATTGCTGAACAGTTCTATAAAAATATCCATTTCCACAACATCATAGGTGCTAAAGACGGAAAACATATTCGAATAATCAACCTCAAAATTCTGTCTCAGAATTTTTTAACTGTAAAAAATTCTTTTCTGTGGTGTTGATGGAATGTGTCGATGATGAATATCTATTTGTCTTCATAGATATTGGTGCAGATGGAGCAGCAGGTGATTCCTCAGTTTTTAGTAATTCCAATATGGACAAAAAGCTGCCACGTAACCTTCTGAAACTACCGAACGTCCGAACATTGCCTCACGATCCAGAAGGCAAACCAATGCCTTTTTGTTTGGTTACTGATGAAGCTTTTGTTTTATTGAGGCACAGTTTGTGCCAATTTGCTAAATAACGCTAACCCCATTACAGAAAATTTTCAACCGTAAGCGTACAACTACTCGCCATATGGTTGAATGCACATGTGGCATACTGGCGAACAAATGGCGTGTTTTCCATAGATCTCTTGATGTTACCATCAATTTCTGAAACACAGTAATCAAACCATGCTGTGTGCTCCAAAATTTTGTGCGCAGAAGAGATGGAATCAACTTTGCAGATATGGCTTATGAATTTCCACTGCAGAGTACAGACATTGAACACCAGGCTGCTGTCAATATACGCAACTATTTTGCAACCTATTTTACATCCGCTGAAGGATCTGTTCCGTGGCTGTACGATGGACTCTGATTTGGCTACACTCAACAACAATGAAAAACTTTTATTTATTTATTTATTTATTTATTTTGTTTAGAGAGAGTTATCTCCAGATCGTACTGCAACGTTTACATACACTTCTTCCTACAGTTTGCTTTTCAAATTAGCGTCAGAATAATCTTTTAAAGTTTTATTGAACAATGCAGGCCTCTTTTCTACTTCATTTATGAGAAATTCACTGTCGACACCTTGTAAGTAGGCTGTTTAGGTTTTTATGTTGGTAACACCACACAGCGCTCTGTATGAAAACCACTGACTGTGCTGTGTGCAGTCTGAGGCTGGTTCGCATTGTTGGAATATTCGCCAATGTAGTGTTGGGCAGCTGGATGTGAACAGCGCGTAGCGTTGCGCAGTTGGAGGTGAGCCGCCAGCAGTGGTGGATGTGGGGAGAGGAATGGCAGAAATTTTGAGAGCGGACGATCTGTACGTGTGTCCATCAGAAAGAGTAAATTTGTAAGATTTTAAACATGGCTGTAGCAGCAACTGTTAAAATTCTTCACAATAAAAAGATGACAGCCAAAAACAGTTTGACCCTGTGCCCATTACACATGTTATACAAATGGAGATGATATCTTAATTACTGACGACGCCTTTGGCATAATTGTTTTATTATTCTCCATTGCATGATGTAATTTTAGAAGTTTTACTTCTGATGCAGGTATATTTATATGTACCGAAACCTTGGTCAAGAATTTTAATAAAAAATTTTTATCCTGCAACTGTTTTTGGCTGTCATCCTTTTATTTGTAATATTACAAATTTACTTTACAATAAAAGGATGACTTTGGAATATTATTAAGGTAAATACATTGTTTGTTCTCTATCAAAATCTTTCATTTGCTGACTATGCCTATCAGTAGTTAGTGCCTTCAGTAGTTAGAATCTTCTATTTAGCTGGCAGTATAGGCGCTCGCTGTATTGCAGTGGTTCGAGTAATGAAGATTTTTGTGAGGTAGGTGATTCATGAAAGGTATAGGTTATTGTTAGTCAGGGCAATTCTTTTGTAGAGATTATTGAAAGTCAGATTGCGTTGCGCTAAAAATATTGTGTGTCAGTTTAGTGTTGATCAGAATAAGTAAAGAGCGAAATGTCTGAGTACGTTCAGTTCTGCTCAGCTCTTTGAAAATCAAATAACGTAGAGGTTTATCAGCACAGTCATTCATTAATTTTTCTAAGCGGACGTTTCAATCTTCATCCCTTACAACAGCAATTTTACGAACTTCAAAGTTTACAGTTGCAGACAACAGACACAGCAACTACATTGTCGCCCTTGTGCGCGCCCACACGTAACTTGTGGGACGGGAGACAGGACGGAGACAGTTGCGTCGCCCTTCTGTCGGCGGCCAGATCAACTGAAAAGTTGTGTCGCTGTCGCGTCGCTCCGTGTTGCTCTTAACTATGATTGTACAAACACTGTGGAAAAGACGAGACACTTTCGCGACAAAGTCTCCCGTGTGCGCCCACTTTTAGACGCAGTCTTTTGCTTCTTTAGATGCTGTATACAATTGTCCTACACGACTGGTTCACAGTGGAGTAATGGGTCGTCTGGCGTGGTATAGCTCTTGAACACCTGGCGAGCAGCTAAATCGTATTTCAACCCGTACTTCCACTTTCATATGCTTCTTAAATACACTGACGGAAAAAAATCGCAGACCAAGAAGGACTTGTGCGACACCAGCGAAAGTTGGTAGTCGTGTTTCTACATCTGAAAGCCGATGTCTATCAAAAAATCGGGTCAGTCGCCTCAGGTTTGCTTTAAATACACGCTGTAATGATCATGAGCGTTAGTTGCCTTTGAGATTGGACGTGATGAGCTGATGTTAGTCAAGAATGTTTATAAGGCGACAAAGACGCGGTTGTCAGCACGCCACTGAGATGGAACGAGAGCGTGTAACAGGGCTAGGAGAAGTTGCAGAAAGACTCGGCAGCAATGTAGCCACAGTATATGACTGCTGTATATGACTGCTGGCAGTGCCAGTCACGAGAATGTACGTTCGCAAGAAGACGGGGCTCTGGACGGTCACGTGGCTCTGCCGGGAGAGAAGACGATCGTCTTCGGCGTTTAACTGGCGCATCGTACTGCATCTGCAACAGCAATTTGAGCAGCAGTTGGCACCACAGTGACACAGCAAACTTCTAGCCAGACGCCCTGTAGCATGCATTCCACTGACCCTAAACGACCGCCCTTTGCGGCTCCACTGGTGTCAAGCGAGAGCTCATTGGAGAGCTGGGAGTAGGTTTGATGTGTTTTCTGATGAAAACTGGTTTTTCCTCACTTCCACTGACGGTCGTGTGTTTGTTAGAAGGAGGCGTGTTGAGGGCCTGCAACCAATCTGCCTGCGTGTTAGACTTACTGGACCAACACCTGGAGTTTATGCTCTGGGGTGCGATTTCGTATGACAGCAGGAGCACTCTCATGGTTAACCCATGTACTGTGACTGCAAATTCGTACGTCAGTCTGGTGGTTCGACCTGTTGTGCTACCATTTATGAACAGGATTCCAGAAGGTGTATTGTAACAGGATAACGGTCGCCCACATACCACCTGTTGTAATCCAACTTGCTCTAGAGAGCATCGATTTGTATCCTTGGTCCGATGGGTTACCAGATCTGTATCCAGTCGAGTACATATGGGATACCACAGGACGACAACTCCAGCGTCATTCAAAAACAGCATTAACCGTTCTTGATTTAACGAACCAATTCCAACAGGCATGGAATTCCATCCCACAAATAACATCCGACAACTGTACAACACAATGCATGCATTTTTGCGTGCTTGCATTAACATTTCGATGGTCACATCGGTTATTAATGTACCAGCATTTAACATTTGCAGTGGCTTATCTCGTGCTTACATTGACCTGCGTTCTTGCAATATTAATTACTTAAATATGTTACATTGACAAAGGTATGCCAAAATTTCATTACTCTATATTAATGAACTCTTGGTGTTGCGATTTTCTTCGTCAGTGTGTGATGTGTGTCACGAACGGAGGGAGGCTGGCAAAAGTTTTCTCCAGCAAATTGTCGCCTTCTTACTGAGCTTACAAAACGTGCAAATGGATTTGCTGTTCTCTGGAGACTATGAACAGCTCTGCCTGTTTGAGTGACTGGTAGCTCAAGGATACCCCGACGTGTGACTGTGGGGACGCTGTGCAAACTACAAAGCATCTGACTGAAGAGCATCTTTTAGGAAAATTTCTTTGCGGACTTAGTAAACTGCATTTGTTGATACCATGATCTGTGGACTGGTTAAGAGACCTAAATATTAGCTTCTAAAATTTTTGAGTGTTTATTTTTTATACTAAGTTTGTGTTTATACCTTATATTTTTATGTGTATTTAACCATTTATATAAGTATGTAAAAGGACCACATGAATCATATGAGTAATAATAATGATATGCATTGCAATGACCCAGTGTTAATGAAACTTTACAAAATGATTTTATATAGAAATATAAGTTCGCCATATAAATTTCAAGACAATATCTTTCATGATTTTTAAGACATGTAAATTTACAGAAAACACAAAAGTTTCAGTTATTAAAACGAATTACAGTTTTTATATTATTGGAATATGTGAATGGAAAGTAGCCTATGTGTTTAGAAAGAATTTTGAAATTGTGAGCAATTATGAATTTTTGAGTTGAAACAGGTCTATAGGGAATTTGTTATTTTCATTTCGGGAATCTGTAAATACTTTGGATGTTTCAAACGCTAAGTGACTATTTTGAACCGGTTATCATTCGCTTATCATTCTCTGGTCAGAGTAACTCTGCCACTGGATGTGTTTGTTCTGTCGTCACTGCTTGGCAGCGAGAAACGCGGGGGTTCTATAGTTAATGCAGTAGTGAGACAGACGCCGAGCAGAGGACTCGTGGCGACGTGGACGTAAAGTTAAGAGCATCTGTGTTTAAGTAAAATGATTTGTGTATGAACATTGTGAAACAGAGGAGTAAGGTTTGATTAGTGATTTGGAATGAAAAGAGTATGAAGAGGAATGTAGGTAATTTTTTTTATTGGCGCTGCAATCGCAAGTAGTTAGAATCATTGTTCAATGAGACATCCATACCAGGGACGTTTAGATTCTTCATTAAAGTTCGAGTAATTTTCACTGTAAGATATTTTTCATGTATATCAATTATTTGTCTGACTTTTGTGAGATAAGAATTTGATACCAATGTTGCCCGTTGTCAATGTTAATGAGTATTGCAACATGAACTTCGTACAAGTAACAGTATATCAGATAATTTAAAAACACTTTGTTAAATGAATATTTCACCCAAGAGCACTGTCCACATTCTCGATCCAACTCATTTTTATTTAAAGTAGTGTATCAGTGAATTATGTGTATAAAATAGTTTACTTGTTATCCGGAGCATTGCACTAAGATCTCAGATACTGCAGTCAGAAATATGCAGCTGGCGACAGAGAGCAGCAAGCACAGCGTTTCCAAGCAATTACATCACGAGATATTTTCATTTCATGATCAATTTGCTACGAAAATTATCAACGCAAAGGGACCATCTCATGAACAGCATTATTAGGCAGATCATCAACGCGAAGGGACCACTTTGTTTAATTAAAGAGATTAATAGTAAAATTCAGGATTTAATCAGTTTGCACTTTTTTTAAGAAAGATTGTAAGACAGGGCCAAATTCATGTTATATTCTCACAGGCAGATATATTTGGATTCTCTCGCAGATGGAAATGTATCAAGTCACCCAAACATAAAAACAGTGAAGTTACAACCAACCAACTAAACCAGTACAGCCGAAAATCAAGTGAAAAGGATTATTTTTAAACAAACTTTCTGAGTGTGTGAAATAATGTTGTGCAATAGTGCAATGGACCTTGTACGCTCTGAAAGTATCTAAGTCTTGTAAGTACTAGGACCTGCGTTGTGTTACCTAATCCGAGCGTGTGCAATGCTCGCTGCTTTTTCAAAATACACACATCAAAAAAGGTTTTGCATCACCCCGGTTCCCAGAACTCCTGAAGACAGACGTTGACTGTGGATATTGTATCACAAATGTAGTCCCTTTGATTATTCAGAGATGTCACTAAACTCGCACAAAGATGTAAACAACCATGTATGAGCAGCACCTATTACACGGAGGGGGTCCAACAGCCGATCAGTTCCAGTCATCCCATCAGGGAGGAGGTACACGGCTCTTGTTGTCTGTAGTTCAACCATGCCTAGACGGTCAATACCGTGGTTCGATCCCGTCCGCATTGTTACTTTGTGCCAGGTAGGGCCCTCAACAAGGGAAATGTCCAGGTGTCTCGGAGTGAACCAAAGCGATGTTTTTCGGACATGGGGGAGATATAGAGAGACAGGAACTATCGATGACGTGCCTCGTTCAGGCTGTTCAAGGGCTACTACTTCTGTGGATGACCGCTACCTACGGATTATGGCTCGGAAGAATCCTGACAGCAACGCCACCGCGTTGAACGATGCTTTTCGTGCAGACACAGGACGTCGTGTTACGACACAATCAGTGCGCAATAGGCTGCATGATGCGCAACTTCACTCCCGACGTCAATGGCAACCACGACACCATGCAGCGCGGTGCGGATGGGCCCAACAACATGCCGAATGGACCGCTCAGGATTGGCATCACGTTCTCATAACCGATGAGTGTCGCATATGCCTTCAACCAGACAATTGTCGGAGACGTGTCTGGAGGCATCCCGGTCAGGCTGAACGCCTTAGACACACTGTCCAGCGAGTGCAGCAAGGTGGGGGTTCCCTGCTGTTATGGGGTGGCATTATGTGGGGCCGACGTAAGCCGCTGGTGGTCATGGAAGGCGCCATCCTTCGACCAATAGTGCAACCATATCGGCAGCATATTGGCGAAGCATTCGTCTTCATGGACGACAATTCGCATTTGCAACGTGCACAACCTGTGAATGACCTCCTTCAGGATAATGACATCGCTCGACTAGAGTGACTAGCATGTTCTCCAGACATGAACCCTATCGATCACGCCTGGGATAGATTGCAAAGGGCTGTTTATGGACGACGTGACGCACAAACCACTCTGAGGGATCTACACCGAATCACCGATGAGGAGTGGGATAATTTGGACTAACAGTGCCTCGATGAACTTGTGGGTAGTATGCCACGACGAATACAGGCATTCCTCAATGCAAGAGCACGTGCTACTGGGTATTAGAGGTACGGGTGTACACAGCAGTCTGGACCATCACCTATGAAGGTCTCTCTGCATGGTGGTACAGCATGCAATGTGTGGTTTTCATGAGCAATAGAAAGGGCGGAAATGACGTTTATGTTGATCTGTATTCGAATTTTGTGTACTGGTTCCGGAACTCTCGGAACCGAGGTGACGCAAAACTTTTTTTGATATGTGTAATAGATGAATTATTCTTGTACTTGGCCACTACATGCAAGAACAATGCCGAGACAGCAAAGCACAACTTGGTTGTGTACTCAGTTATATTTGTTTTTTAATGGGTCGTCTAAACGGCAAACTTGAATAGCAGTTTTACGATCTTGAAACGGAAGTCAAGTCTGCATTTAACAAATTTTTTTTTACCCTTATGTACCGGGAACGTTAGTCAAAAGATGTCAAAGAAACAAAATTAATTGAATTAAGAATTGATTTAAGAAAAAGTGGAAGGTACCAAATGAAAGGAAACTGGTTGGAGAAAGAAGAGCTAAGATATCCTTATGTGTTCACTCGCAGGTACGACATTATCGTAAGGCAGTAAAAATTCGAATTAAATCAGGAACACGTTACATACCAAAATTACAAGAGAAACAAACTTCTCGCACTAAGAACTGCGCTGCTGTGAACAGGAAAAACTTACATCGCCTCAAGAACAGCGAAGTGTGCCAAACAGCCCCAAATGGCCAGCAGCTCCCGTCTGCTCCGACGTTCTGCGCCTGAATCCCCTCCGACTTTTTCACCATTCCTCCCTCCCCAAATGCCAAAGAAATTCTTTCTTCCTGCTAAATTTTCAACTTCTGACAAATTCAACGTAGAAGGGAGGACTCCAAGCTATTGCCAATGTGATAGACGATTACAGCAACAAAATTTTCGAAAAATCGGAGAAAGGGCAGCAAACTTCCCAGTTGCGACGTACAAACCGGGATTTTACCATCACGAGATTGGTGCTAAGCTGAAGCAGTGTTACTCTGATTGGTCGGCCTGTGGTTGCCATGTGTTAGATGGGATGAAACAATCTGATTAGATAAACCAAATTTTTGGAGTGACACGCAACCGAGGGTAGCATGCTAGCTGTCTAGTTCGTGGACTGGCGCCGGCCATGTTGATCAACACTCTAGGATGGCGTACATAGCCTAATGAGACACACACACTGCCATCTGCCGACAAAGGAGACCAAGACCATACTGGGGCCTACCTATACCACAAAAAAATGAGGGCGCAAAGCTTGCTCACTGAGTGCACTTTTTCTGTATCCGCAAAATGTGACTGCACAATAATGGACGAAAAATGAATTAATGTAGAATATTAATATGTGACAGTAATGTCACAACAGAGTGACAGGAACATTGTGAAACTGTTTGGTAAAATTATAGGAAAATAAATATCTTTACACCAGTGCACGAGATGAGTAAAAATATAATTATACGAAGTTCATTTAGCATTTTAGAAATAATAATTAACATAATTTCCACTTTAAAGTTATGACTGGTCCGTTGGGGGATTTTAGTATTTGTTTGAGAACAGATACAACTCGCATTGGCCACCACTAGAAACAGCCAATTAGAGACGAGCACGTTTCCGTGTTCTGGAGCCGGGAGGTGTGCTGCACGTACTAGAATATCAGGGAGTCGTAATCGAGTCACCAGTGCTTAGGGTTGTGTGGGCAGTGGCTCTAATGCTTTTGTTAAAATGTAAAAATTGCGATTTGAAAAGACCATGGCTCGTCAAAAGTGGACAAGTACAATGATATCCGTTTTGTGTGACGGTTCTGATGAAATGCAATTAGCCTTCTGTACTACATGTCGTAAGTCCACATGACATATTTCTCAGGTGTCACTTAGAGACTTTAGATTAGAAAATAAGTAACAAAACGTCTAGCATTTTCAGCGAGCACAAAATTCCTGTTGGACAAAGAGTGAATTTAGACTGTTGATAAACAGACTATAGTAATAGAAAGCTGTGAGATCGGTATAACAACTCGCAGTTAGTGCGAATGTAGGACTTGCAGTTAAAGTTGAACTTCAAACGTTACGTCTTGGACAGTGCTCCAGAGGATTGTAGTTGCAATGGAATTGCGGAACTGGAAGGAGGTTTGTAGATGAAAAACTGCTCCATTAGGTAGATCTTTCAGCTAGATACTGAAGGTTAGAGTCTTCGGTCCTAATTTACTCGTTTATTAATTTATGCAGTTATAAACTGTTTTACATATTTGAAATTCATTGCTTACTCAAGTGGCTTATGCCTTTAGGTGCCTGACTCGCAAATCAGAGGTCCTGTGCTTGTCTCTACTTCATACAAATCAAATTTTAAATTAACCTTGACCACCTGATAGGTTTTTAATGAAATCTATCTGTTTCTTTCCGTTCTGTATTCTTTTGCGAAAGTTGCGTTTTAAACATATCCCCAGCACCATTCGGTATTTTATATATTGGCTGTTAAGTAAACACTTGAAGACTGATTGTAAATTAAATTTTCCAGGCCATTTCTTACTAAGTGCTGTCGGGCTTGGCTAACACTTGGATGGGTGCCCGTCCGGGCTGCCGAGTGCTGTTGACAAGTGGGGTCCACTCAGCCTTCGTTAGCTCAATTGAGGAACCACTTGATTGAGAAGTGGCGGCAGCAGTCACGAAAACTGACATGGGAGAGCGGTCAGCATCCGGTGGCGCGGATGAGCTAAGGATGCCATGGCGACCGGTCGGTTCCGTTGGGCTTCAAGGCCTGTTTGGACAGTGTTTGTTTCGTTGTTTATGTCTTACTCTGCTGAACGCCACATAATCGATTATTTGGGAATGCAGTATTTATACAGATGTTCCAAACCTTTGATGTCATTGTTATACAGATGCAGGTTCGGGCTGGCCGCTGTGGCCCAGCGGTTCTAGGCGCTTCAGTCCGGAACCACGTGGCTGCTACGGTTGCAGGTTCGAATCCTGCCTCGGGCATGAATGTGTGTGATGTCCTTAGGTTAGATAGGTTTAAGTAGTTCTAAGTCTAGGGGACTGATGATCTCAGCAGTTAAGTCCCATAGTGCTCAGAGCCATTTTGAACCTTAGAGACCGGTTTCTGTCAGCAAAGACCATCTTCAGATCTACAGCAAAACATGGGAAAATTGTTGTGGCTTGGCAAGAGAGCCAACCCACTATGAGAGGAAGCCGAAAGGCACGCGTTTTAGCTCACGCAGGCTGGCGTGAGGTCTGTAACAGGTCAAGGAAATGAGACTAGCAAAAAAGGACGTATCTGTGGAATACTTAACTTTAATCCATAAATGGTGAACATCGCTCTTGACGGTACATGTTTTACAGCATCAATAGTAACTGGTAATGGCGCCTTGCTAGGTCGTAGCAAATGACGTAGCTGAAGGCTATGCTAACTATCGTCTCGGCAAATGAGAGCGTAATTTGTCAGTGAACCATCGCTAGCAAAGTCGGCTGTACAACAGGGCAAGTGCTAGGAAGTCTCTCTAGACCTGCCGTGTGGCGGCGCTCGGTCTGCAATCACTGATAGTGGCGACACGCGGGTCCGACGTATACTAACGGACCGCGGCCGATTTAAAGGCTACCACCTAGCAAGTGTGGTGTCTGGCGGTGACACCACAAAAATGAAATACAACTGGTGGGCAGTTTACATATTGAAACAATAAAATATACCACAATGAGAAGTGGGCTTTCATAGATGTAGAAACATGGGCTTAAAATATGACGAGGGATACATGTTCTACAACCTATCCTAATATAATGAAGCCATAGTGACACCAACAAAAATATTCACAAATTCAGCTTAGCTTTGTGGCATATATTTGAAATATGTTATAAAAAAGGCCACAGTGCCGGTAGAGTCATCTTGTTAACAGCACTACTGTTAAAAAAATTTACAGTAGCCAGAAATTACGTTTGTGTCATCAGCATGTTAGATGCCGCTACCGTAAGCCTTTACCTCATTTCTTATCCACATACGTTATCCGCTTTACATGACATACTAAACTATTCAGTTCTATAAAATTCTTTAGTGCTTTACGATGGACTGTCCTCTGCCTATATTCTGATTGTAACCCATCGAGTAGGCTCTGCACAATTTCTTTCTCGGTACACGTTAGGCACAATGGCCGTGCTCTCTTTCTCATTACGTCGTCACAATTAGCAACTGTTTCCGCCGTACTCTGTTCATGGTCTTATCGAGAATATACTAATTCTCATAACGCTCGGGGTGGTATACTCTTGCAAAGCATGAATCGTCACTCATTGATCCCATGTTCTTGCTGAACAGTTTCTAAGGCCGAATCTGACAAAGATCCTATTATTTTTATGACCAAAATTCGCAACAGGCCATGCTCAGTCATTCCCACTTTGTGTGTTTGGTCTTGAAGGTCATACATACAGTAACTTAACTATTTCTGCGGTGGAATGACATGAGATGGTCCCGCATTCTGACAAGTACGCTTGCTAGGGTTTAGATAATTTGGCAAACATACTTCTCCCGTTGAAGGGTATGTTGCCCAACGGCTCCGCTGTGGTAGTATCACTCGCTTTCTTGGGCGAAGCAGCAACTCGGCCTAACCAGTAAGTTCCGGTATTTGTGATTGGAATTCATTAATGTCAACAACAGCCAGGCCTGCAAAGTCCTCTAACCTCTACTCACGGTGATGTAGACTAGCTTTCAGCCTCTGGACCTGAATACTAGTTGGATTAGAACAAGATACAACGCCACTGTTTTGTATTTAATTAAGCACAGAGCGGACAGCAGCAACAGATAAGCTTGCCTCTTTATCTCTTTGTAACTTCATGATAATAGGTTTATCCATATTCTACAGTAATTTTTGTATGAGTTCATCAATATTCCGTTGTTGTTCAGTGCCCCTTTTGCGAAGTTCGTGTAGGACTGCGGTCGGCAAATTGCGACTCGTGACCCACATATGGCTCTTTGGTCTCTTGAGTGTGGCTTTCCCACATAATACCACATGCGGGAGCATACGTACAGTACTGCATCTCTTACTCATTACCGATTTAAAGAATGCTCAGAGATAATGGAAGTGAGTACGGAGATCATCTGCTGCTTAACAAGGTACGTTGGTTACGAACAGGAAACTTTCTGCAAGATTTTTGTGTATTATTCACATGTCAAGTTCCGTAGGACCAAACTGAGAAGCAAATCCCCAAGGTCATGGAACGTGTCTGTACATGAAATTACAACATAAAAATAATAAGAGATAAAAATACAATGTTTATGAACCCGGAAAAAAGTCAAGTCATAAGATTAAGTAAACTCAGTCAACAATGCAACAAGAATCAGCTTAATTTTTCGAGGAACTCTTCGACAGAATAGAAGGAGTGACCCATGAGGAACCTCTTCAGTTTCGATTTGAAAGCGCGTGGATTACTGCTAATATTTTTGAGTTCTAGTGGTAGCTTACTGAAAATGGATGCAGCAGTATACTGCACACCTTTCTTCACAAGAGTTAAGGAAGTCCGATCCAAATGCAGGTTTGATTTCTGCCGAGTATTACCCGAGTGAAAGCTGCGTACCCTTGGGAATAAGCTAATATTGTTAACAATAAATGACAGTAAGGAATATATAATACATTGAGAGGCCAATGTCAAAGTACACAGACTCGTGAACAGGGGTCGACAAGAGGCTTATTAACTTACACCGCTTATTGCCCGAACCGCCCGTTTCTGAGCTAAAATTATTATTTTAGAATGGGAAGAGTTACCCCAAAATATAATACCATACGACAATAGCGAATGAAAATAAGCAGAGTAGACTTATTTTCGTGTCGAACGAACACTCACTTCTGATACCGTTCGAATAGTAAAAATGGCAGCGTAAGTATTTGAACAAGATCCGGAACGTGGGCTTTCCACGACAGTTTACTATCTATCCGAACACCTAGAAATTTTAACTGTTCGGTTTCACTAATCATATGCCCATGCTGTGAAATTAAAACGTCAGGTTTTGTTGAATTGTGTGTTAGAAACTGTAAAAACGGAGTCTTACTGTGATTTGTTGTTAGTTTACTTTCTACAAACAGTGAACTTACGTCATGAACTGCACTATTTGAAACAGAGCCAATGTTGCACACTCCAAACTTTACTACGAAGCTAGTGTCATCAGCAAACAGAAATAATACTAGTGGGCATATCATTTATATAAATAAGGAACAGGGGTGGCGCCAACACTGATCCCTGTGGCTCCCCCCACTTCACAGTACTCCGCTCAGACGCCACATCACAGCCATTCTCAACATTGTGAATAATGATCTTTTGCTGTCTGTTGCTAAAGTAAGAGGTGGACCAATTGTGAGCTATTATCTGTATTCCGTAATGGTCCAACTACTGTAGCAATAATTTGTGATCAACACAATCAAACACGTTAGCTAAATAAAAAAAAAAAAATGTGCCTAGCGTTCTAAACCTTTTGTTTAATCCATCCAGTATCTCTCAGCGAAAAGAGAATATAGCTTTTTAAGTTGTTAACCGACTTCTAAAGCCGAACTGTACATTTGATAGCAAATCGTGTGATATAAAATGATCAATTATCCTTACATACACACACTTTTCAATAACTTTAGTAAACACTGATGGCATAGAAATAGGTCTAAATTATCTACATTATCCTTTTCTCCCTTTTTATAAAGCGGATTTACTACTGGGTACTTTAATCATTCAGGAAAAATTACAAATATGGCCAAATACAGGTCTAACATGTGCAGCGCAGTACTTTAATATTCTGCTAGGTACTCCATCATATCCATGAGAGCTCTTAGTTTTCAGTGATTTAATTATTGACTCAATCTCCCCGTTGTCTGTATCACAGAGAAATGATTTAGACATCAATTTCGGAAAGGCTTTTGCCAAGATAGTTATATGATTCCATGTAGAAACTGAATTTTGATTTAATTCACCAGCGATACTCAGAAAACGATTGTTAAATACTGTACATATATCTGATTTTTCAGTAGCAGAAATACACTCCTGGAAATTGAAATAAGAACACCGTGAATTCATTGTCCCAGGAAGGGGAAACTTTATTGACACATTCCTGGGGTCAGATACATCACATGATCACACTGACAGAACCACAGGCACATAGACACAGGCAACAGAGCATGCACAATGTCGGCACTAGTACAGTGTATATCCACCTTTCGCAGCAATGCAGGCTGCTATTCTCCCATGGAGACGATCGTAGAGATGCTGGATGTAGTCCTGTGGAACGGCTTGCCATGCCATTTCCACCTGGCGCCTCAGTTGGACCAGCGTTCGTGCTGGACGTGCAGACCGCGTGAGACGACGCTTCATCCAGTCCCAAACATGCTCAATGGGGGACAGATCCGGAGATCTTGCTGGCCAGGGTAGTTGACTTACACCTTCTAGAGCACGTTGGGTGGCACAGGATACATGCGGACGTGCATTGTCCTGTTGGAATAGCAAGTTCCCTTGCCGGTCTAGGAATGGTAGAACGATGGGTTCGATGACGGTTTGGATGTACCGTGCACTATTCAGTGTCCCCTCGACGATCACCAGTGGTGTACGGCCAGTGTAGGAGATCGCTCCCCACACCATGATGCCGGGTGTTGGCCCTGTGTGCCTCGGTCGTATGCAGTCCTGATTGTGGCGCTCACCTGCACGGCGCCAAACACGCATACGACCATCATTGGCACCAAGGCACAAGCGACTCTCATCGCTGAAGACGACACGTCTCCATTCGTCCCTCCATTCACGCCTGTCGCGACACCACTGGAGGCGGGCTGCACGATGTTGGGGCGTGAGCGGAAGACGGCCTAACGGTGTGCGGGACCGTAGCCCAGCTTCATGGAGACGGTTGCGAATGGTCCTCGCCGATACCCCAGGAGCAACAGTGTCCCTAATTTGCTGGGAAGTGGCGGTGCGGTCCCCTACGGCACTGCGTAGGATCCTACGGTCTTGGCTTGCATCCGTGCGTTGCTGCGGTCCGGTCCCAGGTCGACGGGCACGTGCACCTTCCGCCGACCACTGGCGACAACATCGATGTACTGTGGAGACCTCACGCCCCACGTGTTGAGCAATTCGGCGGTACGTCCACCCGGCCTCCCGCATGCCCACTATACGCCCTCGCTCAAAGTCCGTCAACTGCACATACGGTTCACGTCCACGCTGTCGCGGCATGCTACCAGTGTTAAAGACTGCGATGGAGCTCCGTATGCCACGGCAAACTGGCTGACACTGACGGCGGCGGTGCACAAATGCTGCGCAGCTAGCGCCATTCGACGGCCAACACCGCGGTTCCTGGTGTGTCCGCTGTGCCGTGCGTGTGATTATTGCTTGTACAGCCCTCTCGCAGTGTCCGGAGCAAGTATGGTGGGTCTGACACACCGGTGTCGATGTGTTCTTTTTTCCATTTCCAGGAGTGTATTTTACCACGAACTGACTTTATATCGTCGACCTTGTGGTGCTGACCAGACACTTCCTCCACAACTGACCATATAGTTCTAATTTTATCCTGTGAATTAGCTATTCTATTTGCACACCACTAACTCTTTGGGAGGACGACAGTTCAATCCCCCGTCCGGCCATCCTGATTTAGGTTTTCCGTGATTTCCCTAAATCGCTCCAGGCAAATGCCGTGATGGCTCCTTTGAAAGGGCACGGCCGACTTCCTTCCTCGTCCTTCCCTAAGCCAATGAGACCGATGACCTCGCTGTCTGGTCTCCTTCCCCAAACAACCCAACCCCACTAACTCTTTGCCTTCCTAATAACAGTTTTAAGCACCTTACAGTACTGTGTGTAATGGGTTACTGTAGCTTGATTGTGACTACGTCCAACATTTTGATGTAATTACTGCTTTGTTCTACATGATATCCTTATCCCACTAGTCAGCCACCCGGGCTGCCTTTTACTGCTAGTACCCCGTTTAGAACGTTCTACTGGAAAGCAACTCTCAAAGAGCATGAGAAATGTGTTAAGGAAAGCATTATATTTGTCATCTATGTTATCGGAACTATAAACATCCTTCCACTCTTGTTCCTTGACGAGGTTTAAAAAACTCTCTATTGCTGTTGGATTAACTTTCCTACATAGTTTGTAATTATATGTGACATTGTTTGAGTACAAAAGCCTTTTAGTGTTAAAATTTGTGCATTTTTGACGGAGTTTAGCACTGTATGGAAGTGAAGCGTGGAAAGCAGTACAGAATCTAGACATTCGAAGTATCGTTATAGAAGAACGATCAATATTTCATGACTGTAGAATGGGTACCAAAACAAATCAAGGAAAAATTAGCTTTATTTTGGTAGTGTATAAGGAGGTAGAACACAACCTGTGGCGTAACGAAATAGTTAATTCACTAACAGAAGTAGGTATGGTGGGTGTAGATCATAGCTTCAGTGCCACAAGTGAGTTCAAATGGATGTTGGTTATATGAGTTATGCAGAGATGAGACTGGCAGAGCTGCAGCAAATCAATTTCCGGGCTGGAGACTACAACAACTTGGCCAAACATCCAGTTATTAGAATCTAGGACGGCATGAATAACCAACAGAAATGTCCTGATGGAGGAAGTTTGGGAGCGAGACAATGGACTCCCCGCGGGAGCCGCAAAGGCAATGCAGTCTTCCTCTTCTGCATCTACGTCTACATCTACATCTACACGACTGACCAGCAATTGAAAAAACCACTTTATGACTATTCCTCTGTCGTTTTGCTCTCGAAAAGTACGTGAAAAAATGAAGACATAAATCTTTTCGTTCGAATGCTGGTTTCTTTTATTTTATCACGATGGTCAGTGCACCTTACGTATGTACTTATCAACGAAATATTTTGACACTCTGAGGTGAAAGTTTAAAATTGTAATTTCGTGAAAAGATCTTGCCGCAACAAAAAACGCCGTTCATAACTTCAGACAACAAGCCATTTAAGAGATGATGTTTGTCACTAATAAATTACTTTTGTCTTGGTCTCTGAAATATTTCTTTTATTTCACTGCTTACCACGTGTTGCGATATCACCATCACTAGGTGTGTGATTCAAAATTATAAGATAAAGCGGAGAACAATTCTCTGTACAATGGCGCAGGAATCACAGGATACACAGTATCTAGTCAATCGTGAACATTCTTTACTACCACCAACGCCGAAAATGGCTCATTCCTTACACAGTTACAAAGCAAATATCTTTATCAGAAGGTGGCATCAGAGGCACCATCTTACACAAAACTAAAAAATCGTCTGCCAAATAATATCTAGACCGGAATTATGTATTCTACAGCATTTAAATAATGCACTTAATTTTTCAGTCTTTGCGTAAACATATGCATAAGGATCTACCCAACATGTGTAACTAACGTTACTGTAGCTGTTTGAAAATACAGTGCTTTGTCGAGCCACCAAGATGCTCACGTATATAGCCATTTTTGACTAAATACTAAATAAGAAGGGAACAGAAACATTTATTGCAATATATAGGGGGCATTATAAGTGTTATCATGAGTAAAGCTGCTGGGACGCCACTCACAGATTTTGATGGAGTGCGGCGCAGATAACTTACACTACTGGCCATTAGAATTGCTACACCAAGAAGAAATGCAGATGATAAACGGGTATTCATTGGACAAATATATTATACTAGAACTGACATGTGATTACATTTTCACGCAATTTGGCTGCATAGATCCTGAGAAATCAGTACCCAGAACAACCACCTCTAGCCGTAATAACGGCCTTGATACGCCTGGGCATTGAGTCGAACACAGCTTGGATGGTGTGTAAAGGTACAGCTGCCCATGCAGCTTCAACACGATACCACAGTTCGTCAAGAGTAGTGACTGGTGTATTCTGATGAGACAGTTGCTCGGCCACCATTGACCAGATGTTTTCAATTGGTGAGAGATGTGCTGGCCATGGCAGTAGTCGAACATTTTCTGTATCCAGAAAGCCCCGTACAGGACCTGCAACATGCCGTCGTGCATTATCCGGCTGAAACGTAGGGTTTCGCAGGGATCGAACGAAGAGTAGAGCCACGGGTCGTAACACATCTGAAATGTAACGTTCACTGTTCAAAGTGCCGTCAGTGCGAACAGGAAGTGACCGAGACGTGTAAACCAATGGCACCCCATACCATCACGCCAGGTGATACGCCGGTATGGCGATGACGAATACACGCTTCCAATGACGTTCACCGCGATGTCGCCAAACACGGATTCGACCATCATGATGCTGTAAACAGAACCTGGATTCATCCGTAAAAATGACGTTTTGCCATTCGTGCATCCAGGTTCATCGTTGAGTACACCATCACAGGCGCTCCTGTCTGTGATGCAGCGTCAAGGGTAACCGCAGCCATGGTCTCCGAGCTGATAGTCCATGCTGCTGCAAACGTCGTCGAACCGTTCGTGCAGATGGTTGTTGTCTTGCAAACGTCCTCATCTGTTGACTCGCCGGCCGCGGTGGTCTAGCGGTTCTAGGCGCTCAGTCCGGAACCGTGCGACTGTTACGGTCGCAGGTTCGAATCCTGCCTCGGGCATGGATGTGTGTGTGATATCCTTAGGTTAGTTAGGTTTAAGTAGTTCTAAGTTCAAGGGGACTGATGACCTCAGATGTTAAGTCCCATAGTACTCAGAGCCATTTGAGCCTGTTGATTCAGGGATCGAGACGTTGCTGCACGATCCGTTACAGCCATGCGGATAAGATGGCTGTCATCTCGACTGCTAGTGACACGAGGATGTTGGGATCCAGCATGGAGTTCCGTATTACCCTCCTGAACCCACCGATTCCATATTCTGCTAACAGTAATTGGATCTTGACCAACGCGAGCAGAAATGTCGCGATACGATAAACCGCAATCGCGATAGGCTGCAATCCGACCTTTATCAAACTCGGAAACGTGATGGTACGCATATCTCTTCCTTACCCGAGGCATCGCAACAACGTTTCACCAGGCAACGCCGTCAACTGCTGTTTGTGTATGAGAAGTCGGTTGGAAACTTTCCTCATGTCAGCACGTTGTAGGTGTCGCCACCGGCGCCGACATTGTATGAATGCTCTGCAAAGCTAATCATTTGCATATCACAGTATCTTCTTCCTGTCGGTTAAATTTCGCGTCTGTAGCACGTCATCTTCGTGGTGTAGCAATTTTAATGGTCAGTTGTGTATATCCCATACTACTCAGGAATTTGTACCACAATTACGTCGTTTATTTTTCAGACATTTACTATCCTCAACAAAGTCAAAAATGTTCAAATGTATATGAAATCGTATGGGACTTAACTGCTAAGGTCATCAGTCCCTAAGCCTACACACTACTTAACCTAAATTATCCTAAGGACAATCACACACACACACACACACACACACACACACACACACACACACACACACACACCCATGCCCGAGGGAGGACTCGAACCTCCGTCTGCATCAGCCGTACAGTCCATGACTGCAGCGCTCGAGACCGCTCGGCTAATTCCGCGCGGCTCGTCATAAAATGCTGGTCTGTTCTAAACAATAAAAAGTCTGAACTGTAGTACTGAACAATTCAAACTGATACGTACATATTAACATAATTAAATAAAAATTTAGAGTGTTAACGACATGGATTAAAAACCGGAGAAGGGGGTCCTGCAGTTTAACTTGGGGTCCGAACCACATGTTGGTTCTGGCGAGCCCTCTAGTTTTATAATTGTAAGCCAAGGGGAAATAACGTACAGGTTTTGATGGGTGAGTTCGCATGTATCAAAATAAGTGACATAAATAGGCGTATCTTTTGTTGCTGACTTCGAAGCGTAAAGGCCATACACCGCCAAGGAATCGCACGCCTCAGTACCTTACACAAATATCATTTCAAATCTACATCCATTCCTGAGAAAAAGAGGTCTTAACAGGCGGTCAGATAGAGAGACGGAAAAATATTTTTGTGTGTGATTATTATAAATGCAAAATTAATCATTTTTTCGTTATTTGACTTGAAGCCTTAATTATTGTAAAATTTTATGATTCTAGGTCAACGGGAAGTATACTATAAGTTTTGATGAGTGAGCTTGGAGTATCAAAATTGTTTCACATATGGCTGTATCAATTCATCAAGTTGACTTAGAAGCTTCAATTATTTACACACTAAGGGACCATAAGCCTTAGTACTTGACATGTATTTCAACTTAATATCTGTACCCGTTCCTGAGAAAAAGGGACTTAACATTCAGACAGACAGACAGACAGACAGACAGATGGATGGACAGACGGACAACGAAGTGATTCTATAAGGCTTCAATTTTTAGCGACTGAGGTACGGAATCCTAAAAACGGGACAAGTGTGACTTGACCTCGCGCTCTGAGGGATCCATACAAATCTAATTATGTATGTAGAGAATAATAATAATTTCGTGTGGCCCAGTGGATAGGTGCAAATAGTTCTATTGAAAGCTGCTTCGGCGACTTTCGTGCCTCTAACCTATCTCAGTCATCTAACCGGGGAAAGGGGACGTACTATTTAAAGTGGAATCCGAGCAACGTACTTATTGTTTCTGGAGACTCCTCACATCTTTGAGAAGTGAAGGCTAGGTTAAAACGAAGATAGATTATTCAAGTTATGTGGTTCAAATGGCTTTGAGCACTATGCAACTTAACTTCTGAGGTCATCAGTCGCCTAGAACTTAGAACTAATTAAACCTAACTAACCTAAGGACATCACACACATCCATGCCCGAGGCAGGATTCGAACCTGCGACCGTAGCGGTCGCTCGGTTCCAAACTGTAGCGCCCAGAACCGCACGACCACTCCGGCCGGCTTCAAATTATGTAGTATTTTACATGTATTGCGATTAAATTCTCACCTACGATGTTCTATATTTTTTTCGAACTGTGAACTGTACTTGTTATTTTTTTGAACATTGAGCGGGATGCGTTGAGTCGTGGAGTGCTGATCTGGCCTCGCACGGTTCTGTGGAGAAGTGGGGCTTACAGGTGTCATTGCGAGCACCGATAATAATTGTTGCTGTAGGATAGTCTGATTATTTATTATCATTTCTTAGCTGGAATGTTGAACGTGAATATTACCTCGTATGAACTGTACAGTGGTTAGGTTTGTTGGAGCATCAGGAGCGTTTTGTTTCACGTGTCTCACACTTAATCTTCCAGCAAGCTACGTACCGATGTTTTGTATTTTGAAATTAATACTCCCACATGTGACATACACAACGCACGTTCCTTAATTTTTATTCTCAAAGTGCACCGTTATCATTGGAAGGCATAAGCTGATGTGACACAAGTAACGGGATACTTCCTAATATCGTGACGGGCGTAGTGTAACAACTCCACATGGCATGGACTCAACACGTAGTTGGAAGTACCCTAGAAATATATTGAGCCCTGCTGCCTATATAGCCGTCCATAGCTGCGAAAGTGTTGCTGGTACAGGATTTTGCGCACAAAATGACCTCTCCATTATGTCCTATATATGTTCGATGAGATTCATGTCGGACGATCTGGATTGCTAAACCATTTGCTCGAATTGTCCAGAATGTTCTTCAAATAAATCACGAAGAATTGCGCCCTAGTGGCATCGTTATTTGGGAACATGAACTCCATGAATGCAACTGGTCTCCAAGTAGCTGAAAATAAACATTTCCAGTCAGTGACCGGTTCAGTTGGATCAGAGGACCCAGCCCATTCCATGCAAACACAGCCCACACCATCATCGAGTCACCACCAGCTTGCACAGAGCCTTGTTGAGAGCTTGAGTCCACGGCTTCGTGGGGTCTGCTTCATTCTCGAACCCTGCCATTAGTTCTTACCAACTGAAATCGTGACTCATCTGACTAGACCATGGTTTTCCAATGGTCTAGGTTCTAAGCGACAAGGTCACGAGCCCAGGAGAGGCGCTGGAGGCGATGTCGTGATGTTAGCTAAGGCTCTCGCGTCGGTCTTCTGCTTCCATAGTCTATTAAAGCAACATTTGGTCGCACTGTCCTAACAGATACATCTGCCTAACGTCCCACATTCATTTCTACCATTATTTTGACCAGTATTGCTTGGCTGTTTGCACTGAAAACTCTAAGCAAACTCCGCTGCTCTCGGTCGTTAAGTGAAGACCGTCGGTCACTGCGTTGTCCATGGTGAGAAGTGATGCCTGAAATTTGGTATCCTCGGCATACACTTGTCACTGTGCATCTCGGAGTACTGAATTCCCTAACGATTTCCGAAATGAAATGCTCCATAGGGCTAGCTCCACCTACCGTTGCGCGTCCAGCGCCTGTTAATTCCCGTCGTGGTGTTGTAATCACGTCGGAAGCCTTTTCACATGAATCACCTGAGTACATTTGACGGTTCTGCACTGCCCTTTTATACCTTGTGCACGCGACACTACAGCCGTCTGTCTATGATGTGTATATCACTATCCCAAGACCTCTGTCACCCCAGTGTGAATTATCGTGATGACACAGGGTGACTATTTTGCTATGTAGGGGAAGAGGCACAACGCAACACAGTTCTTATTTAACTGATTTTTTTGTATGACTGTTAATTATCATGCTTTTATACCATTTTACAGCGCATGTTCTTGATGTGATTTGTTCCTTTTACCTTCGTTAGGTTGAAGGGCAACAGCTATGGCCACCATAACATACTGATACGAACACAATATTATCTGATCTGTAAAAATTAAGTAATGTCATGTCATTTTTAATTCATGACATTAATTCTGTAAATATTCATTCAATTATTATCTGATAGGTATCATCTTAGTCTGAATTGTTAAGTACTACAGTTTAAATTGTTTTATTTCATAGGCGAATCCATGCATTTGTTCTCTTTGGTTAGGATGACAAATGTCTGAAAAATAGAAGAAATGTCTACGTTACAAATTTCTGAGGAATGTGGGAAATATCTGCGCCGCACACCATTTTAATCTCTGAGCGGTGTTCCAATCGTTTAACATTAACTCATGATGGCACGTATGATGCTCCTTATAGGTTGTCGTAATAAACGTTCCTGTTCCTTTCATCTTTTCATAAAAACTACTGAGCACGAGGATCTTGATGGCTCACAGAACTGATGTCAGTGTTAGCTACAAAAGCTTTACAGGCTCGTAGTTATGTATGTATATATGCACATCTTGTAAAATGAAATGCATTATATAAATTCCAAAAAATACGTTACGGCGGCTTACGTACTATTTGAAAAAGCATTCATATGTCACCGAAATTTTTGTTCTGGTACTGAGATGTATCTAAGGCCTCCTCCTGACAAAGATATTTACTTTGTAGCATGCTGTATGGTGTATCCTTCAGGATAACGACATCGCTCGAATGGAGTGGCCAGCATGTTCTCCCTCCAGACATGAACCCTATCGAACATACCAGGGATAGATTGAAAAGGGCTGTTTATGGGCGACGTGACCCACCAACGACTCTGAGGGATCTACGCCGAATGGCCGTTGAGGAGTGGGACAATCTGGACCAACAGTGCCTTGATGAGCTTGTGGATAGTATGCCACGACGAATACATGCATGCGTCAATACTAGAGGACGTGCTACTGGGTATTAGAGGTATTAGTGTGTACAACAATCTGGACCACGACCTCTGAAGGTCTTGCTGTATGTTGGTACAATATGCAATGCGTGATTTTCATGAGCAATAGAAATGGCGGAAATGATGTTTATGTTGATCTCTATTCCAATTTTCTGTGCAGGTTCCGGAGCTCTCAGAACCGAGGCGATGCAAAACTTTTTTTTGATGTCTGTATGTTCCGAAGCTACGATAAATCTACCTTGCTCGAGTTACTGATCTGAGCAAAGAGTCAAAAATTTTTGAGGGGCTGCACTGCATTTCGACAATTCTGTTTGTGTAAGCTATGGTAATAAATTTGAATAAAATGATTTTGTATTCTAGGCTGTGTCATTATGAAACACAATTAAAATACAGATGGTTTTCTTGAATTTGCAGCGGTCATCTTCAGACTAACTGCTGGATTCTGGTGAAAGCTACATCTAAGGTGCCCCTGGATAATCCAAAACAATGTTTTTAGTGGAGGGTTGGCTGTATGGTACGGTAAGCTTGTGCTACTTTGGCAGGTGACTGGTAGGCATTAGCTGTAACTTATAGCCACACCTTCAAAGAAATCTTTTCTCTGAATTGCCCAGTGACATCCTAGAATATGTAGCCATCTGACAACCGAAATAAGACAGTATATAGCGACAGACTGTCACCAGACTCCAGCAGTTAGTCGTCCTGAAGTGGACCCCTGCAGAGTCAGTCGAAACCTCAGCATTTTAGTTGTTATAGTGTTACATACTGATATGGCCTAGTACCCAAAATGATTTTATTCAAACTGATACTTGCTGGAGGAGCCTTTTCTTTTTGACTGCCTCCTGACTGATTTGATACGGCCCGCCTCGAATTCCTCCCATGGACAACCTGTTCATCTCAGAGTAGCACCTGCAGCCTACGTCCTCAATTATTTGCTGCATATATTCCACTCTCTGTGTTCCTCCATAATTTTTGCCCTCAACAGCTCCCTCTAGAATCATGGAAGTCATTCCCTCATGTCTAAACAGATGTCCAGTTATCCTGTCCCTTCCTGTAGTCAGTATTTTCCATATATTCCTTTCCTCTCCGATTCTGCGCAGAAACTCCTTATTCCTTACTTTATCAGTCCACCTATTTATCAACATTCGTCTGTAGTACCACATCTCAAATGCTTCGACTATTCTCCGTTCCGGTTTTCCCACAGTCCATGTTTCACTACCATACAATGCTGTGCTCCAAACGCACGTTGTCAGAAATTTCTTCCTCAAATCAAGGCCTAGTTTGGTACTAGTAGACTTCTCTCGGCCAGAAATGCCCTTTTCGCCAGTGTTAGTCTGCTTTTAATGTCCTTCTCGCCCCGTGCGTCCTTGGTTATTTTGCTGCCTAGGTAGCTCAATTCCTTAACTTCATCTATTTCGTGACCATCAACGCTGATGTTAAGTTTCCCGCTATTCTCATTTCTGCTACTTCTCATTACTTTCGTTTTTCTTCGATTCGTTTTCAGTCCATTTTCCGTACTCATTTGACTGTTCAGTTCATTCAGCAGATCATGTAATTCTTCTTCACTTTCACTCAGGGTAATAATGTCATCTGCAAATCGTATCATTGATATCCTTTCACCTTAAATTTTAATTCCACTCCTGAATCTTTCTTTCATTTTCATCATTGTTTCTTCCATGTAGAGATTGAACACTAGAGGGGAAAGACTACATACCCGTCTTACACGCTTCTTACTCCGAGCACTTCGCTCTTGGTCGTCCACTCTTGGCTCTTGTACATATTGTATTTAACCGTCTCTCCCTATAGCTTACCCATATTTTTCTCAGAACTTAGAACATCTTGCACCACTTTAAATTGTCGAACGCCTTTTCCAAGTCGACAATCTCTGAACATGTCTTAATTTTTCTGCCTTGCTTCCATTATCAACCGCAACGCCAGATAGCCCCTCTGGTTCCTTTATTTTTCCTAAAACCAAACTGATGGTCATCTAACACATTCTCAGTTTTCTTTTCCATTCTTCTGTTTATTATTCTTGTCAGCAACTTGGATGCATGAGCTGTTAAGCTGATTGTGCGATATTTATCGCACTTATCAGCTTTTGCAGTATTCAGAATTGTGTGGATGATATTTCTTCGAAAATCAGATAGTATATCGTCAGACTCATACATTACGCACACCATCTTGAATAGTCGGATTGTTGCCACTTTCCCTAGATATGTTAGAAATTCTGCTGGAATGTTTTGTATCCCTTCTGCGTTATTTGATCTTAAGTCCTCCAAAACTCTCATAGATTCTGATTCTAGTACTGGACCCCATCTCTTCTAAATCGACTCCTGTTTCTTCTTCTATGACATCAGACAAATCTTCCCTCTCATATAGGCCTTCAATGTACTCTTTCCACCTACCCGCTCTCTCCTCTGCATTTAACAGCGGATTTCCGTTGCGCTCTTAATGTTACCAGCCCTGCTTTTAATTTCGCCGAAGGTTCTTTCGACTTTCCAAGATGCTGAGTCACTCCTTCACAGAATCATTTCTTTTTCAAATCCTTCACATTTTTCATGCACCCATTTCATGTTAGCTTCCTGCACTTCCTATTTATTTCACCCCTCAACGACTTGATTTCTGTATTCTTGAATTTCCGTGAACGTTTTTGTACTTCCTTCTTCTGTTACCCATGGTTTCTTCGCAGTTACCTTCTTTGCACCTATGTTTTTCCTTCCAGCTTCTTTGGTTGCCCATTGCGTATGTCGTCATTCTTCAGTACTGCCGTATCCCAGTTCTTTGTGTATTAGTTCTTCCTGACTAATCTCTTAATCTTCAGCCTACTCTTCATCACAACTACATTGTTCCCGGGTACGCCTTATAAAGGAGTATCTGGCTTCGGAATCTCTGTCTGACCATGAGGTAATCTAACTGAAATCTTCCCGTATCATCTGATTCTTGAACAGAGTATCCGCTGTTACTAGCTGAAATTTATTACAGAATTCAATTAGTCTTTCTCCCCTCTCATTTCTTGTCTCAAGCCCATATTCTCCTGTAGCCGTTACTTCTACACCTTCCCGTACAACTGCATTCCAGCCCCTATTTCTATTATATTTTCGTCTCCCTTTAAGTACTGTATTACCCCACTTTATCTGTCTCTTCATCTTTAGCTTGCGACGTCGGCATGCATACCTGAACTATCGTCGTGGCTGTTGGTTTGCTGTCGATTCTGACTAGAACAATCCTGTCACTGAATTGTTCACAGTAACACACGCTTTGCCCTACCTTTCTATTCATAACGATTCCTACTCCCATTATAGCTGATCCTGCTGCTGTTGATATCACCCCATTCTCATCTGACAGAAATGCTTGTCTTCTTTCCACTTCATTTCACTGTCCCCTACTACATCAAGATTGAGTCTTTGCATTTCCCTTTTCAAATTTCTAGCTTCCTCACCACGTTGAAGCTTGTGACATTCTACGCCCTGACTCTTAGAGTGTTATCCTTTCGTTGGTTATTCATGCTTTTTGTCATGGTCACCTCCCTCTTGCCAGTCCCCTCCCGGAGATCCGAATGGGGACTATTCCGGGATGTTTAGCCAGTGGATAGGTCATCATGACACTTTTTCAATTATAGGCCACATGACCTGTGGATACACGTTATGTGTCTTTAATGCAGTGGTTTCCATTGCCTTCTGCATCCTCATGCCGGTGTTCATTGTAGGACCCTACAAACATGCTCTCAACTTCCACAGCCGTGTTGGAAGTAGAATTTTCTGCAATTTCATTGAAGCAAAACACTGTAATGTACATTCTGTGCTATAGAATCCACGGGGGAGGGCTAGTATATTTTGGATAGCTACGATCATTGTTGTTTAGAAGCGTGGTTCAAATGGCTGTAAGCACTACGGGACTTAACAGCTAAGGTCATCAGTCCCCTAGAACTTAGAACTACTTAAATCTAACTTACCTAAGGACGTCACACACATCCATGCCCGAGGCAGGATTCGAACCTGCGACTGTAGCAGCAGCGCGGTTCCGGACTGAAGCGCCTAGAACCGCTCGACCACAGCGGCCGGGTTAGAAGCATGGATGTTCTGGTTAGGTATAATGTTTTGATGAAGCCAGAGCATCTAAATTATTTTATTTGTGGCCTGTCATAATAGACAGTTGTGCAGATTCGTACTGCTTATGTCATGGATGTAGGTTAATAATACGAATGCGAATGACTGATGCTTGAAATGCGGAATGAAATAATTTACATTGTTTAAAAATTGCTAGTAAGCCAGCTGATGATTTTATAAAACTGCTTGTTATCTCTATAAACCATTTTAGGAAATACTGAAACATATCCATAAGTAAAGTAAATATAGGTAAAATATGTAAAATATGCCATGCATGGCGATTCCTTGAATGCACGTGTGCAGACATCAACAAGCCTCAAGTTTCTGAGAAACTATGTTTTGATTTGCTGGTTAAGCATCCTACCTTCCCAGAAAACGACTTCCACACTTGGATTTATGTTGTTTCAGCAAAGTATGAGTTGCGTGGAAATTCCTTGAATGTGCATATGCAGATGTCGACAAGTCTCGACTTGCAGAGAAAGCGTTTCCGTTTGCTGACTAAGTGCTTTGCTTGTTGCAACAAGTCAGGACTTGCCGAATAAGCAGGAAGACAGATAATGAAAGTGGAATATTGACAATGTTGCTGCATTACATCATAGTCATTGTTCAACACTTTTTTCGGACATGAATGTACAAAGAATTCTTCAGAATGTGAGTCTGAGAGGTTTTACTTACCACTGCTACTAACGGTCTTACATCTTTCATCTAGCGAATACGTGCTGAGCTCAATACGAGAGGAATGCTTCTTATTCAATCTTCCATAATCTGAAGCAGCTAGAAGGGTGAGGGAGCACTACATCATGCCTAGACGAGGAGAAAAATTCCTGACTGTGACTGCAAGAAGCAGGACGACGAAGGTAGGACTAGGAATGTTGTCTATGAGTGTCGAGTGTCTGAACTCTGCAAAAGTCCTCATAATATATCGTGGCAAGCTGAACGGCATGTACAGTATCAGCTTTGAGACCGATTCATATATACTAACCAAAGTTTTCTTGTTATAGGCCTGTTAAAATTACTTAGCTGTTAGTATGTTATAGCTAAACAGAATAGCACTAACGATTTACGTGACATTGTCACATTAAGGAAGTTGATCTGCACTCACTAAAAGAAAATTATTGTGGCAGTGAATTCGTTTAACGACGTACATTAGTGTGACATTATAGTTTACGAGACCGGAGGCGCTACTTCTCAATCAAGTAGCTCCTCAGTTTGCCTCACAAGGGCTGACTGCAGCCCGCTTGCCAACAGCGCTCGGCCGACCGGATGGGCACCCACCCAGGTGCTAGCCCAGCCCGACAGCGCTTAACTTCGGTGATCTGAAGAGAACCGGTGTTACCCCTGCGGCAAGGCCGTTGGCGTCGTTGAGAACAGAGTGACCAAAGTTAACCAACGTCTTCGAACCAAATTTTCACAGTAGTGAAAGAAATGTAAGTAAATACAATGAATGTAAGTTCATTGCTGTCTGAAGTTAGTGATGAATGATACTCAAGAACGATACTGAATCAATGCTAGTGACGAACTGTTAAAGGAACTTCAGGCTTTTAACGAGATACATTCTGGTTGGGCTTCGAAGGAAATATTTCAACTGCGCGTTAATGTAAGTGAAAATAAAGAGTTTTATGCAAAAAGGGCTTTATGCAAAAAAAAAGCAGTAATAAATTTTGACTCAAAAGATTGTGCCTGTTTCAAGTGGTATGTTCGAACCAGTTTGTATCCTGTTGATATGCGTGCAAAACATACAGGGTGTTTCAAAAATGACCGGTATATTTGAAACGGCAATAAAAACTAAACGAGCAGCGATAGAAATACACCGTTTCTTGCAATATGCTTGGGACAACAGTACATTTTCAGGCAGACAAACTTTCGAAATTACAGTAGTTACAATTTTCAACAACAGATGGCGCTGCAAGTGATGTGAAAGATATAGAAGACAACGCAGTCTGTGGGTGCGCCATTCTGTACGTCGTCTTTCTGCTGTAAGCGTGTGCTGTTCACAACGTGCAAGTGTGCTGTAGACAACATGGTTTATTCCTTAGAACAGAGGATTTTTCTGGTGTTGGAATTCCACCGCCTAGAACACAGTGTTGTTGCAACAAGACGAAGTTTTCAACGGAGGTTTAATGTAACCAAAGGACCGAAAAGCGATACAATAAAGGATCTGTTTGAAAAATTTCAACAGACTGGGAACGTGACGGATGAACATGCTGGAAAGGTAGGGCGACCGCGTACGGCAACCACAGAGGGCAACGCGCAGCTAGTGCAGCAGGTGATCCAACAGTGGCCTCGGGTTTCCGTTCGCCGTGTTGCAGCTGCGGTCCAAATGACGCCAACGTCCACGTATCGTCTCATGCGCCAGAGTTTATACCTCTATCCATACAAAATTCAAACGCGGCAACCCCTCAGCGCCGCTACCATTGCTGCACGAGAGACATTCGCTAACGATATAGTGCACAGGATTGATGACGGCGATATGCATGTGGGCAGCATTTGGTTTACTGACGAAGCTTATTTTTACCTGGACGGCTTCGTCAATAAACAGAACTGGCGCATATGGGGAACCGAAAAGCCCCATGTTGCAGTCCCATCGTCCCTGCATCCTCAAAAAGAACTGGTCTGGGCCGCCATTTCTTCCAAAGGAATCATTGGCCCATTTTTCAGATCCGAAACGATTACTGCATCACGCTATCTGGACATTCTTCGTGAATTTGTGGCGGTACAAACTGCCTTAGACGACACTGCGAACGCCTCGTGGTTTATGCAAGATGGTGCCCGGCCACATCGCACGGCCGACGTCTTTAATTTCCTGAATGAATATTTCGATGATCGTGTGATTGCTTTGGGCTATCCGAAACATACAGGAGGCGGCGTGGATTGGCCTCCCTATTCGCCAGACATGAACCCCTGTGACTTCTTTCTGTGGGGACACTTGAAAGACCAGGTGTACCGCCAGAATCCAGAAACAATTGAACAGCTGAAGCACTACATCTCATCTGCATGTGAATCCATTCCGCCAGACACGTTGTCAAAGGTTTCGGGTAATTTCATTCAGAGACTACGCCATATTATTGCTACGCATGGTGGATATGTGGAAAATATCGTACTATAGAGTTTCCCAGACCGCAGCGCCATCTGTTGTTGAAAATTGTAACTACTGTAATTTCAAAAGTTTGTCTGCCTGAAAATGTACTGTTGTCCCAAGCATATTGCAACAAACGGTGTATTTCTATCGCTGCTCGTTTAGTTTTTATTGCCGTTTCAAATATACCGGTCATTTTTGAAACACCCTGTATGTCTAAATATTTGGAATATGCAAGCAAATTAAGTGAGCCGTGGCGGGGTGGCTGACGTCGCTTTCGAATTCCTGGAGCCAATGGCTCGATCTGTCATGATGTATCCTTCTGGTTTGAGTCCACTAAGACCTTTGCTCGAGGTTGTTGATGAGGACGGTGCGAGTTGTGGCCCGGAGAGTTGGGGAGTGGTAACAGAGCGAGGACGACTGTGTGAGAGGTCCGCCCGGCAAATAAGGCGAGCGCTTGCTCAAGCGTCTTTGGCACAGAGCCTGGCGAGAGGTTGCTGGCCATATTTGTGGTCCGATTTGAATCCGTAGCTGACTTCAAGTGCCTGATTCCCAAAATTTGCAACTGCCGGGACTATGTAGCTGGGTTTGTCAGCCTAGCTTTCTTTCAGGCGTTTCGCCGTCGTTGTAGAGGCGGTGTACGAGGTGCGGCTACAAAAAAAAACCGGACTGATGCTGGAAAAAAACATTTATTTACAATTATTTACAATTTCATGTTATCTCCTTCAATGTACTCTCCTCCTCGGTCTCTACGCCGCTCCATACGAATTTTCCACTGTTCATAGCAATGCTGCAGATCATTTTCGGTAAGTCCATACATTACTTCCGTCGCTTTTTCTTTTACTGCTTCAACAGTCTCAAATCTAGTTCCTTTCAAAGCTGACTTGACTTTAGGGGAAAGAAAAAAGTCACAGGGGGCCAAATCAGGTGAGTAGGGTGGATGATCTAAGATGGGAATGTTGTGTTTTGCCAAAAACGTCTTCACTGACAACGCACTGTGAGCTGGGGCATTGTCTTGGTGAAGGATCCATGACTTTTTTCTCCACAAATCGTTCCGTTTTCTCCGTACTCGCTCACGTAGGCTAGCCAGGACGCTAATGTAGTAATGCTGATTCACTGTTTGTCCCTCTGGTACCCAATCAATGTGCAGAATCCCTTTGATGTCAAAAAAAAAACAATCATCATTGCTTTGAATTTCGATTTTGACATTCGTGCTTTTTTTTGTCGTGGAGAACCAGGAATTTTCCAATGCATCGATTGGCGTTTAGTTTCGGGATCGTAAGTAAAAAACCACGATTCATCGCAAGTAATAACATTTTGTAAGAAGGTGGGATCACTTTCAATGTTTTCCAGGATGTCAGAACAAATCATTCTTCGGCGTTCCTTCTGTTCAATTGTGAGACACTTTGGAACCATTTTTGAACACACTTTGTTCATGTTGAAACTTTCATGAAGAATCTGCCTAACACTTTCCTTGTCAACTCCTGTTAACTCAGACACTGCTCTGATTGTTAAACGGCGATCTTGTCGAACAAGTTTACCGAGTTTTTCAATGTTTGCATCAGTTTTTGCTGACAATGGTCTGCCAGTGCGAGTGTCATCACTGGTGTCTTCGCGGCCATCTTTAAATCGTTTAAACCACTCAAACACTTGTGTTCGCGATAAACAATCATCGCCGTACACATGTTGTAACATTACAAACGTTTCTCTTGCAGATTTCCCTAGTTTGAAACAAAATTTGATGTTAACACGCTGTTCTTTCTGTACACTCAACATTTTTCGACGCACAGACAAAACGTCAACTACTTAAAACAGACGCCACGGGCAGACTGAGTGCAGGAGGCAGATGAAACTCGAGCAGTAGGCAGAGCGAGAGTCACGTGACAGGCCACGCGACTTTCAGCCTTATTGCATTCGTTTTATTGTTTCACCAGTACTAGTCCGGTTTTTTTCTAGCCACACCTCGTAAATGGGCTGCTTATGTGTTGGCAGCGCTGTGTAGCGCTTGGCATTGGATCTCTGACTGCACTTTGTAACAGACTCTGTGGCTGGTCGGACTCATTGTTGGAAGTTAATCGCCAATACTGTTGGGGAACTGGAAGTTGGTCGCCAGCAGTGATGGAAGTACTGTTGGGCAGTTGGAGGTGAACAGCCAGCAGTGATGGATGTTAGATGTGAGAAGTTAGCATTGATAAGGAGAGCACTCGCTGAAGCGTCTTTAGCACAGAGCTTGGCGAGTTATTGCAATTAAATAAAGAAGTTTTAGCGGTATTTTGCACTGAAGCGGGAATACCATTTGGCTAGTTATTGTTGCTGTCAAGTAATTAACCTTGCTGTGTTAATATTTCTTTTGCCGATCTGTACCCAATAAAAAGGGGCCTTGGAAGGCCGTTTTTTTCATTGTAACCTTTCTTAGTCTGAAGTGTTAGCGTAGGCTAACGAACTGTACATGTTCGACTTGGAGACTGAATATTATTCATGATTATGTACCTTTGTACTAGATGTCAATGACGATTTATATTCGTGTCTGACCTGGATGTCACATTATTTAGGTAAAAAAAATACATTGTTTGGTTTGCAACAAAATTTTTCCTTCGCTAACCACATGCCTATCAGTAGTTAGTGGCTGTAGTAGTTAGAATCGTTTATTTAGGTGGCAGTATTGACGCTCGCTGTATTGCAGCTGTACGCGTAATGAAAATTTTTGTGAGGCAAGTGCTTAATGAAATGTATAGGTTACTGTTAGCATTTCTTTTTTGTCAGGGCCATTCTTTTGAATTAATTATTTGAAGTCAGGTTATCTTTTATTGAGCCGTCAGATTGCGTTGCCCTAAGATATTGTGGGTCTCAGTCATTCAGCAATTTAAGTACTGCCACACTCATTTAAATAAAGAAGTTTTAGCAGTATTTTGCACTGAAGCGGGTATACCGTTCGGCTAGTTATTGTTGCTGTCAAGTAATTAATCTTGCTGTGTTAATATTTCTTTTGCCGATCTGTACCCAATAAAAAGGGGCCTTGGAAGGCCGGTTTTTTCATTGTAACCTTTCTTGGTCTTTCTATTTCGTGTAGTCTTGTGCTGTTTGTGTATAAGCCCTCGGGTCCACACACTGTGGGGAGGCAATTCAAACTCTTGGTTACTATGATGAAACAGTTATTCATGAAGGCTTGGCTGTTTCCTACTTAACTGTAGCTGTTATTAAAGAAGGCCGGCTTGTGTTCTATTTTGGTAACTTTACTTAACTGAACCTGTTATTATTGAATTCCTGCCTGTTGGTATTGGGTAATTTTACTTAACTCAAGTTATCACTGAAGGTCTACCTGTCTTCTATTTGGTAATTTTCTTAACTGAAGCGGTTATTAAAGAAGGCCAGCCTGTTTTCGATTTGGTAATTTCACTTAACTGAAGCTGTTATCATCGAAAGCCTGCCAGTTTTGTGTTTGATAAGCTTACTTAACTAAAGCTGTTATCACTGAAAGCCTCGCTGTTTTCTGTTTGGTGGCATTACTTAACTGAAGTTGTTATTAAAGAAGGCCTGCCTGTTTCCTATTTGGTAATTTTACTTAACTTAAGCGGTTATTAAAGAAGCTTTTATATTTGTTAATTTTACTTAATTGACGCCGTTATTATTGAAGGCCTGCAGGTTCCCTCTCAATTACATTAAGAGCTGTTTCATAATTTGGGTTAGCTGAAACTCAAGGCCTACCAGTTTTTGTTGACCTGTTATTGAGATCTGATATCTTACTCAGTCTGTGTTGTAATTAACTGAAATTGTAACTGCTAAAACGCCCACCTGCTGCAGAAGTATTTATCTTAACAGGACAATAACAGCAAATGACACGTGATGGTACATGTGCCCTAACCTTTCGTCTTACATCCCTTTATCCATAATTGTAGTTTTCAACTGGTAGCAGAGCGTGATTGCGTTCTGCTGGCAGGGAGGGGTGGTGGTGGTGGTTAGAATTGTCTACTCTTTTTCTAGTCATTTGTCGTTTCTTGTGATCAAATCCTTAGTGCGTAAGGATCCCTTACTGTCTGTCGAGCATTGTATTAATTTATTCTGTTGTTCGTACAGAGCTAGCCTGCTATGGATCCAAGGGGCTGTATGAATTTAGACTAGGTTGCGCACGGCGTTGGGCACACCCTTTGCGTTTCTGCGAGCACCACTGAGTAAGTAGGTGTTCCTCTCGATAATATTTCTTTGGAGTTGGATGACGTGCAGCGGAACCTATCCTTTCTGCAGAACAGTCAACCTACTGACAGGCAAAATGGTACAGTTCACGCCCACCCAGCTCAGACTTAGCCAGTCTGAAGTTATCCGGGTGCCAGGGTCGGGTAGTTGAGTGATAGAGCGAGGAATTTTCATAGTCAAGCAGAGTCTTTAAGCTGAAGGAAGTCCAGCAGCTACCCGCACAAATCAGTTCTTTGTTCAGGTATCTAGGGCCCAAGGTTTAGGTAGCCCTCTACTCAATCCTATTATGTGCCTGTTCATAGGTATTTCAGAGCTTTCACTCAATACCTTTGGCCAGATCCACCACTTTTTGTGGGTGTTAGTGCAATTTGAATTTTATGTGGACGCCTTGGGGGCACCTCAGCATGTGGTATTAGCATTACTTTACCTCATGACGAAAGGTATTCTGATTGATTTTGTATCTGAAGTCCTGAAGTGGCAGAGCTCAATAGCACAACTAAGGGGACATTGTTGATAGGAAGCTCTCGCTGCGGATGCAGAATAAGCTTGAACGCAAATATTTCTAGCGAGTGCAAGTATTATTTGAACAGCTGAGCCAGTATGTCGAGCGAGAGCGTCTATCCACCTTGGCTCTTAGTATGTCGGTTTTGGAACTCAATACTGTGTCAACCAGTTTAGAGGGCGTGCGTCCCGAGGAAAAGTCGTGCTTGGCCTCCTCTTCCCGTCCGACTAGCTTCCGGGAATTGCAAACATTGGGTGATTCCACTGAATGCTTGTCATTTGCCGATGAGGAGCGGAGGTGAGAGGAGCACTTGGAAACTCCTCCGCCCGCCTAGATAATTAATGGGGCTCCTCAAGCATCCAGTATATTTTCTGAGAAAGGTTGTTTTCGGTGCGGCGCCCTCGATCACTTGGTGAGTCCCTTAGCACGAGCACCTAGGCCCGCCAGACGACACCAGGTGAAGAAAGGGCGGGGGGTATTGTTTCCGTTGGAGGCGTGCGCCATGATGCGCGCGTATTCAAGCGCCCCCCACCCCGGATCTGCCCTCCCTTTTGTCTGCGCTCGTCTAGGACAAGAAGCATTGTGCGCGCTGTTGGATTCTGCTAGTTCCATGGCCTTGTTGAATTATAATTGGTGTTTGGAGTTTGGGCATTTGTGTAAATTATCGTCCATACGCCCATGCCCTCAGAGATGTCGTCTGGCCAACAGGCAAGAGTTGTCTCTGGTTGACGAGCTGCGCGGTAGGTTGTCCATTTGTAATTTCTCTCGGCCCGTTACACTCTTGTTTGTAAATATCTTGCGCTCAATTTGTTGCTCGGGTGTGATTTTATTCATAAAGCTGGATTAGTTCTCGACTTTGCGAGCTGCACCTTCTCTTTTAGGTATTCGCCTAGTGACAAGATAGCCTTTTGCTAATGCAGTTGCGCAAGTGTGGAGGATTCGGTAAATTGTAGCTCTGGTGAATTTCAAAGCGTTAAACATCTCTATGAAACAGGAACTATGTAAATCTGAAGTGTGTGTGTGTGTGTGTGTGTGTGTGTGTGTGTGTGTGTGTGTGAGAGAGAGAGAGAGAGAGAGAGAGAGAGAGAGAGAGAGAGAGAGTGAGTGAGAGACAGTGAGTGTGACAGAGTGAGAGAGTGAGTGTGACAGAGTGAGAGAGAGTGTGTGACAGAGAGTGTGTGTGAGAGAGAGAGAGTGAGAGAGAGTGAGTGAGGGAGAGTGGGTGTGACAGAGTGAGAGAGAGAGTGACTGTTTGTGTGAGAGTGAAAATGTAAAAACATCAAAAGTGATTTGTAAGTTATTTATTGCGTGAAAATAAAAAGTCATCACACATAAAATTTGATTTATAATTGATTCTTTGCTCGAAGATAAAAAACATAATACAGTAATGTTGTTTATTTTATTTCTTCTGAAAATTCCCTTCTACAACCTCTGCGGTTCTCTTCAATAGGAAGTGGTTCATTAATCTGACAAAATGCGTTAACATTTGAATACTTGTAGCAACATTGATACTTAGAAAATAAAAAAAGCATGTCTGAGGCACTTGATAACTTGCAAAGGATGTGTAAAATGATATGTATAGAGGGTAACAGTTGATAATGAAAAAAATAATAATTGTATTCAAATTTAGATACTTTCCGGATCAATAGAGCAACACAAATAATATGGACATTTTAGACATGGAAATATCATTGTGACACTTAAGGGTTGAACAGTCGTGTTCTACAAGCCAAGTGTATCTTTAAGTTACACCAGTAGCGTCACTGTCTTTATGTATTTTTAATCGATAATACAGGCTTTTTAAATTTAATTTTAACAGACAATGTATCACCTCACATACCAGTGACGTAAAAGATTACGTACTTCGCTTTAGCTTGAGAAGTACGTGCTTTTACATGTTTATATTAGTTTCTACTTGAGGATTCCGTACGTGGTTCATTCATAATTTTTAACGTCAGTAGTGATATGTGTGAGAACGAACGATGTGAACTTCGTTCTAGAGACGTTTGCGTTGTTAGGGCCTACTATGGGACATTTCATTTTATGAAACATTCACTTAAAGATTCGGCGAATATCGTATCTTGTTTCTGGCTCTCTATTCTATCTCACTGCACTGTTTTGCGTAAAATGTAATAAAACAGTAAAGGATCGAAGATAATAAAGCAGAAATAATTTCCTGATCGGCCTTTAAATGTCCTGATCACATTCACAGTTTCATTCATAGAAACATATGTGTGAGATTTTAATTTCGTAATTTAAACGTAACCATTGCTACTTTTGTGTGTGTGTGTGTGTGTGTGTGTGTGTGTGTGTGTGTGTGCCGACATGCATCCCGCCGCTCATCTGACTGCAGCCTATCCTTGTGTGTGGTGCCGGCCGGGGTGGCCGAGCGGTTCTTGTCAACCGAAAAATCAAGACACTTTCATAGGATTTGTCGACCTGGAAAAAGCGTTCGATAATATAAAATGGTGCAAGCTGTTCGAGATTCTGAAAAAAGTAGGGGTAAGCTATAGGGAGAGACGGGTCATATACAATATGTACAACAACCAAGAGGGAATAATAAGAGTGGACGATCAAGAACGAAGTGCTCGTATTAAGAAGGGTGTAAGACAAGGCTGTAGCCTTTCGCCCCTACTCTTCAATCTGTACATCGAGTAAGCAATGATGGAAATAAAAGAAAGGTTCAGAAGTGGAATTAAAATACAAGGTGAAAGGATATCAATGATACGATTCCCTGATGACATTGCTATCCTGAGTGAAAGTGAAGAAGAATTAAATGATCTGCTGAACGGAATGAACAGTCTAATGAGTACATAGTATGGTTTGAGAGTAAATCGGAGAAAGACGAAGGTAATGAGAAGTGGTAGAAATGAGAACAGCGAGAAACTTAACATGAGGATTGATGGTCACGAAGTCAATGAAGTTAAGGAATTCTGCTACCTAGGCAGTAAAATAACCAATGACGGACGGAGCAAGGAGGACATCAAAAGCAGACTCGCTATGGCAAAAAAGGCATTTCTGGCCAAGAGAAGTCTACTAATATCAAATACCGGCCTTAATTTGAGGAAGAAATTTCTGAGGATATACGTCTGGAGTACAGCAATGTATGGTAGTGAAACATGGACTGTGGGAAAACCGGAACAGAAGAGAATCGAAGCATTCGAGATGTGGTGCTATAGACGAATGTTGAAAATTAGGTGGACTGATAAGGTAAGGAATGAGGAGGTTCTACGCAGAATCGGAGAGGAAAGGAATATGTGGAAAACACTGATAAGGAGAAGGGACAGGATGACAGGACATCTGCTAAGACATGAGGGAATGACTTCCATGGTACTAGAGGGCAAAAACTGTAGAGGAAGACAGAGATTGGAATACGTCAAGCAAATAATTGAGGACGTAGGTTGCAAGTGTTACTCTGAGATGAAGAGGTTAGCACAGGAAAGGAATTCGTGGCGGGCCGCATCAAACCAATCAGTAGACTGATGACCAAAAAAAAAAAAAAATGGGTTAAGAATGGCAGAGGGACTATAACGTTTTTTTCAGGAACCCCACGTATCACTTCGATTTCACTTGATGACTTCACAACAATTATTACGAACAGAGAGCTTTGTTACAGGAAATTACGAATCCATTCGGACATGTGAAATGGTAATTGACAGGCATGCAGTTTACTTAGACTCCGCTTGTGAGCAACTGTATCAAAACCCACCCGGAAATCAAGAAGTATGGAGTCTATTGCAGATACCCTGTTGGTACCGCTCATTACTAAATATAAATAAAGCACCGGTTGTGTTTCATAAGAACGATATTTTCTGAATAATTGCTTACATGTTAACAGATTGTTTTTTGAGTATTTTATAATGTTGAAAGACACGATCACTTGCCCGCAGGATTCGCTACAGAATGAAAATTCATTCTAGAAACAATCCGCTATGCTGTGGCTAAATCATGTCTTATTAGTATCTTTTACTGCAGAATCTCTGGTCCCGAAGGGCATGCAGGAATTTTATACCTATGAATTTATATCTATATGAATTTATATCTATGAATTTTGCAAGGTACAAGATAAGGTATTAGCGGAAGTAAAGCTATGAGCATCAGTCGTGAGCTGTTCTTACATGGCTCAGCAGAAAACCAGTTCTCGTGGTAGTTTTGTCATGGTCCCTTTTAAGTGTATTGTTACACAATTTATGTCATTTTTGTGGTCGTATTCGCCTTTTTTAATTAATAAAAAACAAAAAATTGTTGCAGCCAACAACTAGAAATGAATTATTTTCTCCTTTAGAGAGATACGACATGTGGCGGGTGGTGGTGGTGGTGGTGGTGGTGGTGGTGGGGGTGGGGGGATGGGAGGCATCGCGGCCAGGCCTCGGGATTCGAACCCTGATTATCTTGTCTCCATCCAGCCTGGGGCTGGCCGTTCTTCCCTGCCGCCAAAAACAAGAGTGGTTTACGTTCAAGCTCCATAATCAGTGGATCATTGGTTCGAGCTCCGTTCAACTTTTCTAAAAAATCGTGGTAAACGGTTAGTTTCGGGAGGAAGAGAGAGAGAGAGAGAGAGAGAGAGAGAGAGAGAGAGAGACAGAGAGAGAGAGAGAGAGGAAAGTGAGCAGGAGACCCCGGGTTCGAGTCCCTAAAAACACACAGGTTTCATCTGCCAGGAAGTCTCACAAACTACAAGTTCCAAAATCTTCCTACAGATCGATGACAATGATATAGCTCTACAATTCAGGAACTACTTCCACTTGTTTTTTTGTGTATTCGTGTGACCTGTGTACCTTTCCAGTCTGTAGGTACAGATCTTTCGTCGAACGAGCAGTTGCGTATGCTAAAACTGGAGCTATTTCATCAGCATACTCCGAAAGGACCCGTTTGGTATTGAATCTGGACTGAAAGTCTTCCCTTGATTTGGTGGCTTAAACTGCTCCGTTACACTGTGGGTGTCTACTTCCAAATTACCGATATTGTCAGCTGTTCTTCATTTCTTCATTCGAATTCTGCGTATTTAATGCATCTTATTTGCAGAAATAATTTCGGAAACATCCGCTTTAGTGGCACTCTTGTCGGTTACGTTAGCACTGCTGTCTGTTACAGAAGTACACCTCTGCGTAGGTCGATGCACCCATCATGGCGCCTTTGCGATTTTAAATCACCGCCGCATGCACAGCTCATATCGGCGGATGGGCGTAATAAAGCGCTTGGACTCCAATAGTTGCCCAGAAAAGACATGGGGAGGGGAATGGAAAGGGAGAGGGAGGGGAGGGGGGGGGGGAAGGGTGGGGAGAGGGTGTTATTGCCTGCTCCGCCGCCCGCTCTATTCACACGGCAGCGAGCCACTGCGCATGCGCTACACGATCCGTTTTCAGGCACATTGCTGTCTCCTGACGGCGAACTGCTCTCTTAATGGAACATCTACTCCTTACGCCCATAAGGCATTAAAACAGACCATCATGAGAAACTGAAAGTTTACACCGTACGTGATCTTGAAATGTCATACACGATCGGGGAAGCACCCCTTTTTCTCAACGTGAGGGCATGCATGATTCCATTCACATTGCATAATGTACATGTGAGCCTGGTGGAAAAGACAGAATTGACAATGAGTATTGTTTTTGGTAACTGTACTCGTGATGTCGAAGTAATGCTTCATCGTGTTGGGTCGGTGGCAGCAAAGGACAATGGAAAAACGAGGCGGCAAGTTTAGCTCTGACACTTCACTTTCCTGCTGCTCCAGTTTCAAGTTCCAGTTCCAGGTAACTGCACTGAAATCTAACAACATAGCAGAAGTTTACCAAGCTCTGTTTACACCTGAGGAAAATACATTAAATCAAGATCATAACCACTTAACCTTTCTTTCTACGATTTATCTTTTCTTTGTTTGGAAAAAGGGCACTTTTGACGATTAGTATTTAGTCAGTAGTCCAAGAAGCTCTTGTGTGTTTGTCTCTATATATGCAACACCTTAGAGGTGTTCAACCAGATATGCGAAAGAAAAATTGAAGAAAGAAGGAGAGCTAGAAAGGATTGGTTAGAAAATAAGGAAAGAAACATCAACAGTTCTTATACAGGAAAAAAGGAAACAGTACAATTACTTAACGAGGCGGAGGAGGATCTCACTCACCACAGGACTAGACGAATGTATCAAAACGTGAAGAAATGTACTAAAAAGTATGCAAGGAGACAACAGCTGATTAAAGATGAAAAGGGAAGAATACTAGTGAATGGCAAAGAGATAGGACAAATATGGGCAGAATATTTCTCCCACCTCCTAAATTGCGAAGACAACACAGAACTTCTTCCTTTTGTGTCCCCACAAACTATGGACACAGATGTGACTGCACCCACTGAATATGAAATTACACAAATACTCACAAAATTAAAAAACAACAAAGCGGCCGAGGAAGACCAAATTGTTGCATAGTGTAACACCCTAACTACAGAAACCCTAATAAACATCCCCTTGTTGTAAAAGAAGTAAGAAAATTAGTCATCCTGACAGCGATGGCAGCTGCTGATGACTTTTTTACACTTGTAATAATTTGATCAACACGAATGTTATGTGAATAATAATATTTTTCATGAAATAGAGACTGAATGAAAGAATACGATAACGATAGGATACACAACAAAAACATCAAAGAAAGAATTGCAAAATAATTAATAACGAATGTTAAAGCCCAGATGGTAAATTGGCAAAAAATAACATTTACCATAGAAGAGAGTTCTAGCCGCATCGAAAAGGAAGTTCGAAGTGACGAAAATGTAACTCCGAAATGGAAATGTTAGCTTCAGTTGCTATCTAGTCGCTCTGTAGTACTATTGCGATCGTAGCATGCATGTAAGCGCTACTAGATTGTTTTAAGCTAATCAGAAGTTTGGAAGTTTTGCGATATAGACTGAAGCATTATTCAGAAGTCATACTAAAGAAAAGTAATCTTTACCATTAGTCAGATAACGGGATATGGAGATTCGAGACGAAGTTAAATCGTGTGAGATTTGTGATGGGACTTAGCCTTCGCGATACTGAATAAGCACGACCATTCAAGGACATTGAAAAGGAAAGATCGCCGACAGAAAAACAATTATTAGTCTCGAGTAGGTAACATGCAAACGCCAACAGGAAGAACGTACAACTGCGCCGAGTTGTCAGAAGTTGTCGTCAACGACAGGATTACTGATGCAAGCGGAAGCAATTCCCCGAGTGAGAAATCGGTGTGCGTGCTCAGCGTAGGGACAATTAATTACAATGAACAATAAAATTGGATTCAAACTTTAATTCTTAGTGTCGCCTACATAATTGAATAGACGTTATCATGTGTATTAGTGAAAATTAATTAACTGTTAGAATATCATGAAGTGAAAAGTGAATCCATGATTATTTAACAGTGAACAATCATCGATTTGTGCCAAGATGACGACGCATTCTGAACATTGCTTAAGTATTTGTTACCTCTGGAATTACGTTGTTTAGTTATTGAACACGTAACGTAGACACGTCTTGACAACGTAGCGACGTCTTGACGACGGAATAACAATTTATCAGCTTAGCATCCTCGCGATTCCATTGGTGATGGGTTGAAGATTCAAGACTTTATATTATTAATATTCAACAATCATTATCTAACCGGGCATAATAAAAAGAAGAACCACAGTTAGCCAGTTCGCGCAAACTGAAAAGTCTGTCGCGGACTCACAACGAAAGAAAACCATGCGAGGGGTTTGTGTTTTTCTACTAGTTACAGGGAGGCGTTGTGAGCGACGGACGCCGTTCCACGTCATACCGACTGGGGCAACCGTCACCATCGAGTCGTGTCAACTCTAAGGAGACGCAGACGCAACAAGAGCTCATAAAGACTGAAGGACCTGACCTTGTAAGAACCATGACAAGCCTCATACGGAAGGTCTGGGAGCAAGAAAGTCTCCCAGAAGATTAGAAAGTGGCCATCATCTGTCCATTACTGAAAAAGAATGAGCCCCTGACATGTGACAATTACAGGGGAATATCTCTGCTAGATGTCAGCTACAAAGTACTGTCTCTATGCCTCCTAAATAGGATACTACCACTTGCTGAACAAGCTGTAGGAGACGAGTAATGTGGGTTTAGACGCAACAGATCAGCAGTGGACCACCAATTTACCCTACGTCAAACAACGGAGAAATGCTGGGAATATAATACAGACACGTGCATGCTCTTCATTGACTTCAAAAAAGCTTATGACAGCGTACAAAGGGGTACTATAATCAGAGCACTAAAGGAATTTCAGTTTCCATCTAATATAATGCGTGCAGAACAAACACTCTGTAAAGTGCAGACAAGTACCGGTCTATCAGAAAAGTTCGAAGTTCGAACGGGCCTCAGACAGGGAGACACCCTCTGCCCTATATTATTCAACCTTGTGCTAGAAAAAGTAGACCGGGAATTTATGAAAACTGGCCCGATTGGAATACCCTTAGACAACATGTCAATGACTCGACTGACATACGCCGATGATGTAATCCTAATCAGCGGTAGTAGAAAAGACCTCAGAAGAATGGCAGACTCGTACTGCAAGATTGCCAGTAGGGCAGACCTGCATGTCAGTGAAGATAAGACAGAATACATGCTCCTGAGCAAGTCCGCGGGAGATGGGGATCCGCTCACGGTGGACAGTCTCCGATTCAAAAGGTCAAAGACTTTCAAATACCTTGGTAGTCTCTGCAGTGATCAGGACCACTGTGAAATTGAAATAAATGCAAGAATTGACGGAGGCAACAGAGCATACTTTAGCATTCAGGGTGTGCTGAAGAAAAGATCCCTGTCAAGGAGTTTTAAGATCAGGCTGTACCAAAGTATGATTATGCCACTGGTTATGGACGGTTGTGAAAGCCTCCCCTTTAGGAGAACAGATGAAGAGAAACTACTTGTTTTCGAACGAAAAACCCTCCGAAAAATATATGGCCCTGTGAGAGATTCACAAACAGGGGAATGGAGGATTCGAAAAAAAAAAAAAAAAAAAAAAACAAGAACTAAAAGAGCTTTACGCACAGCCTGGTATTAGAAAAAGAATAAGAAGAAGAAGGTTGACCTCGGTTGGGCATGTAGCAAGGATGAATGAAGGGAGGATACCCCATGATGTGTTTCTGGGAGCTGTAGCTGGAAGGAGGTATCGGGGACGACCGCGGACAAGATGGAAGGACAATATTGACAGGGACACCGAGGACATGGGACTAGGAGCGGGCGAGTGGAGGCAGGAGGCTCGCAACCGGGAACGATGTAGGAGAAGTGTGGAGCAGGCATATGGTCACTAAGGCCCAACACGGAGAATTACGTAAGTAGAGGTTTATGGAACGGAAGCATTTGAAAGACCAACACCACATTTCCGTTTACGTATCAGTCAATGGAACACCATTAACGTCCACACATACTCGGGCTTCACAGTGCGACTTCCACATGTCAGCATGCTCACATGCCACAAACTTTCGTCCAGCGAGTAAATCTGACAGGAAAACGACGCTAAAGAGTGGTAATCTGGCAACACGGTAACCACATGTATGGTAACTCACTCTGTTACCACATATTAGACGTGCTGTACAGTTGGTGCAGTAGGTAGAGTTTTGGGTTAGCATGCAGAAGGTCGAGGTTTCGATCCTCGGTTGGGGCGCATTTTTTTATTAGCTAATTTCATTGTGACATTTCATAGTGTGATATACACTGTTTCTTAGGTCACATGTCTCTGATACGTGGTACTTAATGGAATTAAGGAAAACATGGAAGGGAGGACCCATGAATATAACTTTCCTTTCACACAACCTGTTTATTTAACAATATATAAATTGTGTTTTACAGATAATCGAAGCATTTCACCATAAAATTTTCTTTAACAAAATGAACAAATTTTCAAAACTCTGCCGGCCGCTGTGGCCGAGCGGTTCTAGGCACTTCAGTCCGGGACTGCGCTGCTGCTATGGTCGCAGGTTCGAATCCTGCCTCGAGCATGAATGTGTGTGATGTCCTTAGGTTAGTTAGGTTTAAGTAGTTCTAAGTCTAGGGGACTGATGACCTCAGATGTTAAGTCCCATAGTGCTTAGAGCCATTTGAACCATTTTTTTTGCAAAACTCTTTTGGACTAGAACCTTAACTTGAATAAGTTTTTAATCTCTGAAAAAGAAATCTGAAGCGCTGTATTGCAAAACAGCAAACCATATGACAATGATTTACAAGACGGCCGGATCTGCAGCCCGCCTGTTATCGGATGAAACAGGGGTTTTTACTGCCGCGCTGGACACAGGCTGTCTTATTGAATGCCTTTCTGCAACACATGGAAAATATATAAGCACCACTGATGACAAGAGTGATTCAATTACTCAAAACAGATGACTTAACTTTTAATTTGAAAGCTGTATGTCAAAAGGTTCGGAGTTAAGGTGCGCACCTGTGCTCAAAGTTTAAACAGATTAGCAAACAATATGAGAATGATAAGGCTTACTTCAAAGCATCCAACCAAGGTGCGACTGGATCCCAACCCGTCCCTTTTGATAATTTTATTTTGACTAAAGCCCTGGTGGCTGTTAATATTTTCCAAGTTAAACTGATTGTCAGTTATTAAGACCGCTCTGAAGGAACGTCTTAAGACATTACTTGTGAACACTTGTTATAAGAGAACTCACTCGGCATAACCACAAGATACAGCTAAAATACACCAATAATCACCTGGTCTTTCAAACACAGAAACGAGCGGCTTAATACAACAGGTTGTTCAGATTATAAGTAATGATTGAGAAATGCAATTACAATCAAAGAATTGAACCGGTTAACAGCTAAATCTAACCACAAGGTCCCTCTTTGGTTTAATGGCAAACTGTGCCTTAGTATAATTGTTCTGGCTGTATTTACGACCAAGAGCTGATTAATTAGAACAGTAATAATCGGGTACAAACCAGAAAGGAAGGGCAATATAATAGTGGGACAAAAAAATGGTTCAAATGGCTCTGAGCACTATGGGACTCAACTGCTGAGGTCATTAGTCCCCTAGAACTTAGAACCAGTTAAACCGAACTAACCTAAGGACATCACAAACATCCACGCCCGAGGCAGGATTCGAACCTGCGACCGTAGCGGTCTTGCGGTTCCAGACTGCAGCGCCTTTAACCGCACGGCCACTTCGGCCGGCAATTGTCAAACAACTAGTGTCTTAGTACAATATTACTCCTTATATTTACGACCCTTTGGTCGACCGAGTAAAGCTCTGAGGATCGGGTTCAAACCAGAAAATAATAAGGAGGGCAGGTAGACAATGAAACAAATCAACAAGAGGATTACAGAACGTTACTCCCCTTTATCAGCAAGCAGTTCCATGGATCTACTGTGCGTCGCAGCGGATACTGAGTGGTGCCGATGACAGCCAGGTAGAGGAGGGCAGCCAGACCACAAGCGGTCGTCCGACACGAATGTTGCCAACCAACCGATGGAATGCCGGCCTGTTGCTTGTAGTCGACGCTGACCCCGGTGAAGTACTCCGGTATCTTCGCTCTGCGCAGGCCCTCCTTGCGCAGCTCGTGGCTTCGGCCGCTCGGACCTCGTGACCGCCTCTTGTCGCGACGCTACCGCCAATCCCCAAACATCGTGCCTCCCTCTCGGGCCAGCGAACCTTGTATATACATCGCAAGCAAAGATCTCCTAAGGACACAACCCACAGATACCAACTCTTCCTCATACATATTGGCAATGGGGCCGCAAGAGGGATAGTCGATACTACACCTGAGCCAGTAACGCCAGACAGAACAGCCCACTAACTCAATGGCGCCACGGCTCGGTATCCTAAATTTACAACATTTTGTAGCGCTGAACATAACAAATGCGTGGTTAAACAAATAAGAAATAGACAGTTGAAACAAATGACCAGTCATAGGAAAGAATAACTGCAAAAACAGTATCAGTAAATAATGGCACAGAACAACTTAGACTACAGTCTAAGAAAGTTCAAGTAGAACCAAGGCCAGACGTAACACTCGGGCAGAAATCGAAACAGAAAACCCCGATTAAAGTAATATATGACATACCACAGAACCAGGCGCAGTATCTAGAAAAACAGGATACATACAGTCAGCCGATACCAACAGAAAGACAGTACCGCGAATGACGAGAGTAGAGACAAACGAACAACAAACAAACACCAACGTTAGGATTGATGCAATTATGGGGCATAAAACTGAACATATGCAGACAGGCAGTAGATTACCAGAGAATAGGCAAGATGACACAATCAGTGGCAGATTGTTTGAGTCCATGAATCGGCACAAACTGGATTTATGAGTAGATATGATACAGACCACTTCCTAACAGTTAGAAAATTTCGACATTTCAAGGAAGAAGGCGGTAGCATGCATGCACGCGCATTCATCGATCTGTTCCAAGTAGGCTTGCCAAACCATTGGATCGTGGCTCACAAACTTAACTTCATTTGTGTACACATGTCAGGAACAGCAGCGGAGGTGATGCAAAAGGTCGCTGCTACCTGTACGTCTTACCTAGAGTTCAGAACAGCATTTCTCGAAAGATATTGGTCTAAGGAGGCGCAAAACAAAATTAAATACGAGTTAGTTCAGATGACACCACATCAAAACTCAGGGGAGGAAATTCTTTGACACAATGGACAAAAAGAATCAATGCCTATACAACCCATACAGTAACGGAGAGCTGATACGTGTATGTAGTGTAACATCCACGAGATAAATTTTTGGCTACTGTGCGACGAGAGGAAATTATGCCTCTAACAGTTATAAACATGATCTATTCGACGTATGAAAAAACAGTGAAAACTTATAAATATTAATTATTTATATAATATTCTATAATATAATTGGACATATCGATGTGTATCATACAAAGACAATGATAATTGTAAATTGCTTTTATGATCTGCGTTTGTCTTTTTTTGTTTCTACCTTTTGTTGGTTGGCTTTTGTAAGTTGCTGACGCATATCAAACTGAGGTCTGTTAAGAAATTGTAATTATTTGTTAATTATTACTTGAAAATAGAGTTCATTATTATTATAAATATGAGTGAATAATTATTTGTAACTTTAATTCCTCTCTCAGTAGGCATTATCTGTGTTAATTATTTCTTTCCGCTGCAACGAGCGCAGCCATTGATGATAGCGATTTGTATCGCGTTTTTGTCTATGTTTTCCTTAGAAACAAATCAAATGTTTGCTTGATGAAGTCTAAATGGTGCACAATACGAAAGTAGAGTTTAATAAGCATTTCAGATACTTACTTATTTGGTCTAACAATAGAAAGTCTGTATCATTTGTCTGCCGCCATCTTAGCAATTATCTCAGCGGCAAATTCAAATTACGCAACTCTGCAGACATAAATGGCGAACGTAATACAAATGTGCACCGGTGGTCCCGAACTCATTTTAATGAAAATAATTCGAATCAGATTGGTTTTTTAAACACAGTCCTCATAGCACGATCGTTATAACAAACTTTTCTAGCTGATGTATGGAGCCGAAATTAATTACGCACGAGTTGCGAAGAATATTGTTTCAGGTACCATACGTCAGTGTCGTGCGCGGCTGGTATTCTGTGGTTTTAATGGTCATTTTGCTGAAGATAACTGTTTCCATCATAATCCATAGTTGTATAGAATCTGTTGTATGAACTGTGATTTAGTGACACTTACACAACTTACAGACAACACTTTAACACGACGTTAACTTGGAGTTCAGAGAGGTCTTAAGGGAACTTGAATTCAAGTTTAGAGAAGACGAGGTGAAAGAAAAAAGAAAGGAGAGGGAACAGCAAAAGGAGAGGACTAGGAACGAATATTCCAATAATAATAATAATAATCGTACTTCTAATACCAATAATTTCAGGCAATTTAACAGACCAGGACAGTGGCATAATGAAGGTAATTGGCATAGAAACGAGAACCAGAATAATTAGTACCGAAATAGGAACGGTAATGGACACTCATAAAGTGGTGGATGTGGGTTTAGGAATCAAAATTCAAACGGTCAAGGGTACTTTGAAAGAGGGGGGGTTATGTGGGCGCACGACAGCAAGGTCTTCAGCGCACTTTGAAAGAGGTCACGATGTCTGAAACAGCAACTGGCGAGACCAAAGCGCGAATAATTGCAGAGGAAATTATGGTCCACAGAGACAAGAACAACATAGCAAAGAGAAACTAGAAGTAGAAGTTAGGCCATTGGATACTGCAAAACGTAATGATTGACGTGACAAATGCGGAAGAGGTTAGGCAAATAACGTCCACCCTATCTTACACTAACCACTAAATAAGAGTTAAATTAATAGATCAACAGAAGAACATAATTAAAAGAAAAAAGGGACACAAAACAGACTAACAATTTCTTTTAGTATTGAGTATCCTGCAACATGCACACAAACAAGAAATGACACACAACCTATAAAAGGATAAAGAAGTGGTAGGACATAATTAGAATAAAGAAAAGGAATTATATGAATCTAATAATTTTTGCCACTATCATAAAATTTTTGCATTAAATAAAGTCAGAGTTTTTTTGTAAATAACAATAACAAATATATGTAAAAAAATGTAAATGTTTCTACGTGTCAGAGGGACATCACCACCAACATCAATCGCCAGCTCCCGCAACACCAGATGCTTCAAGATAGCGACGGAGAGGGTACAGACATGTTGAGAAAGCACTTAGGGCAATGACAACAACATGAAGACCAACGCCACACTGGAAACGCAGGTTGCAACCAGGTTGGACCCTCAGAAGAACAACGTGCAAAATGGACATGCCATATGCCACGATACTGCTACTTCATGGACAAGTGTGGGGAGAATCATGATACGACGAGACTACAAAGAAGGTACAAGAAATAAACTCATCAACTTATATTTGAAAAGGCAGTCAAATCCTATATCTCTCCTACATTAAAATTCACATATTCCTAGCCCAAGAAGAACAGAAGAATGCAAGAAGGAAAAGAAGAACAGATGGTGCAAGACGAAGAAGGGCAGAAGACAGCAAGATACCTTTCTCTCCTATCCTACTAAGAAAACTGTTACAAACCTCTTTCCATGAACTTTGAGGCTTGGTAACTACTACAAGCACCTCTCCAAAAATAAACCTTGAATAGTCAAACAAATACAAACGAACGGCAAACGGAATATTAAGCGGTACCAACAAACATTATCCAGAAATGGAGTCAGCAAAATAAACATCATTCTTCCTACCACATCACCAAATTGCCATACCGAACCAGGTGTGGAGTACCAAATCGTCACAGCACATATATCGGGTGACGATTGTCGGTAATCACCAACTTAACTACAATAATCAAACTGCCATATCGCCTCAGGTGTGACAGCAAAGGAGTACCAAGACATTAAAGTACACGCAATAAACCCCAGCCATCATCATCGGTTAAAAATACCACTTCATGATGACAACATCAACAAATAAGACCCGGTATCACATGCTAGAGTGCTTCTCACATTATTATGAGTCAACGCCTTCCATCACTTCCATGGGGATCATCGAACAAAGAAACGGACAGAGTAAATACAACCAGCGTAGATTATAAAAATTAGATATATGCAAATAATACTTACCTTCTTATTTGTAAAAGTCATTATTTCATTATATATTTTAAGTCCCTAATTTATACATACCTCAAAATTTTTGAGAAAGAAACGAAATTAGGATAGTCATACAATCTCTTATTTCCTTTATATGTAGAACTAGAAAAATAATTATGCAGTACTTTCCTTCTGTAAGGAATGTTCATAAATACATTTTTGTTGCAATCACAACATTAGTACCAAGGATAGGATTAAAAGAAAAGCTTCTTCATTCTTAAAAAAAACAAAAAAACAGTGATACATAAAACAAAGAAATAAATGAAACAAAGTGACACAACAGAGGTTATGCGAATATTCACGCAAAGCTTAACTACAGAAAAGACATAACCACACTAAGACATGATACACTGTACACTAACAAGCTCAGAAAAATTAATATCGTAAAAGCAACTTTTGGAAATGAAAAAGAAAAACAGAGACACGTAATGGCAACGACAAAGAAAATCAACGTTTGTAAAGTCTATGTTTGCCTAACAACAAAACACAGATTTTATAATTAAAAACTAGAAAGAATAGCTATAAAGAAATAATTACAAAATTGTTAAGAAAGGCTTAGAGAGTTAACTGGAAAATCTAAAAGAACAATTTTTGCCTGACATTGTCAATGTTTTCCTCGGTATTGACAAACACCAGACAAAAATTTTGTCACAAGGGGGGGAGGCGTATGTAAGGTAGCGTGATCTCCTGACCTTCATTTCTTACATATTCCGTCCTCACAATCCTATTCTTCACATCAAGGCACTTCATTCTAACCCAAACTCGATAAAATAGAGTCAATTTTGTATGAATTCATGTAAGCAATGTGTATGCAAATCTAATAAGTAAATCGCAAGTCCGCATCGAGGTTGAAAAAGTCGAGGCTGGCGTACACAACGTGACGGCCGCAGAAATTTTCGTTCTAAGGAGGCTGCCGGCCCACTGGGAGGTCCGTCCCATCAGTGGGGTAGGCGCACACCTACTTTGACTGAAGCGACCGCCCAGAGAGAGGACAGCTTTTGTTTGCCAGAGTGAAGGGATAACGACCCCTGTGTTCGACTTAAAGCAAATTCCGCTACATAGTTTGGGAGCGCCCAGAAGAGGCATTTTTTCACAGACCGACTGTGTAGTTATGGAGTTCTCAAAAGAGGATAGTGTACACCTAACGGAGATGCTACATATTTCTGCATTGGTCGACTCAAACGTAACGTCACTCTCCCGTTTAAAAGAGCAATGCTGATTGGCGAAATATTTCTGACGCAAAGAGACAGAGGAGTGAGGGAAGATGGCGAATGATATACCCTTGCAACTTTTCCAGAAAAAGGGGCCGTTCCACTGTCGCTCTTGGAGCAGGAACATGTAACGAGAGCGAGTGCGCTCATACATGTACGCAAAGAGCGAGGAACAAAGTCTCTCCTCAGTACTTCACTGGGGGAGCACGTCTGTCATTAGCGAATTGGAGTGATACTCTATATTTAGTCGCTTGCGATTACGCATTGTTCACTGTGTTGGCTGCCACACTTTTTGTGTGGTGTGAACACGGACAGAGTACTAGTTAAATGCCTGTGAGCGAATATTGAGTGGCATCGCAGTGGATTGGTTATCTGACCGGTGTACCATGCCAATAGTTAGACTAGGGGCGGATAGGAGTCCTTTACTTCATCAAGGCGTAGGGAGAGTTTGATTGGCGAAGGTCAATCCAGACAGAAAGAGATAGTTGTGTTATTTGTCAGCAGCGAGTGACGCAGGTAGCAGTCATCACAGCTCACAGTATTGTGCGCTACAGGGTATGCGAGCCCCATCTGTCCTCCACAACAGTACACTCCATTACATTTGTCACGCCTTGACCGTACCTAGAAAAGTTATTCAGGCTGTGTACGGGTGGCTCTCAGCCATTCTACTGAGTAAATAACATTCTTAAAGAAAAGGGAGAAAAGAACTTTTCCATACTTAGTAAAATAAAAGGATTCCTATACATAAGAGGCAATCTACTGTTCTGAAAAGAACCCTGAAATTTATTATTTTTTTTATAAGATAAAGTTTCACTTGATTTCTCGGAGTTTTTTGCAATAAATAATATTTTTCGTTTGTTCAATGTTTTTCTTACACTAACTAGCAATACTCCAGTACCCAAGTATTCCACTAGTTACATAAGAATATAGAATATTTTTGTGTCTTTTCCTTACAGCGGACGACTCCAGAAGATATCTGTTCCTGAATGTTTTTCAAGCAGTTCTAGTTGGTACATTAGGAGCGTCTGTCTGACTTCTATAGTAGTGTGAGGTGGAAATTGTTTCTTGCAGGAGCCAAAGGGTTTGTTGGATCAATCCATTGCGCAACTTGACAAAATAAAACCCACCTACGTTACGCTATCTTCAGGCGCCATGAACGATGTGAAGGAGGAATCCCACATCTGGCCAGTCAAAATAGGGGCCAGCATACAGTGACATCCGTAGATTAATGACACAGCGATCATTGCGATCATCACTTGCTGACTGCCGGCGAGTGATGAATGAAAGGGTCTTTGTGTCAAAAATCTACGGATACCAGTCACAGAATGCTGGCCTCTAATCTGAGCTGACCAAAAGTGGGATTCTTCCTTCACGTCGGTCATGGGGCATAAATATGGCGTAACGTAGCACCAAAACTGGTTGCTCAGATAAAACAGCAACTGAAAATTTACACGGCTGGATGTCGTTTGATTCGACTTTTTATATTGAAAATCCGAGGTGCCGCAACTATTTTTGTACAGACTGAGTTACAGAGAGTTTCCCTTTCCTTCCTATTTCACTATTTCATACACAGCGTTGTCGGATGTCTTCCGAAAATTGAGGAAAACGGAGTCACCTGAACCTATATATGTATATGCAGCCCTTTCTCGTATTACGCAATTGCCCTTGCAAGTTTCTTGTAGGTGAAATGGGTTTGTGAGTTTTTTTCACCGTCCGTGTGTGCAGTAGCTATCAGCTGCTGATTTTGGCGGTGAGGCTGTCTGCGCTCGCGTTCTCGACAGTTAGCGCGGCCACGCTTTCCGCAATTGGTTTGGGAGACGAGCGGCGCTGACAGCGGCTCGTCTGCCGACGTCACCGCCGCCATCCATCACAGCGCGGTCGCCGCGCTCACCCGACACGGCACCGAGCCCAGGGCTGAGCGCTACAGCCCGAGCTGCGACTTTTACAACTTCTGCCTGGACTGGTTACACTTAGGAGAAACAACTACCTGTCTCCTCACAGGCAATGTGGCATACAGAGAAAAAAGTGTTATATAAATCGAAATCGTCTTCAGGCACCAATGTTATTTTTCCACTATTTTTAGGGTTCTGTACATCAATCGTTATAAATGGAGCCCTTTTAGGATCATTCTGTTGTCTATCCGTCTGTCCGGCTGTTAAGAACACATTTTCTAACAGGTCGACGTGTTATGTTGAAGTAGCTAATGTACACTACTGGCCATTAAGATTGCTACACCACGAAGATGTGCTACAGACGCGAAATTTAACCGACAGGAAGAACACGCTGCGATATGCAAATGATTAGCTTTTCGCCGGATTAAGCGGCCGTGCGGTTAAAGGCGCTAGAGTCTGGAACCGCAAAACCGCTACGGTCGCAGGTTCGAATCCTGCCTCGGGCATGGATGTTTGTGATGTCCTTAGGTTAGTTAGGCTTAACTAGTTCTAAGTTCTAGGGGACTAATGACCTCAGCAGTTGAGTCCCATAGTGCTCAGAGCCATTTGAACCATTTTTGATTAGCTTTTCAGACCATTCACACAAGGTTGGCGCCGGTGGCGACACCTCCAACGTGCTGACATGAGGAAAGTTTCCAACCGACGTCTCATACACAAACAGCAGCTGACCGGCGTTGCCTGGTGAAACGTTGTTGTGATGCCTCGTGTAAGGAGGAGAAATACGTACCGTCACGTTTCCGACTTTAATAAAGGTCAGATTGTAGCCTATCGCGATTGCGGTTTATTGTATCGCGACATGGCTGCTCGCGTTGGTCCAGATCCAGTGACTGTTAGCAGAATATAGAATCGGTGGGTTCAGGAGGGTAATACGGAACGCCCTGCTGGATCCCAACGGCCTCGTGTCACTAGCAGTCGAGATGACAGGCATCTTATCCGCATGGCTGTGACGGATCGGGCAGCCACGTCTCGATCCCTGAGTCAACAGACGGGGACGTTTGCAAGACAACAACCATCTGCACCAACAGTTTGACGACGTTTGCAGCAGCATGGACTATCAGCTCGGAGACCATGGTTGCGGTTACCTTTGACGCTGCTTCACAGACAGGAGCGCTTGCGATGGTGTACTCAACGACGAACTGGGTGCACGAATGGCAAAACGTCATGTTTTCGGATGAATCCAGGATCTGTTTACAGCATCATGATGGTCGCATCCGTGTTTGGCGGTATCGCGGTGAGCGCACGTTGGAAGCGTGTATTCGTCATCGCCATACTGGCGTATCACCTGGCGTGATGGTATGGTGTTCCATTGGTTACACGTCTCGGTCACCTCTTGTTAGCATTGAACAGTGGACGTTACATTTCAGACGTGTTACGACCCGTGGCTCTACCCTTCATTCGATCCCTGCGAAACCCTACATTTCAGCATGATAGTGCACGACTGCATGTTGCAGGTCCTGTACGGGCCTTTCCGGATACAGAAAATATTCGACTGCTGTCCTGGCCAGCACATTCTCCAGATCTCTCACCAATTTAAAACGTCTGGTCAATGGTGGCCGAGCAACTGGCTCGTCACAAAACGCCAGTCACTACTCTTGATGAACTGTGGTATCGTGTCGAAGCTGCATCGGCAGTTGTACCTGCACACGCCATTCTAGCTCTGTTTGACTCAATGCTCAGGCGTATCAAGGCGGATATTACGGCCAGAGGTGGTTGATCTGGGTACTGATTTCTCAGGATCTATGCACCCAAATTGCGTGAAAACGTAATCACATGTCATTTCTAGTATAATATATTTGTCCAATGAATACCCGTTTATCATCTGTATTTCTTCTTGGTGTAGCAATGACCAGTACTGTATTCAACAAACATTTCTTAAATGAACGAGAAAAAATTGGTGGGGACAGTTTAAAAGAAAAAGCCAGGCAGTACATGAAAGTCTGTTTTGAAAAAAATTAATGAGATTAAGTTTCACCTAACAACCGCTTGTGAAATAAGTAAACTTTTTAAATCTTTGAAAAATAAATGTTCTGTTGGAGTAGATGACATATCTAATAAGATATTAAAACAATGTGGAGCAATTACAGCTGATGTTCTGAGTCACATATGTAATGCATCACTAAATCAAAGTATTTTCCCAGACAGGTTAAAATATGCCATTTTCAGGCCTCTCCACAAAAAGGGGGACACCACAGATGTCAATAATTATCGGCCAGTATCCTTGCTTACAGCATTTTCAAAAATCTTTGAGAAAGTGATGTGCTCAAGAGTGGTTAGCCATCTCAACAGTAATTGGATACTTAGTAAATCACGGGTCCGATTTCAAAAAACGCTTTTCCACTGAGAAGGCAATATTAAATTTCACTATCCACATAATAGAGTCTTTAAAAGGTAAAATGTCTCCAATAGGAATATTCTGTGACTTGTCCAAAGTATTTGATTGAGTGAACCATGACATTATGTCACAGAAATTACAGTTCCATGGTATAAATGAAATAGCATATGACTCATTTAAGTCATACCTACAGAACTGGAAGCAAAAAGTTTCCTTATATGGGTCAAGTGATTTAAATAAGTTTGCTACTTCATCTAACTGGGGTGAAATTACATTAGGTGTTCCACAGGGTTTCATCATGGGTCCCCTTCTGTTCTAGATATATGTGAATGACCTCCCTTCCTATCAGAAACAGGAAGCTGAACTGACACTGTTTGCTGATGACACAAGCATCATTATTAATCCAGTAAAAGAAACTCCAATTGAAAATGATACAAATAAGGTCTTTGGAAAAGTTATTAATTGGTTTTCTGCAAATGGGCTTTGAAAAACAATGTACGTCCAATTTTCTGCTGCAAAAAGTACAGTTCCTTTAATAAATATAACACATCAACAGAAGTCAGTAGACAGGGTAGAGCATTCTAAGTTTTTGGGTGTACATATAGATGAGAATCTTAATCGGAAAATTCATATTTTGTATCTTCTAAAGCGACTAGGTTCAGCAACTTTTGCAATCAGAATAATTGCCAATGTTGAGGATATAGAAATTAGTAAGCTAACTACTTTGCATACTTTCACTCTCTGATGTCGTATGGAATAATATATTGGGGTAACTCAACAATTAGATCAAAATTAATCACTGCTCAAAAGAAAGTGGTTAGAACAATGTGTGGGGTTCATAGTCGTACATCTTGTAGACATCTTTTTAAAAGATTGGGAATTCTGACAACAGCCTCACAGTACATTTACTCACTAATGAAATTTGTTCTCAACTACATGGACCAGTTTAGAAACAACAGTGACATTCATGATTGTAATACCAGAAAAAAGAAAGACTTACGCTATCCTTTACTCAACCTATCTTTGGCACAGAAAGAGGTAAAATATGCTGCTATAAAAATTTTCGGCAAATTACCAGATGAAATAAAATGTTTGACAGACAGCTGTAATAGCTTCAAAAATAAATTGAAACAATATCTCCTTGACAATTCCTTCTACACCACAGATGAATTCCTGAACAGGAATAAATAAATCTATAAATATAGTATATGCATTTTGTGCCATTTAAAGGAATGGGATAAATAATAGAAATTTTAATCCTTAATCTGTATTTATTAAAAAATCTTGTTTCATATATGCATTTCTTGAGCACTTGACACGTTCCACATCATAACGGCTACCGTACCGTGCGATTGATCAATGGAACATGCAACCAACTAACTAAGTAACTACTAACTCACATACTAAGGTATGTGGTGCCTCAGCGGTGCAAAAATTGAAGTAGCAAACTTATTTAAATCACTTGACCCATATAAGGAAACTTTTTGCATCCAGTTCTGTAGGTATGACTTAATTGAGTCATATGCTATTTCATTTATACCATGGAATTGTAATTTCTGTAACATAATGTTCAGCGCAATCAAAAGATGCGGCCATATATATATCACATATTTCGATACTCGTAAACTCTCTCATCACACTCTGTAGGGCACCTCCCGTTGTCCTAGAATCACGAAATTTGGCAAAAAGCAAGGTTTTACTCTACCAGTATAGGAAAAAATCCGTAAATTCTTTCTTTGTAATTATATCACAAGGAAAAAATACTTGTGTTGTCATGGCATCCTACTATCTGTCTGTTAAGCCCGTTTTCTCTCAAGAACAGGTAAACTTATCAAGTTGAAATTTATTTCACATACTGAAGTCTACAGTCCCTTGGCAGTATAAAAATTTTAAGCTTCAGTCAAAAGATAAACCTGTTTATGTCACATATTTTGGTATCTTACCAGTATCGCTATCGGTAACAGGCAAAACTTGTCGAAATTCTCGATTCCCGAGATAGATGAACGATCTGTATACATAGTTTGCATGGAAGCTTCGGGGCACGAGTACTACCCGTACTACCCGTATCTGGATTTTTTTGTCGTCATTCTAATCGCTAGTTTGATGCGGGCCGCCACGACTTAGGGGGACGTCAGGTACTATCGGACTGTGAACTGTATCGGATAAGAGCTGTTTCTAAATCAGGCCTGCCCAAACTGCGCTGCGCGAGCTCTCATGCCTTGCGGCTCGAGAGCAGCGGTGAGTGTAGTCCAGTTAGCCAAGGACAATTAGAGGAAAGAATTATGTTTTGTACAGTAGTGGAAGGGAGTGTCATAAACAACATTATACAAATCCTCACCGGTGACGTGTAAGCGTGAGAGGGGGGGCTTTCAAGGCAACTTTTCCAACATTTTCTGCGGCTTATAGCAAAAATGTTTCCCGGTACAAATTCAAACCAAATGGACTTTCCTACAAATAAGGTGCACCACGTTGAGCCGTGCTGCGGGTCGCGTTGGTGCTGTTTGTAGGTTTCCGCCCTCTGTTGGAGGCCAGACGGTATCGTGTAGTTGGCATAGTTGCGGTTGTTTGTCTTCTTCTCGTGTTGATTGCCGCCACTCGGTTTCGCAAGCGCAGCGGCGGTTATCGATATGTAGTAACTGTTGCCCTATCTTTGGGGCGAGGTCGTTGTTTTTCAGGGTCGTGTGAGTGGCTAGTTGGGTTGGGGACTCATAAGGAGTCAGGTCTGCATAGTGCGAGAACACGCCTGGACCACTGGCAGCACGCGTGGATGGAAGGGCTGTGGCCACGAGGGTGGACGACCTCGTCGTAAACCAGATCCAGCAAGCTTTAAGATGAGTGCATTTCAATCCAAGCAGAGCGGAGTCGGTCACCCAAGTGGCCCCAGTAGAACATATGTGACGTTGTGACAGATTATCATCGCGCCGTCTTGTGCAGTTTGGTGGATCTGCGTACCGCTTACATCTACATCTACATCTATACTCCGCGAGCCACCTTACGGTGTGTGGCGGAGGGTACTTATTGTACCACTATCTGATCCCCCCTTCCCTGTTCCATTCACGAATTGTGCGTGGGAAGAACGACTGCTTGTAAGTCTCCGTATTTGCTCTAATTTCTCGGATCTCGGATCTAGTACTTGAAGACCCTACTGTGTTAAAAGCACATGGCTCAGTGATTAGATGGTGTGGTTACTCAACAGTGAATTAATAAAGCAGTGAAGAGGTTTGTTTCATTCTGCCAACCGTCGTCAGAGTTGTCACAGTGAGTTCAGTGTGCGTTCTTGTGACTAATAAATTTGATGTCTCTCATTTGGTACTTGGTTTTGGCTCGCTTTGCGATTGTTTCCGCAATGACGTGTGGTTGCTGATTCTGGTTGGTTACATTTCGGTTTTGCCTCGCACGCAAATCGAGTGGGGTCTTAGTTGCTGTTAGTTCGTTTCGGGAGCTCTAAACACAGTATTCTGGGGACGTTGTGCAGACCGCCAGTTCCGGCTTTGGCGTATTGTTACATCGTTGAATCTGGTTTATCGGACGTCAGGTAGCTTGAGCGAGACTATCATTAGTCATTCATTTGCCTGCCACTAGTCTGAGTTACTATCTTGTGAAGTGAATGCAGCTCTTGGCTGCCTATCTCATCGCCCGCAAAAGTGTTTGTTGCCGGACCTTCTCAGAGATCGATTCTTGGAACACCGTCTGTGTCTGGTCCTTGTGTTTTATTATTGTATTATTTATTACCATACCTTGTAATACCTACGTTAAAGGTTATGTACGCCTAGTTAATACACTCCTGGAAATTGAAATAAGAACACCGTGAACTCATTGTCCCAGGAAGGGGAAACTTTATTGACACATTCCTGGGGTCAGATACATCACATGATCACACTGACAGAACCACAGGCACATAGACACAGGCAACAGAGCATGCACAATGTCGGCACTAGTACAGTGTATATCCACCTTTCGCAGCAATGCAGGCTGCTATTCTCCCATGGAGACGATCGTAGAGATGCTGGATGTAGTCCTGTGGAACGGCTTGCCATGCCATTTCCACCTGGCGCCTCAGTTGGACCAGCGTTCGTGCTGGACATGCAGACCGCGTGAGACGACGCTTCATCCAGTCCCAAACATGCTCAATGGGGGACAGATCCGGAGATCTTGCTGGCCAGGGTAGTTGACGTACACCTTCTAGAGCACGTTGGGTGGCACGGGATACATGCGGACGTGCATTGTCCTGTTGGAATAGCAAGTTCCCTTGCCAGTCTAGGAATGGTAGAACGATGGGTTCGATGACGGTTTGGATGTACCGTGCACTATTCAGTGTCCCCTCGACGATCACCAGTGGTGTACGGCCAGTGTAGGAGATCGCTCCCCACACCATGATGCCGGGTGTTGGCCCTGTGTGCCTCGGTCGTATGCAGTCCTGATTGTGGCGCTCACCTGCACGGCGCCAAACACGCATACGACCATCATTGGCACCAAGGCAGAAGCGACTCTCATCGCTGAAGACGACACGTCTCCATTCGTCCCTCCATTCACGCCTGTCGCGACACCACTGGAGGCGGGCTGCACGATGTTGGGGCGTGAGCGGAAGACGGCCTAACGGTGTGCGGGACCGTAGCCCAGCTTCATGGAGACGGTTGCGAATGGTCCTCGCCGATACCCCAGGAGCAACAGTGTCCCTAATTTGCTGGGAAGTGGCGGTGCGGTCCCCTACGGCACTGCGTAGGATCCTACGGTCTTGGCGTGCATCCGTGCGTCGCTGCGGTCCGGTCCCAGGTCGACGGGCACGTGCACCTTCCGCCGACCACTGGCGACAACATCGATGTACTGTGGAGACCTCACGCCCCACGTGTTGAGCAATTCGGCGGTACGTCCACCCGGCCTCCCGCATGCCCACTATACGCCCTCGCTCAAAGTCCGTCAACTGCACATACGGTTCACGTCCACGCTGTCGCGGCATGCTACCAGTGTTAAAGACTGCGATGGAGCTCCGTATGCCACGGCAAACTGGCTGACACTGACGGCGGCGGTGCACAAATGCTGCGCAGCTAGCGCCATTCGACGGCCAACACCGCGGTTCCTGGTGTGTCCGCTGTGCCGTGCGTGTGAGCATTGCTTGTACAGCCCTCTCGCAGTGTCCGGAGCAAGTATGGTGGGTCTGACACACCGGTGTCAATGTGTTCTTTTTTCCATTTCCAGGAGTGTAGTTCCGGTCGCCTTCGGGAATAAATCTAGCAGTGTAAGGGTTGTGTTAAAAGGTTATCACGATCTTATTTCACCCACTTAGTGGTCAGTTGCTTGCTTCTTTTAATTAACCTTTGCTTGTATTTGATGTTTTACAGCAGGTTTCAAAATTTTTTGTATAATTGACATTCCTGGCGCGAAAGGCCTTCAGCCGTGATTGTCGTCATTTGCTTTGAAAAAAATTTCGATATTTGTATTTTAGCAGTGAGCCTTAGAACCTTATTTACTGCCATTCCAGGCGTCTGATGCCTTCTGCTGTGTTTGTGGCCACTTACCTTTTAATATTTCAAGACCTGTAATTTGTAATTGCAGCGAGTTCTTAAACATTCTTAATTTATTGCCAATCTTGGCATGTAAGGCCTTCAGCTGTGATCACAGTGGCTTGTGTGTTTTTTTTTTTAAACATTTTCTGTATCTGTATTTTATGGTGATTTGCTAAATTGTAATGCACTGAAAACACTATTATTTACACATTTGTTTATTCCTTAATTAATAACATGTGGTATTTTTTATTTATTGTTGAGTCTGGAATTACTGTTTTAAAAATAAATGTGTGTAACTGTAAAAGGCAGCCAATAGTAACTGATTAAGCGCCGACCACAATTGTAACCAAATCCTGCCATCCCTTGGCCACCAGGTCTCACACGTCTTTTGTGGAAGCATTGAGCCTCAGGTCTGGGGGGGGGGGGGTTAACAGGGTGAAGGGGGAGGGGTTGCCGGGAGAAGTACGAGGTAAGGTAGGTCATATAATGCCTTCTGCCATTGGTCTGCAAACTAACGGGCTAGCAGGTGATCCCTCAGTCTATCTACCTCGCTACGTCACAGGAAGGAACTACTGGGTGCTTAATAAAGTAATGCCGTCTTCCGCAGCGCGCCATGTGAACCACTGCCGATGAAGTGCGCAGACATGACCCGGGAGTGTTTATGTTCCGCAAAGTGCGTTAACGCTAATTGGAAAATTGATATGAGTTACTAATAATACTAACGCAAGAAACGCATATGGAGAGAATCTACGTAAATTCCTGCACACTGTTCTAAACTGCTGGAGGGGGAACAGATTCTTAGTCATCCTGTACTACAGCTTCCTGTACAGTTCTCTTATGAGAGCAAACAAAATATTTTCACTGATCTCTTGTATGTATAGCTAAGTTATTTTCATTTTATTTACTGGGCACTTATTTCCAGTTTTTAAATAAGTTTTTATGTAAAATACGTTTCTGTTAACAGTGGCTGAGAAGTGTACAATCTATAAGTGTGATGTTCGTAGCGACCTTTGTCACATTGGTAGGACAGAGATTGGATTGGTTTCTATCGTTGACACCATATTGGAAAGCAGTGTAATTGTGTTGTAGTCATTTGGTGGTGAATTTATGAATGACTAGAAGATACTGCATTTCTCTCACCATTAATTGTATTATTGATAGATTCCGTAACTATCTTCTGTTCAGGAATTTCTAGCACTCTTTGAGTGGGATGCACTGCGTGGAACCACTTCCCATACATCTAAGCATGCATTGCATGGTCGGCATCAATATGTGCTTCGGTTTCCCGACGTTCTTGAGTTTAGTGCGTTCGGCTTCTCTTAACTCTTAGCCAACGCTTGCAGAAATTTCCACACTGTCATCTGTCGATCTGCAGAGCTCGATGAAGGTATCGCGGCCGTTCCTGAGCTCGTGAAACGGCCGAATCTGTAGTTGTTTCCAGATCTCTCCCACACAACGGCCTCCCGGAAGCTTGGATTACAGGAGTACGCCACTACTCCCAGATGGAATTTGAGTCGTATGCACACAATTACGTCACTCAGCCCTATTGGCTTGCGCAAACTTTTTCCAATTTAGATGTCGTTTGTTTCTTCTCGGAAATTATATTAATGCAAGTTACCTGCTTTAATAAATATTAGAACCACATTGAATAAACTTTCAAGACTCAAACTCGCGACGAACGTTGTCAAAATTAATAATCTTGTCAAATAAATTCGTAATTCATTAAGATAATTCTTCATAAATAAATTCTCGGAACACGTATTTAAACTTTAGTAGCATCCACTAGTTTATTATCTTCTTACATACAGACGTGAACCTGAGCCTTGACAAGATAGGTTGGTTGGTTGGCTTGGGGAAGGAGACCAGACAGCGTGGTCATCGGTCTCATCGGAATAGGGAAGGATGGGGAAGGAAGTCGGCCGTGCCCTTTCAGAGGAACCATCCCGGCATTTGCCTGGAGTGATTTAGGGAAATCACGGAAAACCTAAATCAGGATGGCCGGACGCGGGATTGAACCGTCGTCCTTCCGAATGCGAGTCCAGTGCCTAACCACTGCGCCACCTCGCTCGGTAAAAATGGCTCTGAGCACTATGGGACTTAACTTCTAAGGTCATCAGTTCCCTAGAACTTAGAACTACTTAAACCTAACTAACCTAAGGACATCACACACATCCATGCCCGAGGCAGGATTCGAACCTGCGACCATAGCGGTCTCGCGGTTCCAGACTGTAGCGCCCAGAACCGCACGGCCACCGCGGCCGGCTGACAAGATAGGACTGAACATTTACAACATGATTAAACTTTCTATGACGTCATTGTTGTAGAAACATTACAAATTCTTATTTTTTCAGTTTTTAGAAGCACGACGCAACAACTCGGTTTCAGGATCTTCTGTTGCTCTCTGGCTGTCGACCCGCGACGTATAGTGGTCAGCAATTTTCTCTCTGGCCCCGGCAGTGAAGATGCTGTCTCCGTTCGTTGCGCCGCCCTCTCCGTACATGAAACATAAAAAATAAATACAAAACTTTAGATAATTCACAACAATTACAAAGATTACAAAATACATAAACAAAACACTAAATTAAACTTATATTACCTGCAAACTGGGCTGACACTGGTGGATGGGGTGACGCTTCAATTTCGCGTCCCACTACACATGGTACTCAGAGCCATTTGAACCATTTGAACCAAGTGGAGAAACCGGAATATTTCCGACATATTCTTCTGTTTGAGCGCTGTAGAGGGGTGATAGCAGCGGAGGCAGCCAGAAACATTTGCATCGTGTGTGAGGATAATGCCATAGGAGGATCGTTTAAATATTAGTCACACTCCACGAAGACCTTGGGAGCTTGATGAAGACCGTTTTAATGCGTTGATTCACAATGATCCATGTCAGCGTATTCGAGAACTGCAAAAGTGGTGAACTGTGATCATTGCACCATCGAACGACATTTGCGTGCAAAAATCGCGTATATGGGTAACAGCATGCTGTAAGCGACAATCATAAAAATAGGAGTGGTCATATGTGCATATCTGCTTGCTCGTCATCTACTGGTTCGTGAACAACAGCGACCATTTCTGCCCTGTACCGTTACTGGTGACGAGAAACGATGTCATTATGCTAACATAAAGAAAAGAAAGGGATGGTTGAGTTCAGACAAAGGAGCAAGTCCCCGTACAAAGACCTGCGCGAATCCACAAAAAATAGTGTTATCATCTGGTGGGACAGTGGCGGTGTGGTGCACTATGAATTGCTCCCACATGGTGTAATCTTCACTGCTGACAAATCGTCATCAGCTGAGACGTCATGCAGACACAGTCCGAGAACAACGACCAGGAACACCTTGTGAGATGATACTACTGAACGACAACATCCACCCACATTCTACTACACTGACGAAAACCACTATACAAGACAAACAATCCTGTTGGAAGAACATCCACAGCTGAGCATTATACCAGAGGTTGAAAATACCGCTCCAGTTGTAAATTTCTTTTATTATTACGACCGGTTTCTGGCTCTCATAAGTCCATCCTCAGGTGTCCTGGAAATAGCAAGAGGCGGGAGGTAATTTTCACACGCAGCAACAAATATAAAAACAAAAAATTCATAAACAGTTTTAAAAAAGTTTTAAAAAACATTTCGAAACAGCCAGCCGAGCTAGATGCTGTGAAACCTACGTCAATGCGAAATTTACACCAGAGAATACCACGGACAACTGCCTGAGTTGGGAAATATACAAGTAGCACCAGGACAATTACACTGTGCTGTGGCCCCCGAGCATCGCGGTGGACGTGTGCAAGGCGCATGTGCTACCTATGAGCCCAGAACAGGGAGTTACGGAAGCGAACGAGGAGGCAAATTGGTAAACCAAAGAGGCAAAAGTGCTGCCATCTATTGACGGAGAGAAGAACGCGTGGAGACTAGCCCGGCCGTTCACAATTTGAATTAGTGGTTTACATTTAAAATGAAAAAAGTAAACAAAAAAAGGTACATAAAAATGCATGAAATTGGTTACAAGTGCATTATGCGTAGTAAAGGAGCGTATTGAACAGGCCGGTACAGATCTGTGGTGAAACTGAATGGAAGCTGCGATATAAGATTATTATATTAACCGTAAAGCGCAATGAAACTTTTCTTTTACATGAGTGGCAAACAAGTTTAGAATTTGGTGGGGATATATAAGAGGCAACCTGGAACAACGCGCCCAGTCATCAGTTAAAAAAAAAAGCCCAGAACAGGGAGTTACGGAAGTAGTGAATTGGCTAATGTCTATAAGCTACATTACATAGGTAGAATTGTGGACAGTTGGGAATGTGAGTCTCACGGGAAGCGTGCAAGGGATAAGTCCCTGCAGTCGCGCTATTCATCTGTGTCCTCGGTGGCTCACATGGATCGCCGGCACGGTAGCTCAGCGTGTTCGGTCAGAGGGTTAGCTGCCCTCTGTAATAAAAAAAAAAAAAAAAACTGAGTTCACCGATCAATAACGAACCAAAAAAACGGGTGTCTTACGACGTCCGCCCCGAACAGATACGACAAACGAAAGCGAACAAAATGAGATTAAAAAAAAAAAAAAAAAAGAAAAATGGATAGAGCGTCTGCCATGTAAGCAGGAGATCCCGGGTTCGAGTCACGGCCGGGACACACATTTTCAGCTGTCCACATCGAGGTATATCGACAACAGCTGTCGGCAGCTGAGGGTTTCAGTTAGTCAAAAAAATGGCTCTGAGCACTATGGGACTTAACATCTGTGGTCATCAGTCCTCTAGAACTTAGAACTACTTAAACCTAACTAACCTAAGGACATCACACACATCCATGCCCGAGGCAGGATTCGGGACTTAACATCTGTGGTCATCAGTCCTCTAGAACTTAGAACTACTTAAACCTAACTAACCTAAGGACATCACACACATCCATGCCCGAGGCAGGATTCGAACCTGCGACCGTAGCAGTCGTGCGGTTCCGGACAGAGCGCCTAGAACCGCTAGACCGTTTCAGTTAGTCATCAAATATAATTATGTGTTTTGAAAAATAATAAAATTAATATTATTTATTTTAGATTCATATTTGAACGCTGTACCAAACTTTTTTATTTATTTCGTTACAGCTGTACGACATGTGAAATTACAATTTTCAGCTTACCTATATAGTGTAGAAAATTTATGAAGTGTACTTGGTTGTTGAATATATAGCTAAAGTTGCTCACTGACCAGTTCCATTACAATTGGCAACACATCTGTTTCTAGTGGTTTTTTTGGTGCACCAATTTTGCTTTAGAGCGTTGGGTTAAGTTGCCAACTATGTAAGACGAAGTAAATATTTCAGAATTCGAATCAAGAACAAAAGGGCTCTGAGCACTATGGGACTTAACATCTGAGGTCATCGGTCCCCTAATTAACCTGAGGACGTGACACACATCCATGCCCGAGACAGGATTCGAACCTGCGACCGTAGCGGTCGCACGGTTTCAGACTGAAGCGCCTAGAACCGCTCGGCAACTTCGGTCCGCTGAATCAAGAGCAGCTGCCAACATTAGTATGTTAGAAGTAGATATCCTCGGAGTAGTGAAGCAACTTAAATCACTTAATAAACGCAAGTCTTGCGGTGCAGATACCAATCAGGTTACTTTCAGAGCGTACTGATGCAATAGGCACATAGTTAACAATCATATACAACCGTTCGCTCGACGAGAGATCCGTACCCCAAGACTGGAAAGTTACACAGGTCACACAAGTATTCAGGAAAGACAATAGGAGTAATCTACCAAATTACAGGACCATATCATTAACGTCGATATGGAACAGGATTTTGAAACATATATATTGTTTTCGAGCATTATGAATTACCTCGAAGAGAACGGTCACATGATCAACACGGATTTAGAAAACATCCTTCTTGTTCTTGTGAAACACAACTAGCTCTTTGCTCACACGACATGTTGAGTCCTATCGACAAAGGATTTCAAATTAATTCAGTATTTCTAGATTTCCATAAGGTTTTTGACTCCGTACCTCACAAGTGGCTTGAAATCAAACTGTGTGCCTATGGAATATTGTCTCAGTTGTGCGACTGCATTCTTGATTTCCTGTCGTAGAGGTCACAGTTCGTAGTAACTGATGGAAAGTCATCGAGTAAAACAGAAGTGATTTCTGGCGCTCCCCCAAGGTGGTGTTATAGGCCCTCTGTTATCCCGTATCTATATAAACGATTTAGCAGCGAATCTGAGCAGTCGTCTTAAGTTGTTTGCAGCTGATGCTGTCGTTTATCGTCTAGTACAGTCATCAGAAGGTCAAAACCCATTGCTAAACTATTTAGATAATTTATCTGCATGGTACGAAAATTGGCAATTCATCCTAAATAATGAAAAGTATGAGACCATTCACATGAGTACTAAAACGAATACGTTCAAGTTCCGTTACACGATAAATCAGTAAAAATCTGAAGGCCGTAAACGCAACTAAATACCTCAGTATTACAATTACGAACCGCTTAAACTGGAAAGAACACACAGAAAATTTTCTGGAGAAGTCGAACCAAAGACTGAGTTTTATTGGCTGAACACTCATACAGTTCAACAGATTTATTAAAGAGATTGCCTACACTACTCTTGTCCGTCCTCTTTTGGAGAGCCGGCCGGAGTGGCCGAGCGGTTAGAGGCGCTACAGTCTGGAACCGCACGACCGCTACGGCCGCGGGTTCGAATCCTGCCTCGGGCATGGATGTGAGTTATGTTCTTAGGTTAGTTAGGTTTAAGTAGTTCTAAGTTCTGGGGGACTTATGACCACAGCAGTTGAGTCCCATAGTGCTCAGAGCCATTTTCTTTTGGAGAACTGCTGCGCGGTGTGTGATGCTTACCAGACAGGATTAAATGAGTACATTGAGAACTTTCAAAGAGGGGCAGAACGTTTTATGTTATCGAGAAAGGGAGAGAGTGTCACGGCCGTGATACAGAATTTGGGATGGACATCATTATAACAAAGACGTTTCTCATTGGGGAGGGATCTTGTAGCGAAACTCAGTCACAAACTTTCTCCTCCGGATCGGAATATATTTTGGTGACGCCGACTGCATATGGAGAAACGATCATTGTAATAAATTAAGGGAAATTAGAGCTCGCACGGAAAGGTATACGTGTTCGTTTTTTCAGTGCGCTGTTCGAGAGTGTAATAACAGAATTGTTGAGAAGGTGTTTTGATGAACCCTCTGCCAGGCACTTAAGTGTGATTTGCAGAGTAGCCATGTAGATGTAGATGTAGAATACAACAGTTTTACTGTACCTTTAGAATCAATAAATATTATTGTCTGTACTACAGTCTGCGACAATGCCTAGCCCTGTTAATAACAATGGTAATGTCCCCGATTTGTTTTATGTGAACAGCAAATAACAGCGCTGGCTGTTTGCGGGTTCCAAGCAGCTCACCCACTCAGCCATATCAAACGTGGATGCATTTGGCCAAGTGATGGCATCGTGCATTCTGGATGTCAGGTTTGAGGCACTCAATGGTTAGATGCGCTGATGACCCTCTTGTGATGTGGTGGCTCTCATTGAACATTACATTACGTTTGGATAATCAAACCATTGTTGTTCTTTTACCTTATAAGAATACTTATATGATAAATTACTGTGAACAAAGACTTTCATTGCAGAATAAGATGCTAAAAAATTGGATAATTTTTTTATTTCGTCTGTCTCAGTTACACTGATATAAAATTCTGCTACGGTGGTTACTGGTTTTGGGGTGACACGCCCATTCTAAAACTACACACCTTCCTATTAACCGCAGTTATTCATGGGCGTGTCAGCCTGTAACCGGTAAACATTGCAGTAGACTTTTATACCCATGCAGCTGAGACGGACGATATAAAAAAAAAAGAATTATTCAATTTCCTCCGCGCTGAACAGCTTTGGACCTAGCATCCCGTGGCACCATACTCCTAATAAGGGAAATCACATGTAATTAATAAACGTGTAATGAGCTAGATTTTTGTTTTCCAATTCATGTTCTTGATGAAGTCAGTTTCAAAATACGTCATATATGAATCGCTTCCAAATACCGCATTAATTAATCTGTTGAAAATTATGAACTTCATTACATTGGAAGGAAATGTCTGCCATATTTGAAACATACAATGTGAAACTAGATGTAACCGTAATTGAAATGTACTAATACATTCTGTAGGGGACAGCAGCTTTATAAAATTATTTACCTAATTAAAATCGAATATTGTTAAGAAGTCTTGTTATTGAATTGAATTATTATTAAAACTTATAAATGACAATATTTGAGGGCAATACTGTTTACATATTTATGTATAAATTGTAACACTGTGGAATGATTTATGAAATCAAATTGTCAGTTTTCATATTTCATTAGTGTTCTAAGAAACCCATAAATTGTAAGTAGAAGGCCTCATTAGGACAAGACAAAAGTGAAAATATGATTGTAAAAATTGAAATACGTTATGTAAAAAGCACATGAGCGTTATTAGAGCTTATTTTGAGAAGGGTATACATACAGAGTGATTCTTATTAACGTTTAAAAGCCCCTGAAGCGACGTAGATGTGCTGAGACAGATACTGTAATATAAGACCTATTGGGCTGCAAATGTTGGGAAATACCCCAAAGATGGATGAAAAATGTTGAAAATGTGAAGTCACCATATAACATATTTCGCCGCTCGTGCAGCGGTGGGGCGAATCGGTCTGTCGCACCTGATCGTCCCAACCTGAGTCACGTCAAGTACGTATTCACGTCGGTGTGGCTCCGTGCGACGTTATTAACTTACTAATGTGAAATTTAATCTGGGATAGTACTCTATTTGTAGTGTCTTTTTAAAGGACGTTCTACTACTGGAGCTGGGTGCAGACATAACAGTATGAAGTCCAGAAAGTTAAAAATTCGAGCTAAATTGATCTCTTCAGATAATTGACATGAGGAAGGAATTTCAGATAGAAATGGGAAGATAGTCTCATTTCAAGATATAGAAACACGCCTACCAACTTTCGTTTATATCGCACAAGTCCTTCTCGTTGTTACAGTTTTTTCTGTCGTATAAAACGTGATCATTTTCCCTTGTAAGGGATTTAATGACGGCTCACCTGAACATGAAGTTTGAAGTCAGAAGTTTCCGCCTCGGGAGTATTTCGCATACTTCCGTGTAGCGAAACAGTGCTCTACCCAGGTCATTAAAGCGCAATATATCTCATTAGTGACTACGAGTGACGTCATGGTGCGCGGGCGTTGCGTAGTCCCGAGAATCCCATTTACGCGTACAGCTCGCTATATGCTGTTGCCGGCAGTGTTTATCGCGTAGCGCTATTGTGAAATCAGCATCTGAAGTAGTCGTCTTCAGTAGGCAGACCTGCTCAGTTACATGTTGTACGATCTTCACCCATGTGATTTCACAGATCAGTATTTTTTAAATGTTCTTTAGTCCTGTAAGTCGTCTTATAAATATTGAAACATAACGTTTTATACACTGCTTGACAACGGCTAAGGTTGAACTGTCAATTGCTACAGAACAACCGACAATTGCTACGGAACATCTGACCTGTGACATAAAAGGAAATTCTGAGGGCGGAATGTGTTAACTGCAGCGAGGTGTGTGCATGAACGTTCTGTATTCATTCTTAAGTTCATGCAAGACGTGTTTGACGAAGGGTATTGTAGAACCGATTAGTGCGACATTCCGTGTGGTACGGCAACACGTCTGCAAGATATTACTTAATTGCCTACGATCAAAGTCGGTCAAAGTGTGACTACTGTGGCCACAGTAATGGCGATGTCCAAAAGTATATAGAGATTTAAAAAAGCCTCATAAGGTGGAAATGCTATGCGAGAGCATGCCGATGGTCAAAGACCGCCCGCCATACCACCAGAGGATCGATACGTAGCGAAAAGGAAAAAGACATCTCATCCCTACGTAGATAGCTGCTGACCTTGCAACAGCTATCGGTGCACGTGTCTCTGCCAGAACAACTTTTTTGACGATCAAATCAGAGTGGTCTGTATGCTCAGAAGCCTGCATCCCACTTCAACCACACCATCGTCGAGAAAGAGTTTGTTGGCGCTGGGAGCAAGATGTCCAGACTGATGTTGTGCGACGAATCCCGCTTTACTGTGGCAAGTGATTCTGGTCACAGTTAGTCTGAAGCGAGAGAGGAACACGTTACACGCCACGGAATGTTCATGAACGTCGTCGATATGGCTTAAGCGCTACGGTGTGGGCAGGCGTTACGCACAATGGCCGAACACCGCTGCATACCTTTGCGCGAGGCAGCCTTACATCACAGCGGTTTTGCAGGGGGATTATCCTGTGTTAGGGGTGCGGTAGGTACCGACTTTCTGTTTAAGGACGACAATGCTGTCCACAAAGAACCACTGTCTAACATACTGAGAAGTGAAGATGTTCAACGTACGGAATGGCCTGCGCAGCCGGCCGCTGTGGCCGAGAGGTTCTAGGCGCTTCAGTCTGGAACCGCGCTACTGCTACGGTCGCAGGTTCGAATCCTGCCTCGGGCATGGATGTGTGTGATGTCCTTAGGTTAGTTAGGTTTTTAGTAGTTCTAAGTCTAAGGGACTGATGACCTCAGATGCTAAGTCCAATAGTGCTCAGAGCCATTTCAACCATTTGGCCTGCGCGCTACAGGCCTAAAACCTTTAAAGCACGCCTAGGAGGCTCTTGGCAGACGTGTTTCTCAATGAAAACCGCCTTTGCGAACAGTGCTACAATTGAAAACCGCCCTGAGAAAATAGTGGAACGGTATCCATAAAGGACCCCTCAGTAGTATGGTAGACAGGCAGCATAAATAACAGGTGCAAAATGTGCATTAGTGTCCGGGGAGGACATGTTCCTTAATGAGAGTCCGATCTACTATCACGTAATCAGACCTGTGACAAACATGAACGTTATTAATGCCTGTTATCCTGTTTTCTTAGATCATGAAATCTGTACCGTTTTTTGTTATAAACATATAATTCCACCTCGATTACGCACGTACCGAGTCTCATGTTGTCCATCATTACCTATGATTGTTCTTGTCGAACAATGTCTGTGTTCCTAATCAATTGTCAAGCATCGTGTACTACACCACGGCCCATGTATTCAGGTATTAAACGGTATTTAGATGCCAGTGAAGACTGAACAATCATTTGTTGCGCAAGAATTTTTTATTAACGCTAAATTATGGCCCTACACACTTCGAAAGGGTTGTGAAATGTGGCACTGTAGTTTAATTTTGTGACCAGGTGAGATATATGTGTAGAGAAAAAGTTACCATAAGTTCTATTGTTTATTACAAGTCCTCACACAAAACGAACGTATTAGTTGCACTGCAGTATAACAAGAAAATGTTTAATAACATCCTATACACTGACAAATTATCAGAAGAACATGAAATACTGTTATAGGTAACTAAGGATGGCGGAGACTCAAGACAGCCGGCCGGTGTGGGCGAGCGGTTCTAGGCGCTTCAATCCGGAACAGCGCGACTGCTACGGTCGCAGGTTCGAATCCTGCCTCGGGCATGGATGTGTGTGATGTCCTTAGGTTAGTTAGGTTTAAGTAGTTCTAAGTTATAGGGGACTGATGACCTCAGATGTTAAGTCCCATAGTGCTCAGAGCCATTTGAACCATTTTTTTGACTCAAGACAAGGAACCGATAAATACGCTACTACATTATTAGCACACTGAGCCGTTTCCGCGATCTGAGGACAGTTGTTGCCAAAATTTGAGTTCGTAAAATTATGCATGCCAGAAGGGCGTCTTCCTCCTACTCATTAACACTCTAACGTTTGCTGAGTACCTTGTAACCTATGCAAGACGAAGGCGATTGCAGATCTTACCACTTTATTAACATCATTGCTGTGTTGTCCGCCAGCCTTGCTGTTGGCTGCCGCTGAAATTACTAGCCCAGCCAAACCTAATTCTCAAGAAATAAAACGCCTACAAGTACTTCATGTATTGGCGATCACTGTCGGATGATCTTTAATAAAAATAAAGGAATACGCTATATATCGATAACGTGAAAGTTGACGAAACTGTCAGTTTCACCGTCTTTCAAGTGTAGAATATTAGCCTTTGCATCAACAAATATAACTGTATGTTCAGGTAGATACACATTGGCGTAATAATAGAGATCTGGTGTCTTTTTTCTGCCTGATCCATTAATTATAAGTACAAGCGATCCGTTCACTTACTTCGATAAGTAGAAGTGACACAGTGGTTAAAATATTTGACAAGCATTTAGGACAGGAGTCCTATTCGCAGTGTGATTGTATTTTCTTTAAATCGCTCAGGGAAAATACTGGGAGGGATTCTTTGAAAATGACACGACGGATTTCCTTTCCAATGCTTCCCCAGTCCAAGACTGTGCTCTGGGTCTAATGAATTTGATGTCGACAGGGCGTAATCTGTTGTATCATAATCCATTATAATTTTCAGATACGTTATATTGTTTGAGTGACAGACTGATATTATCATTTGCTATTTTATCATTATCACATTATTGCGCCAGTTTTCGACATTAATTACTTTTCTTATTACAATTCGTCCTACGTTTTCCATACGCAAAATTCCTGACTCATCTCAGTTTCCTTCTTCTCTGGTTACTTTCATCAAAAGTGTCAGAGTTACAAGAACGATTCATTTATGTCTTGCTGCTGATCTTGGGCATTTATGATAATATACTCCCTACCAGATCTGTTCCTCATTGTTTCACCTCTGAATCTATTTTATTTACGGCTTCCTGATTCAACAATTCTGTTTGGTGCATGCAAACTCGCCTTTTGTTTACGATATTTCAGTATTTATATTTTCCAGCTTATGATTCATCTCCTCTCCGGCTACTGTCGTCTGTGCCTCAATGTAATTGTTTTCCATTTTTAGTTTATATTTTTTCTTTTGTTCCTGCATATATATTTTTTTATACTAAGACTATTATACCACTTCATCCCATGTGAGCAGTCTGATATGAACAAGGCGTGTCTTGGGCCTGTGCGAACATTCTAGCAATCACACGTGAAGCAGTGTGATGTGGTTACTGGTGTCGCTGGATATAATAAAAAAAATTATTTAAATTATAAAAAATGACTAATAAAGAGATACTATTTAATTATATAAATGAGAGTAATCGTCTCTATTTAAATATATTGAACTGGAAGTTGTGATAGCTAAGGATACAGTCCTACAGTACCATCATTTAGTTCCCAATCGTACCGTAATTAAACCGGTTTCCTACGGAGTAGGACCTATTCTCTAGTGTTATAAGTTTTGCTAATCAGTCATGACAGTATCATGTTCCTCTCATTTTGTCTAAGAGGCGATGACATACGAATTATTCGTCGATCCGCGGTAGAAGTTCGGCCGCCGTGCAGTTATATGGACTTCATTTCCTTCTTGCAGAATTCTTTTTCTGTAAGGCTCTTTTGGGCCATAACTTGAAATAATTTATGATACGCACTTTTCTCTTCTGTAACTCAGTTATAATCTCGCTTCAAGGAAGTACACACTTTTAACATTAACTTCAGAACAGAACGCACTGCTGCAGTGATACCTTATGAGACGACATTACCTCCTATTTCCATACAGCCCCGGTAACTGGCAACTCACGACTGACAGCCCTTGATGTCTGCCTGCGCTCGACAACCACAACAAGAAGAAAAAAAAGTTCAAATGTATGTGAAATCTTATGGGACTTAACTGCTAAGGTCATCAGTCCCTAAGCTTACACGCTACTTAACCTAAATTATCCTAATGACAAACACACACACCCATGCCAGAGGGAGGACTCGAACCTCCGCCGGGACCAGCCGCACAGTCCATGACTGCAACGCCCTAGACCGCTCGGCTAATCCCGCGCGGCAACAACAAGAAGAGCTCAGCTAAGAGATGTACATATCCTATTCAAAGACTACTCGTGACTCGTTCTTAATCCGTGACAGCACGGTTTTCCCTGGTGTCCTTACGCTCAAGTTGAAAATATCTATATATTATATCAGATTATTTAATTTGATTACAATTGATTCAGATAATTATTTCCTGTCATTGCGACTTACACTTCACTGTGTCCACATATGCAACATAGCCGGTAGGCGAAACGCTTCAGTGGACATACCGGCTACTATGAAATACTCATCATCCCAAGAAAAGAAAAGTATTTGGAGAAGTAATTTGTTTCTTTCCAGTCTTACAGCCTGATATCCTCATTCAATGAAGGACTGAATTTATTGTCGTTATATATCCTATATACTGTGCTACATCGAATTCAGTAAATCGTTGCACGGAATTTTAAGGGTTTCCAGAGGTAAAAACTGGTTGCGTAGACTTTGTATATAGTTCATTTTAGATCATACTTTGCTGTGTATGGAATGTAGTTAACATATCGAAATTGTATGCAAACATTATGTCAGAGCAATATCTACCTCCGGGTTCTCAAGATATTGACTACGACTGGGTCGCACGCAGTTTTGACCAAGTGCATCGTGAATCATATGGTCGTAACACTTGTGGTATTTCGTAAAGTGCTCAAGATGTCGCAACGAGGCTTTATGAAAATGGTAACATCCATAGAAGTTTGTATTTTGTCCTATGATTAATACTTGAAACTGTTTTACCTATCGGTGTATGGAAGAAGCGATGTACTTTCTTTAACAGCATTTATTATCTCATCAATTCAAATTGCGTTGGCACTGCACATGTCAACATTTATGATATTTATATGGCCTACTTACGTGTCACCGGGACATGTTTGTTGTTATGTCACATGATGTAATAGGTACGTAACCAGATATTTTAATCACCTCTGTTTGTTTATTTACAACATATAGCTACGTATAATGATACCCGCTTGCCAACTGGTCACTCTCTAGCAAAGGCTACTGAAATGGTCTCAATACAAGGCAATCCGGTACTATCCTGCGAAGCCAAGTACCTAGTATGATGACTAAAATCCTTCTGGGTATTGTACTATGTCATTGTGTGTTAGTCGGACATATATGACAGCAGTTTAAAGTGGGGAGTGTTCTGAACTGCGTAAGGTACCGGTAGAGGTCGGGTCTGAACAATCACTGCCAAGCGCACCAAACAATTGCACTGCGGCCACTACAAAATTCTTTGTGCACTCCAGTTTGCTTCGTGTTGTGGATTGCTTTTTTCTTATTGTTTTTCTCATTTTGAAATGAATGAAGAGACCAACCCTAGTGCATAAAGGGATTTGAATGCGACTCATCAGTACAAAAGAAATCTACGACTGTTATGTCAGTTCTGCTTTCTTGGAAGCACAGAATGCGGACATAGGATGACAGCCCTTCGAGAGAGAGGCGAGGCTTATTGCCCGCACCGTTCCTTCCCTTCAGGCAGTCTTAAGTTATTTGTTTACGGTCGCGGCCGACTGCCACGACGTAATGTCGGGATAGCAAAATGCTATAAATATAAACTGTAAAACCAACATTTCGACCTTATTACAATGGTCTTCCCCAGGGAAGGCTGTTGTAATATGCCTGAATCGTTGGTTTTACAGTTTATAATTAAAAAAGTTTTACACAATGAAAAGGTACAACACCCATAACAGTGTTAATAATCACGGCACCGGCTGCAGAAGCCTTCGTAGTTAAGTGCAGGTAAAACTGCCTGCCACCATTTTCAGAATTCAATACAGCATACTTCATTCAGAATAATACAGCATACTATATGAGCTTTCCCACTAATCAGAGACTGATTTGTAGTTATGTGGTGCCATAATTAACTTTAACGTGTCCACTTCAACACCGTGACATTACTGTCACATATTGCTGAATGATGTTGTTTCATTTTCTGTCACTGTTTATTTTTAGAGTACTAGACACGTGGGCTTGGGATAAAGGCTTTGCGTTTTTCACACTGGGAAGATGTACTACCAGTGCCAACAGACGGTAGCCAATGAATCTCATTGGGTGTGAACATTCCTAGGGAAATGGGCTGTTTTCACGAAAGTGGGTGTGTGATCTGCTTCGGGCTTTTATGGGCTGAGCCAGTGCCTGACCTAGCTGAGTGCAAGGGGTGGTCATCGAAGCCAACTGTCACCCTGCCACTGAGCTTGGCGTGAAGAAGCCGACCATTCGAAGATACTTTGCTACAACCTGGTAGAAACTACTTGTTTGTTAATTTGCATTTTATATGCCAAGAGTGGGAAGTTTTTGCTGTGTTCCCTTGTTTTTTTTTCATTTGTTTAATGAAATAAGCAAGATCTCGTCCATCACACTGGCAATAAAAATGGTTTGTCCGCTCCAGTTGGTGCATGAGTTCGTAACATTTTTCCATAAGTTTATTTTTTAAACACAATAGGTACACATGACAGAGACTTTGGTCATAAATAGTATTTTCGCCTTCTACTTACAACAGTCTGCCAACGCTCGGGTAACTTTTCGATTGCGCGACTGTAGAAATCACGTGGTTTTGAGGCAAAGAACTCGTCGAGCATAGCTCGGAGCGCTTTTTCATCCGGAAAGGCAGTTCCTTGAAGGCTGTTCGATAGAGAACGGAAAATATGAAAACCTGAGGCCCCAAGATCAGACGAGTAAGGTGGGTGCTGAAAGACTTCCGAAGCCAATATCTGCATAGTGTTTTTTGTCAGTCTAGCAGAACGCGGGCGAGCATTATCGTGGAGTAGCATCACTTCACACATCATTCCCCGCCGTTGTTCTTGGATTGCAAGATGCCTCAGTTGTCGTCAAAAAAATGTCTGCATTCATGGTTACATCTCGGGGAAACACTTTGTAGTTCACTACACTGCCGCTGTACCACCAGATGGACACGTCTTTTGTGGAACCGCCCAAGTCTTTGTATGGGAGTTGCTGCTTTGTTTGGGCTGAAGTTCTCCTTTTTCTTTATGTTAGCACAAAGACGCCATTTCTCGTCACCAATAACGATTTTTTTTTTTTTTTTTTTTTTTTTTTTTTTTTTTTTTTTTTTCTTTTTTTTGGTCATCAGTCTACTGACTGGTTTGATGCGGCCCGCCACGAATTCCTTTCCTGTGCTAACCTCTTCATCTCAGAGTAGCACTTTCAACCTACGTCCTCAATTATTTGCTTGACGTATTCCAGTCTCTGTCTTCCTCTACAGTTTTTGCCCTCCACCGCTCCCTCTAGTACCATGGAAGTCATTCCCTCATGTCTTAGCAGATGTCCTATCATCCTGTCCCTTCTCCTTATCAGTGTTTTCCACATATTCCTTTCCTCTCCGATTCTGCGTAGAACCTCCTCATTCCTTACCTTATCAGTCCACCTAATTTTCAACATTCGTCTATAGCACCACATCTCAAATGCTTCGATTCTCTTCTGTTCCGGTTTTCCCACAGTCCATGTTTCACTACCATACAATGCTGTACTCCAGACGTACATCCTCAGAAATTTCTTCCTCAAATTAAGGCCGGTATTTGATATTAGTAGACTTCTTTTGGCCAGAAATGCCTTTTTTGCCATAGCGAGTCTGCTTTTGATGTCCTCCTTGCTCCGTCCGTCATTGATTATTTTACTGCCTGGGTAGCAGAATTCCTCAACTTCATCGACTTCGTGACCATCAATCCTGATGTTAAGTTTCTCGCTTTTCTCATTTCTACAACTTCTCATTACCTTCGTCTTTCTCCGATTTACTCTCAACCCATACTGTGTACTCATTAGACTGTTCATTCTGTTCAGCAGATCATTTAATTCATCTTCACTTTCACTCAGGATAGCAATGTCATCAGCGAATCGTATCATTGATATCCTTTCACCTTGTATTTTAATTCCACTCCTGAACCATTCTTTTATTTCCATCATTGCTTCCTCGATGTACAGATTGAAGAGTAGGGGCGAAAGGCTACAGCCTCGTCTTACACCCTTCGTAATACGAGCACTTCGTTCTTGATCGTCCACTCTTATTATTCCCTCTTGGTTGTTGTACATATTGTATATGACCCGTCTCTCCCTATAGCTTACCCTTACTTTTTTCAGAATCTCGAACAGCTTGCACCATTTTATATTGTCGAACGCCTTTTCCAGGTCGACAAATCCTATGAAAGTGTCTTGATTTTTCTTTAGCCTTGCTTCCATTATTAGCCGTAACGTCAGAATTGCCTCTCTCGTCCCTTTACTTTTCCTAAAGCCAAACTGATCGTCACCTAGCGCATTCTCAATTTTCTTTTCCATTCTTCTGTATCTTATTCTTGTGAGCAGCTGCGACGCATGAGCTGTTAAGCTGATTGTGCGATAATACTCGCACTTGTCAGCTCTTGCCGTCTTCGGAATTGTGTGGATGATGCTTTTCCGAAAGTCAGATGGTATATCGCCAGACTCATATATTCTACACACCAACGTGAATAGTCGTTTTGTTGCCACTTCCCTCAATGATTTTAGAAATTCTGATGGAATGTTATCTGTCCCTTCTGCCTTATTTGACCGTAAGTCCTCCAAAGCTCTTTTAAATTCCGATTCTAACACTGGATCCCCTATCTCTTCTAAATCGACTCCTGTTTCTACTTCAATCACATCAGACAAATCTTCATCCTCGTAGAGGCTTTCAATGTATTCTTTCCACCTATCTACTCTCTCCTCTGCATTTAACAGTGGAATTCCCGTTGCACTCTTAATGTTACCACCGTTGCTTTTAATGTCACCAAAGATTGTTTTGACTTTCCTGTATGCTGAGTCTCTCCTTCCGACAATCATATCTTTTTCGATGTCTTCACATTTTTCCTGCAGCCATTTCGTCTTAGCTTCCCTGCACTTCCTATTTATTTCATTCCCCAGCGACTTGTATTTCTGTATTCCTGATTTTCCCGGAACATGTTTGTACTTCCTCCTTTCATCAATCAACTAAAGTATTTCGTCTGTTACCCATGGTTTCTTCGCAGCTACCTTCTTTGTACCTATGTTTTCCTTCCCAACTTCTGTGATGGCCCTTTTTAGAGATGTCCATTCCTCTTCAACTGTACTGCCTACTGCGCTATTCCTTATTGCTGTATCTATAGCGTTAGAGAACTTCAAACGTATCTCGTCATTCCTTAGTACTTCCGTATCCCACTTCTTTGCGTATTGATTCTTCCTGACTAATGTCTTGAACTTCAGCCTACTCTTCATCACTACTATATTGTGATCTGAGTCTATATCTGCTCCTGGGTACGCCTTACAATCCAGTATCTGATTTCGGAATCTCTGTCTGACCATGATGTGATCTAATTGAAATCTTCCCGTATCTCCGGCCGGAGCGGCCGTGCGGTTCTAGGCGCTACAGTCTGGAACCGAGCGACCGCTACGGTCGCAGGTTCGAATCCTGCCTCGGGCATGGATGTGTGTGATGTCCTTAGGTTAGTTAGGTTTAATTAGTTCTAAGTTCTAGGCGACTGATGACCTCAGAAGTTAAGTCGCATAGTGCTGAGAGCCATTTGAACCATCTTCCCGTATCATCCGGCCTTTTCCAAGTATACCTCGTCCTCTTGTGATTCTTGAACAGGGTATTCGCTATTACCAGCTGAAACTTGTTACAGAACTCAATTAGTCTTTCACCTCTTTCATTCCTTGTCCCACGCCCATATTCTCCTGTAACCTTTTCTTCTACTCCTTCCCCTACAACTGCATTCAAGTCGCCCATGACTATTAGATTTTCGTCCCCCTTTACATACTGCATTACCCTTTCAAAATCCTCATACACTTTCTCTATCTCTTCATCTTCAAATTGCGACGTCGGCATGTATACCTGAACTATCGTTGTCGGTGTTGGTCTGCTGTCGATTCTCCAGCTGCGAGGCGGCTCGTGGAAAGCACTCCCAAGGAAGTTCGAGAAAAATTGTCTGTATTTTGGGTGACGGACAACGACATAATGACGGTCATTGAGGTATGTCCAAAAATCGAGTACAGAGTCTACAGTTTGTCCAAATAAGTAGTGAATGGCATGTCCGCGAATCCAATTCACAGCATTGGTCTTTATCCGAGGAAAATAGTCACGTTCCGGAAATAATAATGAAAGGGGAGTAATCCGATCCGGAATGTCCCGCGTTAGAAAAGCCACAATACGTCGAACCAAGTGCCAAACCTCCGCCGCCGGTCCGCAAACAAACCGATGTTCATCATTGTCTGGCACTCCACACGTGGAGCATAGAGGTGATTGGGCGAGGTGGATACGATGAAGGCGAAATTGGTTGATTTGCTTTCCATTGACAGTTATGTACCAGACAGATTGAACATTCGTGTCAAGGTAACAGGCGTACACCGCGCGCCATACATGACGCCAGTCAACCTGGGGGAACTTTAGTTCGATCGGGTTAGGTGGAGGACCTAATTGGAGGACATTGTATACTGCCTTTGTCTTGAGTAAAAGCTGTCTTGGTAAGGTGAGGCGTAGATAACTGAGTTCCAGAAAGAAGTACCGTATATAATGGAACTGGGCCGGAACATCCGAGATCATCACTGGGGCTGACAGTGAGACCGGCGAGTATGCCGACAGGAGGAGACCAGTGAGGCTCGTTGGGCAACGTGTCCATACCGTCATCTGGGAGCTGACAAATAGGGCGCGAGCTCTATCCGGCACGTGAAACAGACCTATCCCACCTCGTTCACGGGGAAGAGTAAGGGTCGCATAGTTAACTTTGAACAACATCCTAGAGCTGACGAAAGATGCCATCGCTGCCAACATGCGACGTGCCACAGTGAGCGGGAAAGGTAGAACTTGCGCTACATGGGGAACTCGGGATGCGATATATGTATTGACATATCGAGCTCGTTGGAGAATATCTAGGGATCGAAGACGGTGGTCCATAAGACCTGCTTTGATCATTAAAAGGAGGCGTCGACAGTTGATGGTGGCTGAACGCCGGAGATCAGATGAAAAATCTATTCCCAAACAACGAATGGTATCAACGGTGGTGAGAGGTGTAACGCACTCCACGGGAAGTCCCGTGCCAATGAACATAACTTGTGACTTACGTACGTTTAAAGAGCTACCCGACGCCTCACCATAAGTCGCTACCCACGTCAAAACAGCTCGAACATCGTCGGCATTACGTAAACGGATGACGACATCGTCAGCATAGGCCGTGCAACAGAATCGGTAGCGATCTATGGACAACCCTACCAAACGTTGTCTTAGTCCACATAGCAAGGATTCCAAGGAAAAGGCGTACAAAATTGCTGATAGAGGGCAACCTTGACGTACGGATCGACCTATTATTATCGATGGAGTGAGTCTGCCATTGTACATAATCCTGGATGAGGCACCCCGCAGAAGGCCCATCACTACCGTGATAACGGCGACCGGGAAACCCATATGGTGGAGAACGGCCGTAAGGAACGAATGGTCAACCCTATCAAAAACTTGACGTGAAGGTGGACTCTAACAAATCACGGAAGGTGCGATAAAATTCGAGGGGAAGACCGTCGGGGCCCGGGGAGCGATTGATGGTTCCTGCCCGGATCGCATCGCGGACTTCATCATCAGTCACCTCCGACATCAAGTCAATCGCCGCATCTCCTGGGATACCACCGAAGTTGAGCTGTGAGACTTCCTCGATCAACTCTGGGGAATGTGGAACTGCGGCGTAGAGCTGCCGGTAGTGGGCGTGAAGCACATTCCCTATGGCAGATTGGGTTACGTAGCGACGCCCTTCTTGATCCGTTAGGACGTGAATCAATTTTCGGCGTCGATTTTGTCGTTCTTGGATGATATGGTACATCGACGGATGTTCAAGAGGCATGCGATCAGCAGTACGAGATCGTACTATCGCCCCTTCCAAATGCCGTCGCATGAGATTGGAGATTTGGGCCTTAGCTTGGTTCATCCTTGTATGGCGCTCAGGGGAGGCTGGCATCGTGGAGCATTCTCGTAGGATGCTGTAGTAAAAGTCCATAGTGCTCTTCCTCCAGGCGACAACATCTTTGCCATACCGGATTAAAGTTTTTCGAAGAGCAGGTTTTGCACATTGGATCCACCAGGATATGGTAGACGGATACGTGGGTCGGCGTCTATTACATGTGATCCAAGTGTCTTCTATTAGAAGTCGACAGGCAGGTGAATTAAGAAGTGCCGTGTTCAGTTTCCATAAACCACGTCCGTGCCATACTGCCTGTCTTGTGAGAACAACATCACAGAAGTAAGCCTCATGGTCTGAGAAAGCAACAGGCCAGATTTCAGCCTGTCGAGTGTGTTGAATTAGGGATCGCGAGATGTAGATGCGATCCAGTCGGCTAGAGGAGTGCTCAGTGTGGTAAGTAAAGCCCAAAAGATCACCGTGAACATGTCTCCACGTGTCGACAAATTGTAGCCGCGTGACGACTGTTTCCAGAGCTGCGCATGGTGAGTGACGCGGCAATTGATCCTGAGGTCGCTGGGTGCAGTTGAAGTCTCCACCCATGATCCAGTCATCGTGTGGTCCCATAAAAAGGGGTGTGACTTCATTCGCGAAGAAGGCATTGCGTTCACGACGGTAGCTGGAGCCCGACGGCGCATAAATATTGATGATGCGTACACCAAAGAGAGTAAGGGCCATACCTCTGCCGCTGGGGAGGTATAAGACATCTTCGGCAGGAAGACCTTCGCGTAAGATGATGGCAACACCACTACCGGTGTCCGAAGCGCGAGAAAGATGCACCGTGAAGCCATGTGGTGGTGAAAAATCGGCGACATGCACTTCCTGAAAAAGCGCAATATCTATGTCCGCATCATAAATCATATCGCGGAGCAGCGCTAGTTTGTGGGGCGCATGAATGGTCGCCAGGTTAATCGTTGCGACACGATAATGCTGGTGTTGGAGTCCCACAGGCACAGACGGGGCTTCTTCTTCAGGAGCGAGAGGTCGTCGAGCTTGCCGGTCCGCTGAAGAGGCTGCTATTGTGGAGAGTTTGCGGGCGCGGGCGCAACCGACGGGGGTGCCCCATCATCAGCAGCATCCACCCCAGTCCCTTCGATCTCCACGTCGTCTGCCCAGGAGACTGATGCTTCGGTAGGGCATCGGCTGTGCACGTCATCCACATGGAGAGGAGACGTAGTTTTCGTCTCATCGGATAGGCTCTCTTCAACGTCGACCTGTGGGGGCGACGGCGTCAGTAAGGAGGGGTGTTCGTTGCCAGTGGTCGCCTGTGGCGGGTCTTTCGCATCAGCCTTTCGGTCATCAAAGATCGGTTTGTCGTCCATCTTCGGGTCTGCATCCCCGGTATCCATCCGTAGAATGGATTCATCAGGGGGTGTACGGCTACGTTTCTTTCTCTTTCGTGTCGACCCTTGTTTTCGAACAAGTCGTTCAGAGTCCGATTGCGGGTGGCTTTCGTCTGACTCCGGACCAGTCTGAAGGAAAGCAGAAGTAGGTACCACTCCCGGATCAACGTCCATCTCAGTAGCATTTTCAGTCACAGTGCTGCGATGATTCGGCAGGTTAGGATCTGGCGTCTGGGGCACCTCAGAAGGAATCTCAGGAGCGGTTGCATCTACCTGATCAGACGACGTCAACGGAGCAGGAAGACTCTGTGTAGACGTGCTACCTTCCTGGGCAACCTTGGCGTATGTGACAGGGATCTGAGTCATCACCGCTGGGGACGCTTCCTCGCCGACCGGCGTCTGGATCAGGCGGCGTCGCATGCAGGCGGATCTGACGTGGCCTTCTTGTCCACAACCCGCACATGTTCGGGGTTGGCCGTCGTACATGACAATGGCTCGCACCCCGCCAATGGTCAGGTATGATGGAATATGTTTTTTCAGTTCAATTTTGACCTGACGCACACCATTAAGGACATGGTAGGTCGTGAAGGTTTGCCATTTTTCCTCTACGTAACCGATGACGTTACCGTATGGTTGTAACGCAGAGACAACTTCGTCCTTCGGCACTTCAAAAGGTAGTTCAAACACCCTAATCGTGCGTTGACCGTACTCTGCGAGTTCAAGTGTTACAGCTCCGACGTGACCATCAGAGTATTTGAACTTAAGTCCATTGGCATGGCGGCGAATAACATCTTCACACACCTCGGTGTTTGTCATTTTAATATGAACGACGCTACTCGTGATCGAAAAATGGATTCCGATAACGTGGTTAGGATCTAAACGAACTTCTTCACGTATGAACGTTTCAACTTCATGTGCACGAGGTCGCGCATGTTCAGCTGGGAAGGAAACTTTAAGGGTCGCACGGCGGTAAGCGCTCGACATGTTGTTCACGGTGGACGGACGCAAGCCTGAAAGCTACGACGCGGTAGTAAACAACGCCTGCAGCGGAGCACTGGCCGGCGCGCGGGGCCGTCCGCACGCTGCAACGGCTGAGAGCCGACTGTACCCCTAGACCACGGGCACTTCCAATAACGATACAGAATGAGAATGGTCGGCATTATCCACTTGATGAAGAGCAAGCAAAGAGGCACATATGGTTACCCACTGCTTTTGTGCGTTTGGATTAGAGCATGCACACGATTTTTGAACCTTCCCGACTGCATGCAAATTGCGTACGCCAGTGGAATGATTCCAGTTCATTATATTTGTTAGTTCTTGAGTACACTGATTAATGTGTTTAAGCGATCTGCATGAAACAGAGAAGGTCTTCCTGAATGTGGAGAGTCACTAATGTCAAAACGATCCTCCTTAAAACCGAGTTCTGTCTCGTCCATGGGGCAAATGCTTCTGGCTGCCTCCGTTGCCGTCAACCCTCTACTAAACTCAGAAGAATACGTTTGAGATATTCCGATTTCTCCACTTCGCACCCATTTTCTTGCGTCCACAGCTGCACTCATGATCTCCAAAAGGCAAAATGACAATATGTATACTCAAGTAACAACAGTGAACCTCAAATAAAATATGACAATCGATAAATAAACCGACAGCAACCGGAGTACCAACATGTAAAACATAAACGCTATGGACTTCCCCATCAATTTAATTGATTCTGGCTCTCCAGGCTGCCATGTTGAGCTGTTCAACTATCGGCCGCTGTGCTAGATAATTCATCTGTCAGCTGCTGTGTCGTGCTGATCAGTGCACACTACCTGTTGTGCAAGACGCAGTGCATACACAGCGCTATGATGGAGCTCTCCACCCCAGTGCTCCACCACGTCATGTCACGTGATGTAATCCTGTGGTCTCCAGAGCAGGATAAAGCTGCCCAAACAGTGCATGCAGTGTTTATTTATACAATTTGAGGCAGTAGCTCCATCCAGTGTGTTCACCATGGCGTACAACTTACATAGTACACAGTACTGCCACCAGAGGGTGCTATCGTCCCTCCCATGACACAATCCAAAATGGCGGTCTGGGGTGGGGAAATGGTGCGAAAAGGACTCAGCCTGTTCTGGGCTGCTGGAGAGGGGAAGGAGTGTACTTTATTTATTTTTGCAGCAGTTTATTTAGGGACGGATTTCACATAGTTTATTTATTACACTGATACAAAACACTCGCTCTGATGTGTTTGCAGTTACAACACACATCCTACTGACCTGCAAACTTCTTGTAAATTATCTAAATAATGCAGTACACTGATGTATACACATGCATACAACTCGTAAATTGTTAAAATAATGCAAGTATAATGCTCTGCAAACACGCTTGCTAATTGTAAACTGTCAAAATAATGCACTGAACTGCCTACAGAACTGCGAACTACTCGTAAATCACCGAAATAACGCAGTTTGAAACTTCTTTATTTAAAATGAGCGAGTCTTTACTTAAATAGCTGAATGACTGAGACCCACAATATCCTAGCGCAACGCAGTCTGACTGCTCAAAAAAAAAAAAAAAAAAAAAAAAAGTGACTTCAAATAATTAATTCAAAACGAATGGCCCTGACTAAAAAGAAATCCTAACAATAACCTATACATTCCATTAAACACTTACCTCAGAAAAACATTACGCAAACTACTGCATTACAGCGAGTGTCAGTACTGCCAGCTAAATAAAAGATTCTAATTACTAAAGCCACTAACTACTAATAGGCACATGGTTAGTAAAGGAAAGATTTTCTTGCGAAACAAATAATGTATTTTTTTAACTTAATAATGTGACATCCAGTAGAGACACAAACATAAATCGTCATTGACATCTAGTGCAAAGGTATATAATCATGAATAATATTCAGTCTCGAAGTTGAACATGTACAGATCGTTAGCCTAGACTAACACTTCAGACATCTACCCTCCATCAACGCTAACTTTTCACATCTAACATCCATCACTGCTGGCTGTTCACCTCCAACTGCCAAAAAAGCTACTTCCATCACTACTGGCAACTAACTTCCAGCTGCCCAACACTACTTGGGATTAACTTCCAATAACGAGTCCAACCAGCCACAGAGTATCTTATAAAGAAAGTGCAGTCAGAGATCCAATGCAAAGCGCTACACAGTGCTGCCAACACAGAAGCAGCCCACTTACAAGTTCACTTATGTGCAGACACACTCAGTAATTATAAACTGTCGAAATAATGTACACAATTTATTTACTGGCGGATTTCACATAGTTTATTTATTACACTGACACGAAACACTCACCATGGCGTGCTTGAGGTTGCAGTAACTAGACAACAGACCTGCAAACTATTCGTAAATCACGGAAATAATGCAGTACACTGACGTGCAGAGACTCAAACATCTCATAAATTGTCAAAATAATGCATGTAAATGGCTATGCAAACACGCTTGCTAATCGTCAGCTGTTGAAATCATGCATTGCACAGCCTGCACAGCTATTCACAAAATAATGCAACAGACACGAAAACAGCTCGTAAACTGCCCTCCTACAGAAATCCAAAGCACGCACGCCAGGTGGCGTGCTATACTGGTCCTATATGTGAGACGCCTCTGGGCCATGCGTGCGTGTCTACCGTTGCTTTCGCGATACCTCTCTATCTGTGGATACTGACGTCACAGGTTGTGCTATAGAAATCTGTTCCAATGCTTCCCAGAATAAAACAGGGTGCATTGTTCCTAGCGATCCTAATGGGACATACAAGCTGCGTCTAGCCATGCACGTGTTTACTTCCCCAGTGTGACTGATGCATTGCTGTGAAATGTTAGCATGGCTACTCACCATCTAAAAGATTCTCAGTGTTAAAGTGACAGCACATGTCTATGTAAATAAGAGGCAAGCTGACTTCTCAGAAATTGGTAAAGTGCGGCAGAAACAGTTAATGGCCACTTTTGTAGGAACTTTTGTGATGTCTCAGGTTGTCTGCATCGAAATTCTTGTCCTAACAGAACCTGCTTACGAAAATAGCCCAGCATAACGCCGAATGTATTATTCCTGATGGTCCTAACATGGCACTCCATCCATCACGTGTTACCCTTCCTGGAAATGGCGATGTTCTGTTTCCAACATACGTCTCAGAAACGCAAATGCTCTCACCATTATGTAGAGGCTCCCATGTCCTGGCACAAAGGATGTCTTGTGAAGGATGGGAGCATTCTGATCTGCTCTTACTGAATTTACCCGCCAAATTACTGATGCTTCCAGTGTGGAAGCACTGTCCACCTTTATCTTTCTTTCTGCAGGAGAGACATTCAGCAGCAAAACTATTTTGTACAGATCGCCATATTGCACTGACGGTTAAACCATGTTGACATAGTAAACATGCAATTCCTATCCTGCGCCGTAGAAAATCGCCCGTTTTGCATCATACATATGGCTATCGACTGCCAGACACTCGTACATATACCACGAAGACAGACAGCACAAGCCCATGCACCTTAGGTATACTCCGCGCTGCACTAGATATTTCCCATGAGGTCAGGCTGTCATCCACTCCCGACGTGAAATCAGAGCATCCTCAGTAGACCGAAGTCACTCTGAGAACTCTTGTACAAATTCGGTGTCGGCTCCCTCGGCACGAAGTTGTTACTGTTGCTGGCCCCAACCTGCTTGCTTTTTACATCCATCTCCAGACTCTGGGATTACAAGAACAGACGTAATTCACATACACTCCTGGAAATGGAAAAAAGAACACATTGACACCGGTGTGTCAGACCCACCATACTTGCTCCGGACACTGCGAGAGGGCTGTACAAGCAATGATCACACGCACGGCACAGCGGACACACCAGGAACCGCGGTGTTGGCCGTCGAATGGCGCTAGCTGCGCAGCATTTGTGCACCGCCGCCGTCAGTGTCAGCCAGTTTGCCGTGGCATACGGAGCTCCATCGCAGTCTTTAACACTGGTAGCATGCCGCGACAGCGTGGACGTGAACCGTATGTGCAGTTGACGGACTCTGAGCGAGGGCGTATAGTGGGCATGCGGGAGGCCGGGTGGACGTACCGCCGAATTGCTCAACACGTGGGGCGTGAGGTCTCCACAGTACATCGATGTTGTCGCCAGTGTTCGGCGGAAGGTGCACGTGCCCGTCGACCTGGGACCGGACCGCAGCGACGCACGGATGCACGCCAAGACCGTAGGATCCTACGCAGTGCCGTAGGGGACCGCACCGCCACTTCCCAGCAAATTAGGGACACTGTTGCTCCTGGGGTATCGGCGAGGACCATTCGCAACCGTCTCCATGAAGCTGGACTACGGTCCCGCACACCGTTAGGCCGTCTTCCGCTCACGCCCCGACATCGTGCAGCCCGCCTCCAGTGGTGTCGCGACAGGCGTGAATGGAGGGACGAATGGAGACGTGTTGTCTTCAGCGATGAGAGTCGCTTCTGCCTTGGTGCCAATGATGGTCGTATGCGTGTTTGGCGCCGTGCAGGTGAGCGCCACAATCAGGACTGCATACGACCGAGGCACACAGGGCCAACACCCGGCATCATGGTGTGGGGAGCGATCTCCTACACTGGCCGTACACCACTGGTGATCGTCGAGGGGACACTGAATAGTGCACGGTACATTCAAACCGTCATCGAACCCATCGTTCTACCATTCCTAGACCGACAAGGGAACTTGCTGTTCCAACAGGACAATGCACGTCCGCATGTATCCCGTGCCACCCAACGTGCTCTACAAGGTGTAAGTCAACTACCCTGGCCAGCAAGATCTCCGGATCTGTCCCCCATTGAGCATGTTTGGCAGTGGATGAAGCGTCGTCTCACGCGGTCTGCACGTCCAGCACGAACGCTGGTCCAGCTGAGGCGCCAGGTGGAAATGGCATGGCAAGCCGTTCCACAGGACTACATCCAGCATCTCTACGATCGTCTCCATGGGAGAATAGCAGCCTGCATTGCTGCGAAAGGTGGATATACACTGTACTAGTGCCGACATTGTGCATGCTCTGTTGCCTGTGTCTATGTGCCTGTGGTTCTGTCAGTGTGATCATGTGATGTATCTGACCCCAGGAATGTGTCAATAAAGTTTCCCCTTCCTGGGACAATGAATTCACGGTGTTCTTATTTCAATTTCCAGGAGTGTAGTTTGCCAGAATATCATGCCATTTTCGCAAGACACATTGGTTCATATATTCCAAAGACTTTTGTACAAAGGCTGGGTCGGTTCCCCTCGGCACAAAGGCGCCACTGTTTCTGCCTTGACCTATTTGCTTGCTTATATTCTGCACCATCTCTAGACTCTGAGATTAGAAGAACGCATGTGTTTTCACATGGTTTGCTGGAATATTATAGCATTTACGCCATACTTCTCGATATCAAGCACATAGCAAATAGAGGAAACTGATACTTCCACTCGCGAATACTGTTGTCAGTGATGTAACAGATTCCAAAACATCCCTATAATTTACAAAGTCAACTGGGGTGTTTCTCATGTCTAGAGAACCAACAAAAGTGTCTTCCACCTGTCTTTCACCTGCCTTATGCATGCACCACAACCGATGTTCCGTCAACTAAATAAAGGCGTGAAATGTGCAGAAGCAGTCAACTGGACAATTTAGATGGTAGAGAATAATGGTCCAGTACAAACACATGTCAGTATTGAATATTCTTAAATTTCCACACGATCGCAAAAGCTGTCCAACACATGGTACTCGGCCGTCTAAAGGACGCCATGGTTAAGTTAGCTACATTCCTGCACCCCAACAGGCCTCTCCACTTGGACACCTCCTACCATTAGCCGGAAACGTGAATCATTCCCGCCATAGGTAACTTTCGCTGCACTCCAAGCATGCATAGGCAGAATTATCCTAGGAATCCGGCCACATATATATATTATCACTGTACTTATAATTAAATATTACGATCGCGGTCTTTTGACAATGAGAAAAGTATCGGAAATACACCATGCTGTCGGCTGTGGCTCTGGAAATAGAAATATCTGCACCGTTCTGATGACTTGACGTATTCTTCCCTTTGCAGTCACAGTATTCCACGTCAAAGCCACACCTTCCTTATGACTGGACATAGTCAGCTCCTTTGCACATGTTGGAACACACACACGTAATACTTGCATATAACTGATAGCCGGTGATACGAAATAATACTGGCTGAAAATCAGTCATGGGTGGACACGTCTCATAAGTGTTTCTTGTGAATGGTACCACTGTGTCTTAGAAGAGAGACGTAGTGGTATTACAAACCGTCAGATGTTATAAAACGCGACCATATTACTATCACAAGCGGTATTGGTTCTATAGGTGCACACAAGTATTCATGTTAAAAGATGTACTGACGTTATAAATCGACATATGGCATAACCTCTGAATGAATTGGTTTTTCCAGTAAAATACTGCGACACTGAATATAGACAATGGTCCTAGTGTGGGAGTGTATATTGTTAGAGCAGCAGTGCGGTTACATGTAGCTCATGATGCAACCTCGTAATGAACTCACTGACTTTTGAAACTGATTCGGCTAAGGAACGTGTTGTGAAACTGGTATTTGGCACTCCCACATGCTGCCACTAGATATTCCTGCAGTATTTGTCATGCATTCTGTGTTAATACCATGTCAGAGGTTCTGCGATATATCCACTGGGTTATAGGGGAAAGTAGACAGAAGGATCACAAACAGTAGATTGCTGATTGAGGTCATAAGGAATGACCACTAGCTTTTCAGATCTCTAGTGTTACGCCCTCCTGTAGAAATGCTGTCTGGAATATGGAATCAAGTTTTTCCATTCAACCACATACCTGCATTGATCCTATGGAGAAGTCCTTTAATGATTATAGCTACTAGTGAATCATGTTTCTGGCACTCTCATATCCTGAAATCCTTTTCAATCCTATCAAGAACAGTAAAATGTTAGATAGTCCCTAAGCCTCTTGCAACTGCTGCCATTTCTGCAGCTTTGCGCGTGTGATCGTTCCAATTTAAGTAGGGAATGATCAGAAGTAGGAGAGAGCTGTATCTACCACCTTCTTCAACCCGTGTAGAAACAGAGTGATCTGAGTTAGTGCGACAGGACTGTGTTTTGACCAATTGGTGGAAGTGGGAACATGTTGTCATAACTCTACCAATAGTATATGAGGCGTAAGGTGAGCGCCAAACGAAGCCTGCTCCTGCAACAGGAGGTAGTATAAAAGACAGTACGGGAACTGAGGGAAGGACAAGGATTTTTCTACTGCATTGTGGTGTGTCCACAAACTACTGCCATTCGAAGCAGATACACGTCCGTCAGGGGCCATTCATGTCTATCACGCCAATGTGCTTTCTTCGTTATTCTATACCATCCAACAGAGAAAAATTACTAACTGTAAAAGCTCCTCTAGCTTCATCTGGTAGAGAACGTGATAAGATTTTTACCACGTCTCCCTCCTCCTGTGTATCAAAAACAAATACTGTCTGCATACTGGCATCGATCCTATTAAATATACAGCTATTGATCAATTGCACAGACCAGTGTTAAGTTGCATCGCGTATGCTGTAGGAGGATGATCGTATCACACAAACTGTACTATAAGTCGAAGAGACCCTCCCTGTGACCCTGTGTCGTTGTTTGAAACATTTTTTTTTTCTGCTGTAACACGCTTTGTACATTTTGTTCTTTCCACCACAACTCTGAGGTCTGTGTCAGGTTCTAAACTGACATTAACATGTTCTGATCCATTGTTTCTCACAGAAAACTAGATGTTGCACGGTATAAGTCATGTCGTTACTGCTGCTACCATGACACACCACACACACTGGATAATTTTAAATAAAAGACAGTTACAACATAAGAAAACTGGAAGAATTTGGCGGCGTTGTGGAGAGTTTCCATACTACTGGCAGAAAGTGATTGACGTCCAGGACATTTAAACTCATCTGTCAGAGTGACGGAATAGCTGATGACTCTGCATTCCATATAGACTGATTCCTCATACTGGAGTCATGTACATGATCAGTGTTTCTGTGCCAGCCATCCCCAGAAGGTGTTGCACCTCCACCAAAACTCTTTCTCCAGCTCAAACCAGCGATGTCAATCAATCATTATGTGGTAACTAACAGCGCACCAGTGGAAGGATGGGATGGAAAAGACATTGTCGATGTAATGTAATAATAAGCATCACAGTTGATAGTGCGAACAATTTTAGCGATTTTACTGTTATTTCAAAACCGACCAATGATGCAATAGCATATTTCCCAATTTCAATATCATAGCTAAGCTGCCCCTTCTCTACATTGCGAGTTTAATTGCGAATATAGATAGATGACTGTGCAGTACGCTCATTCATTGTTAATTCTTGGACACATGCATCATCAAAGTTTACCAGACAGTGCTCTACAATTTTCTAGAACCTCGAGCGCAGTGCATAATTTACGATTTATCTCTATGTGGATGTGAGTCACAGAGCATTCTGGCAGTCTTAGATAAAATTAGAGACTGAAAGGCACACTCACACTGTCTTTGATCAGCCCGCCCTGCAGCACCATTACCAAATTAATCTGCAGCTGACCAGATGTAGACCACTACATCATGCGTCTCGTGAATGAATGAAGTTAGCTGAGCTTTCGCCCATCCAAGTACATAAGATTTCTCCAGATGCGCCCATGTCGAGGAGGTTAGCACCCCTTATCGGTGTATAGTAAAATATTTGAAAGTGTTGTGATGTAATAGCATACAGCTAAGAAGTACAAGAAACGGCTGGTTATTGTGCACGTTGAAGCTACAGACAGATGGAATTCGAAGCATTTTTATGCAAATCAACCACGCTATTAACTCTAAAATATTGTTCTAGAGCCTGGGATCATACCTGGAAGGTATTGGTAAGAGAAAACATAAACACACGCACTCCTAAGGCCACAACGTTTCACACATAAAACAGACTATAATGTTAGAATGCTTCAGGTTCTGACTTATTAGTCATATGAAATGTAATGCTGTAAGTATTCCAATGTAAGAAATTTATGTGGTTGAATGGAAAGATTCCAAATCCCAGACAGAATTTCTACCAGAGAGTATAACACCAGAGATCTGAAAAACTAGTGTCCATTTCTTACGACCTCAATCAGCACACCATCTACTGTTTGTGATTCTTCCCAATCAACCTTTGCCTATAAGTCGGTGGATATATCACAGAACCTCTGACATGGCATCGAGACAGAATGCATTACAAATACTGGAGAAGTATCTATCTGTGGCATGAGGGAGTTGCGAATACCGCTTACACTACACTTGGCTGCCCTATTCTATTGAATTGCTGTGGGGTGTGGGATCGATAAAAGGTGGGACTGGCAGATGATATTGAAAAAGTTCAAGGAAGGGCGGCTCGTTTTGTGTTATCGCGAAACAGGGGAGACAGTGCTACAGACATGATACCTGAATTGGAGTGGCAGTCATTAAAACAAAGGCGTTTTTCGATGCAATGGGATCTTCTCATGAAATTTCAATCACCAGTTTTCTCCTCCAGTTGCGAAAACATTCTGTTGGCACCCACCTACAAACGGAGAAATTATTATCACGTTAAAATAAGAGAAATCAGGCCTCACACAGAAAAATTTAAATACTCGTTTTTCCCACGGACTATTCGAGAGTGGAACCATAGAGAGACAGCTCGATGGTGGTTCATTGAACACTCTGCCAGGCGCTTGATTGTAAATAACAGAGTAATCACGTAGCTGCAGATGTAGATGTTTCATACCATGTATATCAGCCGAATCACTTTCAAAATTCAGTGATTTTATCACGAGGTTGCATCGTGGGCTACTTGTAACCGCACTGCCTGTCTGATGATATACACTCCTAGGATCACTGTCTATATACAATGTCACGGTATTTGTCTGGAAAAAAACAGTTCATTCAGAGGTAATCTATATGTCGATTTATAAAGCCAGTATACGAGCTTTTAACATGCATACTTGTGTACATCTATAGAACCAAGACCGCTTGCGACAGTAATATTGTCGTGTTTTTTAACATCTGACAGTTTGTAAGACGACTACACCTCTCTTCTAAGAACAGTGGCACCACTCACAAGAAAAATTTATGAGACATGTCCACCCATCGCTGATTTTCGGTCAGTATTATTTCATATCACCAGATATCAGTTATTGCCCCAGTTTTATAATTAGTAGTAGGGGCTGCATGATAGGTTCGCCTTGAGCATGAGGCGTATAAAGTATGTGTGTGTGTGAGTTTGTGTTCCAGCATGTGCAAAGGAGCTATGTCCAGTCGTAAGGAAGGTCTGGCTATGACGTGGAATACTGTGACAGCAAAGGGAAGAGTATGTCAAGTCATACGAATGGTTCAAATGGCTCTGAGCACTATGCAACTTAACTTATGAGGTCATCAGTCGCCTAGAAGTTAGAACTAATTAAACCTAACTAACCTAAGGACATCACACACATCCATGCCCGAGGCAGGATTCGAACCTGCGACCGTAGCGACTGCTCGGCTCCAGTCTGTAGCGCCTAGAACCGCACGGGCACTCCGGCCGGCCATCAGAATGGTATAGTACAGATATTTCTATTTCCAGAGCCACAGCCGACAGCATGGTGTATTTCCGATACTTTGCTCATTGTCGAAAGACCGCGATCGTAATACACTCCTGGAAATTGAAATAAGAACACCGTGAATTCATCGTCCCAGGAAGGGGAAACTTTATTGACACATTCGTGGGGTCAGATACATCACATGATCACACTGACAGAACCACAGGCACATAGACACAGGCAACAGAGCATGCACAATGTCGGCACTAGTACAGTGTATATCCACCTTTCGCAGCAATGCAGGCTGCTATTCTCCCATGGAGACGATCGTAGAGATGCTGGATGTAGTCCTGTGGAACGGCTTGCCATGCCATTTCCACCTGGCGCCTCAGTTGGACCAGCGTTCGTGCTGGACGTGCAGACCGCGTGAGACGACGCTTCATCCAGTCCCAAACATGCTCAATGGGGGACAGATCCGGAGATCTTCCTGGCCAGGGTAGTTGACTTACACCTTCTAGAGCACGTTGGGTGACACGGGATACATGCGGACGTGCATTGTCCTGTTGGAACAGCAAGTTCCCTTGCTGGTCTAGGAATGGTAGAACGATGGGTTCGATGACGGTTTGGATGTACCGTACACTATTCAGAGTCCCCTCGACGATCACCAGTGGTGTACGGCCAGTGTAGGAGATCGCTCCCCACACCATGATGCCGGGTGTTGGCCCCGTGTGCCTCGGTCGTATGCAGTCCCGATTGTGGCGCTCACCTGCACGGCGCCAAACACGCATACGACCATCATTGGCACCAAGGCAGAAGCGACTCTCATCGCTGAAGACGACACGTCTCCATTCGTCCCTCCATTCACGCCTGTCGCGACACCACTGGAGGCGGGCTGCACGATGTTGGAGCGTGAGCGGAAGACGGCCTAACGGTGTGCGGGACCGTAGCCCAGCTTCATGGAGACGGTTGCGAATGGTCCTCGCCGATACCCCAGGAGCAACGGTGTCCTTAATTTGCTGGGAAGTGGCGGTGCGGTCCCCTACGGCACTGCGTAGGATCCTACGGTCTTGGCGTGCATCCGTACGTCGCTGCGGTCCGGTCCTAGGTCGACGGGCACATGCACCTTCCGCCGACCACTGGCGACAACATCGATGTACTGTGGAGACCTCACGCCCCACGTGTTGAGCAATTCGACGGTACGTCCACCCGGCCTCCCGCATGCCCACTATACGCCCTCGCTCAGAGTCCGTCAACTGCACATACGGTTCACGTCCACGCTGTCGCGGCATGCTACCAGTGTTAAAGACTGCGATGGAGCTCCGTATGCCACGGCAAACTGGCTGACACTGACGGCGGCGGTGCACAAATGCTGCGCAGCTAGCGCCATTCGACGGCCAACACCGCGGTTCCTGGTGTGTCCGCTGTGCCGTGCGTGTGATCATTGCTTGTACAGCCCTCTCGCAGTGTCCGGAGCAAGTATGGTGGGTCTGACACACCGGTGTCAATGTGTTCTTTTTTCCATTTCCAGGAGTGTATTTAATTTAAGTAGAATGATGATATATATATGTGGCCGGATTCCTAGGATAATTCTGCCTATGCATGCTTGGCGTGCAGCGAAAGTGACCTATGGCGGGAATGATTCACGTTTCCGGCTAATGGTAGGAGGTGTCCAAGTGGAGAGGCCTGTTGGGGTGCAGGAATGTAGCTAACTTAACCATGGCGTCCTTTAGACGGCCGAGTAGTATGTGTTGGACAGCATTTGCGATCGTGTGGAAATTTGAGAATATTCAATACTGACATGTGTCTGCACAGGACCATTATTCTCTACCATGTAAATTGTCCAGCTGACTGCTTATGTACATTTCACGCCTTTATTTAGTTGACGGAACATCGGTTGTGGTGTGTGCATAAGGCAGGTGAAAGACAGGTGGAAGACACTTTTGTTGGTTCTCTAGACATGAGAAACACCCCAGTTGACTTTGTAAATTATAGGGATGTTTCGGAATCTGTTACATCACCGACAACAGTATCCGCGAGTGGAAGTATCAGTTTACACTATTTTTTTCGAGTTTTCATGTAATGGTTTTCGCAGATGGGATAAGTTTCTAGCTACTCAGTGGTTTACAGCACGCTTCACCTCGCCAAAGTTTCAGGTTTATAGAGAAATAATTTCCAGTCTATATCTTCGGAATTACATTGCGTGAACTATACTGCTATGCAAGCGATATTGCTACGTGCTTGATATCGAGAAGTATCGTGTAAGTGGTATGACATTATGGCAAACCATGTGAAAGTACATGTGTTCTTGTAATCCTAGAGTCTGGAGATTAGTGTAGAACGCAAGCAAGCAAATAGGTCAGGGCAGAAACAGTGCCGAGGGGAACCGAGCCAGCCTGTGAACAACAGTCTTCGCGGTACATGGACAAGTGTCTCGCGAAAACGGCTTGATATTCTGGTAAGCCATGTGAAATTACATCTGCTCTTGTAATCTCAGAGTCTGGAGATAGATGAAAATAGCAAGCAGGTTGGGGCCAGAAACAGTAACAACTTCGTGCCGAATTTGTACAACAGTTCTGAGAGTGACTTCGGTATGCTGAGGGCGCTCTGGTCTCATGTCAGGAGTGGATGACAGCGTGACCTCATGGGAAATATCTAGTGCAGCGCGGAGTATACCTAAGGTGCATGGGCTTGTGCTGTCTGTCTTCGTGGTATATGTACGAGTGTCTGGCAGTCGATAGCTATATGTATGATGCAAAACGGGCGATTTTCTACGGCGCGGGATAGGAATTGTATGTTTACTATGTCAAGATGGTTTAACCGTCAGTGCAATATGGCGATCTATACAAAATAATTTTGCTGCTGAAAGTCTCGCCTGCAGAAAGAAAGATAAAAGTGGACAGTGCTTCCACACTGGAAGCATCAGTAATTTGGCGGGTAAATTCAGTAAGAGTAGATCAGAATGCTCCGTTACTTCACAAGACATCCTTTGTGCCAGGACATACGAGCCTCTACATAATGGTGAGAGCATTTGCGTTTCTGAGACGTATGTTGGAAACAGAACATTGCGATTTCCAGGAAGGGTAACACGTGATGGATGGAGTGCCATGTTAGGACCATCAGGAATAATACATTCGGCGTTATGCTGGGCTATTTTCGTAAGCAGGTTCTGTTAGGACAAGAATTTCGATGCAGACAACCTGAGACATCACAAAAGCTCCTACAAAAGCCGCCATTAACTATTTCTGCCGCACTTTACCAATTCCTGAGAAGACAACTTGCCTCTTATTTACATAGACATGTGCTGTCACTATAACATTGAGAGCCTTTTAGATGGTGACACGCCATGCAAACATTTCATAGCAATGCATCAGTGACACTGGGGAGGTAAACGTGTGCATGGCTAGACTCAGCTTGCACATCCCGTTAGGTTTGCTAGGAACAATGCACCCTGTGCTATTCTGGGAAGCCTTGGAACAGATTTCCATACGCGCAACCTGTGACGTCGGTATCCACAGGTAGAGAGGTATCGCGAAAGCAACGGTAGACATGCACGCATGGCCCAGAGGCGTCTCACATATGGGACCAGTGTGAGCGCGCCACCTGGTGTGCGTGCTTTGGAGTTTCTGTAGGGGTCAGTTCGCTGATATGTCACAGTTGATGATAGTTCGACTAGGTTTTTTACGTGCAATGAGTGTTTTTGCACTGCATTATTTTCGGATGTTGAAACACTGTGAGCTTGTTTGCATAGTCTTACACAAACATTATCTTCTAACAATTTATGAGTTGTTTTCGTGTCTTGCATTATTTTGTGAACAGCTGTGCAGGCTGTGCAACACGTGATTTCGACAGTTGACAATTAGCAAACGTGTTTGCAGAGCCTTTTACATGCATTATTTTAACAATTCACGAGATATTTGCATCTCTGCATTTAAGTGTACTCCATTATTTCGGTGATTTACGAATAGTATGCAGGTCTGCAGACTGTTTACCGCCACCTCAAGCATGCCAGAGTGAGTGTTTCGTATCAGTGTAGTAAATAAACTACGAGGTGTGGCTAGAAAAAAACCGGACTAGTACTGGTGAAACAATAAAACGAATGCAATAAGGCTGAAAGTCGCGTGGTCTGTCACGTGACTCTCGCTCCGCCTACTGCTCGAGTTTTCATCTGCCTCCTGCACTCAGTCTGCCCGTGGCGTCTGTTTTAAATAGTTGACGTTTTGTCTGTGCGTCGAAAAATGTTGAGTGTACAGAAAGAACAGTGTGTTAACATCAAATTTTGTTTCAAACTAGGAAAATCTGCAATTGAAACGTTTGTAATGTTACAACAAGTGTACGGCGATGATTGTTTATCGCGAACACAAGTGTTTGAGTGGTTTAAACGATTTAAAGATGGCCGCGAAGACACCAGTGATGACACTCGCACTGGCAGACCATTGTCAGCAAAAACTGATGCAAACATTGAAAAAATCGGTAAACTTGTGCGACAAGATCGCCGTTTAACAATCAGAGCAGTGTCTGAGTTAACAGGAGTTGACAAGGAAAGTGTTAGGCAGATTCTTCATGAAAGTTTCAACATGAACAAAGTGTGTTCAAAAATGGTTCCAAAGTGTCTCACAATTGAACAGAAGGAACGCCGAAGAATGATTTGTTCTGACATCCTGGAAAACATTGAAAGTGATCCCACCTTCTTACAAAATGTTATTACTTGCGATGAATCGTGGTTTTTTACTTACGATCCCGAAACTAAACGCCAATCGATGCATTGGAAAACTCCTGGTTCTCCACGACAAAAAAAAGCACGAATGTCAAAATCGAAATTCAAGGCAATGATGATTGTTTTTTTGACATCAAAGGGATTGTGCACATTGATTGGGTACCAGAGGGACAAACAGTGAATCAGCATTACTACATTAGCGTCCTGGCTACCCTACGTGAGCGAGTACGGAGAAAACGGAACGATTTGTGGAGAAAAAAGTCATGGATCCTTCACCAAGACAATGCCCCAGCTCACAGTGCGTTGTCAGTGAAGACGTTTTTGGCAAAACACAACATTCCCATCTTAGATCATCCACCCTACTCACCTGATTTGGCCCCCTGTGACTTTTTTCTTTTCCCTAAAGTCAAGTCAGCTTTGAAAGGAACTAGATTTGAGACTGTTGAAGCAGTAAAAGAAAAAGCGACGGAAGTAATGTATGGACTTACCGAAAATGATCTGCAGCATTGCTATGAACAGTGGAAAATTCGTATGGAGCGGTGTAGAGACCGAGGAGGAGAGTACATTGAAGGAGATAACATGAAATTTTAAATAATTGTAAATAAATGTTTTTCCAGCATCAGTCCGGTTTTTTCCTATCCGCACCTCGTATGTGAAACCCGCCAGTAAACAACTTGTACGCATTATTTCGACAGTTTACAGTTAGTGAGTGTGTCTGCACATCAGTGAACTGCAATATGTGAGTGATTTACGAGTATTTGGCAGTTCTGTAGGCAGTTCAGTGCATTATTTCGACAGTTTACAATTAGCAAGCGTGTTTGTTGAGCATTATACTGGTATTATTTTAACAATTTCCGAGTTGTATGCCTGTTTGTACTTCAGTGTACTGCATTATTTAGATAATTATTTACGAGAAGTTTGCAGGACTGTAGGCTGTGTGTTGTGAGTGCAAACATGTCAGAGTGTGTGTTTTGTATCAGTGTAATAAATAAACTATGTTAAATCTGTCCCTAAATAAACTGTTGCAAAAATAAATAAAGTACACTCCTTCCTCTCTCCAGCAGCCCAGTACAGGCCGAGTCCTTTACCCGCCGTTTTCTCCTCTGCAGATCGCCATCTTGGATTGCGTCATGGGAGGGACAATAGCACCCTCTGGTGGCAGTACTGTGTACTATGTCAGTTGGACACCATGGTGAACACACTGGATCGAGCTACTGCCTCATATTGTATAAATAAACACTGCATGCAAAATAAAGACTTACGTCGATCCTATCCAGTGCAGGCTGAGTCTTTTTCCCTCCAGTTTCCAAGAGGGACTGTGGGGGAGGGGAGGGGGTTTACCAGATGGGTAGCAGTTAATTAATTAACCAATTTAAGTAAGTAGTCAATCAAATTGATAAGAGTGAGAGCGGCTATTGCAATAACTTAGACCTGAAAGTGTACTTGTAGCAACAAGGGTGGAGGACTCCTGAGGGAGGAGGGGTGGGGGAGAGGGTGGGGAACAATAGGTTAAGTGCCTATCAGTGAGAAGGAAGGTTTTTTTTAGTATAACAACAGGTTCAGGACCTATCAATCAAAGGAGAAGAATAGGTTTGCCCATGAGTGCAAACCTGTCCCTGATGTAGGCAGCCCACACTAACAAAATGCGCCACAACGAAGGTTGTCCCACTAATGGTATGGTGCAGCTATCAACAGAGTTTCAATGACAACATGACAGGTTGATCACTGATGACAAATGTAGGAAGAGTGAACAATGAAAGAAATTTTCTTCCTTGTTGCTTGTTTTGATTGCTTCATGTTTTTTGATATACTTTTTAGTCTCTAACCAGAATGGTGGAGCCAGCTATCCGAAATTTGACCCATTGTAGGGATTAATCCTTTAAGAACTAAATACCAGGGGAGCTGCTAGGCAGACAGAGGGGATCTTAATTTGAAATTACTTGAGATATGCAGGAGACGTCCTTCATTAATGCCAGTGAGGAAATACTGCTGGGACTGCAGCATAGCTGATGTGCTAGATCTGTGGAACAGCTAATAGCGTGCATTACATAGAGGGTACAGGTCACCAGGACATTATAATGAGCACTATCTGACCTTTGGACGTGCTGAAGCCCCCCAGTGGAATCTTAATGTGATGATACTCGGCATTACTAAGAGCGCTTAGAGGCTGTAGCTGACAAATTACCGTTCGTGAATCATGTGCAGTGTCTGAGGATCTCACTAGAAGGGAGGTAATTTCACGACTTTTTTCCTCATTTCGTATTTCCCAGCGCTTTGGCTTTTTAGCAACTTGAGATATATCAATAGTTCGTGTGTATATTGTTTCTTATGATAGGTTTGTTGCCAGCTGTTACCTTGTTGTGTATTTGTAAGCGATATAGCTTTGGTGTTTTAACTCTCTACTAGTGAGGATCCTTGTGGAACTGGCGAATGTCCCCCTCCTGTTCCCGCCGCTGTGTAATCTGGATATGAAATTTTAACAAGTAAAGTGCATATCTCTAGAAACTCACGTGAAATGTGTTTGCTATTTTACCCTGCGGATGTCGCTGTAAATTTTGTTCGCCAGCCTGATAGCAAGTTGGACAGTGATGCACGCAATTCCACTATAAGCTCTCGGAGATCCATTTCGCATTTTGAATCAGGCTACAGAAAATTGCAATCCTGATAGCGAATCCACATTCGTATTCACGACAGCACAGAAAAAAAGTGATTTCGGAAAGCTCCGAACGAAATAATTGAGTGAGCTTCATTGCGTGATGTCATTAGTAGCGTTTCAGGACTTTCCCAGGTTCACGTGTTTGCTCCCACTGAATGAACAAGCACGTCAAATTAAAGTCCCTGCTGCCCATTTTTTTAAATCACGTAATATATAGTGTGCGTCAGATAACTCTGTAGCTTACAAAATATTAAGTGAAAGAGCTATTTATTTAGATAGATAAGTGTAAGAAAGACTACTCTTTCTGCAGAGATATAAATATAATTTATTTAGTTGTTTTCCAGTCTGGTAGAGCAACGTGTTATTATTTTTCCAATGTAACATTATTTTTGGGATTCCTTACCTCTCCATCTGTTAAGACCCTTTTTTCTCAGGACCCGGCTGACGTATCAAGTTAAAACGTGTGTCATATACTAAGGTCTATAGTCCTTTGGCGGTGTCAAAAATTTAAGCTACTAATTCAATGTCATCGCAAGATAGGGCCATTTATGTCACACATACTGATACTCGAAACTCACACATCGGGACATATGGGGTACTTCCCGTTGACCTAGAATAATGGAATTTGGCAGGAAGTAAGGTTTTACTGCAAAAGTAAAGGATAAAATCAGGAAATTGTTAATCTGTAACTATATCACGTAAAAATAACTTTTTGCCATAACAAACTGACATTGCATTCGTAAACTGTCCAAAATCTCAGGCACTACTGCAGGCGTTTTGATCTGTTTTTCGGTAATAGGTAGAGTGATCCGTGAGGAATGTTTGTGTGTATAATTTACAAATATATCGTCCCAATTGGCGGAGTTATGCTGAAATGAATTTTTCTGCCCTGAGAAAACGATGCTTTTGCCATCTAGTGGTGATAGGAGGAAGCCCACCTGACTGCCACGCTGACAGTCTATGCCTAATGTACAGCATCTGTGATGTTTCAAAGCGAAGTAATATTGGTAACTGATGCGGGATTGCACTTCCAGTGTTTGGCATAAGGTTCCAGTATCCCATAAAATATCCCCTGAAGCATTCTACAGAACAATTAGATATTTGCTTAACAACAATAACGCAATGGCCGGCTGTACCATTTTCTTCTCTGGAGACTTTCTGTCAAATCTTATCAGTAACCGCAAAAGAAACGAGAGCAGACAAGTTCAAAGCATCTACAGTTGCCAGCTAGCAAAGCATCTTAATATAACTCCAAAATTAATAAAATAAGTGAAAAATTACTCTAGCGAATGGGAAATCACACAAAAAATTTAAATTTAAAGCTCAAAATTAATACATTCTCGAAAGCTTGCTATTCTCGATATCGATAACAGGGAAAAATCGTCGATATGCTCGGTTCCCGGGGTGAATGATGTGTCTGTGCACATAATTAAGTTTGTACGGAACCGTCGGAGTGGGATTTGTATTCAAACGTGTCCCATTTTTCTATTATGTGGCTGACATATTCAAACCACCTGTGTACAGATTGGATTTCTATCAGTTTTGCTTAGGGAGCTAGAAACATTCGAAGTTTTTGGGGTGGATGCACAATACTGTGCGTAAATGGCTATATTCAGATGGATGTTCTGATGGTGGTTTATCCATTTAAGTGAGCTGTTCGAGTGAGTGACCGTTGTTCTGAATGCACGACTCAGTGCACCTTTTAGTCGACCTGCAGACGGGTGTGAGGGTACAATATAAATATCTCTTTGCGAGCGGGTGTTTAAGCTCAACGCGGAGCTGACCATCTGCAGCATCGCCGATAGAACCGACTGTGGTCCTTTGGTGCAGAGCCGACTGGAGGGTCTGAATCAGAGGCTCAAGCGGTTTTGTGACCGTGTAGGCTGCCGATTCCTTGACTTAAGCCATCGGGTTATGGGGTTCCGGGTTCCGCTTAATAGGTCAGGAGTCCACTACACACAGGAGGCGGCTAGACGGGTAGCGGGGGCTGTGTGGAATGGACTGAGCGGTTTTTTAGGTTAGAGGGTCTCAGGGAACCATAGAGGGGGCGTCCGTCTAAATGTGGGCAGGTAAAACACAGTAAGGTAGTTGTAGAAACGATTGGTATTGTAGTTGTAAATTGTCGTAGCTGTGTTCGGAAAGAACCAGAGCTCCAAGCCCTAATAGAAAGCACTGAAGCTCAAATAGTTGTAGGTACAGAGAGCTGGCTAAAGCAGGAAATAAGTTCAGCCGAAATTCTTTCAAACCATCCAACAGTATTCAGAAAGGATGGATTAAATACAGTTGGTGGTGGAGTATTTATTGCTGTCAGAGGTAGTTTGCCTTGTAGCGAAATTGAAGGAGATAGTTCATGTGAAATAGTATGGGTAGAGGTTATACCTGACAATCGGACTGAACTATTAATTGGATCGTTTTACCGACCCCCCGACTCAGGAGACATAGTTGCTGAACAGTTCAAAGAAAACTTGAGTCTCATTTCAAATAAGTACCCCGCTCATACAATCATAGTCAGTGGTGACTTCAATCCACCCTCAATGTGCTGAAAAAATTATACGTTTAACGCCGGCGGCAGGCATAAAACATCATCCGAAATTGTACTGAATTCTTTCTCAGAAAAATATTTTGAACAGTTAGTTCATGAGCCCACTCGAAGCGTAAATGGTTGCGAAAGCATACTTACCTTTTAGTAACAAATAATCCTGGACAAATAGTGCATGTTGTGATGAGTACAGGGATTAGCAACCACAAGGCAGTTGCTGCTAGGCTGAATGCCGTAACACCTACAACATTCAAAAGGAAACGCAAAGCATATCTATTAAAAAAAAAACTGATAAAAATGCTCTTAACGCCTTTTTAAGAGACAGCCTTCACTCCTTCCAATCTGATCATGTAAGTGTAGAAAAGTTGTGGAATGTTTTCAAAGAGATAGTATCGACAGCAATTGAGAGATATATACCACATAAATTAATAAGTGATGGTACTGATCCCCTATGGTACACAAAACGGGTCAGATCGTTGTTGCAGAAGCAACGAAAAAAGCATGCCAAATTTAAAAGGACGCAAAATCCCCAAGATTGGCAAAGTTTTACAGAAGTTCGAAATATAGCGCGTACTTCAATGCGAGATGCTTTTAATAAATTCCACAACGAAATTCTGTCTCGAAATCTGGCAGAAAACCCAAAGAGATTCTGGTCATACATAAAGCACACCAGTGGCAAGCCGCAATCAGTACCTTCATTGCGCGATAACAACGGTGAGGTCACTGATGATAGTGCCACTAAAGCAAAGTTATTAAACACGGTTTTCCGAAACTCCTTCACCAAAGAAGACGAAGTAAATATTCCTGAATTCCAATCAAGAACAAATGCCAAGATGAGAAACATAGAAGAAGATATCTTCGGTGTAACAAAGCAGCTTAAATCACTTAATAAAGGCAACGCCTCCGGTCCAGATTGTATACCAGTCAGGTTCCTCTCAGAGTACCCAGAATGAGATTTTCACTCTGCAGCGGAGTGTGCGCTGATATGAAACTTCCTGGCAGATTAAAACTGTGTGTCGAGTCTCGGTCGGGCACACAGTTTTAATCTGCCAGGAAGTTCCTCTCAGAGTATGCTGGTAAAAAAACTCCATATTTAGCAGTCATATACAACCACTCGCTCACAGAAAGATCCATACCTAAAGACTGGAAAATTGCTCTAGTCACACCAATACCCAGAAAGGGAAGTAGGAGTAATCCGCTGAATTACATGCGTATATCACTAACGTCGATTTGCAGTAGGGTTTTAGAACATATACTGTGCTCGAACATTATGAACCACCTCGAAGAAAACGATTCATTGACATAAAGTCAGCACGGATTCAGAAAAATATCGTTCTTGTGAAACAACTATTTCTTCATACTCATGAAGTAATAAGTGCCATCCACAGGGGATGTCAAATTGATTCCATATTTTTAGATTTCCAGAAGGCTTTCGACACCGTTCCTCACAAGCGTCTTCAAACCAAACTGTGTGCCTACGGAGTATCGCCTCAGTTGTGCGACTGGATTCGTGATTTCCTGTCAGAAAGGTCACAGTTCGTAGTAATAGACGGAAAGTCATCGAGTAAAACAGAAGTAATATCCAGCGTTCCCCAACGAAGTGTTATAGGCCCTCTATTGTCCCTGATCTATATAAACGACATAGGAGACAATCTGAGTAGTCGTCTTAGATTGTTTGCAAATGATGCTGTCATTTACCGTCTTGTAAAGCCATCAGATGATCAAAACGACTTGCAAAATGATTTAGATAAGATATCTGTATGGTGCGAAAAGTGGCAATTGGCCCTGAATAAAGAAAAGTGTGAAATTATGCACATGAGTACTACAAGAAATCAGCTAAATTTACGCGATAAGTCACACAAATCTGAGGGCTGTAAATTCAACTAAATACTTAGGGATTACAATTACAAATAACCTAAACTGGAACGATCACACAGATAATATTGTGGGTAGAGCAAACCAAAGACTGCGATTCATTGGCAGAACACTTAGAAGGTGCAACAGGTCTACCAAAGAGACTGCTTACACTACGCTTGTCCGCCCTATTCTAGAGTACTGCTGTGCGGTGCGGGATCCGCATGAGGTGGGACTGACGGATGACGTCAAAAAAGCACAAAGAAGGGCAGCTCGTTTTGTATTATTGCGAAATAGGTGTGATAGTGTCACAGACGCGATACTTGAATTGGAGTGGCAATCATTAAAATAAAGGCGTTTTTCGTTGCGACGGGATATTCTCATGAAATTTCAATCACCAGCTTTCTCCTCCGATTGTTGGCACCCACCTGCATAGGGAGAAATGATCATCACGATAAAACAACAGAAATCGGGGCTCGCACAGAAAAATGTAAGTGCTCGTTTTTCCCGCGTGCCGTTCAAGAGTGGAACGGTAGAGTCAGCATGAAGGTGGTTCATTGAACCCTCTACCAGGCACCTTATTGTGAATAGCAGGGTAGTCACGTAGATGTATATGTAGATGAGGATATGATATAGCCCGCCCGGCTAGCCGCAGGGTCTAACGCAATGCTTCCTGAGTGGGAAGGCGCGCCGGTTCCCGACACGGATCCGCCCGGTGGATTAGTGTCGAGGTCCGGTGTGCTGGCCAGGCTGTTTATGGTTTTTAAGGCGGTTTTCCATCTGCCTCGGCGAATGCGGGCTGGTTCCCCTTAATCCGCCTCAGTTACACTATGTCGGCGATTGCTGCGCAGATACAGGTCTCCACATACGCGTACACCATATTTACTCTACCACACCAACATATGGGGTTACGCTCGTTTGATATGAAACGTTCCCTGGGGGAGGGGGGCAGGAGGAGGGTGCACTGGGGGCCGAATCGCACAATAAACCTGGGTTTCGTGTGGGGAGGCGGTGGGGTGGGTGGTCTGCTGGGGCCTGTTGTGGGGCTGTGAAACACTGAGAGCTGTGACGTCACGAAGCCTCTCCGTCGTTTCTAGGTCTCCCGGTACAATGGACATACACATACAAGATATGATATGTGGAGTGCAAAATATGATGCAGTGTTTGTACGACACCAGCACGTAATCACATATCTGCTTGATGTCATCAGTGATACAATATATATAAGCTCGATTCTCCTGGACAGCACAGCGATAGCAACGGCTGGTTGAAGACCAGAAAATGCATAGATCTGCCACTGTTGCCAGTAAATATCAAAGCTGAATCCAACAAAGAATTATCTCGCTGGGCCCTGACAGATTTCGCCGACACTGGTGGCTTCATATTGTTAACGTTGTCTTGGTCCACAAAGTGCTGTCAGATCGTCTCACTTCCCCGTTAGAGATGATTCTAAACAGATGTAACGCTCTGGTAACGTGCAAATGTCGAAATTTATCGCGTTCATCTTTTTCTTTAATTTTGAACTGAGTAAATTAAAAGCGATTTTCACAGCCCAAGAAAAAAAAACATGTTTGCTGAGCAAACTCGGAATGTTTCTATCTTACTAGCTAATTTGATAAAAATTTCATTTAAATTAGTGTGTACATATTTGGTTTAAAAACTTCACCTACATGGTAGAAAAAATAATGTTCTATTTGAAGAATGCAACTCGACGCTGTAGCTCTCTGGAAAAAAAAACTATGTTCATAACTCCACAGAAACAGTAACACTTTTTACGCTTATCTACATTGATTAACATTCCTTTCAGTTATTATTTTGTTAGTCAAAGAGAAAAATAACTTATCTTGAAAAGTATATAGTATTTTGACACAAGACGTTATTTCATAGCACAGACATTACCTACTTTATTTAGTCATAGATTATGTTATACCAGCAAAATTATATATTTAACTAATATAAGACACACATTAAACGGAATATCGGAATCGAATTATAAAATAGTTCGAATTTTTCATGGTTTAGCAGACCCAAACGAAGCATGGACTTAGGAAGAGTGGGGTGGCTCGCGACATAGATAACAATATCGTAGGTGTAACTACATCGGATAAGTTTCTGAAGACAAACAGTAGTCATTTCAGTAGCTGTAGGGGCACGTGGGTGATAAATTGGATTTGTAACATTAGCGAACACAACATAACTACGTTGGTAATGTGAACGGCTGAAAGCGATGGAAAACTGCAGAACATTACATTTCCAGAGGACATGTAGCTCTGCTGCACGGTTTAATGGTGAGGGCATCTTCTTAGTTGAATATTCTGAAGACGTAATCACCATTCGAGCTTTCGGGCGGTGAATATTCAGGAGGATGTTGTACGGGTCAGAGTGTTTTGTGGGGGACATTAGTAGGGAATTTACAATGAAAAATGGGTGAGCTGAAGTCAGATACAGTGGGAGTTTATAAAGAACGGCGGCAGGAAGAACGGAACTTCTGATCAGGTAAGTACAGGTTATTTATTTATTTTTGTTTAAGGTCTTCACTGGACCGTCCTAGTCAATTATACAAAGGTTTATACAGGTCGTATTATTCAATAATGCAATACACTTCAACTATAATTCAATAAGACAATTCAATAGTGTAGTTGTTATACAGGGATTATTATAATTTATTATTATATGAAGTGTGTTTTGCCCTTCTGTCTGCCCAATATTTCTTCTTTCTTTCTTCGTCTGAGATCATTCTTCCGGTAGCCTTTTTATTGATCTTCGGTTGTAGCTTGGTTTGTGTGCCATGCAGTATTCTGGTTTAATCTACTTTGTTTTTTAAGTAATCTACTTGAATTAGGGGTTCTCTTATAGCTTCCTTCTTTTCTGTAATCCATTTAATGTTGCGCTAACTATTCCACGATTTTTCTATTATTCTGTTACTAATTCTGGTTTCTGGTGTTTTCATCAGTTGTCCAAAGAAAGAGAGACGCTTCTTCCTGGTCGTGTTCGTTACTGGTTCCGTTTTCTTGTACAACACCCATCAACAAAACAACAAAATTCAAAATAGTGCATGAGTACGTCTAATAATGAACAGTAACATGGGAATGCCGGGTGAACTGCTGTGAACAGCATAGTGAAAGCATTATAGCAGCAAGAATACACACGAAGGTAACACACACCGCTCTGTATGTGTACTATCTGGGAGTTAATGAGATCGAATGAATATATTGTGACATAAAAGAAATTATTCAAATACATAAGGGAGGCGAAAATTAAATTGTGATGGGAGTCTGGAATTCGATAGACTCTTTCAAGCGAACCAGGACGTAGAACGGAAAGTCTTATATCATGAAAGTTATTTCGATGAAATTATTTCATTATACAGAAGTAATGCCAATGAGAAATAAGAGGCCATTGGGAAGATGAGCCCCATGTACCCTAAATTTAACTTCACCGTCGAGCTAGGACTTTGTAATTACGAATGCTGGAACTTTAATAGTGGCAATATTTATTTATAAATTATACAAAACAGATACATGTTTCGAAGTTCTATTGTTCCTCAAAGTAACCTAAGGACATCGCACACATCCATGCCCAAGGCAGGATTCGAACCTGCGACCGTAGCGGTCGCGCGGTTCCAGACTGAAGCGCCTAGAACCGCTCGGCCACTCCGGCCGGCATACATGTAATACACAATGATAATAATTTATCATCACAATTCATCATTAATAATTGCTCAACAATGGAGAGAAGTGCGTTTTACCTCATTATAACATTATAACATGCCGCCGCTTCATCCTCTAAGCTGGTCACGGGCCGTGTTCCAAAATTGAGCAGCTCGAGCTATCAACACAACTACGATTTCCATGTCGCTGGCAACGAGTTATGCACAACGCTGGTGACTACTTTGAAGGACAGTAAAACTTTGAACCAAGTATCTGTTTTGTATAACTTTTTCAAAATAAGTAGTGACCACTGTTAAAGTTCCAACCTTCGTACAAACAGTGACAGGAGGCACAAAACAGGTGTATGCAGGAAATCAATCAACATCTATGTGATCCTAGATGCTACATCATGTCGTCTGTGAAGGTATAAGTAAGCCTTTTTCAGGGTTACAATATACAAGTTCTTGAAGTTATCTTTAGATTATGACGAGATTCAGAAAGAATTTCAGGTAATAAAATGGACAGGTCACGCAAACGGATAGTGCGGAAGTGAACCATCAAGATGTACAAGAAAATTAAGTAGTGCACAAGTACTTGACCAGGATTTCACCAGAATAATAAGACGTGCGGCCTTAACATTTTGTAGCGCACATTCCGAAAGTATTGCCCACATCTTCGAGAAAGCTAATGTCAGTACAGGCTTTCCAACTGGAGGTACCTAAGGAAGCAGGTTGCACCACAAAACCGAAAAAAAACGTGAAAAACACAGTGCTCAGGAGTGTATAAAATAAATTGAATCTATTGCGAAGATTTTTTAGTAGGATAAAGTGGGAGGCATTTCATGACGAGGTTTAATGAGCACTCCTACAGTGAGAGTGGTAGAACATTGATGACGCGCTTAAAAACGCAGACGTATAAATTTGGTCATCTAAGTCAAACCATGGAAATGTTGCGTAAAACCTCAAAAGGACGTGACTTAACGTACCGGAAACTGAAATTTTTGTCCACGAGAACAGAGCTCCACGAAGAATTTTTGAACGAAGAGAGTGAATTTGACATTTTTTTTAACGTTCTTCGAGAACTACTTGTGCGACGTGTGCTGACTGTAAAGTTCTGACTGGGGCACACCTCGCCTCGTGTCACCTCGCACGGCAGAGCTGCAGATGTGCCGTTACCTATGTGCTTCCGGCAGCAAGTTATTGGTAGTTCCGCAAGATGAAGTTCTCTTCCAATATATTTTACTTTAATATTCAGACTATTTTATGCTTTGCAATCTGTTTTAAACGTCTACACCTACATTTTTGGCTAAGTCTTTTTTTCATACGACACAATTTTTATGTAATTATACACATAATTATAAGAGCAAATATTAATGTTAAGCACAACTTAATGTTACTGCAAAATGTTTTTAATACTAAACTTTATGAGGCTACTGTAAACTGTGCAACAACATTACGGTAATTTTCTCTCTTCCATATTCACTCTATCAATGCCAGTCTCACTGTTAGTGTATCGCTGCCTCCTTTTTTTTGCGAATATTTGCGTTATTCTTAGATTTTACTCGGGAGTTGTTTTTTACGGTATTTATCCATCATTTCTATTTCTTTGTCCTATTGGATACCTATGAAAATATTGGTTATGATTTTCATAGCAAAATATGTGCGTTCTAAAGAACTAGTGATCCAGGTATTCTTCCTACACTTCATTCCAACAGTATTGGTCAAAATATTAATTGTAAATAGTAATTAATTATAAAGATTAATATGAATTGTACCTTGTAATAATTCACGAAATTTAGCTTTTAAACGTACACGAATCGGGGTCAGATTTTACATTTTAATATCAATGTAACACCTATGAAAGTTATCTATCATGACTGTCTTTCGTAGTGTCGTAGGCTGGCGCCAGAGATGACAGAGGGAGAGAGTGACTATAAGGTGTTCGTAATGAAATGGACTTGTAGCGATCAATTTATGCTATTAATGTATCTTTTCAAGATTCTGCCAAATAAAATGCAAAGATTTGTGCGCTTAATGCATTTGGCAGTGAAGTTCGTAATAAAAAGGGTAATATTTGAAGAAAAGTATTTCAGTCATTTCATAACAAGGATGGACCTCTTTCTGGGAGTATCTGAATGGAATTTCGCTCCCCTTCGACAGTGACATCGCAACAAGATAATTTGAAACAATCTATTTTCTGGTAAACCTTCCGGGATGTAAGGTCGTGGTCCATGAAACTCTTCAGCTCCTAACGTTTCGTCCAGAGCTGCGCTGGACATCTTCAGAGGGGGGGTTTCTCCTCCGGTGAGTCTTTCCGACTGTCGTGAAAGCTTTCATACTATAATCTATTTTCTGTTTCCTACCCCGCTGCTGTTATAATATTCATATCACTGCATTATATGTGGTATACATGTAATATGGCTCTGAGCACTATGCCACTTAACTTCTGAGGTCATCAGTCGCCTAGAACCTAGAACTAATTAAACCTAACTATCCTAAGGACATCATACACACCCATGCCCGAGGCAGGATTCGAACCTGCGACCGTAGCGGTCGCTCGGCTCCAGACTGTAGCGCCTAGAACCGCACCGCCACTCCGGGCGGCATACATGTAATACACAATGATAATAATTTATCACAATTCATCATTAATAATTGCTCAACAGTAGCCGTGGGCTATAGAAAGGAGTTAAGGAATATTCGACTGAAATAATAATGTATAATCTGCTTTTTCGCAGTTTTACCTGTGAGTTTTACAATACGAAGTTTGGATGATGACTGAGAAAGAACACTCTGAATGAAACTTGGAAATTTCTAGACGGCAAGAGAAGGGAAATTACACCATATTGTCGAAAACAATCACGGATCTGGACCGGATCGTATGGAGAGAAGAGCAATGGAGAGAAGTGCGTTTTACCTCATTATAACGTGTCTAGTGTTTTTAGAGAACTTTTTCGTCTGCGAGAAATAAAGAACAATCGCTCTTCAGATCTGCGGCCATTAGCCCACTTAATCGGCCGACCGCTAATGGACAATTAACTTGGAACACAATGTCGTGCGGAATTTATAACACATCGGTCTGTTCTGCAGTCTAACAGTTAACCGCAGTAACTGTTAAAATTGGCTAGTATTTTCAATAGATATCAGTAGAACATTCTAAATAATCACCGTCAGTGGATCTGGTAATTTACTAAACTCTTTTCACAAAGCTATGTTCTTACTTGGCCCCTCGATCATATTTGACTAGCATCGTTTCAAAATATATCAAATGAAGATAAGGTAAAAAAAAAGTTTGATGCGTTTTCACCCCAATTGTGGTTCACTTTTTAACGCTATGAAGTCAGACCGGTTCATTCGGATTCTTTCGCATAGTAATTTAGTGCTGAAGAACATGAATAATATCAAATCTTATTATGTACACTGGAGCGAACGGTTCAAATGTACTACATTCAAGATATATTTCCCAGCCTGTGTTATTAACCCGATAACTGTGCACATTCGATCACCATGGGAGGCTATTTATCTGTGGGAGAGCGATTTAAAGGAGCTAGACTGAAGCGCCAAAGAAACTGGTATAAGCATGCGTATTCAAATTCAGAGATATATAAACAGGCAGAATACGGTGCTGAGGTCGACAATGCCTATACAAGTGTCTGGCGCAGCTGTTAGATCGGTTACTGTTGCTACAATGGCAGGCTATCAAGATCAGGCTGTCAAGATTTAAGTGAGTTTGAACGTGGTGTTGTAGTCGGCGCTCGAGAGAGAGGTAGTGATAAAGTGGGGCTTTTCCCGTACGACCATTTCACGAGTGTAAAGTGAATGTTAGGAATCCGGTAAAACATCAGATCTCCGGTATCGCTGCGGCCGGAAAATGATCCTTCAAGAACGGGACCAACGACAGCCAAAGAGAATCGTTCAAGGTGGCAGAAGCGCAACCCTTTAGCAGATTATTGCAGATTTCAGAGTTGGGCCATCAACAAATGCTATGGTGCGAACCGTTCAACGAAACATCGTCGATACGGGCTTTCTGAGCCGAAGGCCCACTCGTGTACTCTTGATGACTGCACGACAAAAAGCTTTACGGTTCGCCTGGTCCCGTCAACACCGACATTGGGCTGTTGCTGACTGAAAACATGTTGCCTGGTCGGACGAGTTTCGTTTCAAATTATATCGAGCAGGTGGATGTATAGGAGTATGGAGACAACCTCATGAAGCCATGGACCTTGCATTTCAGCAGGGGACTGTTCAAGCTGGTGGAGACTCTGTAATGGTGCTGGGCGTGTGCATCTTGAGTGACATGGAACCCGTGATACGTCTACATACGACTCTGACAGGTGACACGTACGTAAGCATCCTGTCTGATCAGCTGCATCCATTTATGCCCATTGTCCATTCCGAAGGACTTGGATAATTCCAGCAGGACAATGCGACATCCCACACGTCCAGATTTGCTACAAAGTGGCTCCAGGAACACTCTTCTGAGTTTAGGCACTTCTGCTTGCCACCAAACTCCTCAGACATTAACATTATTGAGCATATAAGGGATGGCTTGCAACGTGCTGTTCAGAAGAGAACTCCACCTCTCCTACTCTTACGTATGTACAGAAAGCCCTGCAGCATTCATCGTGTCACTTCCCTCCAGCACTACGTCAGATATTAGCTGAGTCCATGCCACGTCGTGTTACAGCACTTCTACGTGCTCGAGGGGACCCTATACGATATTAGGGAGGGGTACCAGTTTCTCTGGCTGTTCGGTGTAGAATGAGAATTAGAGCAACGAAAACTAAAAGACAGGGTGAAAAGAAAGCTTAGTAAGTAATAATACCTGATCTTCTTTACGAATAATCACTTTCAGTCATATTTGTAGCGTCGGTGCATTGATGTGTTATTCGTGTGGGAAAGATCGCATGAACGCATTTTTTCATACTCTGAGCTTTACTACATGTATTTATGACGTGAGGAGATGTATTTTGCTTTAGGTACTTCTACCGAGATCCACATTTAAGTAATTTTGAGCCGCATTGTAATCACAAAGAAGTCAGATTCGAGTGTGGAAGCATTCCAATATTCTACCTGGCGAAAGCAAAAGATGAAGTTTACGGCGCGTCGAACCATGTGGAAGAAAATCCCAGATTCGGTTATGCAATGAAAGTTATATCTCCAAAACCATGAACAACTACAAAGCAATATGCAGGACAGGGCTGTCGAAATTCCATTGTTGTGCAGTATGAAGTAGATTACAGCGTTGTTTATAATACTGCTACTACAGCGTTAAATGTTATGTTGTTTTTAAGACCTCATTATCATTCTGCAGTAAACAGCTGAGTAATTGATTATTGTGCAACAATAAGAGTCTGGCACCTGATCCCCTCTCTCTCCTGAGGAAAACATTCTGGAAATTTGTCGTACGGTCTTATGGGACCAAACTGCTAAGGTCAGATCATTGTTGCAGAAGCAACGAAAAAAAGCACGCTGAGGACAACACACACACACACCCATGCCTGATGGAGGACTCGAACCTCCGACGGGGGCAGCCGCGCGGACCTCTTTCCTGAGGAAGAAGGATCAAGTGCAAGACTGTTACAGTCTGTAGCACATCGATCTACCGAAAACATGTTAATAACTTTATTTTCTTTCGTTAAGACCTGCTTCTAGTAATACAAATACAGAAATGATCGTTTCAAAACATATTGTGTGAAAACACGATTGGATTCAAATGTATTTTGTTCAGAATATTGGTTCAAAACGTACTAAGTATAGTTTAAGAACTAAAGTGGCGCCCTAATGCGTCGGAAAGTGATTTATGTCGTGGTTGATTCTGGAACATAATCTAAATACACTACTGGCCATTAAAATTGATACAACACGAAGATGACGTGCTACAGACGCGAAATTTAACCGACAGGAAGATGATGGTGTGATATGCAAATGATTAGCTTTTCAGAGAATTCACACAAGGTTAGTGCCGGTGGCGACACCTACAACGTGCTGACATGATGAAAGTTTCAAACAGATTGCTCATACACAAACAGCAGTTGACCGGCGTTGCCTGGTGAAACGTTGTTGTGATGCCCCGCGTAAGGTGGAGAAATGCGTACCATAACGTTTCCGACTTTGATAAAGGTCGGATTGTAGCCTATCTCGATTGCGGTTTATCGTATCGCGACATTGCTGCTCGCGTTGGTCGAGATCCAATGACTGTTAGCAGAATATGGAATCGGTGGGTTCAGGGGGGTAATACGGAACGCCGAGCTGGATCCCAACGGCCTCGTATCACTAGCAGTCGAGATGACAGGCATCTTATCCGCATGGCTGTAACGGATAGTGCAGCCACGTCTCAATCCCTGAGTTAAGAGATGGGGACGTTTGCAAGACGACAACCATCTGCACGAAGAGTTCGACGTTTGCAGCAGCATGGACTATCAGTTCGGAGACCATGGCTGCGGTTACCCTTGGCGCTGCATCACTGACAGGAGCGCCTGCGATGGTGTACTCAACGACGAACCTGGGTGTACGAATGCCAAAACGTCATTTTTTCGGATGAATCCAGCTTCTGTTTACAACATCATTTATGGTCGCATCCGTGTTTAGCGACATGGCGGTGAACGCACATTGGAAGCGTGTATTCGTCATCGCCATACTGACGTATCACCCAGAGTTATGGTATGGGTGCTATTGGTTACAGGTCTCGGTCACTTCTTGTTTACATTGACGGCACTTCGAACAGTTGGCATTACATTTCAGATATGTTACGACCCGTGGCTCTACCCTTCATTTGATCCCTGCGAAACCCTACATTTCAGCAGGATAATGCACGACCGTACGTTGCAGGTCCTGTACGGGCCTTTCTGGATACAGAAAATGTTTGACTGCTACCGTGGCCAGCGTATTCTCCAGATCTCCTAGCAACTGAAAACGTCTGGTCAATGGTGGCTGAGCAACTGGCTCGTCACAATACGCCAGTCACTACTCTTGATGAACTGTGGTATCGTGTTGAAGCTGCACGGGCAGCTGTACCTGGACACGCCATCCAAGCTGTGTTTGACTCAATGCCCAGACGTATCAAGGCCGTTATTACGGCCAGAGGTGCTTGTCCTGAGTACTGATTTCTCAGGATCTATGCACCCGAATTGCGTGAAAATGTATTCACATGGCAGTTCTAGTGTAATATATTTGTCCAATGAATACCCGTTTATCATCTGCATTTCTTCTTGGTGTAGCAATTTTAATGGCCAGTAGTGTAGGTAGCGGTATCAGATTTTGACACAAAGTTCGTATGAATAACAAAAGATCATGTACCAAATTTGGAATAAAACAGAAAATATTTAATATAGTTATTTAGTTTCTTAGGTGAGGTGAATAAGTGATTTTAGTACAGACCACAGTGAACATTCTCACAGTCCGCTTTAGCGACAGGTGTGGCTATGACGCTTAAGGCAGGCCACAAGTCGGCCGCCGCCGAATGCTACTACGCTGCAGGCTTCCAAAACAGCTTGCCATAACGTAAGAAAACATACTGCACAAATCTGCAGTCGCGTAATAGCTGCGACGCTACAGTGTCGCTTCTGAAGGAAATGTTTCAGTACATCCGAAGCTGTATTCGCGTCTGAAGCTTTCTCTCAGTTAACAATGCCACGCTGGTCTTTTCTAGAAACTCTTCAGTCCAGTCAGGAAGCTGATCCGACACTCCGTAAGATCGTATTTCGCCCGTCGCAAAGCGGTGCCCGTTCGGGACAGCTGGCAACCCGGCGGACGAAGCGGCGCTCCGCTCAGGCGTGCGTCGCCGCTGGAGCCGACGGCTGCGACGCGGCCGGCGCTGACGAACCCGGCGCCGCGGCGTCGTTCCGCTGCCCCGCCGCGCTAGCGGTTTCTGGTCACGCGCGGCCGCTAGATTGAAATTCCCGGCGCCCACGCCGCCGTAATCGCCGTGACAAACAGGTCGCGTCCCAGACAGCGGGCCGAGTGCCGCCCTCCCCGGGGCACAGAGCGGAGGACGGGCCGCTGGCAGGTCACGGCCCACCTCGCCCCGCTGTATTACCAGCAGCCGGATACAGTCGGGGGCCGGGGGCACTCGCGAGAATCTGGCCCTGGTGCTCGCTATACACTCGGCAGGCATCCTGTCTCTCAACTGACGGCGAAGTTCAGGGGAGGGACAGCGTAATCGAAAGTACAGGGTGGCGCACGTTATGTGTTACCAATTGTTTCTTTCACAATTTACGACGCACATTAGATGTCCCGCTGGGATCTCTACAGGAGTACCAGCAGAGCTTGGAAAAACATTACTTTTGAATACATTACGGGAAAGGCAGTGATCAATGTGCTACAAATATTTGCTATTAAAAACAGTCTTGATCACGATTTATTTATCATGGTAAGCGGTGTCGACCACTACTGTGGTCATCTTCAGACCTACAAGTTGTATACAAAGGTTAATTAGAGAACGACATACATTAAAGAAAATACATAAAGTTATAAAGCTAGAAAACGATGAATTACCATTGAGTAGGAACCTCTTTCTGTTGGAGAATCACTACCGGAGAAACCAGTGCACGTCTTACTATATGTAATGGAGGCTCCACCCACTTCTGACTGCATGATATCATTACTAACCAATGAGTTATAAGTCGAATTACAATTTAAAATTTCTTAGTTAAAAGAACATTGCCAAGAATTAAAAATAAATACACACTAAACTTAGCTTATTAAACAGCTATTGTCAATTAAGAAGCGTTAAAAATATTTAAATATATAGGAAAAATGAACTTCGGTTTGGCAGTACATGGGTTGCCCTCTCAAAGCCTGTTAATGAACCATTTGGAACCACTGGTTGTTTGCACGTTACAACTGACCCACGAGACACGACGACCGGGAAGTAATAGCGGTCCAGCAGAGATAATACGGCAGGGCTTATATCGATAAGCGCTGCTGCTGGCCCTGACGGCCAGGAAAAGCAGCAACTCAGTGACACAAGTAATTGAAGCTAGCATAACGAGGTGGCAGTACGGAAAAAACAGGATGTTAAATAAGAGATAGCACGAACACGAGCCACGCACGTCTCACAGGGAAATGACATGGAAGGACTACGTCCCTTTAACTAACATCATTTATCCTTTGGACAACAAACATTTATTTTTCAAAGCAACAATATGTCCCCTTAAAAAAAACAGGTAGAAAACTCCAAGTTTATGTGCTATGTGAAATTTAGACACTTGAAAAGCGTTCAAAATGGTGAATAACGCAGTTACCCTTTTAATGGCCTTAAACAAGATATAAGGAGATAAGACTTTAACAATATTGGCCTTCAAAAATATTTAAATTTAAAAAATTTAAGAAAACCAAAAAACAATTAAAACTGAGCTCTCGATAAATTTGTGGAATCGACCTCAAAACCAAGACATTAGGCAGACTACGAAAAGATAAATATTTACTAGAAAACAAGACGTAACAGTTCGCCTTTATGGGTTACCCAAATAATTTGATATAAAATTCAGAAAAGGTTATAATATGTATTAAACAGAACAATAACATTAAAGGGAAAATTCCCTGTGTGAAGCCAATAAACTGGACAAAGGGCTCTCAGCAGACAGCAAAATTCCATTTACAGTGCACGCCGGGTACAAGTACTCAGCTTGAGCACAGACAGTCATGACTACAAACAAAATAGGAACCCGCACTAGGAAATGCCCGAGAGCCCTCCACACAGCCGCAAACAAGCCAGGCCCACAGATGAGAACTCGTCGACACGGAAGGCTCTCCCGGTGATTTAGTTGGTGGTGTCAATAAACACCGAACGTAAATATCTCATTGAATTACACTACAACTGAAACCACGACTGCATTTGTAGAATATTTCCAATTAGGTGATACACCCTAAAGAATAAGCCTCGCTAAAAATGTAAGGTGTAAAGGAGAACTACTCAAAGGGAGCTGTAAATTCTTCCAGGAAGGAATACAAGTAACAACTCGCTAAGGTCTTACCATTAGCTGGAGGTCGTAACAAACAAAACTTAAATTACCGGATAATAATAATACCAGGGATCGCACCAGCTTGTAAAATATAGTGAAAACAAATATTAAAATTTAGAAAGTTTGTTCTCTCGCATAAACAATTTAAAAACAAATGCAAAATCTTTAAAAAACCAAGTAATTGATAGGCCCCTGACATAACTGTGTGTGATAGCTGGACGTATTACATAGTAACACAAATCGCAATAACATTGGCCATAGCAAATTTTTAAGGATAAGCCTGGTCAGCAGATTAACACAAGTCACTCCAAAAAACGCACAGAGCAGACAGAGCAACAGATTTGTCTTAGACTCTCACAGAGTCAAATACCAAAGGCGTACGTGACGATTCAGTGAGCATGAACATGAACATCTGCTCCACAGCTTGCAGAGCGGGAAATCGGTGCACAGAGCTGAACAACGAGAAAACCTTTTGCTCTTCTACTCAGTCCTGGCGAAGAAGAATGAACAGAGACCCGGAAAAGATGTTCCCATCCGCTCCGCGTGTCTGTTGCTGCAACTCACAGCCGCCAACCACAGCTCCACACCGTGCGAAGACTACGCGTAAACTGCCTACACTGCGCTGTTCGAAAGTAAAGTTCTGTGTACTGACTTGGCAGAAAATCCTAAGAAATTTTGGTCTTATATCAAAGCGGTAGGTAGATCAAAACAAAATGTCCAGACACTCTGTGACCAAAATGGTACTGAAACAGAGGGTGACAGACTAAAGGCCGAAATACTAAATGTCTTTTTCCAAAGCTGTTTCACAGAGGAAGACTGCACTGTAGTTCCTTCTCTATATTGTCGCACAGATGACAAAATGGTAGATATCGAAATAGATGAGAGAGCGACAGAAAAACAATTAAAATCGCTCAAAAGAGGAAAGGCCGCTGCACCTGATGGGATACCAGTTCGATTTTACACAGAGTACGCGAAGGAACTTGCTCCCCTTCTTGCAGCGGTGTACCGTTGGTCTCTGGAAGAGCGGAGCGTTCCAAAGGATTGGAAAAGGGCACAGGTCATCCCCGTTTTTAAAGAAGGGACGTCGAACAGATGTGCAGAACTATGGGCCTATATCTCTAACGTGGATCAGTTGTAGAATTTTAGAACACGTATTATGTTCGAGTATAATGACTTTTCTGGAGACTAGAAATCTACTCTGTAGGAATCAGCATGGGTTTCGAAAAAGACGATCGTGTGAAACCGTGCTCGCGCTATTCGTCCACGAGACTCAGAGAGCCATAGACACTGGTTCCCAGGTAGATGCCGTGTTTCTTGACTTCCGCTAGGCGTTCAGTACAGTTCCCCACAGTCGTTTAATGAACAAAGTAAGAGCATATGGACTATCAAACCAATTGTGTGATTACATTGAAGAGTTTCTAGATAACAGAGTGCAGCATATCATTCTCAATGGAAAGAAGTCTTCCGAAGTAAGAGTGATTTCAGGTGTGCCGCAGGGGAGTGTCGTAGGACCGTTGCTATTCACAATATACATAAATGACCTTGTGGGTAACATCAGAAGTTCACTGAGGCTTTTTGCGGATGATGCTGTGGTATATCGAGAGGTTGTAACAATGGAAAATTGTACTGAAATGCAGGAGGATCTGCAACGAATTGACGCAGGGTGCAGGGAATGGCGATTGAATCTCAATGTAGACAAGTGTAATGTGCTGCGAATACAAAGAAAGAAAGATCCTTTATCATTTAGCTACAATATAGCAGGTCAGCAACTGGAAGCAGTTAATTCCATAAATTATCTGGGAGTAGGCATTAGGAGTGATTTAAAATGGAGTGATCATATAAAGTTGATCGCAGGTAAAGCCAGACTGAGATTCATTGAAAGAATCCTAAGGAAATGCAATCCGAAAACAAAGGAAGTAGGTTACAGTACACTTGTTCGCCCTCTGCTTGAATATTGCTCACCAGTGTGGGATCCGTACCAGATAGGGTTGATAGAAGAAATAGAGAAGATCCAACGAAGAGCAGCGCGCTTCGTTACAGGATCATTTAGTAATCGCGAAAGCTTTACGGAGATGATAGATAAACTCCAGTGGAAGACTCTGCAGGAGAGACGCTCAGTTGGTCGGAACGGGCTTTTGTTGAAGTTTCGAGAACATACCTTCACCGATAAGTCAAGCAGTATATTGCTCCCTCCTACGTATCTCATGAAGAGACCATGAGGATAAAATCAGAGAGATTAGAGCCCGCACAGAGGCATACCGACAGTCTTTCTTTCCACGAACAATACGAGACTGGAATAGAAGGGAGAACCGATAGAGGTACTCAAAGTACCCTCCACCACACACCGTCAGGTGGCTTGCGGAGTATGGATGTAGATGTAGATGTAGAAGACCTCTCTCGACGCCGCTCTAGCGGCCGCTCTCTAAGCCTAGCTGGGGCTGCCATAACCGCACAAGGGAGTAATACGCTCCGCCTTGTGAGACACCAGCTGGAAACTGTCGATAGTGGGAAGGTGAAAGGAGCCGCCACGTCTCAGTAATGCCCCCGAATTTTTAAGTGACAGCTGTTAAAGTCTTTTAAAATAAATATACGTTATTAACATTCTACATCTTTATATGTGAATACATGTTTTCGCGGTAATATGTACTGATAAAATTCTCCCGAACTGCATCGCGAAGAAGGAAATATTGCGGTCGGGTTATTCACGCGCGTTCCTATCAAATATTGTAAAAATCTTCTCTCCCATTCATCTGACAACACTGTTGTGGATTTATTTAAGCACACTTTGACGTCATGTACTTTATGTATGATGAATATTTCAATCAGACGGACTGCATCGCATTGGAGAGCCCATTAGCTCCAATTGTAGCTAACATGTTTAGGAAGCACTTTGAGAACATCGCCCTGAACACGGCTCCTGCGAAGCTTAGTTGCTTTTCTTGTTTCGCCGTAGCACTTTCCTTGTCTGGTCTCGTGGCCATCATAAGATGGACCACATCAACAACATCCATGACAACATGAAGTTCACGATGGAGGCAGAGGCAGATGGTGCCTTGTGGTTCAATTGGCTCTGAGCACTATGGGACTTAACTTCTGAGGTCATCAGTCCCCTAGAACTTAGAAATACTTAAACCTAACTAACCTAAGGACGTCACACACATCCATGCCCGAGGCAGGATTCGAACCTGCGACCGTAGAGGTCGCGCGGTTCCAGACTGAAGCGCCTAGAACCGCTCGGCCACACCGGCCGGCCCTTGTGGTACCTTGACGTTCTCGTCAGCTGTAAAGCAAATGATTGTCTTAGCCACAGTGTTTACGGGAATCCATCTACATGGACTGACATCTGCACAATAACAACAATCACCATCCATCCCAGAAACTTTCTGTTCTGAGGATCTTGGTCCATCGCGCAGAAGCCGTGTTAGACACTGACAGCCTGCCGAAGCAACTGAGCCACTTACGCAAAGACAGCGGCTACAACAACCGCCAGATTTAGCAAGCCATGTTTCCGAAAACGTGTGAGCAGAAGGACCCCGAGGAGGACTCGAGAAAGCTTGCGTTTTTGCCGTTTGGAGACTCAGTGACGGGAAAGATTGGCTGGCTCTCAAAGGATCATAAAATCGATTCAGTCTTCAGGGGTCCAGCAAAAATTTGGCGGCTCATGAGGCCTGTGAAAGACGACGTAAGCCTCATAACACCAGCAGTGCATAAAATACCATGTTGGTGTGAACAACTGTGCGTATTGTTGAACAGCGCAGTGTAGAGATGCTTTCACCTTCTGTACCGCGAGACTGCAGAGCATGCTCTAGAAAACGGACATTATTGCATTATTACAAGTACTTGCAGTTTCTGCGATTACGTAATAAAAGAAGTGATCTAGATAAAACTTTGTGACACCCTCAATAAAGACAGCGGCCTGTAGCTAAGCCCGGCTTGTGACCCGGCCATCGCAACGCTGAAGAGGGCGCGGCAGGGCACAACAAAAAATTGCCTTGTAAGGCACTGGAGCGAGCACGAGCGACGTCGCAGAAGGCAGCGCGGTTAAATAAGGACGGTAGCAACACTGAAACATCCCCTTAGAAAAATTAAGAATGACTGTGCTGGTAAACCTCTTACGTTATTTGATTCTCAAACAGCTGAGCAAAACTGAACATACTCGGACATTTCTCTCTTTAATTATTCTGATCAACAGTAAACTGGGACACAATATTTTTTTTTTAGCCAACGCTATCTGACTTTCAATAATTCCTACAAATGAATGACCCTGACTAACAACAACCTATACCTTTCATGAATCACTTACCTCACAAAAATCTTCGTTACTCGAACTACTACAATACAGCGAGCGCCAGTACTGCCAGCTAAATAAAAAGATTCTAACTTCTGAAGGCACTAACTACTGATAGGCATACATATATATACCGTGACATCCAGTCTTACAAATTTCCTTTTTCTGACGGGCACACGTCCAGATGGTACGCTCTCAAAACTCTGCCATCTCTCTCCCCACATCCACCACTGCTGGCGGCTCACCTCCAACTGCGCAACGCTACGCGCTGTTCACATCCAACTGCCCAACGTACAATAGCGAAAATTCCAACAATGCAAACCAGTCACAGACTGCACACAGCACAGTCAGTGATTTTCATACAGAGCGCTACGTGGCGTTACCAACATAAAAACCTAAACAGCCTGCTAACAACAACACCTGACAACCGAGGAGTACCATCTGAAGCGGTTGGAAACTCGAGAGAATTTTATTATTCTACTACTTTATTCTTCATGCCTGCATGTTTATTTCTTAATAGTCACCGTAGCAACGAACATATTTCTCCTAACGAGGGAACAGTTTGTTGATACTGTCACTACAGAATGTTTGACTTTCTTCACAGAGCCACAACTTTACCTCTGCTTGCCCAAGTTAATCAGTTACCTATAGAAAAGCGCTTTCTCAATAAAGCTGCACAAATGTTCAGTGAACTCGTGAAAGCTCTTGATACGATTTGAAAGTTATGCGGTTTTCAGAAATGTAGACTAGTGCCCTCACAAAACGGAAATGTTTGGTACCCTATGACTCCAATATTCCAACGGCCTTGCCGCAGTGGTAACACCGGTTCCCGTCAGTTAGGCACTGTCGGGCTGGGCTGGCGCTGGGGTGGGTGACCAACCGGTCTGCCGAGCGCTGCTGGCAAGCAGGGTGCTGTCAGCCCTTACGAGGCATACTGTGGAGCTACTTGATTGAGAAGTAGTGGCTCCGGTCTCGGAAACTAACATAGGGTCGGGAGAACGGTGTGATGACCACACGCCCCCCCCATATCCGCATCCAGTGACGCTTGTGGGCTGAGGATGACATGGCTGCCGGTCGGTACCGTTGGGCCTTCCAAGGCCTATTCGGACGGATAGGAGTGTGACTCCAATATCAGTCACCTGGAATTGACAAATTCCAGGTCATAAAAACATAGGGGCGGGAGAGCGGTGTGATGGCCACACGTCCCTCCATATCCGCATCCAGTGGCGCTTGTGGGCTGAGGATGACATGGCTGCCGGTCGGTTCCGTTGGGCCTTCCAGGTCATAAAAACATAGGGGCGGGAGAGCGGTGTGATGGCCACACGTCCCTCCATATCCGCATCCAGTGGCGCTTGTGGGCTGAGGATGACATGGCTGCCGGTCGGTTCCGTTGGGCCTTCCAAGGCATGTTCGGACGGATAGGAGTGTGACTCCAATATCAGTCACCTGGAATTCGTCGAGTCATAAAAACACCTCGGTGGAACAATATGCAGGGAAATCGAAAGGAACAATCACATGGTCTCAGTCGTAGGTAAGGAAGGCTGCAGACTGCTGTTCATTGGTTAAATACTAGAGATATGCAGTCAGTCTACAAAGTAAATTGCATACAAAACGCTTGTGGGACCTGTCCTAGAATATCGCACAAGTGCGGGGTATCCTTACCAAATAGAGCTAACAAAGCATGTTGAACGAATACAAATAATAGGCAGCACGGATGGTCCCAGGTGTATTCGACCCACCGGAGAGCGTCACGAAGATGCTGAAAGAAATGGCAGGCGTTTGAAGAGAGATATAAATTATCCGGTTAAAGCCTACTTGGACAGTTTATAAATGGCTCAAATGGCTCTGAGCACTATGGGACTTAACATCTATGGTCATCAGTCCCCTAGAACTTAGAACTACTTAAACATAACTAACCTAAGGACATCACACAACACCCAGTCATCACGAGGCAGAGAAAATCCCTGACCCCGCTGGGAATCGAACCCGGGAACCCGGGCGTGAGAAGCGAGAACGCTACCGCACGACCATGAGCTGCGGACAGACAGTTTATAGAAGCAACCTTAAGTGACGTCTGTAGGAACACTCAAAAACTCCTTACGCATCGCTCCCTTAAAGATCACGAAGACAAGATCAGACTAATTACAACACGCACAGAGGGGCTTAAGCACTTAGTCTTCCCGCACTCCAACTATGAATGGAGCGGAGAAAAAGCCCTAATAACTGGTACAAACCGACCTACCCACTACCGTGCACTTCACAGTGGCCGGCCGTGGTGGCCAAGCGGTTAAAGGCGCTACAGTCTGGAACCGCGCGACCGCTACGGTCGCAGGTTCGAATCCTGCCTCGGGCATGGATGTGTGTGATGTCCTTAGGTTAGTTAGGTTTAAGTAGTTCTAAGTTCTAGGGGACTGATGACCTTAGAAGTCCGTCCCATAGTGCTCAGAGCCATTTGAACCATTTGAACTTCACAGTGGTTTGCAGAACAATGACGTAGATGTAGATGGCAGATACCAAAAGGAAATCGATACTCATTTATTTCCTTTCTGCATCTACGTAGATTCGCTAATGACTGTGCTATTCTCTGTAAATGTGAAGAAGAATTACAAGACATGTTGAATGGGGTGAAGAGTCTAATGAGTACAAAATGTGGATTGACAAGAGGAACCCGTCATGTCATGCCGCAACATTTTGCTCACTCATGGTTAAGGCCACTTAAAATAGAAAAGCATTTTTCCAGCAGCCGATACGCACTGCAAGGTACCTGTAAAAGGTCGCGACAACCATTATTTCCCGGATTAACGCCTGGAACTAAGAGACGGAGACCCCAGGACAACGCTAGGTATTGTTCCGCAGCACGATCGGGAAATTATGGCCATCTTATAATTGGCGAAGTGTTCCCTGTAGAGCAATGTCGCTTCAATGCTTTGTTAAGTGCGGAAGCTAATATTCGGGTATTTGCAATAATTTCTTTTAATTTCTGCTAAATGTGTGGAATAACGTCACTCTAAGCATATTTTGAAGGAAAAAATTATATTCTAGCAATCTCGCTGCACAGATGATGGGAATCTTGGATATACGCAAAAGTCATGGGATACGTCTTAACATCGATTCGGCCCTCCTTTTCCTCGGCGTAGTGCACCAACCCGACACGGCATGGACTTAGTAAGTCTATGGAAATCCACAGCAGAAATTCTGAACCATGCTGGCTCCGTAGCGGTCCGCAACTACGAAAGTGTTGTGGGTGGAAGATGTGCACAACCTGATTACTCGATTACGTCCCATACTGTTATATGGGATTTATAGCAGACGATCTGGATGGCCAAATTATTAGCTGGAATTGTCCAGAATGTTCTTCAAACCAATCGTGAACAACTGTATTCAGGTGACTTGACACCGCTGTTTGGGAACATGATGTCCATGAATGGCTGAAAACGGTCTTAAAGTAGCCAAACATAACCGTTTCCTTTAAAGTCAGTACTGCCTTTAGACTGTTTTTTTATTTGCAGTGTTACATTTACACGATCATGGTTTCGGATTCATAGTGCCATTATCAAGTGTTTTAAAGTGTTATACAGTGCCTATGATGGCATACTGTCGTATTTAAAATACACTATTAGACACATTGTCTAAGGGTCGATATTTCTGATAAAGCCTACTGCTTTGTTTTATCACTGAGTATACCATCGTGAGTCGAGATGTACGCCACATAGTTCAGGAGATCTGACATCATAAACGTTAGGCACAATGCCAGACACTGTGCTAATGGCGTGCTTGCACAGCAGTAAATAAATACCTGGGGAAATCCGGGTTTCTCTGCTAGTGCATTATAAGTACGAGAGCCAAAAGAGAACAATTAGACTGGAAGATCAAGAACGAAGTGCTCTGATTAGAAAGGATGTAAGGCAGACATGCAGTCTTTCGACTCTACTGTTCAACCTACAGATCGAAGAAGGAATGACGGAAATAAAAGAAAGGTTCAAGAATGAGATAAAATTCAGGGTCAAAGTTTATCAATGATAAGATTAGCTGATGGCATTGCTATCCTCAGTGAATGTGAAGAATTATTACTGGATGTGCTGAATGGAATGAACAGTGTAATGAGTACAGAATATGGACTGAGAGTAAACCGAAGAAAGACGGAAGTAATACGAAGTAGAAAAAATATGAAATAGGAAAAACTCGTGATCACTAAGTCCACGAGTTTAAGGAAATCTGCTACATTGGAAGCAAAATAACCCATGACGGACGAAGCATGGACATAAAAAGCAGAAGAGCACAACCAAAAGAAATCCACTGGTATCAGACAGAAGCCTTAATTTGAGGAAGAAATGTTTGAAGCATAGCATTGCATGGTAGCGAATCATGGACTGTAAGAAAACCGGAAGAGAAGAGAAAATAAACGTTTGAGGTATTGTGCTACAGAAGAATGTTGAAAATTGGCTCCCTACATTGAGGGAAGGTTTCACGTAAATACGGGCTACCAGTATGATGTAGCGTACTTGGGACATCAAGCTGTCAACATCTGCGTCAGTAGTTTCCTGAAACCCGGATGGGCGTCCTGATTCGTGATTAGCTCTTTCTCTCTGATGTGGCCTTACCTGATTTCTGTTTGTGTGGCCAAGTGAAAAGTCTTGTGCACGGGGCACACACTGACACTGAAGCAGGTCTTCTGACAGCATAATCTTATGAGAGATACGACCAATTTTTTCATAACGCTCTTTGCTCACCTGATCTCTCTTGTCTTGTTTCTGAATATAAGTGGTGGAAGATAAATCTCTAAGTATGAAACCAGCACTGTGTCTTCACAGCATCTTGGTTTCCAAAAGCGCAATATAAAACCTTCAATGCCAAAAGATCTTTTAGTCCCCCTTAAACATCCCAACAACCACCACCACCAAAAGATCTTGGTTCAAATGGCTCTGAGCACTATGGGACTTAACTTCTGAGGTCATCTAGAACTTAGAACTACTTAAACCTAACTAACCTAAGGACATCACACACATCCATGCCCGAGGCAGGATTCGAACTTGGGACCGTAGCGGTCGCGCGGTTCCAAACTGTAGCCCCTAGAACCACTCGGCCACTGCGGCCGGCCCAAAAGATCTCATTGTGAATATGTGCCTATATTTAATAAGTGTAGTGCTGGTGGCTCCCCTAACCTTTGATCAGACGAAAAAAAACATCGATTTATGATTCATGCTAAAAAATCTTCTGGATTGTTGAGAGTCTAAGTATGTGCAACTCAGTACCGTATTTTCTGGAAAATTATTCTGGTGAATATGCCTCTTATAAAAAAGGCGAGTCGCATCTGTAACGTCAATAAATAATACATTCTAGTGAGAAACTGGTTTTTCCTAGTTAAAATCTTTATATACTTGCTGTGGAAGTTGTCCACGCAGATAAACTTTTAATATAGATAACCTTATAGAAAATGGCAACTGACAGTAATGGTGGAAAGAGAGATCTACCTCAATGGCCTCGCTGTTCTTATCTCTGAGATCAAAAATCAATGTCCTGCTTACCTACGAAGTCAGAGGCCAAATGTCTGATCCCTCCCCTTGCCTTCTGAAACATTTGTGTGACTTAACAATGGTGATAAATTAAAAAAAAGATGTGAGAAATTAAAAATAATGGCTTCCTATTGGCCGTGATCCCACTTTGGAGAAAGTGTGATTTAAAAATCATGACCTATCACATTTTTAATGACCTGTAATATTACCTGTGGTGTCACTGCCAGACACCACACTTGCTAGGTGGTAGCCTTTAAATCGGCCGCGGTCCGAGCGCCGCCACACGGCAGGTCTAGAGAAACTTCCTAGCACTCGTCCCAGTTGTACAGCCGACTTTGCTAGCAATGCTTCACTGACAAATTACGCTCTCATTTGCCAAGACGATAGTTAGCATAGCCTTCAGCTACGTCATTTGCTACGACCTAGCAAGGCGCCATTATCATTTGCTATTTATCTTGTGATGCATGTACCGTCAGACCGATGTTCACCAATTATGGATTAAAGTTAAGTATTCCCGCAGCTACGTACTTTATTTGCTAGTCTCAATTACTTTACCTGTTCCAGACCTCACGCCAGCCTGCGTGAGCTTAAACGCGTGCCTTTCGGCTAGCTCGTAGTGGCTTGGCTGTCTCGCCAAGTCACAACATTACCACTGTAGCTTATGTCCAATTAGTGTAATTTACATAATGTAACACCCAATTACTCTTATACTTAATTGCCTATCACTACTATTTCCATTATTTAGCGTCCAATTATCGTTATTTCTTACTGAAAAAAGGAGAAGAAAGCTGTAGGTGTTACTGTATTTGCTTTACTTCTGCCATTTACCCAGACACGCTAACCATCAGATGGAGTTGTAGCTCGTGTTTTTTACGCTGTTGTGGAAGGATTGTGAACTGCCGCCACTCTTAGACAGGGGGCGTTATTCTGCTAGTTGTTACCAAGTGATTCTGCTGTAATTTATTCAAATGGTTCAAATGGCTCTGAGCACTATGGGACTTAACATCTGAGGTCATCAGTCCCCTAGACTTAGAACTACTTAAACCTAAGTAACCTAAGGACATCACACACATCCATGCTCGAGGTAGTATTCGAACCTGCGACCGTAGCAGCAGCGCGGTTCTGGACTGAAGCCCTAGAACCGCTCGGACACAGAGGCCAGCTATTATTTATTACCCGGTTTATTATTCAATTGGTATGGTGATTTGTCAACTAATTTCAATGGCCGCGCGGGCTAGCCGTGCGGTCTAGGGTGCATATCCACGGTTCGCGCACCTCGCCTGAGGATGCCTCCAGCTTGTGTTGGGAGCCGACAAGACTGCCCGCAGTAGCGAACCATGGCGTGGCCCGCCGCTGGCTGGCTGCGGACCCCGTGTTGGCCTCAGAGGGTCCAACCAGCGACCTGCCGTGGACTGGAACGCTGGTGACCCCCATCTGCTGCCGCGTGTAGCCGGTGGTATGCATTGTTAGTGAACTGGCGCCTATTTATATGCGGCTGTGCGCCTCTGTTTTGTTACCGCGCCGCTCCGAGTCATGTCCTCATAACATCTAGGTTGAGAAAGTGGGTCCCTTCTACCTGTAACTTGCGCCATGAAAACCGCTTCTCTTTTCAGTGGTTCGATGGCCCTATGGCCTCCATTCTAGTTCGCAACCACTGTTTAAAGTAACCTACTCTGAACAGGTCTGCTCCTGGCTGTAACTTGTGCGCCCAGAAATATTGCACCAGATCTAACTTTCCCATCTTAAACGGTGGTGCCGCTACACAAGGCTGAACCTGAAGAATGATCATTTCTAAACTTCCACAGTAAATATAATTTCTCCTTCTGGTCACTTTGCTAGATGTGTGGGATGGTATAATCAGTTGGAAAGGTGCCTTGTTACCTTGTAAGCCATTTCTTTTGTGGATGATAAATTGTATTTCCTTAAGATTCTTCGAACGAATCTCAGCAGGGTATCGGATTCCCCTACAAGTTTTATTATGTAACCATTCGATATTAGCTTGGTTGAGGCGTTACTCATAGTTATTATACACTTGTTATTGATTGGAATGGCTTGCTATCAGTGACATAATGCGACAGTAAAGGACCTCTCTGCCTCTTTATAAGCAATGTGTTACATGATGTGGATGCTTTGTAGGTCAGCCACAGTCAATGATGTATTTTCTGCAAACCACTTATTTCCTGGATGAATCACATGTCCTTAAGATTTCTCTCAACCAGCTATCTGCTGTTGCTTTATGTATCCATTTCACTTCAGGTGCTCCAGATCCTTACTGTAGGGTATTTTAAGGTAGTTACTGTGTCTAACAATAGTGTAATATAATAGTACTGTATTTCTTTTCATATTTTAAGACCTTTGGTATAACAGTAGTTGTGAGGGTGCTTTTTTCTAAAGAACTGTGGAATAACAAGATGTACAATGTCCTGTCCACCACACTTTCTCAGACACAATTAGAAGGTAATTGCTCTCCCAATACTGTTATTTAACCAAAGGGTGTGATAAACTAAATTCATGAAGTAGTTTTAGCAGAAAATTTCTTAATGGCAAGAATATTGGGAAATACAGATTAATATTTCTCCAAGACAATGATCAAATAGGCCTTTCTGCTGAACCTGTAATTATGCATTGCTTGATATAAATTTCCAGTATCAACTGGTATTCGTTTCTTAAGATATTGAAGTACGCCTTCAGGATCACGTCACAGAAGGGCACGAAACAGGAGGGCTGAAAAATCATAAATAAGTTTTATTCACGCATATGTCAATGAAGCACGCCTTCAGGATCACGTCACAGAAGGGCACGAAACAAGAGGGCTGAAAAATCATAAACAACTTTTGCTGCTTTAGATCTCGTTAAAATTTCATCTAGTGGTTTGGAAAAGTTACTGGTAGATCCATCTTGCGAACCAGAACAAAAATTACTGTTGCACTACAATCCAAAGGAATCCGATTTTGTCTAATGGTGTTGAAGCAGCACGATGTCCTTAGCGTAGGGTTGAATCGTCCAGTGCCTGTTCGCCTAGTCGAACGTTGTCACGAAAGTCGTCCTGTTACTAACTGCACTGTGAACTGTCGTTCTTGACCGTAAAACGTGTAGGAATCACCCCGAGGGAAGGGGTGTTTTCATCGGGCTTTTATGAGCAGTGGTGTATCTCAAATGTTTTTCTCTGCCACCCATAAGTAAACTGCGTTATTTCAACAGCGAGTGTCGCGCTTCTGGTCTCCAGTGCAGAGACGTTAGACGAAGGGTTGAAATGTAGGTAGGAGGGCGTGTGGCGACCTTCCCATCGCTTGACACGTCCACAGTGGCATTGAGCGGAAATGTAGTGAAAATTGGTGGCAATGTGACATCATTGATACACCTTACAGCTGATGAGAACTTCGGAGCTTTGGCGTTTTATTACCTTGTGTCGTCGTCTTGCTGTTGGAAGCGTCGCAGTGGGCGAGGGTAACGTCGCAGCGTGCGACGCTTTTCCACTACGACGGGGTTTAGTATGTAGGATCCTTGAACTACATTTCAAACTTACGTGCTGCAGTGGGAGAAATTACGGAATTTAGAATAAGTGATTCTCTTTTTCTTTTGTGCAGTGTGTCTTCATTACTGTGCTTTTTCCCTGGTTTATGCACCACTTCATCAACATCTCTCTCTCTCTCATGTCAATCTTCTTGACAGTGTTTTTGAATCCATAAACGATTTTAATGCTGTGCGCTGTATTATCAGTTTAAAGTTCCTCCAGTACAAATACCAATGAAAACAGGTCACTCATAAATGACAGCCAGCATCTTGATTTCTGTGGGAGAACAACACTATTCTTTGTTGCTCAGTTGTCTTCATGCATATGAAGTGGCTTGTTCTTCACCATCCAAATGTTGGCTAGGAATGCATCCAATCGTCAGATTGCTTGTGTTACATGATGAAATAGACTCCTTATTAAAAACAGGAAATGACAACACAGTGTCAGATTTAATGCCTGTTTCAGGTTCTGAAATGCAGTTTCATAGTCGTTGACTTCTGAAATGTTACCCCTTTCAATAGTTCGGCAATATACTACTGTAAAGTACACTAACAGAAAAAAAGCCCCCCATACTTTCGCAGTAAGTACGAAACTAAAATTCTGTATCCATATCGACAGATAAGCAATTCTCACGGTGATGCTTTAAAGCATGTCCCATCTTCTTGTGTCAGAGCCAGATCAGCATTATGCTACAAGTAGATATGTAACTAAAGACGGACCCATCCAAAAACAAATGTAATGGTAAAGCAAACATGGGAAAAAAGAGTTTTAACCCCAAGATGTTTATCTACATTCAATAAACAGAAGCAGGTTTTTAATTATCCGTAATGCATAAGCTTTAGTTCTTGAAAAATTCTTCCACATGCTGCACATGTTCTTCCATATCCTTTGAAAATACTGTACAGTGATGTCTTCAGTAGTACTTCAGTTTCAGTCCTCTGAGCACTCCATCTAGTATCTTCCGGAACGTAGCTTGCACATTTTTAAGACCAAATGCCATTGGATGAAACTGATAGAGGCACCATGGAACAGTAAAAAGAGGTTTCATGGCGCTCTTCCAGAAGTACATCCAGCTGGTAATAGCCACTTTTCAAATACATTGTTGAAAAATATTTATATTGACCCAAGTTCTCCAAAGTCGCCATTATATTTTGTGCAGAGCAAGAATACGTAATAGTTCTTGCATTTAAATATAAGTAATCACAGAAGAACCGTTTCCACTTGGAGTCTGGAGAGCTTTTCGGGATGACGATGACGCTGGCACCCCATGCACTGTCACTATGCTCATACCATTTGCCAACTGCTAGTAAATAAATTCTTCCATTATCGCTTGTAAATATTTTCGGGTCCCATATGGCTTCCTGTACACCAGAGCATTATCACATGTTGGTATTCCAAGCTGTGTCACTGGTTTTGCAGGCAAGTGTCCTTCAGGATGAACAGAGATTTCATAGCAGCTTGTCTTTTCTCACCAAGTGTTTCACTTTCTTTCGCAGTACAGATTTACCAATGGCTTGTTTGTGGCACAGGTCTTCACTCGACCTGTTAACGTCATCCTCATTCAGGATATTCCAATTGGCAACCAGTGACCCCTTTGGCAGACTCACATCTTCAATGTCAATATTATCTACACTGATGGTCCAAAACGTGTTAACCTACATAAAACTGTGATGGTCCAACTCTGCAACACAATTCAGCAGTGATTATGCATGCCATGGATTCGACAGGTACTTGATAGGTTTTGAGAGGCTTGTGAAAGCAGATGCCTATGCACAGGTCACACACGTCCCATAATTTACGGGCGGTTTGTTTGTTGCAGTGGAGCTGGCGCCCGTTAGTGTCTCCGCTGGATTTTATCTGATTCATGTAAGCCGAATTTGATAGCCAACGTATCAACGTCAGTTCGCTATCATGCTCCTGGCCTTGTGACATGGTCAGTTACCCTACTGAAAGATGCCATCGCTGTTGAGCAAGATATGAAGTATAAAGGGTTAAAGGTGGTCCTTAATAATGTCCATGTAGAGCACAGCTGCCATGGTACCCTAGGTTACTACAGCACGTCCCACGGAAGCGCAGACCAATGTCCCCCATGATATAATTCTGCTCCCTCTGGTCTGCGTCCATGCACGTTGCATGTTTCTAGCAGCCTTTCAACTGGTATGACGGCGTATCCTGACATGACTATCAACCTGCTTTAGCAATTAATGGAATTCATTCAGCCAGGGGACATGGTTCTATTGATCTGCGGTCCATACTCGATGATCCCACGCCCACTATAATCACAATTGACGATGTTGGATCAACATGGGAACACACAGAGGTCCACTGCCGCAGAACTCCGTGTTCAACACTGTACGCTGAACGTTGTGCTCCAAAACACTTGTGCCTGTGCCAGCAATGTACTCCGTCATCACATCTGCCACAGATCCCCACCTCTGCTGCTTTAGAGAGCGGGCAAGCCTCCGAACTTTGTGTTCTGTGATGAGGCATGGACGTCCAACTTGTCACCTGCTCATAGTTTCAGCAGTCTTTGACTTTCCATAGACGTTCACAACAGTAGCACGCCAACAGTCGGCCAGCTTCACCGTTTCCGAGATATTCGCTCCCAGACGTTGGGCCACAACTATCTGGCTTTTGTCAAAATCGCTCAAGTCGGCGTATTTCCACATATGCCCCACTTATCGTCGCTAGAATTATGCCACATTCGTCATTGTTTCTCTTACCGTGGCACGTTCCCTCAGCGCCACAAGACAGCATACAACTTCACGATGGAAAGTGGTCATAATGTTTTGGCTCATCAGTGTATACGCACCAGAACCATGTTATCTCCCTGTACCTCCATCACGTTTATTACACTTCTGCACAAAGCAAGACGATGCATACAACTCATCACTGCACTCTAATGGCTACACAGCACACAACATTTCACTCGCATAGTCAACACCTACGCTAACGCACAGTAGTTTATCTTGCCACTTTATCATTCGAAATTCATCTTAGTGTGCACGTCTGCAGTTAATTGGTACCACCCTCATGACGGGTGAACCTTGCAACGATGTAACCCTTTTAGTGATTATTCCCAGCACAAAAAACGTCCTGCTGATCTCGATAAAGCACTGCGAAAGATAGTTTTGGTGTGACGTTTATACAGAAAGTCAAGTCCCAGGAGCATGCAGCATTCCTCCCCAACATGTGGCACTAATTCCATTTGTTCATGAAAGGTCCCGCTCCAGTACTGAAATTCAGCAATGTCGATCCCAGTATCATTGTCTCCAAGAAACTCTTAATCGTGGAGCCCTCAGTATCATCGTATCTAGGAAGTCCAGACTTGTACCGACATATGAGCTGCTGTGTCCAGTGAACACCTATGTCCCATTCCGTTAACTATGCCCACCAAGCAACATTCTGTCTCTGAAATGGCTTGTGAAGTATTCCGTTTTACTGGGATGGTGCTAGACATTCCTACCGGTGTTTAATAAATGCTTACTTTGAGGACTTCACTATGTTTCTCGTCGTGACAGCCGTGTGCCCGATGGCTTATTAGCCCACGTTCACAATGGCTGTTGACATTGCTTCTTATTGTCACCTGTGCGGCCGGATATGTAACATTTAACCTCTCAAGAAAAAAATATCACGTTTATTCTGTCCCCAAGTCACAGTGTCGGCTTCATGCAGCTTTCTGACCACCCTGATAGCAGAAGCTAGGTCTTTCAGATATTCGTCCTCAGCATTCTCGGCGAACCCACTGGCAGTCCCCTTAAAAATACGAGGGGCGTTCAATAAGTAATACAATAAACTGTTTTTCTGAAAGTGGGTTGATTTTCTTCAGGATTCCAATACACCGTATTGTTCTCCACTCTTTTGGATTCAAAACTCTGTTTTTCAACATAATCGTTCAATGAGACGGCCTGATGCCACTTTACTAGCCCGACGTTATCACTCTGTTGTCTGAGGTCGGTGCTAACGTCTTGGTGCAACAATAACGTCCCCATCATCCACGTACTGTTTCCAGTGGAGCGTACCCTTCATTGGGCCAAACAAATGGAAGTCAGAAGCTGCGAGATCGGTACTGAAGGGGGATGAAGAAGAACATTCCTATGAAGTTTTGTGAGCTTCTCTCAGGTGTGTAGACCTTTGTGATGCCTTGCGTTGTCATGGAGAAGGAGAAGTTCGTTTGGATCTTTGTGGTGACGAACACACTGAAGTCGTTTCATCAATTTTATGAGGGTTGCACAATGCAATTCGGATTGATCGTTGCACCATGAGGGACGGCATCAACCCTTTCAGAGCCCGAGAAGCCGGCCGGAGTGGTCGAGCGGTTCTAGGCGCTACAGTCTGGATCCGCGCGACTGCTACGGTCGCAGGTTCGAATCCTGCCTCGGGCATGGATTTGTGTGATGTTCTTATGTTAGTTACGTTTAAGTAGTTCTAAGTTCTAGGGGACTGATGATCTCAGAAGTTAAGTTCCATAGTGCTCAGAGCCATATTTTTGAGCCCGAGAAGATTATCGCCATGATTTTACTGGCGGAGGCTGCAGCTTTGGACATTTTCCTCGGAGGAGAGGTGCCGTGACGCCACTCTGTGGATTACCGTTTTTTTCGGATCAAAGTGATGAACCGATGTTTCATCACCTACCACGATGTTCCACTAAAATTGTCATGCTGAGCCTTGTAACGCGCAAGTAATTCCACACAGGTGGTCGTTTGTTGCTCTTTATATTCTTCTGTTAGGCAGTGGAGAACCCACAACTAGTGGACGGTCCGCAGCTCGTGGTCGTGCGGTAGCGTTCTCGCTTCCCACGCCCGGGTTCCCGGGTTCGATTCCCGGCGGGGTCAGGCATTTTCTCTGCCTCGTGATGACTGGGTGTTGTGTGATGTCCTTAGGTTAGTTAGGCTTAAGTAGTTCTGAGTTCTGGGGGACTGATGACCATAGACGTTAAGTCCCAAGTGCTCAGAGCCATTTGAACCAACTAGTGGACGAGCGTGTCAGCACTACCAACAGATACGTCCAGTTGAGCAGCGAGGTGTTTGATCTTGATCCATTGATCATCTCGAATGGTAGTACTCACACGTTGCAACATTGTAGGAGTCACAACTATGTGTGGCCGGCCGACACGCTGGAGATTGGACAAGTTGCGTGACATTCTTGTCATGATTACAGACGTCTCGCTCAACGACTCACTATGCTTTTGTTTACTGCCAGATTTCCTTAGACCAATGAGTATCTGGGGTGATCTAGTTTTCCGCCAAAAGAAACCATGGCAGTACATGCAGACGTCATTTTGAAGGCTACGTATAAAGCCACCTCCTGTCGCAATTTCATAAAATTACATGGTTTGAAACGGAAATATTCCACGATGTCCCACAATAAGTTCGGCGTTTCTTCAACGGAAATTAGCTGAGAAAGAAAAGTCTTTCGTTATTTATTGAACGCACCTCGTACTCCAATGTCCTGTTTTCAGCGTTTAGCAAAATCACTTTACATACCTCTGCAATTTTGTGCCAGTTCATAACGATTTGGATTGATTTTCCGAATGCGGTCTGGAAATGCTTCCACTGATCATATTTTTACCAAAAACCCTTCAGTTTCTCCCTAATAAACCTTATGCTTATGCTACCATTGATCAAATCATTTATCAAAGTGTTCAATCGCATGTGCTATAATTAATCCTTAAGGTACATGACACATGACTTGGCTTTGCTAATCAGTCGTTGCTTGATTATATTTAAACGATTTTCATCTGGTTAATTCCCTAACTTTATGGCAGCTTTCAGATTGTTGAGGAACACTAACACATCCTCCGTCGATTTACCAGCAAACAGAGTCACCAAATCTATAGCAGGAACGGGCACAGGAAGCACAGTTTGAGTTCTACTGGCTGAGATGCCTATGGCCATCGGCGGTTTGCTGATTTACTACCATATTTGCAACACGTCACTAGTTACTTGCTTCTGCAGGGCTTTAGTAGTCTCCTGCGTAATCATAATTCGTGCTTTCGGCATTTCTGTAACCTCAGTCCAAAAATAAAATAATAAAAAATTACACACCAAAACACACAACCGTGGTACAAGATCTACTGATGCCTGCACCTTGTTCAAACATAGATGTGCCTTATGGCCAACCTGTCTTGAAGTGCTATAAATAGGCGACTTAAGTTTCGTAAATGCCAACTTGTGCCCAGCTAAATTACAACAGTGACACAGTACTGGAGCAAGTAAATTTGTCTACAATTACCTCTAAATTGCGAAAGATCTGCAGGCTCCTATAGCTTACGAAATGATAATTCCAAGTTCCTGTGACACTCAGGACACGGTACCGTGGCTGTAAACAAGAGAAACAAAAAGGCCAGAACAAAAACAAAGGAGCCACTCACCACCTAGTAATGGACTACTGCTGGCTCCAGCAGCTGCACACTGGTGTATCAGTCGCTGCTCTAGGTGACGATGTCAGGATCTGGCAAGACCATCATGGCTTGGGCGTGACGAGCAGTTGCTTGGTGGAACATAGCGTGTTCGACGCGCGAAGGCGCTAATAAAACATCATTAATTAGACAAATATTTATTTTTCCAGACTATATGGTTGCATTTACTCACAGCTGCTAGCAGCTTCGTCGAGCAGAAGTGGCACTTTCCACACTGGAATGCGCTGATGTTCGCTTATGCAACTTACTCTTAGTTGTCGCAGTGGTGCAAGTATGAACTCAGTTCCCAGCGACATCGCGGGTCACTGTCTGCAGCTTGGCTGGTGTCGTCTACACTACCTCAGGCGCTAACAGCTGAGGGGAGTGGGTAGTCTAAATTGGGTATTATTTACCAAAATATTTAAAGATTTCTGTTACAATAGCGCGAAATACACATTGTTCACCTGTTGGCTCTATAGGTCTACCTTGCAGATTGAGCTGTATTGTCAACGAGCAAAGTTCAACCACTGTTTTATAACAGTAAAAAAGGCACCACTACTGCTGATGTAATATATAGGTTTAGCTGAACTTGGCAACGAACGAATTCCTATCATTGTACCATACTTTTAAAAAACCGGAAAGTTGAGTGTGTTATTTATCAAAATACTTAATCCTCATGTTACCCAGCGTTGTATTGTGACTACTCCAGGTTGATTTTTCCCCTCTAATAATTTTATCTGAAGAGCTACATGCTGCTTGTTTCATGATTTTCTCCTTAAATGATTGAAACTGTGTTCACACTTGCGACTGTTGCAATCTTTTTTATATGGTTGTTATTGACAGGATATATAGGTGTGGGTGTGAGACAACTTCACTTCGCATGACGTGTCTTATTTTCTTATTTGTTAACAATAAAGGCTTTAGGAAATATATCTATCATTTGTCCCTGTTGCTGAGTTTTACTATACATCCATTGTTTACCTAAAATAACATTTATTTTTTCTATTATTTTAAGTTAATATTGTTGAGATAAATGACATGTCCACAGATGAATAGAAGTCCGGATGTCATCTGCAAGTAAGGGTGGCCAAAGGACTTTCTAAAGAGGAGATCTTGAAAATTTTAGAGGACTCCAATGTCAGTGACGTTGTAAATCAGTGGGACATTGGCAATGAATTGAATACGTGGAACCTCTCAACACAGGCTGTATCACAGCATCGGATGGAGCTGACGATGAAATGTCAAAATATAATATCCATTCACATGAGCAAGTAGAGGAAGAAGATGAAGACACTAGAGGTGTGTTTGTTTCTAGGACTGGGATAGAATTTTCCATTGAACTACTAGACGTTGGGTGGCACTGACCTCACAACATTTTGAACGTAACACCTGGCCCAATGAATGACGGAGAACAATAACAGAGTCATTTATATTATGTATTTCACTATAATTCGTGTGTGTTATGTCGAGGAAATGAACAGGGAGGCAAAAAGGGTAGTTTCTATTGGTAATGTAACTGATTCATCCAAGAAAAGGAAGGATACAAGTTCAGTTGATGTGTATGCTGCATTAGCAATTCTCATAGCAGCTGGTCAAACTCATGGACATAGTACAAATGCTTCAGATGTGTGAGGAAGCTATATAGCGTTTTCGCCAACCTTTCGTTCCTGCTGGCACGTCAAGAAACAGATTTTGTCCATACTGAAATTAATGCAGTTTCACAACGTTGATACAAAATCACAAGTAACTGAAGAGACTAAGGACATGCTACAAGCCATCAGGGTAGTGTCCGACTTATTTCAATCTAACTTGCGTAAAAACTTCTATCATCATCAGTATGTTACTATTAGTGAACGATTAACAACATACCAAGGAAACCATTAGGGTTTATGTGAAGAATGGTCTAGGGGTAGCGGCTTTGACTATTAATCGTAACGTCCTCGTTTCTGGGTTCGAACCACGTTATCACTTAAATTCTGAGTAAAAAGCGTCAGCAATGGCGGCCGAAGGCTTCTGGCGTGAGAAGTCACCCTCAGTCAGCCAACGACCTTGTCAAAGAGAGCAGAGCAGCAAACAGAGGTTCAGGACAAGAGAGTACCTTGCCCTTTGGGGTAGGAAACTGCTCCTAAAGCGCGGAAGAATCGGCAATCATCAAGGGCATAAGGACGGAGAAGTAAGAGGAAACCACTCCAAGAGGGAGGTGGCCACTAGAAGAAGATTCAATAACCAACCAAACGATAACTTTCTACGAGTGAGAAGTTTGAACGTGGTAGGGAAGCTAGAAAATCTGAAGAGGGAAATGCTAAGTCTCAGTCCAGATATAGTGGTGGCCAGTGTAGAGAAATGGAAAGAAGATAAAGATATCTGGTTAGATTAGTATAGTACGATGGCAGTTCAGTAAGTAATGCAACACTTTTTTTTTCTCGGCCAATTTTGGTTGAAAAAACCGGAAATTTCTTGTGGAATATTTTCAAACATTCCCGCTTCGTCTCGTATAGTTTCATTGACTTCCGACAGGTGGCAGCGCTGTACGGAGCTGTTAAAATGGCGTCTGTAACGGATGTGCGTTGCAAACAACGGGCAGTGATCGAGTTTCTTTTGGCTGAAAACCAGGGCATCTCAGATATTCATAGGCGCTTGCAGAATGTCTACGGTGATCTGGCAGTGGACAGAAGCACGGTGAGTCGTTGGGCAAAGCGTGTGTCATCATCGCCGCAAGGTCAAGCAAGACTGTCTGATCTCCCGCGTGCGGGCCGGCCGTGCACAGCTGTGACTCCTGCAATGGCGGAGCGTGCGAACACACTCGTTCGAGATGATCGACGGATCACCATCAAACAACTCAGTGCTCAACTTGACATCTCTGTTGGTAGTGCTGTCACAATTGTTCACCAGTTGGGATATTCAAAGGTTTGTTCCCGCTGGGTCCCTCGTTGTCTAACCGAACACCATAAAGAGCAAAGGAGAACCATCTGTGCGGAATTGCTTGCTCGTCATGTGGCTGAGGGTGACAATTTCTTGTCGAAGATTGTTACAGGCGATGAAACATGGGTTCATCACTTCGAACCTGAAACAAAACGGCAATCAATGGAGTAGCGCCACACCCACTCCCCTACCAAGAAAAAGTTTAAAGCCATACCCTCAGCCGGTAAAGTCATGGTTACAGTCTTCTGGGACGCTGAAGGGGTTATTCTGTTCGATGTCCTTCCCCATGGTCAAACGATCAACTCTGAAGTTTATTGTGCTACTCTTCAGAAACTGAAGAAACGACTTCAGCGTGTTCGTAGGCACAAAAATCTGAACGAACTTCTCCTTCTTCATGACAACGCAAGACCTCACACAAGTCTTCGCACCCGAGAGGAGCTCACAAAACTTCAGTGGACTGTTCTTCCTCATGCACCCTACAGCCCCGATCTCGCACCGTCGGATTTCCATATGTTTGGCCCAATGAAGGACGCAATCCGTGGGAGGCACTACGCAGATGATGAAGAAGTTATTGATGCAGTACGACGTTGGCTCCGACATCGACCAGTGGAATGGTACCGTGCAGGCATACAGGTCCTCATTTCAAGGTGACGTAAGGCCGTAGCATTGAATGGAGATTACGTTGAAAAATAGTGTTGTGTAGCTAAAAGATTGGGGAATAACCTGGTGTATTTCAGCGCTGAATAAAACAACCCCTGTTTCAGAAAAAAATGTGTTGCATTACTTATTGAACTGCCCTCGTATAATATCAGGAAAAAAGTAAAATATGGTATGATAGGAATAGGATGACTTATTAATAATATATAAGAAACTATCAGCCTCGATTGCGGTAGTGAAACCAACTTTTACCTAGGTTTCAGCCCAAATAATTTAGCCTTCGTCAGAAGATGTACCTGAATATACAATTTGTCTAAGAGGGCACTGTCTGGAAATAAAACTAAAACACGCTGAACAGGCGTAGTCAGGCTGTTTTAGTTTTATTTCCAGGCGTAGTCAGGCTGTGTTAGTTTTATTTCCTTCTTAGACAAATTATAGTTTCAGGTATATCTTCCGAAGAAGGTTAAATTATTTGGACTGAAACCTAGGTAAAGGCTGGTTTCATTACTGCAATCGAGGCTGATAGTTTCTTATATATTGGATTATCACGATTGCTGACTGGGCTGCAATGTTGAAAGTACTAAAATGACTTATTAATAGGAAGCTACGACAGAGGATGAGTTACTGTGAACATGCCGACGTCGCAAGCTGAAGATGAAGAGATAGAGAAACTATGAATCTGCGTAGGTAATCCAGTATGTAAAGGGACATGAAAATCTAATAGTCATGAGGGCCTGGAAAGCGGTTGTAGGGGAAGGAGCAGAAGGAAGGGCTGCATTTAAACATGGGCGTGGTATTAGGAATGAGAGAGGAGCAAGATTGAGTTATACAAGAAATTTAAGCTATAATAGCAAATACTCTGTTCATGAATCACAAGAAAGGAGGTAAGCTTCGAAAAGGCCGTTAGATTACATCAGGGTCAGGAAAAAATCCCGAAATCAGATACTGGTTTTCAAAGCCTACCCAGAAGCATATATACACTCAGATCACAATTTAGTAGTGATAAAGAGTAGTCTGAAGTGTAAGAGACTAGTTAGGAAGAATCAATGTGCAAAGCAGTGGGATACAGAAATACTCAGGAATGAAGAGGTGCGCATGAAGTTCTCTGAGGCTATAGATAGTGGGATAAGGAACAGCTCAGTAGGCGGTTCAGTTGAAGAGGAATGAGCATCTCTAAAAAGGGCAATTACAGAAGTTGGAAAGAAGACCGTCGGTAGAAATAAGACAACTGCGGAGAAACAGTGAGTAAGAGAAGAAACACTTCAATTGATCGAAGAAATGTTCAGTGAAATTTAGGATTACAGAAACACAAACCTCTTAGGAACAAAATAAATAGGAAGTGCAGGGAAGCAAAGACGAAATGGCTTCAATAAAAACCTGAAGAAATCGGAAAGAAATGTTTATCAGAGCATATAGGAAAGAATAAACAACTTTCACTGAAAGTAAAAGTGAGGGCGGTAACACAAAGAGTGCAATAGGAAAACCAATGTTAATTGCAATTGCAGAGGAGAGAACGGGTAGGTGGAAAGTATACATGGAGGGCCTCTGTGAGGGGGTGGACTTGTCTGATGGCGTGGTAGAAGAAGGAACAGGAGTCGATGTAGCAGAGATCGGCATCCAGCGTTAGAGTCAGCATTTAAAAACGTTCTGGAAGACTTAACACTAAATAAGGCAGGAGGGACAGATAATATTCCATTGGTTGAAGTGGCAACAAAACTACTATTCAGGTTGGTGCATAGAGTGCATGAGTCTGGCGATACACCATCTGACTTTCGGAAGAACATCATCCACATTATTCTGAAGAGTGCAAGAGCCGAAAACGAGAATTATCGCAGAATCGGCTTAACGGCTCACGGCTCCAAGCTGCTCACACGAATATTACCAGAGAAAATTGTGGATCTGTTAGATGACGATCAGTTTGGCTTTAGGAAAGGTAAAGACATCAGAGAGGCAGTTCTGAAGTTGAATGTGATAATGAAAGAAAAACTAAAGAAAAATCGAAACACTTTCAAAGCATTTGTTTCATAGGATTTCTCGATCTGGGAAAAGCATTAGACTATTTAAAATGGTGCGCTATGTTCGAAATTCTGAGAAAAATAGGGGCAAACTGTAGGGAGAGACTGGTAATATACAACATGTACAAGAGCCAAGGGGGTAATAATAAGAGTGAAGTACCAAGAACGAATTGCTCGATCTGTTCAGTCTATGCATCGAAAATCAGCGACGAAAATAAGAGGACGGTTCAAGAGTGGAATTGAAATTGACGGTGAAAGGATATCAGTGGTAAGATTGGACTGAAGAAGTTGCTGTCCTGAGTGAAAATGAAGAAGAATTAAATGATCTGCTGCATGGAATGGTCTAATGAGTATGGAATTTGGGTTGAGAATAAATGGTAGAAAGACAAAGGCAATAAGAAGTAGCAGAAATAAGAACTGCGAGAAACCTAATTCCAGGACTGGTGATCATGAAGTAGGTGAAGTTAACGAGTTCCCGGACGGAACAAGAAGAACATAAACAGAATAGCAGTGGGAAAATGGACAGTCCTGGTCAAGGGAAGTCTACTAGTATCAAAAATAGGTCCTAATTTGAGAATGTACGTTTGGAGCACAGCATTGTATGTTAGTGAAATATGGGTTGTAGGAAAACCGAAACAGAAGACAAATTAGGTGCTACAGAAGAATTTTGAAAACTAGGTGGACTGATAGGGTAAGGAATGTGGAGATTACCTCCAGAATTAGCAAGGAAAGGAATATATGGAAGAAACTGACAAGAAGAAGGGACAGGATGGTATACCTTCCATAGTACTAGAGGGGTTAAAAGTGTAGATGAAGGAAGACATAGATTGGCATACATCCAGCAGATAGTTGAGGACGTAGACTGCAAGTGCTACTCTGAGATGAAGAGGTTGACACATGAGAGGAATTCGAGGCAGACCGCATAAAACCAGTCAGAAGACCGATGATTTTAAAAAATGAGGAGTAAATATAGCTTTAAAATTTAAGTTTTTGCTGATGTGAAGACATCTTACCAAAGCTGCCATTCAACATTGCTAGGAAATATCCCCTAGCATACAAAATTATGGTGCACCCTTTGTCACTGAACAATGGCAGGAAGCGCCTTTGCCTCGTGACACTGGTAAGCTGCACCGTCTGCCACACATTAGCAGGAAGCACCATTTGTCACCTAGTATCGCTAAGAAGATCCTCCGTAAGATTGGTGAAAGGTGATCTCTGTCATGTAAGAATGGTAAGAAATACCCTCTGCCACACAGCATTGCCAGGAATCACTCTATGCCACGTAACATTAGTAGGAAGCACCCTCTGCCATGTAACTTTGATACAAAGCACCCGCTTCTATGTAACGCGGCTACGAAGAACTCTCTGATACGTAACATTGGTATGAAGCACACTGTCACCTAAAACCGGAAGAAACAAGCTCTGCCGCGTGATATTGCTAGAATACGGAAAGTATATTGGATATAATATTTTTAATTGTTTGGTGACTTAATGAACATATAGCGCCAGCTGTCTGAACTATTTCTTGGCGAGAAACATTCGCAATCAGTCTTTAATTTTCTGTGAATAGTTAAACAGCCGAGCATTTGACTAGGATGTGTGGGGAAACCGCCGAAAAGCTGCAGACTGGTCTTGAAGCAAAGCAGTCAGGTATATGCGGTATTTCTTGGCTTCCGAAGAGTCTCATACTCAGTAGCACATTTACACTTACTGGCGAAATTACGATCGCGTTGTGGTGTCAAGCGAACTTTGTTACTGGACTGAGGATTTGCTGGGTCAGAGAACACAGCGTGTTGTATTGTATGGAGAGTCAACAGCAGATGTAGAAGAAATGTCAGGTGTGCCCCAGGGAATATAGCTGGAAACCTTATTACTGATATTGTATATTAATAATCTTGCAAGCAATATTAATAGCAATCTCAAACTTTTTGGAGATGATATGATTGTCTATTCTGAGTATTGTCTGAAAAAGAAGCAGCATCAGTATACAAACGAGACTTATTAATTGTAAAGGCGTGCTGATAGGTGAAGCCTCAGATTTTTTGTGTGGAAAACTCTTAAAGCTTTTTAAATAAAACAAACTGTATTAACATTCTACGTCTTTATTCTTGATGTCTACATGTTTGCAGCTCTCTCGCGTTTGTGCGCTCGGTGTTTCATCGTGTAACATGGTGGTGTGTAACGAATTTACCGCGTTTTACGAACTATAAGACGCATATTTTTCTGAAAAATTGCGTCCTAAATTTAGGTGCGTCTTGAAATCGCCATTAATATAAAAATTTCCAGTGGTAGATTTAAAATTCCCTCTAGCCTTAAAGAGGGCCATGTATTTAATGCAGCAACATCGGATTCAACTGGCAGCAGCAATGCACCGAAGCGACGAACATGAGTTGAGAAGGTTCACAAGCTTGGTAACATTGTCTTCCTCCCGCTCCGCCATCACAAACCCAGAACACTGTCTAGCCTATGATGCGTCATTGCAGTCTACGGTGCCAATGAACTTGAACTGAAAGTGATTTGTGTTGTCGGTAACAGTAGAATATTTTTGTTAGTAGCTAATTTCGTAATGTAAAATAAAAAGTATTTATATGATTCATATAAAAAGTATGCATATAAATTGAAAGTAATAGCATATGCAGAACAACTTGGAAACATAGCAGCTGAGCAGCATTTCGGCTCTTCACCAACAGAAAAAAACATCCGCGATAGGCAGGCTAGGAAAGAAGAACTGAAAAGAAATGAGGACTGAATGTAAAATGCCCAAAACTAGAAGATGACGTACTGAACTGGCTTCAAGGACACCGTCAATGTGGCGTTGGAATTAATACAAAAATGGTTCAAATACACGCTCATAAGCAAGTGCTACAATGGAACTTAAACATTAAGGGTGGAATTGGCTGGTGATACAGGTTTATGAAGCGTTATGGACTTAGCATGCTAGCCAAAACCAAAATATCTCAGAAAATGCAACAAGAGTAGGAAGAGAAAATATTATCTTCCATCGCTTTATTATTCAACATCGAAAGAAAACCAGTGTGTAACTAAGCCAAACAGCGAATGTCGAGGAAACTCCTCTGACATTTGATGTGCCGAGTAACAGAACTGTTGCCATGAAAGCTGCTAAAACTGTTATTCTAAAAATAAGTGGACATGAAAAAATGCACTACACCGTTGTCTTTTAAAATTGTACTGACGGTACTAAACTTAATACAATGATCATTTCCAATTGCAAAACAATGCCAAAACGTTCTGAAATACCGTCAGGTAGTGTTGTTCACGTACGTGACAGGGGCTGGATGGACAAGGCTGGTATGAAACTATGGATTAACAGTGTGTGGGAGAGAAGGAAAGATACCTTATTGAATAGTTCTCTTTTTGTGCTAGATCAATTTAGCAGTCATTTGAAAAATTCTGTGAAAGAAAAATTGAGACAGCGAAACACAGAGCTTGCTGTTATTCCGGCGGGACTTAATTCGCAATTGCAACCTCTTGATGTCTCGGCAAATAAATAATTTGAAGTATATGAGAGAGGACCGGGACAAATGGGTGATGGATGAAACCCAACATGAATTCACGCCGAAGGCAGCTGTATAACACCTACAATCAAACAAGTGTGTCAGTGGATAAAACAGTCGTGGTCTAGAGTGAAAGAAGACATTATGGTTATATCTTTCATCTTATATACGAAGAGGACAACGATGACGACGAAGAGGAAGAAGAAGAAGAAGAAGAAGGTCCAGATGACGATTTTCAGGAATTTTGAAGGTCAGTTCGGTTTTATGAATTAAGAATTTTTTTGTCTGGCTTTGCAGTCTAATAATGAAAATGCTAAAAATGTTATTTGAAATTGCTTAAAAATTAAGGTGCATCTTATAGTTCACAGCGTCTTATAGTCCATAAAATACGGTATGTCTGTGAGTGAGAAACAGCGTGCTGTAATCGAGCTTCGAATTCGAAGGGTTCGTCGACACATGGACATTACAGTGCCAGACCAAACGCAAGCACTGCGACGTCTGCACGGATTCGGTCATCCTCAACACAGTCCTGACTTGTCCCCATCCGATTTTCATGTTTTTCCAGAACTTAAAGAATATCTTCGAGGGCTTCAAATTTGATGGAGACGATGCGGTGAAAGCAGAGGTAAGTTTAGGTTCTGTCAACAGTGTCAAACATTCTACAGTGACGTTATCAACAGGATGGCATCTTGTTTGGAGAAATGGGTTCATTGCCAGGGTGACCTTGTTGAAGAAAAAAAATGTGGACCGAAAGAGTAAATTTATTTAATCCTATGGTGATTTTATACAATATACAGTTGATATAAGACAAATGATTTTATGCGATATACATATGATATGAGACAAGATTAAACCTTGAAGTCTGTGTTTTTCAAACAATTAATTAGGCTGGGTGTGAGAGTGAACAAGCCATCGGGCATTCCTGGGTATGGATGAAGTGGACAGCGTTGGACTAGATATTCAATTGTCTGCTCTTCGTGATTACATTCACACATTGGTGAACTGATCCATCCCCATTTGTACCTGAAGTAGTTACAACAGCCATGTACCAGTAATGCAGCGCATTGTGTCGTTCAGTTTTGTGTCTACCTTTTTCACATGTACACTTTCCAACCAGAAAGGTGCACAGTAGTCGGCAGCAGAGTACACAAGACTGATGCCAGTTAAACGCAGACAGTTATCACAGGTTCCCCAGGTGGTACCACTGAGCTTATGTAGTACGTTGTTCCTTGCAGCAACTTTATGAGAAAGCTTGGTTCTATCTAGAGGGATTCCGAGATATTTTGGGAAAGGATTGTACCTCAACGTTTGTCCATTGAGCAGAACTCTTAGTTTGTAGTTCGCAGCACGATTCGCTAGATGGAAACAAGATACTTCAGTATTTGATGTGCTTAGGATCAATCTCCAGCTCTTAAAGAATCTTCTCCAGATCCTCTGTATGCATTCGTTTATCATCTTCAAAGTTACTGTTCTGTGCTACCAGTGCGATGTCACCAGCATTGATGAATTTAGTTGATGTTGTGGTTGGTAAATCATTAATGTATAAATTGAATAGTGATGGGGCTAAAACAGATCCCTGTGGTAGTTCATTATTTAATTTCCGTTTGTGGCTTTTAGGGATGATTAGAAGCACTTCAAATTGTCTTTCACTAAGCATGCTGGATATTAGATGCACAATTTCTCGACTTGGTACAACTGGCAGTAGCTTGTAGATCAGTCCCTGTTGCCAGACAGTATCATACACGGCTGTCAGGTCGATGAAGACAGCTGTTGACCTCAGATGGCCTTAAAAACCTGCTTCAATATGGGTAGTTAGGGCAACTGCATTCTTGTCTGAAGCCAGCTTGTTCAGAAGGGGTAGCAGCCTCGACGAACGGTGCTATTCTGGTTAGGACGACTCGTTCCAAAAGTTTGAATGTACAGCTGAGCAGTGCTATAGGGCGGTAGCTATCAGTTCTGTCTTCAGGCTTGCTGGTTTCAGAGTGGCTACAAGTTTCAACCGTTTGAATTGTCTGGGAAGTTTGTACTCTTTTAGCATGTAAGTGAAGAGCGAAGCGAGCCAGCGTATGCAGTGTGGGCCAAGGTTCCTTATAAATTCACTATAGATGTTGTCGGAGCCATCAGCCGTAACGACGTTCAGTTGTTTGATAGACTTTCTACTTCCGCTTTGGAGAAGGCCTGGAAAGCGGCTCGTTTCTCGGGGCACTGTGCTTGAGGTTTGAGAGGTTACATTTTACTGTTCTGGTATGATTCTTGTCTCTCTTTACCCTTGTTAGGTCCGCGATCCGGTTGGCAATGAGGTCGGGACTTAATTTAGGATACGGCTTTTGGAGGTGTTGCTTGCCAGCTAGCCCATTCAAGATTCTCGATGCTTTCCTACTTGTCTTGGCAAAGTTCGTTTCGTTGAGTGTTGCTCCCCATTTGTCTCGTCTGTTCTGGTTTAAAGAGTGGAGTAGCTGTGAGCCCACTGTTTGATTTCTAGAACTTCGGTATTCTTGATATAAAGCCTCACTTTCTTGGTTCCAGCCAGGCACATATTCCTTTCTGTAATCCCTAGGAACGTTTGACTTAGCTGCTTTGATAACTAGTCTAACGAATTTATCGTAGTTGTTTGCTGTTGTCTGTAAGTTCTTCGTTGCTAAGTTGGAGTCAAGGTCTTTTGAGAGTCCATCGCCGGCTGCGGTGGCCGAGCAGTTCTAGGCGCTTCAGTCCGGAACCGCGCGACTACTACAGTCACAGGTTCGATTCCTGTCTCGGGCATGGATGTGTGTGATGTCGTTAGGTTAGTTAGGTTCAAGTAGTTCTAAGTTCTAGGGGACTGATGACCTCAGATGTTAGTGCCATAGTGCTCAGAGCCATTTGAACCATTTTGAGAATCCATCCCAGTTGGCTCATTGAAAATTCCATCTGGGTAGAGGCATTGAGTTTACAAGGGGAATTTTTAAACCAATTTATGTCATAACAGGACGATGTCGGCAGTTTGGGAAGTTAGACAGAACAGTACGAGTGGCGTTAAGTGGTTGATATAGCTGATCTTTGGACAGTAATATCAAGTCTGGGTTGCAATCTCTATTCCAGCGCGCAGAGTGGAATGTTCCCTTGACCTTCACATCAAAGACCAAGTGCATGCTGGTAGTTTCTGCCCATTGAGCTAGTGACTCCCCATTGACATCCACGGTGTCGTACCGCCAATGCGTGTGATGGCTCTTACAGTCTCCAGTGTATATACAAGGGTGATCGAATGCCGGCAGAACTGTGGAGGTCCAATTCACACTTGGAAGCTTGTACAGGTTGACAATTTTTTAAGTCGTTTATCTGGAGTACTATTGTGTAGTACTATTGTGGAGTACTTCTGTAGAATCAATTACATGCACTCTGTTTAGGCCTGACTTCACATAAGTGACTATTCCATGTTGTGGATGGTGGATAGCTTCGACCAGTGTATAACCAGGTATTCGTCCTCTGCGCTGAAGATATTGCTCATCTTTGGTATGTGTTTCTTGAATGTTGACAACACCAATGTTAAGTTAATGCAGTTGTTTCTGCAGATACATTTGGCAGAGCTTATGCCTTCAATATTAAGCTGCATAATACGAACTAGGTGTTTCTCGTCTCTAGTTGAATGGTCCTGAAAAGGACGGTTATTAGTTATGTTTCCGGACATATTGTATATCACCTATGACACTGTTGCTCGTTTGGCACCATCCTGGGGTCACGTGTAGAGTAATTTAGGTTATACCTAAGGACGTGAGCAACGATCGATGACGGCGTATGTTGAGACGACCAGAGACCCATTGCTGCAAAAATGCGATTCACCCGAAAGGCTGACACGTTTCTATTGATCGACGGTCGAATCCCGATGGTCCCATGCCCACTGCAATCGTAACTGACGATGTTGTTGGATTAACATCTGAACATTTAGGGATGATCTGCCGCGGAGTACCATGTTCAACAATGTACGATGGTCAGTGTAGATCGAAATATTCGAAAGAGTAAAGATGTGAATGTTAATAATGTTTGAATGGAATTGCCGAAATTTAACTGCACAACTTTTTTTTTATATTGCTATCATGATTTCAGCCTTGACCCATTATCAGGTAAAATACTGACAAAAAGTTTATGTGTAAAAGCATAGAAAGTGAGAGGGACCAAAATTCAGTTTGCCATTGGTAAACCACGGATTAAAACTATTATGTTGGGTAGCATTAGATTTTGATAAATGAAGTCATCGTCAAGATCCATTGAACTGGGTGTTCCAGCGTGTAGATAAGTATAGAATCACCGAAATGTATGGCTGACTGCTAGAAATATTTTCCAGCCATAGAACATTTGAGGTACGGAATGAACATCAGTACATTAGTAACATGTGCAGTGAACATGGTCTGAAAGTATACTGCGGAAGTTTCTGATTGGCTGGTGATCAAAGACGAACAGCGTAAGTTGTAAGTCTATCTTGCACAATCCATTATTTCGGAAAGATCATAGGTACATAAAATCACACATAATTTCTTAGATTTTCCGGGGATTCGCTGTTATCTTATAGAATCGGGTCTCAGGAAACACTTGATGAAGACACTGAGTTACGACGCGATATATCGTGATGGGAAGACGCCCAATACCGGCAGTACACCCCATTCTACAAAATGACAAAATCATACATCTTTGGAAGAACCTTGCTATCTGCCATGCATCTGTAAATGCACTGATGACTAAAACATTATGAACACCGGCTTAGTAGCTTGTTTGTCCGTGTTTGGAGCGAAATATATCACTGATTCTGTGTATCAGGGATTCGATAGTTTGTTGGTAGGTATGTGGAGGGATGTGGCATTAGATGTCTACTCACAGGTCATATAATTCGCGTAAGTAACAGGCCGCCGATATGTGTACGCGGTGATGGCGCCCGATACCGACCCAGCTGTGTATCATAGGATTTATATCAGCCCAATTTGGTCGCCAAGACATCAATGTGAGTTCACTGTTATGTTCCTCATACCGCTGTAGCACGGTTCTGGTTCCGAGATACGGACAATTATACTGCTGGAAGATGACATCGCCGTCGTGGAAGACATCAAGCATGAATGGATGTAGGTGGTTCGCAGCTGTCAGCGTGTCTTCGAAGCAAGCGCAGGAGAATGTCTCCCACAGCATAAAACTGCTCTCACCAGATCGCGTCCGTGACGCATTGCACGTTTCGAGCCGCCTTCACCTCGATGACGACATATGTTTAGACGACCAGCGACTCAGTTTAGCAAAAATGTGATTCACCCGAAGGACTGTCACGTTTCCATTGATCGACGGTCGAATGCCGATGGTCCCATGCCCATCTCATGCCCACTGCAATCGTAACTGACGATGTCGTTGGGTCAACATGTGAACACTTACGGACGATCTGCTGTGGAGTACCATGGTCAACAATGTACGATGGTCGGTGTAGACCGAAATAGTTGTGCGTGCACTAGCATTGTACTCTTTCATCAGCGGTGTGACAGATCACCGTTTATCCTACTTTACGGAGAGACAAGCCCCCGAACCCCACGTTCTGTGAAGAGTCGTGGACGTCCAACCATTTAGCGCCTAGTGGTAGTTGTACCTCTTCCGTAGATGCTCACGACAGTAGCACGTGAACACTCGACCAGCTTCGCCGCATTCGAGATACTCGTTCACAGGCTCTGCTTAATAATAATCTGACCTTTGTCAAAGTCGCTTATGTCGCTAGATTTCCCCGTTTGCAGCCCACGTCTCTGGGGAAGGCGGATAGTCGTCTTCGGTTCATTGGTAGAATTTTGGGAAGATGTGGTTCATCTGTAAAGGAGACCACTTATAAAACACTAATACGACCTATCCTTGAGTACTGCTCGAGCGTTTGGGATCCCTATCAGGTCGGATTGAGGGAGTACATAGAAGCAATTCAGAGGCGAGCTGCTAGATTTGTTACTGGTAGGTTTGATCATCACGCGAGTGTCACGGAAATGCTTCAGGAACTCGGGTGGGAGTCTCTAGAGGAAAGGAGGCGTTCTTTTCGTGAATCGCTACTGAGGAAATTTAGAGAACTAGCATTTGAGGCTGACCGCAGTACAATTTTACTGCCGCCAACTTTCATTTCGCGGGAAGACTACAAAGATAAGTTCAGAGAGACTAGGGCTCGTACAGAGGCATATAGGCAGTCATTTTTCCCTCGTTCTGTTTGGGAGTGGAACAGGGAGACACGATACTAGTTGTGGTACGAGGTACACTCCGCCACGCACCGTATGGTGGATTGCGGAGTGTGTATGTAGATGTAGATGTAGACGTCTCCGTTAGGGTGATCATCCGTCCGTGTCTGCTCCGCTTTCATACTTTTGCTACCACGTCGCCCGAAAAGCCACCATGCAGCATCCAACGTCACGGCGGGCGATGGTCACAGTGATTTGGCTGATCAGTCTACAGCTTGAGAAGATCATTGTTATGTGTGAATACAAGGTGTAAGCAATAGGCTTATGCACTTTGTATTCACATATATTACATGACTGTCGTCCAAAAATCGGAGGCACTGCTTTTCAGCACACCCTCGTGCATTTCATTCATAATCTTTAGTGTAACTGCGGCTCTCTATTACAGGTTTGATTGCATGGAGCACATAGTTTTTCTTTTCGGCAGGGAATTATTCCTGGACACGTACTGCTAACTACGTACGTAACGTAACGTAACACTGACCGGTGGGGCAGGGCAGCTGTGAGCGCAGCAGAGATCCGCCCCCAGGGAGGCAGCGGGTGTCCTGGTGAGAGCCCGGCCAGGCGCTGCGGGCCTTGTTTGTGGAGCCGCGGCTGGCGGCGGGCAGCGGGCGCTAAAAGCATTGCCGCGCTGCGCAATATCGGCCGGCCGCCTGCGACTGGTTTATTGTTATGGACGCTAATATCCGCCCCTGCCGCAGAGTGCTCGCTGCTCTGTGCTGCGGGCTGCCTGACCGCCAGGCGCGGTCTCCACCTGCCGCTGTCTAAGAGAATCTCTGGTGGCTGCAGCGTGCAACTGCGCCATACCGGCAGCTGTTGGCCCTCCCGCGGTGTGGCTATAACTTCTCGAATGGTAAGAGTAAATAGTAGTAGTACTAGTAGCAGTACTTTTATTCATATGTAGATATCTTTGACAAGGATACTGGACTACCTAACAGATCAAAACGAAAATTTCTGTTCCGACACTGACAATGTTGAGTGTTTATGGAAAAAAATCAAGGCAATCGTAAAATGCGTTTTAGACAGATACGTGCCGAGTAAAACTGTGAGGGACGGGAAAAGCCCACCGTGGTTCAACAACAAAGTTAGGAAACTGCTGCGAAAGCAAAGAGAGCTTCACTGCAACTTTAAACGCAGCCAAAACCTCTCAGACAAACAGAACCTAAACGAACTCAAAGTTAGCGTAAGGAGGGCTATGCGTGAAGCGTGCAGTGAATTCGAAAGTAAAATTCTATGTACCGACTTCACAGAAAATCCTAGGAAGTTCTGGTCTTACGTTAAATCAGTAAGTGGCTCGAAACAGCATATCCAGACAGATGATGGTGGCATTGAAACAGAGGATGACAAGCGTAAAGCTGAAATACTAAACACCTTTTTCCAAAGCTGTTTCACAGAGGAAGACCGCACTGCAGTTCCTTCTCTAAATCCTCGCACAAATGAAAAAATGGCTGACATAGAAATAAGTGTCCAAGGAATTGAAGAGCAACTGAAATCACTCAACAGAGGAAAGTCCACTGGACCTAACGGGATACCAATTTGATTCTACACAGAGTACGCGAAAGAACTTGCCCCCCTTCTAACAGCCGTGTACCGGAAGGTTCTAAATGATTGGAAAAGAGCACAGGTAGTCCCAGTCCTCAAGAAGGGTCGTCGAGCAGATGCTTGCGTATCATGTCATTTCTGGAAACCCAGATTCTACTGTGTAGAAATAAACATGAATTCCGGAAACAGCGATCGTGTGAGACCCAATTCGCTTTATTTGTTCATGAGACCCAGAAAATATTAGATACAGGCTCCCAGGTAGATGCCATTTTCCTTGACTTCCGGAAGGCGTTCGATGCAGTTCTGCACTGTCGCCTGATAAACAAAGTAAGAGCCTGCGGAATATCAGACCAGCTGTGTGGCTGGATTGAAGAGTTTTTAGCAAACTGAACACAGCATGTTGTTCTCAATGGATAGACGTCTACAGACGTTAAAGTAACCTCTGGCGTGCCACAGGGGAGTGTTATGGGACCATTGCTTTTCACAATATATATAAATGACCTAGTAGATAGTGTCGGAAGTGCCATGCGGCTTTTTGCGGATGATGCTATAGTATACAGACAAGTTGCAGCATTAGAAAATTGCAGCGAAATGCAGGAAGATCTGCAGCGGATAGGCACTTGGGGCAGGGAGTGGCAACTGACCCTTAACATAGACAAATGTAATGTATTGCGAATACATAGAAAGAAGGATCTTTTGTTGTATGATTATATAATAGCGGAACAAACACTGGTAGCAGTTACTTCTGTAAAATATCTGGGAGTATGCGTGCGGAACGATTTGAAGTGGAATGATCATACAAAATTAGTTGTTGGTAAGGCGGGTACCAGGTTGAGATTCATTGAGAGAGTCCTTAGAAAATGTAGTCCATCAACAAAGGAGGTGGCTTACAAAACACTCGTTCGACCTATACTTGAGTATTGCTCATCAGTGTGGGATCCGTACCAGATCGGGTTGACGGAGGAGATAGAGAAGATCCAAAGAAGAACGGGGCGTTTCGTCACAGGGTTTTTTGGTAAGCGTGATAGCGTTACGGAGATGTTTAGCAAACTCAAGTGGCAGACTCTGCAAGAGAGGCGCTCTGCATCACGGTGTAGCTTGCTGTCCAGGTTTCGAGAGGGTGCGTTTGTGGATGAGGTATCGAATATATTGCTTCCCCCTACTTATACCTCCCGAGGAGATTACGAATGTAAAGTTAGAGAGATTCGAGCGCGCACGGAGGCTTTCCGGCAGTCGTTCTTCATGCGAACCATACGCGACTGGAACAGGAAAGGGAGGTAATGACAGTGGCACGTAAAGTGCCCTCCGCCACACACCATTGCGTGGCTTGCGGAGTGTAAATGTAGATGTAGATCACATTATAAATAAGACAAAAATAAAGTAGTTACACTTACTGACTTACAGGACTAGTGTGAGAAGGATTGGCAGGTAATCGGCCGTTGTCTTACAGTAGGAACCATCCCAGCGTTTGCCTGAAATAAGTGAGAGAAACCACGGAAAACCTGAATCAGGATCGATGGATGAAGATTGGAGCATCCAACCTCAAGAACACAAGTCTACTCTGTTTAAAATAGTGCTACCTCATTCGCTTTACCCTAGTGTACAATACTGCTTTACAGATCATATTTATAAGTCAATGTCCCTCTTTCTCAACACATACTAATCATGGAGGGATGAATGACCTATGGTTAGAAAGTTTTTTAACCTGCATCTGACACTGAATACCGATTTTACGCTAAAACTTCTATTTCTGGAAAATTTGCAAAAAGGCATCATGGATACCCCGCTTTACACCTATATTTTACGAAGGTAACTTACTGATTACGAATAGGATACTTCCCTTTTCGTATTACCTTATTACTAACACCATTTTATTATTTGTTTGAAAGTACTTATTAACTGGGTAATTTATACACAGCATTCTCATAGTCTATTACCTCTGTTAGTCGTACAAGTTGATTTTTCTAAACTAATATACTTTCCGAAACGACAAACATTTGTCAGTGTCGCTTAAGTTGTGTTGTATCTATTGCTATTGCGGTCCGAAGTGCTTCCATAAAGTACAAAGTGAAATTAAAATCTCAAAATACAGTTAGATGTTATTGTAACCTTAGTGATATACCAGGTAAGAAGCGAACCCTACGTTATAACCTATACTTTTCACATTTATTTGCTTTGTAACAAATCTCAATGAATTTACAATTAATGTTCAGCTAATTGACACTGGGGAGAGTGTTGTAATACCAAGGATAAACTTAATACCATCTGATTAAAGCATATCTTTTCAGTTGACAGGAAGACAGTTGCCTAATAATATTGAATTTGCTATCACTATAAACAAGTCACAGGAACAAACGCTTCAAAAAGCGTGTCTTTACTCGCGGAAACTGTACGTGGCCTTTTCAAGGGCAAATAAATCAACTATCATTTTTGTATTCCTGGAAGAAAATGAAAAACAAAATGTACGCGAAGGTAACGTTATTACGTCAAATATCATTTGGATCGAGGTGTTGTAATGCTCTAAAGGAATTTTGCTCAAAATTATGTGCATGGAAATGTATACCCAAGGATACATAATAAATTCATGATTATTATTTCCAACATTCGGTTCATTTACAAAGATGTTTTCTCTTCATTTCCACACTACATGTGTTCTGAATACTGTCACTATTTAAAACTATAAAAGTGACAAAATTTTGCAAGGCTCCCCTGGTAAGTAGGTTAATCGTTCACTGCTCATTCATTTGTCACTCCCAGTCACCACATACACTGCACACGCTATACACACATGGTTTCGTAGCACTACACACACTACAAACACTAGCACCTGATGCAAGGACTATTTTGTGCGCTGCAGCTTTCGTTGCTGGCCTGAAAAACTCCCTCTACGAGTAGTGAGTTGTTGAACTCATAAAGAGGACAGTGTGATGGTGTACCACATTCCGTAACTTTGGGACAAAGTTTTTCCAGAAAAGGGAAAAAAACAAAAACGTTGTGTGAAATGTTAGATGTTTTGTAATCGTTATTATTAGTTGTTTTAAATACTTTTACCAAACTTCTACTCTGTGCAACCTACGTAATCCTTCAATGTATAGAATGTTTGGGTTAATAGGTACTTTTTTAATTGCTCTTAAATAAGTTTGTTTTAGTAGTTCCTGTAATGTCCTTTGGCAGTTTATTGTACAGTTTTATTCTTTAGTCGAAAATGCTGTCCTGAGTTTTATGCTTACTCTTTCTTGGTATATATAAGTTAAGTGTAGATCTCGTTCCATTGTCACAGACAGATCTGTTTGTGCAGCAGTTATCAATGTTATTTTTAATGTGCACAACTGGTTAGTAAATGTATTCACACTTTGCAGTTAAAACCACCAGCGTTTTGAACAGATCTGCACAATTAGATCGAGTATTATTTATGGTCTTTTCGTGCAGTCTGAAAATTCTGTTCATATTTTGTGCATTTGTTCCCCAGAAAAGAATGCCAAAACTAAAAGTTTACTGTACGTATGAATTCTTTATAACTAAAAGACACTGACTTTCACACACTGTTGACAGAACATTCTGTATACAAGTAACTTTATGTAGTTGCACTATTTCAACTGAGAAACAATATTATTTCCTAGAAACTTTGCATTAGTTACACTCTCTACAGAAGTGATACCTACATTTAATTTAACAGTCATTTTCTTTCTTCAAACTGATAATAATGACATTTGTTTTCTTCATGTTCAGAGTCACTATATTGCTTAAGGACCAACTGCAAACTTCCATGAGGGTTTCATTTGCTTTCTGTGCAAGAAGTTCTCTTGTTTTCTCAGTGACTATAACATTGCTGTCATCAACAAGGAGAAATTTTTCCCCATGACAGCACTACTGGGAAAATCATAGGTGTGTATCAAGGATAGTATTGGTCCGAAAAGACTACCCCGAGGAATTTTCATATTAATGAAACTTGACTCTGAAAATTAATTAATAAACTAGAAGTTTAGACAAGGAGTGTTCACTCTGGAACTGATTGCTGACCTGCCAGAAACATGTTATGGAGCTTCTCAAAAACTTGGTTTTGAGGACTTTTACTCTACACATCATTCCTGAATCGAGGACAAAAGGTACTAAATAGATATATACCCAGATTGTTGCCGTGTTCCTTGACTTCAAAAAATATCTCTGAGCACTACGGGACTTAACAGCTGAGGTCATCAGTCCCCTATAACGTAGAACTACTTAAACCTAACTGACCTAAGGACATCACACACGTCCATGCCCGAGGAAGGATTCGAACCTGCGACCGTAGCGGTCGCGCGTTTCCAGACTGTAGAGCCTAGAACCGCTCGGCCACTCCGGCCGGCAACCAGGAAATCTAATAATCATGGGAAATTTGAATGCGATTGTGGGGGAAAGAGTAGAAGAAACGGCTACTTGAGAATATGGAATGAGAGAGGAGAAGGACTAACTGAGTTCTGCCATACATTTCAGCTATTAATAGAGAATACTCTATTACAGAATCACAGAAGGAGCAGATATATTTGAAGAAGGTCAGAAGGTATGGGAGGATTCCAGTTAGATTACATCATGGTCGGGCAGAGATACTGGATTGTAAGGCGTACCCAGAAGCAGACACAGACTCAGATGAGAATTTAATAGCGATGAAGAGTAGGCTGAAGTTTACGAAACTCGGCAAGAAGTATCAATACGTGAGGAAATGGGATACGGAAGTACTGAGGAATGAAGAGCTACGCTACGCTTGAAGTTCTCTGAGGCAATAGATACTGCCGGTAAGGAATAGCTCAGTAGGCACTTCGGCTGAAGACGAATGGCCATCTCTAAAACAGAAGTTGGAAAGAAAAACGTAAGTACAAAGAAGGTAGCTGCGAACAAACCATGGGTAACAGTAAAAATACACTCCTGGAAATGGAAAAAAGAACACATTGACACCGGTGTGTCAGACCCACCATACTTGCTCCGGACACTGCGAGAGGGCTGTACAAGCAATGATCACACGCACGGCACAGCGGACACACCAGGAACCGCGGTGTTGGCCGTCGAATGGCGCTAGCTGCGCAGCATTTGTGCACCGCCGCCGTCAGTGTCAGCCAGTTTGCCGTGGCATACGGAGCTCCATCGCAGTCTTTAACACTGGTAGCATGCCGCGACAGCGTGGACGTGAACCGTATGTGCAGTTGACGGACTTTGAGCGAGGGCGTATAGTGGGCATGCGGGAGGCCGGGTGGACGTACCGCCGAATTGCTCAACACGTGGGGCGTGAGGTCTCCACAGTACATCGATGTTGTCGCCAGTGGTCGGCGGAAGGTGCACGTGCCCGTCGACCTGGGACCGGACCGCAGCGACGCACGGATGCACGCCAAGACCGTAGGATCCTACGCAGTGCCGTAGGGGACCGCACCGCCACTTCCCAGCAAATTAGGGACACTGGTGCTCCTGGGGTATCGGCGAGGACCATTCGCAACCGTCTCCATGAAGCTGGGCTACGGTCCCGCACACCGTTAGGCCGTCTTCCGCTCACGCCCCAACATCGTGCAGCCCGCCTCCAGTGGTGTCGCGACAGGCGTGAATGGAGGGACGAATGGAGACGTGTCGTCTTCAGCGATGAGAGTCGCTTCTTCGTTGGTGCCAATGATGGTCGTATGCGTGTTTGGCGGCGTGCAGGTGAGCGCCACAATCAGGACTGCATACGACCGAGGCACACAGGGCCAACACCCGGCATCATGGTGTGGGGAGCGATCTCCTACACTGGCCGTACACCACTGGTGATCGTCGAGGGGACACTGAATAGTGCACGGTACATCCAAACCGTCATCGAACCCATCGTTCTACCATTCCTAGACCGGCAAGGGAACTTGCTGTTCCAACAGGACAATGCACGTACGTATGTATCCCGTGCCACCCAACGTGCTCTAGAAGGTGTAAGTCAACTACCCTGGCCAGCAAGATCTCCGTATCTGTCCCCCATTGAGCATGTTTGGGACTGGATGAAGCGTCGTCTCACGCGGTCTGCACGTCCAGCACGAACGCTGGTCCAACTGAGGCGCCAGGTGGAAATGGCATGGCAAGCCGTTCCACAGGACTACATCCAGCATCTCTACGATCGTCTCCATGGGAGAATAGCAGCCTGCATTGCTGCGAAAGGTGGATATACACTGTACTAGTGCCGACATTGTGCATGCTCTGTTGCCTGTGTCTATGTGCCTGTGGTTCTGTCAGTGTGATCATGTGATGTATCTGACCCCAGGAATGTGTCAATAAAGTTTCCCCTTCCTGGGACAATGAATTCACGGTGTTCTTATTTCAATTTCCAGGAGTGTACTTCAGCTGATCGAGGAAAGAAGAAAATAAAAAAAAATGTTCCGGGAAGCTCAGGAAAACAGAGATACAAGTCGCTCAGAAATGAGATGAATAGGAAGTGTAGGGAAGCTAAGATGAAATGGCTGCACGAAAAATGTGAAGAAATAGAAAAAGAAATGATTGTTGAAAAGTGTGACTCAGCGTACAGGATAGTCAAAACAGCTTTTGGTGAAATTGAAAGCAAGGGTGTCAATATTAAGAGTGCAACGGGAATTCCACTGTTAAATAGTGAGGAGAGAGCGGATAGGTGGAAAGAGTACACTGAAGCCCTCTGTGAGGGGGAAGATGTGTCTGATGTGACAGAAGCAGAAACAGGAGTCGGTTTAGAGGAGAGAGGAAATTTAATATTGGAATCAGAATTTAAGTGAGCTTTGGAGGACTTTAAGATCAAATAAAGCAGAAGGCATAATATCATTCCATCAGGATTTCTAAAATCACTGGTGTGCGGAACGTATGAGTCTGGCGACATATCGTCTGACTTTCGGCAAAATATCAACCACATAATTCCGAAGACTGCAAGAGCTGACAATTGCGAGACTTATCGCACAACCTGCTTAACAGCTCAGGCATCCTTGTTGCTAACTAGAATAACATACAGAAGAATCGAAAAGAAAATTGAGGATGTGTTAGATGACGATCAGTTTGGCTTTAGGAAAGGTAAAGGCAACAGAGGGGGAATTCTGACGTTGCAGCTGATAATAGAAGCAAGACTAAAGAAAAATCAAGATACACATCATACGATTTGTCGACCTGGAAAAAGCGTTCGACAATGTCAAATGGTGCAAGATGTTTGAAATTCTGAGAAAAAGAGGGTAGCTATAGGGCGAGACGTGTAATATGGAATATGTACAAGAAGCCAAGAGGGAATAATAAGAGTAGGTGACCAAGAACGAAGTACTCGGATTAAAATGCATCTTTCGCCCCTACTGTTCAGTGTGAACATCGAAGAAAGAATGACGGAAATAAAACAAAGGCTTAGGAGTGGAATTAAAATTCAAGGTGAAAGGATATCAATGACACGATTCGCTGATGACATTACTATCCTAAGTGAAAGTGAAGAAGAATTACACGATCTGCTGAACGGAATGAACAGTCTAATAAGTACAGAATATGGACAGAGTAAATCGAAGAAAGGCGAAAGTAATGAGAATTAGCAGAACTGAGAACAACGAGAACTGAGAACAACGAGAAACTAAACATCAGGACTGATAGTCACGAAGTAAATGAAATTATGGGCTTCCACTAGCTAGGCAGCAAAATAATCAGTGATGCACGGAGCAAGGAGAACATCAAAAGCAGACTAGCACTGGCAAAAACGGCATTACTGTCCAAGAGAAGTCTACTAGTATCAAACATAGGCCTTAAGATGAGGAAGAAATTTCTGAAACGGACTGCGGGAAAACCGGAATAGAAGAGAGTAGAAGCATTTGAAATGTGGTGCTCCAGACGAATGTTGGAAATTAGGTAGACTGATTAAGGAATGGGGAGATCCTGCGCATAATCTAAGCGGAAAAGAGTAAGTGGAAAACATTGTCAAGGAGAGAGGAGAGGATGATAGGACGTCTGCCAAGAAATCAGGGAATGACTTCCATGCTACTGTATCTGTAGAGGGCAAAAACTATAGAGGAAGGCAGACATTGGAATTCATCCAGCAAATAATTGAGGACGAAGGTTGCAAGTGCTATTCTGAGATGAAGAGGTTGGCACAGGAGAGAAATTCGTGGCGGCTCGCAGCAAAGCAGTCAGAAGACGGACGACTCACAAAAAAAAGGAAAAAAAAGAACTATTAAACGCCATCACAGTTGGACATCAGAGTGGAGTTGTGGTTTTCAGTCGGTTAAGGATGATACCGTTCAAAAACTTCAGAAGTCTCCAGAGATTCGTTGCGTTGTAGAATTACATTTTGTTACTTTGGAATTTTTGAACGATGTTTAAATTATATCTATTGAAGTTTGATGTGTACTTTGTGGTTTTGGGTTGATGTAGAGTTAATGGCAATGTGGTGTGCGAATCAACATGTTAACTGAAAAACTTCTTCTGCCTAGTGAAGGCCAGTGACAATCAAAACTTATGGCAATATTAAAGGTTTTATAACAGCTGATGCTGTTACTAAATTGTTTTGATAAAAAGCTGTAAATTATAGGTCACCAGTTACTGAAAATAATTCTCTCGTTGAATTTATTTCTGTTCATTCCTCACTTTGGATGTTAAGCGTTACGTTGTTCTACTTGTTTCTATTAGGCATCCTTTTCGCCTCGGTGTTAAGCCTAAGATACATTCCATATAGCAAGTTTTCTCTGATATAATGCAGAAAGAAGGAAGAGTGTTGTTTAAAATTCCGTCGACGGTAACATCATGGGAGATAGGCTCATTGTGTGCACTGAACTCTAGGCATCAAGCGTGGTGGAATGAAGCACCACTCGTACTCGTGAAGACTGCCTCGTATCAACCACAATTTCCGAGATGTTTCTAAAACATGTAAGGAGACCGCTGATATAGTTTCTATGGGAAGAGCACGGACCTTTTCTCTCCCTATTCTTGTCCATTCCGACCTTGAACTTCGTCTCTATTGTCTTTGTCGACTTTTTTGTTCAGTAATCAGTCTTATGACTGGTTTGACGCGGCCCGCTACGAATTCCTCTCCTACCTCCTTGACTACAGGACTTTGAATTTTAATCTTTTCTTCATCACTTTTGAATCTGAAAAAATGTTTTGCATATACGGTAAGTCATGGTCTTTTCATAGGAAGTATCCCGACAATCTAAGTGATTTATGAGATCCAATGAATACCGAGATCGGCTTTTTTTTAATGGCTGTTCGATCTTGATTCCTCCTAAAAATGCTTCCGTTGTGTTCAACGTTGCGTCAAAATACAGTTTTATAGCGTCGGCAGTGTTTAAGGCTACGCACGTAGCCAGACTCATTACGTGTGCAGTTCTGGATCGCTGTTCTGCGGCCCAGCTAGAATGTCACTTGTTATGGAAAGCAAACAAATGATAATGAAGTCATCTGCTATATACACAAACGCGAACTACTCATTACGTGGAGAGATTACTAACATGCTGTGCCCTCGGTAGATCTCCCGTGAAATAAAGGATTAAATGACCTAGAGCTGGTTTGAACGAGACTGTTCTTTGTTAAGCATATTTCTCCGCTGATTTCGAGAACCAGCTTATAAAACATCACTAGCACTTATTCATATATTTATTTAGGTATTGGTAGTTTATTGATTTCTTCATTTAAAAGGATGTTAGTAACTGGTGTCAGAATCAACGTAATGATCGGGACACATGAATTCAAGAGGCCCACCCACTGAGATGCAGAGGTGTCTGACTAGATATTAAATATAATTCCCACATTAGTCACTATTCTCATTGCTCAAGTGAAGATTTGACGTTCTGTGTTGAATTTCGTTGTTAATCTCGTCCAAAACGGTTCCACTGTAGCGGAGGTGGGGCGCAAGTGGGGAAGGCAGAGAAGTCCTCTCCTGAACCTACATGCACAGCTCTAGGAAGCAAGTAGAGAACCTGAGGATCAAGCAAAACAGAAAGGAGACGGGCACTGGGGTCTGGTAGCGGGTGGAAGGGCTGTGATAAGGCGGCCACCGTATTGAAGAATTATACACTCCTGGAAATTGAAATAAGAACACCGTGAATTCATTGTCCCAGGAAGGGGAAACTTTATTGACACATTCCTGGGGTCAGATACGTCACATGATCACACTGACAGAACCACAGGCACACAGACACAGGCAACAGAGCATGCACAATGTCGGCACTAGTACAGTGTATATCCACCTTTCGCGGCAATGCAGGCTGCCATTCTCCCATGGAGACGATCGTAGAGATGCTGGATGTAGTCCTGTGGAACGGCTTGCCATGCCATTTCCACCTGGCGCCTCAGTTGGACCAGCGTTCGTGCTGGACGTGCAGACCGCGTGAGACGACGCTTCATCCAGTTCCAAACATGCTCAATGGGGGACAGATCCGGAGATCTTGCTGGCCAGGGTAGTTGACTTACACCTTCTAGAGCACGTTGGGTGGCACGGGATACATGCGGACGTGCATTGTCCTGTTGGAACAGCAAGTTCCCTTGCCGGTCTAGGAATGGTAGAACGATGGGTTCGATGACGGTTTGGATGTACCGTGCACTATTCAGTGTCCCCTCGACGATCACCAGTGGTGTACGGCCAGTGTAGGAGATCGCTCCCCACACCATGATGCCGGGTGTTGGCCCTGTGTGCCTCGGTCGTATGCAGTCCTGATTGTGGCGCTCACCTGCACGGCGCCAAACACGCATACGACCATCATTGGCACCAAGGCAGAAGCGACTCTCATCGCTGAAGACGACACGTCTCCATTCGTCCCTCCATTCACGCCTGTCGCGACACCACTGGAGGCGGGCTGCACGATGTTGGGGCGTGAGCGGAAGACGGCCTAACGGTGTGCGGGACCGTAGCCCAGCTTCATGGAGACGGTTGCGAATGGTCCTCGCCGATACCCCAGGAGCAACAGTGCCCCTAATTTGCTGGGAAGTGGCGGTGCGGTCCCCTACGGGACTGCGTAGAATCCTACGGTCTTGGCGTGCATCCGTGCGTCGCTGCGGTCCGGTCCCAGGTCGACGGGCACGTGCACCTTCCGCCGACCACTGGCGACAACATCGATGTACTGTGGAGACCTCACGCCCCACGTGTTGAGCAATTCGGCGGTACGTCCACCCGGCCTCCCGCATGCCCACTATACGCCCTCGCTCAAAGTCCGTCAACTGCACATACGGTTCACGTCCACGCTGTCGCGGCATGCTACCAGTGTTAAAGACTGCGATGGAGCTCCGTATGCCACGGCAAACTGGCTGACACTGACGGCGGCGGTGCACAAATGCTGCGCAGCTAGCGCCATTCGACGGCCAACACCTCGGTTGCTGGTGTGTCCGCTGTGCCGTGCGTGTGATCATTGCTTGTACAGCCCTCTCGCAGTGTCCGGAGCAAGTATGGGGGGTCTGACACACCGGTGTTAATGTGTTCTTTTTTCCATTTCCAGGAGTGTATAAATGTTTCTCTTGACAGGACATCCACAATTTTGACATTCATCTTCAGTGATAACATCCGTTACTACTGTATTTTTTTTACTTCATAAAACGAAAGCACAACACAGTTTCGGAGCCTATGTCCCATCTCCAGCTGCATATAAAATGAGAGGGTCTCCTGTTTTATGCCACTAACAAGGATATAATATTTTAATCTAATTTAACCTCTGTTGTTTGACTGATGATCCAATGAACCAACATTATATACATGCACCGGAAGATGGGACAATCCGGTTGTCATTTCCTTTTAGGAACTGTAAAAATTTACAACTACTGTGGATCTTGTTGTGATGATGAGTTATTGAAAGAAAATAAAAGAAAATCTCACCAGCTGCTAGAGGCAAATGGAGAGGAGTCCCAGACATATGTTGGCGTGGAAAATATGTAGAATATTCAAGAGATGATCAGGAAAACTAGGAAAGTGAAACAAGGCAGGAAGAGGACAGTACTGCTGCTATGTACGCGCAACGAGTTAGGTGAAGACCGTCTGTTGCAAGAAATTTTTGGGATGAATATCGGGATTTCAACAGTGGCCCCTAAAAATCCTTTAATTTTGAAGTAACATGTGTTGTAAGATTTTTTAACCGTCGATGGCCTTTCGACATTTGCAGAGATTTGTCACAGAACCCCTGAAATATAATCAGTTTGCTGACGAAGTCCTGAATTGAGCTGACGACAAATCATGGGAACCGAAGGTGTTTTCCGTAAAGCTGACGTTCAGTTTTGATTAAGGGAAAACTTCAGATCAATTTCAATCGTGAGATGAGTAATTAACAATTAAACATCTTCGATAATCCAAATCTGTATAACTATTTCTTTCTTTAAAATTGTTTCCGTGAAGTTTAACGTTCGCTTACATATCTTTGCAGACAAATTATTACGAATGTTTCTCATACAACAAAAATTCGCGCCCGGACTTGAAAGAACTTTAGATAAATGAATAATCTTGGTTTTGTAAAATTAAAATTTCTTCGTGGCACTGCATTTTAATTTATTTATTTACAGTTCTCTTATGTGGACGGTTCATTTAATCGAATCCCCCATTTTCTTCTAATGTCTCCTTATGAAGAAGATTAAGAGTTACTTAAGAAACAGAACAAATTTATTCGAGTATGAAGTACTATACCCGTATCACACACGTGACGACGTGCTGGGAAGCTTGTGATATACTGTACTGAAGAGCCAAAGAAACTGGTATAGGCATGCGATTCAAATACAGAGATATGTAAACAGGCAGAATGTAGCGCTGCTGTCGGCAACGCCTATAAAAGACACCAAGTGTCTGGCGCAATTGTAGATCGGTTATTGCTGCTACAGTGACAGTTTATCAAGATATAAGTGAGTGTGGACGTGGTATTATAGTCGGCGCTCGAGCGATGGGACACAGTACCTCCGAGGTAGCGACGGAGTGGGGATTTTCCCGTACGACCATTACACGAGTGTACCGTGAATAATAAAACATCAAGTCTCCGACATCGCTGCGGCCGGAAAAGATCCTGCGAGAACGGGACCAACGACAACTGTAGAGAATCGTTCAATGCGACAAGTGCAACCCTTCCACAAATTGCTGCAGATTTCAATGCTTAGTCATCAAAGAGCTCAGCGTGCGAACAATTCACCGAAACATCATCGATATGGGCTTTCGGAGCCGAAGGCCCGTTCGTGTAGCCTTGATGACCGCACGATACAGAGCTTTACGCCTTGCCTGGACCAATCAACACCGACATTGGACTGGAAACATGTTGACTGGTCGGATGAGCCTCATTTCAGATTGTATCGAGCATATGGACGTGTACTGGTAAGGAGACAACCTCATGAATCGATGTACCTTGTAAGTCAGCAGGGGAATGTTCAAGTTGGTGGAGGTTCTGTAATGGTATGGGGCGTGTGCGGTTGGAGTGATATGGGACCCCTGATACGTTTAGGTACGACTGACGGGTGAGACATACGTAAGCATCTTGTCCGATCGCCTGCATCCATTCATGTCCTTTGCGAATTCCGACGGACTCGAACAATTACAACAGGACAATGCGACACCCGACACCTCCAGAATTGTTAAAGAGTGACTCAAAGGACGCTCTTCTGTGTTTAAACACTTCTGCTGACCACAAAACTCCCCACACATGAACATTATTGAGCATATCTGGGATGCCTTTCGACGCGCTGTTCAGAAGAGATCTCCACCCCATCGTACTTTTATGGATTTATGGACAGCTCTGCAGGATTCGTGGGGTCTATTCCTTCCAACACTACTTCAAACATTAGTCGAGTTCACGCCAGGTAGTGTTGCGGCAGTTCTGCTTGCTCTCGGCGGTTCTACACGATATTAGGCAGGTGTGCCGGTTTCTTTGGCTCTTCAGTGAATTTCGATTTTCAATGTGAGTTTTTGTTAACTACACAGGTGTAACAGAGCATTAAGTGGAAGGGTTGGGAGTGAGGAGGTAGGCGTAATACAACAGTTTTAAGCATAATTTTTTAAACCCAAAGTTAAAAACACGAAATAATCGATTCAAAACAATACGCTAAAAAAGTTTACAATGAAACGTTTAATTTAATGTGGTATCTTAGGCAATAAAAACTTTACAACCAGACGTGAATATAACACATGTGCTCATCCTATCCAAATTACTGCAGTTCTTGATTCGTCTGTCTTCGCTCAATGCAAACAATTACAAAAGAAAACAACTATCAGAATATACGCCTCAGCTGAGCCACTTAGAACACGTCCAGCATTCAGATCCCTGGGTGACGACCGTTCCAGTCACCACATCTCACTATAACTCAGAAAGATTAGTGACCGGTACTATCCACGGTGTCACCGATACCGACCAAAGGCATCTTCTGTCCGGAACACGCCGTGTAGCAGGTTGACGCAGAACGGGACTCGCTCTTCCGTCTCGGTCTCTGGTTGCAACCGTTCTCCACGTAGCTGGCTCCAGCCGCCTCGTGGCAGTCAGCAGAGGGCGACCCCTCAGTGGCGCTGGTCTCGCCATACTGTAATACTGGCGCGGGAAGTTTGCGCGCTGCATTCAGAGGCGTCGGACACGTGGCGATGATACCATTGGCACAACAGGTGTCCAAAAATTAAGGCCGAAAGTAGGTCCGGCATGAGGTGTCATTGCCTAGGACATCACAAATTGCAGAACATGGTTTTTAATAGGGTGTATGACCACGAACGGCAGCGCGAGCTGTCACAACGCAGGTAAGCATTTCTTGTGGTAGAGTGTTTCATTGCCCCGCAAATGTGGTTGACAATTGCTGGGTGATTGTTGCTGCTATGGGCGTGCTGCATCACTTCTCTCCAACGCATTCCTCGTGTGCTCGATTTGTTTTAAGTCGGTGGAGCGGACATTCGCCGAATATCCTCTAGTTGCAAGAGCTGCTCCACCTGCACTGTTTTGTGCGTCGCTTATTATCCTCCACGTAAATGAAGTCAGGGGCGAATGCAGCACTGAAAATCTGCATATGGAGGACTACTGTGTCAAAATAACGTTGACCAGTGAGCCTACCATGTTTAAAAATTTGGAGTTCCCTACTCTCATACAACATAACACCTCCTGAAATCTGGTTTTGCAGGACAGAGCGGATCAGGTTATGGTTGTGGAGGGCGCCATAATCAGTTACTGTTAGTTTCACAAAACACACAAACTTTTATCTTCCTTAGAATCACTTAATTACACATTAACTTAAAAGGATCAAATTAAAACAGTATGGCTGAAGGTCTAGTTAATAAAACTAGCGATAACTCCTGAAGGCCCAAAACCACACCAAAAACGAGAATGACTGAAGGCCTGAACACAATTTCCAAAATTTTTTTTAAAGAATACACGCGGCTTAAGGCGTTACTTAAAAAAATATTTCACGTAAAAGCTCGGCTGAAGGCCACACACAAGACATTGAACAACTCAGGGCCTGGATAACAAGAATTTCAGATAGAACAAACTTTCAAAATTTTAGTTATTAAACAAATCAGTCCTCAAACTTTAATTTAAGTCAGCTGAATTCCTTATCTTAAAATTAAAACAAACTAAATTAATAGACGGCTGAAGGCCTCGCACAGTACATCAGACTCAAATGAAAATCACACTCTAAAACCAACAGAATAGTGATGCTCAGAAATTATCCAAGGGTCGGCCAAAGGAGGTAGCTCTAACATAAGGTGAGGTGAGACAGACAGCCAAGAGTAAGGTTAAATAATCGGATGGCAACCCGACCCATGGATGGTTGAAGGACCGACCAACAACTTAACCAGTTCCCTTCCGCTCGACCAGTGGTAAGACAACAGAAAATATCAGCACTGCGTCTTCAAAATTGGTGTCTAAAAACAGCTAAGGCACAATAACCACTCTTAAGAAAAAAATGAACAAACAACTAAATGACTCTCGAACTACACGCCGTGCCATACAGCATCAACATAGCGAGGAAAAACACAGTGCCGGAAAACTACGCTTACGACCAGGGCAGGTAACTGGGTCGTTAACGGCCATAGGCAGAAAATACCGCTGGTGCACTTCATTGATAAGTAACAACCAATTTAATAGTTAAAGACGACACAGGAAGACAGCTGCAAAATTTCGCCGACTCCAACACACCGTACGTTGCTGCTAGCCGGAATGGCCCAGGAAGCAACAATTGACAATGAACAAAGAGATGTCACAGCAGTTGAGGTTTCATAACAGGTTAACTGATCTCTCAACTTCAGTGTCTAGCTTCGGTGGGCAACGAAGTTTGTAGCTCTCGCAGCTAGCGCCTCACAATCTACCGCGCATGCATGCCGCCAACAGTCCCGGCCTGACGAAGCCTTGCGGAGACTTCCTCACTGCTCTGTCCCAACTGACCGACTGCCTCACACACTACCACCCGGAAATATAGCGGTCACACCAAAGATAGTACAGCAGTACTAGTATCGATAAGCGCTCCTGCTGCCACTGATGGAGGCAAGTCAGCAACTCATTATGGTTGTAACTCAGGGAGAAAGAAGATGCCACTCGATTGTGACAAACTGCCAAAGAACAAACGGCATCAACACGAGCCGGCCACAGCTCACCTCCCTCACACCATAACATAAGGATCTCCAAAACTGTCATGTTCTACAATGTTCCTGGATGCAATATGTGTTCTGTCCCCTCACCATACGAGGTTACGTTCTCGTTGTTCCAATACATATGCTCTTGACACCACCACAAACGGTCCTGCTGATGTGCGAGTGTCAAAGGAACACAACGAACTGGTCGTTGGGCAGAGAGACCATTACATGCGGTCGCCGTGTCCCTGTGGAGCGTAAGGCTGTGTGCCTTGCACTCCTGTTAAATGTGGATGCAGTTGCTCCTGCTGTTTGACGTGGGCCCCTTCTTGCCTATTACTGTAGTTAACCGTGGTCGACCAAGTCCTCTCTTTCGAGTTGCTGTGCCTGTAGTTCGGAATACTTCCCAAGCACATGAAACAATTCTGTGAGTAACACCAAACTTATTAGGCATAAATGTCACATACAGTCCTTCTTCCCGTTTCCCCATGATTCTTCCCCGTATGAAGTCATCCAAATGTTGTGCCTGGGGCATTTTGCAATGAACCAAACCACCACAGTCCCCTGTAACTTCTGTCTTTTTTCGTTCCTTCAATTGTCTCGCGTTGCGGGGCCAGCCCCATTTGGCGCTATAGTTATGTAGACTTCAAGCCATTTGAAGACCAGCTTTCTGTGTACGCGGGGAGACCTCTGGCAACATTCCATTAATTTACACCTAGTAGTTAATATGTTGTTTGTTATGGTCTTCAGTCCTGAGACTGGTTTGATGCAGCTCTCCATGCTACTCTATCCTGTGCAAGCTTCTTCGTCTCCCAGTACTTACTGCAGCCTACATCCTTCTGAATCTGCTTAGTGTATTCATCTCTTGGTCTCCCTCTACGATTTTTACCCTCGACGCTGCCCTCCAATGCTAAATTTATGATCCCTTGATGCCTTAGAATATGTCCTACCAACCGGTCCGTTTTTCTTGTCAAGTTGTGCCACAAACTCCTCTTCTCCCCAATTCTATTCAATACCCTCTCATTAGTTATGTGATCTACCGATCTAATCTTCAGCATTCTTCTGTAGCACTACATTTCGTAAGCTTCTATTATCTTCCTGTCCAAACTATTTATCGTCCATGTTTCACTTCCATACATGGCTACACTCCCTACAAATACTTTCAGAAACGACTTCCTGACACTTAAATCTATACTCGATGTTTACAAATTTCTCGTCTTCAGTAACGCTTTCCTTGCCATTGCCAGTCTACATTTTGTATCCTCTCTACTTCGACCATCATCAGTTATTTTGCTCCCCAAATAGCAAATCTCCTTTACTACTTTAAGTGCCTCATTTCCTAATCTAATTCCCTCAGCATCACCCGACTTAATTCGACTACATTCCATTATCCTCGTTTTGCTTTTGTTGATGTTCATCTTATATCCTCCTTTCAAGACACTGTCCATTCCGTTCAACTACTCTTCCAAGTCCTTTGCTGAATTACAATGTCATCGGCGAACCTCAAAGTTTTAATTTCTTCTCCATTGATTTTAATTCCTACTCCGAATTTCTCTTTTGTTTCCTTTACTGCTTGCTCAATATACAGATTGAATAACATCGAGGAGAGGCTACAACCCTGTCTCACTCCCTTCCAAACCGCTGTTTCCCTTTCATGCCCCTCGACTTTTATAACTGCCATGTGGTTTCTGTACAAATTGTAAATAGCCTTTCGCTCACTGTTTTTTACCCCTGCCATCTTTAGAATTTGGAAGAGAGTATTTCAGTCAAGTTAATATGTTATGTTACTTTAATGTTATGTTACTTTATTTATCTCGTTCTTAAGTTTTCTAGAGCAGTGCGTTATTAAAAATGGTCATGTACTCGTATCCATACTTTGTGTTGACAGAGAAATTTTTATAGCCAAGATCACGTTCAAAACTATTTTGCACTGACCTGTTTCAACAGGTAAGACTGTCACCTTCAGATCTTCAAAAACTTTTTGATTGTATGTCATGTTCCATTGTGCTTCCATTACTCTTGTAATGTTAAAGGTCAATGTTACACGACGTAAAACTAACAAAGTTTTTGGAGATGAAACCGTCAATAAATAATAGTTTTGAACCCGATTTTGCTTAAAAAATTTTTCTTTAAATTACATACAGAGCGCTTAAATCAATTTGAGACATCAGTTTTTTTTCCCTGTGAAACCATAACATGCGGAGCGACAAAGAGGTACTAGCGGTTAACAGCCGAAGCGGCATATAGTATTACAAGAGTGGAGGGCCGACAACGGAGCCGCGAGGTAACGTGCCGTAGCAGCGATCGCATAGCGGCGAGTCCAGGTGTCCGGCGGTTTCCGTAATTAAACTGGTCGCACTCGCACGTTACGCCGAGATTAATCCTGCCCCCTCTTCTATCTCCTCTCTCGCCCCCACCCTACCAGAAAGACCAGCCGGCGTAATGAAATTATTTCAACAAGCGGCTCTCCGCTGCGCGCCGCCGCTTCATTTGTTCTGCAAACGGTGTTAAGGGTATCGCGCTGTACCCGCGCTGCCCAATTTGCATACTCCTTCTGTCCCGGATTAGCCCCGGAAACGACCCACAGAAGGCTTCACGCAGAGACTGCGCCGTACGCAGAGTCTTTGTCCCGTCCGGGGAGACATAACAGTGCGACGTGCTTGGCACCGGGCGCTGGAACCCTACTTTGTGTTTACGTACTCCAGGGAACTAGTGGCATCTACGCTTCGCTTCGCTTCTGGTAATAACTACACTGACGGAAAAAATATTAATGTAGTGTGATGAAATTTAGGGACTACATTTGTCCACGTACCATAAGTAAATTATTTACATTGTTAGATGACAGGTTAATGTAAGCGTGAGGTATGCCATTGCAAGTGTGAAATGCTGGTACATTAATAACCTATATAACCGTCAGAATCTTGAATGCAAGCATGCAAACGTGCTTGCATTATGGTCCACAGTTGCCAGACGTCAGTTTGTGGGATGGAGTTCCATGCTTGTTGCACTTAATCGGTCAATACAGGTACAGTTAATACTGTTTATGGAGGACACGGTATTTGTCGTCCGATGATGTTCCATATGTTCTCGGTTGGAGACAGGTGATCGAGTAGTCCAAAGCAATATGTCGACACTCTGTAGACCATGTTGGGTTACAACAGCGGTGTGTGGGCGAGCGTTATCCTGTTGGAAAACATTTCCTGGGATGCTGCTCATGAATGGAAGCACAACAGGTCTAACCATCTGACTGATGTACAAATCTGCAGCCAGGGCAAGTCAGATAACCATGAGAATACTCCTGCTGTTATACAAAATAGTACACCAGACCATAAATCCAGGTATGGGTCCAGTGTGTTTAGTAAGGAGACATGTTGGTTGCAGGCCTTCAACAGACCTCCTTCGAACCAAGACACGGAGATCACTGTTACCGATGAAGAACCAACTTTCTTCAGAAAACCCAAGAGACCTCCTGCAATGAGCCCTTGCTTGACACCAATGACGACGCAGATGACGGTGTTTTGGGGCCAGTGGAATGCACACTACAGGGTGTCTGATTTGGAACTGTCCTTGAAGTAACCGGTTTGTAACAGTTTACTGTGGCACTGTGGTGCCAACTGCTGCTCAGATTGCTGCTGCAGATGCAGTACGACCCGCCACAGTCATGCGCCGAACACGATGGTCTTTCCTCTCGGCAGTGGCATGTGACCGACCGGAGCCCGGTTTTCTTGCTACCGTACATTCTCGTTACCACCGCTTCCAGCAGTCATGTACAGTGGCTACATTCAGCCCAAGTCCTCCTGCAATATCGCACAATTAACATCCAGCTTCTCATAGCTCTATTACAAGAACCTCGTTCAAAAGCAGTTAGATGTTGATAATAGTTTCTTTGTCGCCTTGAAGGCATTCTTGACTAACATCAGCTCACAACATTTAACCTCAAAGGTAACTAACGCTCTGACCGTTACAGCGTGTATTTAAGGCAAACTCGAATAGCACCCTCATAATGCCGCTACTAGAGCGAGTGGCGTGCAATCTTGTCTGGGAACACGCTAGCCAACCTTCGTTGATGTCGCATAACTCCTTTTCGGTGTTACGATTTTTATTCGTCGGTGTAGAAAAATGGTAGTAAAATTTACGTTGGTATAAGGTACATGCGAAAAAGTTCGGCGAGCAATTTCTTAAATCATAAAACCGAGCAAAATATTTTTATTCTACTCCAAATGAAACTCCACTGATCGTAATGCGCGTCTGTACTGATTTGTAATAATGCTGTTGTAATCTGTATTCGGTATCATTTATGGGACTAATCGGCGCAACTATGTTACCCATCTTTAGCTGCTGTGACACCTGTGACAAGAGCTGGCACATTTCTGGGCACATGTCGAACAATATTCGGTAAATCCCACAACAAGAGGACTAGTCTTATTGGCACAAATATAGAAAATTTCGTTTGTAGACTATAGGGCTAGTTTTGATGAAAACTCATTAACTTAAGGAAGCATAGTTAATTTATTACGCAGGGAAGCTTGTTGATCTTTGAAAACAGTGTATCTATGAACACATAATATTTCTTGGTCGGTACTTCTAACTAGCTACCGAATTTAGAATCACTTACAGCAGCGCAGTGTAGAGACGCCACAAACAATTTTCTGCATTTTCTCCTTCCCTTATTCTTGTGAGACATGAGATCCTGTTTTGTGCAGCATTTTTAAATATTTTGTATTGTACACGTTTAAGTAAATATTGAGTAATATATTAAGGTTACCTAGGCGATACTGTTACAGATTTATGTGGCTATATATATTTTAAACTAGTTATATAATTGAGTTATGAACTGACTTTCTTCAATGTCTCAGCTGTGTTACCTGTCTTGAAAATGGATATTTGCTTTAGTTAAACTACTTCAAAATGTGTTTAAGTAGTAGCGGTTTTTGACAATATTTCTATATAATTTGATTTTACCTACTGATTAATATAAAATGCGCTATGAGATCCTTTCCTCTTTCAAAGTAGCTAAAGTAACTTAATTTTCGCTCGAGAAAAACGAATATTATATCACTTCCTGTTCGTTGGCTTTAGTTTTTAAGATGTACTAATTTCAAGTAGAAATAGAAAAACACGCTTCTAAACTCTGTCCTAACTGAAACTAGTTAAACTGCCCTACTTTTGGGTTTTGAAAAACGAATGTGATGTAGATTTTTTGTAGGTATAACTTTGGTTTTATACCTTTATTAAGTTCAACTAAAAAGACCCGTTAACGTGTACGTCTTCTCTTTGCTGGTCGCTTGCACTCCTTTTCTGGGTCTTCTCATGTCACTGCCCAACAAGCATGTCCGCAAGCGTAGAAGTGTTGCATTTTCCGCGATACTTCATTCCATTTGTGAAATGTTCTGATGGAATTGTTCTCCGTTTTCGTCACTTACGGCACCACAGTTATTAGAGAAGAAGTCTAGATGAGAATGAAGTTAATGGCGTTTGAGTGACATTTTGCTCCCTAATTGATGGTACTTTTATAGAAGATTGTTCACAGTAGCTACTCCCCGACATCCCAAGTAGCCATTGGCAGCATCTTTAAATGGTTCCCATGATGCTTCCTCATGGTCCTGGAGAAGTTACTCAAAGTTTTTATCCGAAAAAATATGGTGAACCTGTGGGCCACTCAAGATTCATTCTTTGCCTTTAGCATCACTGATCTTTGGAAATAGTCCCCCGAGATACGGAAAACCTTCTCCATCCTATTCCATAGTCTTTACAAAGTTCTCAATTAATCCCAGTTTTACAACTAGCGGCCAAATAATTTAGCCTGTTTCTACCTGAGGGTGCTGGACATTTTTCTCTCCGAGGCAGAAGTTTTCCATTGGGGGCCACATCTTTATCTTGTAGTGATATGACCTAGCCCGACTGACATGGGAAACAGCAATACTGTGTAAAGCCCGACTGCATGTCCTGTACTGTTGAAATGACCTTCAAGTCTCCACAGAAATGTCAGCAATGGTCGGTGTGCGTAACTGCTGTCACAAGCGGTTTCACACTTTTCTTAGGTGTCTTTCATGGGGAAGCGTGGCACACAGGCACTGAAGGGAGAGAACTGCAATTGTGTAAAAGTACAAATTTCAAGCTTAACTTTGAAAAGTGTATGAATAGTTTCCACTTCTTTGGATTGTACTACAAATTCAAAGCCGTCATCAAACCACTCTCGTTACAACAGGCAACAAGAGTATTTTTCTTTCTAAAGCACTGATTCAGATCCTTTTGGCAAGTCCTGTACAAAGACACGCTGATATTACGTTGTAGAAGATTCCGTTCTTGAGTCTTTGATGCCAGAAGCTCTACTTTGTCTTTAGATAGGTTCGAGCCTCTAAATAAATAACTTAGTTCAGCCTGGTTAAACATATGTGCACACTAGTTAGTTCATTTTTAGGCGGAAAATCAGTACTGTTTGAAGATGAAGGATGAGATAGTTTCCCGCTTCCACAGCTTTCGTCCACATCCATCTGCTGAGTGTACTCTTCCAAAGGGTGTGGAATGGGCAGACTGTCTCCATGTGGTACTGTCTGAATAGCTGATGGTTTGATACGGTATTTTCTGCACATGTCATACGGGATGTAGTGGAGGGAAGTATCATTCAGAAATAGCAATCGTTTATGTGATTTGAAGTCTCTGTCCAAATCATTGGGACAGCAAACAGCAGTGAACGAACTTCATTGTGTTATCATCCTCGTAGTTGGATTGTATGTGGTGTCGAGATCTTCTAAATGCAGCCCATATCAGTTGTGATGTGCTTTTATCATTGAGGTAATTCGACGCATCTGGAGAGAAAATGTAATCTCACTGCATCCATTACAAAACTGCGAGGAGTGTTTTTACATTTATTTGGCACACTGGATTCTATGTAACCCAAAATAAAACAAAAAACATGATTTTTCAGAGTAAATAGTGTATTACATTGACACACAAAGTAAAAGAATCTCAATATAATTTAATACCGGCGACAAACTACACAGGACGAACGCTACAAAGCATTAACAGGAATGACAAATTTTACAAAACAGTAGGAAGCGTGAGTGATGATACCAGAACTGTTCGGTTAACATTATCTCTAGACTCCAAATTTTGCTACTAATTGTAAAAATTATCCATCAATGCTGTGCCCCGATTCGTCAGTGCAATCTCCAGGTGTCAAATTCCATAAAAATTATATCTGCAGTTTAAATGGGCACTTTCTGAGTTTTAAATCTCATTTTCGCCTTCTCCATGATGAAATGATTCAAAAATAGCAATTTTTAAATTGGAAAGATTTTCAGTGTCCACTGATATTACTGGTGTGTATTAGACTAATCATGTAACAGGTAGACTACTAAACATAGTTTTGTTAAATTTCAGTAGAATATTTGTTTGTAGGTACAGGTCCATTTCGTAACTTGCTACACTTTTAAAATTTGACAAAAAATTAGATTTTCAGAATAATTTTTGTAATTTTACAACATGATTGCAGCACACAAAAAGTGAACGCCATTATTCAGTAATGTAATAAGAAAATATGTTGAACTTGTGTTGCAGGGCAGGCTAGAGGCGAAATTCTGAAAAGTGACCCAAGGTGCAGATTTCAAGCAAAACTAAGTATCACTCTTGACTACATGTCAAGATGGCTTATACGTTCTCTACCTAAAATTTATAACAATTTTTTCTCTTAGACAGAGATAGAACACAAATGTCTCATTAGTAAGAAAGCTCAGTTTCTCTCTGACTGTGGCTGAATACTAACTTAAGGCTGACTGCACCTCAGAATAGCTAGTGCCTAAATAGTTTTATATATATATATATATATATATATATATATATATATATATATATATATATATATATATATATATATGTGTGTGTGTGTGTGTGTGTGTGTGTGTTTTACATAACAATTTTTATGTAAATTTATTTTTCACTTGAACAATGTTTCTTGGTTTGCTTTAAAATGTAGAAATGACATTACAATTCTGTTTTCAGTAATGTTATCATCATGGTAGATCCTTACATCTGCATTTTACAAAACTCTTGACACACTAATGGAATATTAAAAATGACAAATATATGATACAAATTGTACCAAAGTATTGAAATTTCTTCTAAAACCCGCAAACACATAGCATTTTCCCCAAATTTGTACTTCATATAGTTGAATAGAAAAACAGTTTCATAACTGATCTGTCCTTTTGTTAATAATATCCAATTTCAATTACATAGATGACTTGATAATTCCACTGTCCTTCACAAAACCTGTAAAACATTAAAAATATTTTAATCTGTAGAATACAGATCAGCAAATCTGACAGGACTTTCCTGTATGAAATGTAAAATACTCAGTTTACAATAGGTTAATGTGTTCTTCAGACACTTTTCATCATGTTGTAATTGGTGTTTTGTAGCTAATTTAATTTAAATAAAAACTGACAGACAGAAATCGTACTCATTATAATTTTAATAAGTGTAGGCCATTTCATAAGCAAGGTCTCTGTTGAAAGGACTACATCATATGAACTTGGTTATAAGGTAAGAGAAGAATAATACATTAGATTTTCTTTATGTAGTTAAGTAGTTGTTTGAGATAACTATATCACAAGTGCTGTCTGAAAACAACATTAAGAGTGTCAGCATTTGTGGCTCAAATGACATTATTATTGGGTGAAATCCAGATTTAATCATGGATAAATGAATAGTAGTATTAAACAGTGTCTCTCACACAACACTAATTCTTCAAGAATAGAATCACTAGTTATTATCATATGATATGATTACAGGAGGAGACACTATGGGTGACATTTAAGAGTAACGATAACTCCTTCATCCTCAGAATTTAAATTTCAAAATAATTTGCTTATGCCTGTCGATCACTTGCGTCTTGTATGTGAAGGCTGGTTCTGGCATTAAAACCTTTCTGTGCTGAATGTTCATAAAGTTATTAAGTTCAGTGACACTGTCTTAATTTAGTGCTAGCTAAAATAATCGTAGTTTTATGTATTCGAATAATTGTAAAGAGGTAGTTTTATACCACGATTTGTGCACAATAGTACAATGATGTCACTGATACTATGCTTAGACTAATTCCCAACTTCTACGGTATTTGTCTTCGATACGGTGCCAATGTTGAACTTGCTATTTGCTCAATTTAGAATCTGATTATGTTTCATGACGATATTCCTGAACGTGGTCCAGCATAAACAAGTGTTTCTTTACCCGAAAGTGCTTGAATCGAATGTGAATGCAAATCTTGCTTTTAGCTACTCTTCCGTACACATGTACCAACATCGGAAGTACATGTGTTACTGGTTTTACCAATTTATAGAAAACCAATAATAAATTGATGCATATTCATTGCTGCGTTGCACAAAGGCATAATATTCAGATTCACTTTGTGGCACTGTACGCGACAGAGAAATGGAGAAGTACCCTCTGCCATGAACGTAAGAGTGGTTTACAGTGTATGTACACTGGGATGTATGTGCAAGCTGCATTCAGTAAGTAACGCAGCGCAGTTTTTTCTTAAAACAGGTTGGTTTTATTCAGGATTTCAGTGAGCCACATTATTCCCCATTCTTTTGGCTACAAAACCCTTTCAAGATAATCTCCGCTTAATTCGACGGCCTTACGCCACATTACTGAGAGGACTTATATGCCCACATGGTACCACTCTATTGGTCGACGTCGGAGCCAACAACTTACTGCATCAGTAACGTCCCCATCATTCACGTATTACTTCCCGCGGAGTGCATCCTTCGTTTGGCCAAAGACGTGGAAGTCGGAAGGTGCGACAACCGGGCTGTTGGTTAGTTGGTTAATTTGGTAGAAGAGACCAAACAGCGAGGTCATCGGTCTCATCGGATTAGGGAAGGACGGGGAAGGAAATCGGCTGTGCCCTTTCAAAGGATCCATCCCAGCATTTGCCTGAAGCTATTTAGGGAAATCACAGAAAGCCTAAATCAGGATGACCCTCGCGGGATTGAACCGTCGTCCTCCCGAATGCTAACCACTGCGCCACCTCGCTCGCTCCAACCGGGCTGTGGGGAGGTTGAGGAAGAACAATTCAATGAAGTTTTGTGAGCATACTTGCGTGAGGACTGGCGTTGTCATGGAGAAATTCGTTTGCACTTCTATGGCGGCATACACGCTGAATTCGATGTTTTAGTTTCCTGGGGTAGCACAACACACTTGCGAATTGATCGTTACACCATGAATGAGGATATCACAATAATCATTTCGGAGTACTAGAAGAGCGTCCCCGTGATTTTAGCTGCTGAGAGTGCGGCTTTGAACTTTTTCTTCGAAGGAGAGGTGGGGTATCACCACTCCATGCCCTTGCCCTTTTGTTTCAGGTTCGAAGTGATGAACCCATCTTTCATCTCCTGTTCCGTGCGGCTGGTCTCGGCGGAGGTTTGAGTCCTCCCTCGGGCATGGATGTGTGTGTTTGTCCCTAGGATAATAGTGTGTAAGATTAGGGACTGATGACCTTAGCAGAAGTCCCATAAGATTTCACACACATTTGAACATTTTTTTCATCTCCTGTTACGATGTTAGACCAACAACTGTACCATCAACGCCACAGCGCGGACGCAGTTGGGCGCAGATGGTCCTTCGTTTTTCTTTATGGTCTTCCGTTGCGAGGAACACAGGGGGCCACACTTTTGAGTACCCCAACTATTGAACGAGTGTCAGCACTGCCAACAGAGAAGTCCAGTTACGCAGCGAGGTGCTTGATTGTGATCCGTCGATGACCTCGAATGAGAGTGTCTGCACGTCCCAACAATGCAGGAGTCACAGCTGTGTGTGGCCCGGCGGCACGCTAGAGATCGGGCAGGTTTGCGCGACCTTGTTACGATGATGACAACGACTCACCGTGCTTTTGTTCACTGCCAGGTCCTCGTTGACATTCTGCAAGCACCTAAGAATATCTGCAGATATTCTGATTTTCCGTTAAAAGAAACTCAATGACAGCTCTCTGTTCGAACGCGCTTCTGTTACAGACGGCTACAGAAGGCTACGTACGTACAGCGCTGCAGCCAATTGGACTTCACGAAACTATAGGGGATGAAGCGGGAATATTCCTCGATGTCCTGCAACAAATTCCGCAATCGAAATTAGCCAAGAAAAAGAAAGTGTTGCATTACTTATTGAATTCCCTCGTACGTGCTACTATTGTTCTCAAGGCGTCCCAATCTTGTGCTGTCGAGAAAACGCAAAAGAGGATCCGAAAGAGGATGGTTAATGAAGTGCTTCTCTACCTTCCGCATAATGTCTAACATGAGTCACCCTAAATATATCGTTATTTGTTTCATGCTACTCTGCATCACTTCATTAATTGTATTGTTTTTTTACTGGAAACAATGCAGCCGTTACAATTTTTTATCAAGGTTAAAGTTAAAATCCCAAGCATAAAACTGTTTTATAAGGAAATAAATTTAGAAATGTCAGTATTTATGTCAGAGATTCACGTACGCTTCTTGCAGGTAACGTGTCATCAAACTGTTAATTTAGAGCTTGTTCTGATTTATTAACGTTTTAATATTTGTTGGAAGAAAAATGCGCATTTTTGAGAAGGTATCCTACAGTTTATTTTCGTGAGCATCTTATTTACAATAGGCCAATAATACATAGTTCAGGTCTACGTCATCTTGTTGCTGTTCAGTCTGTTATGCCTGCCATAAGAGTAGATGGCTCCTTGTTGACTGTAGTCGACAAATTCTGCTACCTCGGTTCGCTAGTGTCAGAAAATCTTTCTCTAAATGACAAAATAAACGCAAGAACTGGCAGAGTGGTGAACACTTCCGGCAAGTTCCGCACACGAGTGTGGGACAACGAACACCTTACGGTGAGCGCGAAAATGCTAGTTTATTAAGTATGTGTGCTGAGCACTACCGTGTATGGTGCTGAGACCCGAACATCGTACGCCAAACAAGAACGTAAGGGCAACACCTTTCATCTGCCGTGCCTACGAAACATTCTAGACACAACATGGAGGGCCCATGTGACAACTAAGATGTTTCTGAATCCTGCAGAGCTACCGAGTATCACTGAAACTCTCAAGGAACGTCACCTGCGGTGGCTAAGACACTGACATCGTAAGAACCACTCCCGTCTTCCCTGACACAAACAACTTAGTGAGATGATACAAGCCAGGACTGTTATTTTTTCCCTGAGAATTGCCAGATAGTTTTGGACGTACATGTGAGTCTTGTTGTGAATTTGATAAATGTACTCAAACTCTGTAATATTATCTTCTTTGTAAGAGACCAGAGATGTTGGTCAGAGAGGTTACTTCTATTTGAAGAGAGTAGCAGTGTGTGTTAGACACACACTGCTAGGTTAAAACATGATGGAAACCGGCATACTGTGTAGTGGAGGCAGCATAATTTAAAAAGGATTTTGTGCAAACATGCTTTGAGGGAAAAAAAGAAAGTATATTAATGGAAGGATGTCAAAAGCCAATTTTTAAGGTAATCCAGTTTTTTTATTTTTGTAACGGTATAGCTTCTTACTGTTAGAACATTGCGTATGGTTGAAGTTTGCTGTAGAAATAACGCAACGTTCGGTTTTGTCTCATAGTTGAAACAAGTGTGAAGGAAAGTCATTGTACACAGGAAAATTATAAAGAAATGATTTGCTAACTAATCCAGATCTGAGAACTTTTTGAAAAGGTGTACTGTTATCATAGCTTAATGCAGTATAGCGGGACTTGGAGTCCTGTTCTCTTTTATCAATTATTAAGATTAGCTTCCTATTTTCATTTACTTTCGTGACTCTGTTTGCACAGTTGCACTACACCATGCGAGTTGCATACGGAGAAGCATTTTATGAAAATTGGTAAGATATCGTCTCGCATTGTACATCGCAAGTACTGCAAATGAAATCTGATTTTTGATTGTCTAGTCATTATCCTATAGTGACAGGTTGCAGAGCAAATCAGCGTTCGGTGCGCACTGGTATACCAATAAATTTCATTACCATCAATATTCACGTCCAGCGATTGTCAGTGTTTCTGTGAAAATATCAGTATCATTTCTGAAGCTTAATACCAGTAAAAGATTTCAGTAAATTGCTATCTTGTGAACATTCCAGTAGGTTTATCAGAGTCAGATGTCTTAATTTTTAAGTTCATTTGCTCTGTAATTACAATAACAGTTCTGGTACAGTGATTGTTTGCAAGACTAAAGATAAAGATTAGCAATATTCAGGTCCAACATTGTAATCTGAATCATTCTGTTCATGTCAGGTGACATACGTAGATTTAATTGAAAACGGATTACTTTCTCGCAGACGAATTGTTGTATGTACATGCTGGTCTGGATTCAGCATCGTGTGGTGGGAGATCCACACATTCCCGTTCAAAATTAAACTTTCACGTATTGTCGTTCTGTTCCCTGGAGTGAGATATATACATTTCGATATAGAAATAAGTTTTCCCCATTTCTGGGATAAACAAGAGTTTAGAATAATAAGAAACTTTGAAGATTGCGTCAAGTGCGATATGAACGCATTTGATAATGATGCTACGTGTATCTTCTAGTGGGGCATTGATGATGTAATGGTGAATGATCTGGAACAGACAATGACCGAAGCGACTGTCGCAAACAGCATCGGGTCACGCTGTGGGACTTCCTAGAGACTCACCAAGGCATCGGCACATGGAGATCTGATGACATAAAGGTGTTTTTTTTTCGCTAATCATGCGGTTCAACGACCAGTGCCGAATGACTGTGGCTGTAGACTGATCACAGCTCTGGGCTCCAGCTTCTGTTCCATTTTCTTCTATTGCTTTATTCACTTACACAGGTAACGCAGCTGCTAAAAGGGATGAGGATCGCTGGTTTCACCAAAAGTTCTTTCCCATCATTCAGTTAAGGAATTATTACTAAACTTGCCTACGGAAGAACATTGTTTTGCGCTAGCATCAAGTACTGAAATTCAGATATTTAATCATACTACAAGAATGTAGAGGAAAGTTGTCCAAATTTTACCAGTTTTGGATTTTTACTTATTACAGCCTAAACAAGAAGCGACAAAGCGATTTAAATAATGCCATCCTCAGCTGCAAGACGATGTTCTTGGTATCTGATTAAGAGTGGAGATTCTGCGAGAAGTAAACACACAACACTCAATCTTCTAAACATCTGCAAGTGATACAAACTGGGAATCTGCTTTCCTAATTTGTATCAGTGGGCGCATTTATTGTACCACCCTTATAAAATATTCCCATGTGCTTAAAGATATTTACTGATATTTAAGGAAATGTTCCATACTTTTAGTTCTTACTCGCTATATGCATGCGTCGCAATGTAACTTTTCGTTTCCTTGCCCCACCCCTTCGCCCTATACATGAGTCAACGTTTTGCATGTCATCCAACTGATCATTTTTTCCATTCGATCTTCCTCGCACAAGTCATAGATCATTCCTCTGGTTTACGAATGAGTTTCGTTTGGAAGTATCATCCTTTCCTTCGGATTAGATGACGTTTCCTTGAAGGACACTTTCTGCCCACTATTTGCCTGCCAAGGCTCCTTCTGAGCTGAACCTTCATCAATATCGAATGAAACATGCTTAAACCGAACATCATCTCTTCAAAAGTAAGAATATGCTCTACCAATGCGTTTTTCAACTCCGATGGAAAACACTTTAAAGCGGCCAAATACTTTTAGATCTGAGTTTGCATTTTTGTTTTTAATTTCAGCATATCTCTTAATAGTTCGTTTAGGAACATTTGATACGCGTGCACATTCGTTTAATCTAGAATCCCAATTCAGATATATTGTTACAGCTATGTGCAATTTATCTGTGCTCCATACGATAATAAAAAATAATTATTTTACTAATAACACGTTAAAGAACACATTAAAACAGTCACCACGTCATTTCTAAATAGTATGATTCACCGATACTGCGAAACGTATTTTTTAAAGCTCACTATACGGGCAAATTGTTCAAATTGTACCGGTACAATATGCGAAACTTCTAGCGGTACATTATACCAACGTCGCCATTTCCTCTTTACCAGTTTCCTACAAACGAATCATAATGAATACAGATCCATAATTGCGTGAAAACCTAGATTATTTCATGTATATTCTCCCATATATAAAACATTGTTTCCATTTACCTTATAAGAGTTATTCTCTTCGCCTTCAAATGATTAGTTACACAACAAACAAAACTCATAGCTCACAATATGGCTCCAAGAAGCACGTAATACCCGTCGACCACACTACATGTCGGTTTGTATGTGACGTACGAACTTTACAGCAGTGTTACAAATTAGGTGCAGGTACTATACAGGCAGCTCTGCAATAAGAGATAGGATTTGGATTAACAATTGCTGTGGTAAGACAAGTTGCTTCTAACGTAAAAAGTACTGCTGGACCAGATAAATTTCTGAGCCGCGACAGTGATATGTTAGTCACTAATGGTGAGCTAGTTTCAACAAGAGATTAAATGTTACTCTTATGATTACCGAGAACGTTGCTGCGTACAGAGCGTCAATGAGCAATATACGACTGTTGAGGATGAGCCGTGGCTGGCTCATGTTATGCGTTGGATTAAACCTTGGTTGCTATTCTGTGTTTAGTCTCCCGCGGTTATCGCGATTATGCTGTTATCCTCTCTCTCTCTACGATTGACAGCAGCGATGTGTGTCGATATTCGCACCTTGAACTATCTTTACCGTGGCGCTTATAGTTTGCAGCTATGCGGTGTGCGCGACCAGTTGGTCGGTTGGCGTGGAGCAGCGAGGAAATCTCTGCGGCTGTTGGGACATTCCCGGGAGCAACAACGTGTGTTTTCAAGTTGGCAAGTTTTAGCCACCCTCCTGTGGGGTTTAACTGTACTTCGTTATTTTGAATAGGAGTGCACCAGCGGAATCTTCTGCCTTGTGGCCGTTAACGTTCCGATTACCTGCCCAGGCCATTGACGTAAATTCGGGCAGTGTATTTTCCTCAGAGTGTTGTCGCTGTCCAGCACAGTGTGTAGTTTGACAGCTCAGTTGTGGGCGCCAATACTTTCTACGTTGTTCCATTGAACTCCCTGCTGTATGCTGGTCTGCTGGAGCGGAAGTTATCTTGTCGCTGGGTCCGTTGATTGTCTGTCGGTTGGGTTGTCGTCGGGTCGAGAATGGTTGGGCCGACTGCCTGTCTCACCTAAGCGTGCGTTAGTGTTTGAATTCCAGGCTGACCTTCGGAAACTTCTGAGCGCCATTGGGTGTTCTGCCTTTTCTTATATGTTCTATATTGTTTGTAGTTGTATGGCTTCTAGCCGATTTTTAAATTAAGGTTGTTTTGCTCTTAAGGCGTAAGATTGTTTTGGCCTTCAGCCCAATTTAAAGAACTTTTTAAATATTCAATTTTGTTGAATTTTAAGTGATGGGTTTTCAGCCGATTTTGAATTAAAGTTGTTTTGCTCAGATTGTTTGGGCCTTCAGTCTAATTAAAAAACAGTTTCAAGATAAGGCCTTTTGTCTTTTAAAAATTCTGATTTTGGTTTGAAGCTTAAGTTATTGGCTTTCAGCTGATCTTATATTAAAGTGGCGTTGCCCTTAATGCATGAAATTGTATGGCCTATTCAGCCGGTAATTAAGTTTCAAAAATTAATGCTGTGTTTTTTTTTTAAATTTTCTTGGCTCTTGTAATGTTTGGTCAAATAAGTGAAGTTGCATGTTCGAGTGTACCTGACAGCCGCTTATTTTAGCCCCTTTCCACAATTAATCTACCTGTCCTGTCCTACAGGTTTACCAGGGCGTCTCAGAAGACTTTGCTGATCACACAGTTGTATGTCCAGCACTGCTGGCTGTGGCCGTGATCTGCCTCTGCCTAGAGTATCCTCACAACAAGAATGTAAAATAGAAAAGTCTGTTAGAATACTGTGGTGTGGGCTCTCTTAAAATCCTAAAAGACGTAGACATAATTATCTCCTATGGACTTATTCAGCTCTATTTTTAAGTGTGAGCCGCAAACTCTGTGCTCCTTATCGTGTCAGACTCATGGCATTTCAGTAGGGAAAATTACATTGACTTTTGAAATAATGCTGAGCGCACCTCTGGAATTTCACAGTACGATTCCTCGGACAGTAGATTTTTTCAGTACTTCGTTTCATGCAAAGCAGGACCCATAAAATTTATTACGTCCTGTCCTCGGAAGCGGATCCCCGAGATCTTGAAGCTGGGAGCAACTATTTCCCGATAACTTTAGTCGCTAACAAGATATTGCGGAAAACGTACAAGAAAGATATTTTAAAAGCAATAGCGTCTGACAGAAAGCGATTCATCTGAATAAGCCTTCTGTCGCCCTCAGTAGACGTCCAGTTGTGGTACTGGTGTGCAAATTCCAGCTTCGCCTCCGATGAATAGCAGTCAGCATGGGAGCATAAATCAGGTGCCTGCCGCGGAGAAACCGTACGCGGCAACATTCGCTGACTAGTCATTGAGGAGACGCTGTTGGCAGCCTCTTCGTTACACATCTATTCGTATCTCCACGGCCATAGCTCACCCCTTTCGTCTATGGCCCACGGAGCACCACGGTTGCCTCGGCCTCATTTTGCCATGCACGGTATAATTTAACCATGGCAGCAAGCGAACAATTTACAAATTTATCCGTTTCGTAAATGCTACCACCCTTGGCCCGAAAGCCGATGATTATGGGGTTTTGGACGACAGATACATCGCTCCATTGCGCATTACGACAACGACTACACTGTTTTCCGCGTCTGCCAGCACACTTGCTATACCCTTCACTGCTAGTACTGCCAACTACCGTCTGTGAGTGTTTATTGCACGATGACATAGAACACAGGCGGTGGTCACATTAATGTTATTGGACCATCTACATGTATATTCCTTAAATTATTATGTATTGCCACTGTAGATGAGGATTACGCCTCGAAACATGTTGATTTATTAAATAATTTAAAGAAATCAACAAAAGTTTTTAAGTAGCAGTCTTTGAAGAATGTTTTCGTACATCATAGCAAGGCTAGCGTTTTAGTAGGAGTTTAACAAGTAAAAAAAATGCTATTAATGAGAAATTTTAATTCCGACATTGCAAACTGCAAGAAAATTGTTGTTGTTGTCATCAAAAGCGTTTCCTTTTATTAAAATAAAACTTTATCAGTGGTTTGTAATGAAAGACATTTATAATTTGAATTGCTTTTTATACCGAAAAATAGTTTTTCAGAAGATATTGGTTTTTATTTGCGATATGTCATGCCTGGTTTTTCATTCACATCAGGAAACCCCGTCAGCTGGCACGTTATTGGGTTATTTCTTCGTTTGACACTGTCGATTCTGGCTTAATCGCACATTTCTTTGCGGAAATATGCATTTTCTGGTGTTAAATACAACACATTGTGGCACTGCTACTGTTTATTTGTAACTTTCTGGCTGAATAAATATCATGTGTTTTGTAAGGTATTACCAGGATTAGCACTATTTTTTCATTGATCTAAAACTTTTTTTATTGTAGTTATTCATGTATATGTTATTCCGTTTAATTATGTAACTATGTATTCATTTTGTGTGAAAGAGGAATGAGGTAGTACTGATCGAGCTGAAAATGTAAAGGTGATTGGTGAGGGGTGGGATAGGCAAGATGCAAAGATGAGTGAACTGTAAGTGCAAGGTAATGGGATGAAGAGTGAATTGGAGGAAAAGGGTGAGAGGTGAAATGAAATTGGGGGAGGGGACATCGTAGAGTGAGGGAGAGTGAAGGATCAGAAAGGGGAAGTACATATAGACCTTCTTTATGTGATTTTTCAATTATTTTATACAGTGTATTGTTTACAATATTTAGTTGATCATTGTATAACTGTTTATGTTTACGGAAGGTTTCTTAGAAAGGAGGTGCCCGTCTTTATTGTTTTTTTATGATGTCTATATCTTTTCCTTAGCGCTTGCTCTATGACATTCCTGTTTAAGATGCTATGCAAATGTTGAAGGACTTACATTGTATTTCCATCCCTGATGTGCTCTTTGAATGTTTAAAATGTTGCGCCAGTTATAAAATGTTTTTTTTTTTTTTTTTTTTTTTTTTTTTACCGTGCCTCCAAGTAAAATGGTAGATACGCGATTGTTGGTATTTATCTGGTATTGATTTTTGTTTGTAGGTGGGTTTATGTGTTATTTGTTTTTAAGCCATGTTTATGCTCTACTTCTTGAATATTTTGCATGTTAATTTGTGTGGTAGGTCATTTTATGCCATTTTATTGTGATGGTGCTGCTAATCTGTGTTCATGTGATTTGGTTTGCTTCATCGATTGAGTGTTTAACGCTGTCTTTTTGTTAATCAGAATCTTACTGAGTCTGTTTAGCATATATCTGTAAGTAGCTTGTTTATAATTCTGTGAGTGGTTTGAGGTTGCATGTATTATTGTGTGTGTTCCTTGGGTTTTCTGCATATATCAAAGACGTGGTATTGAAGGTTGATTGTGCATCCTCGATCTTCTTGTATTGTAAACTTCGCGCTCTTGTGTATAGCATTTATGTATCTCTGTAATAGGAGTTTGTTTTGAGGATCATTCATGTATCTGTACCACTAGATGATGTTATAGCTTTTCTTCATTATCATGTCTTCAAATATTAGTTTTTCTATACTATTCGTGAAGATTTTGCCTAGTGTTCCTGAAACAGGTGAATCCATGGGTAAACATTCTTCTTGTACGTAGTATTCCTCACTGAATTCAAAATTTTTTTGTTGAGTTGTTAATGGTAATTTTCTGCACTACTAATTATACTAGTACTAACAGCTCATGGCTACAATATGTCATTCTTAAAGTTGCAATACCTACTTTTGCTTGGACATAAATCTCAGCCTTCTTTTTTTTTTCTTTTTTTAGAGTACACTGTTGTAAGGAGTGTGTCAGAACTGTGCATTACATTGAAAGCAACATAGCCAACTTAACGTTGTTCTTTGCATTGTGTAAGATTGGAAATAAATAAGCACTCAGATATCGATAGCAACATTCTGAGGGCAAAACACGAGAGCGCGATTCTAAGCATTGTTGGGAGATGAGTCAGTAGTGCCGGTCGAGAGCTCGGAGACAGTAGACGTGTCACACTGCCCTCACGTCGGTAATTGCAGATCTTACCATACTCAATGCTTGATTTCATTTTATATGGCCAGCAGATATTTAGATAGTTTAACTACGCTTGAAGATGGAATTCAAGGTAAAATTCGCTACCATAGCGTAAAGCGCAATTGCAGGGCTAGGCTCATGATTGTTAGTCAGTTTTTGCAATAATCCCATGTTTTGCTTGTCAGTTAAAGAAGCCTCCTTATCGTCCAAATAACAATAATTGTTCTCCACATCCCACTCATAAATATGCTTTGGTTATCAAATGTCAATGTAACTTTGAAATGGAAACAGTTTGTTAATCTGGCACTCAGCCGTTATTGACACTTATTGTCCGGCATTTCACCAATGTTAATACTAGTCAAACTATTATTGGTCATGATGATTTCTGAAGTTTTTAAATAGACTTAATATATGAAATCCATCATTACAAGTTATTTAGTTGTTAACGGGACCGAAGTAAACTCCTTTTTATTAAATCCATTCTTTGTTACAATAAGCTTTAGCCACTGCTGCTGCATGTTGCCGCGAATTGCTGTAAACCACTTGGAAAAAGGCAGTCATGTAAAGAGGCAAGTGCAAAACTTAGGGCCAAAACACTGATACACCGCAACATGTGATGTACTCTATTCCAGTAAATTCCGTTACACAAGTCAGATTCTGTATCACTTGTAAATTATTATTCAAACACGCAGTCAGATAGCTTATCCAAATGTTAGTTTCAAGATTTATTGAGGGCTTAAATGACAGTGAAACTGACACTCATACAACACGCACACACTGTTATGTAGATTATATTCCGATTACTGATAGCTCAGGTTGCTTATCGATTCCATTTTCACAGACGATCATAGGCTATATTTGTTGTAGTCATGTTACATATTTGTAGGTGCGTTACACTATTTTATATTATGTTAAAAATCATGCTGAATACCTTAATAAGATCTATTTCATATTTAAGTGTCATCAGTTCATTAATAACATAATTGTATAGTAACATATTTTAGGTTTAATTAATAAACTTCAAATGCAGCTTTGTAGACTTTTAATTCGAATATTGCTGTAAAAACTATTTTTCAGTTTAGTTACCACAAAATCTTCCAATACAGAGTCTGAGACACAGTTTTGCCATACCGTGTAGTTCACCGGTATACAGGGTGGTCCACTGATCGTGACTGTGCCAAATATCTCGCGAAATAAGCGTCAAACGAACAAACTACAAAGAACGAAACTTGTCTACCTTGAAGGGGAAACCAGAAGGCGCTATGGTTGGCCCGCTAGATGGCGCTGCCATAGATCAAACGGATATCAACTGCGTTTTTTAAAAATAGGAACCCCCAATTTTTATTATATATTCGTGTAGTACGTAAAGAAATATGAATGTTTTAGTTGGACCACTTTTTTCGCCTTGTGATAGATGACGCTGTAATAGTCACAAACATATGGCTCACAATTTTAGAGGAACAGTTAGTAACAGGTAGGTTTTTTAAATTAAAATAAAGAACGTAAGTATATTTGAACACTTTATTTCGGTTGTTCCAATGTGATACATGTACCTTTGTGAACTTATCATTTCTGAGAACGCATGCTGCTACAGTGTGATTACCTGTAAATACCACATTAATGCAATAAATGCTCAAAATGATGTCCGTCAACCTCAGTGCATTTGGCAATGCGTGTAACGACATTCCTCTCAACAGCGAGTAGTTCGCCTTCCGTAATGTTCGCACATGCATTTACAACACGCTGACGCATGTTGTCAGGCGTTGTTGGTGGATCACGATAGCAAATATCCTTCAACTCTCCCCACAGAAAAAATCCGAGGACGTCAGATCCGGTGAACGCGCGGGCCATGGAATGGTGCTTCGACGACCAGTCCACCTGTCATGAAATGTACTATTCAATACCGCTTCAGCCGCACGTGAGCTGTGCACCGGACATCCATCATGTTGGAAGTACATCGCCATTATCCATGCAGTGAAACATCTTGTAGTAATATCGGTAGAATATTACGTAGGAAATCAGCATACATGGCACCATTTATATTGCCATCGATAAAATGGGGGCCAATTATCCTTCCTCCATCGTCGATTTTCCGTTGCCCAATAGTGCATATTATGCCGATTTACGTTACCGCTGTTGGTGAATGACGCTTCGTCGCTAAATAGAACGCGTGCAAAAAATCTGTCTTCGTCCCGTAATTTCTCTTGTGCTCAGTGGCAGAACTGTACACGACGTTCAAAGTCGCCAAGCAATTCCTGGTGCATAGAAATATGGTACGGGTGCAATCGATGTAGCATTCTCAACACCAACGTTTTTGAGAATTCCGATTCTAGCGTATTTTGTCTGCTACTGATGTGCAGATTAGGCGCGACAGCAGTTAAAACACCTACTTGGGCATCATCATTTGTTGCAGGTCATGACTGACATTTCACATGTGGCTGAACACTTCCTGTTTCCTTAAATAACGTAACAACCCGGCGACGGGCCGGACACTTAGATGATGTCGTCCACGATACCGAGCAGCATACATAGCACACGCCCGTTGGGCATTCTGATCACAATAACCATACATCAACACGATATCGACCTTTCCCGCAGTTGATAAACGGTCCATTTTAATACGGGTAATGTATCACGAAGCAAATACCGTCCGTATTGGCGGAATCTTACGTGATATCACGTACTCATATGTTTGTAATTATTACAGCGTCAACTGTCACAAAGCGAAAAAAGTGGACCAACTAAAACATTCATATTTCTTTACGTACTACACGGATATGTAATAAAAAATGGGGGTTCCTATTTAAAAAACCGCAGTTGATATCCGTTTGACCTATGGCAATGCCATCTAGCGGGCCAACCATAGTGCCATCTGGTTTCCCCCTTCAAACTAGAGGAGTTTCGCTCTTTGTAGTTTTTTCGTTTGATGCTTATTTCGTGAGATATTTGTCCCGGTCACTACTAATGGACCACCCTGTGTAAACGAGCAAGTAAAAATATTCTGAGAGACAACCTTACCAGTTTGTCACGAAAAAGAAGTATGACGGAAACTGTGTGGAACTGCTTGTTTGCCTGTGCAGTCAGTGGTGGCGGTGTTGGTGGTGAGTGGACTGCAGGCCGCAGGTCTAGCACGGGCGGCGGCTCGCACAGAGGCATTCCCGGCAGGTGGCGGCTGGCACGCTATTTATCACGACTGCCATCAGCGGCGCGCTTCCGAATATTGTTATTCGCGGTCACGCTGTGCACTCCAAATTGAAACCTCGCCTCGCCGTGGATGCGCTCTGTCGGCGTGAAATACGGTTCCTTGCGTGAAATATCGGGGTTAACAGCCGCGGACAGCCGTAATCGAATTTATGGCCATGTTTTCCAGCGATTTTCTATCGCTTTTCAATGACGATTGCGTCAGCCGTGAGAGTGGAAATGCGTGTCGCGTTATAGTTTTCTTGTTTTCCTCAGAATGTCAATTATCGGTATATTTCAATTCCTCTTATGCTCTTACTGTTCGCTTGCAATCGAAAACTGTTGTTATGTGACTTTCAGTTTCTTTATGTCTCTTTTTCTCCCTCAATACCGAACCTCTGTTGGCTTGATCCTAAGGTATCATAACCACATTTTATTATAACAGCAAATTTTGATGAATAATCTGCTTTGAGTGGTTCGAGTGAAAGCAATGAATTGATATACTTACATGTTTGTGTAGGTATTTATCTGGAGAGCAACCTTCTACGGAATTGAAACCTGCGGGGTAAACAGTTCCGACAAGAAGATAAAGCATTAGAGGGTAGCTCTAAAAACTAATGAGGAGCTACTGAACTAAACTGAGGAACTAAACTGCATCACTCCATTCTTTGGAATGAAGACGAAATAAGCAACATAAGTTTCGCGTTTATTCATATATACATGATGGATATTGAGTAAAGATGTATCCTGTATGTTGTAGACACAGCGGTGCAACTATACGTGAATCTAGAATCGTTTAATTTAGCTTTCAAAATTATTTAATAGTTGAATCGTAAAATTACTACTGGTTCACCAAAGGTTATTAATTACAATTAATACACAAAATGTAAAGTGGAAGTAGGTGACAAGGAATAACTGGTGAAATTACACACAATTTACAGTAACACTATTTATTCAAATTTGGTGCAAGACTTTACGATATTTAAAAAAAAAAAAAAAACCAACAATCATTTAACGAATAAGTCACAATTTACGATAGGAAAGGACTTTTAAATTATTAAATTACGATAAAAAATTTCACGCCAGTAAAAGGCAAGAACAGGCAAGCCATTTAACGTATACAATGTGACGCTGTATAATATTTCAAGCTCAGCTAAATTACAGGTGAATTTCGCTCCATTAATAAATGAATATATGACTTCACTTTTGTGCAGACAAATTTCCCATTTGTTCCATAAAAACACGGGAGAACTGCCGGATATCAGTAACGTCCTGCCACGATATTTCGGCGCAGGGTCTTCTGGTCATCTTCAGGTGAGTGCGCGCTGAGCTCCGCTATTTAAAGCCTTCTGAGGTGACATTGCGCATGCGCTGCTCAGCTTGCGCGTTCATAACGGCTCCGTGCGCTGCGCCTCGCGCCCTCCACTGTGAAAGCCTCGCGTATCGGTATCAGGTCGATTTCCATCTTTATGCAGATAACTACGTCGACTACGAAGTTTCTCTAGTTGCCTAGGAAAATGAACAGAGTGATGAAGACCTACAAACGACGGAACAAGGAAGAGGAAGAGGCCTTCAGGTCGACTGTTTATCTACCATTTATTGGGAATATTTCTTCACAGATAGGCAGAATATTGAGAAAGTATCAAGTGAGAGTCATCTTTCGCCCTCCTTCTAAAATTTCATCACTGGTGGGATCCGTTAAAGACGACCTGGGCCTGCGTAAATCAGGTGTTTACAAAAATCCGTGTGAATGCGGCAAATCATATACAGGGTGAGTCACCTAACATTACCGCTGGATATATTTCGTAAACCACATCAAATACTGACGAATCGATTCCACAGACCGAACGTGAGGAGAGGGGCTAGTGTAATTGGTTAATACAAACCATACAAAAATGCACGGAAGTATGTTTTTTAACACAAACCTACGTTTTTTTAAATGGAACCCCGTTAGTTTTGTTAGCACATCTGAACATATAAACAATACGTAATCAGTGCCGTTTGTTGCATTGTAAAATGTTAATTACATCCGGAGATATTGTAACCTAAAGTTGACGCTTGAGTACCACTCCTCCGCTGTTCGATCGTGTGTATCGGAGAGCACCGAATTACGTAGGGATCCAAAGGGAACGGTGATGGACCTTAGGTACAGAAGAGACTGGAACAGCACATTACGTCCACATGCTAACACCTTTTATTGGTCTTTTTCACTGACGCACATGTACATTACCATGAGGGGTGGGGTACACGTACACACGTGGTTTCCTTTTTCAATTACGGAGTGGAATAGAGTGTGTCCAGACATGTCAGGCCAATAGATGTTCAATGTGGTGGCCATCATTTGCTGCACACAATTGCAATCTCTGGCGTAATGAATGTCGTACACGCCGCAGTACATCTGGTGTAATGTCGCCACGGGCTGCCACAGTACGTTGTTTCATATCCTCTGGGGTTGTAGGCACATCACGGTACACATTCTCCTTTAGCTTACCCCACAGAAAGAAGTCCAGAGGTGTAAGATCAGGAGAACGGGCTGGCCAATTTATGCGTCCTCCACGTCCTATGAAACGCTCGTGGAACATCCTATCAAGGGTCAGCCCAGCGTTAATTGCGGAATGTGCAGGTGCACCATCATGCTGATACCACATACGTCGACGCGTTTCCAGTGGGACATTTTCGAGCAACGTTGGCAGATCATTCTGTAGAGCCGGCCGCTGGTGGCCGAGAGGTTCTGGCGCTTCAGTCTGGAACCGCGCGACCGCTACGGTCGCAGGTTCGAATCCTGCCTCGGGCATGGATGTGTGTGTTGTCCTTAGGTTAGTTAGGTTTACGTAGTTCTAAGTTCTAGGGGACTTATGACCTCAGCAGTTGATTCCCATAGGGCTCAGAGCCATTTGAACCATTCTGTAGAAACGCGATGTATGTTGCAGCTGTTGGGGCCCCTGCAATGAAGTGAGGTCCAATGATGTGGTCGCCAATGATTCCGCACCATACATTTACAGTCCACGGTCGCTGTCGCTCTACCTGTCTGAACCAGCGAGGATTGTCCACGGACCAGTAATACATGTTCCGTAGATTCACTGCCCCGTGGTTTGTGAAACCCGCTTCATCGGTAAACAGGTAGAACTGCAACGCATTCTCTGTTAATGCCCATTGACAGAATTGCACTCGATGATTAAAGTCATCACCATGTAATTGCTGATGTAGCGACACATGAAACGGGTGAAAGCGGTGACGATGCAGTATGCGCATGACACTACTTTGACTCAGTCCACCGGCTCTCGCAATGTCCCGTGAACTCATGTCTGGGTTCACGGCAACAGCAGCTAACACACCAACTGCACCCGCTTCTCCTGTGACGGGCCTGTTACGGACCCGTTTGCGTGCTACGACCGTACGTGTTGCATACAGTTGGCGGTAGATGTTTTGCAATGTGCGGCACGTTGGATGCTCTCTGTCCGGGTACCGTTCTGCATACACCCCGCAGGCTTCAGCTGCATTTCGTCGACACTCGCCATAGATGAATATCATCTCCGCCTTTTCAGAGTTCGAATACACCATGGTCACAGTTCCTACAACACTACACTATCACAGACGTCTGGTAACACGGTGTACTACAGTTGGTCTGCGTGCGGAGACGAATGCAGAATAACAATAGCAGCAAACGCTACATGCGGACATTGCGACAGCTAGACCAAACCACAATAGTGCACTACAGCCACACTCGTAAACACGGTCGTCATCGTAAACATGCCCCTGAGGATGCTGCTCGCCGACCATGGCCCGTGTTTGTTACAACACGCAACTGAACGTCGGAGGTTTCAAGCGTCAACTTTAGGTTACAATATCTCCGGATGTAATTAACATTTTACAATGCAACAAACGGCACTGATTACGTATTTGTTATATGTTCAGATGTGCTACAAAACTAACATGGTTCCATTTACAAAAACGTAGGTTTGTGTTAAAAAACATACTTCCGTGCATTTTTGTGTGGTTTGTATTAAACAATTACACTAGCCCATCTCCTCACGTTCGCTCTGTGGAATCGGTTCGTCAGTATTTGATGTGGTTTACGAGATATACCCAGCGGTAACGTTAGGTGACTCACCCTGTATAGGGCAAACAACACGAACTGTGCAGGAACGCATTGTGGAACACCAACGGCATGCTCGCCTTCTCCAACCCACCAAGTCCGCAATCGCCGAACATTATATTTCCACAGACCATTCCATGAATTACAACGCCACAAAATTTTTGGCCCATACATCAAACTTTTGGAGCTCGATTATCAATGAATCTGTGGAAATAAGATTGTCTGACAACGAGACTCTCATCAAACGAGATAGCGGTTATCAGCTTAACTCTGCTTGGAATCCTGTTATAGAGAAACTTCGTAGTCGACGTAGTCATCTGCATAAAGATGGAAATGGACCTGACACCGATACGCCAGGCTTTCACCGTGGAGGGCGCGAGGCGCAGCGCACGGAGCCGTTATGAAGGCGCACGCTGAGCGGCGCATGCGCAATGTCACCTCAGTACGCCTTTAAATAGCGGAGCTCAGCGCGTACTCGCCAGTACTACTACAGTGGCACTCACATGAAGATGGCCAGAAGACTCTGCGCCGAAATATCGTGGCAGGACGTTACTGATATCCGGCAGTTCTCCCGTGTTTTTATGGAACAATCAGTACGCCGGGAAAGCTTTAAACATCACATATTTCCCATTTGGTTACAACAGCCGTAACTACGGCCGCCCACAACAGCCTCACTCAGGCTGATTAAATGGCGCAGAATCTGTCTGCAACATATAAGACAATTCTGTTTACAAAAGTTCTCAAAATAGAAAAACCAAAACGCATGAGTCATGCACACGGGGGGGGGGGGGGGCGGGGGGGGGGGGGGGAGTGGGGTGAGGGAGTGGTGGGGGAGGACATTCACAGTTAATAACATTAACGTTTCCAAAATATATTTAAAAAAACAAATTTTACAAATTTCTGCCCGTTAACTTACGGCAAACACTTGCGAACTCTTACAACATTCTCATTTCAAGGCAACAATTTCTACCCGTAATGAAATGGCAAACTTTTGCATGGCAAGAAAACACACTAATAACCAACTACCTGTATAAAACACATAAGCACGTTGAGTAAAAGCCTTAAAAGGTATTGAACTGGAAAAACACACAACAGTTTTTGCTGACTAGAAACAATATAAAAAAATCCACTACGGGGTACATTAACAACCTTGCTTGATTATAGCCAAATATACATAAACACAAATTTACGTAAGTTACAGCTTCCAGATGAGCAGGAATTCGTTATGCAATGATTAGTTCTTACCACGAGGCAAAAGGAATTTTTCTTCATTCTTAGAGTACGTTTTACACATGAGTCTAGTAATACTAGTTATGGCAGGCGAGAGAATGGATCAGGTCTTAGTGTCTTGCATTTTAAACAGTACAGCCATTGGTGACTTAGACTTTCACAGACATAGCAGAGGCTAACAGTCGAATAAACACGTAGGTAAGCTGGAAGGGGAAAGAAGCAATCCGAACCACAGATTTACTCTGACCCCTTCCCTTTCGCCTCAAAGGAGACAAACGGACCACCTTTTCTAATATTACCACCTTCCTGCGTGTGGGCAGACGAGAATGAATGGCGGGAAACCCCCAAAATATAGGGTTGGTATAATTAACAAGAATAAGTAAATTGAATTCAATTAAACTTCATAAAATCTGTTAACAATCAATATTCAGCTTCTGGTGCATTACAGCTCCCAGGATTGAACCAACGATGCACCTCCAAATGCTCTCCCGAGCCGCCCACTGCCAGCCATTTCAACAGGCGCAGGAAGGCGCATCGGTTTTCAGAACCTCCTTGCCGGTCGACAGCATACCACCGAACTGCAAATTAGTTGTGCCTTGCGGACCCACACTCAGGAAGATTCCTTTCACGATGAGCAGTTAATGCCCCCTACCAAGGAGTAGCTGCTCGTGGCGCGTGCACTTATCCCACGGTCTGCGTGCCGTCCCTCTAGCACCAGCACAGAAGTCGCTTCTTGATGCTCCGACTGCCAACTCACCAGGAAAGCTTTTTTTTTTTATTGTAATTTAATTCCCCTGCCCCGTATGGGCAGGGGAGGGCTGTAAGCGGCACGATCCGCCGCTCTTCAGCCGAGTGACATGACAACTAAAACAACAATAAAATGTTACATATATAAGGCGATAAAAAAGGGAACATAAAACAGAGTAAGGGGAGAAAATGGAGGTAAAAATACACTGACATGGAGACATTCATGGGGGACAAAAAAAATTCACCAGAAAGTTAAAAGACGCAGTTGGCGATTTGTAAAACATAAACAAGACACTGAATGCACATGCACTGTTTAAAATTCGGCCACAGTATTAAAAACACTTGTAGCGACCCTTTTTTCTATCCCAACTTCCATATCTTGCATGAAAGTAGGAATGTTAATTTATCTATACATTGACTGGTATTGAGGGGTTTTGTTTTATCCCAGTTAGTTCTTAAATTATCCCCAGTGAGTCACTACACGTATTGTCTTCCTAGTTCTGAAGGAAAAAACCATACGTAAATTAATACTACTGTTTTCAATAGATTCTCGTTCACTTGTTTCAGTTACTAGTCTGCAGTTTATTCTTAGTGAAAATCACGTAACCTAATTATTTATGAACCTAAATCGAAGTAAAATTCAAGGCGAATAGTCAGTTTCAAATTAACATGTAATTTTATTTAACAATAATTATTAATAAATCAGTTCATTTACACGATTGCATTCAAAGGGGTTCTTTTAATAAGTGTATAATCTGGAATCCCATCAGTATCAGAGATACTAAACAGTGTTCTGTCACTTTCGATAAAAAAATTGTTCTAGTTTAATATCCATAAACTGCCACGAACTATGATTACTAATCGCGAGAAGTAAAACTTTTCCACTATCACAATACAAAGTCTGAATCTGTCCAAAAATCGTTAATTCCGTAAAATATTTAAATCTTCACAAGAAGTGACGTTAAAGTCAGAGAGATTATTGATCACCTCCCCGTTCCTCTTGTATGACAAAAGTTCTAATTCTGATCTGAAATTAATGCTTCCCAAAAAACAATCTCGTCGCAATTTATTCTTGCGCCCTGGTTTAATAAAGCTCCTATTATTGCTTCCTAAAGCTGCATGTCCTAATTGACTTCGAACAGACTAGAGGATAGAGACTGGAGTATCATAATTACATTGTATGTCTATTTATACTTTAGTAAACGCTATGTTTGGTGTTCAAGACCTACATTCTGTGACTATAATATTGATTTTCTCATATATAAGAATAACTAATAATTTAACCATTTCTATCGTTTTTCCCCCCTCCTATGCTTCCAAAATTTATGATTAAAGTTCTTTTCTTTTTCTAATATTTTTCTCCTATAGATTTCCCTCTATTTGTCTCTTATTTCTATTTCGTAAATTACTACTTGTGGAGGGGCTTGGGACATTTTCTGAATTTATATTTCGAGGGCATGGGAGCTAATTGGGGAGCTATTTTGGTTTATTAACACCGAGAGGCGTTGTAGCTGTTACACACTCCAGATGAGCACATTTAAAACCCACTTGGGGCACAAACGATGAAGAATAAAACTACCAGGTGGGACGTGCTGAGGGAAAGGTCAGAGAGGATGGAAAAGGAGGGGAGAGCAAGGGGCAGCAGGGGAGGCGGTGGGATGAAGAGAGTAGGGACATCAGCAGGTACACTAAGAGGTAGGAGACATGTGGGGCAGGAGATGAAGAGGGAAGACAAGGCAGGAGGGAGTGCAGAGACACTGAAAGGGAGCACAAGAGAGGGAGGGGGAGTAGGAGGGGGAATCCACTCAGGAGAAGGGAGGGGGAGGAGAGAAAGCCCTGAAGAGGAGGCAGAAAGATGGGGTTAGAGTTGGTAGGAAGGGTAGATGTCAGGGCGAAGCTCATCATCCGGGAGGGGTAGATGGTGGAAGTTGTGTTGGGAAAGGAAGGGTGTGGAGATGGAGAGAGGGTGGGACACAACGGTAAAGGCGCGGCAGTGGGTTGGGGGTGGAGAGGATGGGAGACACCAGGGGGTGAAGGGGATCAAGGTGGTGGACAATATATAGTGTGCGGATGTGTTCAAGGAAAAGGAGAAGGTGGGGGAATGGGATGAGGTCATAGAGGATGCGCGTGGGGGACGGAAGGCAGATGCGGAAGGCGAGGCGGAGCGAATGGCGTTCGAGGATTTGGAGGGCTTTATAGAACCAGGGAGGGGCAGAAATCCAAGCTACGCTGGCATAACAGAGGATGGGGCGGATCAAGGATTTGTAGGCGTGAAGGACTCCACGAGAGCCCATACAGCCACTTCTTAAACCCACATGAACAGCCCACTTTTCCCCTTTCCCGCTAGAGGGAGACACCGAAGCCTTCAATTACGACAGTGGCGCCATCACCAGAAAATGGAGGGCGACTGCTTCACGCTATGCGCTGCAGCGCGCTTTTCAAAGCTAACTTTACTACTGATCTCTCATTATTCTAACATATGTTTCTTTTTCCGCACTTAGCACACTTTGCTCTATAAAGTATGTAGCCAGATACGGCTAATGATGTGTGTTGTCATAAAATATAGTAACTTATGATCTTGTACCTGCTGAAGCCAACAGTAGCCATTGTAGACTGTTCATCTATTTTGTGTCGTAAGATGCTCCTGAACTCAGTTTGGCAGCAATAATCCTTGAAATAATATGTTCCAGTTATACGTTGAGCAAACGTGAATTTTAGATTTAGTAGAACCCGAAAGGCGCTCAAATAATGATGTATACCAGCACTGAACTTATCTCATAAATGATCAACCAGCAGGTTTGTTTGCAGCAACCATTGGCAAGCGCGCTGTGTCGTCAGCTAGTTTTTCCTTCCATTTACTCTTCCAGAATGGTCATTTGCAGTCTTTCATGTTTTCTTATATGCTCAGTACATACACTGACCAGCCAAAACGTTAAGATCACTGCCCATCGCGCCGTTGGATGGCGCCTGGTTGCGCTGCTGGCACCTGACGCGGTAACAAAGTACGTAACCGGACCATACACGGACGACTGATCACCCTAACGAAGATGTCGGTCGTAAATGGGTAAATCCCTTGAGATAAGCGATTTTGACAAATTACTATTAACAGAGCCTGTGAAAGAGGGTATCGGAAACGGCGAAGCTGATCAAGTGTTCGCTTACTACTCTCGTGAGCATCAATGGAAAGAGGTAGGACAGTGAAACCACCCTTGCTTTTAATTTCACTGAGGGTTTTTTTGACTTTTCTATAAGCTGAATTGGTCTTTCTGAGAATCATTTCATTTCCAGTTTCTTCACATTTTTCATGCAGCCACTTTGTCTTAGCTTCCTCGCACTTCCGATTTATTTCATTCCTAAGTGACATCTATTTCGGTATTCCCGAATTACCCTGGAGATTTTTGTGCTTCCTATTTCCATCGATCCCCTAAGATTTCTTCTTTCTACCTACTGCTTTCTTTTCTACTTCTGTGACTGCCGTTTTCAGTGATATACATTCCTCTTCAACTGAACTGCCTACTCGACTATTCCTTCTGACAGTATCTACAGTCTCAGAGAACATCAAGAGTTTCGCTTTCTTCCTTAATACTTCGGTATCCCACTTCTTTGTGCATTGATTCTTCCTGACTAGTCTCTTAAGTTTTAGCCCACTCTTCATCACTACTAAAATGTGATCTGAGGTTGTATCTGCTTCTAGGAACCCTTTATATGATGTAATCATACTGAAATCTTCTCGTGTTCCCGGCCTTCTCCAACTATACCTCCTTCTCTTATGATTCTTGAACAGAGTATTCGCTATTAATAGCTGAAATTTATTGCAGAACTGAGTTCATCTTTCTGCTCTCCCAGTCCTACTACCAAGTCCGTATTCTCTTGTAAATCTTTTTTCTGCTCCTTCCCATGAAACCATAATCCAGTCCCCTACGAGTATTAGATTTTCATCTCCCTTCGCCTTCTGAATTATCCGTTCAATGTCTCTATCTTTTCATCTTCAGCTTGCGACCTTGGCCTGTACCCCTAACTATCATTGTCCGGTTTGGTTCGCTGTCGATTCTAATGAGAACAACTCTGTCACTGAAATGTTAACGGTATCTAAGTCTCTGGCCTACCTTCCTATTCATAACGAATCCTAATCCCGCTATACAATTTTCTGCTGCTTTTGATATTATCCTAAGTTCTTATGGCTAGAAATCAGAGCTTTATTTTCATTTCACTTCACTGATTTCCTCTATACCTAGACTGAGCCTTAACATTTCCCTTTTCAGATGTTATAGCTTCTCTACCACGTTCACACTTCTGACGTGTCACGCCCCGACTCGTAGGCCATTGCTGATTCTTCCGCCTTTAGGGACAGTTGCCCATCACAAGGGCAAGAGAGTGCCCTGAGCCTCTATTCGTTACTCCACCCTGTTTGACAACGGCGTTAGCAGATAGAGCGTGACTTCATATGCCGAACGTCGGCCGCCACTGCTTATGATTTTTTTAAATAATTTAAGTGGTGGTGGGTTTCGAACCAGGGACTGAGAACGTTTTAATTACTAATCAAAGACGAAATCGCTAAACCATGGGTTTTACCCTCTACAGCTCCCTCTAGTACCATGGAAATCACTCCCTGATGTTGTAACAATGTCCTATCATCCTGTCCCTTTTTCTTGTCAGTGCGCTCCACAATACCTTTCCTCTCCGATTATGCACAGAATCTCTTGGTTCTTTACCTTATCAGTCACATTAATTTTCAACATTCGGCTGCAGTACCACATCTCAAATACTTCGATTCTCTTCTGTTCCAGGCCGCAGTCCGTGATTCACTGCCATACAACGCAGTGCTCCAGACGTACATTCTGAGATATTTCCTCAAACTACGGCCAATGTTTGGTACTAGTAGACTTCTCTTGGCCAGGTATGCCCTTTTTGCCAGAGCTAGACTGCTTTTGATGTTCTCCTTGCTCTGTCCGTCATTGGTTATTTTGCTGCCTAGGTAGTAGAATTTCTTAACTTCATCTACCTCGTTACCATCCGTCCTGATGTTAAGTTTCTCGCTGTTCTCATTTCTGCTACTTCTCATTACTTTCGTCTTCCTTCGATTTACCCTCAATACATATTCTGTACTCATTAGATTGTTAATTCCATTCAGCGTGTCATGTAATTCTCCTTCACTTACACACAAGGTAGCAATGTCATCAGCAAATCGTATCACTGACATCCTTTCACGTTGAATTTTAATTCCACTCATGAACCTTCCTTTTTTTCCACAATTCCTTCTTCGATGTGGGGGTGAAAGATTATATCCCTGTCATACAACCTTTTTAATCTGAGCTCATCGTTCTTGGCCGTCCACTCTTATTATTCCGTCTTGGCTCTTGTACATATTATCAATTACCCGTCTCTCCCTATAGCTTACCCCTGTTTTTCTCTGAATTTCGAACGTCTTGCACGATTTTACACTATCGAACAATTTTTTCAGGTCGACAAATCCTATGAACGTGTCTTGATTTCTCTATAGCCTTGCTTTCATTATCAACCGGACCGTCACAATACAATTGCTTCTCTCGTGCCTTTACGTTTCTGAAACCAAACTGATCGTAGTCCAACATATCCTCAATTTTGTTTTTCGTTCTTCTGTATATTATGTCGCCGAACTCATACATCCTACACAACAACGTGGATAGTAGTTTTGTTGCAACTTCCCCCAATGATTTTTAGGAATTCTGATGGAATGTTACCAATCTCTTCTGCCTTATTTCGTCTTAAGTCCTCCAAAGCTCTTTTAAATTCCGATTCTAATTCTGGACCCCTATCTCTCATAAATCGACTCCTGTTTCTTCTTCTATCACATCAGACAAAAGTTCGCTGTCGTAGAGGCCTTCAATGTACTCTTTCCACCTATCCGCTTTCTCCTCCACATTTAACAGTGGAATTCCTGTTGCACTCTCAGTGTTACCAACCTTGCTTTTAATTTAACCGAATGTCGTTTTGTTTTTCTTGTATGTTGAATCAGTCCTTCCGACAATCATTTCTTCTCCGATTTTTCAAGCAGCCACTTCGTCTTAGCTTCCCTGCAGTTCCTATTTATTTCATTCCTTAGCGATTTGTATTTCTGTATTTCTGAATTTCACTAAACATTTTTGCACTTCTTTCTTTCATCGATCAACTGAAGTATTTCTTCTGTTACTCAGGGTTTCTTCGCAGTTACCTTCTTTGTACCTATGTTTTTCTTTCCAACTTTTGCGATTGCCCTTTTTAGAGATGTCCATTCTCTTCAAATGTACTGCCTAGTAAGCAATTCCTTATTGCTGTATCTACGAGTCTAGTCTTAGAAAAGTATAAGCTTGCCTCGTCATCCCTTAGTGCTTCTGTAGCTCACTTCTTTGTGTATTGATTCTACCTGACTAATCTCTTGAACTATAGCCTACCCTGGTCACTACTATATTGTGTTGTGAGTCTATATCTGCTCGTGTGTACGCCTGATTTCTGAAGCCGTGCGTGGTGGCCATGTCACGGATTGCGCGGCCCCTCCTGCCGGATGTTCGAGTGCTCCTTCGGTCATGAGCGTGTGTGTTGTTCTTAGCATAAGTTAGTTTAACTTAGTTTAAAGTAGTGTGTACGTCTAGGGACCGATGACCTCGGCAGTAGGAATTCACACACATACGAACCTTTTTTTGATTTCTGAATATCTGCCTGACCATGATGTAATGTAATTGAAATCTTTCCGTATCACCCGGTCCTCTTGTGACGCTTGAACAAAGTGTTCGCTGTTACTAGTCGAAATTCATTACAGAACTCAGTTAGTCTCTCTCCTCTCTCATTCCTGTCCCAAGCCCATAGTCTCCTGTAGCCCTTTCTTCTACTTGTTGCCTACAACTATTAGAATTTCATCTCCCTTTATGTACTGTATTACCGTTTCAATATCCCCATATTCTCTATGTCTTCATCTTCAGTTTGCGCATGTATACCTGAACTATCGTCGTCGCTGTTGGTTTGCTGTCGATTCTGACGAGAACAATCATGTCACTGAACTGTTCACTGTAACACACTCTTTGCCTTACCTTACTATTCGTAACAAATCCTAGTCACATTATACCATTTTCTTCTGCTGTTGATATTACCCTTTACTCATGTGACCAGAAATCCTCCTCTTCTTTGCATTTCACTTCACTGAGCCTTACTATACCTAGCCTTTGTATTTCCCTTTTCAGATTTTCTAACTTCCCTACCACATTCAAGCTTCTGACAATCCACGCCCCGACTCGTAGATAGTAGAACGTTATCCTTTCGTTAATTATTCATCCTTTTTCTTATGGTCACCTCCCCACTGGCAGTCGCCTCTTGGAGATCTGAATGGGGGACCATCCTGGAATCTTTCGCGAATGGAGAGATCATCACGGCACTTTTTCAATTACAGGCCACATGTCCTGTGGACACACGTTATATGAATTTAATGCAGTGGATTTCATTGCCTTTTGAATCCTCATGCCGTTGATCATTTCTGATTCTTCCTCCTTCAGAGGCAGTTTGCCACCTCCAAAGACAAGGGAGTTAACTGAACCTCTGTCAGATCGTCCTGACAAGAATGGGAGAATGAGGGTGACTTGTTTTGCTTGAAGTCTTCAATCGCCAGCACCGATTATTAATCAAATTTTAGGTACTGACTGGTTTGGAACCCGGGATCGAGAACGTTTTGATTATCAAAGACGCTACCCCTAAATCTTGAGTTAACCTAGAGCTAGGAGGGTATTAGCTCTACAGAGCTGTTCTTCATAAGGCCTGCTGTTTCTGTGCTAAATTTGGTGGAAATCGATCCAGGAGTTTGAAAATCAGAAAGAATTGTGTTGTGAGCGGTAAGTGTGTTTAGCAACTTTATGTGTGATTTCTCTACTGATGCATCACATAATTGCACATTTTGCAGTTTGATCTGAAGAAATGTGCACAGAAAAAAAATTCTGGGATTCCGTTAAAGTATTATGTTAATTATTTCTGTGAGAGAGAGCCTTAGCCTGTTTATTGATAGCTCCATTAAGGCCTCACACCAAAAGCAGCGGACTCTTCTGTGCTATCTCTGTGCTCGGGGAGACACTAAGTTGGCGAACATTTTAGAAATTCTGGGTTTTGCTTTGACACGACAAGACGCAACTTGCCCCCTTACACATACTGGGCCCATTACACGTCCTGTTACTCTACTGCAAATGGACATAGTTACGTGCCTCCTGTGTTAACACGGAGGAGGAAATCGCAGTCGCATTCATACTGAAGATTGACTTTCTGTGTCATATTCAGATGTGAAGTTTTCTTGCGAGGATGCTTTGCTGCCAAAAGAACAACGACAGTTCTCCACCCCATAACGTAGGTCGAGCCAAGATCGTCTTAGAATCAATGGACCCTCTGGTTGAGATACTCGAAATTCTGTTTTCCTTTGACAAAGCATGTCGAAACTATGCGCCTTAGATGACATGCTAGTCCATTACAAATAGACAAAGTTACGTGTCTCCTTTGGTAACACAGAGAAAGAATTCGCAGTCACACTCGTATTGAAGTTTGACTTCATACGTCACAATCAGCTGAGATTTCTTTTTTTTCTATTTTATTTTTTGCCAGGATGCTGTACTTCTGAAAGGAATCCGACAATTCTCCATCCCGTAACGTAGGTCGAGCCAACACTGTCTCGTACTAAACAGACCCTCTGTTTGAGATACTCCACTCAGCTCCAGTCGGTTCTGGGTTCAATACTGTAAATTGTATCCTCTGCTACCCTGCAAGAAAGGCTACCAGTCTTCATCACTTCTGTCAAATACACATACGAACTGAGAATGGTCTCAGAATGCCCTACTCCCACCCCTACTTCTACCCCTTCCCTGACCATTGCAGTCTCTGCACCTCTTTGGAAAGGTAATAGGAGGAAACATTAAGTAGCTAAGGTGACTTCTGTGGAAGATGAATGAATCCAGGATGTATGTCGAGGATCTGAAACTGCTGGGGTAATGTAGGCTGTAGTTGTGGGACCAGGCCGGCGTCAGTCCATTTTGTTAGTGTGGGTTGCCTGCATCAGGGGCAGGTATGTATTCAGGGGCAAATCTATTGTTCTCCTTTGATTGATGGGTACTTAACCTATTATTCTGCTAAAAGGATCCCTCCTTTTGATTGACAGGCACTTAAGCTATAGTTCCCCCAACCACTCAACTGCTCCCCCTCCCACCTCGCTGCTACAGGTAAACTTTCAGGTCTGAGTTACTGGAACAGGTCCTCTCACTCTTGTCAATTTTATTGACTACTTAATTAAATTGATGAATTAATTAATATCTCATTCACTGCTAAATCTCTCCCCTCCCTTGCCCTCTCCCCCTCCCCTACCCTAACCTGGAATATGGCCGGAATTTCAAGTTCCATCACGACAACGCAACACACCATGGCTACCTCCGCTAACCTAAAAAAATTGGTGGGAAAGAAAGGTCACTTGGACTACCTCCACTAACCTAAGTCATCCGACTGCAATCTTTTCCTAGGAATTGGCAGGAAATTTGAATTTTGGCATTAAATAAAGGCCACTTGGGCTGTCTCTACTAACCTAAGAAAATGGTGGGAAAGAAAGGGCACTTGGGCTACCTCCACTAACCTAAGTCGTCCGACCACCACCTCTTTATAGGCATTGGTGGGAAGTTTGAATTTTGGAGGGAAAATAAGTCAATTGAGCTATCTCTACTAACCTAAGAGAATGGCAGGAAAGAAAGGGCACTTGGGATACCTCCACTAACCTAAGTCATCCAACCATCGTCCTAGGAAATGGGAAGAGGACTCGACCTGTGCTGGACATAAGTCTTTATTTTGCATGCACTACTTATTTAAACAATTAGAGGCAGTACCACCATGAAGTGTAGTCGCCATGGGGTCCAACTGACCTAGAACACAGTACTGCCACCAGAGGGAACTGTGTCTGTTCTCTGACGTAATCCAAGATGGAGGTCTGGGGTGGGAGGAAATGGCAGGAAACAGTGTGGTCACCATGGGGTCCAGAGTCCAGCTGACCTAGTACACAGTACCGTCACCAGAGGGTGCTATGGTCCATTTCATGACATAACCCATGATGGCTGTCTGAAGGGGAAAATGACTCAGCCTGCGCTGGGCTGCTGGAGAGAGGAAGGAGTGTACTTTATTTATTTTGCAACAGTTTATTTAGGGATTGGTTTTAGATGGTATATTTATCACACTAGTACAAAACACACACTGTGGCATGCTTGAGGTCATGCCACTCAGCCTACAGACCTGTAAACTACTCGTAACTTACCAAAATAACGCTCTGCAGACACACAAACAACTCCTAAATTACCGAAATAATTTCAGTACACAGCACACAGCTATGCAAACTCCTCCTAAATAATGCAGTACACTGATGTGCAGACATGAAATGAACTCGTAAACTGTCCAAATAACGCATGCACAGCCTACAGACCTGCTTGCAAAATAATGCAAGAGACACACAAACAACGTGCACAGGCACCATCTGCCACCCTCTCTCCACTGGACCACACAGGAGGCTACCACACATGCTCCCAGAAGTCGGGATGCACCAACAACCCCCGCATAGTGACACAGCCGTCGCAGCCAAGCCACGCACAGGTGCCCATTCGGAACACTCATACATGAGGCACTGGCATCCATTTCATACCTGACAACTGAGAAACTCCTCTCGAAATACATGATCACATAGGCACCATAGCTGATGTGACTGAATGTGAGTGAAGACCTATTTGTAGAGCACAGGTGCTCCAAGGGCACGCGCGCATCTATGCATCCATGAGCCACCACCACATGCAAGCCAGCGCGAGCCATCGCTCTCAAGCTGCTGCTGCCTACAGCGAGCAGGTGAAACTTGATTCTATTTTCGGGTATAGAGTTAGAGTTCATCAAGTGTTACACTGACATCACAGAACTCCAAGGCATGCTCACACCGGTCCCATATGAGAGCTGCCTCTGGGCACCACATGTGTTTACTGTACTGATGCGATACCTATGGATACTGAAATCACAGAATAGCACAGGCTGCATTGTTCCTACTGATCCTAACAGGTTATGTGAACTGTGTCTAGCAGTGCACCCATACCCAGTTTGGCTGATGCATCACACTAAATGTTCGTCCTGCTATCAATATACGTCTCAGAAACATGAAACGTTCTCACCATTAAAAGCCTGTGTGCGCTTGCAAAAACGCTGTTAATCATAAAAGAGTTCTTGTTGTTTGGAAAGAGAACACTCTATAAGTACAGACGGGGGGAAATCAGAACAATTACGCAAACAGAATTCGAAGCACTGTCTTACAGAAGAGAAAAAAGTGGCCGGAATTTTCGGTATCCTACAGCTACAGGGTCTGAGATGTCCTAATGCCAGAGTGGTGGGTGAGTGATGGGATCCCTGCCAGAGATGGATGGTTTGCTTCAACTTGTCTTTCTCAGAACTTTCGATACATACCTTGCCTCCACCTTCTTTGAATCAGTTTGTAGACGCTCCTATGTCCCAGCACAAAGGATGTCTTGTGAATGAATAGAGCATTATGATTGTGTTTTGTACAGATCACCATATTGCACCGACAATTAAACCCTGCAAAGTGGCCTACAGATAATCAAATACGAAAAGACTCTTACTCAATTACACTGCTCTCCCACTGAGGACAGGAGCTTGAATATTAGAGCATGAAACAGATCTCCAACCCAGCAATACATCATCGCGTATTGTGTCGATGGCGTAAACATACAATTTGTATCACGTGCCACACAAAGTCAGCCCATTTACATTGTTTGTACATATACCGTGAAGACAGACAGCACCGTATACACTGATTGTAGCACTAGATATTTCCCTGTGAGGTCGGCGATCATCTGTCCCTGACAGGTGACCAGAGTACCCTCAGTGGACTGAAGTCACTTTCAGAACTGTTCTACAAATTCGGGCTCGTTCTTCCTCAGCAGAAACGCGTTACTGTTTCTGGTCAAGACCTGCTTGCTTGCTTGCTTTTCTACACCCATCTCGAGACTCTGGGATTACAAGAACACATGTATTTTCGCGTCGATTGCCGTAATATCATACCATTTTCGCGGTACTTTTCGATATCAAGCACACAGCAGTATCTGACTGATCGTTCACTCAACACAATTCCGAAGAAATAGACTGGAAATTATTTCTCTAAGAACCCGAAAATTTTAGGTAGGTGGGGCGTGCTGTAAACCACTGAATAACTAGAAACTTGTCACATCTGCGAAGGCATTTATGCATAAACTAGAAAAAAATAGAGAAAACTCATATTTCCACTCGCAAATACTGATGTCTGTGATGTAGCAGATTCCAAATCATCAGGTCAACTAAGGTGTTTGTCATGTCTAGAGAACTGGCAAACATGTCATCCACATGCTAGATGCACACACCATAATCGATCTTCTGTCAACTAAATAAAGGGGCGAAATGAGCAGAAGCAGTCAACCGAACAATTTATATGGGAGGGAATAATCGTCCATTGCAAACACATCTCCATATTCAATCTTCTCAGATTTCCACGTGATCACGAAAGCTATCCAACACATACTAAGTATTAGTTCGGTATTCAGTCATCTGGAGGAAAACTCGGTTAAGTCATCTACATTTCTACACCCCAATAGGTCTCTCCATTCGGACAGCTCCTACCGTTAACGGGAAACGTGAATCATCCCTGCACAGGTCACTGGCGCTGCACGCCAAACAGACACAGGTAGAATCGTCATCCTAAGAAATCACTCACATATATATTTTATCCCTATACTTACAACTAAATGTTATGATTGTGGTATCAGTTGAACGACATTCGACAATGTGCAAAGTATCGGAAATACACCCTGATGATGGCTGTGGCTCTGGAATTAGAAATATCAGTACCATTCTTATGACTTGACATTCTCTTCCCTTTGCTATCACAGTACTCGAAATCAAATCCACACCTTCTTTACGAATGGAGATAGTAATTTTCTTCGCACATGTCGGAACACAAACACATACTTTATAACCCTGATCTCAAGGTGAACTGACCACGCACCCCCTACTACTAAGTATAATACTTCGTCAATAATTAATCGCTGGCGATACGAAATAATACTGACCGAAAATCAACGATGGGTGGACATGTCTCCTAAGTTTTTCTTGTGAGTGCTACCACTGTGTCTTAGAAAGAGAGGTTTAATCGTCTTACAAACCGCCAGATGTTAAAAAAAACCGATCCCAACTACTACTGTATTTTATAATGACAAGCAGTCTTGGTTCTACATGTGCACACAAATATGCATGTTAAAGGCTATATCGGCTTTATAAATCCACTATGGCATTACCTACAAATCACATGGTTTTTCTAGACATACCGAGACAGTGATCATAGGAGTGTATATTACCAGACTATCAGTCTGGTTACACGTAGCCCACGATGCAACCTTGTCATAATATCTCTGAATTTTGAAAGTGATTCGGCTACGAAATGTGGTATGAAACCGCTATCTGCAACCCCCTCACTAGATATTTGTCCAGTATTTGTAACTTATTCTGTCTTGATACCATGTCAGAGGTTCTGCGATGTATCCACTGAGTTATAGGAGATGACTGATTGAGAAGGATCACAAACAGTAGTAGATTGTGTGCTGATTGAGGTTGTAAGAAATACACTGCCATACCTTATGTTTTTCCGCCACGACCTCAAGGTCTGTGTCAGGTTCTAAACTGACATTAACACGTTCTGATCCATTGCCTCTCGCAGAAAACAAGACGTTGCACTGTGTAAATCATGTTGTTATTCTGCCTACCATAATACGCTGCACACACTGTCTGATTTTAAATAAAAGGCAATTACAACATATGGAAACTGGAAGAGTTTGGCAGCGCTGTGGAGAGTTTCCAAACTGCTGTACGAAAGTGACTGACGACCTCTACATTTAATCTCATCAGTCACAATGACAGAATAGCTGATGGCTCCGCGTTCCGTTTCGACTGATTCCTCATATTGCAGTCTTGTACACGATCACTGATTCAGTACTATCCGTCTCCAGAATGTGTTGTCCCTCCACCAAAACTCTTTCTCCAACTCAAACAAGCGATGTCAGTCAATCAGTATGTGGTAACCAACAGTGTACCACTGGATGGTTGGGATGGGAAAGACACCACCGATGTACTGAAATAATAAGCATTACAGTTGATTGTGTGAACAATTTTACCAATTTTACAGTAATTTCAACACCGACCAATGATGTGACAGTATGTTTCCCAGTTTCAGTATCATAGCTAAACCACCTCTCCCCACTTTGCAAATATCTTTGCGAATGTGGATAGATGACTGTGCAGTATGTCCATGCATTGTTAAGTCTCGAACACATCCATCATCAAAGTATATCCGACAGTGCTCTACATATTTCTAACACTTCGAGCATAGTGCTTAATTTACGATCTATGCTGATGGGAGTCACAGAGCATTCTCGCAGTCCTAGGGTAAAATTAGAAACTGAAAGACCACCCCTGGTACTGTCATTGACCAACCCACCCGGGAGCACCGTTACTGATTTAATCTGCAATCGACCAGAAGTAGACCGCTACATTCCACATCTCGTGAATTAATGGAGCTTGCCGAGTCCTGCCCATCCAAGTGCACAAGATTTCTCGAGATGCGGCCACGTCGGGGAGGTTTAGTACTCCTTATCGATGTATAGTAACAGATTTGAAAGTGTTGTGATGTAATAGCAGACGGTGAAGAAGAACAAGAAACAGGTGATTTTTATGTGCGGCCGGAGGGTTGGCCGAGCGGTTCTAGGCGCTACAGTCTAGAACCGCGTGACTGCTACGGTCGCAGGTTCGAATCCTGCCTCGGGTATGGATGTGTTTGATGTCCCTAGTCATGTCATGTCATGTCATGTCATGTCATGTTGTTATTCTGCCTACCATAATACGCTGCACACACTGTCTGATTTTAAATAAGTAGTAGTTCTAAGTTCTAGGGGACTGATGACCTCAGCAGTTAAGTCCCATCGTGCTCAGAGCCATTTTTTTTTTTATGCGCGATGGAGCTCCAGACGCATGGAATTCGCAGCATTTTAACGTAAATCAACCAAGCTATCAATTTTGAAGTATTATTCCAGAGTCTAGGATCGGTACCAGGTAGGCGTTGGTAAGAGATAACATAAACACACGTACTCCTAAGGCTACAACGTTCTGCACTTAAAATGGGCTGTAATGTTAGATCACTTGGGTTTCCGACCTATCAGTCGTATGGAATGTAGCGCTGTTAATATTCCAATGTAAGAAATGTATTTCAAGCACGTGAGATACATCCTTCTTCCCGGTTTCTCTACGATAAACTATGTTATCAAACTGTAAAACGAAAAAACTACTGCCTTAAAACATTGGCTCTGTGTGATACGAGTACAATATGTATAGCGTCCACTGTTCACATCTGATCATGGCTAGATCGTCTTCCTCAGTATGGCAATGTCAGATCTCTCACCAGCGACGCGACAGCTGCAGCAATCCGATGCCTTGAGTTCACCTGTCGTCGGTCGTCCTCCATACAGTCCCGTCTTGGCCCCGTCTGATATCCATCTGTTTCTGAATCTTAAAGAACACCTTCGAGGACTTCACTTTGATAGTGATTATGCGGTGCAAGCAGAGATGAGATTGTGGCTCCGTCAACAAAGTCAAACATTCTAGAGTGATAGTATCAACAAAGTCATCTCTCTTTGAGAGAAATATTTTCGTCGCTAGGGTAATTACGTTGAAAAATAAATAAGTAGACGTCAAGAATGAAGATGTAGAACGTTAATAAGGTTTTTTTTGTTTCAAAATCTTCAAGAGTTTTCACATAATAAATTCAGAGGTATTACTTCAAGCACGCCCTCGTACCTAAATCAAAAGCGTCCAGAGACTTAAGCTGTCTTCATTGACATAAAAACTTTTCATTCTGTGGTGTCACCGCCAGACACCACACTTGCTAGGTGGTAGCTTAAATCGGCCGCGGTCCATTTAGTACATGTCGGACCCGCGTGTCGCCACTGTGTGATCGCAGACCGAGCGCCACCACAAGGCAGGTCTCGTGATACGAACAAGCACTCGCCCCAGTTGTACGGACGACGTAGCTAGCGACTAGATGTACGAAGCCTTTCTCTCTCATTAGCCGAGAGACAGAATAGCCTTCAGCTAAGTTAATGGCTACCAACTAGCAAGGCGCCATTAGCCTTACAGTGATTGTAATTAAATTCTCCTGTGTATAGTCAAGAGCGATGTACCACAATGATTGATTAAAGATAAGTATTAATCCCGCTACGTACTTTTCTTCATAGCATTAATTACGTAGCCTGTTCCAGTACTTCACGCCCGTCTGCGTTAGTCTAGCGTGCATTTTCAGCCATCTCTAGCTACAAGCTGTTGGCCCAGCTGCCGACACATCACATTCCACAACATTCTCTTACAGGAAATTAAACTTCGAGACACATTTATGTTGAAAGCTAATCTCAACCATCTTTTTCCAAGTTTCCACAACTCTTTTACAATAAAGTTTAAATAATATTCATTGCTTAGTCAACGGTGTCAGGTCCAGGTAAAGCAAGCGCATTCCTGTTTCATCAGGAATTCTGAGAAAAACATAAGTCTGTTGCATACGAAGTTATTTTAAAGTGGAAACTTTAGAGGAACACTGGTAGGTACAACAAATTAAACGGCGGGGATCGCTGAACGCAGTTTCAGTCGTGATAGAGATTTCAATGATTGTTTTAAATGATTTATATCCTTGCACAATCACATACAATTTCAGCTGGCGCCTGTCATCTTCACATCATAAGAAGAAAGCAATAGTTTACTTTTATGAATCTTAAGAAAACCATATTATCAAGGAGTGTAGTACACATAAATGCTAATTCTGGGTGGGCAGTATACAGAGTCTGCCAGAAATGTTGTGACAGACTTACAGGAGTTCTAGCTGTAGGCGGCGGCTCCTGCCACTAGGCCACCACGTTTGCAGGAAACATGACTGGTACGCTGACTGACCATGGGCGAAACGTTTCACAATATTGTTTGTTATTCGGTGATGGTAACTGATTCCCACGATCACCAGTGGAGTGTTGTATTTTCTTCATCCGCTTTTACGTTGGCTCGTTGTCACTGTAGAGCTGTACCATGGAACCAAGGACAGGTCGGTGGCTGGCATCCTCGTTCTATAATACAAACTGCATGCAATTAATAACTCGGTTCTTTACTCGTAAACAAAGAGTTACTTAAGTTTCCATGTGCTGTGGTACAAGCTCTCTACTGTATAGTCCACATAGCCCCAATATAGTCCACATAGCCCCAAGTAGAAGTCCGCTATGTTCACTATAAGGTTACTGTGTGCCGATATTCTCTGTGCTAGAGGCTGTCTATGGCTCTGTGTCAGTGACATGCTGGAACTCCACAGCGTACAGACTCGAACTAACTGGCATAACTGGCTCAAACTAACTGGCTAAACTCGAACGAAATGAACCAACTAGCTGGCCCTCCGGTCCGCGGCGGCCGTCCTAAATCCCGCACTTTTATCGTTTAGTGTGGCTGCGAATGACAATGGGGAGGGAGGCAGGACGCTAGTCGTTGTGATGGGCTGGGAGCTGTTACTGTGGAGTACGGCATACTCCCGACCGTACCCCGCCATCTGTCTTGGGAGGCAACAGAAACATCCTCCAGAAAACGGCTGCCAGGGCACACGTACAGGCCTGAGGGCGTGTGCTGGGGCGATGGCAATACCGATGGATACGGGGTGGCGGATCTAGGTCCATGAGGTCGGCGAGTGGGGACGGCGGGGGCGAGTGTGCATCCACCACCCGCTCCTCCTTGAGTGCCCTGGTGGCACCAGCAGGCGGTTGCAAAGGCTGCGTGGTCCCGCGAAGCCCTGAATCTAGTGGAACAAAAGCAGCAGAATCACAGGGCAAATGACGTGCGCGAATTCGGTTCTGGTGGCGGCGCTGTAAACCATCGGGACCTGCAGTTAAGTACACATATGAGCCAGTGCGTTCCTGAATTACGCCCCTTATCCAGCGCCCATGGTTTCCATAAACAATGAAAAGAACAAGATTGTGCAACGCGAAGTCATACTTTCGGACCACTGTCGGTTCCGGATGCTGCACTGTGTGTAGCAAATAGAGCAGCGGCCGATGGCGGCAGTCATGTAGAAGTTCCGCCGGTGCTGGTACCTCTCGTGGGTCGGAGCGACAGGAGGCGAGAAAGAGTTGCAGCGCCGGTTCCCATGTGTGGGTGGTGCGTAGCTTGGCCATCTGTTGCTTGAAAGTCCGTACAAAGTATTTCGCCTCTCCGTTGGACTGTGGGTGAAACAGAACACTTGTTAGATGACGAAAGCCGTTGCGTTCACAAAACTGTTCAGTCACGTGACGTGAGCTGTGGTCCAATACCCGACGTAAGTACTTCTGGCAAACCTTCGATGCAAATTAGTGAGGATAATGCTTGAATGGTGCTACGTGATGTGGTAGAAATCATAGGCACTGCAAATGGAAACTTGCAAAGAGTCTACCACTATGAGCCAACGAGTGTTCCAAAATGGTCCTGCAAAGTCTATGTGCACTCGTTGCCATGGCGATTGAGTCTTTGGCCAAGCTGCAAATGTCTGTGTCGGAGCCGATTAGTTCTCCGCACATGTCCGACGCTGTGCTGTCTTCTGTTCATGTGGGCGTCCATGCCCTCCCAAGTACAGTGCCGTGGCGCTAACTGTTTAGTGCGAACAGTTTCCAAATGCCCTTGATAGAGCAGCTGCAACACATCCTTTTGCAACGCTTTGGGAATAGGCACACAACATTCTCCATTATCATCTTGAACGAGAGTCACAACCTACTGAACTGAAAGGCTATGCTGACGTCCAAAATATCAGGGCACAACTGAGTTCAGCATACTGTTAGATGAACGAGGCAAAGATTTGCGAAAATATAATGCAACGAAGTCTTGTGGTCTGGGTCTGCATCCTTGGCCTGTGTCATTTTTCTGTAGTGCAAGGGGAAAGATTCCAGCAATCCAGAGTCCTGGGCATCGATTTGGCAATAAGATGTGGCAGATGCATCAAAATCAGAGTCTGAGCCAATCGGAAGGCGAGATAGGGCGCCTGAATTGCCACACTTTGTCTTAGGTCTGTACACAATTTCATACTGACACTACGAAAGCAACAAAGCCCATTGTCGCAATTTTTGAGCTGTGCATGTAGGAACCGTCTTTGCCGGATGAAACAAGGACTGTAAACGCTTGTGATCTGTTACTAAATAGAATTTGTGACCATACAAGTAGTGATGGAATTTTGTGACACCATACACAATAGAAAGAGCGTCTTTTTTAATCTGAGAATAATTGCACTGAGTTTGATTTAACAACATTGAGGCAAAAGCAATAGGTCTGTCTTGAGCACCAATTCTGTGCGAAAGCACAGCCCCGATTCCGTAGGAAGAAGCGCCGACTTGCAAAACTACTGGCCTGGCACTAAGCAAAGCATTTTTGAGTTTATAAAAAGCGTCTTGACAGTATTTACACCACAGAAAAGGCACATTTTTGCGACGCAAGCGATGCAATGGAGCCGCGATCTGACCGGTATTCGGATCTGAGCGGTATTCGGTATGAACCGAATGTAGTATGCCATCTTGCCTAGTACTGACTGCAGTTCAGACACATTGCGAGGAACAAGCATGTCACGGATTGCAAGCAAATGAGATTGGACGGGGTGCACACCATGACTGTTCATCACATGACCTAAGCACCGTAGTACAGTTTGAAAAAAGTCACAATTTTATGAGACGACACTTGAGTCCTGAGACAACTTGAGTCCTGAGACAACAACATCGTGAAGGTAGTCTGAACGAGATGGCACTTATGCACTCAGCTGTTCCAAGTAACTTTGAAAAATTGCGGGTGCGGATGCACTGCCAAAGGGCAAACGCAAATACTTGAACAGTCCTAAGAGTGTAATTACTGTGGTATCGATAGCTACGATGCCACGGCGTAGGTGCAAGTTCGTAGGTTGGCACTGAGACACAGACACCGACGACAGCGCCCTCTAGCCGGCGCTGTGCAGCTCTACGAGCTCTGCTCCAGATTCAGCCCGTTTTGATTCCAAGTAGACGACCAAGCAACATTGTTTAGGTTTCACAGGGGCCAGCCACTACAGATTTTGCCAGTGTAACTAGATTCATGTACAGTTTCGCAACTACGTGCTCATCTTTAGTGCAAAGTTACGTATGTCATTGATTAATATTCTCTATTAAATGTTCTGTTAATTTAAACGCAGTACCGAAACAATTCACCTTTTCTGCTCCTACTCACTTCCTACATTCGGCCTACCCTTCAGTTTACGGGAGCAGACCCAAACGTCGCCCTTTAGACTGGATTGCATGTATTGTATGTTAACCGGCGGCCTAGTAACGACGGAGAGGCTCCGTCCCCGCCGCAGCCGCAGTGGTCCACAACCCCACGACGACTACGGCAGTCCACTTCACCCCTCCGCCGCCCCACACCGAACTCAGGGGGTTATTGTGCGGTTCGGCCCACGGTGGACCCCCCCCCCCCCCCCCAGTGAATGTCTCACACCAGACGAGCGTAACCCCTATGTTTGCGTGGTAGAGTAATGGTGGTGTACGCGTACGTGGAGAACTTGTTTGCGCAGCAATCGCCGACATAGTGTTGCTGAGGCGGAATAAGGGGAACCAGCCAGCATTCGCCGTGGCAGATGGAATACCGCCTAAAAACCATCCACAGACTGGCCGGCTCACCGGACATCGACGCACGTCAGCCGGGTGGATTCGTGCCGGGGACCAGGCGCTCCTTCCCGCCCGGAAAGCCGTGCGTTAGACCGCACGGCCAACCGGGTGGGTTCAGACGGGATACAAAACTTTCTGTGATTCTTCATCCAATGGCATTTGCAAACAGGCATCACGCAAATCTATCTTACAAGAGTAACGTCCTGCACCAAGTCTGTCCATGAGTTCCTCAGAGCGAAGTAGCGGATAAGTGTCAACTACATTATCTTGCAGTTCACTGCCTACTTTGTCTCTTAAAGAAACTGGAACAGGGTGTGCGCGGAAAAACTTCAGCAGTGCATTGCCTTTCAATTTAACATGCGTAACATAGTTATTGACTTTTTCCATTTCTTCGGAAAATAGTTCAGAAAATTATTTGAGCAAGTTAGAGACACTTTCTTTTTGTGCTTAGAGACTTACAGTACATTGTCGTGGATGCTAAGGCCAAAGAAATCAAAGGCATCTAAACCGAAAATGTTCTTTTCACACGACGGTCAGCAGTGCCAAACTGAAGCTTACGTTTGTTGCCGCGTGGGGTCCCATAGGAACTTACCGCAAATTTCCTATTTTTTCGTTTGTCAGAACCTGTGGCAGGTTAGGAAAACACAACGTTCACTGCATGTGCATGAGCCTGTTTTTTTTTGGTGCGGGCGCCGCTGCAAACAAACTGCTTGCATATGGCCTTTTCTTCCACATGAGTAACACGTTGCGTTATGTGATGGGCTATCTTGTCTTTCACGGCGAGCAAAACATCTAGGGCAAGACTTCACTAAGTTCACCGGCCAGTTTATATATTTACGAGGCTGTCCGCGCGGCTGTGTACGCGTTCGCTGCTTGGAACAACTCGACCCAGCAAATCGGGGCCTTGTCAAACTTGTAGGCTGCTATGGCACCTGAATTATATTGCTCTAAGATTTGCAACACTTGAGGAAGTGAAGAGTCAGAGTACTTTAGGATCAGTTCCCGCATTCTGCTATCGGGGACATTGAATGTTATAGCGTCTTGAATCATGAGGTCACTGTAAAAGTTGCCACAAGTACACAAATTTACACTTCCTAGTCATGCCCGTGAATTCTGTTTACTACTGTTCCGGATTTTTCTGTAATCGAAAGAACTGATATCTGTCTGCAGATACGTGAACTTGCTGATCATAGTATTTAGTTAAGGCAGTGATTATTTCTTCATAACTGAATTAGTCGGGAGACTCTGTTGGAAATAGTTTTTTTTTTTTTTTTTTTCAAACCTGAACACTGGGGACCCCGCAATCGAAACAAAGTATAGTAGCTTCACACTACCTTGAACGCAATGAGCTGCTCAATAAGCTTGCAACTGAGTTAGGTATTCGTGCCTTCTTCTTCTTTGTCGTTACATTGCCGGGACTTAGGCATGTTGGTCGGCGGCACTTGTTTGGTGTTCGAATGTCTGTGGGGCGCCCCCGTTTCTTGTGCAGCCGGAAGTTGTTGTACCGTCGTCAGTAAGGCAGCAGTTTGTTGGTTCTGAAACTGAAAAGCTTGTGTTCGATCCATTACATTGGCCGTCTGCGGCTGAGACGCGGGGCAAGGGGGTGGAGGGGATGGGGTAGCCACAAGTATGTAAAGCAAAAAACAAGCTATCAAAGCCTCTGTAAAGAGAAATTTGATTAGTTCAGAGGCTCCCCGCCTGGAATACATGCAAGAACATTACAAAAAATTTGCAATTAGAAACTCCTGCAATCTGAAACATAAAAGAAACAAGCAAATTCTTCTTCAGTGAAATGTTCTCGTTGCCACTGTTGTATTATCTTTAGCCGCTCTTATGTCGTCTTGTTGTCTCTGTAGAGCTATACCATGGGAAGCAAGGAGAGGATGTTGATTGGTGGCCGGTATCCTCGTTCTATAACACAAACTGCACGCAATTAATAACTGAGTTCTTTGCTCATAAACAAAAAACTACTTAACTTAAGTTTCCATGTGCTGCGGTACAAGCTCTCTGTTTAGTCCATTCAATGCTGTTGAAGTAGAAGTTCGCTATGCTCACTATAAGGTCACTATGTGCTGCCTGTCTCTGTGGTAGAGGCTAAGTCTATGGCTCTGTCTCGGCGACACGATGGAACTGTACAGCATACAGAGTCGAACTAACTGGCGTAACAGGCTCGAACTAACTGGCTAAACGCAAACGAACTGAACTAACTGGCCCTCCGGTCCATGGCGACGATCTTAATTACTGGCGGCTGAGAGGGCGTTGGCAGCGCATTCCAGCGAGTCTTGTCGTTGGCCTCTATCGATATTCTCGTAACCTCTATGCCATATGATGAGCTGTATCCAGTGTACGTCAGCACATGGAGAAAATGGAACTAGCAACTGCGTAGGCAGGTCTTGTCTCGCGGGAATGTCACACTCTCTTCTGCTTCTACATCTACATCCATACTCCGCAAGCCACCTGACGGTGTGTGGCGGAGGGTACCTTGAGTACCTCTATTGGCTCTCCCTTCTGTTTCAGTCTCGTATTGTTCGTGGGAAGAAAGATCGTCGGTATGCCTTTGTGTGGACTCTAATCTTTGATTTTATCCTCATGGTCTCTTCACGAGATATCCGTAGGAGGGAGCAATATACTGCTTGACTCCTCAGTGAAGGTATGTTCTCGAAACTTCAACAAAAGCCCGTACCGAGCTACTGAGCGTCTCTCTTGCAGAGTCTTCCACTGGAGTTTATTTGTCATCTCCGTAACGCTTTCGCGGTTACTAAATGATCCTGTAACGAAGCGCGCTGTTCTCCGTTGAATCTTCTCTACCTCTTCTATCAATCCTATCTGGTACGGATCCCACACCGGTGAGCAGTATTCAAGCAGGGAGCAAACAAGTGTACTGTAACCTACTTCCTTTGTTTTCGGACTGCATTTCCTTAGGATTCTTCCAATGAATCTCAGTCTGGCATCTGCTTTACCGACGATTAATTTTGTATGATCATTCCATTTTAAATCATTCCTAATGTCTACTCCCAGATAATTTATCGATTAACTGCTTCCAGTTGCTGACATGCTATATTGTAGCTAAATGATCGGCGGATGATGGTTTCAGGCAGGGGTTGCCATCTGCCATTTATTTTTCTCCTGGAAACCTTTAAAACCTCCAAACGTTTTCGCTGCACAAGAGAAAAGTGAACAGCCGATGGTAACTCACATCCGAAACCGTCATCCAACAAGAAAACAGACGATCGATTCAAAGGAGACAAGGCCTCTGTACACAGGATCTAACTCCATCTTCTCCACTGGCGATCTTGGCAATCAGTTGCAATCACTGAATAAATAACAAACAACATTGTGAGAAATTTCCGCTTATGGTCCAACAGCGTACAAAGTAACCTTTGCTGCCTAATGCTCTGTAGCATCATTGGATGACATAACGGGACACAGGTTTCTATCCTCGATTTGTACCTCAAGACACTTTCTGTAACCCATCAAAGTTTTTCGCAACATTCCTAGGACATCCTGTAGTTACCGTTTCCTCACGGAGCTGCTTCTCATGATCTGAAGATGGTGGGTGACAGCTGAAACCAATAATTTCTTATTGAAATTATATGTGATTGCGCCAGAAAAGTAAGTTTTAAAAAGAAGATACCAAGTATCAGATACCTTTGTCAACTAGCAGAGAGCTTCTGTCAAAATTCAGAAGCAGATGTGACGTCCTCAGATTTCTTGTTCACGCTGCTGCCCAGATGCAGACTGTCTGGGGAGTAATGTATTCTCTGGTCACTGTGCGTGACATAGCACTGAGATGGACCTACACTTGTGGGCTAAAAAATTATGACCAATGCCCAATGTGAGACTGAATGTCATCCAGTGGCGTTGCAAGCATGTGGAGCGCTAAGAAAAGCACAGGATTATTGATAAGTACCTCTGGGATTTCAGAAGACTGTTGTGCAAGAACTACAAGTCACACAGAAAAATGACATACGTCAGTGGAGAGAGTGTCTCTCCAAGATTCGATTTGTAGTGTGCGACCTGATGTAGTTACAGAGCACATCACTACAAGCGCAGGCGATTGAAACGTGTAGACCAATCAGCTGTTCCGTATTGTCATAACGAATCATTTTGCGCCTAAAGATAGACAATACAACGAAAAGATACCAGGTGCAAACAGCGACTTCAATGAATTGCATGAACGTGCTCATCTGTCCGTATTGACGTTCGCTGTTTGAGCACATGTACGTGAGTTAAAAGTAGGTGAGATGCTCTAACCACTGACATACAGGGTGTTACAGCAAAGCAGCTAAAAAACTTTTAGAAGAGATAAAATCATGTAGACAATGGAAAATTAGATATCAATGCACTCTGGAAATTGTTTCTTGGCTCGGTGGTGACGACACAAACACAAGAAAGGAAGGATATGAAGAAATTAAAAAAAAAAGAATTTTAAAAAATGTGTTCGTTATGCTTATTACAGCTAAACTACTAGGACAGGTTTGACTAGTGTGTACGGTAAATCGCGCTACATACACTGCAACACCGTATGATGCAGCATGTGTCCGGTCACTGCGGCGACGCTTACTGTGAAGCTTCACGTAGCCTACCGACCGGTTTGAGGTAGGATGGCACGTTACAAGAACGTGGAGTTCACTGATATGCACCTGGCAAATGGAATGACTGCTTTCAGTGAGCGAGGTGCACAATGCTTGTACGTCCAACGGTACCCCACGAGGCAAAGACACTGCTGCGCCTTTGCACCCTTACACAAGAGGTTGTCTGAGAGGGGACCCTTCAGCAAGGAGACTTAACAACGTGAGTGAACAGTAACAACAGGTACTGGTACAGAACAGTCCCGATACCAGTACATGGGCATCGCCAGGCATGAGAATTTTCCTCTGCAGCGACTGGTCAAACCCTGAATGACAGTTCTTTGCAGCTTCATCACATCCAGCATGTCCAATTACTGGACGATGAGTATTTTGCTCCACGAGTGACGTTGGTACGGTAGTAGTTACAGATAGACACAACAGATCCCCATTTCCCAGCCACCACTTCGTCCACCGATGAGGCGACCTTTACATGGGAGGGAATCTTCAGCCCACAAATCACCCATCTGTGGTAGAAGGAGAAACCACATGTAGCAAGGACTTCTGCAGCCCACTGACAGTTTTCAGTTAATGTATGGGCTAGTATCAGCTGAGACCACCTCGGCAGGCTTCACTTGTTGCTCCAACGTTTGATATACAGGACACAAAATCCCGCCTGAGGCCTGCAATCATTTTTATGTTAATAATTGGCAACCAATGCCGTACAATCTCAATAAAAGGGCGTTCTTTTCGTCAATGTTGCACAGGATATACAGATTTAATTTGAATAAAGAAGCCACTGATAGGGAGATTGAAGTGATTGTAAGGATAGGAAGGGCTAACGGGTACCGGGAAAAATTTATACGAGAGTTTGGAGCTAAAACTCTTAGCAAGACGCAGCAGCCAGACCACCAAAAATTAAATAGTAAGTTTTTGTCAATGGAATATGTTGGACCATGTTGCCAAAAAATAACTAGATCCTTCAGGAAGGCTGGCGTTCGCAAGGGCTTCCGTACAAGGAAGAAGTTGGGGGAAACATTACAACATAAGGAAGAAGGGAAAACAGATAAGTTTAAGCAATCCGGTGTACACGAAATTAAATGTGAAGGATATGCTGGGACATACATTGGCCAGATGGTAGGGATTTTACCACAAGGTATAGAGAACACAACTATAGTAATACTAGTGGGCTGGGGTGCTATATGAAAGAGACTGGCCATAAGTTGGCCCAATAGAAGATAGCCTACCGATTCTGCATTTAGAACCAAAAGGGAAGATTTTAGATAAACTTGAAGATCTGGAGATCTATGGGCATATACAGCTAGGCTGCCCACCCAGTCTTTAATGAACATGCTTCGGGTGGGAAGAATTTTTTTTTTTTTTTTTTTTTTTTTTTTTGTTTGAACGGACACTATTTTGAGTTTTGTGTCTGTTAGCCCCTCATAAGGAGTTATGATAGTGTATTTCATAGGAGCTGGTAGTGTTCTGTGCATGTACCGTTGTGATAGGCTAAGTTTTTTGCAGATTGGTTGGCTAGTTTAACGCCATATGGGGAAAGTTAGATGGACAGATAGGTTGGCATATACAGATTGTTCACCACTGTACCCTTTGGGTGGTCCTTGGTGACAGAATGGTTTATTTGATTGATTTTAGACTTTAAAGTTTTAACACTTGTAATGTTTTGTTTTATGTTTTTTAAAAATCTAGAGCTCCGCAGTATCCGGATAGCATAGGTAGGACTCAGGCAATTGTCGTGCCACTAGTTTATATAAGGAATGTATGAGGTACAACCCAAGTGTGTTTTTTGGGATTTTATGAAAATGCTCTTCCTCTCACCGTTAAACTTTTTTCTATGTGGTAGGGGGGTGTAAGTTGTTGTTTGAAGGCTTTATTGGGGCAATCATGGCCCATGAATATCACTTGGTTGTAATTCGATAGGCGGATGGCTGTCGCCGACGTGGTTGCCGTTGGCAGATGGCGCCTAAGACGTTTGAGTACGCGAGCTGATCACAGGGTTTTAGTTTATGATGGATAATGTTGGTTATATTTAATTTGGTGGGATTTGGGAGGTTGAAAGGTTTATTTACGGATGAACTCCCCTCCCCCCCTCCCCTGTTATTTATTTTATATTGACATATGGTTTGAGTTGTGCTTAGTGCTATAGGTATGGTACTACTGGCTACAGGTATAGTTTGGCAATGTAAAAATAATTTTTGGAGATTTTAAAATTAAAAAAAAAACCTTTAGTGTTAACGTGTACGTAAGTACCATTCCGGTTGCTAGTCGTAATTACACCCTGTTAGATGTTATATGCTGAGTGTATTATTATTAAATTACATGAGAATGCATGGAGCACATGACCATGCAGCGCCCCTACTGGGGGCTCTTCGCTGCTAGTTCACTTGTTTAGCGTCTCTATACGCTCTGCTTCAAGACTGTTTGTGCCGCAGTTATAGTTATATGTTATGGGACACTGAGTTGTCAAGGCTGCACGCCTGGTTGGTTAGGAAGGAGTTGAAGTTTGTGGTATGTAACTTATATTACCCGATCTCATTTTCTGTAACGTTGAGACGTGTTGAGTGTGCTGTTCACTTATGTTTTGTACTTTTTTGTAACAGATGTCTGAAGATGGGTGTAATCCCGAAACGCGTAACATGTTATAATAAAAGAATCAATTGAACATCTCATGACTTTATTGCGATTGTACAGCGTTGGTTGCCAATTATTAGCTCCAACGTTTGACAGGTGCAGCCTACCTCAGTTTTCTTCAGCAAGTATTGTCGCAGCTATTGGACAATGCAGACGTACCCGCTGTGATGCATTCTGCCATGTGGTTTCACCATGATGGGCCCCCCTTTATTAAAGTCTTGATGTGTGTCGCCAGTTGACTGCAATGTGTCGTCAATAATGGACTGGCCAGGGTAGTCAATTGCAGTGGCCAGTGAGATTATCAACGTCGCTTGCATTGACTACTTCCTCTGGGGATACATCACGGCACTGGCATACGAAACCCCCGTTAACGGGGCTGAGTAACTTCTTGCACACATCATGGTAGCAGCTGGGAATGTCTGGGACGCACCCAGTGTTTTCCGGAATATCAGATCTTCCATATGATAGAGATGTGAGACCTGCATCTCGACCTGGGCCCGTAGTTTCGGATACCTGCTTTGATGACGTCCATTGTCCGTTTTTGTTCTTATTTATTGGTTTTCCTGTCCTAAGCACAATACACATCCTGTTGATGTCCTTCCTTTCTAGAGTTTTGTGGCATCACTACCGCACTAAGAAAGCGTTTCCGACTCTACATTGCTATGTTATTTTCCATTTTCTAGGGGTTCTCCACCTTTAATGGAGAATTGTAACCGCTGTGTTCTGACACTCTGTATATCTGTTTCCTGTATGTCTTGCAGTCTTCTGAAACCCTGGAGGTACTTACGGATAACACTATATATAAGTGGAGCAGAGACGACGGGGAATCGTTTTAGCGACGGTTATGGGCCACAAACAGGGGAGAAGCGATTTTGGAAAAGGGCAGATTGATATGACCTGGAAATTGGGAAAGAATATCCTGGAAACAGCGAAGCTGGTCGGTTATTTGCGTGTCACTGTCTTGAGTATCTCTGGAATGTGGTCGAATGACACCAAAAAACAGCTAGCACGCGATGTGGTGTTGGATATCCGCACAAGAATGTAGAGGTCGGACTCATGACTGCTCTCTACAACAGGATAGGTGTTCAGTTCTTCTAGGGCCGTGCACTTTTTTTTGCTTTTTTTTCTACTAGGGCCTTGCTGTCTCACCAGTCGAACAATAGGTGCAGTAATGCTACATGCTAGCCCGTTGATAAGTAATATTACCTGTCAGTGCCTTCTGATGTGGCACTGGTCTTACCACATTGAATACCCCGGTCCTCTCCCCACCATAAAAGTTAAGCAATGCCAGGCCTGGTTAGTACTTGGGTGGGGGACCACTAGGAATTCCCTGAATATGGAAGTTAATAGGAATATAAAAAAAGGGAGGGAGGTTTATCCGTTTAGCAAGAGTAATAGAAGGCAGATTTCAGATTATCTAACAGATCAAAACGAAAATTTCTGTTCCGTCACTGACAATTATGAGTGTTTATGGAAAAAGTTTAAGGCAATTGTAAAATGCGTTTTAGACAGGTACGTGCCGAGTAAAACTGTGGTTCAACAACATAGTTAGGAAGCTACTGCGAAAGCAAAGAGAGCTTCACTCCAAGTTTAAACGCAGCCAAAACCTCTCAGACAAACAGAACCTAAACGATGTCAAAGTTAGCGTAAGGAGGGCTATGCGTGAAGCGTTCAGTGAATTCGAAAGTAAAATCCTATTTACCGACTGCCAGAAAATCCTAGGAAGTTCTGGTCTTACGTTAAATCAGTAAGTGGCCCGAAACAGCATATCCAGACACTACTGGATGATGATGGCATTGAAACAGAGGATGACACGCGTAAAGCTGAAATACTAAACACCTTTTTCCAAAGCTGTTTCACAGAGGAAGACCGCACTGCAGCTCCTTCTCTAAATCCTCCCACGAACGAAAAAATATCTGACATCGAAATAAGTGTCCAAGGAATAGAAAAGCAACTGGAATCACTCAACAGAGGAAAGTCCACTGGACCTGACGGGATACCAATTCGTTTCTACACAGAGTACGCGAAAGAACTTGCCCCCCTTCTGACAGCCGTGTACCGCAAGTCTCTAGAGCAACGGAAGGTTCCAAATGATTGGAAAAGAGCACAGGTAGTCCGAGTCTTCAAGAAGATGCGCAAAACTATAGACCTATATCTCTGACTTCGATCTGTTGTAGAATTTTAGAACATGTTTTTTGCTCGAGTATCATGTCGTTTTTGGAAACCCAGAATCTACTCTGTAGGAATCAACATGGATTCCGGAAACAGCGATCGTGTGAGACCCAACTCGCTTTATTTGTTCATGAGACCCAGAAAATATTAGATACAGGCTCCCAGGTAGATGCCATTTTCCTTGACTTCCGGAATGCGTTCGATACAGTTCCGCACTGTCGCCTGGTAAACAAAGTAAGAGCCTACGGAATATCAGACCAACTGTGTGGCTGGATTGAAGAGTTTTTAGCAAACAGAACACAGCATGTTGTTATCAATGGAGAGACGTCTACAGACGTTAAAGTAACCTCTGGCGTGCCACAGGGGAGTGTTATGGGAACGTTGCTTTTCACAATATATATAAATGACCTAGTAGATAGTGTCGGAAGTTCCATGCGGCTTTTCGCGGATGATGCTGTAGTATACAGAGAAGTTGCAGCATTAGAAAATTGTAGCGAAATGCAGGAAGATCTGCAGCGGATAGGCACTTGGTGTAGGGAGTGGCAACTGACCCTTAACATAGACAAATGTAAAGTATTGCGAATACATAGAAAGAAGGATCCTTTATTGTATGATTATATGATAGCGGAACAAACACTGGTAGCAGTTACTTCTGTAAAATATCTGGGAGTATGCGTGCGGAACGATTTGAAGTGGAATGATCATACAAAATTAATTGTTCGTAAGGCGGGTACCAGGTTGAGATTCATTGGGAGAGTCCTTAGAAAATGTAGTCCATCAACAAAGGAGGTGGCTTGCAAAACACTCGTTCGACCTGTACTTGAGTATTGCTCAACAATGTGGGATCCGTACCAGATCGGGTTGACGGAGGAGATAGAGAAGATCCAAAGAAGAGCGGCGCGTTTCGTCACAGGGTTATTTGGTAAGCGTGATAGCGTTACGGAGATGTTTAGCAAACTCAAGTGGCAGACTCTGCAAGAGAGGGGCTCTGCATCGCGGTGTAGCTTGCTCGCCAGGTTTCGAGAGGGTGCGTTTCTGGATGAGGTATCGAATATATTGCTTCCCCCTACTTATACCTCCCGAGGAGATCACGACTGTAAAATTAGAGAGATTCGAGCGCGCACGGAGGCTTTCGGACAGTCGTTCTTCCCGCGCACCATACGCGACTGGAACAGAAAAGGGAGGTAATGACAGTGGCACGTAAAGTGCCCTCCGCCACACACCTTTGGGTGGCTTGCGGAGTATGAATGTAGATGTAGATGTAGACTCGGGGACAGACAAGTAGCTGAAGTGCCGGCCAACTGAAAGACTTGCATCAGGTTTGTGAGGTGTACTACATTATTATTTATTAATGTAGCTGACGTTGGTCGTCTTTGGTTATGTGTAGGCACTACTTGTTTATGGTGTGTGTGTGATGTTCCTGCGTATGTCGTATCATGTGGGTCTTGGCCTGTGTGGCTCTGTCTATTGCGGGTTTTCCTTTCACAGTGGTCCCTCATTGCGTTTAATTGTGATACCTCGACTGGGGGGAAGGGGGGGGGGGGGGGTAGCCCAACTGACACGCTAGCTTCTAGCTTCGCATAGTAGAGAACTCCTTGCGAGGAGCCTTGGGGACAATGCCAAATGTGCAGATAACTGACAGACCCTTGCGGACACAGATACCGAGAATAGACACAAAGTGCTACGAATTCGTGCAGGCAGGCGTGTGAAGCTAAAGAATCATGGAAGAAGTCAGCATTCTAAAAGAATTCTTTTGCTTACACTAACGAGGTTGCTTAAAAATCACAAACGCCAGCAGGTTCTTAGGTGGAGAGAAAGAGAATTCTTCAGGTCTCATGCAGAGATAGCCATTACAAAGAAGCGTTGTGCGGCTGCTTTTCCAGCAACTAGGGAATGCACAGAAACAACAGAACACTGTGCGACCACTCTGGAAACAGCTTTGACAGTGAAAAGGTAAGAAAGACGCCAGTTCTCGAGTGACAAAGTTTAAGTCGGCTGCTTGTGTGTTGGCAGCGTTGTGTAGCGCTTTGCATTGGATCGCTGACCGCCCTTTCTTTTTAAGAGACTCTGTGGCTGGTTGGACTTGTTGTTGGAAGTTAATCGCCAGTAGTGTTGGGCAGTTGGAAGTTAGTCGCTAGCAGTGATGGAAGTATTGTTGGGCAGTTGGAGGTGAACAGCCAGCAGTGATGGAAGTTAAATGTGAGAAGTTAGCATTGATGGAGGGTAGAGGCCTGAAGTGTTAGCTTAGGCTAATGATCTGGAAATATCCGACTTGGAGACTGAAATTTATTCATGATTATTTATCTTTGTACTGGATGTCAATGACGATTTGACGTTATTAAGGTAAAAAATACATTATTTGGTTTACAATAAAATCTTTCCCTTGCTAACCACATGCCTATTAGTAGTTAGTGGCTTTAGTAGTTAGAATCTTTTATTTACCTGGCAGTACTGACGCTCGCTGTATTGCAATAGTTCGTGTAATGAAGATTTTTGTAACTGCTTAATGAAATGTATAGGTTATCACCAGGACTGCTTCTTATTCAGGGCCATTCTTCTGTATTAATTATTTGAAGTCAGATTAAAATTTTTTTTTTGAGCTGTCAGATTGCGTTGCGCTAGAATATTGTGGGTCACTGTTGACATGATAAGAAAAGTAAAGAGAAATCAGGTTCAGTACGTTCAGTTTTACTCGGCTGTTTCGGAATGAAATAAAGTAGAAGTTTCATCTTCTCAGTCGTTCAGCAGTTTGAGTTCAGATTCATACATTTAAATAAAGAAGTTTGAAAAGCAGCTCACTCCAGATAAAAAAAATTCCACTTCGCACTGCGAGGCATGGTCATGAAATGGTGATCAGTCATTGGGCGGCATAGCAAATTTAGTCTGCCAATGACAACGTCAAGAGGAGAAAAATTTCCAGGAGTCGGTGAGTTTATGAAAGTGATGAGAAGTGAAGTGACAGTCGGTGAGACAGTGTGGCACCAAGAGGACATAGGGCTCTTCCATCCATCGTCTGCAAAAGTCTCCCGACACGGTAATATCGCTGCTTTGGCTACGGCAGCACCAGCTGAAGACGTGGAGACCATACCTCGACCTCGCCGAAAAGCTGCTGATCGCCAATGAGAGCTACCAACTCGCCTGACCCACTACAAGGAGACGCGCCTTACCAACCCAGCGTCTACCGCCAACATCACCACCCTGTAAATGACTTTTAAGTATGGTGACGTGATTCATTTCCTCCTACTTCCCTTTAATGACTACCTCGTGTCCACGCACACTCAAATTGGCCCTGATATTTGTAATTTTACGTAGAAAAAGTACAGTAATAGAAGCTAATATTTCGTATTTTCATCACCTGAACAATCCCATTCGCTTATCAATTCTTCAATCTCACAACAGTTTGCTGTCTGAGTTTCCTTCATGTCACTTAATCATTGCCACCCAGCTTGGAGCAATGTCATCAGTAATCTGGATGCCGTTTTATGTAAGACATCGAAAAATTCTCGACTTAATACAGTACATAGATAATGATGGGATATTCACCAGTCGAAACATTGGCTGTTGTTGGAGACGTAACCTTGTAAGGTGGCCTTACAAGAACTCACCCACATATTTTGCCGTGATCTGCAAACACAATTAGGGATCATGTGATAGGTTGTACATCGTATATATGAATATTCAAAGGAAACTGACATTGTCAAGTACACCTTGTAAATAATTGTTAACGCTTATTGCATGAAAGGTGGCGGAGCGCCTTTATTATAAAAAAAACGGCGTGATGAATGATTAACTATACTAGTAGAGGTTGGAATGCCAGTGGAAATGAAATGGCAGGCGGAACTCAAGCCCTGGGAAGATGGCCCACACAGGTGTGTTGGTCCTGCTTAAACATAGAAAATAGCAAGACGGACGTCGTAGCATGTAACTGCTGGAGCACAATAGAGTCGCGATCGGCCGGTTTTGTAGCCGATCCGGAAAGATTATACTTAGGGAACTACGAAAGTCTTGGAAGCAAGTGAGAGGAACGAAGAAGCGGCACCTTGGAAACCACACAGGCTGGGTTATTTCCAAGGATTTTTACTCAGAAGAGTACCCTTGTACGATTATAGGTTTTTCCTCGCAAACTTTCCGCGCTGGACGACAAAAGACTAAAATATGGCTGGTCGGCGTTCGGAAGAATCTGTGGAGAGGTAGAATATTCCTTGGTTTCGGGAATATGATTCGTTTTCGGAATTACGATGGTGTGGAGCCAACCCTTGCTGGGAAGCCAGCGCTGCAGAGATGGGGTCTTCCGTTGTGAGCTCCCGTGTGTATCGGGCGCTCGAAATCAGCTTGTGTCGGTACAGACGGACTTTCTGTCTTTGCTCTCAGTAGAGTTTATATGGTTCAAATGGCTATGAGCACTATGGGACTTAACTGCTGAGGTCATCAGTCCCCTAGAACTTAGAACTACTTAAACCTAACTAACCTAAGGACATCACACACATCCATGCCCGAGGCAGGATTCGAACCTGCGACCGTAGTGGTCGAGCGGTTCCAGACTGTAGCACCTAGAACCGATCGGCCACTCAGGCCGGCAGTAGAATTTATAGTTAGAACAGTTAGGAACTGTACTGTTGTGAACCTATACGATTTTGGACTTCACCTCCGGGTTGGAAGTCGTCATTGAGTATGCAGCGTTCACTGATTGAGAACACTTCCTCTGCCTACTCTTACGTTGAGACGTTATCTGAACACGGTCCTTGTGGTTGGGAGTTCGCGTTTCTCGTCTGTAGACACAGAGAGGAGAAGACAGTATTAGAGTGTATTAGTAAGAGGTCCACTTTCTGCCGTCCTAGTGTTTGAAAGAGTTTATTTGTGGCTGGAGTTCTTGCATCGTCGCAGACGAGTATGAGAACCATCACTTCGACGCACCGGACGCAGTACATATGGTGATATCGCAAAATTGCTTCGGCTTATTAGGGCTATAAAATCTAAACAGCTGTGATCACGATAGTTTATTTCCACAGAGGTTCCACACCACTGTAGATCATCTTTGAAAGTAGTGTCTTCTAGTGTTTGGTACGTAGAGATGTCAGTCATTCTGCATTATTGATATTAGACCACGCAGTCATAATAAGGGGCAGAGTTGGGCAATTGATGAGTAACTTCACATAGGAAATGAAAACTTTGTAACATAAAGTTTTTTTATCTACAATAAATATATAAGCAGGAACAACGTTTATCATTTAGTAGAATTAGTTGCCTTCACCATTCATTTATGTTTAGATTGTAATTGATATGTTAAAGTCCATTAAGAGATCCTTAGATCAGCTTCAGGGGGTAGTCAGTCAGGGCCAAATCTTCATTTTAGCATTTATTATTTTCTGTTGCGCACATTCATTTTACACCCGCCTGGAGTAGCATCTTGGAACCTGACTGCATTTCTGTAAGTAATTTTGAACATTTTATACAGGGTGTTACAAAAAGGTACGGCCAAACTTTCAGGAAACATTCCTCACACACAAATAAAGAAAAGATGTTATGTGGACATGTGTACGGAAACGCTTAATTTCCATGTTAGAGCTCATTTTAGTTTCGTCAGTATATACTGTACTTCCTCGATTCACCGCCAGTTGGCCCAATTGAAGGAAGGTAATGTTGACTTTGGTGCTTGTGTTGACATGCGACTCATTGCTCTACAGTACTAGCATCAAGCACATCAGTACGTAGCATCAACAGGTTAGTGTTCATCACGAACGTAGTTTTGCAGTCAGTGCAATGTTTACAAATGCGGAGTTCGCAAATGCCCATTTGATGTATGGATTAGCACGGGGCAATAGCCGTGGCGCGGTACGTTTGTATCGAGACAGATTTCCAGAAGGAAGGTGTCCCGACAGGAAGACGTTCGAAGCAATTGATCGGCGTCTTAGGGAGCACGGAACGTTCCAGCCTATGACTCGCAACTGGGGAAGACCTAGAACGACGAGGACACCTGCAGTGGACGAGGCAATTCTTAGTGCAGTTGACGATGACCCTAATGTCAGCGTCAGAGAAGTTGCTGCTGTACAAGGTAACGTTGACCACGTCACTGTATGGAGAGTGCTACGGGAGAACCAGTTGTTTCCGTACCATGTACAGCGTGTGCAGGCACTATCAGCAGCTGATTGGCCTCCACGGGTACACTTATGCGAATGGTTCATCCAACAATGTGTTAATCCTCACTTCAGTGCAAATGTTCTCTTTAGGGATGAGGCTTCATTCCAACGTTATCAAATTGTAAATTTTCACAATCAACATGTGTGGGCAGACGAGAATCCGCACGCAATTGTGCAATCACGTCATCAACACAGATTTTCTGTGAACGTTTGGGCAGGCATTGTTGATGATGTCTTGATTGGGCCCCATGTTCTTCCACCTACGCTCAATGGAGCACGTTATCATGATTTCATACGGGATACTCTACCGGTGCTGCTAGAACATGTGCATTTACAAGTACGACACAACATGTGGTTCATGCACGACGGAGCTCCTGCACATTTCAGTCGAAGTGTTCGTACGCTTCTCAACAACAGATTCGGTGACCAATGGATAGGTAGAGGCGGACCAATTCCATGGCCTCCACGCTCTCCTGACCTCAACCCTCTTGACTTTCATTTATGGGGGCATTTGAAAGCTCTTGTCTACGCAACCCCGGTACCAAATGTAGAGACTCTTCGTGCTCGTATTGTAGACGGCTGCGATACAATACGCCATTCTCCAGGGCTGCATCAGCGCATCAGGGATTCCATGCGACGGAGGGTGGATGCATGTATCCTCGCTAACGGAGGACATTTTGAACATTTCCTGTAACAAAGTGTTTGAAGTCACACTGGTATGTTCTGTTGCTGTGTGTTTCCATTCCATGATTAATGTGGTTAGAAGAGAAGTAATAAAATGAGCTCTTTCTTTGCGTGTGAGGAATGTTTCCTGAAAGTTTGGCCGTACCTTTTTGTAACACCCTGTATAGTGAGAGAAACCAAAGTTTCACTTCGCATCAGGTACAGCTATGAAAAGGATGGTGAAGAAGTGGGAGAATGCTGAATTTGGAGTGATGGATCAGCTTACTGGTCAGATCACGTCACCGTGATCATCTCTTGTGCCGTCACTTCTACCAGTCTTTCTACACTGATCACACATAGCCCGCCTCTTGCTGTAATGGTCACACGATCGGCGCCTCCCTCGCTCCCCCGTGGCAACAAGCTCGCGGGCCCCCTGGGACCCGGGGCAGCAGGTATTCTCGGGTCAGACCAGCCCCCCCTTCCCCCCCCCCCCCCCTCCCAGACAGCCATTAGCAGGTCGTCAGGCGCTGCCGGAGACAATGGCTGCGCGACGGCTCGCTCCCTCATCGCCGCCCGCTGCTGCCTGAATTATGTATGAGCGGCGCCGGGAACACGCGCGCCTTCCACGGGGATCGCAGCCAAAGTAGTTTGTGACTTCATTAGAAATAACGGGATTCCCGAGCCCTAACTCCCCGGCGCCAGCGACCGGGGAGGATCGGCGCAGAGGCTCGGCTCACCTGACACTCTACGGCTCGCACCGGCGTACAAGTTTGCCGTCTCCGGCATCTGCCCGCCTCCGCAGCAGCGTGCAAGCTCCGGAAACCAACAGCAGGGATTTCAAAACGAACCAGTGTCGGTGGCTCGCCTACGAAACTTGTCGAACATATAACCTAACAATGTCGATGACAAAAGCGAGTGTATTTAGAATAGAGCATGGATATGGACTACTATAGCTGTATTAAAATAACTTACGTCTTTTGACAGACCTTCAAGGAGTGAATGGGGATAGTGATGTTGCCAGCACAAGCTGAAACTGACACGTCTGTCTTTAGGATTTTGTCTTCAACAGCCAACCATTGAAATTAAACAATAGACAAACGATAATACAGAGAAGGTCACTTGAGTAAATGAATATTTTATATCATCATGTACCCCGTACACTACGTGAGAGAACACAAGACACTCATTTCACATTTATCTGACTACAAAACGCTAACTGAATTACAAACAACAATGGTAGTGAGAATTTAAACCGGTTTTTGGAACATCTGAATTAATATTCAGTTCACTATGGAGGTGGAAAAGAATGGATGCTTTCCCTTCCTTGATGTGTTGGTCAAAAGGAGTACTGATGGTACGTTGGGACATTCTGTTTATAGGAAGCCCACCCACACTGACTTGTATCTGCGAGCTGATAGTTGTCACCATCCAGCTCAGCGTGAAGGAGTACTTCGTACCTTGGTTCACAGGGCCCACGTTATCTCAGACCCTGAAGGTTTGACAGCTGAGCTACCACATCTCGAAGTCAAAAAAAAAAAAAAAAAAAATGGTTCAAATGGCTCTGAGCACTATGGGACTTAACCTAAGGACATCACACACATCCATGCCCGAGGCAGGATTCGAACCTGTGACCGTAGTCTGGAAGTCAGATTTCGTCAGAATGGTTATAGTGAGAGGCAGATCAAACGTGCGTTGCACCATCAACCTTCTGTGCAACGGGTGAGTGACGATAGCAACGAAGTGGCACCTAAGTCTACGGCCTTTTTGCCTTACGCAGGAAGCATTTCCAACAGGATTGGCCGTATTTTGCGGAAATATGATGTGAAATGTGTTTTTCGACCACCTTCTAAGATTAAGGCCGTAAAAGATGATCTTTGTTTGCGTAAGGCTGGGGTCTATCGTATTCCTTGCAGTTGTGGCATGTCATATATTGGTCAGACAATCAGGACTGTGGAAGACCGGTGTATTGAACATAAGCGTCACACACGCTTACAACGGCCGAGCAAATCCGCTATTGCAGAACATTGCCTTGACACCAGTGATCCTACGGAATACAACAACACGGAGATTCTGGCTTGCACGTCCAGCTATTGGGATAGTGTTATTAAGGAAGCTGTTGAAATCAGACTATCAAGCAACCTTATTAACAGAGATGGTGGATTTTCTTTAAATGCTGCTTGGAATCCGACTCTGTCTCTCATCAAAAAACAGAGGGACAGAATTAGTGCTACCTCACCTGTTGATTAATAGTAACTATTGATATTTCTGATGTTGGTTATCTTTGGTTTTGTTGACACCGTTCTGTGTGTGGTGTCTTCCTTGTTTCTCCTCTGTGACCGAGCTATTAAATTTGCTTGCACAATTTTTCTTCCTTGCATTTGTGCCTTCAGAATGGCAGGATGTGCTCCTGTCGAAATATCGGCGGTGTTCGACGACGTCACCCGGCAGCAAACCCGTAAGTTATTTGAACATTCGATTCGCCGGGAAAAGTTAAGGTCTCACAACAACAAAAAATTTGCATCACCCCTTCGTTTCGAAATAGATGGCACAGAAACCAAATATTGGCACTCAGGCCTGCGTATACAAGTATATTTAAATATTTTCAACATTTCGCGGCCCTGTCAGCAACTATAGATATTAATTTTAATTTTTAAAACCAACAGCCTCAGTTGCAAAGTTTACCTGGCTTTACCTAGGTTTCAGTCGGGATAACCCAACCTTCTTCAGAATGAAAGTAACTACCGTTTGTGCATAGTGGACATCGTCAAGCTAAAACTACAAATCTATAAATTATATGAAACTGCTTCGGCCCCACTTCGCGACCGCGATGCGGCAGCCACGAGTGCTGTACTGGAACTGACCGTAACGTCATGAGGTCCGCCTAGGCGGAAGCAATACCTTGCGCCTGCGTATAAACCGTGTGATGGGTACTTGTTGGGACAGCTCCTAATGACGATGTTGGCTATATATTATCCTTGGCACTCCTAAGTTCTTTTTAGGTGATTAAACTTCGTGCTTAAGCACAAAATTTTCCTAGACAGGCCATACGTTGTGAGCACGTGATGTCTTGCTCATATCATGACCAACGAATACTTCATACATGTTAAGACCGTCGATCTAAGTACGTTCTGCACAGGATAACATATACGTCCTTTTTCTCAGCTGTACCTTTCTTTTATTTCACTTTACTAGTAAATTCGAGGTCAGCAGTTAGGCTCGCGTCTTGTCCCAACAAGTACCCATCACACAGTTTATGTGCAGGCGCAATATATTGTGTCCGCCTAGGCGGGCCTCATGGCGCTACGGTCAGTCCCAGTACAGCACTACTGGCTGTCACACAGCGGTCGCGAAGTGGGGCCGAGGCTGTTTCAGATATGTTTTTACAGTCTGACGGTAATTTATGGATTTGTAGTTTCAGCTTGACGATGTCCACTATGGACAAACGGTAGTTACTTTTGATCTGAAGAAGGTTGGGTTATCCTGACTGAAACCTAGGTAAATCTAGGTAAACTTTGCAAATGCGGCTGTTGGTTTTTAAAATTAAAATTAACAAGTATATTTATTTGCAATGTGATTAGATTTTAAAAAAGTACAACGACAAAATCATCTGTTTCCGATGGGAGGTTTATCACGGCTGTCTTGAGAAACGTCAACAAGTGGTGAAACGTCCCGTTGTTCGGATCGAGGCTTGAATCTGTCGTGGCATACCATCGATGACATTCTCTAGCCAGCTCTGGTGCAAATTGTACCACTTTCCAATGACGATTTTGGTTAAGTCGCGCAGACTGCGTTGTTGTTGTCGACATCGAAAAACAACTCATTTCAATCGATTCCATGGATGTTCGATTGGCTTCATGTCCAGGAAATAGGTAGATAATTCCATTCTGTTGATACTAGCGTGCTAAAAATACGTTTTCACGAGAAGACCACTCTGAACACACAAATTATCATTCACCAAGATGAAAAGTCACCAAAATGTCGGCGATATGGTCACACCATTGGTTCTAGAACCTCCTCCCGATACTGTAGAGCAGTGAGATTGCTCAGCAATCTCGAGAGGTGTACAGTGGCGCCATGTAGTGCCACTACTGAACATCACTCCACCACCATCATGTTGCGCATGTAGGACATACTGTTGGAGGCATATATTACCGGGTTGCCTCCAAACATGTTGTCTGCGATTATCAGAGTACAAATAGATCCGAGTTTCGTCCATAAAAAACTGACGCCAATCATGGGGTGTTCATTCGCTATAATTTGACACCCATCTGTAACAGAGTCCACGGTGTTGCGGTGTACGCCGTAGTGCTTGTCACCGTCATCGGCAATGGGGATTCGCATCGGGCAGTCGTCACCTAACAGTCTGACGCGATACACGACTCACTGTAGCCTCTTCGAACGCTAATCTCAGTTCTGAAGTACTCAGCCTTCGGTTCCTTTGATACAAGAGTCGTGTATATCGATCATCCTGTGCACCTGTGGAACTTGGATAGTCTGTGCCGTGTAAGTCCTCAACCATCTGTCAGCCATGTCCATACGAGATCATTTCTATGGACACGCCGAGAAACTTCCCTGACTGGCAAGTTTTCTATCCGTAACGTGATGACACGGACGCGATCATTGGTCGCTATTGACCTTCGTGGCATGATGAATGTAACTGTAGAGACAGTCTCTAAAGCGAAACTTCCTGGCAGATTAAAACTGTGTGCCCGACCGAGACTCGAACTCGGGAGCTTTGCCTTTCCAGAATTTCTGGAAACTTCCCCCAGGCTAAGCGATGTCTCCGCAGTATCCTTTCTTTCAGGAGTGCTAGTCCTGCTAGGTTCGCAGGAGAGCTTCTGTAAAGTTTGGAAGGTAGGAGACGAGGTACTGGCAGAAGTAAAGCTGTGAGTACCGGCCGTGAGTCGTGCTTCGGTAGCTCAGTTGGTAGAGCACTTGCCCGCGAAAGGCAAAGGTCCCGAGTTCGAGTCTCGGTCGGGCACACAGTTTTAATCTGCCAGGAAGTTTCATATCAGCGCACACTCCGCAGCAGAGTGAATATCTCATTCTAGTCTCTAAAGCGTTCCCAGCCGTGCTTAAGTTTCAACGGAAATGTTACAATCTCTTCGAGTTCGGCGTTGTGCCAACAGCTGGAGGTTGTGGTAACTGCGTGTTTGTATACAAACAACGTCAGAGGTTACCTTTCAATCGGTACAGGTACAGTCATGCGAAATGTTGTGACGATGGAAGGCTGTTGTTGATGTGTGTACATGTTCACTGAAATACAGGAAGATGTCACACTCTCGCGTAAAGTGATTTAAAATGGCTTACATGGCATTATGGCGTCAAATAGCAAAACATCCATTGTAGGTAATCGAAATTAAAAGTGCGACACTTAAAGTAACGGGACTAGCAGTGGTCAGACACTGTCCCACCAAAACGTTCCGCCACTGATTTTATTCGTGGCGGACAAGTGACGTTAGTGCAGTAATGGCGATGGCTTCTTGAACAACTACCGAGCGAGGCCGCGCAGTGGTAAGCACACTGAACATGCGTTGGAGAACAACGGTTGAAATTCCCTTTCGGCCTTCCAGATTGGTGTTCATGATTTCCTTAAATCACTCCAGGCAAGGGCCGGGATGGTTCCTTGGAAAAGGTGACGACCGATTTCCTTCCCCATCGATTCGTAAGCAGAGGTCGTGATCCGTTTCTAATGACCGCGTATCTCCAAATCGAGTTTCAAGATATTCTCCAGAATCTTTTAACCTTTTCCGGCCAAGTGGTTTCAGTCTGAAACCACGTTTTTACTTTGCCTGCTTTTGCGATCCAGAGGTTCATTCTTGAAACCACCACCCCACGTTGATTGCTGGTGACATCTAGCGTTAGCGCCAGCTACTTGTTGCAGTAGCGAAGTGATTGTTGTCAGGTAAAAGCATTATTTGTCTAGTGCTGCGCCGAGTACACATGCTTTCGACACAGCCTTCACATAAAATTGTTTTGTGACGTATATACAGCAGATAATAAGAATTTCAGGTGATGGATTATTCTTATGCTTCATTTTATGATATTTGGAAGATATTTTTATTGATAATTATAATGTAAAGTTTAGTTTTTTTACGAATATATAGGTGGTTTCAGAATGAAACCACTGGGACATAATGACGTTCAAACGGTAAATTCTTTCATTCTTTACAGCGTGTCATTATGGATAATAGACCACCATCAAGAGTAAATCAGCAATTCAGAGATTGTGACCTTACCACAAATATGCTAATGGACATACTTGCTGAAATTCCAAATGATACTGAGTCGGATGCACAGTTACTATTAAAGCAATTGTTTATCAATCTCCAATGACGTGAAATTTCACTTGATAAATTTAGAAACCACAGCTAGCTCAAGGTGATAATGACCAGACAATCCTCACACAACTTTAAAAACCAAAGCACCGTTTGACGGTGCAAAATTGTTACTATTATAGTTGCCAACAAGGAAGAAGTCTGCAATTCCAATTTAAACAAGCGGCTGAAGTTTTATACAGAGAACAAACTTTGATTCATAAAACTGACCACTTAACATTTTCACAAGTATAACAAAAACAAGAGATCGCCGAATATCGGCCACTTTTAATTCAACGGAACCAGGGCACAGCGCAGTTACATGGACTTGGAATACCAAGAATCTCGGACCCAAGTCGAAGTGGCTTAAGGAATGACTAGCGAAAATCAAAGTGGCTACACGGAGCAATCATATCCAGAAGTTCCACCACAAAATGGCTCACTATTTAAAGTTAGTCCCGGAGCTCGCTGTTAACAAGTACGCCAGGGTAAACTCCCGCGCTCTCCTCAAGTTTCGAGGTAGACACGGTTCTTAAACAGAGCCTATGTTGACTGGTGACAGCTTCTGCAGTCCAGTTTCGCTCGCCGCCGGAGCCATGCGCCGGAATGTCAACACCGTGCATCCCCACAGTACACCAAGCGCCGACTGACTACTAGCGATGCTCCGTGCGCTGTCTAGAGATGGGGGATGCGCTCTTGAACTAATTCATAGAGTTGAATCTTTCAAAGGAGTGAACAATCAGTGATTCAGAAAAAAAGAACGGTAGCTCCAAACGTTTCTCACAGCAGAGAGAGAGAGAGAGAGAGAGAGAGAGAGAGAGAGAGAGAGACGGAGCATATCAGCGGGGCCTTTGCTGGTCAGAGCACACTGAACGCCACACAACACAGCCAGCGCCGGCCTCTGCCCTGCTTCTACCTTGGCTGCCCGCATTGTGCAGTGCCCCATTGGATTTTGTGTTTCACATATGCCGTGCCGTCCATGTGCGTCGTCTGCCGCGCGCAGTGTCTGGCGCAGCTTAACTTCGCATCGCACTCTGTCGGCGATCGTTTCAGTCGCACGTCCTGCCCTCTGGGCAGTTGATGCGAGCAACAGGACAGAGAGCCACCTAGCGGATAACATAGGAACTACTTGCAACAACCTGCTCGCAAGAGAACAGACGATTTGTTTCGGAGCGGGTGGGTTCACCGCTCCCCCCACCCTCGGAACTCGCCCGCTCAACGCTCACCCCACCGTCTCGACTCTAGCCAGAGCGTTGAGCAAAGCGACTCAGGTGTCACTCTGCTCTCTGCGGTCTTAGCTCACGCAGTAATACAGCTCGCGGCTCGACCCGCTCGATTCACGCCTCTGCATCGGAGTTCGTCCCTACTGGATATTGTTCTTCGTAGTAATACCGCTATGTATATTACATTATTATGTTATGTATACATCAATTGTTTTTATTTTATTTTTATTTGTTTAAACTGATTAGATTAGGTTCCTGATGACTCCTCTTACTATAGGATTTTTATTATGGACACTCGAATTTACGCTTTAATTACGAGCGAACCGATAAACGTATCGCAAAATGTGATACACCAATATTTTCCTTGTTTTATTCTGCGTAAGGCTCTATGCAGCACTTTCGTTTTACAGTCAAATTTATATATATTTTTTTTCTTATTCTGGTACGGATTTTGCGATTTTAGGCGTCTTCAGAAGGAAACGTTCACTTTAAAAATATATGGCTTGCGATGAATTTGTATGAGGTTAATGAAATTTTAATACATTATAGCCAAATATATTGTTAATGTAAATCTCAAGTTACAACATTTTCCGATCACCCAAAAAACCACGATAGTGCAAAATAAATCAATAATCAAAAACTTTGTCATATCGTGGAAATTTCAATAAACAATACAAAATTCTTACTCATTATCTGTGTTACTTAAAAATAGGATCAAATAAGATCAAAATACAGGTGTAGTACTGGAATAAACCAAGTTTAAAGGACAATGTGCCTTCCATTTATTTTCTATTGTAAATGAGTGGTGAGTCATGAAAAAGAGCTAATTCATTTCAGGGAGTGAACAGTTCTGATCCAATCTCTGAAAAGAACAGTTTTGCCCATCTCTAGCGCTGTCTTCCTCTGTCATTGCCGCCAACCGAATCTCCGACACTGCCCCTGACCGAGTCTCTTCTTGCGACTCGCGGCCGTCCTAAGTAGAGGCCGCTAGCCAACCAGGATGCCGCGAAACGCGTAACGTCGACAGAGAAACTACTCTGCTAAGAGCATCGAAGGAAGTCACGGCTCAATGGGGTTTGTCGGTCTGGAAAAGAGCGTTCGACAAATACTGCAAGATGTTCGAAATTCTGAGGAAAATAGGGGTAAGCTATAGGGAGCAATGGATAATATACAACAAGAATCAAGACAGAACAATAAGAGTAAAATATCAAGACCAAAGTGCTCCGATTAAAAATGGTGTAAGACAGGGATACAGATTTCACCCCTACTGTACAATCTGTACGTTGAAGAACAGTGATAGACAGATTCAAGAGTGAAATTAAAATTCATGTTGAAAGGTTATCAATGATAATAATAATTAGCGTATAGCATTGGTGGCCGGGAGACCCCTCGCTGGGCGGCTCGGCCGCCGCTCCACGAGTTCTTTAACGCCACTACGGCGACTTGCGAGTGAATGAGGGCGAAATGATGATGAAAGACACACAAGACCCAGTCATCTCGAGGCAGAGAAACTCCCTGACCCCGCCGGGAATCGAACCCGGGACGCCGTGCGCTGGAAGCGAGAACTCTACCGCAAGACCACTAGCAGCGGACCGTTATCAATGATAAGATTCGCTGATGACTTGCTATCTTCAGTGAAAGTGAAGAAGAGTTCCAGGGTCGCCTGAATGGAATGGACAATCTACTGAGTACAGAATATGAATTGAGAGTAAGTCGAAGGAAGACGAAAGTAATGAGAAGTAGCAGAAATGAAAAGTGTGAGAAACTTAACATCGGGATTGAATGTTCCGATGTAGATGAAGTTAAGGCATTGTGCTACCTAGGCAGCAAAATGACCCATGATGGACGGATCAAAGAGGAGATCAAATTCACACTAGCACTGGCAAAGAGGGCATTTCTGTACAAGAGAAGTCTATTAGTATCAAACTTTGGCCGTAATTTGAGGAAGAAATTTCTTTGAATGTACATTGGTCATGGAGCACACGCACCGATTGCGGGTTGCCTACATTAGGGGCAAGTATACATTCAAGGGTAAAGATATTGTTCTCTTTTGATTGACAGGTCCTTAACCTGTTGTTATCCTAAGTCCTCTATCCCTCTGAGAACTCCTTTCGTCGTTACAAGCACACTTTTGATATAAGTTTGACTGAACCATTAATTAAATCAAAAAATTAATTAACCCCTTCCTTTGGGAAACTCCACTCAGCCTTCCACCTCTCCTTCCCCACCCTGAAATTGGAGGAAGAAAGACACAGTTGATTTGCCATTTGGCGGAAAATCGAATACAGGCATGGAATATCGTTTAAACAATTTAGACAATATAGTTTATTAATTTGTTTAAAATTTTTGGTGGGACAATTTATGGGATACAAGGCCATGTATGGAAGATAGTTTATTTATTTGCCTAAAGAATTTGGTGGGAAATCGATTGCAGTTTATGGAATATTGTTTATACAATTCACAATTGTGTGGGATATTGTTATTGGAACAATTTCTGGGATACAAGATGCTGTATGGAACAGTTAAACAATTGCGATGCTCTTTCATTCCCATCGCGTAAGGAAACATGTATTTATACTGTCACAGACTGCTTAAACATATCCAAAAAACTTTCTCGCATTTCGCCATGTGCAGGCTGCTTGGGGCCGGAATGCACCGGAGGATTTTCGAAACGCCAACGGGTTCGCCGCACCTTTGTCGGCGTAGCTACCGTCTGAACTGGTCTGTATGCGTGAACCAAATGGTTCAAATGGCTCTGAGCACTATGGGGCTTAACATCTGACGCCGTCAGTCCCCTAGGCTTAGAACAACTTAAACCCAACCAACCTAAGGACAGTACACACATCCATGCCCGAGGAAGGATTCGAACCTACGGCCGTATCAGATGCGCGGCTCCGGGCTGAAGCGCCTAGAACCGCTCGGTCACAGTGGCCGCCGATGCGTGAACCAACCTATGGGATACCATCACGCGCCTGAGATACCTTCCGTCCAAAGCAAATGTCTGATTGGAAATCGATTCTCATATACTGCTGAAGTTAATGAATAATTAGTTTCCGTTTACATGATCTTGATGTATGGAACTTTAGTCGGACACGGTAGCTATGTTGCACACACACTAATTGACGATGTCACAAAACTAGTAGCAGGATGACACGAAATACATGTTTAAAAATAGACCGTTGCCTACAGAGAGAGAGAGAGAGAGAGAGAGAGAGAGAGAGAGAGAAGAAGAAGAAGAAGAAGAGAGAGAGCTGTAGTTTGTTGCTCAGATGATATAGGGACTAGCATGGGATATTTCATTCCGCTATGGTCTCTAAACTGACCCCGCTTTCCGGGCGCAGTTCCTTGCGGTGCATTTCACGAACTGCTTCTGGGGTTATTAAATCTGGTGCGGAATATCAAGTCTTGTAGATGTCACAAATGTTGCTTCAGAAGATGTGCCACGTGAAATATTGATTAACTCACTAATATAACATTTAATCAATTTGTTTCACACGGTTTAAAACTACTCGATATAAAAAAAAAGATCGGCAGTGCACAGTAGTCTGTGGGTAAACAACAGTGTTATGTTTTTGACGAGAAAGTTCATTAAATAATCCAAACCTATTATTATTTGATGTCACGATTGGAAGCGGTGATGTATGAAATGATAGTTGGAATTTGAAATTTCGACGTAGTAATGAACAGCATACCAGTGGACAGATGGGGTGGAAAAGACACCATCGATGTGCTCTAATAAGCACCACAGTTGATAGTGTGACCAATTTTAGCAATTTTACCAGTTTTTTCCGTAATTTCAACGCTGACCAGAGACACGGCAGCATGCTACCAGACAGTAGAGTCCGTATGTAGGTAGATGGTTGTGCAGTACGTCCATTCACTGTTAATTTTCGAACACATATACCGAAGTAAACCAGACATCATCTGACACCAATCTACCTCGATGATAGTGGGTAATTTCCGATTACCATTGCCTATCTTTCCCTATGCGAATGGGAGTCACAGAGCAGTCTCATATTCTTAGGATAAAATTAGACATTCGAAGAACTCCCCACAGTGTCTATGACCAACACTTCCTGCAACACTGTCACCTATTTAATTTGCAGCTGTCCATAAGTAGGAGGCTGCGTTCCACCTCTAGTGAAGGATCAAACTGAGTCCGTAGCTGCTTTTCCGCGCCAATCTTAACGCGCGGCACACATACAAGTGCACAAGATTTCTCCAGATGCGTGCATGTTGAGGAGGTTAGCACTCTTTATCGGTGCACAGTAGCTATGAAGACGTGGTGATGATGTAACAGATAGTTAAGAAGAAGAAACGTGGGGTTTTTATGCATGATAGGGCTCCAGACTGACATAGTTTGAAGCATTTTACGTAAGTCAACTGCGATATCATCACAGGCCAACCACGCGTTGGCCTGACCTGCTGAGGGATTAAGTTTTACTAATCCCTCAATAGAGCGTGTCATTCTCTTTTTCAGCTTACACCAGATAGGACCCATCAACAAGAGTGGTAATATATCTTTTTCTCTCTTACAGGAACCGCAGGAATGACAAACTTTTGTCTAAACTGCACCACCACGAGCCAAGGACAGGATCGTCATTCCAACGTCAGCGTCAGCGTCAACTGCGCTATGAATTCTAAAGTATTGTTATAGGATCTGGGATCAGTACCCAGAACGTATTGGTAAGAAAGAAATGATCATGGATCATAAACACATACATTCCCAAGGCTACACAGTTTTATGCTTAAAACATGCTATAAAGCTAGAGTGGTGCAGTTTACGATCTATTAGTCATGAGGTAGGCAACGCTGTTAATATTCCAATGTATGAAATATATTCCCAGCGCATAATATAATTATATTCTCCGTCCAAGTTTCTCTACGAGAAAATATGATGACGACCAGTAAAATGATAAAGCTACATATGCTTCCAGTGGTGTATGACGTCTTCTGGTTACGAAGTTCAAGCCCTATTACGGTTCTGTATGATTATATGTTTACAACAGTCTTATAAATAATAGTCGACAGCCGGAAATGCATATAAGGAAACAGTGACATCGTACACTGAATTAAATACCACGATCAGTTGCCAGAGGAGATGTAACATTCTTTAGATGTTACCACTGCCCTTGGTAACCTTCTTCTTGCATACAAAAGTCACCGCCCGATGCTGGGCCGTATTGCTCATGTCCTTTCGTCTTGATGCCACGTCTCTAGAATGCCTCCGCTCTCCATTATTAAGATTTGTATGTAGGATTAGTCTACTTTCCTCCTCCAGAACACGCAGTTTTATTGATTTTGCTTAGTACCCTTTTCATAGTATTTGTCCCTAATTTTATGTATTCTCAGTCAGTTTTCTTAAATGTACTAGGTTTTCGCGATTTTACATATTTCATGGTATTTCCCTTAATTTTTACCTATCTCGCATCAATTTTTCGTGTTGTACCAGGTTTTCCTCAAATTTTACCGATTTTATGCCGTTTTCCGTATTTTTTTCCACAGTTTTCCAATTGTACACCATGTGATCAAAAGTATCTGGACAGCCCCGATACATACGTTTTCCATATTAGGCGCATTGTGCTGCCACCTAATGCCAGGTACTCCATATCAGCGACCTCATCAGTCATTAGACATCGCGAGATAGCAGAAGGGGGCGCACTGCGGACTTGGAACGTGGTCAGGTGATTGGGTGTTACTTGTGTCATACGTCTGTACGAGAGATTTCCGCACTCCTAAACATCCCTAGGTCCACTGTTCCCGATGTGATAGTGAAGTGGAAATGTGAAGGGACACGTACAGCACAAAAGCGTACAGACCGACTGCGTCTGTTGACAGACAGAGACCGCCGACAGTTGAAGAGGGTTGTCAGGTACAATATCCATATCACCACACAGGAATTCCAAACTGCATCAGGATCCACTGCAAGTACTATGATAGTTAGCCGGGAGGTGAGAAAACTTGGATTTAATGTTCTTGCGGCTGCTCATACGCCACATATCACGCCGCAAATGCCAAACGACGCCTCACTTGGTGTAAGGAGCGTAAGCATTGAACGATTGAACAGTGGAAAAACATTGTGTGGAGTGACGAATCACGGTGCACAATATGGAGATCCGATGTCAGGATGTGGGTATGGCGAATGCCCGGTGAACGTCATCTGCCAGCGTGTGTAGTGCCGATAGTAAAATTGGGAGGCAGTGGTGTTATGGTGTGCTCGTGTTTTCCATGGAGGGGGCTTGCACCCTTGTTGTTTAGCGTGGCACTATCACAGCACAGGCCTACACTGATGTCTTAAGCACCTTCTTGCTTCCCACTGTTGAAGAGCAATTCGGAGATGGCGATTGCATCTTTCAACACGATCGAGCACCTGTTCATAATGCGCGGCCTATGGCGGAGTGGCTACACTACAATAACATCCCTGTAATGGACCGACCTGCACAGAGTCCTGACCTGAATCCAACAGAACACCTTTAGGATGTTTTGGAACGCCGACTTCGTACCAGGCCTTACCGACCGACATCGATACCTCTCCTCAGTGCAGCACTCCGTAAAGAATGGGCTGGCATTCCCCAAGAAACCTTGCAGCACCTGAAGATATGCCTGCAAGAGTGGAAGCTGTCATCAAGGCTGAGGGTGGGCCAACACCATATTGAATTCCAGCATTACCGATGGAGAGCGCCACGAACTTGTAAGTCATTTTCGGCGAGGTGTCCGGATACTTTTGATCACATAGTGTGTTATGGTCATATTGCTGACATACCCATATCCTGTTTAATTTTATACGAGAATGTTTGCGCATCTTACACAACAACCTACTAAAAAATCGTGATTTTCCGTCTCCCCTATGATCTACTTGCAAGCATTTAGGATAGGACGAACATGAAAAGTGTAGTAACAGTCGCGTTGTACCTAAATTAAACTAAAGAATCGTTTTACGTCCAAGATGGGCAAAGAAATGGACTACTTCACGTACATCTTCATTTGTCTAGAGGAGGGTACCAGAAGCGCTTTCTCGCCAATGGACATGTTTCCTCACACATGAGTTGGAAGTCGTGTGAGGACTGTGGTTTGGAGAAGTTTGCTGTTAACGTCGCAGGTAGATAGTGCTCTAACACATACACATAACACGCAGTTGTATACGAATCGGTTGGAGTTTATATCGTACAACTGATACTCCCCGAGAGAACAACGGAAAAAATGGTTAAATGCGTAATAAATGGCATGCAGCAACATATCCCTCTTTCCCTCTGAACCAATGACTCCACCTACTGTCTATAGCCCTTTAAAGCGAACCCATTTTACTTTAGAAACAGATGCATCTCTTTTCAAGGTAAGCAACAAAGACAGCAGTCAACATGCATGCATGTACCACTATTACTTCAGCAGACATACAGTAGAATATTGTTAAAAAAACGAAACTGAGACCGTTGTTAGCTACACCGTAAGGCCGTGATTGGCGGAAAGTACAGAGGAGCACATTGAAAATACTGTTTGTTAGGATTTAAAACACCTAAACAGTCCTGCACAGCGTCAGACACACGCTCCATTCTGTAGCTGTACAATGCGCTCACCCCAGCTGGTAATACAACGCTCTTTAGCTAAGGACACTTTATGAAAATGTATACGGTGGTTGCCGATAACTTTGAGGTCACACCTGGGCTTGTGATCCGACACATATAAATTTATTACTCTATATTTGTTGGTCAACCACGTTAAATATCTATACCAACCGTCTAATTGCTGCCAACGAAAAAAAAAAAGATTCCTTTGTTAGTTCCCAGTGCTTCCACCTCAACCTTTTCTCGTATTCCTCTTGCTTTCGCATACTCGTTTCCATGTACAAGAATTGTGCTGCGCCAAACAGAAGAGAAACAAGTACTCCCTCAATTTCGCCGCATTTTGACGTATTTTACCTCGGCTTAAGCGTATTTCCCGTCATTTTTCATAAATTTGTAGATTTTATGTCACTTCTATCCAAGCGATCATGACATCACTTATCGCTCCGTATTCTAAAATTACTTGTAAATGTAGTGCAGTTATCAACACACAGCGCAAGTGCACAATTTTTCTGGTCTGACGGCATAGAATAGCACTGTACTCGAATGCATTCAGTGACCTCCAACCAGATATTCGACAGCTGCAGTGCGTTTGCTCGTTTCCTGCATGTCGTGTCTGTGCATGTGTCTCAACATTGGACTTCCAACTCATGTGTGATCAAACATGTCCATCATGGAAAAAACCTCTTCCGATACCCTCCTCTAGCCGAACGAAGATGTATGTGAAGTAGTCCATTTCTCTAGACGAACGAAGATGTCCATTCCTCTGTCCATCTCGGACGTAAATCGAGTCCATAGTTTAATATAGGTATGAAGTGACTGTTATTATACTTTTCATGTTTTTCTATCCTAAATGTATGCTAGCGGATCAGCAGGGAGAGGGAAAGTCTTAGGATTTTTTAGTAGGTAGGTTGCTGTGAAAGATGCGCAATCATTCTCGTATAAAATCAAATAGCACATGTGTATGCCACCAATATGACCATATAAATTTGGAAAACTGTGGAAAATGTGTGGAAAACGACATAAAATCGCTAGAATTCGAGGAAGACCTGGTATGAACACGAAAAATTGATGCGAGATAAGTAAAAATTAAAGGAAATACCATGAAATATGTAAAGTCGCGAAAACTTAATACAGTTAAGAAAATTGACAGAGAATACATAAATTTAGAGACAAATATCATGCAAAGGATACTCAGCAAAATCAATAAAATTGCGTGTTCTGGAGGAAGCGATAGACTGAAGCTACATATACACAATAATGGAGAGCAGAGTTTTAAGCACAAAACCGTGTAGCCTTACGAACGTATATATTTATGTTCCACGATCATTTATCTCTAACCAATACGTACTTGGTACTGACCCCAGACCCTAAAACAATACTTTAGAATTTATAGCGCAGATGACTTACGTGAAATGCTTCAAACTACGTCCGTCTGGAACTCCGTTATGCATAAAAACCACACGTTTCTTCTCCTTAACTATCTGTTACATCGTCACAACGCTTTCATATTTACTAAACACCAATAGGGTGTGGTAACCTCCTCGACAAGCGGGCATCTGGAGAAATCTTGTGCACTGGGATGGGTGCCGTGCATAAGATTGGTGCGGAACAGTAGTTTCGGACTCAGCTCACTCGGTTGCTTCCTGAGACGTGGAATGCAGCCTCCTACTTTTGGTCAGCTGCAAATTAAATCGGTGACAGTGTTGGAGGATGGATTGGTCAAAGACACTGCAGGGAGATGTTCCAATCTCTAACTTTATCCTAAGAATGTGAGATTCTACTGTGACTCCCATCTGTATATTGGAAGATGGGCAATGGTAACTGTGAATTACGCACTGTCATCGAAGTGCTAGAAGTATGTAGACTGGTGTAGAATGCTGTCTGGTGTTCTAGAATTAACAGTAAATGCACAATCATGTGTCTACATTCGGAATCTGCTGTTAGGTACTTGCAAAGTAGTAGAGGGGTGGTTTAGTAATGGCACAGAAATTGGGAAGCATGTTGACATATCTCTGGTCGGCGCTGAAATTACGGAGAAATGTGGTAACATTGCTAAAATTGGTCGCACTGTCAACTGTGGTGCTTATTAGGGCCCATCGACGGTGTCTTTTCCATCCCATCCATTCACTGGTATGCTGTTCATTACCACATAACGACTGACTGACATCACTTGTTTGAGATGGAGGGTGTGTCTTAGTGGGAGCAACACCCTCTAGGGAAGGCTTGCACTGAAACATTGATCACATGCATGACTGAAATATGGGAGATAAAATTGAAATGAGGCACGTAGTCATCTACTGCCAAATCACTGTGAAAGATAACTTTAAATGCAGAGATCGTCAGTGAGGGATCAATCGAAACAGTACATCAGCTACCACGTCACTATGGAGATAACTTTAAATGTAGATGAAGTGTTGGCAGGAGTGCCAACACCGTGTTGCTAAAGGAAGCCGAAAGGCACGCGATAAGCTCACGCAGATTGGCGTGAGGTCTGGAACAAGGTAAAGTAATTATCCTATAAAGAAAAGAACGTAGTTCTTGGAATACTTAACTTTAATCCATAATTGGAGAACATCGCTCTTGATGGTACATGTTTTATAATTTCAATATTAACTGGTAATGGCGCCTTGCTAGGTCGTAGCAAATGACGTAGCTGAAGGCTATGCTAACTATCGTCTCGGCAAATGAGAGCGTATTTGTCAGTGAACCATTGCTATGAACGTCGGCTGTACAACTGGGGCGTGTGCTAGGAAGTCTCTCTAGACCTGCCGTGTGGTGGCGCTCGGTCTGCAATCACTGACAGTGGCGACACGCGGGTCCGACGTATACTACCGGACCGCGGCCGATTTAAAGGCTACCACCTAGCAAGTGTGGTGTCTGGCTGTGACACCAAAGTAGAGGTCACCAATCACCTTCAGACAGCTGCCCTATAATGCAGCAAAACTGTTCCAGATTCTATAAGTCGCGATGTCTTCTACGTTTTCTATTCCTTTTTTTTGTTTGTTTGTTAATAAGGAACACCGCCACTGTCTTTTTTTTCCAATCATCCTGTGTGTTGCGGTGGCAGCTACTGACAAGATGTCTTTTGCATATACTGTTATTTATACGTATTTGACGACGCGGGTGCTAATTTTGTATTTAAAATTTGACAGTGCCACTATGGCTCCGGTATATTATTACATGTTTTTTATAAAACAGATCTGAAGATGGCCATTATAGACCGAAACCGGTAGTCTGATGACAAAAAATTTGTGACCATACCCGTAAAGTCAAGAAAATTATTTCTACATTCGGATCACTGTTTTATTTGCTACCATATCGCAGCTTGTGAAACCACCATAACTCTTCTACTTTCTTTTCTACTATCTCGTGTTGCAGGAGAAAGCTTCGTTTGTCGCTGGCGTACACATTGTACGGTTGGCGGAGCTACGACATGTTCTCATTCCCACCGAGAGATCAAAACATAGTCCTGTCGCGTTAACTCAGCTCACCCTGTTTCTCCACAAGTTGCAGACGGTTGTAATTATAGCGCTTGCTGGCTACTGCTCCGTTCTGACTTAAACTGGAACGATCACAAGCACAAAGCTGCAGGGAGGGCGGGGCACAGACTGAGGAATCGTTACAAGACGCAGAGGGACTGTATGAAAAACTGTGCTGGCCTTTTGCTGTAGCAGATAGATTCGAAAAAAGGTGACTCATTTCGTGACATGAGCGTGTCTTGAATATGAGTCAGCAGTGTCTGTAACCATTAAAAGGATACAGTACAAGCGTGTGGTTGAATCGATAGACTTGATTCTAAATCACAGACAGCATTTCCACCAGAAAGCGTAACACTATCAGTGATTGTTGTGTGTGCCTGTGGAACCAAAATCGCTTTTTATGCGGGGTGACAGTAACACAGTCATTGTGATAGTGTTTTTAATAGCGCGGTCCTTACTCAAAATGTATGTTGCGGGCAATAGATTCGTTCTGCGGTCAGCTTCAAATGTCGATTTCAATAGCGTCCTCCATCCAGAGATTCCCGTTTGAGCTACCTGGCGAGTGTAATCCAACTGTTGTAAAAACATTACTCGCCATGCAAAGTGACTCTCAAGATTAATTTCATTAATTGGCGTATCAATTTGACATCAATGACGTGCCGCCTTGCAGGTGGAGGCGGTGGCTACGCCACCACGGAAATGATTCTTGACTTGGCGTTTTTTCCGTTGCGTATCTTTTAGCGATATTTCAATCTTCCACCTACATAGGGAGAAATGACCGTCGTAATAAAATCAAATGTATGGCCAAATTTGTAAAGTGATACGTAGTATAAACCTGATATTTACATCATCTCTCAGCTGTTACCTTAAGAGATTTCATGTGTTTAGGCATTTGGTTACCACATGGGAGTTAGAAAGTGAGGAGGAGTCTTGAGCCGAAAATTATTTTAAGATTCTAGTCCTCTGATGCATGACGTAACAGATACGAAAAGATTTTTTTCCTACCTGATAAGAAAATACTCAGAGGAAATGCAGCCTATGCCATGCTGTTAGAGGATTTTCACAATAAGTAACGATACTTTAGCGATTTGAGAACGCGTGTATGCCTCGATTTCTTGTCTTCAAAATAACTCGTATAAAAGAGAGAAATCTGCATTTCACGTGACAAATTCGTGTGTGGTCATCAACATCGCTGCCTTGGGTTGGGTAATGTAGATTTTTTGAACTGATGGGTTTATGTCAAGGTTTTTTTTAAACTGATGGGTTTATTAATAGGAAGGTCAGCGTTGTCCGTAATTTTGATGGTTTATTGACAGCAAAATCGATTTTCAATTACATAGTCATTATCTTCAATGCTGTAGCGTACAGATTAAACTCATAGGCACTGATGTCAAGTTATTATCAGTAACCAAAGCTATGAAACGATTACGAGTTATTGTGACTATGAGTTTAATTTGTACACTACAGCACTGAAGATGATCACTATGTGTTTGAAAATCGATTTTTCTGTCAATAAATCATCAAAATTACGGACAACGCTGACCGTCCTTCTAATTTCACGTATATGGTCGTTGCGCACACAGCACTCTATGGAATCGCCAATCAATGATGGGTTTATGTCAGGGTGGAATTGTTTAGACCGACTGTATACGTCCAAGCTGCAGCTGCTTGTTTCGCAGCTGGCTGCAAGTGCAGTCGCGAGGATTCTACGACTGGAAGTTGCGCATTAGTTCAGCCTGTGACGTGTACAAAGAATGCGCCGACCTGTTTGATCTTGCCCACAGCAGCGAGGGCTGCCGAAGTGACCAGTGTGCTGGGTGAGAGCGACAAAAGTGGACCTGCGTGTTGCGTGAGAGACAATTCAATATGGACATGTGTTTGTGCCGGACCTATTGATAAATTCGAATTCCTGCCACTCTAATCATCCTGGGATGCCCTCCATGGCCGGTGTAGCGCTCTCTGGCGTACATGCTCGTCCAAGACTGCGGATGCGCCCACGGCGTATTTTTCACCGAACTCTGAGCTCCGGCTCGCTTCGTGTAGACATCGGTACATGAGCACGTGGGAAGTGTGAGTGTTTCGGCGATCTCTGACATCTATCCATGACAGTTTTGCTTCGGACTGGATCGTGATTAAGTGTGTCGTGTTTAGTGCTTCTCAGTACATTGTAGTGGAGTCGGTCTCGCTTAGATATTCGTTGTTGTTGTTGCTACCGACCCATCATCTACTAGATCCTTTCTCCTTCTTCGTCCTGGTGCAGAGGAGAGCCAGTCAACTTAGGAAATCTATAGCGCTTTAAAAAAGAAAATACACATAGGAGACTTCTAGGACTCCATAACCATGATCACTAAATACGTGTTGATATCTGAAATTCCAACCATCATTTTTATACGTCACCGCTTCGAAACGTGACGTCAAATAATGATAGGTTTGGATTATTTAATGAAAATTTTCGTCAAAAACATAACACTGTTGTTTATGCACACATTACTGTGCAGTGTATTTTGTATTATCGCGAAATTGGGGAGATAGTGTCACAGACATGACACATGAATTGAAGTGGCAATCGTTAAAACAATTGCGTTTCTTGTTGCGACAGTATCTTCTCATGAAATTTCAATCACCAATTTTCTCCTCCGATTGCGAAAACATTCTGTTAGCACCCACCTACATAGGGAGAAATGATCATCACGATAAAAGTAAGAGAAATCAGGGCTCGCAAAGAAAAATTGAAGTGCTCGTTTTTCCGCGCGCCGTTCGAGAGTGGAACGGTAGAAAGACAGCTTGAAGGTCGTTCATTGATCCCTCTGCCAGGCACTTTATTGTGAAAAGCAGAGTAATCACGTAGATGTAAATGCAGTGTCGATATTTTTTTATTTCGAATAGTTTTAAACTGTGAGAAGCAAATTGTTTAAACGCTATATTAGCGATTTAATTAATATCTCCTGTGGGATATCTTTTTTAAGCAACGCTTTGCCACATTCAAGATGTGATATTCCGCACCAGATTTAGTGACTCCTGAAGCAGTTCGTGAAATATACCACAATGAAATGCGCTAAGAAGTCTGGGGCAGCTTAGAGCCCATGGCAGAATGAAATATCTTATGATAGTTACTTTGTCATCGGCAAAGCAAAGTAAAGGTCTCTCCCTCTTTGTGTGCAACGATCTTTTTTAAGTGTATTTCGAGTCTGCCTGCTACTAGTTTTGTGTAATTGTCAATGTGTGTGAATGTGAAATAGCTATCGTGTCCGCCATATATTCCCTATATCACGATCATGTGACCGGAAATTAATTGTTTATTAACTTCAGCAATATTTCAGTACCGATTCCTAAGCAGGTGTTTACTATGGAAGGAAGGCATCTCACCTGCGTGCTGGTATACGACGCGTTGGTTCATGCATACACACTACTTCAGACTGCAGCCGACAGCCGATAGAGTCGCGCAGCGAATCCGCTGGCGTTTCCAAAATCCATTTGGTGCGACCCATCTCCTGGCAGCCTGTGCGTGTGCCGAGATACGAGAGTTTTTCAGATATACACTCCTGGAAATGGAAAAAAGAACACATTGACACCGGTGTGTCAGACCCACCATACTTGCTCCGGACACTGCGAGAGGGCTGTACAAGCAATGATCACACGCACGGCACAGCGGACACACCAGGAACCGCGGTGTTGGCCGTCGAATGGCGCTAGCTGCGCAGCGTTTGTGCACCGCCGCCGTCAGTGTCAGCCAGTTTGCCGTGGCATACGGAGCTCCATCGCAGTCTTTAACACTGGTAGCATGCCGCGACAGCGTGGACGTGAACCGTATGTGCAGTTGACGGACTTTGAGCGAGGGCGTATAGTGGGCATGCGGGAGGCCGGGTGGACGTACCGCCGAATTGCTCAACACGTGGGGCGTGAGGTCTCCACAGTACATCGATGTTGTCGCCAGTGGTCGGCGGAAGGTGCACGTGCCCGTCGACCTGGGACCGGACCGCAGCGACGCACGGATGCACGCCAAGACCGTAGGATCCTACGCAGTGCCGTAGGGGACCGCACCGCCACTTCCCAGCAAATTAGGGACACTGTTGCTCCTGGGGTATCGGCGAGGACCATTCGCAACCGTCTCCATGAAGCTGGGCTACGGTCCCGCACACCGTTAGGCCGTCTTCCGCTCACGCCCCAACATCGTGCAGCCCGCCTCCAGTGGTGTCGCGACAGGCGTGAATGGAGGGACGAATGGAGACGTGTCGTCTTCAGCGATGAGAGTCGCTTCTGCCTTGGTGCCAATGATGGTCGTATGCGTGTTTGGCGCCGTGCAGGTGAGCGCCACAATCAGGACTGCATACGACCGAGGCACACAGGGCCAACACCTGGCATCATGTTGTGGGGAGCGATCTCCTACACTGGCCGTACACCACTGGTGATCGTCGAGGGGACACTGAATAGTGCACGGTACATCCAAACCGTCATCGAACCCATCGTTCTACCATTCCTAGACCGGCAAGGAAACTTGCTGTTCCAACAGGACAATGCACGTCCGCATGTATCCCGTGCCACCCAACGTGCTCTAGAAGGTGTAAGTCAACTACCCTGGCCAGCAAGATCTCCGGATCTGTCCCCCATTGAGCATGTTTGGGACTGGATGAAGCGTCGTCTCACGCGGTCTGCACGTCCAGCACGAACGCTGGTCCAACTGAGGCGCCAGGTGGAAATGGCATGGCAAGCCGTTCCACAGGACTACATGCAGCATCTCTACGATCGTCTCCATGGGAGAATAGCAGCCTGGATTGCTGCGAAAGGTGGATATACATTGTACTAGTGCCGACATTGTGCATGCTCTGTTGCCTGTGTCTATGTGCCTGTGGTTCTGTCAGTGTGATCATGTGATGTATCTGACCCCAGGAATGTGTCAATAAAGTTTCCCCTTCCTGGGACAATGAATTCACGGTGTTCTTATTTCAATTTCCAGGAGTGTATATCCCTCACGGTTCCTATGAACCGTGTCGCAGGTGTCTCTTAACTCCAGATCCCGGCATAGCACTTGCAATTCACGACATGTATTGTAATGTGGAGTCTGGTCTTTTTGGGCTAAAACACAATTGAAGTCACCACCTATAAGGAAATGATCGAATGTGCCGGTAAATAAGGGCACAATCTCTTCCGAATAATATCTCGCAGGCGCCCGTCTGTTGTCTGTACCGGAAGGGGCATAAACATTGAGAATGCGAATTCCATTAACAGTTATCGCCAGTCCCCGTGCCGAAGGTAGGTAAGCCAGGTCCGCGAACCGGAATCCCGTCCCGGACCAATATCGCCGTTCCACTGTCTCGAGTGCGGCGAGGTGTAGGCGATGTATCCATGTACTTCCTGGAACTCAGGATTGTAAATTTCCTGCACCAACAGTATATCCACCACCGACGCGTATTTCATGTCCCTAAACAACTGCTGTTTCACGGGCGATCTAATGGTATTTACATTCACTGTCCCTATTCTGTATGCCTGGGGTCGAGTAGCTGTCATCTCCACATGATGTTAAAATGACAAAGTGTCACCGTATCGATAGTCCCTTTGCACATCCGCAGAGGATCGCCCGAGGAACGTGTCCCTGCGGCATTAGGTTTCTTGAGAGGCGGACGGATGCAAGTTCCCACCAATAGAATGGTCCGCATCGGTGATTTCGTCGTCGTGCTCATACCAGCTGATATTATTGGGGTGCTCCAAATGTTCCTGTGCGGCATTGATTGTAACATCTGTTGTTCTTTCGCAGCTTTAGACTCCACCGCAGAAGGGGTAGCAGGCCCCTGAGTGGGTGTGTCGTCTGTACGACATGACGTCTTTTCACTGTCCGAATTCATATGGTCTGCGACATCCGAAGCTTGTGGTTCCAAGTCAGACAGGTCCATAGTGCTAGACTCATCTGGGCTCCCAAGAAGAGAAGGGAGCGTCTCCGCAGAGTTTAGTCGGCGCTTCTTGCGGCGCTTTGGCGAGCGTTGTTTGCGGGCCCTAACCTTGGCCTCTGGTGTTGGCGAATCTTGCATCTCCTGCGTTCCCGCCGCCGCCACAGTGACCTGGGGCCGTTCCACTTCAGCTTCCATACCTACATCTACATCTACATCTATACTCCGCGAGCCACCTTACGGTGTGTGGCGGAGGGTACTTATTGTACCACTATCTGATCCCCCCTTCCCTGTTCCATTCACGAATTGTGCGTGGGAAGAACGACTGCTTGTAAGTCTCCGTATTTGCTCTAATTTCTCGGATCTTTTCGTTGTGATCATTACGCGAGATATATGTGGGCGGTAGTAATATGTTGCCCATCTCTTCCCGGAATGTGCTCTCTCGTAATTTCGATAATAAACCTCTCCGTATTGCGTAACGCCTTTCTTGAAGTGTCCGCCACTGGAGCTTGTTCAGCATCTCCGTAACGCTCTCGCGCTGACTAAATGTCCCCATGACGAATCGCGCTGCTTTTCGCTGGATCATGTCTATCTCTTCTATTAATCCAACCTGGTAAGGGTCCCATACTGATGAGCAATACTCAAGAATCGGACGAACAAGCGTTTTGTAAGCTACTTCTTTCGTCGATGAGTCACATTTTCTTAGAATTCTTCCTATGAATCTCAACCTGGCGCCTGCTTTTCCCACTATTTGTTTTATGTGATCATTCCACTTCAGATCGCTCCGGATAGTAACCCCTAAGTATTTTACGGTCGTTACCGCTTCCAATGATTTACCACCTATGGCATAATCGTACTGGAATGGATTTCTGCCCCTATGTATGCGCATTATATTACATTTATCTACGTTTAGGGAAAGCTGCCAGCTGTCGCACCATGCATTAATCCTCTGCAGGTCCTCCTGGAGTACGTACGAGTCTTTTGATGTTGCTACTTTCTTGTAGACAACCGTGTCATCTGCAAATAGCCTCACGGAGCTACCGATGTTGTCAACTAAGTCATTTATGTATATTGTAAACAATAAAGGTCCTATCACGCTTCCCTGTGGTACTCCCGAAATTACCTCTACATCTGCAGATTTTGAACCGTTAAGAATGACATGTTGTGTTCTTTCTTCTAGGAAATCCTGAATCCAATCACAAACCTGGTCCGATATTCCGTAAGCTCGTATTTTTTTCAATAAACGTAAGTGCGGAACCGTATCAAATGCCTTCCAGAAGTCCAGGAATACGGCATCAATCTGCTCGCCAGTGTCTACGGCACTGTGAATTTCTTGGGCAAATAGGGCGAGCTGAGTTTCACATGATCTCTGTTTGCGGAATCCATGCTGGTTATGATGAAGGAGATTTGTATTACCTAAGAACGTCATAATACGAGAACACAAAACATGTTCCATTATTCTACAACAGATTGACGTAAGCGAAATAGGCCTATAATTATTCGCATTTGATTTATGACCCTTCTTGAAAATGGGAACGACCTGCGCTTTCTTCCAGTCGCTAGGTACTTTACGTTCTTCCAGCGATCATGGTGTGGGGAGCGATCTCCTACACTGGCCGTACACCACTGGTGATCGTCGAGGGGACACTGAATAGTGCACGGTACATCCAGACCGTCATCGAACCCATCGTTCTACCATTCCTAGACCGGCAAGGGAACTTGCTGTTCCAACAGGACAATGCACGTCCGCATGTATCCCGTGCCACCCAACGTGCTCTAGAAGGTGTAAGTCAACTACCCTGGCCAGCAAGATCTCCGGATCTGTCCCCCATTGAGCATGTTGGGACTGGATGAAGCGTCGTCTCACGCGGTCTGCACGTCCAGCACGAACGCTGGTCCAACTGAGGCGCCAGGTGGAAATGGCATGGCAAGCCGTTTCACAGGACTACATCCAGCTTCTCTACGATCGTCTCCATGGGAGAATAGCAGCCTGCATTGCTGCGAAAGGTGGATATACACTGTACTAGTGCCGACATTGTGCATGCTCTGTTGCCTGTGTCTATGTGCCTGTGGTTCTGTCAGTGTGATCATGTGATGTATCTGACCCCAGGAATGTGTCAATAAAGTTTCCCCTTCCTGGGACAATGAATTCACGGTGTTCTTATTTCAATTTCCAGGAGTGTATTTACAGCGGCTGAAACAGTACTTCGCCGATGTTCTTGTTTCTGATGTTACAATCTAATGGTCGCGCTTCCATTCTTGAGTTTGTCTGGAGACATTTTTCTTACTAAAGGAATTTTTCTTACTGAGATCCAGCTGCTCTCACATTCGAGGAGAAGTGTTCATTGTTGTCGAACTAGTATTCGCAACGATACCATGTAGTTGTGTAGCGCCTTGAGTTTCACGAATACCACAAGCAACATTGTCAGTCATATAGCTCGTGGGTGACAGATTTGCAAGGACTGAGTCGACATTGTAATTTCACTTGCATAAACTCGTCTTACTAAGCTTCATACGCGGATTCCTTGATTCAAGACGCCGTAGTCCAATTGGCCCCGATCCGTAAGTACGCTTTGAACCTCTCAACCTGGACAATCCTTCGTTGAATGATATTTTGAAAATTGTGCAGTCTTTCGAAATCACGCAGGCAGCAAATGAACGTCTTATGGGTCGTATAATTGAGGACGTAGGTTGCAAGTGCTACTCTGAGATGAAGAGGTTAGCACAGCAAAGGAATTCGTGGCGGGCCGCATCAAACCAGTCAGTAGACTGATGACAAAAAAAAAAAAAAAAAAAAAAAAAAAAAAAAAAAAAAAAACATGGTTCGTCCCCATATAGCAGCGGTTCATTTTCCGCCAAGGGGCCGAAATTATTGTAAGTCCTTTTCCCGACGACAGCATTGTGATTCTCCACGGGTCAGTGGTATCTGAGCAGCCCGTCATATCACGTCAGCATAAGCAATGTGTTCTCCCATATAGTTCTGACTGTTTCGCGACGCACCAATGTGCAGACTGTCCAGATCGCTGAGCGCATTGCACTCGTTATTAAAAGGATAGACATCTGTGAACTGTCTGCCGTCAGTCATCAGAACAGCCGAACCCCACTCCACACTTACTTACAGGGATGGTGCACGAGCTCTGCGCCATTGCTCGCCAGGGCAGTCGTCCTGCTACCAACTTGTTTATTGATCTTAGAGTTTCATATCAGGGCATTCGTTTCCAGGTTAACATGGTAGCGATGGTTTCCCTGATGAACCTTCCAACGTATGCACGTCTGGATTACCCAGCGCTGGCTCCGCCCTCCCGGAAGCTTGTTGCATACGGAGACAGCTCCATTTCCCTCAGAGGTCTATTCAGAAAACTTTGTCAATAGTCACTCAACTGGCAACATTTTCGGCTTGGGTGCCTTCTTGCTGTTTGGGTTTTCCATCATGGACGAAACTCAGGTCGTCTGGAACACTGTTCTCTTCCAGGAACTGGACGACGTCTGTATCTCTTTCCTGTCACTGTTTGAACCTGGCCTGGAGTGCGACATCAATTTCGAGGTGCATATTTCTCTACGTCAAGATGCAGTGCCCTGTTCCTGTTGGGCATGTCTGCTTTCGGTTTCCCTAAGGATGGCAGTGAAGCTCCATTATTGAACCTGTCAAAACTAGTACTTGGGCCACACCCATGGTAGTGGTTAAGAAACCAAATGGCTTCCTCCGAATCTGTGGAGATTTTGGGTCAACAATCAGTGCCCAGGCACACATGGAAACCTGTCCCATTCCAAATCCAGAGGACCTTCTCGCAAAGCTTGTTGGCGGTGAATATTTTTGTAACATAAACGTTACTGATGCTTATTTACTGATTGTACTTGATGAGGAATCATAATACATTGCGGTCATCAACATGTTATCAATACACCATATAACTTGTACAAGTACAAATTTTGCTCTTTGGGATGTGTATGTAGTTTTGTATTACGTATAGATTTGTAATACGTATAGTTTTGGAAGCCGTGACTGACCCTGCTTTAAATGATTATAAAGGTAAATGACAGTTGATAACGTTTAATAAAACACCAGAGAAGGCGATTAATAAAAAGTGTAATACAGAATAAAAGGACATGTACCTAGAGGACAGAACGAAACTGTTTCTTCAATCTGGTCACATATATTTTGTAGTTTTGATGTAATGTCTCCATATTACCAAATTAGATGCAATTATGTTTATAAATTTTGCTTATAGCTTATGTAAAATTATATTGATTATTTAATGACAGGTCGCAAAATGACAGCTATAATCAAGGCTTCATTGTAGTAACATGTGTGTATGTATGTGCACATTTCCTTAGTTTTTAATGATGGTTGAAAGAACTCAGTAATATTTTTCTTTTCTTTCGCAGCCTGGGAGGAGGAGGAGGAGGAGGAGGAGGAGATTAGTGTTTAACGTCCCGTCGACAACGAGGTCATTAGAGACGGAGCGCAAGCTCGGGTGAGGGAAGGATGGGGAAGGAAATCGGCCGTGCCCTTTCAAAGGAACCATCCCGGCATTTGCCTGAAGCGATTTAGGGAAATCACGGAAAACCTAAATCAGGATGGCCGGAGACGGGATTGAACCGTCGTCCTCCCGAATGCGAGTCCAGTGTGCTAACCACTGCGCCACCTCGCTCGGTCGCAGCCTGCATGACGTAATTTGTAAAGAAGGTGATTTATTGAATGAGAAATAATACTGTTGTCACAAGAAAAGGATTCGCATGCTATTTGGTCTTGAATCGTAATAACACTGATTTCTTATCTCCACGAGTAAGAAAGAAGTATCGTCTTCATTTTTGTGTCATTTGTTTTTACTCCTCTCTTGTTATCTGTTTTTATGCTTTCTTTCTTGGTGTTACCGGTATGAACATTCAAGACTTCTTATTGCATAACAAGTTGCGATGAAAAGGAATATGTTGTATTTTGCTCGTTCATTTTAATAGCTCACCTCATGTAATAAGGGGTGAGTTTATGTAATCAGAATTAGCTGGCCTGGCCGCGATTTGTTGAGCCGCCATTGTGGCCATCTCATTGAGATAACTGTTACTTACGCACATTACAGAGAACCTGCGTGTTTTATGTGAAGAGAAATTGGTACATATATAATTTTCAATTTGAGTATCCTTAAATTTTGTTTAACTAAGCCTGTTAATTCAAAAGGTGGTACTTCATGTTCAAGTTATTAATTTACAGGGTGTGAGAAAGATATTTTGTCGTAAGACAACTGTAATCAACAATTTCACCGTAGTCTTCTCTCTCACCGACGTGACGTTCGTTTTATGTGATCTCAGACCACGATTCTTTAATGAATCAGTCCGACTTTGGACATTATCTGGTCAGAAACATGTTTCTGAATTTTTTTCTCAGCTCAGATTCCATATAACGGGCGTTATATAGTCATAGTTTCAATATTTAAAATAGATTCAGTAGTTTGTGTCATATCTAAAAGCATTCAAAGGCAGCTTTTGGGAATCTTTCTTCACTACAGCTGTTCCGTAGCAGCAGTCATTTAGTCTGGCCGGCGAAACAGTCACGATAATTAAACTTTGAGTGTGAATCGTTAGACTTAGAATACTTTTGGTGAGTGCAGACCCCTACGTCCATTTTTAGTTGGATTTTGAATAGTTTTGACTGAGGACAGTGTGATGTCTTTTTACTGGACAATATTTTATGCTAATTTCAGTGATATAATTTGAATACCTCTACAAACTTCAAGTTTGTTATTCGGAGGCAAAGGAGAATTATAACTATTTCGCTGCATTTTACATTGAGACTCGCGTGTGAAGGGCTTGTTTGCGTATTTTCGCAGTGATTTTCTTAGTTTCATGCCATGATTAACAGTGAGAAACTGTGCTTTCGGTTTTTGAGTATATGCTTCCGAATGCAGTGATGAGCGGGCTGTTAAACAACAGTTGCATGCATGTGTTCTATTTATTTCGCTCTGCTTCACTACATTAATTTGAATCTGCACTTGTGTAAATCCAGTATTGACTAAAGTTTGAATTGTTATCAATCAGCAGTTATATGATTTAAATGATAATAAATTAACCAAAGAAGGTAAAATGTTCTGGGTGTCTAGCAGCATCATGTTGTTCTTCAACTTCTTATATGTGATAGACGTTTTCAGTCCCTCTGCTGGGATCTTCTTCATGGTCTTTCATTCTAGTGTCGGCTAAAAGCGGATAGTACAACATCCTGAAGAATATTCCCATACAGAGGTCGAAATGTTAGTAGTGTTGAAGATACTGAAGAGGAACCTAATGCGGCCTAACAGCCTAGCAGATTTTAACCCAACGACAGCGACCACGAAAGCCTGAAATGCAGATAACTATCCTGTTTCGTAAACATTATTAATCCCACGGGATTTATTTATTGAATCCGCATAGACAGCCTAGGGCGTTAACGCTCCACTTCTGGGATTTGAGGAGGTGGACCTGCTCTTGATCGAATCCACCTCGCAGATTAAAGACGAGAGCCATCTTGGATGCGATTTTTAGGCGGTTTTCCACATGTAACTAGGTAAATATCGGTCTGGCTCTCATCTACCTCCTCAGCTATATGTTACACAATCTATTAGAAAACGTTCTCACACTTGAACCTAAGATTTACTCTGCAGGTAGATGTGACAAATCTCAACCTTGAGTGACATCAGGAACGCCATCCGGACACCAACTGACACTAACTTTGCCAAAAACCAACATAACAATGCCGAATCTGTAAAGAAGTAAGGAAAAAATAAATGAGGAAGAAACTATACAAAGGTGACTCCTTACAAAAAACACAACTGAAAAAAACAAAAAAAACAACAACAATACCATGTGTTTTCTTGGTTCTCTCCCCACCCATCTTTCCATCTCTCTCTCTCTCACACACACATACACACACACACACACACAAACACACACACACACACACACACACACATATTCAAAATCAGCGCCATAACAAGCACAAGACCAACGACGAACAAGTGAGCAACGACAATAACATGACACATCTCACTGAGTGTAATGTCAGAAGTGTCTGCTCAGATCTCATTTCGCCACATTTTGTGTAAGTGCATGTGAGGTGAAGTTGTGAGCGGAAATTTATGAAAAACTGAGTAAAAGCAATGCACTAAATAGTAGCTTATTCAGGTACCAACCAGGGACACGAAACAGGACGGTAAACGCAAGTATAGAAACGTACATAACCTATACCCTCGAAACAGCTCTCCACAAATACGCAATAATTTTCTTCATGGCTAGTTTGCAGATAACATGCTGTTAATAAAGCGACGATAACGAGCACTAAAATCGATGTACAATAATACAGCTCAATTAGCGATGTAATTTTAAGGTGAGTGTCCAAACAAAAAAAAGCAAATTGCAAATACTGGATTTCTTAGGCCTCCAGTAGTTAAATTATTGCAGAAACAAAAATTTAACCCACAGAAGATGACTCATTGGTGTCGAAACATGTCTGGGGAAATATAAAAATAAACTAATTGTGTTTGCATACGACTGATTTCCAAAACAACCCAGTTTTTAAATTACAAACACGGAAGAACCAAAAGAGTAACTTCAAACCTTAGTAAAATGAGGAAAACGAAGAGTCTTTACTTATATAGTTTATTTCTAAATCATTTCGCTAATCAGGCTCCTAAATTGGTCAATTTCTTTTGAGACCTCAGTTTCTGACTGGTTTGATGCAGCCCACCAAGAATTCCTCTCCTGTGCCAACCTTTTCAGCACAGATTAAGAATTTCACCCCACGTCCACAGTTATTTGCTGGATGTATTCCAATATGTGTCTTCCTCTACTGCTCCCTCTAGTACCATGTAAGTTATCCCCTGATGCCGTAACAGATATCCTATCATCCCATCCCTTCTTCTTGTCTGTGTTTGCTACATGTTTCTTTCCTCGCCGATTCTGTAGAGAACTTTCTCGTTCCTTACCTTATTACTCCACCCAATTTTCGACATTCTTTTGTAGCACCACATCTCAAATACTTATATTTTTCTTCTGGTTTTCTCACAGTTCATATCTGAGAAACTTTTTACTCAAGTTAAGGCTTGTGTTTGATACTAGTAGACTTCTTTTGGCCACGAATGCCGTTTTCGCCAGTGCTAGACTGATTTTTATATCCTCCTTGCTGCGGCTGCCATGGGTTATTCCTACGACACTGAAAAAAGCCAAGCTAATAGTCTAGATCGAGCGTTGTAGACACCAGCATCAGATTGTAAAACTGTCGGTGCAGTCGCAACTAGATACCTCTTTTGCCGGTGACATGTGAAGTGCCAAGGTAATAAGACTGCAGTTAGTACTTACTTGGATCTGGTTGCTGCGATTGTCACAGTGGCTAAAGCAGTACGCCAAACTCCCAGGATTCCTGATGCAGTGGGACTGTCGATGGTACGTCACTGCGCAATCTGCCATCATTATGGTGGTCGATGTTTTGACCAATATCGGTCAGGGAATCGTTCTGCGTTTCTTACTTGCTGTAATATAGGCTCACAGAACAAACTCAGTTGACTGTGATAAGCGTTTAGGTGTTTAGTCTAAAATGTGTTGCATTACTCTGTGTTTTGTGTTGTTTTAGTCATTGCATATTCCAGACTTGTTCACTGTTTTGAAAGCATTTAGAAAGAAACAAAGGTAATTCGGATAGAAAGTGAATAAATTAAAATTGCTTCATTATATGTATCGAGCCAGCAGATATCATGCATCATTTACACCAAAATAGAAAATGTCGCTGAACAATCTCCAGAATTTTGTCGGTGGGAGGCACCAGCTACTGCAACCAATAGCAAGCAGGAGTTCTTTTATTCTCTATTAGAGTATTTTTTTCTTGGGGAAACCTATGAATTAAGTCCTTGAAACCTGGTAGTCAAGGGAAGGCAGGATTCGGTTACGATTATGGACAGAACCGTAATTAGTTACTATTGGTTGTCTTTTACAGTTACACACAATTTATTTTAAACTAGTAATTCCAGACTCAACAATAAATAATATACCACACGTTGTTAATGAAGGAACAAACAACTGTGCAAATAATAGTGTTTTCAGCGAGCTACAATTTAGCAAATCACCATTAAATACAGATACAACAGATGATGTTTTAAAAACAAGCCACTGTGATCTGGGCAGAAACCCTTACACGCCAGGAATAGCAATAAATTAAGAATTGTTTAACACTCGCCGCAACTTACAAATCACAGGTATTGAAATATTAAAGGCAAGGCACCACAAACACAGAAGAAGGCATCAAACGCCAGGAATGGCAGTAAATAAGGCTTTAAAGGCTTACAAATACTAAATAATAATTTTAAGGCAGGTGACCACAATCACGGCTGAAAGCCTTACACGCCAACAATGGAAATAAATTAAGAATTGTTTAAGAACTAGCTGCAATTTGCAACTTACAGGTATAGAAATATTAAAGGCAAGTCGTCACAAACACAGAAGAAGGCATCAAACGCCAGGAATGGCAGTAAATAAGATTTTAAAGGCTTACTGCATCAATACAAATACCAAATAATAATGTTAAGGCAGGTGACCACAATCACGGCTGAAGGCCTTACACGCCAACAATGGCAATAAATTAAGAATTGTTTAAGAACTAGCTGCAATTTACAACATACAGGTATAGAAATATTAAAGGCAAGTCGCCACAAACACAGAAGAAGGCATCAAACGCCAGGAATGGCAGTAAATAAGATTTTAAAGGCTTACTGCGCAAATACAAATACCAAATAATAATTTTAAGGCAGGTGACCACAATCACGGCTGAAGGCCTTACACGCCAACAATGGCAATAAATTAAGAATTGTTTAAGAACTCGCTGCAATTTACAACTTACAGGTATAGAAATATTAAAGGCAAGTCGCCACAAACACAGCTGAAGGCATCAGACACCAGGAATGGCAGTAAACAAGGTTTTAAGGCTTACTGCTAAAATAAAAAAAAAAACCAAATTAGAATTTTAAGGCAAAAGACCACAATCACGGCTGAAGGCCTTACACGCCAGGAACGGCAATAATATAAAAAATTTTGAAAGCTGCTGTAAAACCACAAATACAATAGCAAAAGTTAATTAAATAAACAAGCAACTGATCCAGACCTCTAACAAGATCCTGCAAAAAACACTTTCGCGAGCGATGCGATACGCAGCCAACAGTTGCATTCACTTCACAAGATGGTAACTCAGACTAGTGGCAGTCTAACGAACGACTAATTATAATCTTGCTGAAGCTACCGAACATCCGATAAACCAAACGCAACGATGGAACCGTAAGCCAAAGCCGGAACCGGCGGTCTGCACTACGTCCCCAGAATACTGTGTTTAGAGCGCCCGGAACGAGAAAGGAAGCACTACCACCAGAGTAGAAAGTACTCCACTCGCTGCTCTTCGCCTCGGCGGCACCACGAGCAGCAACACGAACCCAAGTCACTGGATAATCGCGAAATATCACAGTGGTAGAGGTTTCTCTACTTGGATTGAAATGCACTCATCTTAAGGCTTGCTGGATCCGGTTTATGACGAGGTCGTGCACCCTCGTGACCACAGCCCTTCCATCCGGCAGTCCATGCGTGCCGCCAGCGGTCCCGGCGTGTTCTGGCACTGCGTGGACCTGGCTCCTCCTGAGTCCCCAACCGAACTGGCCCACTCACACGACCTCTCAAAACAACGACGTCGCCCCAAAGATTGGGCAACAGTTACTACATATCGATAACCGCCGCTGCTGCCGCTAGCGGACAGGCAACGCTTGCGAAACCGAGTGGCGCCAGTCAACACGAGAAGAAGACAAACAACCGCAACCATGCCAACTAAACGATACCGTCTGGCCTGCAACAGAGGGCGGAAACCTACAAACAGCACCAACGCGAGCCACAGCACGGATCAGTCCTGATATCCTATAAGTAAAAATAGCTTTCAACCGTAGCACTCTGTCGATGATTCACTGATTTAAATTCATCAGTTCAGAAGCTCCAGGTAAACAAAGGTTGACCATACAGAACATTATGAGCATCTACTCAATAGCCCATTGGGCACCTTCGACATACAGAAGTGCGTGGGAGATCTTGGTGAAGAACAGCCATGTTATATTAGGTCTTTGTATGAATTGTGGGTCGGAGATTAAGTAAGTGCCACACTATAAATCCAAAAGTTGTGCGTTCAAACCTCATTCTTTGCTAGGACTTGTAGCAATAGTAATCACTTCTCTCACCACTAGCAATGGCCTGCATACATGAGATACGTCTAATTGCTCCATGTCTCGAAGTCTCCTACAACTGGATAAATAAAGCAGTTCGATTGTCTACGGCAGATAGCGTCATACCACCTACAATGACTAGATTGCACTATTGTGTTCAAAGCAACATCAGACTGAGGATAGGTCTTGTTGACCTTTCGTGTGACTAATACCGTAGTACTAACCGGAGGTGTTCACTCGTTTTCAGGTGAGGTCTCTGAGTGGGCCTGACCGTTAAAGCAACCCGTGTCTTCTGAGTATGACCCAATGATTCTTACTTTGTGAACAGACACGTTTCATATTTCCAGGTTCCAGACTATTATCTTAACGCATACTGAAGCGTCCTGCTAAACCAGCAGGACACGACAGGTAGTTGAAATTGTGGAAAGCGGCCAAAATGAGTGGCTGTCAGTTACACTTGAACACATATAACTTTATTTATTTGACCAAACATTACAGTACAAATTCTTGAACTTAGTTATCGACCGAATACGCCACACTATCTTATGCCTTAAGGGCACAACCACTTTAATTTAAAAAAAAGGCTAAACGCCATTAGCTCAAAATTCAGACGCCAAAGAGAATATTTAGAAGGCAACAGACCTCACGTTATGTAAATTCTATAATTTGGCTGAAGGCTCAAAAATCTAACACTTGAGAACCAACAACCCTAATTAAAAGACGACAGAAGGTCCATTCAAGGTAAAATTAAATAAAAAACACAAGGTAGAAGGCCTTATCTTCAATTAGGCTGAAGACCCCAAACAGTCTGATGCTCGAAAGACAAAGATCCTTAATTTAAAAACGGCTGAAGGCCTCATGACTTAAAACTCAAGGTAAAATGAATTTAAACAACAAAGCATTATTTTAAATTAGGCTGAAGGCCCCAAACAATCTAACACTTGACAAGCAAGGAACTTTAATTTTAAAGAGGCTGAAGGCCGATGACGTAAAACACCGCTAAAAACAATTCAGCTTTAATTCAAGACCATCGGCTATGAGCCATACAAATACACACCACAGAAAATAAGAAAGGGTAGTGCAGCTAACGGCGCTCAGAAGTTTCGGGGGTCGGCCAGCACTTGAAATACTAACGTTCACTTTGGTGAGACAGGTATTCCGCCCAACCATTCACGATACGACGACAACCCAACCAACAGACAGTCAACGGACCCACCGACAAGGCAACTTTCGCTCCACTCGACGAGCACACAACCGGGAGTTCAATGTATACGTACAAGGCATGGACGCCCACAACCAAGCACACATTAAGGTATCAAATTACACACCGTGTTGGACAGCGACAACACGGCGAGGAAAGGGCACTGCCTAAATTTACGTCAACGGCCAGGACAGGTAACCGGAACGTTAACGGCCACAGGGGAGAAAATTCTGCTGGTGCACTTCAATTGCAAATAACCAAGTACAGTTAGACTACACTGGACGGTGGCTAAACCTTCGCCAACTCGAGCACACACGTTGTTGCTCATGGGAATGTCCCAACACCCAACAACAAGAACCAAATGGCACAATGCGAACAGTCTTGACTTGTTGGTAAATTAAATCCAAACTCAACTTTTGTGTCCAGGGTCGGTGAGCCACGGACCACGCAGCAATGGGAACAGCCCCACATACTCTGATACTGCGTAGAGACCGCTAGCGGGCGCAGCCAAACTACGCCCCGCGGAGATTTCCGCGCTGCTCCACTCCAACCGACCGACTGCCACACATCAGCACAGAGACAACATTAAAATAACTGAGCAGTCGACGTTACAAGCTACACACAGTTTCAAAGACTAGACTATACTAACGGCAGCAACTGTGCAATAACAAGGACCAATCTCGAGCCGGCACACGCAGGCAACCCATAAGCCAGGGCCGGCCATAAATTGTGCACGCGTGCGGTGCTCCTGCACATGTGCAACTTCCGGATCACAGTGGGCACGCCGCAGCCGTCAGCGTTCATGTAGTGCATGTTTCTACTCACAGATGTCGCTTTATCCACTTCCTGGGATACTCTGTACCGGTGCATTCTAGTGCTCTTTCCACAGCTTGCAAGCCAACCATGGGAAGGTATTTCGCGTATTAAACATTTAAAATACTGCCACAGTCTACTCATTGAGACTACTTTTATGTTAATAGTTTAACCCAGTAAGACAAGTAATACAGTTAACAACCGTGGGTTTTTATTAAGGAAGCTTGACTGACGGCACGTAAATACGCGGAACGTTTTTGATCTAATATTTCAGAAAGAGAGCACTTAGCGACTTCCAACGAACCTTATTCATGATTTCAAATAACATTAAACTAATGCAAGGTTTCCTATAACTAATTCTCGGTGCCCTCAGTTACACCCACATAATTTCTTTCTCACTGACCTCTGAACAGAATGAGAACCGCAGACCTCTCGATGATCACCTGTTATTTCAATACTATTACTGCTATATCTTTCATCAGTTACGTCTGAAATCTGCACAATGACCGACAATTAGATGAATGTTATGTTTTATCGACTTCAGCTGAGCGTAGCCCTTCTGAACAATCGATTTAATGACCAACATTCCTGATAATAATGTAACATGGAGCAGAATGAGGCAATAATGCACAGTTAGTAAACAATAACTTTTAATTATGAAAGGAACAAATCGAAACATGTTTATCACTGGTCATGTGAAATGATAATCGAGTTGATGTGTCTCATCCATTTTCTTAAGGACATTTAATTTTGCTTGCCGTTCTTCACTATTGAGTACACTACACTCGTCTTTGTGATATGTATTGCAGTGTCTCTCAATTGAAAACTTACGCTGGCCGCCTATTATTCGGCGGCACAGCAAACATTGTGAGTTTTCACCAACGGCTACAAAAAAGAATTGCAGTTCCCAGTCGTTTTTAAACGACTGAGAACATAGATCTCCCGTCCTTTGCTTTTTCTCAGTACCTGCCGTTTCTCAGTACTTCTCTGTTACGGTTATGGTTACCAGGGGTAAACGAGACTGGGTATGTTGCGCTCTTGCTTGTACCACATAGACAGGGAAGTGGAGCCGCCGCTATTCATTTAGAACACATGTCTAATAACAGATGTCGCTGTCGCACACGTGCGCACATGTGCAGCACTTCCGCACGTTTGCACACTGTGCAGCGTTTGCCCGGCCCTGCCATAAGCGATCGCCAGCAAACATACACGTCGTCCAAGAAGACGACTGACCGACGACCAACCAAGGTGGTCCGCACTCAAGTGATACGTATCGGCAACCGTCGTGCGAGTCATGGATGTCCGGCCCTCACTGCTGCCAGCCCCCGACTGAACTTTTGCCGCGTCCTAAGTCGAACACTGCCAGGTCCGAACTGCACTGCTAGCGCCTCCCAACTCACTGGCAGATCCGAACTAAGTCCGAACGCACGACAACCGGGATGTAGTAGCAGTCAGCAAAGATAATACACCAGGGCAACCTGTCGACAAGCGCCGCTGCTGCCGCTCACGGGCAGGCAAGGTGGCAAGGCGGTGACACTGGTAATTGAAATTAACATAACGAGGTGGTAGTACAGTAAAAACAGGATGTCAAATGATACATGGCACGAACACGAGCCACGCACGGCTCACTCACTATTATCTAAATACATTCATTAACGTGTTGGCTAACTTTACCACCAATCTAAGCTAATGGTGTCTTATCAAACAAGTAAAAATTGCTCGAAACTGTAGCACACTGTCCACGATGCACTGAACTGATGCAGTACGTAACATCCAGATAAACAAAGGCTGACTATACAAAACATTATGGCCATCTGCTTTAGAGCCCATTGGGCATCTTCTACATACAGATTTGCGTAGGATGCGTTCAAAAAGTTCTTTTTAGGTTTTGGAAATTATGTGTCACTGGATGACTACACACATTTCACGTAATTCCCCTCAATTATGGGCCGGTGGTTAGCGGGCGCGGAACAGCCGTCCCACAGCGTCCTAGATGTGTTGCATCAGGATCAGTTAAGGTGAATTTGTGGACTAAGACACTAGTGCTGGTTCACTACCATGCTCCTCAAGTTACTGTATCACGATTTTGGCCTTGTAACTCCTCCAGCTACTCTAACGGGAGATGCCGTAGCCACTGGGAAAGACACAAGCCATGAAGGGATACTGGCGGTCCACGTGACGTTCACGTAATCCACAGATCATGGCGCCTTCGATTACTACCACAAATTCCATGGAAGATCTGGTGGATGTCCCTTACAGCACAATACTGCCTCCACCAGCCTGCGACTGTGGCATGGTATATGTTTTGAGCAAGTGTTCGTCTGGATGAAGGTGTATTCAGACACGATTATAGACCTAGTATATCAAGGAACGTAGTTCATCCGAACAGGCGACAAGTTTCCGTTGATCCACGGTCCAATCTCAATGATCCTGTGCCCACCACAGTCGTAAGTGACGATGTTGTCAACGTACAGGTATCGTCTGCCGTGAAGCACCACGTTCAGTAATGTGTGCTAAATGGTGTGCCTCAAACCAACTATGCCTGCTGCAGCAAATTATACTGTCATCAGATTTATACATGCAGACTGAATCGACGAATCAGAATTTATGTAAAGGCTGCGCCTCCTTTGCACAACTGCATGGACAACCCAAGGACGCCTTCCTCCTCAACAGCAATTATACTTCACGTCTCAGCCCACATGTTATTCTACCTAAAATCGGGTAGCATTGCAGAGGCTCTCCAGCTATGTTGGAATAGCACCTCAGCATCGAACGAATCGGGGGATCCTGTCTGAAATCCAGACGTAACTGGTTTAATCTAATGAAAATACTCGTATATGTGATTAAGGTTACCTTTTCATGTCTCTAATATCTATGATGTATATACGCAGGCTGAAGTGACGAATAAATGATCGTACCAAAACCAGGATTCGAAGCCGTGTCTCCTGCTCACCAGGCCTATGCGCTAACTACGACGCCACCATGCCTGTCATGGTGGCTTTGCATAACTGCACGGACTACCCTAGAATGCCATTTGGTACAAATTTTCATTCGTCCCTTCGGTCCGAATGACATGAACTGATCAGAGAATCAGGACAGTGGAGGATCGGTGTGTAGACCATAGGAGTCACTTGGCTTATAACAGGCAAGCGAATCTGCTGTTCCAGAATATTACTTTGGTACCAGTTATCCTATGGACTACACAAACACAGGAACTCTGGCGTGCACTTTCCACTATTAGGTTGTTGTAAGGGAAGCAATTGAGATTAAACTAACAAGTGACCTTATGAACAGAGGAGGAAGCTTTTGTTTAAATTCAACAAGGACCCTGCTCTGTTACCTGTCGAAAAGTAGATACAGCAATGCTACTTGCTCGGCCATTCCTAAGTAATATTACCTAGACACCGATCCTCCACGGTCCCGATTCTCTGACCAATGCATGATATGCTGCAAGGGTCAAAGTTGACACCTGTCTTACACAAAGCCATATCATCCTTTAAATAACATAAAGTGGCGGTGATCTTGAACGGTGGTTAAGAAACACACTTCACACATTCTCTCCTCAGATTACCACCAAACTTGTTCGAAATATTACCTGCACATGTCAAATGAGCAATAAACTTGTTTTCATCTGTCATCCGATTCACAGTTGATCTACAGGGCAATGTGTGTCTGATTTGTCTTTCATCATTCTGGCGAAAAGTGACTTGAAGGTGAGCTACACTATGTGATCAAAGGTATCCTGTCACCTAGCTGAAAACGACTTACAAGTTCGTGGTGCCCTCCATCGGTAATGCTGGAATTCAGTATGGTGTTGGCCCACCCTTACCCATGATGACAGCTTCCACTCTCGCAGGCATAATTTCAATCTAGTTCTGGAAAGTTTCTTGGGGAATGGCAGCCCATTCTTCACGGAATTATGCACTGAGAAGAGGTATCGATGTCGGTCGGTGAGGCCTGGCACAAAGTCGGCGTTCCAAAACACCCCAGCCGGCCGAAGTGGCCGAGCGCTACAATCTGGAACCGCGCGACCGCTACGGTCGCAGGTTCGAATCCTGCCTCGGGCATGGATGTGTATGATGTCCTTAGGTTAGTTAGGTTTAAGTAGCTCTACGTTCTAGGGGACTGATGACCTCATAAGTTAAGTCCCAAAGTGCTCAGAGCCATTTTAAAAAACACCCCAAAGGTGTTCTGTAGGATTCAGGTCAGTAATCTATCCAGGCCAGTCCATTACAGGGATGATATTGTCATGGATGTTATTGTCATGTAATCACTCCATCACAAGGAGGAAGCTTATGAACAGGTGCTACATCGTGTTGAAAGATGCAATCGCCATCCCCGAATTGCTCTTCAATAGAGGGAAGCAATAAGGTGCTTAAAAAATCAATGTAGGGCTGTGCTGTGATAGTGCCACGCAAAACAACAAGGGATGCAAGCCCCCTCCATGAAAAACACAACTACACCACAACAACACCGCCTCCGAATTACTATTGGCACTACACACGTTGGCAAATGACGTTCACCGGGCATTCGCTACCCCCACACCCTGCCATCGAATCGTCACATTGTGTACCGTGATTCATCACTCTACACAATGTTTTTCGACTGTTCAACCGTCCAATGTTTAAGCTCCTTACCCCAAGCCAGGCGTCGCTTGGCATTTACTGGTGTGATGTGTGGCTTATGAGCAGCCGCTCGACCATGAAATCCAAGTTTTCTCGCCTCCCGGCTAACTGTCAGAGTACTTGCAGTGGATCCTGATACAGTTTGGGATTCCTGTGTGATGGTTTGGATAGATGTCTGCCTATTACACATTACGACCCTCTTCAACTGTCGGCGGTCTCAGTCAGTCAACAGATGAGGTCGGACTGTACGCTTTTGTGCTGGACGTGCCCCTTCACGTTTCCACTTCACTATCACATCGGAGACAGTGGAGCTAGAGATGTTTAGGAGTGTGGAAATATCGCGCGCGTATATGTGACACAAGTGACACCCAATCACTTGACCACGTTCGAAGTCCGTGAGTTCCGCGGAGCGCCCCCTTCTGCTCTCTCACGATAATGACTACTAGGTCGCTGATATGGAGAACCTGGCAGTCGATGGCAGCAGAATGCACCTAATACGAAAAACCTATGTTTTTGGGGGTGTCCCGATGCTAGATCACATAGTATAATTCAGCTGACGACCCTTCAGAGTCTGGGATGAAATGAGCCGTGTGAAGTGAAATAAGACATCGTTAACGCAGAATGGTGAGGACTATCAGCCTGAATACACACATCAGTTTGAGTTGCCTTCCTCTAACGTCATATTCCAACACACTGGCAACCTTCCTTCTGACAACACTTCAAGGAAAGATAAGCAATCCATATTCATAGTGAATGAATTCAGACGTTCTAAAAATCTTCTTCAGGTTACCTTCCATTAGGAATGTGGGGCACTCAGCGACTATTATGTAATTTATAAATGATATAGCGCAGCAATCAGTCATCCTTTTCTTTGCAGAAAGAACTGTGACTGACGCCCAAACAACAGGGAACTAAGATGCATCGAGACTAAAAAACTGTGCATTGATAATGCCTAGGCACTAGCCAAAATGTGTATTTGCGTAACAAAAAAAAAAAAAAAAAAAAAAAAAAAAAAAAAAAAAAAAAAAAAAAAAGAACGACTGATTGGTGCCCTCTATCATTTATAAATTCCAAATACCTGTTCAAAATCTCAATGCGATAAGGCAATACGACAAAACTGTCGTCTTCATATCTACAAAGGGAGGAAGGTCCCAGTGTGGCGCACTCGAGGATCCGTCCCAAATATTCCACAAAGGCGTGTGTCTACTACATTCCGTGCAGTTATGGCATGCCATACATCAATAAGACTACCAGGGCAGTGGAGAAACGATGTATAGAGCATAAATGTCAAACACCCTTTGTCAAAGGTTAAAATAATGTTAAATGCAGTTCAGACAGTACATAGAAAATTTTTGAAAGTTTTATAAAAAGTTGTACGTTTGATTACATACACTTACAACAGCCGTGGAACCAGTCATCCTACAGAACCTAATAACATAGAGGTTTTGGCATATACTTACATATTTTGAGATAGCATGATTAAGAAAGCAGTTGAGATTAAATTAACAATTGACTTTATAAATAGGCCTGGACGTTTTCGCTTAAATTCTGCCTGGAATCCTGCTCTCTCCCTGGTCAAATAGGAGAGGGGCAGCGTTAGTGCAACTTGCTCACCCAATGGTAATTAATCTCCACTGCTGATAGCTTCTGACATTGGTCATCTTTAGTTGTATGGTGGTGCGAGTCATTTACTATATGTCCTCTTTTTGCATATGCATGTATACAATACCCCCAAACCTGTGTGCCTATATTTTGTGCTTAGGGCTATCCTAAATAACTGTTTGTCCAGATGAAAATTACAAAATGATTTTAGCAAATGATCGTTAGCCGTCAGGGGGACATCAATCAGCATGATTGCCTTCGTTGTAGCTTTGATTTTTACAAAGATATGGACAGCGGCATGACATTTTTAAATGGCAGCCTGTATTTTTTTATTCAGTAATTCATTTCCTCTCCTAAAGACCTATTCAAAAATGTATCACAGTGTACCATGCAAACTAAAAACTGACTTTGACTCTCCTGTACCATTACCCAAGAGTAGAATATTCCAAGGTGCTCAAAGTGGTGACCCTGGACACTGATACACTGGTGCATTCGTTGAGTGAAAGAATTATTAGTCGTTTCCAGTGTTGCCTGCTGAAGAGATTTACAAGCAAGCGCGATACGTTCCTGCATGTCCTCGGGAGTTGTTGGAATATCGCCACAGACAACGTCTTTAATGCATCCCCAAAGGAAAAAGTCCAGAGGATTGAAATCAGGAGACCTAGCAGGCCAAGTAACTGCGCCTTTTCGACCAATCCATCTGGTAGGATACCTTCGGTTCAGAACATGACGTGCACACACAGCATTATGTACTGGACAACCATCGTGTTAATACCACATAATCAATCTGGTTCTTAGCGGCATTTCATCCAGAAGAGGAGGAAAATTCGTCTGAGGAAGTTGGGATACGCTGCCCATTTAGACTACTATTGAATAATTGTAGTACCAAGAAACCCAACACCAGACGTTACCTCTCCATTGACGGTGATGTTCCACCTGTCTAAGCCATCGTGGGTTGTCGCTGGACCAATAATGCATGTTCCTTGTATTTACCTGTCCTTTGTTTGAGAATGAACATTCATCGGTAAATAGAACATTGGAGAAGAAGTTCGGGTTGCGAGGATTTGTTGCTGTGCCCACTGACAGAACTGTACACTATTCTGGAAATCATTCCCATGCAATTCCTGATGTAGATTTACATGGTAAGGATGGAACCGGTGACGTGTAAGAATACGATGTACACTGGTTTTAGGAATGCCAATCTCGTGTTCAAGCGCTCGTGTGCTCACATGGGGATTCATAGCAGCGGAATCGAGAACAGTAACTTCGGCAGCTTCGTCTGTGCGACTGCTACGACGATTGCGTTGTCGTGTGCTGAAACTTCCCGTTTCCTGAAGCGTCGCAACAAGGCGAGAAAACATCCGTCGGGAAGGTGGGCTCTTGTCAGGATATCACTCTCTGTACAGTTCCGCTGCCTGCGTAGCGTTTCGCCTACCTTCAACAACAAAAATAAAAGAAACGTTATGTAGATGCAGTTCATAGGAAGGACAACCTTTACTGTATGCCTACTCTACACAACAGTATTTAAAAGGATTAAACTACTGTACTACATGTACCCGTACATAAGAAAACAACACTTGAATTACTGTTCTGCTAACTTACATTCCCCATAGATGAGTAGCATTTCTACCTTCTCTTCGTTGCTGTACATTCTACTCACACAACTCTTCAACTGACGATGGTTGACAAAATGACGGGAGTGCATTCTACTTATGTTTACATTTGTCCTCTGTCAACGTCAGCATGTGGATGTGTTCCATTACCCCGAGTACCTGCACTAAGCGCTGGGAGCGTCAACGTCAATGTTGTGTTATGCAATTAATAACGTTGTGTTTGAGTGAACGGCACACTGTGATACATTTTTGAATAGGTCTTCCGGAGAGGAAACGAATTACCGAATAAAAATTACAGGGTGCCATTAAAAAAAGTCATACCGCTGTTCAGATCTCTGCAAAAAAGACGAAGATACAACGAAGGCAATCAAGCTGAGTGATGTCCCCCTGACGGCTAAAGAACATTTGCGCGAAACATTTTGCAATTTGCATCTGGACAAACAGATATTTAGGGTGGTCAAGATACCCTGTATATATATATATATATATATATATATATATATATATATATATATATATATATATATATATATATTCTCATGCGAGAACAATAAGCTCTCGTTTGGTTCACTGGGGGTACATGGCACTGGACATTGTGGGGCATAAATGATCTTGAAACGATTCAGTTCAAAATCGTTCGCATCTTCCTCTTTGGAACCACTGACTTGTCTTCTTATGTGCAGTTATTACCCCTTGATCACGGCAAAATCGAACTCATTGTTATTAAATGTCCTCAGATTACGAGATCATAAATGGCACTTGTTCCTAATATTAACTGAGGTCAGTGTGACCACGAAATTCATGTATGTTTCAAGAACAGTGCATCATTTAATTTCAACACAGCTATCTACATTGTTCATTAGTTCAGGCAGGTCAGTTAGTTAGTTCATTATGAGAAGCCCATTATTGCAGCAAATGTCTTCTCACTTCATAGTTCCTGCTAGATATAACGTACATCTCGAGTAATTTATGTCCTCTTACTTGCATTAGTAACGTTTTGTGAGGAAGGATACAAAATTCTCATTGTGTATCCGTCTGACTAGTACACACAAGATCTTCTTGCCTCATGCGCAATAATAAATATAAACTGTCCCGATGCAGATCCCATGTGAATTTCTGCATTACCGCAGTAGACGTTCATCACGTCACATGGGCAGCAAAACATGATAACTGTCAATTGCATGATCCACGTGATCATTAACAGCTCAACAATAAAAGTTCTGTGTTACTTGCTACACGACTGCCGGTTATTGTTTCCTTGACAGACAAGCAGGTGGATTGGTAATTCGCTGCAGACAGCCGACAGCTGACACGGTAACTTTCCTTTGAGATGGGCCAGTACTGGTGCCTGGCAGCCTGTCAGTGGCAGCTCAGGCAATCTGGAACACGCCAAATTGGGTCGGCCAGCGTGCGCCTGACAATGAATGACTGATTGGAGCTAAAGACCTCATCACCAGTACCTGCACGAGTCGAGCTAGCGATTCATTGTGAACACCCACAGCCTCAGTGTTGGTGGCGGTGCACCAGTTGTGTCAACAGCGTCCAGCTCCAGTTGGCACTTGGTATAAGTACAGAGTTGCCATGCCCCAGTGTTCGCCTTCACGTACTCATAAATCTCACTTTTATGCCACGTCCCATATTCCTTGAAACAAGTTTTAACCAATAATATATATAGTCTAATATCACTAATAAAAACAATACAAATTTATAAAACACTGAAATCCTAACTGGCTTTACATAATGAAATAAAAATTCGTTTACATATTACTTTATCTTCAAGGTGAGGTTCACTTATGCTTTTTATAAATGCTGTTCAATATCTCAAAATTTTAAACTGTCTAACGTTACACGCTTCTTTTATATTGCAGCATTGTCTCATTAACACTGTAAAATCAATTAACATTGTAACTAGTTATCATTTCATATTTACAACACTTTTAAATCCTCATAATACATTTTCGATAGTCATTAAAAGCATGCTTTCTTTATTGTTTGCTCTCCTAACTGTAACATGAAAGAAGGAAACAGCACCCTACACACAAATCTTTAACACAATGACTCCATTCTAAACAATTTCAGTAAAATTTCTTCGAACATATTATCGTACAAATCAAGCGTCATTAATTTTTCCATTTTGGATTACACCTATATTCATCCACGGATTCTCCATTTCCATTCTGGCCTGACAACAGTCCTCCTTTGTCATGAATGAAACTTCAACTTCAGATATTGGCTCTTCCTTATTTACAGCGGACTGGGGATTCTTTCATCGTGCAGACACTTTTCTTGCCAACAGTCATGATTAAAAACACGTACAAACAATACCACTTCCCCACTGGGCTCGTTTACCATTTAGTTTCAATTATGTAATCACGCAATATTCTTAATTCCCTTTGCCAATGGCTCAGTGCTCCCTTATGTCCTGCTCCATTAAACTCCCTCTTGTTGTGTGGATACTTGCTCTTCTTCAAACATCTGCTCGATCTCAATAATATCTTACTGTAAACTTAGTTTTCCTTATTGACTCCTTCTGGTTGTGCTTTCTCTTTTCTTCATCCTACTGTAAGCATGGCATCAATAATAACGTCAGTATTTCTCAAATATCATAACATAATAAAAAACAATACAACAGATATACCTCATGTTTAAATCTGGTGCACTACAATGGCTATCATAACACCTCTTCTTCATGTGTTGTCCACCATGTGGCCATGAATCACTCCTACACCGACTGAGTCTCCCTCCACATAAAAATCATTATAAAGTAAAATATGATTAAAAATTAACACAAGTACATTCAGGAAAGTAGCTCACATGTCACTATGGTCAGACAGTCTGGTGAACCTCTGAACCTTTTAATATTCTGGTTACTCATTGAATTTCTTAATATGTGTGATGTATTTTTTGCCTTTCAATTAGTGATTCATAACAGTTTCCAACTCAACAGTGTTGTTTCTCGATTGTTTTTCTTATCATGTAAGGATCACAATAAAGGTAAAAGAATTTGTTATATAAAAACAAACTTCTCCTCAGTCTCAGCAATATCTTATCCCCAACTGTAGACTTAGGTTTCCTTCTTCAAATTTTCTAGTCCTGTCTTCTTCAGTTGCGTGTAATATTACTGTATACTGATAACTTTTACTTTTGGACCGTCTAACTACAACTGCATGAAACACAATTTTCCCATACGCGTTTCGCTTTTACTCTCTGCAACACATCTTCAGTGGCCTGGAATATTTGCATACTTTTGATTCTTTGGTTTACATTTTGGCGCAATGTATGTATAGGTTATAGACTAACCACCAGATCTGTTTATAACCTATAGATATTTTGCCCCAAAACGTGAACTAAATTGTAAAATACTTCATTTGTGTGGCCATAGTGTTCCTAGTTGCTTTATAATTCCAAGGATATTTTTTATCCGTCGTTACAACTACAAAAATCGATCTCAAAAGCAAATTAAAATGTAAAAAACTTAATTTCAGACCACTGATGATGTTTTACCTCAATAAAGCGAAACGTGTCTGATGAAAAAAATCACGCATTTTTGTAATTGCAACGAGGGATCAAAAATACCCTCATGAATTATAAAGCAACTACGGACACTATGGCCACAAAAGTGAAGAATTTAATGTCACTTTATCAAACATTCGCAGTTGGCCTGTATTCCCAGTTTAAGAAGATTCATTTTAATTTGTATAAAACAGTTAAAATTTTCAGATTCAATAATCACTGTAAACATAATGATCTTATACATAATGATCTTATACCAAAATACATAAATGTAAAGATCAAAAACAGTTGGAAAGCAGCAAAACTTGCTAAGCGGGCCACTAAAAGTGCCTTGCTGAAACTCGAAATTAAATCACTATATACAAAAAAACAGACATTAAATAAAGAATTGTACGAAATTCACCTTCAGCTAGCACAAAAACTAAATAATTTGGCAATTTGCTTGCATTGTGGAAAAAGTCGAAAGCTGCACATGCAGAGCTATGTCCAAGATGCGACAAAAGCATAATAAGAAAAGCGAAAATCTCAAATTGCGCCACACAAAACCTCATAACAGCAAACATTTTCACAAACACAATTTTATCCTAGGGTGGTCAGTCTTACGGAAATAATACTAGATGAAAAAAAAACAGTTCTTAGAAAAAGATCTAAAACACAATGTTGATTCACCAACAAATGAACAACAGATATGAGATCTCATTATAGAATTTCTTAACTCACTATAGAAGAAAAAATTGAAACAGTAGTGTAACAATAAAAGAAGAAATTAAAAACATAGCAACACAGATTAAAAAAGGAAACAATAAATTCAAAAATAATTGTGATATTACACATTTTAAAAATCTAAAGAAAAAACTGCAGACAGAAAATGTCATTATAACAAAATCTGATATAGATAGTAGTGTTGTCTTCATGAAAACAAAAGAATACATAGAAAAAAACAGAAGGATTCATCAGCAAAAACAACATTAAAAAGTTAAAATAAAACCCAACTAACAGATTTAAAACACATGTTAAAAACACACTCAAAAACATAGAAAGTATACAATTACAGACAGAGAGAAACAGATTTGGACAAAAAAAACCTCGGGCCCCCAACATGAGATGTTAATCAAAGGCCCATAAAGAAAATTGTCCAGTCTGTCCAATAGTAAATTTCAGAGCAGCTCCTACATACCTACTAGCAAATAAATGCAGTCACAGCTTATCTAGTATTACAAACTATAAAATGATAGAACAATCAGAAATACCTCTCCACTGGTAAAACATATAATAAACACTAAAATCCCTGAACAGCAACATTGCTCTCCTTTGATGTTAGTTGCATCCCTGTTAATGAAATCATAAAAATAATTGAAGAAAACCTGAAAATAAACAGTTACCTCATGAACACACAGATGAAACCATAAAATTATTGCAGTTAATAACACAACAAAATTACTTTGAATTCAGTCAAGAATACTGAGAGGTGGCATGAGCCCCCTCTCATATTTCTATCTTACGATTTTCCTATCTTACGATTTTCCTCTCTAATTGCATGCAGTGAAAAGTCGCTATTCCTTCACACGCGGACTTCCCACGCAGCGTCTCTCGTCACCCGGGTGGTCTGGTGACAGGCGGGCACCGCTGATCTGGAAAGGGTTAAGCCGACGGGTGTGAGGAAGTCGAGTGAATGCTTTGCAGACGCCGACATTGTCAAAAGACACGCCCGGAGGGGTCTGAAGTAGCGGCTGGGCTAGAGGTTCCGTTACTTCGAAGAATCTTAGCGAAAACACTTTCTGGCGGGCTACCAGCGAGGCGTGGGAATGACTTGTGTACCCAGGCAGTTGTGGCGGGAAAATTCCCGCGCTTTCTGCAAAATAGTAACTGTGATTGGCTTGCTCAGGGCATAGCTCCGTGACGTAGCAAAATCAGCGCAGAAATTGGCGCCAAGAATCTCCATTGGTGGAATGGTAGTGCTCCGGCAATGGAGTGGAATTTTCCGCCGGTTTTCGAGTTGCTGGTTGGAACGTTTAACCACGGCCACTGTCATGGGCGCGAGAATGTTGTGTGTTCAGCCTGTACGGGTGCTCTAGGTAGTCGGCTCTCGCCTTTCGGTCGAGGATGTCGAAGCAACCAGCCATCGCCTCCGGTACGCCAGATCGTGTTCTGGCAGTTAAGAAGACAGTTTGATAATGTATGTCCACAGCACCGGCAGATAGGGATTTTCCTAGGTGATAATCAGAGCTCAGCAGAGCGCGCCTGTTCGTCTTTTTCTAACTTTGTTCTGTCTTGAGTAGCAGCAATTAATGTTGTGTTAACTGCGTGTCTCTCTTAAGATTTGAGTGGCAAGGAATTGGCTCCACATACCACTTTGTCATAAACCTCACAATCTAGTTTAGGGACAACTTCACCTTCACAGCATCTGTTTGAGTATCCAATTTGAGCCAATTTGATGTATTATAAATGTTTCATGTGTTTTTGTTTATTATTTTGTGTTTAGTCTTAATAAATCATATTGTTATTTTGGACAGAACTTTCATCCTGTTAATCGGTAGAGCAACCCATCATTTCTCACTACGTTAATGAAACCTTCCTTTATTTAACTTATTTATCAAATTAAATTATTGCAGGTGCCAAACTCTTTTCTACTCCACTTGCAGGGTTGATTACAGTCAGTTCGCGTATATTTTTTAATCCATGTGCAACAGCATGGGCTTAGAGCATCATTTACATATGTAGATTCTAGAAGAATTTAGTGTTAAATATACTGCTTGCCCCGGCACCTCGCATAAAATGGCGACCCTTAGCCTCGGATCTTTCCTGTGAATCGCTGGTAAGCAAGTATTATTAGTAGTAGGGACACTCAGAATTTTTTTTGCTTAATTTTTTATTGATTAATACCCAAGTTTTTTTCTGGTAGTTCCGCGTTTAGTTTTAAGTAGCGGTGCATGATTACAGTTTTTGTTTTCAGTGTATATATTCTTTTGTTCATTGTTTTTGTGTTCCTTTGATGATGTGTCCGTATCACATCACACTTTATTGGGTTTGTGTGCGGTTTCTGTACCACAACAAATCGTGCGTATAATTACAGCGTTGGAGAGGTGTTGTTGAAATTTTATGTCTATGTGTAAAAATATATGGAGTAGATTAATTTTATTGTGCATTTTACATAAATTTGTTTTTCTTGAATGATAACGAGAAGTAAGGCACGACTATTATCGAGCGAAGCTAAAACAAAAGAGGATAGCATAATGGATAAGGGGCAGTTTACTGACGGGAATAGGTTCGGAGATGAGATGGGCACATTTTTAGCAGGACAGGACGCCAGGGTCATTGATGAGGAAGGTGATTTGGACGCGATCTCAGAGCAGCGTTGCGGCCGTGATTATGATAATGAAGTAGAGGATGAAACAGAGACAGGCACACAGGTCGAGATGGTAGCAGAAGTTTATAATCAAACGAACGAGAGCAGACAGGGGCTAGCTCGACCACGTCAGAGCTCTAGCGCCCAGGTGTCCAGAGTTACATCTCCCACGTTTGAAGAGGATCGAAAAGATGACGTAAACCCAACACTAATCTTCCTACGATCAATGAAAGAAGAAGCTGACGAACAACGTAAGAAGGAGAAGGAAGAAGCTGACGAACAGCGTAAGAGGGAGAAGGAAGAAGAGGAGAAACAACGTAAGAAGGAGAAGGAAGAAGCGGACGAACAGCGTAAGAAGGACACTGAGGCAATAATTTCGCATATAGGGGAAATTCGTGGGGAATTACTAACAATAAAGAAAGAATGTGGAGAAGTAAAACAAATGTCAATGGCTGCACAAAAAGTAGCAGGCCTGGCCAAAACGGCAGCAATAGGGGCAATGAAAGTTGCGGAAGCAACTTCTAAACTCACAGGGCGCTTGCGACGTACAACACAATCCCACTCAAAATCCCTATCATTCTTAAAAACTCAAGGTAATATCGCGGTTGCGAACACCACGAAACGAATGGAAGAAGTAGAGAGTCGGATAGCAAAACTAGAGCAAAACGGGCACACGAGCACTGCGCGTTCGGATACCAATGATGGAATACACGGAATTGTGTCTCCGAGGAAAAGCCCGCCGTGCTCTAGCCCAATGACCGAGTGCGGAACTAACAATGCACATGCAGAAACAGCGAGTAATAGCTCCAATAATTATAGCCCACTTAGGAGAGTGAATTCTGAGTGCCACTTCCACTGTGATACAGAGGTAGCACATCACAGTTATCAGCAAGATAGAACAGGACACTCAGCAGACGTGCAATTATCGGAAACCAGTGACAACACCAGTGCGAGGATCAGACAGGATTTTGATCACAATCAATTCCTGTCGATACTAAAATTCCAGAAGTTCAAAGAAAATGGAGGGTCGATGCATCCGAAGAGCTGGGTGATGCAGTTTACCAATTCATTACCGGCATCATGGCCAACCCAGGCAAAATTAGAATTCATGTGTGGACACATCGAAGGCCAAGCCGCGGAAAAGATGCGGGGTGTGGCAGTGACGTGTCGGACTTATCAGGAATTTGTTGGTGCATTCCTGCGGACCTACTGGTCAAAGGAAACGCAAGACAGGATTAAAGAGGAAATAATATTTTGTCCTGAACTGGAAGTGTCCGGGCATAGGAGCGCAACCTAATTTCTTGATGATTTACTCAAGAAGAATCAATTTTTAGATAGTCCATATAGCAACGGAGAAATCATTAAATTTTGCTTTCCCAAATTGCCAACAGACACTTGTCGGGAAGGGTGGATCTGACATAGAATCATTCAAGAGTCTATTGCGCAAACTCGAAGTGGTCTTTGATAAACAAGACGCAAAGGACAGGAAGAAAGGGCAAAGTAACAAATACCACGGGCCAGGAAGGGAAGACGACAACAGATCGCATAATCGCACTGGTCAGTTAGGAAACCAGGGTTACGGAAGTCAAGGTTACGCTATTCAGGGTTATGGAAACCAAAGACACGGAAACCAGAACGTCAGGGAGCAGGGTCAATCTAGACAAGGAATCTGGGATAGGAGGAATATCGAACGGCAAAGCGACCGTAATTGGAGAGAGCGAAACCAAGGACAACAGTGGAACCAGGAGATTGAAACTAGACCCGCAAATCCTAATGCACGTCAGAGGAGGGGGAGCTTAACAAGGGATTGACGCCAGACCAGTGCGAACACAGGCCGCCGGAATTTCGCACGTAATCTTGGACCTGGCCAACTACGGATGATACATTACGAAGATTTATCAGAAATCCTGCTCGAGGAATATAAAGCAAGTCCTCGACAAGATCGGCAGCCTCTTATCACAGTAGCAATAGCTGAAAAGAGTATGAATGCGATAATAGATAGTGGAAGCTACATAACAGCAATATCTGAGGCAGCATACAAGAGGTGCTCTCAGGAGATGGACTGGCCTGTCCTATCGGTTAAGAAAACCAAAATAAAAGGGGCATTAGCGGGTAAATGTACGGAGGTCACCCAACAAACAAGACTGGAATTCTACTGCCAAGGACACAAAATAGAGTCTAACTTCCGGATCGTGCCAAATCTGGCGATCGACATGACAATAGGAACGGACTTCCTAAATGAACATGAAGCGATAGTTGATCTAGGACGAGGTGAAGTGGTTTTGAGGAAAGGGAATCCCGTCCACATTAAGTTCGACGACCAGCTGATCCCAGCTCAACTACCGTCTAACTGTGTACGGATAAACTATGCGTGTCTGAAAGACAGAAAGGAAGAACAGGTCGACGTTGCAGGTAGGGGAGAGGACACGGATGAGAATGAAGTCGGAATAATGGGAGAAATAAAGGAGAAAATAGGAGAAAAAGTGGAAGCAATAAAGAACATAAGGTGCGACCGCATCATAAAAAACTTCATAAATTACTAGTAGAACATGCGGAGGTCTTCCTTCCCAAGACAGGATCAATAAAGAACTTCCAATATGAATTTCGTGTACGTCCGCACAACCAGTTTCGTGTGCCACCCTATCCAATCCCCTTGGCATATCGACAGAAAGTAGCAGCTGAAATTACGCGAATGCTGAGTGAAGGAATAATAGAACCTACGGCTTCAGCCTATAATAACCCGTTAAGAGTAGTCGAGAAGGCAGATGGTAGTATTCGTTTAGTCTTGGACTCGCGACAAATTAATACCATACTAGAACCCGAAACAGACAGACCGGAACGATTAGAGGAACTCTTACAAAACTTCCATGGAATATCAATCTTCTCATCAGCTGATCTAAAATCGAGTTTCTGGCAGATCGAGCTCCATCCAAATTGCAGACAGTACACAGCCTTTTTAACATTTGGAAGATGTTACCGGTTTCGTCGTCTACCATTTGTTTTGAACGTTTCATCTGCCGCATTCATTCGGGGGCTGGACGGCATACTAAGCGATAATTTGAAACGTCATGTCACCAGCTATGTGGACGATTTGCTGATCGCGGAGAAATCTTGGGGAGAGCACAATGCGGTCCTCGGTGAACTTCTTGCGACATTCAAGGAATACGGAGTGACTATCAATATCGAAAAATCGAATTTTGGGACGTCCTCTGTCAAATTTCTAGGACATATCATCACGGGTGAGGGCATTGCGCCAAATCCCGAAAAGATCGAAGCGATTGAAAAGTTTCCCATTCCGACGACAAAGAAGCAGTTGAGGGGGTTCTTGGGGATCAACAATTTTTACAACCGCTTTATACATGTCAAAACTCAGAGCAGTCCTAGGTTGCATCAACTTACAGGAAAAAAGATTCCTTGAGAATGGGATGAGGCGGCCGAATCCGAATGGAAAGCATTAAAATTCGCATTATTACAAGCACCCATCCTATCACACCCTAATTTAGCAGAAGAGCTTTGCATAGTAACGGACAGTTCATACTCAGGTCTGGGTGTCATGGTGTTCCAATACTATGTACATAAAGGAAACAGGGTGTGGAAGACAATAGCGTTTGGTAGCAGAGTACTGGCCAAGAGTGAGAGGAATTACTCAGTAACCGAGTTAGAGGCGCTGGCTATTGTATGGGCGTTTGAAAAATTCAGATACCTTCTGTTTGGTCGCAAGACGAGGGTCTACACAGACCACAAGGCACTCGAGTTCTTGATGACTGCAAAGCTTAATCACAGGCGCTCATTAGGTGGGCATCATATCTGCAGCAGTACAACTTTTCGATAGAATATATCCCCGGCAGTCAGAACATTATTGCAGACGCCTTATCACGGTCACTGATCGGATTTGAGCACAACATTGAAGAAGATCTGGAGGAAAATCACTACTGCCTTTTCTATATGCAGAAAGTGGCCTTTGAAAATTTTATTACCTGCAGTATGCAGGACATCAAGAAGGAGCAAGACAAGGACCCTGCCCTAGCGTTATTGAAACAGAAATGGATAGACAGAAGACACGCCACCATCAGGCAGTTCTATCTCTTGCGGAAAGGCATAATTTTCCACCGAAATTATGCAAATGACACTGAATGGGGGGTATGCATCCCTGAACACCTAATAAACAAGGTTATATGGCATACTCACCTCAGCTATGGACACTTCGGACCACGCAAGTGCAATCTCAAGCTAAGGACCATGTGTTAATTTCGAAACATGGAGCGTCGAATTCGGAGGGTACTGTCGGTGTGTAAAGACTGCCAAAAGGCTAAGCACACCACTGCGAGCATGCAGGCACCATTATACCCAATCGTACCGACCAAATTAAGACAATTAGCAGCAACAGATTTGATGAGACCTCTGCCAAGAACAAGAAGAGGATATACTTACGTATTAGTGTTTGTTGAACTAACGTCCAAATACGTTACCTTTACGCCACTGAAGAGGGCGACAGGACGAACTGTATCACGAGCCCTAATCCGGGATTTCCTACCACAGGTTGGTCATGTGAGTAGAATTATTTCTGATAACGGGCCACAGTTTAAGTAAAAACATGGAAGGAGACGTTGCGTCGATGTAAAATTGATCCCATTTTTATATCTTCACACCATCCGAGCTCGAATGCTGCAGAACGGGTTATTAAAGAACTCGGAAACTTGTGCCGCTTGTACTGTAACAAACAGCACACGACATGGGACGTTTTCCTTAAAGACTTCCAGGAGGTGATCAATGAGGCACCCCATGGGATAACAAAATTGGCACCCATTACAGTACTGAAAAACCGGATTCCTAAGGACTTGATAACCGAGGTCGTAAACTTCCCACCAAGGGTGCGAACGCAGCACCAAGCCATAGTGGATTTGGCTCTCAAGAGGATACAGGCTGCAGCAGAGGTCAGGAAGAGAGGTGCCGACAGGGGAGCTCGTCTATGACACTTCCAAATTGGACAAAAGGTGCTCGTTAAGTCTTTCCGACTTTCGAACAAACAAAAAATGAAATGCCAAAAATTCTATTCTGTTTACAACGGCCCGTACCGTATAAGGAGAGCAGCTCACCACAATGCTTATGAATTGGAGACGCTGAAAGGAAAGAAGTCCATAGGACTCCACCACATCTCTCACATAAAGGAGTTCGTGGAATAGTAGTAGTGTAAGTGGTGTACATAGTAGAATGGGCAAATACATGAACCTTGCTATAGTAGTAGTGTAAGTGGTGTACATAGTAGAATAGGCAAATATATGAACCTTTCTTCGGGGAACAATAATCGTTGCATTAATACACTCCTGGAAATTGAAATAAGAACACCGTGAATTCATTGTCCCAGGAAGGGGAAACTTTATTGACACATTCCTGGGGTCAGATACATCACATGATCACACTGACAGAACCACAGGCACATAGACACAGGCAACAGAGCATACACAATGTCAGCACTAGTACAGTGTATATCCACCTTTCGCAGCAATGCAGGCTGCTATTCTCCCATGGAGACGATCGTAGAGATGCTGGATGTAGTCCTGTGGAACGGCTTGCCATGCCATTTCCACCTGGCGCCTCAGTTGGATCAGCGTTCGTGCTGGACGTGCAGACCGCGTGAGACGACGCTTCATCCAGTCCCAAACATGCTCAATGGGGGACAGATCCGGAGATCTCGCTGGCCAGGGTAGTTGACTTACACCTTCTAGAGCACGGCACGGGATACATGCGGACGTGCATTGTCCTGTTGGAACAGCAAGTTCCCTTGCCGGTCTAGGAATGGTAGAACGATGGGTTCGATGACGGTTTGGATGTACCGTGCACTATTCAGTGTCCCCTCGACGATCACCAGTGGTGTACGGCCAGTGTAGGAGATCGCTCCCCACACCATGATGCCGGGTGTTGGCCCAGTGTGCCTCGGTCGTATGCAGTCCTGATTGTGGCGCTCACCTGCACGGCGCCAAACACGCATACGACCATCATTGGCACCAAGGCAGAAGCGACTCTCATCGCTGAAGACGACACGTCTCCATTCGTCCCTCCATTCACGCCTGTCGCGACACCACTGGAGGCGGGCTGCACGATGTTGGGGCGTGAGCGGAAGACGCCCTAACGGTGTGCGGGACCGTAGCCCAGCTTCATGGAGACGGTTGCGAATGGTCCTCGCCGATACCCCAGGAGCAACAGTGTCCCTAATTTGCTGGGAAGTGGCGGTGCAGTCCCCTACGGCACTGCGTAGGATCCTACAGTCTTGGCGTGCATCCGTGCGTCGCTGCGGTCCGGTCCCAGGTCGACGGGCACGTGCACCTTCCGCCGACCACTGGCGACTACATCGATGTACTGTGGAGACCTCAAGCCCCACGTGTTGAGCAATTCGGCGGTACGTCCACCCGGCCTCCCGCATGCCCACTATACGCCCTCGCTCAAAGTCCGTCAACTGCACATACGGTTCACGTCCACGCTGTCGCGGCATGCTACCAGTGTTAAAGACTGCGATGGAGCTCCGTATGCCACGGCAAACTGGCTGACACTGACGGCGGCGGTGCACAAATGCTGCGCAGCTAGCGCCATTCGACGGCCAACACCGCGGTTCCTGGTGTGTCCGCTGTGCCGTGCGTGTGATCATTGCTTGTACAGCCCTCTCGCAGTGTCCGGAGCAAGTATGGTGGGTCTGACACACCGGTGTCAATGTGTTCTTTTTTCCATTTCCAGGAGTGTAGATTAAGATTGTTAAAGTATTAACACGCTGCGTTTTCTCGCATAAGAATTTACTGCTGTTAACTTTTTTTGTCTACGTTCGGGATCTCCTCTGTCGTTGCGATAAGAGGCACTACCTTTCCATGAGCAATGTTTTTGTCCTTTCCTATCTGGTGTCCATGTTAAGGGATAAAGATGAGTGACGAGATGTCGCACAAACGGGCGCATACAAGAACGTGCTCTTAGAAGCGTTCTGAGAAGTCGTGATACGCTCCATAGCGGCCACAACCAGTTCGTGAGACGTTCATACCAATGCTTGCAGGCACGCGTCAGTGCACTGCAAGATTGTGGTATATTGCGTGATTTCGAGGATGAATATGGGCAGTATAGTTTTTTTGCACACCTGCGCCAGCATCGTTGTCTTGCAAGTCGGGGTGAACCTGTGAGCGTTTGACTCCAATGGTGCCCTAGACGAGAGAAATGCGGGCATAAAGCCTACCATGCCAATGTGCTGGTTGGGGATTTAGCGTGCTGCTCGTGACTGTGACAGATGAATAACCAGGGACTTATACTTGGATATTCGTGACATACTGTGTAGCTGGCGTGTGTTGGGCGACTGAATCCTCAACAGGAACCAGTCCTGGCTTGGTCATATTACATTGCCTCTGGAAAAGTGTACTTTGATCGCGAAAACCGCATCACATAGAGAAGGAAGTTGCAACTATAAATGTATTGTCGTGTATAGCCATGGCTAACCCAGTCTCTTTCAGTGAGGCGTAATGAAAACTCGGAGGTCATGTCGTACGGCGCGCACATCACTGTCGTCAATAGCGGCGAGCAGCGAGACATCTCAACGTAACAGGAATTATGTAAGAGTATTGTATAAGGTAAACAAACAAAAAAAAACAAAAAAAAAAAACAAAAAAAAGGTACGATATACTAGGATAAGTTAAACTGTAGGATTTAACAATAACTAGATTAATATTGGGGGGGTTTTCTACCACAAGTGTTTGGCGCGCGCCTGTTGGGATGTTATTTTCCAGGTCATCAAATCACAGACCCAAGATGGAGGGACGACCGGCGAGTGAACGTAGAATAGTTGCTTGTTCTTTATAAGCTCAGTAAAACTTCGACCTGCATAATAACATAATTTATTCAAAAGACATAGAATGTAGATCGTTGGCAAATGGTAGTTAATTCTTGAGCATGTCTACTGTCGATCTATATAATTAATAGTAATATTAGTGCGCGTCCGCACATTTAGCTGTTCATCCAGTGTAGCGTCACACACCATGTACAGTAGTGAGACCGGTCTCTACACAAAGATCAAGATAAATTATTTCCATGTCTAAATTTGATACACCAAGATTTTGTTAAAATGATAGCCATAGATTAATAACTATAAAAGTAAAATTAGAGTGTCTGAAATGACAGACAATCAATGTGTCATTATGTAAATTTATTATAACATAGAAGGTCATGGGAAAAAGTTAGGCATAAGATTTTTGTCAGAACTGTGCAGATGATGGCTATTGTGGCAATGCAGAGGCCAGCCAGCGCAAAAACAAGAGGTCTTCAGCTACCTGCAAGAAGGCGAGCATCCGGTCTTGCAAGCTGACAGTCACCGGGCCATATACCTGCGGGATTAGGCGGGATCCTCGCCGGGCCACAAGCGAAAGTGAGGCTGGCCGTTGACACTGACATGCGACCCACACGCGACAGCCTGCTAGCTCTCCGGATGCGGCAGCCGTTTGGAGGGATTCCCTGCGGCAGACCACGTTGTCGTGAGTACACGAAGAAGATCACATATCGTGTCAGAACCTGCGCCTCATGTGCCTCAGGACAGAAAGGGACGCTATATACTCACCTGTTTGGATTTTTACAACTCACTAGCATTGGCCGATCTGCATACACAAAGCAGTATCGTGCCACACTAACAAATGAATGGTCTCATTTCTAACTTCTCCTCTCTATTAGAGAGCAGTTTTAGCAATCGTCGCTCCTAGTTCGATCCTGTATGGATGACCTCACACACTTGTGGAGTCACTCCACGTGCCATCATCCCTCGTCGAACTGCAATATTGGGAAACGTAAAGTACTGTCCAGCGAGAGAAGAGACCTAGACTAGTGATGTATCCCAACAAGTAGACCTCAGAGACAATTAATCGACGTGAGGAGAGCCTATCACTGTGTCTTACTACCGTACTGCCGTGATCATATGCGTGGGTCTTGGTGCAATCTCAACGGAGTACTGCAGATGCTCCAGCACACCCTATTGCCGTTGCAACAACGTAGCAACAACACCCGACGTTTAGCCCTATGTGATGTCAGTACTGTGGAATTTGTGAAGCGCTTCGAATATTTCTAACAATGTGATTTAGTGCCTCATTCTCAGCACAGTCGTGAACTTTGTGCAATGTGCACGCACAACTTGATGCCCCATGGACCTTGTTTTTTTTCTTAAATTTCTTTCTCTTGAGTTGTTTTTGTAATGTATGTGATACCTTGTATGTGTTTGTGTTTTACACTGCAATTCTTATTACAAATTACTGTATTGTTCTCCACACCATGTCTTTTATGTATTTTGTATTTATTGTTGTGTGTATGCAAACAGTGTGCCTGAAGTCCCCATAGACTGAAGCAGATACCACCACTGTCATTGTGAATGGACCATCAGTTCAGGGAACATTTTGTAAAGGCAACTTGATGCCCCATGAACCTTGTTTTTTTTTCTTAAATTTCTTTCTCTTGTGTTGTTTTTGTAATGCATGTTATACCTTGTATGTGTTCGTGTTTTACACTGCAATTCTTATTACAAATTACTGTACTGTTCTCCACACCATGTCTTTTTTGTATTTTGTATTTATTGTTGTGTGTATGCAAACAGTGTGCCTGAAGTCCACATAAACTGAAGCAGATACCACCACTGTCATTGTGAATGGACCATCAGTTCAGGAAACATTTTGTAAAGGTTATTCTTGCTGCAGGGAGACAGAATGAATCGGAGGTTGTAATTAGATTCTGAAAGAGATTGTTAACTTAAATAGTATCATGTGTGAGTGAGTTCAGGTTAGTTTAATGAATAAAATTGTTGTAACATCTTGGGCATTTAATTGCGGAGCACTCCAACTCTGATTGTAAAGAATAAATTGCTCCATATTTGGCTCACATGCCCAGGCCATATTTAGAGAGTGAATGTCTGTGTGAATCGGTGTTTGGAAGGGGCTCCCTGGGTATGGATGTGTGATGTGAGTATTAGTGTGCCACATTAAGAAGGTGAAGTTGGCTACATCATAAATAATCCTCCCTCTATGAGCTGCATTTTTCAGTTGCAGTGATTTTCTTTATAGAGTGCAGCATGTGCAGCCAGTTTGCGAGATTGTTCTTGGGCGATTGACTCACTACCTTGCTCCTAAGTGAGCCAACCGCTCACCAATTACAATCTAAAATGGCGTAGGGGCTATGAGAGGTGGCATGAGCCCCCTCTCATATTTCTATCTTACTATTTTCCTCTCTAATTGCATGCAGTGAAAAGTCGCTATTCCTTCACACGTGGACTTCCCACGCAGCGTCTCTCGTCACCCGGGTGGTCCGGTGACAGGCGGGCACCGCTGATCTGGAAAGGGTTAAGCCGACGGGTGTGAGGAAGTCGAGTGAATGCTTTGCAGTCGCCGACATTGTCAAAAGGCACGCCCGGAGGGGTCTGAAGTAGCGGCTGGGCTAGAGGTTCCGTTACTTCGCAGAATCTTAGCGAAAACACTTTCTGGCGGGCTACCAGCGAGGCGTGGGAATGACTTGTGTACCCAGGCAGTTGTGGCGGGAAAATTCCCGCGCTTTCTGCAAAATAGTAACTGTGATTGGCTTGCTCAGGGCATAGCTCCGTGACGTAGCAAAATCAGCGCAGAAATTGGCGCCAAGAATCTGCATTGGTGGAATGGTAGTGCTCTGGCAATGGAGTGGAATTTTCCGCCGGTTTTCGAGTTGCTGATTGGAATGTTTAACCACGGCCACTGTCGTGGGGGCGGGAATGTTGTGTGTTCAGCCTGTACGGGTGCTCTAGGTAGTCGGCTCTCGCCTTTCGGTCGAGGACGTCGAAGCAACCAGCCATCGCCTCCGGTACGCCAGATCGTGTTCTGGCAGTTAAGAAGACAGTTTGGTAATGTATGTCCGCAGCACTGGCAGATAGGGATTTTCCTAGGTGATAATCAGAGCTCAGCAGAGCGTGCCTGTTCACCTTTTTCTAACTTTGTTCTGTCTTGAGTAGCAGCAATTAACGTTGTGTTAGCTGTGTGTCTCTCTTAAGATTTGAGTGGCAAGGAATTGGCTCCACATACCACTTTGTCATAAGCCTCACAATCTAGTTTAGGGACAACTTCACCCTCACAGCATTTGTTTGAGTATCCAATTTGAGCCAATTTGATGTATTATAAATGTTTCATGTGTTTTTGTTTATTATTTTGTGTTTAGTCTTAATAAATCATATTGTTATTTTGGACAGAACTTTCATTCTGTTAATCGGTAGAGCAACCCATCATTTCTCACTACGTTAGTGAAACCTACCTTTATTTAACTTATTTATCAAATTAAATTATTGCAGGTGCCAAACTCTTTTCTACTCCACTTGCCGGATTGACTACAGTCAGTTCGCGTATATTTTTTAATCCATGTGCAACAGCAAAAGTCGGAGTTAGAATAGGGGGGCTTAGAGCATCATTTACATATGTAGATTCTAGAAGAATTTAGTGTTAAATACACTGCTTGCCCCGGCACCTCGCAATACTACTTACAAGAAGAAAGTTTACCCATGGTTTCACTTACCTGAGGAACATTAGCCAACGTTTTCGTGAACCACATAGAAAAATTAATATTTGAAGACACAATAACAAAGAAAAGGTACAACATCATCCACTAATACAGATACATGGATGACATAATATGCATGGTAGATGAACCGAAAAACAGAATACGGCAACTTCACAAAGACATAAATACTGTACACAAAAACATCAAATTCACAATAGAAGAAGAACAAGAAAACACACTCAACTTTTTAGACATAACCATAATAAAAGACAATAATAAACACACATTTGACATATACAGAGAACCCACAACAAGTCACATTATCTTAAAGGAAACTTCAAACCTCCCACAGAACCACAAACAAACAGCAATCAGATACAAGTTAAACAGGCTGAACAGGATCACCCTAAACACTTCTAATAACCAGAAAGAGTTAGCCATTATAAAACAAATAGCATCAGAAATGGACACAAAGAAACAATGGTAGATAAACTAAACAAAAAATAAAGAGACAAATAATTAAAAAAACAAATCAAATCACACTAACTCGTACAACTTACACTACAACAACAAAATGTCATACAATGACCTAGCACAACAAATTAGCTCGTAAAATAAGATACATATTCAAAAAACAAGGCATTAACATTGCTTACAAAACCAACATTCATTACAAAAGCACATCACAAAACTAAAATCAAAACCAGACACATACCAACATTGGGGTATCTATCAGCTCAGTTGTAGAGATTGTGAGAAGATAAACATTGGTGTGACTGGCAGATCATTTGACACAAGATATAAAGAACTCACCAGAGCATTCAAATATGGTACAAATCATTCAACATTTGCAGATCATCTAAAAGAAGAACACCATAGGCCAAGAAATATTGAGAACGATATGAATATCATAAAAATCAGTAAAGACAGGTTTTCCAAGAAAATTTCCACATACAAAAAACATTAATGCAAAATAAACAGTTGTTCAATGACCAGATAAACATTGGAAACCAGACTCTATACAGAATAATCGATGAAATTCCATGAAAAAGAAAAGAGCCTTTGCCATCCTTCACCCCCTTTCACTAACCCACAATCGCCGCCCCCCACCCACACTTTCATTTCACTTCTCGCTCCTCACCTTCTCCTCTAACTCCCACCCTTCACACTGCTATACACTTACGTCCACTCATCATGGTTTTCCCCTTCCATAAAAAAAATTATCTCCATCGCTATTCCTTCTCTACTCTTACACAGTACATAAATACACAGAAAAAAAATTAAATAGAATTATACATTACAATAATCTTCACTTAAAATTTCTGGGCTGATAGGCTGTGGTCGAAGTATAAAACTCTCCCCTGACGTTTCGTCCCCGACTGCGGGAGACATCCTCGGAGGTACAGCAGCGCACTGCGGAGAGAACTCGAGGAAGTGCTGATTATATAGGTAGGACAGAGGGCGCCACTGTCGATCACGTGGCGTCGGCTATGAGATTGTCTCTGGTAATCGACAGTGGCGCCCTCTGTACTGCCTGTATAGTCAGCGCTTCCTCGAGTTCTCTTCGCAGTGCGCCGCTGTACCTCCGAGGATGTCTCCTGCAGTCAGAGACGAAACGTCAGGGGAAGGTTTTATACTTCGACCACGGCCTATCAGCCAGGAAGTTTTAAGTGAAGACAATACCGGCCGTGAAAGCTTACATTGTATTATCATACAATAATCTAATGTTACAAAACATGTTGTTGATCAAAACAAAGTAGTGGAAAGGCTATGTTGGCAACACTACAAATCACAAACAGCAACACATACTTGAAATACAAAAACAAACAGAATACAGTGGTACGCATGAAATTGTGTTGTGAGAAATGCATAGTGCTGCAGAACATCTAAAAATTAGACCAAAATTGTCAGTGTAACACAGAAAAATAGCGATGTGCTAGTAGACGGCACTTCCTGATGTAAAAGAGAAATCAGCCGAAAAATCACCGTAAGTACAAATAAACCTATTCTCAACGAGCTGTTTTCGATCTAGAAAGGAAACCAAAACGTAAATAACTTAATTATTGATCACTGATGATGCTTTACCTCAATAGACCGAAGTGCGTCAGGTAAAAAATTACGAATTTTTGTAGTTGCAACGACGGATCAAAAATACCCTCATAAATAGCAAAATAGTACATACTCCACGCCACTGAAGATGGCTTGCAGAGAATAAAGGCGAGACGCGTATGTCACGAAAATTGTCTTTCATTTAGTTGTAGTTAGACGATCCAGAAGTAAAAATTAACAATATAATGTTAATTTTCCTTACTGAATCTTTCTAAAGTTATTTTCCTTTCTGACTCCTTCTGGTTCTGCTTTCTCTTTTATTTATCCTTCTGTATGTATTTCAAGAGTAAGTTTAACAAATTTGCTGTGCTGCAGACATTCAAATGAAGGAAAGTTCACTATTTCGAATATTCTATTGGCTGTGGGCGGTTTTTCAGTACCAGGACACGTGTCATGCCTGTTACTTCATGAGACAAATTATCCAGTATGTTTCCGAAGTTTCTCAAGTGCTCATCCTACGTTCTATGCTACTGTTGCAATATAATTTCCCAATTACACTAACAATGTTCATGACTACACTGGAGACCAGGTGGTACTTCAATATATTGATGGTCTATTTTTTTCTGTCTTATAACAGCTTTCCAGCACCTTGTACAAGACAGTAGACTGTCGCCTGATATGATCCTCTGCACCTTTCCAACTGCTCTAAGAAGATGAACAGAAAAAGCTTTTGTTACTGATCTCCTGGTCGCCTTCCAAAGTTACGAGTGTAACATACTTCGACATGAGTCCAACAGTTACTTTTATGCACTATTATCCTTTTATCGAACTCAGAACTGGGCCAAACTTGTCACTGGCCTTGACAAGGCTATAACATCAAATAATTATTGTGGAATTACTGATAAGAGCGGTGCGCAATGCATTACTGTGGCTGGCTTTCCCTTTTTACATGGACTGCACCTTGGAAGTGTGATCCTAATCAACCCCTCTGTATTACTGAAGTGAATCGACTCTTTTAATTTGTGATTACACTTCCACGATCCAAAGTGACTGTAGCTATGGTGAGTGTGTCAGATGAGCTTGTTGAGAAACTCTTCCCAAGCACACAGCCTGTCACAGTCATCTGGGTTTGACCATCTAAATAATACATCATGCCTTGCTAGGTAGAAATTCCTAATTTTAGCTGAAGCACCAGTACACCACTGTAACTTTATATCTTCGAGGATCTGGTCCTTGTCGTGCTAATGCATGGTGTCTGTAAGTGTGGCATGCAGGAAGTTTGCAAATATGAGATTTATGAAATTTATTACATCAAAATTGGTTTCCTTTAACTCGTTGTCTTTCTCTCCTGTCATATCATGTGGAAGCTTATGAATGTGCATGTGCTGCAACATTTTCTTTTTCCAGTACATGTAGTACACGAAACCAAAACTACTGGAGGGAAAGTTCCCAATAAGTGATGTGTCCTTGGGTTAACTTGGCGGTCATTAGAAGCCCCTACACTTCTAGGTCATTGAAAACATTGGTGAATTTACCTATTAAAACATATTTAAATTTCAAAAAACCCCAGATGCCTTCCAATGTCCAGTTACTGAAAAATTTCTCTCTAATTTAGTCACTACATACTGCCAAATGTTGAAAAATTACTCTGCCTTGTCGACTTCCTGAACGAAATGGACTCAGAACTGGTCTGTGATGCATCCATGAACATACTTTATTTGTTCAGGTCTGAGTGGAATGACAATGGTGTGCTCAATAATATGGATTTCAGACTTTCGAATTTCTACTGTTCCAATTCATCCCGCGTGAAAGCATTTTTCCCAGCAAGTTGGCACAGATTTCGGTTGATAACTGTCTCTCTGAGACTCTTTTATAAAAACTTACTAACACAAAGAATGTGCACATTTGCGTCATCATCTTAGGAACATGAAAACTATGGACTTCCTCGAGTTTACCTAGATCTGGACAGATGTTGTCCGTTGATATGACATGGTCTAAGAATTCTACGCCCTGCTCATTAACTCTGATTTCATTAGATTAGCTCTAACCCCACGATTATTGAAGCTATCATGCAACATGTCTCTGCAATGAGCACATCGTCTATGTGCAGTATCACACTGCCTTTTAATGCCTCTGGGAGCACAGGGCCCAGCCCCTTAATGAACACATTTAGCCCTAATCGTAGCTTACCGAATTGATAACACTGCCGACAGCACTAAAATTCCATGTACTGTCAACACACAGAGTGCAATTCTATCTGTCAATGACTGTGGGCAAAAATACACGCACCCCATGGAATCCCTGTAAAAGCTCGTTTAAAGTGTCGGGCCTATCAGTTTACATTTTGATCATGGTATTGATTTGCTGAGAATCGAGTACTAGCTTGATGGATCTTTCCATTTTTTTAGACACTCAATAGGGGATTATGGTAGGAAACGGATACATCTTCTTCTTCTTCTTCTTCCTCTTCTTCTTCTTTTCCATGTGCCTTTGTCCAACAGCTTCGCAGGGTCGGCATGGTTATGGTCAGATTTGGCAGGGTTAATTTAAGGGTTGGCCAGATGACCTTGTCACCACCTCGTTACACGAATGATGATGATGATGAAAAGAGGGAGACAACACAAGGACAACACAAACACCCAGTCTCCAGGGAGAATCGAATCTGGGACGCTGGGAGCCAGAGGCAACAACGTTAGCCTCTAGATCACGCTCTGCGGGCTACGCCTCTTCGATTTATTGTCCCTAGTGCCTCCACAAATACCTTTCTATGTCCATTCAGGATGTTACTCGATGCTTCTCTAGGATGTGTTGCTCTTAGGTGCCAAAGTTTCGTTGTCAATAATGTGTGTAATGGTCTTATCCACATCTGTCAACTTTAGGACAATCAATTCTTGCTCGAAATCTCACATAATATAATTATCAAAAGTTAATCTAACCATTTCATTGGCAGCTTTAAGTAATGCTTCCTTTCAGCTACATGTAAAATCATGTTGTACCTATGGAGGAAATCAAGAATAGCTTCCACCATTATGCCTTGAATAAAAAAAAATTACACTAATGGTGAGCATCTGGCATTTTAACTCAATGATGACTAGCTCTTTGTCTTCCACACGCTTTCCACCAACTGATCCATTTACTCCTCCTCCTTTCACCTTGAACAATTGCCATAATTTTCCTCAGTGATTTGCTTCAAATGCATATTTATCAAGCATGGACACCTAAGTCACTAAATCTAAAATACACTGTACTTTGGTTAGACCATCAGTGAGAGGGCACGTCATGTTCCTACTGCTAATAAGGCGAGTACACCGATCGTTTGTTATATGTTTTACGAGCTTCCAACAGGAGAGACTTCAGTAATGAATAGGAAATGTGATTTCTGTGTACAGATGCGAGCTGAGTTGGTGACCCTTTGCTCATATCTCCAGGTTGTGTTAGCTTCCGCCACAGAGCTTGAGGCTGCTGCCAAGGGGCATCACTGTGGGGGCCCGGGTGTGGGGATGCAAGGGACCTTGAGCAAGTCCCACATGTCCCCCGATCAGTCCACTACTGTGGCTGCCCCAGGTACTGCCTGCACTGAGGTTGACCCCTCACCTGTGGTCGAGTGGGAGATCATTCCAATGCCTGACAGGCAGCGAAAGAATTTCCGAAGGGCCAACCATAGGGCCTTCCCGATTCGTTTGGTGAACGGGTTGCAGTCATCCACCCTGTTCCAGAGGAAGCTTCTCGGCCCTCAAGAACTGGGCATTCCCAGAGGGTGGGTTTGCTGGTAGTTTGGAGCTCCAACGCTAGGCGCGCAATGGTGCTCCTTAGGAACATGGCTGTCAAGAAGGGGAAGGAAGCCAGTGTGCACTCCATGTGCATACCAGGGGGAGTCATTCCAGATGTGGAAAGCGTGCTTCGGGATGCCATGACGAGTACAGGGTGCAGCCAACTACAGTCTGTGGCTCATGTCGGTACTAATGACGTGTGTCGCTTTGAATTGCAGGAGATTCTCTCTGGTTTTGGGCGGCTAGTGGAAATGGTAACGACTGCCAGTCTTGCTTGCGAGATCAAGGTGGAGCTCACCACCTGCAGCATCGTCGATAGAACAGACTGTGTTCCTTTGATGCAGAACCGAGTGGAGGGTCTGAATCAGAGGCGGTTCTGTGACTGTAGGCGGCAGATTCCTTGACTTGAGCCATTGTGTGGTGGGTTTCCGGGTTCCGCTTAATAGGTCAGGGGTCCACGACACAGAGTAAGCTTCTACACGGGTAGCGAGGGCTGTATGGAAGGGACTGGGTACTTTTTTAGGCTATAGGGTCTCAGGAAACCACAGAAAGGGCGTCTGTCCAAAAGGGGACAGATAAAACACAGTAAGGTAATTGTAGAAACGATCCGTATTGTAGTTGTAAATTGTCGTAGCTGTATTGGGAAAGAACCAGAGCTGTAAGCCCTAACAGAAAGCAGTGAAGCTCAAATAGTTATAGGTACTGTAAGCTGGCTAAATCCGGAAATAAGTTCAGCCGAAATTTTTTCAAACGATCTAACAGTGTTCAGAAAGGGTAGATTTAATACAGTTGGTGGTGGAGTATTTATTGCTGTCAGAAATTGTTTACATTGCAGTGAAATTGAAGTAGATAGCCCCTGCGAAATAGTATGGGTAGAGATTATATCTGACAATCGGACTAAACTATTAATTGGGTCGTTTTACCGACCCCCACCCCCCTAACCCCGACTCAGAAGATATAGTTCCTGAACAGTTCAAAGAAAAATTGAGTCTCATTTTAAATAGGTGCCTCACTCATACAATAAAAAGTTGTTCGTGACTTCAATCTACACTCGGTATGCTGGAAAAATAGTACGTTATAGCCGGCGGTAGGCATATAACGTCATCCAAAATTGTACTTAATTATCTTAAGCCATTAGTTCATGAGCCCACTCGAAGCGTAAATGACTTCTTGGCAAAAAATAATGTTGGACAAATAGAGAGTATCATGACGAATACAGGGATCAGCGATCACAAGGCAGTTGCTCCCAGGCTGAATACCGCAACATCTAAAATCATCTAACAGAAACTTGCAAAAGCAACGAAAAAGCATGCCAAATTTAAAAGAAGGCAAAATCTCCAAGACTAGTAAAGTTCTGTAGAAGATCGAAATATAGCGCGTACTTCAACGCGAGATGCTTTAATGATTTCCACAACGAAACTGTCTCGGAGTCTGGCAGAAAACCCAATGAGATTCTGGTCGTACATAAAGCATACCAGTGGCAAGACGCAATCAGTACCTTCACTGCACGATAACAACGGTGAAGTCACTGATAGTGCCACTAAAGCAGAGTTATTAATCACGGTTTTCGAAACCCCTTCATCAAAGAAGAAGTAAATATTCCTGAATTCCAATCAAGAACAACTGCCAAGATGAGAAACATAAAAGTAGCTATTCTCGGTGTAGCAAAGCAGCTTAAATCATTTAATAAAGGCAAGGCCTCCGGCCCAGATTGTATACCATTCAGGTTCCTTTCATAGTATGCTGATACAATAGCTGATAAAGAGATCTGTATCTAAAGACTGGAAAATTGCTCAAGTCACACGAATAACCAAAAAGGGAAGTAGGAGTAATCCGTCAAATAACAGGCCAATATCACTAACATCGATTTGCAGTAGGGTTTTGAAACATATACTGTGTTCGAAGATTATGAAGTACCTCGAAGAAAGCGATTTATTGACACATAGTCAGCACGGATTAAGAAAATACAGTTCTTGTGAAACACAGCTAGATCTTTATACTCATGAAGTAATGAGTGCTATCGACTGGGTATGTCAAATTGCTTCCATTTTTAGATTTCCAGAAGACTTTCGACACCGTTCGTCACAAGTGTCTTCTAAACAAATTGCGTTCCTATGGAATATTACCTCAGTTTTTGCGACTGGATTCGTGGTTTCCTGTCAGAGAGATCACAGTTCGTAGTAATACGCTACTGGCCATTAAAATTGCTACACGACGAAGATGACGTGCAACAGACGCGAAATTTAACCGATAGGAAGAGAATGCTGTGATATGCAAATGATTATCTTTTCAGAGCATTCACACGAGGTTGGCGCCGGTGGCGACGCCTACAATGTGCTGACATGAGGAAAGTTTTCAACCGGTTTCTCATACACAAACAACAGTTGACCGGCGTTGCCTGGTGAAACGTTGTTGTGATGCCTCGTGTACGGAGGAGAAATGCGTACCTTCACGTTTCCGACTTTGATAAAGGTCGAATTTTAGCCTACCGCGATTGCTGTTTATCGTATCACGACATTGCTGCTCGCGTTGGTCGAGATCCATTGACTGTTAGCAGAATATGGAATCGGTGGCTTCAGGAGGGTAATACAGAACGCCGTGCTGGATCCCAACGGCCTCGTATCACTAGCACTCGAGATGACAGGCATCTTATCTGCATGACTGTAACGGATCGTGGAGCCACGTATCGATCCCTGCGTCAACGGATGGGGACGTTTGAAAGACAACAACCATCTGCACGAACAGTTCGACGACGTTTGCAGCAGCATGGACTATCAGCTCGGAGACCATGGCTCCAGTTATCCTTGTCGCTGCATCACAGAAAGGAGCACGTGCGATGGTGTACTCAACGACGAACCTGGGTGCACGAATGGCAAAACGTCATTTTTTCGGATGAATCCAGGTTCTGTTTACAGCATCATGATGATCGCATCCGTGTTTAGCGACATCGCTGTGAACTCACATTGGAAACGTGTATTCGTCATCGCCATACTGGCCTATCACCCGACGTGATGGTATGGGGTGTCATTGGTTACACTCCTCGGTCACCTCTTGTTCGCACTGACTGCACTTTGAACAGTGGACGTTACATTTCAGATGTGTTACGACCCGTGGCTCTACCCTTCATTCGATCCCTGCGAAACCCTACATTTCAGCAGGATAATGCACGACCGCATGTTTCAGGTCCTGTATGGGCCTTGCTCGATACAGAAAATGTTCGACTGTTGCCCTGGCCAGCACATTCTCCATATCTCTCACCAACTGAAAACGTCTGGTCAATGATGGTCGAGCAACTGGCTCTTTACAATACGCCAGTCACTACTCTTGATGAACTGTGGTATCGTGTTGAAGCTGCATGGGCAGCTGTACCTGTACACGCCATCCAAGCTCTGTTTGACCCAATGCCCAGGCGTATCAAGGCCGTTATTACGGTCAGAGGTGGTTGTTCTGGGTACTGATTTCTCAGGATTTATGCTTCCAAATTGCGTGAAAATGTAATCACATGTCAGTTCTAGTATAATATCTTTGTCCAATGAATACCCGTTTATCACCTGCATTTCTTCTTGGTGCAGCAATTTTAATGGCCAGTAGTGTAGATGGAAAGTCATCGAGTAAAACAGAAGTAATATCCGGCGTTCCCCAAGGAAATGTTATAGGCCCTCATTTGTTCCTCATCTATATTAACGACATGGAGACAATCTGAATAGCTGTCTTAGATTGTTTTCAGATGATGCTGTCATTTACTGTCTTGTAAACTCGTCAGATAACCAAACCGAGTTGCAAAACGATTTAGATGCAAGAAGTGGCAGTTGACCCCGAATAATGAAAAGTGTGAAGTTATTTATATGAGTACTAAAAGAAATCAGCTAAATTTCGATTACTCTATAAGTAAGAGAAATCTGAAGGTTGTAAATTCAACTAAATACTTAGGGATTACAATTACAAATAACCTAAATTGGAACGATCACGTAGATAGTGTTGTGGGTAGAGCAAGCCAAAGGCTGCGATTCACTGACAGAACACTTAGAAGGTGCAACAGGTCTTCTAAAGAGACTGCTTACACTATGCTATCCGCCCTATTCTGGAGTATTGCTGGGCGATGTGGAATCCGCATCAGGTGGGACTGACGCACCCGAAAAGGTCAAAAAGTGCAGCTCGTTTTGTACTATCGCGGAATAGGGGGGATAGTTCCACAGACATGATACGTGAATTGGAGTGGCAATCATTAAAACAAAGGCGTTTTTCGATGCGACGAAATCTTCTAATGAAATTTCAATCACTAGTTTTCTCCTCCGATTGTAAAAAAAAAAAAAAAAACATTCTGTTGGCACCCACCTACATAGGGAGAAATGATCACCACGATAAAATAAGAGAAATCGGGGCTCACACAGAAAAATTTAAGTGCTCGTCTTTCCCGCGCCGTTCGAGAGTGGAACGGTAGAGAGACAGCTTGAAGGTGGTTCACTGAACCGTCTGCCAGGCGCTTTATTGTGAATAGTAGAGTAGTCACGTAGATGTAGATGTATTCTGTCACTAATATTTACATTGGTAACTAGATGTATACAGCTTGTCTTAACATTCTTCTTTCCTGGCAGTGTCTCCCTTGGTTCAACAAAATCTACGCACAGTGCCATGAGTGTACTTGCATCTTCACTATATCCGTCCAGTGCTGATGTAACTATTCAACTACACTGTGTATCATTTTGATCATTGCAAGTGTCACGTTGCTGAGGTTTGAGATTGCAAATTTTGACTACTTTTGCTCGATCCTAACAACCTCCATCATTCCGCCTATCACGGTAAGGAGGCTCATCTTGCCTGCAGTGTGGTGGCCAATGGCCATGTTGCACGTGTGTTTTCCACCAGGCACCATAAAGCTGCGGACATTATCTGTTTCTTCACTATATATTTTCTGGTTCACACCAGTCTGGTGGAAGACTGTGATGAACTCTTGTGCCTCTTTGCACCTATTGTACTCTACATCTAGTAAAAGACCTTGAAATACTTTTACATTATGCACATTACTTCCTACTATGGTAATTTCCCTTGGTTTCCAATTTGGCAACTTGGTGATCCAGATCTGTACCAATTCTGATTGGTCATACACTGTGTCCAGATATTGGTTACAGCAGACCATTTTTTGAAGTAATCTATTGGCGCCTTTTTGGCGAAAATTGACATTTTGACAACTGTGGCTGTGAAAAACGAAATGTCGTATGGCGAGGGCCTCCCGGTGGGTAGACCTGATGGTCTGGTACATGTCTTTTGAGGTGACGCCACTTCGGTGATTTGCGCGTCTATGAGGATGCAATGATGATGACAACGACGACGAAACAAACACACAATTCCCGAGCGGAGAAAATCTTTAACCCAACTGGGAATCAAACGCGGGTCCCCCGGCATGACAAGCCAGCGCGCTGTCCACTCAGCTACGGTGGCGGACAATCGAAGTGATACTTTAAGGCATATATATTGAACAGCAACCGGCCAGAAGTGTAGTTTAAAGAGGTATATTTGAATAAAACCATAAACATTTTCGGATTTCTTACAAATCCAGCTCAGATTCTTGTTACAGTTTTGGTTGATCTCTTGCTAGGACCTCGTTGAGAATTTGTTACTGGTTTGCTACAACAGGATAGATAGAAAATTTCGTGTTCAATATTTGCTAAAACGTACTAGAGATATAATCCTTTTGACCCCCTTCAAAACATTTATGAAAAGGTTACGTAGCTATTGAAATTTGAAATGTGGCGATGACTTACTTGTACGATTCTTTGTGACGAAATCGCTCTGTACTTTTGTTATGAATTTTAAAGTTAACACATTTGTGGATGTGCACTATGTGAGTGCTGTTCATTTCATTGGAAAACACCTTACACGACACCATTCTCTGTAACAACAGTTTTATGGCGGTTTGTAAGAAATCCGAAACCATTCGTGGTTTGATTCACGTAAACCTTTTTAAGCCATACTTCTGGTTGTTCACTGTTTCATCTATAAACGTTATAGTGTATTGTATCCTGTTACCTTGGCCGGCCGGAGTGGCCGTGCGGTTCTAGGCGCTACAGTCTGGAGCCGAACGACCGCTGTGGTCGCAGGTTCGAATACTGCCTTGGGCATGGATGTGTGTGATGTCCTTAGGTTAGTTAGGTTTTATTAGTTCTAAGTTCTAGGCGACTGATGACCTCAGAAGTCGAGTCGCATAGTGCTCAGAGCCATTTGTACCATTTGAACCTGTTACCTTGTGTTAGTATTGGTCTCCGCCGGCCGCTGTGGCCGAGCGGTTCTAAGCGCTTTAGTCCGGAACCGCGCTGTTGCAACGGTCGCAGTTTCGAAAAAAATCGGAGGAAGGGGAAAGGTAGGTAAAGAACTCACAGGCTAAAAGCGAAGGTCCCGAGTTCAAATGGTTCAAATGGCTCTGAGCACTATGGGACATAACTTCTGAGGTCATCTGTACCCTCGAACTTAGAACTACTTCAACCTAACTAACCTAAGGACATCACACACATCCAAGCCCGAGGCAGGATTCGAACCTGCGACCGTAGCGGTCGCGCGGTTCCAGACTGCAGCGCCTAGAACCGCTCGGCCACTCCGGCCGGCGGTCCCGAGTTCGAGTCGCGGTCTGCCACGTAGTTTTAATCTGCCAGAAAGTTTCAGATATTAACATCTTAATCTCCTCAGTTACAGTGCTTCCTTGCTATGAACGAGACCACTCATCAACTGATGTCAATCGAACTAAAAGAAAACGAATTTAAATAAAATATGAAAATGAAACACTTGAATTGCCAGTCCATCGATATTTTAATTTAATTTAAATTATTTAATTTAATTTAAATTATACGTACATACACGTCCATAAGATATTTGAAGAATCGGTGTAGGTAAATGACTAAACACAACATAACGATGACACAGTACCTGAAATACATTCATTCCGTCCCGCCGCTCCCCCCCTCCCTGCCCCACGATAGTTTGTAAAACCGCTGACAGAAGTGCCACAGACCGTAACTGAAGCAAACAGCGGTAAATTAGACAAGAAAAGCATTTCGTGTGCTAGAATTTCCCCGTTGACAATTAATAATGAGTGGAACTCATTGGTCACGAATATGCAAAGAGTTTTGCATTGGAAAGTTTACAAGACATCACCAGTTGACACCAAAATAACTAAGTGGTACAAGAAATTGAAGAAAGATGGTTGTTTGTGTTATGCGACAGGTTCGGGGCGATCGCACGTGTCAGAAAAGATAGTGTAACGTGCAAGGGACGTAATGTTACAGATTTCCATTACGTCTACCTATCGAGATAGGACAAAATTGGACATCTGTGTACAGGATTATACGTGAATGAGATGTTTGCCACATCGCTAGATATGTTGTGTTTGGACCTGTGACCTGGCGCCGGTCTTGACACATTTTGTTCTTTCTTGTTGGGTTACATCAAGGCTTGCCTTTACCTTCTACCAGAAAAACTCACTGACTTGCGACACCGCATCGCAGCGGCTGTACGTACCACCATTCCGGACATGGTGAGACAGTTATGGAAAGACTGGGCTACGCATTAGAGGTATGCCGTGTGCCGAATTGTGGAATCACAGAAAATTTATAAGCATTTTAAAAAACGCTTCGAGAGTTTATCTTTCGCATACTATTTCATTTGTTACGTTGTTTGGCCTGTTATCTGTACTGATTTTTGAAAAGTTTCGTGGACTTCACAATTACCCTGTACTAATAACTGGATTGAATATATGACTGCTAAATTACAGGGTAATAACGCCAACACATGCTGGTCTGGCATAACAGGTATGTTTAGTTAGCCATTCATGCCTCAGATACAATCACGATAAGAACACCAAGGAACAAAATTGAAGTTGTTTCTCCCGAAATATAATCCGCCGAGTGGAAAGGTCTGTATATCAAGAGGACGGGTGAAAGCCGGCACCGTGCGAGCGTGGCGTTTCTTTAATACTCCTTCAGCTCTCGCTAAAATAGCGCGCCGGAAATGGTATTTCGGTTTGCTTTGCTGCTCCGCAAACAAGCGATTTAGGGCGCAGTGTTTGTGCCGCGGGCGTATCTTGACGTATTACCACCAGGCTTAAGGCTCGTATTTGAGTTGCCGCTGAAATCTCCTCGCCGAATTCATTGTTTCCTTACCACAAAGGCGCCCCTTTGTGTTCTTACCAGGCTTAAACTCGTTCTGCAACCTCAATGGCGATGCCGTTTGTTTTACAGTATTCCTCAAAGGCTCATAAGCAATTAACTCTCTGTTTGACATTCAGACTCTCGGCCAGACTCGGTGATTAAAATCTGCATCTGCGAAGGAGGAAGAAAGTTTTATCAGCTTGCAGTGAGGATACAAAGTAACCAAGTAGAAAAACTCAACGTAACGGCAGGGCTCATTCCCAGCTACCCATCGGCAGCACGTTCTGCCACCGAACGCATTTAACTACGACCTGATTACGTAATTAACGTGTCCGCTCGTGTATTACTTCTTGTTTACCTGTAGCCAACGCAAATAACTCACCGAACGTATTGAGACTGATCGACTGGCAAACAGAGTTTTGTCCCACTATAAATAGCCGTCCGTACACGCAAATTTGGAGCAATTACATCATGTCATGTGTGTATTTACAGTTTCAGAGCATTAATTACTATTTCACGCAAGTGTAACTCCACTATGAAATGGAACAAGAGGTTCCACCGCGGTTGCAGCAAAACCACGAGAACTCGTAAATTGCAGCATAGAGCGACTGCGAACGGCATTCTTAGTTGCATATGTTCGGTGTATTTTCATTTGTGCCGAATAAAATCGCGCTATCGTTGGTTCCCGTCGTATATTTGGAATGAAGCATGGAAGTATGCAGTAAGAAGAAGCATTCAGTAACAAATAATTCACAGCGAACACACAAGATTAACTACGAGACCGAATTAAAAATAACGTTTGTTTATAGTATTACGGAACCTGCAATACCTTCACAAAAAATTCTCTCACTCGCTACCCGCAAGCTATTGGTACTGCACAAAAAATGAGAAGGAATTTTTTTGTAGAGAATTTAGTGTAGTTAAATTTTGTACTGGGATACTTTTTCGCTGGAGGCCACGGTTTTCGAGTTATTCAAAACAAACACGTTTGAAGCTCACTTCCGAACATCTTTCTTAACAATTCGAAAACTATGGAATCTAACGAAAACGTATACCAGTGCCAATTTAACCACATTCAGATTTCCACAAAAAGGTTCTTTCATTTGTAGGATGATTGTTTGGGAGCAGTAAGCGAGAGAATAAGAAAATGTTGCATGTAGTATCTTAAGGCGCTGCAGGTTGCATAAAATCCAGCAGTATAGGCAACTGAATCACCCTATGTAAAGGTGTATGTGTGCCCAGTTCTAGTCCGTTACGTCAGTAAAATGTTACTGTTTTCTAATAATAAATATATGTTTGCACGAACTAGTTACCGCCGGCTGCTGTGGCCGGGCGGTTCTAGGCGCTTCAGTCCGCAACCGCGCTGTTGCTATGGTCACAGGTTCGAATCCTGCCTCGGGCGTGGATGTGTGTGATGTCCTTAGGTTAGTTAGGTTTAAATAGTTCGAAGTCTAGGGGACTGATGACCTCAGACGTTAAGTCCCATAGTGCTTAGAGCGATTTGAACCATTTTTGAACTAGTTACCTATTTCTATCCTACTGTGTACAGTCGACAATACGAAACTGTTAGGACGGAAAATGACAAATTCTCACATCGGACATTCTCGGAATTTACAGCGACGTCTCAATTTGTGGCAACATATTCGCCCCCTTGAGGAGCGTGTTGCGTTATGGTGGCAATATATTGTTATACAACTACAAACTCCCGGAAGTAACTAAAGCTATTCCACCTTACAGATACAACCTTAAGGGCATAACATCTGATTACACAGAGGAAGCCAAGGAGAGATTTAATGCATTACAGTTAGAAGCCAAAAGCCACAATAGCTGTGGACGGAAGTAGCCTATGCTGTCAAGGAGGAAGCAGAATAACACATTCCCAAAAAAAAGGAGTAGAAAGAAGGACAGATGGTTATCAGCTGAGGCAAATTGCAGAAGAACGAAGCAAAGAAAAAACTCAAAAGGGATTGAGAAACGCCGGCCGAAGTGGCCGCGCGGTTCTGGCGCTGCAGTCTGGAACCGCGAGACCACTACGGTCGCAGGTTCGAATCCTGCCTCGGGCATGGATGTGTGTGATGTCCTTAGGTTAGTTAGGTTTAACTAATTCTAAGTTCTAGGGGACTAATGACCTCAGCAGTTGAGTCCCATAGTGCTCAGAGCCATTTGAACCATTTTTTTGATTGAGAAACAATGTTTACTTTAAATGCACTGTTTCGGAAATTAGCTAGAAGAGACACGAGTATTTTCTTAAACGAACGGCGCAAAGCAATTAGTAGAATAACAGAATGGAGAAGGCGAGGGATTTTTACAAGAAGATTGAAGACATCAAAGGAAAATTTCAGGCCAAAATTGGAATGATAAACAATAGAAATGTAAAAATTTAACAGAAGCTGAGGGCATTAAAGAAAGATTGTTGGAATACGTAAAAAAAATCTATATAAGAAAGAAATGCGTATTGATAATAATGAAGTTAATTTGATTTTAGAACAAGTGCCAAATATTTTGGAGAGAGAAGTCAAATAATCCCTAGAAGGTATTGCTAAGAACAAGGCTACTGGGCATTATGGAATTCCCGAAGAATTGTTTAAAATCATTGGAAAGATTACAGTGAAAGTGTTGCATTCAGTTTGTGGGGAAACATGGAGAAACCAACAGTGGGCAACTGACTGGAAAAGGGCAGTATTTATCCCGCTTCCAAAGAAGGAAATTTCTAGAGACTGTTCAAATCACAGAACAGTCGCACTTACCTCACATGCTAGCAAAGTCATGCTTAAATGCTTACAAAATAGATTTTGGCAGTATACAGATCGACAAGTACCTGAAGAGCAAACTGGATTTCGTACCAGAGATCAAGGTGTCAACATCCGATGGATTTTAGAGAAGGCAAGAGAGTTCCAGAAATATGTTTACCTCTGCTTTACTGATTATGCTAAAGCCTTTGACTGTGTTGGGCACAGTAAATTAAGGGAAGTACTGACAAACATGAAAGCGTCAGATCATCTCACTTAACATCGTACATAATTTATACTCTAACCAAGAGCCGATGGTGAGAACCATATATGTGGAGCAACTAAACGGGTCAAGGCTCAAAAAGGAGTATGACAAGGCTTATTTAGTCAGTCTGCATGCAGAGCTCATTATGAGGAATGTCTGGTTGGATGAAGAAGAAACCGGAACTGAAGTATTTGGGATAAATATAAATAACCAAGGATATGCATACGGTTCCATACTGACGGCAGGATGTGAAGGAGAGATAAAGATCCTCTTACTGAAGGGGAAAGAAGAAAGTGAAAAGGCTGGTTTAATGCTGAATGTCAAGAAAACGAAAATTATAGCAACTGCACCCATCAATTTGAAAATTTCATTCTGGAAACATCCCCCAGGCTGTGGCTAAGCCATGTCTCCACAATACCCCTTCTTCCAGGAGTTCGCAGGAGAGCTTCTTTGAAGTTTGGAAGGAAGGAGACTAGGTACTGGTGGAAGTACAGCCGTGAAGTCGTGGCGTGAGTCGTGCTTGGGTAGCTCAGATCGTAGAGCACTTTCCCTTGAAAGGCAAAGGTGCCGAGTTCGAGTCTCGGTCCGGCACACAGTTTTAATCTGCCAGGAAGTTTCATATCAGCGCACACTCCGCTGCAGAGTGAAAGTCTCGTTCTGGTTCCCGTTTGGGTTATCAGGTGCAAATCAGGCGGTGTGAATAAAAGAAGAACGTATCAAAAAGTTACAATATTTACTGGATTTGGAATAGTGTATGGGCAGGAAAGGTCGAACAGGTGAGAAAAGCGTGATGTTGATTCTATTATTAACCGCTGCTTATACAATTTGTTGAATGTGAACACCGGAGACAAGGACGATAATCTGTAGAGCGCCAGATCTGCACCTTGAAGCCAACATTGGAACTAATAGTTTCCAGCCTAAATCGGTTCCGTATTAACGTATTAGAATATCTACCGAGTTTGGCTACCATACGATAATTACAGCCCACCTCGGGGAGTTATTAGCCTCCGACCGAACCCCAGATGGCTGATAAGGGAATGCTCACCAAATGTGGTGGGCATCGGGGAAATAAAACATCCGGGGGTGGACCAAAATGGTATCAAGGGCACAACGGCTCCATATGTCAATGGCGTACCCCAACAACGTCTGTTACACATGTAAGTGCCTGCTGATTAATATCCTCTGTGGCTAATAACAACAATTGTAACACGGAGCTGGCTACACTTGAGGTTGATAGCCTTTGACAGTCAAACATGGAAAGGTCTTTCAGAGAAGAATTCCCACCGTCAAACCCAGTAGCGAAGGATAAAGCTACAACGGATTCGGTGGGTAGCGAGCTAGAAAACTCAAACGGATCGGAGCATTTGAATTCACTCGACTCTCATCAAGCACATAATGCAAAAAATAAAACATCAACACGTCAACTACATTGCAACAAATAACATAAACTCTTCACTGAGAACTGGAAAGCTCAAAAACTTTACAAATGAATTGGACAGACAAAACATCATAATAACACGACTCTAAGAAGTTCCATTGGAACTACTGACGGCCGTGGGAGAGCCAGTCCTGACAAAACTCTACCATCTGGTGAGCAAGATGTATGAAACAGGCGAAATACCCTCAGACTTCAAGAAGAATATAATAATTCCAATCCCAAAGAAAGCAGGTGTTGACAGATGTGAAAATTACCGAACTATCAGCTTAATAAGTCACAGCTGCAAAATACTAACACGAATTCGTTACAGACGAATGGAAAAACTAGTAGAAGCCAACCTCGGGGAAGATCAGTTTGGATTCCGTAGAAACACTGGAACACGTGAGGCAATACTGACCTTACGACTTATCTTAGAAGAAAGATTAAGGAAAGGCAAACCTACGTTTCTAGCATTTGTAGACTTAGAGAAAGCTTTTGACAATGTTGACTGGAACACTCTCTTTCAAATTCTAAAGGTGGCAGGGGTAAAATACAGGGAGCGAAAGGCTATTTACAATTTGTACAGAAACCAGATGGCAGTTATAAGAGTCGAGGGACATGAAAGGGAAGCAGTGGTTGGGAAGGGAGTAAGACAGGGTTGTAGCCTCTCTCCGATGTTGTTCAATCTGTATATTGAGCAAGCAGTAAAGGAAACAAAAGAAAAATTAGGAGTAGGTATTAAAATCCATGGAGAAGAAATAAAAACTTTGAGGTTCGCAGATGACATTGTAATTCTGTCAGAGACAGCAAAGGACTTGGAAGAACAGTTGAATGGAATGGACAGTGTCTTGAAAGGAGGATATAAGATGAACATCAACAAAAGCAAAACGAGGATAATGGAATGTAGTCTAATTAAGTCGGGTGATGCTGAGGGAATTAGATTAGGAAATGAGGCACTTAAAGTAGTAAAGGAGTTTTGCTATTTGGGGAGCAAAATAACTGATGATGGTCGAAGTAGAGAGGATATAAAATGTAGGCTGGCAGTGGCAAGGAAAGCGTTTCTGAAGAAGAGAAATTTGTTAACATCCAGTATTGATTTAAGTGTCAGGAAGTCATTTCTGAAAGTATTCGTATGGAGTGTAGCCATGTATGGAAGTGAAACATGGACGATAAATAGTTTGGACAAGAAGAGAATAGAAGCTTTCGAAATGTGGTGCTACAGAAGAATGCTGAAGATTAGATGGGTAGATCACATAACTAATGAGGAAGTATTGAATAGGATTGGGGAGAAGAGAAGTTTGTGGCACAACTTGACCAGAAGAAGGGATCGGTTGGTAGGACATGTTCTGAGGCATCAAGGGATCACCAATTTAGTATTGGAGGGCAGCGTGGAGGGTAAAAATCGTAGAGGGAGACCAAGAGATGAATACACTAAGCAGATTCAGAAGGATGTAGGTTGCAGTAGGTACTGGGAGATGAAAAAGCTTGCACAGGATAGAGTAGCATGGAGAGCTGCATCAAACCAGTCTCAGGACTGAAGACCACAACAACAACAACAACAACAACAAGTGAGAAAGACAACAGAAAATTCATTTGAATCTCAAGTTACAGAATTTACAATGGAAAACCAGGACGAAGAGTTATGAAACAGTGCCTATAATTCGGAACAAGATTTATAGTAAATTTGGAAATGATAGATTCAATAACTGATTTTAAAGCTATTCCTCCTTCAGGTCTGAAAACCACATACAAGATCTATACTATCATAAACACCCAAGCCCCTACCAATGAGAAAAATTTTCTAACAAAAACTATGGTAGAAGTAGAAAAATTCTGGTGTCTTTTGGATCAGACAATAAGACAAGTCAATAAAAACAACTTAAAGATCTTAATAGGGGAGTTTAATGGCCAACTGGGAGAGGAGAGGGAGTACAGAGATATTACTGGAAAACGGGCTCCACATAAACAGACTAAAAGAAACGGACAAAGACTCGTTGAAATTTGCAGAACACATGGGCTCATCTCTGAATCTACGTATTTTAAAAGCAAACCAAGCAAACGTATCGCATGGAAACACGTCTGGTCAAGAGGACAATGGCAGCTGGACAATGTTTTCAGGGATAAATTCTTTTATAAAGAAATTCGAAATGTACTGAGAGGAGCAGATACAGGTTCAGATCATTATTTGGTCAAAATCAAAATCAAATTAACCCTGTTAAGGAAATAGGAGAGCAATTGGAGATAAAATAAAGTATGACCTACATAAATTAATAAACAATGACAGATATCAGAAAAAAGACGCAGAATACAATATTAACGGAGAATCTTGAGGAACTAATACCAATTATGAAGCAACATGCTGAAGAATGGGCCACAGTAAATCAACATAAGAAACAGGCGGATTGTCTTCCAGTGTTTCAAGCTACTGTCGTAGGATGCGACAAAATGTTGGAGATCTCTACATCTCCCAATTCTGAGCTGCTGTACTGACATAAAGAATGAAATGCTACACCTCATATTAATTAAATGAAGATCTCTGGCACACATTTCTGCATCCCTTATTTATTACCATAGCCTTCAATGAAACGTAATATATCAGAACCTACATTTTGTCATATTCTGCAGACATATGCCTTCAGATGTATGGTGGTGGATCTGTAAGACACAAGAACAGAGCGCTTGACACAGTACAGGCATTATTATCAGTCGCTAAAAAAAAATCCCCCCCCCCACATATTGTTACCATCATCCTCTTCGACATTCAGGATGTATTTTTTCTAATCAAGTATCGTTGTCGCACTCTCTATCTCACATCCACGTGCCAGGATTCGACTGCAGGTAACTGAGTGGCACTCGGTTAACTGTAGTAAACGTCCGTGCCATTCGAGTATGAGATGTTCGAACGAAGTCCAGTGCAGTTGTTGTGTGCAACTGAACTGGCTATCCCCACATCTGCCGCACTTAGGCGGAACTTCGTGTGCCGAGCAGTTCGACCGAGCATAAATGTCAAATGCAAGACTCTTCTATATACAACATAGGAAATTTATACCAATTAAAAATTATACATGAAAGTATAGGAGATCGATAGGAATGTCGAAAACTGAAATGATCTGATCGATAGTGCTAGATGTGGTCTGAAGAAAGTGTTAACATCGCCGTGCAAGTAAGCTCGTGGTCAAAGTCCCTGATCGCCATTTGTTGAATCTAAATTCGGTTCTGCTTTGTGGCCAGCGTGTTCTGTATGTCCCTGTTATGGTAGCTCCCAACGGCTTTTATGTCCCAGCTTCTCTTGTTTTGATGAGATCAACACAGAGGAATTATTGTAGGACAAACTAAAAAAACTATATCATAAAACTCACAAAATTTTGGATAGAAGTCATCCAAGTTAATATAAGGGCATTCGTTTTATAGGTGTGAGAGAATGTTGTTATATTGAGGTGTAAGGTATTTTAGATCAATCATTTTTTAGCAAACTTTTGTCTTATAAAAAGCTCGTATTTCAGATGTAGGAGAAATTAACTGATCACATAATGATGCTGTTCTTTGGCGCGAATGAATCTGGTGAAGATTTTGTACAATTACGCACTGAAATGTGGGCACCAAGCTCAACAGCAAACCTTTTACTCTTTTCTTCAGAGCACTAAAATACGCTATCACTATCAATTTCGAAAACAACTTCGTCCAAATTAAATTGCAAAAGAGAAAGTTTTGTCAATATGGCTAAAACTATTCACGGAAGTAGGAGACAGTACGGGAAAACAGATGCAGCAGAAAAGTCATTAAAATGAACCTGAGTAAGGGAGAATAAATTGTAACGATGACGTCATAAATTTTGGTCTCGAAGTAAAATCACAAATATACTGGGAAAAGTATGTTCAACTAAACAACTTACGGGGTGTGAGTAAGGTGTTTACATTTTGTTCAAAAAATGGTTCAAATTGCTCTGAGCACTATGCGACTTAACTTCTGAGGTCATCAGTCACCTAGAATTTAGCTAACCTAAGGACATCCACACATCCATGCCCGAGGCAGGATTCGAACCTGCGACCGTAGCGGTCGCTCGGCTCCAGACTGTAGCGCCTAGAACCGCACGGCCACTCCGGCCGACTACATTTTGTCAGACAACATTTATTAACATCTGGCTGGACTTGCTTAACGATCCAAAAGGGATGAGCAAGTAGGAAATTGCACGGTCTTCCAGTTGGTATGACTAGCATAGGTATGGTTTCTCAAAGGAAAGTATGGTTTATTTCTCCGTAATCTACAAGGAAAATAGAACTCAGTCATGTAGGTGGTCAGTTGGTATGAAACTACAGACGCCAGATGGCGGAATGCCTTAGCTGCAATTAGAATTTAATTTGAGAAAATTATTATTTATGTTCTGGTTTGACATTTTTTTAATTTACCCAAACGATACTATCGTTACTGAAAATGAGTTTGAATGTAGAGGAAAGCTGCCTATTGCGGAAGAATCTGCTAATGCGAGAAAGATAGTTTCTGATTAGAGTAAGTGCTCAGCTCTGTTGGGAGTTAACTAGGGCTTAGTTCCCACAGCGGATGAGGCGTAGAGCAATGACGATAAGACCATTATGGAACTGGATACTGGGGAGAATCCTTGATTTTAAAAATGTTGAATGTTTCAAGTTTTTGGAGTGCAAATGTCTGTAGGGCTTTAATATGGAAAGTTGAATAGCTGTTTAAAAATATTCATAAGATTATATTCTTCACAAAGAACTCTTTCATTTGCTGTAGTAACGTGTCCTTCAAACCGATTAACGTTAATTATGAGGCTAGGTTCCTAGCGTAAGACGTCATTTTCCTAGTATGTGGTACAATGGGTATCCCAATATGAAATAGTACCGCCTATTAGAAGAAGGTATCTCATATTAGGGCAACTTCACCTCGCCACTCTAGAAGATGAATTGAGATTAATGCTTTTTCACAATTTAGTGAACATTGTAAAACCATCTGGTGATGATCACGCTGTGCTAACACTCGATGAGAATCATACCGGATTTGTGTGATAGACCATGCAAGAGAAAACTGTATCCACATCATCTGTTTTGTCACAACTTTTCACTCATTAAAAAAAGCCTATTGCGTGGAATTGCTACGTATTATCCCTGAGAAATAGAAGTCTGGTAGACAGATAACCCAGGTCAAGTACGAACCTCATTTTTGATTGCTAGGTTATTTGGAGCGGCCTACTTGAGAGCAGTAACAAAGTAATTGGAACATACTTAGAGACAATGACTTTGCAATACACCGGGAGTTTGACATAGAAGACAAACAACGGAGTAAATGTGAGGCTAATTGGTGTCCGTCCACGTACCAAATTCAAGCAGGCTACATCAAGAGCCATCTGATCCAGTAAAAGCAGCATGTTCTGAATCTGTTAAGCCACTAACATCGTGTCCACGCAGAGAACGTTTGAAACATTTCAAAGAGAAGAGAGCTGTAGGGAAATCAGAGGAGACAGAAGCGAAAGTGTTGTTCTTGAAAAAGAAAAAGTCATTCGTAGTCTGATATAAATTTAACCGATGACACTGCTCCACATGGGTAATTTGAAGAAGAAGACACTGAATGCATGTTCCACAGTGGTAATTTCTCGGAAGACTAACATACAGAAATAGGCACAATACATGAAATGCTATCGTTGGGTTGTCGAAGAGTGTTAACTTGGAAAAGAGCTTTTGCATACCCTTACCGCTCTTCTTTTGCACAATAAAAGCAGAAAATGTCGAAGAGGCAGTAAAGAAGAGAAAGTTATTAGTTTAGGATTGACCTGTTCTTATGTTGGTCGATATTAAATGTTTTCTCTGAGTGTCTCATACTTGTGTTCAAACTGACTTGAGCAGTTTTCAGATTTACATGTGCTGAGCGTTACGTAACACGAAGTAAATAAACGAAATGTAAAGTAAAAGGATTTCGCGTGAATATCCAATTCCTCAAACATACTGTCGCGTCAAATGTTTTAATATAGAGTGGAATAATGAGAGAACGAGGGAAGTTTCTCATCAGGAATAATGCTAGTATGGGGTCTATCCACCATTATCTTCAATTACCTGCCTGATCCGACGAGACATAGAGGCGGTAAGCCTCTGGAAATATGTCTAACCACTTGTGAGACACGTCCATGTATCCAACACTAGCCCCAGGGGCCATGTGACGATTCATTTTGGTCCACACGTTTTCAATCAGATTAAAGCCCTGGGCGCGAATAGGCTAGTCGATCAGGTCACCGTCAACATGTTGCGAAAACTATTGCTGAACGAGTCGTGTCAACCGTGAGTGGTCCTACTGGAACAGCACACTGAAACAATGAAACTGGTCGAGTGCCAGGACATCATCTCTTGTGGCCTGCGTATGTTGAGAAATTCTGGCACTTGATAACCGTCTGTGGTGCAGTGTCTTATCATGTTCGGCATACCTCCGCTACATTTGTGTTACGCTAACAACACATAAAAAAAACAATGTAAACGAACTTGGTTTCAAGGGGACGCGAACCTTAATTACTTCCGTGGAAGTAACTACACCATCTCTACATTGTTTATTCGAGGCTGAAAGACCTCGGCGTTTCTAACAGATAAAAGTGTTGCAGAGCATGTACAGAACAATATGCGGCAATTATACGCATTCACAGAAAATTAAAAATGTCTGTAAGTAAAATAGTAACAGTAAAGAGGGACAAACACGCTGCAAATACTTTTCTACTGCTGTAGCAAATGTGTGTTGCCTTCCCACTGGTGCGAGGTGTCCACAGCCAAAGATAGTCGACTTTATCAAGACATGAGAACAGTTTTGTTTTGTCGGCTGCACATACGTTATTTTACACGTAAAGCAGGCATCAATATGTTGCCTTATGTGGTCCTGTTTTATGTTGGATGACATTCTCTTTTTTGACATTAACACCGGATGACCGAAACAAAGCACGATAATTGCTTAACTCCCGTCGACGATCAGGATATTACAGACGGGCCGCAAGCTCTGACTTTACGAGTATGGGGAAGGAAATTGTCCTTGCACTTTTCAAAGAAACCACCCAGAATTTCGTCGTAATCGGTTGAAGAAACCAACAGAAAATAACTGTTGACACTCGATGGAGATTTTGACACTGCTCCTTCACGATGTGAGTTGAATGCTTTGATCACTGCGGTACCTCGCACCTTGAGGTCCCCAGTAACGAGGTTCAGAAGAAAGCACACTTTACCTAGGATCCGACCAATGAGCATTTTGTATTTTCCATTTGTACAAAATATTTTCAGACGTGAAGGTAACACAAAATGTCGGATAAAGATCAGAATGGCAACCAGAAATTAAACTGCTTTTTTTTTTGTTTCATCCGCGCAGCCACCAAGACAAATGCCACATTTCCGCAAACAATTCACAGTGCATATGTACCACTTGTCAGTAGCTTAACATATTCATGTTGTCCGCCTCGAGAGCTGGGTCGAGCCGGCACGGTAACTCAGCGTCTTCGGTCAGAGAGTTAACTGTCCTCTGTAATGAAAAAACTGAGTGTATGGATCAACAATGAACTTGACCGGGTGTCATGGGACGTCCGCAACGGCCCGGGTTCGATTCCCGGCTGGGTCGGAGATTTTCTCCGCTCAGGGACTGGGTGTTGTGTTGTCTCTATCATCATCATATCATCCCGACCGACACGCAAGTTGCCGAAGTGGCGTCAACTCAATAGACTTGCACCAGGCGGCAGGTCTACCCGAATGGAGGCCCAAGACACACGACATTTCCATTTCCATTATTCATGTTTGCTATTTTTCTTTGAATAATTCTATTTTACGTTCTGAAGTAATGAGCATCGCTATGTAAATGAGCGTTCTCAAAACTAGTAGTTCAATGAAATTTGACATTTGGAAACATAAACCGCAATCTATTTGAAATGAAAAGAACTAGGTGAACTGAGAAACCTCAGACTGTAAAAGAACAGTTAACATTTAAAAGAAAAAGATGCACTTTTTTCTTCGCAAAATAGCCTCCAAAGTTCGGGTACGTTTTATACTCGAAATTAATATAAAAATGTCCATTGTTTGGTTTAAAATTCCCGCCAGTCTTGAAAATGGCGATATGTTCGATACCTCGGGAAACACAACTCTGCCAACACTGGATTCAACTGCCAGCAGTAGTGCATCGATGCAACGAACATGAGTTGCGGCGATTCACACCTCTATCTCCCTCCCGCTCTGACACCACATACCCAGAACACTGTCCAGCCTACGATGCGTCACTGCAGCCTACGGTGCCAGTGAACTTGAACTGAAAGTGATTTGTGTTGTCGGTAACAGCACAATATTTTCGTTACTAGCTACTTTCATGATCGAAAAAATAAAAAGTATTCATATGGTTCAAATGGCTCTGAGCACTATGGGACTTAACTTCTGTGGTCATCAGTCCCCTAGAACTTAGAACTACTTAAACCTAACTAACCTAAGAACATCACACACATCCATGCCCGAGGCAGGATTCGAACCTGCGACCGTAGCAGTCCCGCGGTTCCGTACTGCGCGCCTAGAACCACTAGACCAAGTATTCATATGATGCACACAATAAATTGAAAGTAATACATAAGCAGGACAACATGGAAGCAGAGCATCTGAGAGGCATTTCGACCTTCCACCAGCAGAAAGAAGTATTCGAGATTGGCGGACTCGTAAAGAAGAGCTGTAAAAAATGAGGAAGACTAAATGTGCAAATAGAGGACTGAATACAAAAAGGCCAAAACTAGAAGATGAGGTACTGAAATGGATACAAGGACACCAGTGAGGCAGCATTGGAATTAATACAAAATTGAATCAAATACACGCTCGTAAGCGCTACAATGGAATTTAAAAGACTTTATGGGTGGAATTGGTTGGTGCTACATGTTTATGAAGCGTCATGCGACCCAAAACATGAATATCTCAGAAGAGCCACAAGAGTATGAAGAGAAAATATTATCTTCCCATCGCTCTATTATACAAAATCGAAAGACAACCAGTGTGGAACTACGCCAAGTAGCGAATTTTAACGCAACTCCTCTGACTTTTGATGTGCCGATTAACTGAAATGTTGCCATAAAAGGTGCTAAAACTGTAACTATTAAAACAAGTGGACATGAAAAAATGCACTACACTGTTGTCTTTTCATGTTGTGCTGACGGTACTAAACTTAATCCTATAATCACTTTCAAGCACAAACAAATATGCCAAAACCTTCTGAAATAGCGCCAAGTGTTGTTGTTCTTGTACGTGACAAGCGTTGGATGGACGACGCTGGTATGAAATTATGGATTAGCAGAGTGTGGGAGAGAAGGAAAAGTGCTTTACTGAAGAAGTGTTTACCTCTGTTGCTAGATCAGTTTAGCAGTCACTTGAAAAAATTCTGTGAAAGAAAAATTGTGACAAGGAAACTTGCGTCACCGGGTGGTGGGTTTCCGAAATTCCGCTTAATGGGTCAGGAGTCGACTACATACAGATGGCGGCTACACGGGTACGAGGAGCTGTGTGGAAGGGACTGGGCGGTTTTTTAGGTTAGAGGATCTCAGGGAACCACAGAAAGGGCGTCCTTCTAAAAGGGGCGGGTAAAGCATAGTAAGGTAGTTGTAGAAACGATCGGTATTGTAATTGTAAATTGTCGTAGCTGTGTTGGGAAAGAATCAGAGCTATAAGCCGAAATTTTTTCAAACCATCTAACAATGTTCAGAAAGGATAGATTAAATACCATCCCATGTAGGCTTTCACGGCCGGCGTCTTCATCAGTAAACACTTCCGGGCTAAGTTGCCGTGGTCGATCGAAGTTCTACAGATCGACCACGGTAACTTAGCCCGGAAGTGTTTACTGATGAAGATTAAATACCGTTGGTGATGGAGTATTTATTGCTGTCAGAAGTAGTTTGCCTTGTAATGAAATTGAAGCGGATAGATCCTGTGAAATATTATGGGTCGAGATTATACCTGACAATCGGACTAAACTATTAATTGGGTCGTTTTACCTACCCCCCACTCAGAAGATATAGTTGCTGAACAGTTCAAAGAAAACTTGAGTCTCATTTCAAATAGGTACCTCACTCGTACAATTATAGTCGATGGTGATTTCAATCTACCCTCGATATGCGGGAAAATTATACGTTTAAAGCCGGCGGCAGGCATAAAAGGACATCCGAAATTGTACTGAATGCTTTCTCAGAAAATTATTTTGAACAATTACTTCACGAGCCCACTGGAAGCGTAAATGGTTGCGATGGCATACTTGACCTCTTAGCAACAAATAATCCTGGACAAATAGTGAGTATCGTGACAAATACAGGGATTAGTGACCATAAGGCAGATGCCGCTAGGCTGAATACTGTAACACCTACAACGATAAAAAAGAAACGCAAAGTATATATATTTAAAAAAGCTGATAAAAATGCTCTGAGCTCCTTTTAAAGAGACAGTCTCCACTCCTTCCGATCTGATCACGTAAGCGTAGAAAAGTTGTGGAATGATTTCAAAGATATGTTATCGACAGCAAATTAGAGATACATACCACATAAAATAATGAGTGATGGTACTGATCCCCCATGGTATACAAAACTGGTCAGATCGCAGTTGCAGAAGCAGCGAAAAAAGCATGTCAAATTTAAAAGCATACAAAATTCCCAATACTGGCAAAATTTTGAAGTTCGAAATATAGCGCGTAATTCAATGCAATATGCTTTTAATAATTTACACAACGAAATTCTGTCTCGAAATCTGATAGAAAACCCAAAGAGATTCTGGTTATACAGAAAGCACACTGGCGGCAAGACGCAATCAGTACCTTCACTGCGCGATAACAACGGTGAAGTTACTGATGACAGTGCCACTAGAGCAGAGTTATTAAACACGATATTCCAAAACTCATTCGCTAAAGAAGACGAAGTACATATTTCTGAATTCCAATCAAGAACAACTGCCAAGACGATAAACATAGAAGTAAATACCTTCGGTGTAACAGAGCAGCTTTTTAATCACTTAATAAAGCCGAGGCCTCCGGTCCAGATTGTATACCAGTCAGGTTCCTCTCAGAGTATGCTGATACAACAGCTCCATATTTAGAAAGTATATACAACCATTTGCTCACAGAAAGGTCCGTACCTAAGGACTGGAAAATTGCTCAAATCACAGGAATACCCAAAAAGGGAGGTAGGAGTAATCCGCTAAATAACAGGCCCATATCACTAACGGCGATTTGCAGTAGGGTTTTGGAACATATACTGTATTCAAACATTATGAAGTACCTCGAAGGAAACGATTTATAGACATGTAGTGAGCACGGAATCAGGAAATGTCGTTCTTGCGAAACACAACTAGCTCTTCATACTTATGAAGTAATGAGTGCTATCGACTGGGGATGTCAAATTGATTCTATATTATTGGATTTCCAGAAGGCTTTCAACACCGTTCCTCACATGTGTCTTCTAACCAAACTGCGTGCCTGTGGAATTTCGCCTCAGTCGTGTGACTGGATTTGTGATTTCCTGTCAGAAAGGTCACCGTTCGTAGTAACAGACGGAATGTCATCGAGTAAAACAGAAGTAATATCTGGCGTTCCCCAAGGAAGTGTTCTAGGCCCTCTATTGTTCCCAATGTACATTAACGAGATAGGAGACAATCCGAGTAGACGTCGTAGATTGTTTGTAGATGATGCTGTCATTTACCATCTTACAAAGTCATCAGATGACCAAAACGAATTGCAAAATGATTTAGGTAAGATATCTATATGGTGCGGAAAGTGACACTTGACCCTGAATAAAAAAAAAGTGTGTAGTTATTCATGTGAGTACTAAAAGAAATCAGCTATATTTCGATTACGCGATAAGTCTCACAAATCTGAGGGCTGCATATTCATCTAAATACTTAGGGATTACAATTACAAATAACCTAAATTGGAACGATCACATAGATAATGTTGTGGGCAGAGCAAACCTAAGATTGCGATTCATTGCCAGAACACAAAGAAGGAGTAACAGGTCTTCTAAAGAGACGGCTTACACCACGCTTGTTCACACTATTCTCTAGTATTCCTGGGCGGTGTGGGATTCGCATCAGCTGGGACTGACAGATGACATCGAAGAAGTACAAATAAGGACAGTTCGTTTTGTATTATAGGGAAATAGGGGTGATAGTGACACAGACATGATACGTGGAGTGGTAAATTTCAATTTCCTGTTTTCTCCTCCGATTACGAAAACATTGTTTTCACACACCTACATAGACAGAAATGGTCATCACGATAAGAGAAATCAGGGATCGCACAGAAAAATTTAAGTGCTCGTTTTTCCTCTGCGCCGTTCGAGAGTGGCACGTTAGACAGACAGTTTGAAGGCGGTTCATTGAACCCTCTTCCAGTCAGTAATCACGTAGATGTAGATGTAGAAATACAGAGCTTGCTGTTATTCCGGGAGGATTTACTTCGCAATTTCAACCTCTTAATGTCTAGGTAAATAAACTATTTAAAGTGTATATGGGGTAATTGGATATGGTATGAAAGGGCGCTCTCCCGAGCGTTGTCGGCTTTCTTGACCTTGGAGCTGCTACATCTTACTCGAGTGGCTGCTTTTGAGTTGGTATCACTAGACCGAGCTCATCCCCTTTCAGTCCTCCCCCAAAGGAAAAATCTCTCTAGTTTGGAATCGCACCCAGATCTTTCACGTTACAGCCAGACACGGGACAACTGAACTACGTAGGCCAACCTCTACCTATCGCTCGTAAAATATTCCTGATACCTTCAAACTGTCTGAATTTGTATTCCAATCAACAATGCCTCACACCTTTTATTCAGAATATATTCTACGTTTCTGAATTTCTCGGGAAATCAAGCTGAGTTCAGCTTCTACCAGTATTCGTTTGTAATTCGTATACGTTTAAGAACATGTAGTCATGATCTCTGCAACTAATGGTGTGATGACATTCACACGTACCAGCACATGCGAAATTCGTCGTTTGTAGTACGTATTACCCTTTTCTTGAAATCCGAAGATATTTAGCACGTCTCATCTATTTTGCATGTCAGGTAGCACTGTTTTGTTAGAGAAGTGACCAAGAAAATCTCGTCGCCAAAAGTACAATATCCCGTCGGGACGGTGCGTGGATTCTGAGGTAGACATCAAAAGAATTGAGACAACACCGTCACTGGTAAGGTAGGAGACGAGGTACTGGCAGAAGTAAAGCTGTGAGGTCGGGGCGTAAGTCGTGCTTGGGTAGCTCAGTTCAGTCCGCCTTTAGCCGCGAAGCAGCTCGGACTTGTTTACGTCCCGGCTGCGAACGTTCGCGGAAGAAGCGGTGTTTACGCCGTCGTCACTCGCGTGTGTTACTGTTTGAATCGAACGCAATGGCACACAAATTCCGAAAAACCACGATACAGTTCAAGTTCTGTAGCGAGTATGCAAGACCGAAGGCTTTCGAAATCGAACGTTTCTTGAGGGACGAAGTGCATCTTAATTACCCGGAGATTATTGGAATTCATTTATCGATCGTGAGCAGCACTCTTTACGTAAACATGATTGACGACGCAGCATGCGATAGGATCATTGAAGCCGCCAAACGAGGATTCCAGTTCCGACACTCCGATGGTAATATTGGCGAAGTTTTAGTCGCTCATTCGGGCCTGGGCGTGCGTACGATTCGAATCTTCGAGCTGCCTTTCGAGGTACCCGAATCATTGGTCACTGAATCACTCCAGCCATATGGCAGAGTTATTAGTCACACGGCCGAACGTTGGTCAAGTTTTAGCACGTATCCAGTGCTCAATGGTGTCCGACAGGTGCGAATTGCCCTTACGAAACATGTGCCATCGTACATAAACATCGGCGGCTGTAGAGCTATTGTCATCTATGATGGACAGCCCCGGATATGCTCCGGGTGTGGTAGTGAAGGACATCTTCGATCTGCCTGTATGCAGAGGAGACTCGTGCAACTCCCCAGCGGAGACTTCCAGAATCCGACTACACCAACGTCACTGCCGATGACTTACGTGACGGTGCTTCGCGGGGAGGAGCGCACTATCGAACCGACGCCGCAGTTGATTGAGGCGCCTTCGGACCCCACTGAAGAAGGAATGGCTCCGACCGACCTCCAATCTCAGACACTACAGGTGGTGCAGAAAGAGGATGACAGCATCACAATGGGCATGGAAGCTGAAGTGGAACGGCCCCAGGTCACTGTGGCGCCGGCGGGAACGCAGGAGATGCAAGATTCGCCAACACCAGAGGCCAAGGTTAGGGCCCGCAAACAACGCTCGCCAAAGCGCCGCAAGAAGCGCCGACTAAACTCTGCGGAGACGCTCCCTTCTCTTCTTGGGAGCCCAGATGAGTCTAACACTATGGACCTGTCTGACTTGGAACCACAAGCTTCGGATGTCGCAGACCATATGAATTCGGACAGTGAAAAGATGTCATGTCGTTCAGACGACACATCCACTCAGGGGCCTCCTACCCCTTCTGCGGTGGAGTCTAAAGCTGCGAAAGAACAACAGATGTTACAAATCAATGCCGCACAGGAAAATTTGGAGCACCCCAATAATATCAGCTGGTATGAGCACGACGACGAAATCACCGATGCGGACCATTCTATTGGTGGGAACTTGCATCCGTCCGCCTCTCAAGAAACCTAATGCCGCAGGGACACGTTCCTCGGGCGATCCTCTGCGGATGTGCAAAGGGACTATCGATACGGTGACACTTTGTCATTTTAACATCATGTGGAGATGACAGCTACTCTACCCCAGGCATACAGAATAGGGACAGTGAATGTAAATACCATTAGATCGCCCGTGAAACAGCAGTTGTTTAGGGACATGATATACGCGTCGGTGGTGGATATACTGTTGGTGCAGGAAATTTACATTCCTGAGTTCCAGGAAGTACATGAATACATCTCCTACACCTCGCCGCACTCGAACAACGACAGTGGAACGGCGATATTGGTCCGGGACGGGATTCCGGTTCGCGGACCTGGCTTACCTACCTTCGGCACGAGGACCGGCGATAACTGTCAATGGAATTCGCATTCTCAATGTTTATGCCCCTTCCGGCACAGACAACAGACGGGCGCGTGCGAGATATTATTCGGAAGAGATTGTGCCCTTGTTTACCGGTAGATTCGATCATTTCCTTATAGGAGGTGACTTCAATTGTGTTTTAGCCCAAAAAGACCAGACTCCACATTACAATACATGTCGTGAATTGCATGTGCTATGCCGGGATCTGGAGTTAAGCGACACGTGGGACATAATTCATAGGAACCGTGAGGGATATACTTTTTTTACCAGTCACTCGGCGAGCAGACTCGATTGAATATATGTTTCGGTTGGCCTGCAGGATAAGGTGGTCGACGCGGAACGATGGCCTGCGGCATTTACTGATCATCTGGCTTACATTTGTACCATATCACTCCCTAGGCAAAGTGTGTGGAGAAGCCGAGGGACATGGAAACTCAATTCGTCACTTTTGGCGGACCCCGAATGTCGTCAGAGAGTCGAGGAGGTATGGGCCACATGCCAACGCCAACTACCAACATATACCTCCGTGCTTCAATGGTGGCTCGAGTGTACTAAGCCGACAATAAGAAGAGCTCTAATACAGTATGGTCGGGATAAGACGAGATGGCAAAGAGACACTCTTGATTATTAGTACACCATGCTTCGTGAGCTGTCCTTCCAGGTGCCGTCTGCAGAACATCATGCGGAAGTTCATCGTGTCAAGGCACAAATTCTATCGATCACGCGACGACGACTGGATGGCATCCCAATACGGGCAAGATGTCTCGATACCATCACTGGGGAACGTACCTCGATGCACCATGTGTCGCGGGAACATAAATGTTACCGCCGGGCATTAGCAACAGTGCTCCACGGTTTAGATGGCCTTCAACTGACAACACAACAGGACATTGCAAATGAATTTTTAGAGCACTTCCGCCACCTCTATGCCGGTACACCGACGGACCGTCTGGTGGGGGAAGAGATACTGCAACATCTGCAAACGACATTGACAGAGGTGGATAAGGCAGCGCTTATGGAGCCACTCACAGAAGACGATATAAAGGTGGCACTCACAAAAGGAGCGGCCCATAAATCACCAGGGCCAGATGGGATTACGCTAGAGTTTTATCGAGAATTCGTGGACATGATGATGCCACAGTTGGTGTCGATGTACAATGAGGCGATGCGTCCGGACATGCGCCTACCGTCGGATTTTGTGACGGGCTTTCTTCTTCCCATTCCGAAGATGGCGGGGAGTCGCAGTGTTAATCAATATCGGCCTCTCACTGTGCTAAACACCGACTATAAAATCTTTGCACGACTACTAGCGTCTCGTCTCAAGCTGGCGATATCCAGGACAATATCCCCTGATCAGGCTTGCCTAGGTGTGCGAAGCAACATCTCCTCGGCGTTAAGTGAATACCGTGACGTTATCGCCCTTGCGGAAACGTGTAAAATGCGAGCAGCGATGGTATCTGTGGTTGGTTGGTTGGTTTGGGGGAAGAGACCAAACAGCGAGGTCATCGGTCTCATCGGATTTGGGAAGGACGGAGAAGGAAGTCGGCCGTGCCCTTTCAAAGGAACCATCCCGGCATTTGCCTGGAGTGATTTAGGGAAATCACGGAAAACCTAAATCAGGATGGCCGGACGCGGGATTGAACCGTCGTCCTCCCGAATGCGAGTCCAGTGTGCTAGCCACTGCGCTACCTCGCTCGGTGGTATCTGTGGACTTCGATCGTGCGTTCGACAGGATAAACCATGACTTCTTGGCGTCAGTCATGAGCCGAATGGCGATTCCACCTGTTTTCATCTCCATCGCTATGAGGCTAATACGAGGGGCTACATCGAAGGTGATTGTAAACGGTCGGGAAGCGGGCTCGATTCCTATTAACAGCTCAGTCCGACAAGGGTGCCCACTCTCCATGATGCTGTTTGAGATAGCGCTTGAGTCGCTCATGTGTGTTATGAGGCGCTCACTTACTGGGATAGCGCTTAATGAGAACTGTTTCGTTTGTCGCGCATATGTGGACGACCTGATCCTTCTTGTCAGATCGGGACATGAAGTGCGTCAGGCTGTTGAGCATCTAGACTCTTACAGGACGGCGGCAGGCAGTGTCGTTAACATGACGAAATCCAAAATTATGCACATTGGACGGGGTCTGGAAGACGTACCGGGACCGTTTCGGACGGTGGAATCGCTGAGATGTCTGGGGATCACATTTACCCGTTCACTACGGCGGTCAGCGGCGGCGAATTCTCGGCGGCTTCTGCAGAATGTTCGTCTGACGATACGCAACAACTCACTGAGAGCCTTTGACATGATCCAGCGTGTGGCATACACTAACGTTCACATAGCGTCACGACTGCTCCATTTAGCGCAGATCCTACCAATACCGAAGGGTGTTGCAGACCGCCTCATGGCTGCCTTTGGTTACTATGTTAGTACTGGGATGTTATTTAAGATCAAATATGATACGTTAACGCTACAGTTCCGGAACGGTGGCCTCAACCTCACAACCGTGCGAAACAAAGCTCTGGCGCTTTACATGCGAGCGATGATACGAAATTGGTAACAACGAAAGCATACCATAACGTCAGCTCTGATAGAAGTACTTGTTCCGCCTTCGTACGAACCACCTATTGCGGTGGGCAATATTTCGCCTTCTCTTGCACACATTGCCTCATTTCTTGTTGATTACAGTTATGTTCGTCGGAAAGTACCTTCGACGAGATTACCCACGACTCGGGAGATATATAGGTGCATGATGGATCACCATGGCCGCAACATAATGGAATTCAAATACCCGTCGAGAACGTGGAACCACATTTGGTGTGCAGTGCATACTCCATTACTGTCAACAGCAGCGAGATCGATGTGGTATATTCTTATAAACCGTAAACTTGTGACCAGGAGTCGATTACATACAATTCATATGGTCGATTCTCCTCTTTGCACAAACTGTGGACTGTAAGCAACGGAAGAACATGGTTTAGTGTGTGGCGCAGCGAGGGACGTCTGGATGCTGACGCGTCGAATACTAGCCTTCCTTCGGCGCACCAACTACACAGAAATCACATCAGATGTACTTTTTCTACCGGACAAGACCTTTTTCCCAAACAAAAGTCGTATGCGGTCAATTGGACCGCTGGACATGCGACGAAATATTTGTATTCCTACGATATTAAGTCCGTGATGGATTATTGGATGTATTTACAAGAACAACACGAGCTCACACGGAGTCATACGAAATACAGGACTTACTTTTCCAATATTTCTGAGAAGACTCCTGCAGCAGAACGACTAGAGACAGTACTGCGCGGTTCAATTATATTGGCATATAGCACACTGAGAAGAAAACTGGCCCCTACCTGTTGGCGCCAGTTATGACGGGATTATGTTAACGTGAACAAAAACAACAAAACAAAACACACACACACACACACACACACACACACACACACACACACACACACAACGATGGTAAACACCGAAACCGCCTCAGATAATGGTCCTTCGAATGGTCAACGCAGGAGAACTACATGCCGCCCACAAAGGCAGAAATGGTCAAGATTATATGGCTTTCTACCAGATTTACGATGCGACACCGTGTGCTGCAGGGATTGTGATGCAGATGATAACTTCATTTTCACTCCCGCCCGTGACTAGGATTGTCATTTACATTAAAAAAAAAAAAAGGAGGGTGTCTTTACGTTGATTTTATGGTTTCCAAATTTCCAAATTGTTTTTGCTTTGATTTTGCTGCCTCGATACTTTTCTTATCCCTAGGACAGCACAATTGTACGAAAAAAAAAAAAAAAGTTGGTAGAGCACTTGCCCGCGAAAGGCAAAGGTCCCGAGTTCGAGTCTCGGCCCGGCACACAGTTTTAATCTGCCAGGAAGTTTCACTGGTAATACAATTGTTATTATACTCAACTTCCGCGCAAATGAATCCTCGTTGAAATCCAGATACAAGTCTTTGGAAAATGCTGGTACAAATTAAACACTAATAATAGTTCAGTCTGGAGGCCATTTCCGAGGTACGACTTCCGTGGAGAAAATTCCGTCTGCAGTAAGACGATACTAGACTACCCTTTACTGGAACCACAGAACTTAGCTACAACTCCGTAAGAAGTGGGTATGGACTGCGGTAGCGCTGGCTGAGCTGCAGTCGCGGGTCACTTGTCCTTTGTGATCCACGGCGCCTGTGGCGCCTCAGCTCAGGGAATGTGGCACTAGTGATGATGATGTTTGGTTTGTGGGGTGCTCGACTGCGCGGTCATTAGTGCCCGTACAAAGTCCCAATTTTGACGCAGTCCATTTCTTATTCACAATCCAATCCAGTCATTGTCACAAATGATGATGATGATGAAATGATAAGGACAACACAAACACCCAGTCCCTGGACAGAGAAAATCCCCAACCTGGCCGGAAATCGAACCCGGGACCCCGTGATCCAGAGGCGGCAACGCTAGCCACTAGACCACGAGTTGCGGAACGGCACTAGTGCGCTGGTGATTGGGCGGCGTCGGTCGCTGTCACTGGCGCTGTTGGACTGCGGGGGGAAGCTCTAGTGTCAATTTCGAAGCCTTGAACGACCTCCCTGTGTGGTATGGAATGGTTACGATATCACAATCAGTAATGGTTACGAATATATGTCATATTTTCAGAATAGGAGAGTGCGATCGTAAAAATTTTAAGAGCTTTCTATAAAACTTTTTAAAACTTTCACACTCGCCTTTCGCAGCACAGTAAATCACCAATAGCCGAGGATGATATCTCCACAGGACATTCCATGGATTATTCTGCCTCGGGAATTTTGGCCTCGACGAGATCCTTCTGGGATTCGATTATTAAGGAATCGGTGAAAATGCGTCTGGTGGAAAATCAGATTAATCTTGATGGCGACTTTCTGCTGCAGAAGGCGTTGGTCCCGTGGTTTCTGTAATATCCTCTGAATGAAAACATTTTGATACTTATGAAGCATCTAACGAAAGTTAATTCTATTGATTTAACATCTGAATTTTAGCTGATCGAGCACTCATTCCGACAGAGAGATCGCCTAACACCATTACGTATGCACCTGCGCGAAATAGTTGGAGCAATATTGGAAGAGGGTGCGAAACTCGACAGAGGTTGCTCTTGTAGCGGCTGTCTTTGTACGTGCGCCTCCGCACCAATTTTTGGTATAAGGTTAGAGATGTTAACTATCAATCTCCGGTGCAAAACACTCACCTGAAGATGGCTAAATGGTTGTCAGCCGAAATAACGTGGTAATAAAAAGTCTACATTATGCGGCTGGAATACCGAAACTTTATGGAATACTATTCACGCCGGGAAAATTTAAAAAATCATGTCTAACGAGTCTTATTCCCTGTTGGAAGAACGACGATGATAACCGCACGATTCTCGACAACAGTAAAACTTTGTAAGATGACAGTCTAGAATGCATGAGATGTGTTCCTGTGTCAGATTTGGTATGGGGCTGTCAGTAGATACATTTAAAGAAAGGTATGTTAGAATTTGGTTTAAGAATCATGAAAGAAGGTTGTATACATGCAAGAACCCTGGGGATACTAAAAGGTATCAGATAGATTATATAATGGTAAGACAGAGATTCAGGAACCAGGTTTTAGATTGTAAGCCATTTCCAGGGGCAGATGTGGACTCTGACCACAGTCTATTGGTTATGAACTGTAGATTAAAAGTGAAGAAACTGCAAAAAGGTGGAAATTTAAGGAGATGGGACCTGGATAAACTGAAAGAACCAGAGGTTGTGCAGAGTTTCAGGGAGAGCGTAAGGGAACAATTGACAGGAATGGGGGAAAGAAATACAGTAGAAGAAGAATGGGTAGCTTTGAGGAATGAAATAGTGAAGGCAGCAGAGGATCAAATAGGCAAAAAGATGAGGGCTAGTAGAAACCCTTGGGTAACAGAAGAAATATTGAATTTAATTGATGAAAGGAGAAAATATAAAAATGCAGTACATGAAGCAGGCAAAAAGGAATACAAACGTCTCAAAAATGAGATCGACAGGAAAAGCAAAATGGCTAAGCAGGGATGGCTAGAGGACAAATGTAAGGATGTAGAGGCTTATCTCACTAGGGGTAAGATAGATACTGCCCACAGGAAAATTAAAGAGACCTTTGGAGAAAGGAGAACCACTTGCGTGTATATCAAGAGCTTTGATGGAAACCTAGTTCTAACCAAAGAAGGGAAAGCAGAAAGGTGGAGGGAGTATATAGAGGGTCTATACAAGGGCGATGTACTTGAGGACAATTTTATGGAAATGGAAGTGGATGTAGATGAAGATGAAATGGGAGATATGATATTGCGTGAAGAGTTTGACAGAGCACTGAAAGACCTGAGTCGAAACAAGGCCCCGGGAGTAGACAACATTCCATTAGAACTACTGACAGCCTTGGGAGAGCCAGTCCTGACAAACCTCTACTATGTGGTGAGCAGCATATATGAGACACGCGAAATACCCTCAGACTTCAAGAAGAATATAATAATCCCAATACCAAAGAAAGCAGATTTTGACAGATGTGAAAATTACCGAACTATCAATTTAATAAGTCACAGCTGCAAAATACTAACGCGATTTCTTTACAGACGAATGGAAAAACTGATAGGAGCCGACCTCGGGGAAGATCAGTTTGGATTCCGTAGAAATGTTGGAACACGTGAGGCAATACTGACCCTACGTCTTATCTTAGAAGAAAGATTAAAGAAAGGCAAACCTACGTTTCTAGCATTTGTAGACTTAGAGAAAGCTTTTGACAATGTTGACTGGAATACTCTCTTTCAAATTCTAAGGTGGCAGGGGTAAAATACAGGGAGCGAAAGGCTATTTAAAATTTGTACAGAAACCAGATGGCAGTTATTAGAGTGGAGAGACACGAAAGGGAAGCACTGGTTGGGAAGGGATTGAGACAGGGTTGTAGCTTCTCCCCGATGTTATTCAATCTGTATATAAAGCAAGCAATAAAGGAAACAAAAGAAAAGTTCGGAGTATGTATTAAAATCCATGGAGAAGAAATAAAATCTTTGAGGTTCGCCGATGACATTGTAATTCTGTCAGAGACAGCAAAGGACTTGGAAGAGCAGTTGAACGGAATGGACAGTGTCTTGAAAGGAGGGTATAAGATGAACATCAACAAAGGCAAAACGAGGATAATGGAATGTAGTCGAATTAAGTCGGGTGATGCTGAGGGGATTAGATTAGGAAATGAGACACATAAAGTAGTAAAGGAGTTTTGCTATTTGGGGAGCAAAATAACTGATGATGGTCGAAGTAGAGAGGATATAAAATTTAGACTGGCAATGGCAAGGAAAGCCTTTCTGAAGAATAGAAATTTGTTAACATCGAGTATAGATTTAAGTGTCAGGAAGTCGTTTCTGAAAGTATTTGTATGGAGTGTAGCCATGTATGGAAGTGAAACGTGGACGATAAATGGCTTAGACAAGAAGAGAATAGAAGCTTTCTAAATGCGGTGCTACAGAAGAATGCTGAAGATTTGATGGGTAGATCACATAACTAATGATAAGGTATTGAATAGAATTTGGGAGAAGAGGAGTTTGTGGCACAACTTGACTAGAAGAAGGGATCGGTTGGTAGGACACATTCTGAGGCATCAAGGGATCACCAATTTAGTATTGGAGGGCCACGTGGAGGGTAAAAATCGTAGAGGGAGGCCAAGAGATGAATACACTAAACAGATTCAGAAGGATGTAGGCTAGGTTGCAGTAGGTACTGGGAGATGAAGAAGCTTGCACAGGATAGAGTAGCATGGAGAGTTGCATCAAACCGGAGAAAGATCGTGCAACAACGTGATCAACGACGACTGATGAGAATCGTCCAATGTGAAAAGAAGTGTCACCTTTCCGCAAATTGCTGCAGATTTCAATGCTGGGCCATCGACAAGTGTCAGCGTGCGAGCCATTCAACGAAACATCATCAATAAGGCCCACTCGTGTACCCTTGATGACTGCACGACACAAAGATTTACGCCTCGCCTGTGCCCGTCAGTACCGACATTGGACTGTTGATGACTGGAAACATGTTGCCTAGTCGGGCGAGTCTCGTTTCAAATTGTATCGAGTGGATGGACGTGTACCGGTATGGAGACAACCTCATGAGTCCATGGACCCTGCATGGCAGCAGGGGACTGTTCAAGGTGTTGGAGGCTCTGCAATGGTCTGGAACGTGTGCAGTTGGAGTGATATGGGACACCATGATACGTCTAGATACGACTCTGACAGGTGACACGTACGTAAGCATCCTGTCTGATCACCTGCATCCATTCATGCGAATACATAGAAAGAAGGATCCTTTATTGTATGATTATATGATAGCGGAACAAACACTGGTAGCAGTTACTTCTGTAAAATATCTGGGAGTATGCGTACGGAACGATTTGAAGTGGAATGATCATATAAAATTAATTGTTGGTAAGGCGGGTACCAGGTTGAGATTCATTGGGAGAGTGCTTAGAAAATGTAGTCCATCAACAAAGGAGGTGGCTTACAAAACACTCGTTCGACCTATACTTGAGTATTGCTCATCAGTGTGGGATCCGTACCAGGTCGGGTTGACGGAGGAGATAGAAAAGATCCAAAGAAGAGCGGCGCGTTTCGTCACCGGGTTATTTGGTAACCGTGATAGCGTTACGGAGATATTTAATAAACTCAAGTGGCAGACTCTGCAAGAGAGGCGCTCTGCATCGCGGTGTAGCTTGCTGTCCAGGTTTCGAGAGGGTGCGTTTCTGGATGAGGTATCGAATATATTGCTTCCCCCTACTTATACCTCCCGAGGAGATCACGAATGTAAAATTAGAGAGATTAGAGCGCGCACGGAGGCTTTCAGACAGTCGTTCTTCCCGCGAACCATACGCGACTGGAACAGGAAAGGGAGGTAATGACAGTGGCACGTAAAGTGCCCTCCGCCACACACCGTTGGGTGGCTTGCGGAGTATCGATGTAGATGTAGATGTAGATGTAGATGTTCATTGTGCATTCGGACGGACTTGGCCAATTCGAGCAGGTCAATGCCGCACCGCACACGTCCGTATTTGCTACAGAGAGACTCCAGGAACAGAGTTTAAACACTTCCGCTGGCCAATAAACTCCCTAGACATGATTATTATGGTGCATATCTGGGGTACCTTACAACGTGCTGTTCGGAAGAGATCTCCACCCCGAGATTGATGGATAGCCCTGTAGGATTCAAGGTGTCAATTCCCTCCAGCACTACCTCAGACATTAGTCGAGTCAATGCGGCGTCATGTTGTAGCACTTCGGCGTGCTCACGGGGGCCCTACACGATATTAGGCGAGTGTACTAGTTTTTTTGGCTTTTCAATGTTAGAAGCTGAAGAACAGCGTCTCACGAAACTGTCATGCTATTTCCTTGGCATTTGTTTCTTGTATGTTTATGAGAATTTGATGAGGTCACTCACTGGCATGAATCGAACAGAAAGGGGTTGTACAATTAGGACGAGAACTATTGTCTGTACGATATAGTTTGTCGATTATGTTCCCCAATTTTTACAAACTTTACAAATGATATCATGTAAAACTTTAAGCAGATATTCTAGTTAAAAAACATTGAGCAGTAGGTAATACACGATGCCATTTCTATCATTCTCTGTAGTTCTGTTCCTCCCTGTTTAAGTTTCTTCCTCCGGGTTGAAGGACCGTGATCGCTTCTTTCACCCTCCCTTCGCCTCCTCTTCCTCCCTCCCCCCACACCCCTCCTCTCCTGTTTCGCTGCTCCACCTGATCTGACCCTCCTTCATTCGCTTTCCTGTGACAACATGAGATCCGAAACACAATTAAAATACTATCGTGAACGCTACTGTACATTTAATTCAGCTATAGTCTACGTACCTTTACTTTGCAAAATAATTGGACTGAGTAAGTGGCGAATGCTGTTAGAAATACGCTAATGTTGCTCCCGTGCTGGCCATGTGGGATAAGAGTCGTATCAATCGACGACTCCACTCTCATTTTTTCTAACTTCTTGTTTTTCTCTTGGTAATTTTCTACACACGAAGTTTCATTTCCACACAAATTTGTTTCAGCTATTTACAGTACTGTCATATTGCCTCTTTTATACTGTCATCATCTTCGTGGAGCGTGGTGGCGTTGGGTGTAGTCAAGATGAAAAGCTTTACCTTTTGTTATCCTGAAGTACGATTGACCAGTGCAAACGCAGTCTTCAGTGTAATGAAGTGAGTATGTGGAATGAATAAATATATAAAACCTTTAGTGCAATAAAGTTGTTCCTCATACGAACAACTTGTATGATGGCTATGTTTGCGGCTTGTGCGTGAATGCAGATCTATTTGAATAAACACGAAAATGTAACCGTATCTGACTGCGTAGCTTCAGAGTCACTTCACAATTGTATATTTAAGAATACATATAATTACCAACAGAAACCACACTTGAAACAGACCTGCATGAGGCTCTAATCCTGGAACGTAAGGCAAATATCGACTCTGTATGTAGTGACCGTATGTGGCATTTCATATGGCCTAAAAAAATTATGGTTATAGCAACTGAAAGTGGTTTATGGAAACCTCTTGTGGCTATATACTGGTTAAACTACACGAACACATTCACCTTCGTAGCTAAGGGAATACATTAGGTACATGTCAAATGTTGCTTCTGTAAGTTACCATTCAGAACAAGGATAGACATAATCAAAGCAAGGTGGACAATTCGACCAGCAACTAGTCTGACTCCACACAGTTGTTTTTTTTTTTTTCGTTACGAATCTTCCGACTAGTTTGATGCTTTCTGTCCCAAATTCGTCATCTGTGACAACCTTTTTAACTCAGAGTAGCATCTGTACCCTACGTCCTCAATTATTTGCCTGAGGTGTTCTAATTTTCCTGTACAGTTTGTATCCTCTACAGCCCCTTCTAGTACCATACAAGTTATTCTCTGATGTCCTAACCAATATCCTGTCAACCTGTCTCTTCTTCTTGCCAGTATTTTCCACACTTTCCTTTACCAACCAATTCTGCGGAAAATGTCCTCATTCCTTACCTTATCTGTCAACCTGGTTTCCAACATGAGACCTTAGCGCCACATCTCAAATGATTCGATTCTCTTCCATTCCGATTTTACCACAGTCCGTATTTTAACTACCGCACAAGTCTGTGCTCCAAACATACATTCTCAAAAAATTCTTCCTCAAATTGAAGCCTGTGTTAGATATCAGTAGACTTAAGTTAGGAACGTTTTTTTTTTTTGTTAGCTCTAGTCTGATTTTTATGTCCTCCATGTTCAGTTCGTCACAGATTACTTTACTGCGTTTGTAGGAGAATTCCTTAACTTCAAATCCTTTGTGATCACCAGTTTTGTTGTTAAGGTTCTAGCTGTTCTCGTTTCTGCTACTTCTCATTACATTCCTTTTTCTTCGATTTGCTCTCATTCCATAGTTTGCACTCACTATACCTTTCGATCCAGTCACCATAGCCTTAAGTTATTTTTCACTTTCACTGAGGATAACAATGTCATCAGCGAATCTTATCATTGATATCCTTTCATCCTGAATTTTAATTCTACTCTTGACCCTGTCTTTTAATTACCGTGATTGCTTCTTCAAAGTATACAGGGTGGTACACTGATCGTGACCGGGCCAAATATCTCACGAAATAAGCGCCAAACGAAAAAACTACAAAGAACGAAACTTGTCTAGCTTGAAGGAGGAAATCAGATGACGCTACGGTTAGCCCGCTAATGGCACTGCCATAGGTCAAACGGGTATCAACTGCGTTTTTTTAAATAGGAACCCCCATTTTTTATTACATATTCATGTAGTACGTAAAGAAATATGAATGTTTTAGTGGGACCAGTTTTTTCGCTTTGTGATAGATGGCACTGTAATAGAAACAAACATATGGCTCACAATTTTAGACGAACAGTTGGTAACAGGTTGGTTTCTTAAATTAAAATACGGAACGTAGGTACGTTTGAACATTTCATTTCGGTTGTTCCAATGTGATACATGTACCTTTGAGAACTTATCATTTCTGAGAACGCATGCTGTTACAGCGTGATTACCTTTAGATACCACATTAATGCAGTAAATGCTCGAAACGATGTCCGTCAACCTCAATGCATTTGGCAATACGTATAACGACATTCCTCTCAACAGCGAGTAGTTCGCCTTCCGTAATTTTCGCACGTGGATTGACAATGCACTGACGCAAGTTGTCAGGTGTTATCGGTGGATTACGGTAGCAAATACCTTTCAACTTTCCCCACAGAAAGAAATCCGGGGACGTCAGATCCGGTGAACGTGCCGGCCGTGGTATGGTGTTTTGACGACCAATCCACCCGTCATGAAATATGCTATTCAATACCGCTTCAACGGCACGCGAGCTATGTGCCGGACATCAATCATATTGGAAGTACATCGCCATTCTGTCACGCAGTGAAATATCTTGTAGTAACATCGGTAGAACATTACGTAGGAAATCATCATACATTGCACCATTTAGATTGTCATCGATAAAATGGGGGCCAATTATCCTTCCTCCCATAATGGTGCACCATACATTAACCCGCCATGGTCGCTGATGTTCCACTTGTCGCAGCCATCGTGAATTTTCCGTTGCCCAATAGTGCTTATTATGCCGATTTACCTTACCGCTGTTGGTGAATGACGCTTCGTCGCTAAATAGAATGCGTGAAAAAAATCTATCATCGTCCCGTAATTTTTCTTGTGCCCAGTGGCAGAACTGTACACGACGTTCAAAGTCGTCGCCATGCATAGAAATATGGTACGGGTGCAATCGATGTTGATGTAGCATTATCAATATCGACGTTTTTGAGACTCCCGATTCTCGCGCAGTTTGTCTGCTACTGATGTGCGGATTAGCCGCGACGGCAGCTAAAACACCTACTTGGGCATCATCATTTGTTGCCGGTCGTAGTTGACATTTCACATGTGGCTGAACACTTCCTGTTTCCTTAAATAACATAACTATTCGGCGAATGGTCCGGAAACTTGGATGATGTCGTCCAGGATACCGAGTAGCATACATAGCACACGCCCCTTGGGCATTTTGATCACGATAGCCATACATCAACACGATATCGACGTTTTCCGCAATTGGTAAACGGTCCCTTTTAACACGGGTAATGTATAACGAAGCAAATACTAAAACATTCATATTTCTTTACGTACTACACGAATATGTAATAATAAATGGGGGCTCCTATTCAAAAAACGCAGTTGATATCCGTTTGACCTACGGCAGCGCCATCTAGCGGGCCAACCATAGCGCCATCTGGTCTCCCCCTTCAAGCTAGACGAGTTTCGTTCTTTGTAGTTTTTTCGTTTGATGCTTATTTTGTGAGATATTTGGCCCGGTCACTATCAATGGAACACCCTGTATATTAAAAAGTGGAAGCGAAAGACTACGTCACTGTCTACTCCCTTTTTAAACCGAGTACTGCGTTCTTTGTCTCCCAGTCTTAGATTTTCCACTTGGCTCTTGTACCTATTGTGTATTACCCGTCTTTCCTTGTAACGTACTCCTATTTTTCCCAGGATTTAGAAATCTTCCACATTTTTCATCGTCGAACATGTCTATTTTTCTTCAATCTTGCTTCCATTATCAAGCTCTCTCGGGCTTTTAACTTCCCTAAAGCCAAATTGAACATCATCTAACAGATCCGCAATTTTCTCTTCGGTTCTTCTGTATATTATTATTCTGAGCAAGCTGGATATATGAGCTGTTAAGCTGATTGTGCAGTAAATATCGCACTAGTCGGATTTCTATGGACGATGTTCTTTCCGAAAGTCTGGTGGTATATCTTGAGTCTTATACATTCTACACACCAACGTGAATAGTCGTTGCCACTTTCCTCAATGATTTTAGAAATTCCGATGGAATATTATGTATTCCTTCTGTCTTATTTGACTTCAAGTCCACCAAAGCTCTTTTAAATTCTGATTCTAATTATGGATGCCTTGCCTTCTCCCTATCGGCTTCTGTTTCTTCCTCTATCATATAAGCCCTCCCCAACACAGAGGGAACATAGTATTCTCTATTAAAAGTTAAAATTTCTTGCAGAGCTTAATTTCCTCTTTCATGCCTAAAACTAAACCTTCCTTATACTCATTCCCTTATAACAGCGTTCCAACCCCCCATGATCATTAGATTCATCTTCTTTTACATACTGAATTACCCAGTCAGTATCTTCATATAATTTTTCTCTCTCTTTATCTTCTGCTTTCGACGACGACATGAACTATTGTTGTTGGTTTGCTGTCGATTCACTGTCTGGCCAATCTTCCTATTCATAACGAATCTTACTCCCATTCTACCATTTTGTGATGCTGTTGATATTACCCTACATTCGTATGACCAGAAATCTTTTTCTTCTTTCCATTTCACTTCACTAGTTTGAGCCTCAGCGTTTCCCCTTTTAGATATTCTGTCTTCCCTACCACAATCTAACTTCTTACATTACACACCCCAATTCGTCGAATTTTCCAGTCTCTTTCTCATGGTCACCTCTTCTTTGGCAGATCTCTCCCGGAGATCCGAAAGAAGGGATTAGTATGGAATCTTTTTCCAGTGGAGAGATCACCGTGACACTTTTTTAGTTACCGCCATACGTCCTGTGGATACACGTTATGTGTCTTTAATGAATCTTCATGCTGTGATAGTTGCTGATTCTTCCGCCTACCCCTCGGGCAAGCGAGTGCCTAAACCTCTGTTCGCTCCTTTGCCCTCTTTGACAAGGCTCTTGGTCGAAGGAGGGTGACTTCTTATGCCGGAAGTCTTAGGCCGCCATTGATGATGATTTTTATTCAAAATTAAAGCAGTGGAGATATATGAACCCGGGATCGAGGACGTGTTGATTACTAATCAAAGACGCTGCCCTTAGAAAATGGGCTCTCATAATCAACAAGAAGGACAAGAAATGGATTGATCTTTCTTATGTGATTGCTCATAGGTTGTATGTAGCACATTTATTCCCTTCATCTTATTACAGATGCAAACAGCTGTAAACTCAATACCGTAACATCCCAATCATGTCAGAATATTCCAGAAAGACTACAATAAACTTTCCCATTTGCAAGAATTACACAATAGCGTCTTGTAATTTCAACATCAACAAAAGATTGTTGGTGAATAACGCAACCGAACGCAAATACTTTTAAACGGCTTTATTGCAGTTCGATAACTGCCTTCAGATGGCTGACATTTCCAATTAGACTGATGATTCGGTCAGCATCATATCTGCTGCTCCTACACTGCACGACAATATTCGGATATTTAGAGCCACTTTCTTTGTTTTTTCTTTATTGAAAACATGCTAATGAGGCTGCATTTATTTAGGTATAACGTGAAATACTTCTGTTCATTTACATGTTTTCCAGTGGATTAGTTTTGTAGTGGTCCTCGTAATTATCCAAGCAGATATACGCTTTTCAATTGCAAATCGCTCACGTATTACAAATAAATCACTGTGCCAGGCTTCATAATACTCTTAATGATAGAGCATCACACATGTGCTTTGCAGTCAATCGATGAGTTTGTTCACAGCGTAAAGAGCATCTCTTAAGCAAAGATGTCATTCAGTTCCTACTGAGCAAAGATGTAAACTAAACAATGAATATGTGTGGGTTGTGCAACAGGTAACATGTTAATAACAGACAAATGCTTGTTCTCGGAGAGTGAACTTTTTGTAAAGTAGTATAGGAAGCTTTTTTTCATTTTTGTTGCAACAGCTGGTAGTAGAAATTTTAACGGCGTATTATTAGGCAATCAGATTGCATATTAGATATTAGACATATACCTGCACACAATTGCTGCTATTTATACGGAACTTTTGGTGATCATTACAGTTTATAAATTAGTTGAGGGAAATATAAAATTAAAAAAGTGGAAAGCAGGGCGAGGGCAACACATTTGCTTAACATTAGAGTCCAGAATTTCATGACTTTATACTGACATCAAATAAAAAGTTTGTTACAAACATAATTTTTTGTTAGTTACAATGCTGCACGTTTTATAAAGTATAAAAAATTGAAATATTTGTTATTAGGCTATTCTGAATGTGTTCATTTTGGCGTCTGTTCTCTTTCCTCCATAGGAGTTGTCAGGATGCTAAGTATTGTGAATGTGCTTCTATTGCAGTGAGATTATTTTTGTGCAGATTTATGACTGTTGGACGTCCATACCGTGAGTATTTTGTGTGACCAGCCCAAGGAAATTACGAATACATCGTTTGTTTGCACGTTCCAGTCGCATGTTTGGAACGTAGGGGTGTGGACAATTATATTTCAAGTTCACCAACACATTCATTTTCTTGCCTTTATCACGGGAATGTGAGATCTGTAAGTTATTTTTAATGCTACAAGTAAAGTATGTTTGTTGATCCGTGTGAATGACTACTGCAGATTTATTTAAGAACTTTATTCTAGACGGATCCATATATTCACTGTATCTTACATTAAAGCTTATAGCATTCTGGCCAAGACAGAAACGTGGGCAAGTGTCACAAATGTGTTTTTAATTCGTGGTTTTTCAAGGCCTAGGTTGGGTTTTTGGTGCTGTGGATTGTGCTGTGTAGCAGAGTATTATTGGTGGGGGAACTTATTTGAACTCCTGCCCTTCAGAACGGTTTGGTAATCTGGCGTGAAAGCACGTCTAGGAAGTGAATGCAGGCAAATAATTCCTTTCCTGCTGGTGATTGTAAATTAAGTGCAAATAATTTTCTTTTTAATTTTATTATGTAAGAAGTCATCACGTTTAACTAGTTTTGATAATGTTGATTTCTTTCTCCTTTGCAGATGTTCTGATGGTAATTTTGTGCACACAGTTTAACACAGCTCCGAAATATGACATAATTATTCATAATTACATAATAAGAATAATTATTCATAATTACATTTGTGGTTCTGAGTTTTCTATGAATTTCAAAAGCATGCTTTTAATTCAAGAAAGATCTTACCATCATCTGTCTGATGGTCAAAAGTGAATTTGATATTGCGGTGCATGTTATTTATGGAAATGATTCTGTTTCATACACTCTACCATTGAACAATACGATTGAATTTTTGAAATAAATCAGTTTATTTTTTAAATGGGTAGTGGTCTCGAAAAATTTGTTTTCCAAATGGTTAATGTAAATATGATCTGAAAGCTCCACAAGACTGCTTCCTATTGCTAGTCATCTGGCTGCATATACATAGTCTTTTGAACAGGAAACAGTTATGGAATAGAATTAATTCTAACCCCTATGAGTGCATACATCTGTGCTGTTTATGTTTAATTAAACAGCACTTAATTATTTCAGTAGTGTCATGGACAGGTGTATTTGTGTCCTGGTACACAAAGTCCTGAGAGGAAAATCTGGCACTGTCTGATACGTGCACATAAGTATAAGCATTTATAACTTCTTGTCGCTTTTTGATGGAAAAGTTGTCTTGGTGTGTGCACATCAATGACGTCATTAAGAAGTTCTTGGGGAGTTTTCATAGAGACTTTGTCTTCAACAAAACCACCACTACATATGTAGTTATAAACAATTCTTCATACCACCCTAGAAGCACAAAATGGATCCTTTCAGGTCCCTGTTAAACTGTGTATACAAAATTCCCATCAGTTCATCTGCGAAGGAGAAAGAAGTCAATATCATCAAAAGCTGTAGCTAAAGATAATTGCTACAAGCCACCAATCAATGACAGCCTGTATAATAAAATTAAAGATAGGTATTTACCAGCAGCACATTCACCATTGGCAGGAGAAAAGAAACTATTTGTGTGCCTTCCCTTCGTCGGTACAAAATCATACCAAACCGCATATCTTTTCTGAAGGACACGAGTTCAATTAATTTTCTGCACCAATAACACTGTGCAACAGAACATGATCCCCAGCACCATAATCACCAGATTACAACCTGAAACACCAGGATTTCACTATATTGCTTATGTCAACTGCCACAGCTTGTATCTTCGCTACACTGGCAAAAGCTTTAATATAAGTTGCTGTGAACGTACAGACGGCTTTAGACTAAAAAATTCAAGAAATCTGTACTAGAGACTCACATGGGTCAACACAAACACACTGATTCTAGCTCTAAAAATAACTTACAGACATCACATACCCCTAAAAAGGCAATAAATTGGACCTCTTGCAGGAAGTAGAATTATACATTCACACCTCCCCCCCCCCACCCCCCGGTCCAGCCCAGTACATTCTATATTAGCAGCTAACAACAATCAATTCATGCATAATATCCTTGGGATGCCCACGCAAGGCAAATACAATATGGACGCCCAACAGACAGAGACCTGCATGATAATATCCTCACAGCAATACACAAACATCTACCATACATAACATCCTAACAACTGCTATAGAAGAAGAAGAACTGTATGGTACGCAGGACTGTGTCGCTTTGTTGGCCACTCCCATTTCTGGCATGACATCTGTGCCCTGCGGGTTGCCGGCCCCTGACACACAAGAGCTCCCTCTTCGAAGATCAGACGAGGCGTCTCGCCAGTACATCCAGTGTTTGGATTCGGTGGAGATTGTAAACATTCTGTTTACAGGATTGACGGTGGCAGGTATCACGAGGAAGTGCCACCGGAATTCATAGACAGTACACGCACCAACAACGGCGATGCTGGTAAAATGGGACTAGGTTGCGTCTGTGGGCCACGTGGTCATCAAGAGACTGCAGATATTCCTCCGCCACCCCATACTTAAACCATGGAGCAACCACCAGCAGCTAGTTAGCACACTTCGTGAAGTTCAAGCAACGACGACCAGCAGCCAACTGTAGTCGCAGCTCCGCTGATCAAAAGTATCTGGAAACCCACAAAAACATACATTTTCATATTAGGTGCATTGTTCTGCCACCTACTACCAGGTGCTCCATATCAGCGACCTTAGTAGTCATTAGACATCGTGAGAGAGCAGAATAGGGCGCTCCGCGGAACTCACGGACTTCGAACGTGGTCAGGTGATGGGGTGTCACTTGTGTCATACGTCTGTACGCAAGATTTACACACTCCTAAACATCCCAAGTCCACTGTGATAGTGAAGTGGAAACGTGAAGAGACACGTACAGCTCAAAAGCGTATAGGCCGACCTCGTCTGTTGACTGACAGAGACCGCCGACAGTTGAGGAGGGTCATAATGTGTAAAGAGTAGACATCTATCCAAACCATCACACAGAAATTCCTAACTTCATCAGGATCCGCTGCAAGTACTATGACAGGCGGGAGGTGAGAAAACTTGGATTTCATGGACAAGCGGCTGCTCATAAGCCACACATCACGCCGGTAAACTCCAAGCTACGCCTCGCTTGGTGTAAGGATCGTAAACATTGAACGGTTGAACAGTGGAAAAACATTTTGTGGGATGACGAATCACGGTAAACAATGTGGCGATCCGACGGCAAGGTGTGGGTATGGCGAATGCCTGGTGAACGTCATCTGCCAGCGTATGTAGTACCAACAGTAAAATTCGAAGGCGGTGGTGTTATAGCGTGGTCATGTTTTTCATGGAGGGGCTTGCTCCCCTTGCTGTTTTGCGTGGCACTATCACAGCACAGGCCTACATTGATGATTTAAGCACCTACTTGCTTCACATTGTTGAAGAGCAATTCGGGGATGGCCATTGCATCATTCAACACCATCGAGTACCTGTTCATGAGGCACGGCCTATGGCCGTGTGGTTACACGACAATAACATCCCTGTGATGGACTGTTCTGCACAGAGTCCTGACCTGAATCCTTTACAACACTTTTGGGATATTTTGGAAAGCCGACTTCGTGACAGCCGTCTCCGACGGACATCGATACTTCTCCTCAGTGCAGCAATCCATGAAGAATGGGCTGCCGTTCCCCAGGAAACCTTCCAGCACCTGATTGAACGTATGGCTGCGAGAGTGTAAGCTGTCATCAAGGCTAAGGATGGGCCAACACCATACTGAATTCTAACGTTACCGATGGAGGGCGCCACTAACTTGTAAGTCATTTTCAGCCAAGTGTCCAGATACCTTTGATCACATAGTGTACTTCGTAATCTTGGTGTTCTCATTTCTGCTACTGCCATAACTTTCATCTTTTTTCTACTTTCTTTCAATCCATATGGTCTTGTAATTAGACTGTTCATTTCATTCAGGAGATCCTGTAATTTTGTTTCATTTTCACTCAGGGTAGCAAAGTCATCAGCGAATCTTACCATTAATATCCTTTCACCTTCAATTTTAATCCCACTCTTGAACCTTTCTTTTATTTTCGTCATTGCTTCTTCGTGTTCAGATTGAAAGGAGGGGCAAAAGACAACATCTCTGTCTTACTCCCTTTTTAATCTGAGCATTTCATTTTTGGTCTTCCAGTCTTATTTTTCCCACTTGTCTCTTATACATATTGTATCTCACTCGTCTTTCCTTATAGCTTACCCTTATTTTTCTGAGAATTTCGAATATCTTGCATCATTTTACATCGCCAGTCGCCCACCACATGTTCTGGGACGCAGTGCTATGCTGTAGTTGTGCTGCAGTGATTATTGGACCCACGTTTCATTGGACTTTCATTTGAACTTAAGTTTTCTGTGGCAAGGCTGCAATAATGCGAATTCTCAAACTATCTGTAAACTCATCTATCACTTGCATGGAGTTACAAATTAGACACCAAGGCCGAAACAGAAAAACAGATACAAAAACCAGGACACTCAGAGTGGCCTAGTAACAAATATTTTAATTTATAAACTTTCTAAAACATGCTACAATGTAACTAGCAAAAATTTATATTTGTAACAATCTGTTTATGTAAATTTGAATTCTAATGCTAATTAAATGAAATGAATACCCCCAGCTGCATACTGGCGTTGATATTAGTCAACGGGGACAGTTGAAAATGTGTGCCCCGACTGCTACTCGAACCTGGGATCTCCTGATTACATGGTAGACACTATATCCATCTGAGCCACCGAGGACACAGAGGATAGTGCGACTGCAGGGACGTATCTCTGGCACGCCTCCCGTGAGACCCACATTCCCAACTTATTGTCCTGCACTATATTCATAGTGCCCCTGCCCATTAGACTCATTACTCGCGGCTTTTTGCCGATTTCCGTAAGAATTCGGGCGTGCATCCGCACAGAAGAAGATGGTCAAATGGCCGATGAGCCTGAACTGTATATTTATATGAAGATGGTATCTGTTCTTTAGGACATGCCCGAAGGAACACATACCATCTTTATATAAATCTAATGTTAATGCTAAGCAAAGGTGTTGCTCTAAACTGTCATGACCATCAATAGTTCTGTACATATAAATGTGTGTACGTACATGTATAATTTATAATATGCAATCTCATGACTCTATAATATTTCATTAAAATTCCGTTACGTTACTGAAAAAAAAAGATAAAAAACCTTTCCTATAGTCCTTAAGTAATGAGTTCACTCTCAGAATACAGGCATTTTTCTGTTATTTTCGTGCTGCATATTGTAAATCCCACACATATTCTTTGCTTATTTTACATCTTCACTCGATAGTAAATCAATGATACCTTTATGTCTTTACATAAGGGAAACTTATTGCACTGTAAATAAAAATATCGGTCGGGTGTAAAGCATAGGTATGACGCTCTGTGATTAAGAATATTATGAAGTGCACCTTGTAATGTTCCGTGACACAGTACTCGTTAAAGCCTGTGCGATGGTAAGTGAGAGGGATTCACCTTATGAGAAAGGATTTTCGCATAGATATCGACCGCGTGTACCTGAATGGTGGCAAATCAGACGTACATCCACTCTGTGATAACAATGATCCGTCAAGCAAGTTCGAAATGCAATTACACGTCAGGATAGATCAAAAGCAACCCAGAAGATGCTACCAATGTGATCACAATACGGTCGCCAGCCTAATTAGGCATTAACTGGGTTTCTTCCCTGTACAAGTAGGTATATATTCATGCAAAATAACAAGTTGTGACACTGCATAATATAGTAGAATTTTAGAACCAGAAAATCTATTAAACTGATAGTTTCCGTTCTGTACTGGTATGGAAAACCATGAATACATAACACTACACTACAATGTTTACTACAAAACTTTATACCGTCTGTTAATCTGATTAAAATCGGGCATAGGTTACCCTAGAAATTGTACTTTCATGCCACACATAAAATGTCAACTTTGATAAAGATAAAACTCTGATAGATTTTGACTTCTATATTGACTTTAACTTTTGCTGGTAAAACCAATTTAGAACACTTCAGAATTCAAGTGAATTAGGGGGGGGGGGGGGGGGGGGCTGAAAGGTGTTATGATCACTGAATTTAAAAAAAATGATTACTGAATTTATTATTCATTCAAGATTTCCAGTATATAAGTTACTACTCTTTTCATCTTATTTACTGCTCATGTAAATGCCTTTAAATCTGTCTCGAAATAATAAACTTCATTACTATATCAATACTAAAGTTATCTTTCGACTTCGTTAGACCTTCGCTATTCATTTACTGGTTCATTAACAAAACATTTCTTTAAACACCATTCTAATATAGCTAGTTCTGCAAATCATTATTATTAACAGAATTTTTAATTTTCATTTCTGGACACTCGGACTGCACAACGTTTGGAAAGGACACTGTCTAGGTTAGTTGTGAGGATAATTAAATGATGGAAAAGTTCTGGTAAAATTTAGGTTATTATTGCACCAAACATACACAGTTCACTGTCTGATCCATACAAATACAGTATTAAAAGTTTCAACCTGCTAGTATCGATGCGGCGGTTGGCGGGCGGCAAGGTGGCGAGGCACAGAGCACACATACATCCACAGCTATGGCTCTTCTTAGCGTAGCAATAGTGTTCCATTTAATGCCTATGGAATTTTGCCATGCTGTGTGGGCGTTGGAACGGCATACCCGAGGCTCAGTGAAGTTATGTCTTCCAGGAGAGCCTCCTCACTCCAGAAGGTGTTGCTAAAACCAGTGCCAAACTCCAACTACTACTGAGCCCGTTGTGCTGTGCAGTGCACGCGTGAATTTTCCCGCGCTCGCCTGTCATCAACCCTTTACCGCTCCCTGACAGACCAGGTATTCGCCCGAGGTTTTGCATTCTACATATCCTAACACATTGCCTACGTATGACCAGACGCACAGTTACAATTTTAAACATCTTACAACAGTTTCAACATTTGTTACATTTCAATTCTATTACAATATTACTTGGCATTTGACATAAACACATTCAAACTTATTTACAGTTTTCTTAACATAATGGAATGAAACAAAAAGAAATCAAATCAGAATATCAATTACACAAGTTTATCGTAAAATCGGATGAAAAGAATTACTTATATGTACAATAGTACAGAGTCGTTGTTGTTACAGCCTCTATCATTTATTTAGAATATATGCGCTGTCTGCAGTTCGACAGCGTCTACATCGCCTTCGAGAACCATCAGCACCAAAACAAAACTAATCGCTATCGCCTGGGAGATTCACATTCCATATTCCTTCACAGCGATACTTGATTTTCGTTTTTCCATTAACATATTTTGCTTTTGTGTGAAGTAGTCCTCTTCAGCAGTCGTCTTCGTTAAGACGTCGATTGCTTAATTTGCCGTTAACATTATCGTATTCCTTGATCCACAAAAAATTCACCTCATCCTCACCCTTTTTCTCAACCTGTTGGCTTTTATAAAGTCCATTACCTCTGGTAAGTTATGGGGTCTGCTTATATCGCAGTAAACTTCTAAATCCGCTATCATTACCATCAGTGCTTCATAAAGATGAAAGGAGTTCTGAACTACACAAAGTTGTTTCGTAAACTACTCGTACCCGGTAGGCAACAAGAGTCCTCCGCTGGTGCGTCTGGATTTTCCTGCTTGCTGTACTCAGGAACCACTCGACTGTACGTACGGGAAGACAGTACGGTGCCTGTTTTACGATACAACGGAAAAGTTGCCGTGGAACCTAATTCCATACGGGCGGGATCAATATGTAGGAGCAGCAGTGGAAACGTCTGCCATCAGAAGTTGTGTGTGTCTGGAGGGGAGCGGTGTCCCTTAAGTGCATCGCCTCGCCAGCAGCCCGGGGAGACGGCCGACACTTGCCCGAACTTATAATAACAGCGGCGGCGTCCACCCCCTCCCCTCCCCGCTCCACGCCTTCCATTAAAGTTTGACCCGCCGACCTTCGACTTCCGCCTCTGCTATCTCTCCACAAAGAATCCAAAATACGGCGGCAAATTCCGGGCCCCGAGGGGAAAGCGCCACGTTTGAGAGAGAGTTCCGCCGCCCGTTCTGCCCGAGGCCTGGATTTCTGACGCGCCACAGCACCGACTGGGGTGATATAACGGAAAAAGGAGAAAAAAGGCGACATGCGAGGTGGGCGGCGGCTTATTAAACGATATATAGTGCCGTGACGGAGAATCTCATCCTGAGGCAAGAAGGCAAAACTGAACAGCAGTGCCCCTCAATTACTTAGTGTGATGCGGCTGGTGGTGTACCCAACACGATACGCAATAGTCGTAAAATGGGAAGATTCCAGAAGTGGCATAGTGGCATTTACTAAAAGTGTATGCTGCACCTCAGTTTTAGTCGACTGTTATTTCTCATGGCACAATGATTGAACAGGAAGGTACGATAGATAAAACTACAAGTGTTTAGTTTCTCCCAACGCGTAAAATTTTCAAATAACTCACAGGATTGAACCGGGTGACTTCTTTAGCAACCGACCATATTTAGACAGATGCAAACCCTGTCACAGAGAGCGCATACCTCGGTATGAGAAGCATATGACGAAAGAGAGCACACACACACAGCACAAACATTAGTGCCGCCACTCAGCAAAGATAACAAACGTCAGAAGTTATCCATAATGAATATTAACCAACATAATTAATGCCACCTCACATGTTGATACAAATACTAACTATCGATAATACCTGATCTTGGCTATGTGATGGTGCTAGTGTTTATGGTGTGTGTGTGTGCTATCTGTCGACGTATACTCTGCGTACCGACGATTTAAATATCCTTCCACAGCTCTCTCTTGTTGCATTTGTGCCTCGAGTACGACAGGGTGTTGCACATGTCAAAACATTGCCGGTTTTTGGATAAGTCAACCAGCTACTTTCCCTAAGTTGTTTGGATATGAGCTTTCTTTGTTTACACACACATGCAACTGCATCAGTAATGTAGTTTTAGATCGTTGACCAGTATGGAACGTTGTTCTCGCTCAAGTCTGCTATGACATTTATATTTAAATAACAGATGCACATTTGTATACCCCCCCCCCCCCCCCAAATTCTATAAGTCCCTCCAGATCCTCAAGCGCCATGCACTCTGCCTCGCCTTCCATATACGCCTCCCGTACCCCATGTGTATCCTCTACGACTTGATTCCTTTCCCCGATCTGCTCCTATTCCTCATCACCTGGTTACTCCTCTCCTCTCCAACCCCCGCACTTTGCCGCGCCTTCACCGTTGTGTCCCCCCTACCCTCCAACTCTAAACTCTTCATCTCCTTTCTCAAGGTGGCTTCCATCACCTCCCACTCCTGGATGAGGCCCTCTCACTATCTCTCTCTCTATTTATCCCTCCTATCCTCTGATCCTCACCTCCCCCTCTGTTCCTCTGTCCTTTTCCTGGGCTCCCTCTCCCCCCTTCCCTTTCTACCCTCTCTGTGCCTCTCCTCTCCCTCGAGTCCTTTTGCATTCCCCTCCTCTACCTTTCCCCACTCCCTCTCGCATCTTCCCTGCCCCTCCCCCCTTATGAGACCTCTCCCTCCGTCGGTCCCCCCCCCCCCCCCCCTTCGTTTTTCCTCCCCCTTTCTTTTTAGTGCAGTGTTTCCAGTGATTGTTAAGTGTTGTGCATTTTTTCCGAAGTGTTGCGAATGGACATCACCCTGTTGCTGGGTGTGATTTTTATATCTCTTGCGAACAGAAACCAGACTGTCACTGTGTTTTTTAATTGTCTGTTTATTATTTTACCTGTCTGCTTTCTGTATATTTTATTAGCATCGCCCACCCTTTGTTTTATGTTTTAACTTTCCACAATTTTCCTCCGTTTTAAATTTCAGTCATCGTTTTATCGCCTGCTTTTATTGTTTCTTATCTTCTTATGTTTTAAAAATTCTGTGAGCTGAAGAGCAGCGTACTAAGCTGCTGTCAGCCCGCCCCATTCGGGGGGAATCGAAATTCAATAAAGGAAAAATGGTTCAAATGGCTCTGAGCACTATGCGACTCAACTTCTGAGGTCATCAGTCGCCTAGAACTTAGAACTAATTAAACCTAACAAACCTAAGGACATCACACACATCCATGCCCGAGGCAGGATTCGAACCTGCGACCGTAGCGGTCGCTCGGTTCCAAACTGCAGCGCCTAGAACCGCACCGCCACTCCGGCCGGCCAACAAAGGAAAAAGAAATTGTATACATCCACACATACCTTAGACCTTGTAGCTACAAACAGGCCCAAACATATCAATGACGGCAGCACAGAGACGGGGAATAATTATCATGATGCCATCATAGCGACTATGATTACGAAAGTCAATAAATCAGTGAAGAAGACTAGGAGAATGTTTCTGCAAGAAAGAGCAAATAAGCAATTGTTAACATCTCACTTAGTGAGTTGCTATCATTTACCTCCAGTATGATGGACATAGATAAATTATGGGCAAAGATTAAACAGATTGTAAATCTATTTTAGCCCTGCATAAATATGTGCCTAGTAAGTGAATTAAGCTCGAAAATGACCCACGGTGGCTTAGCAACGAAATTCGAAAAATGCTCCGCATACACACACACACACCATGACTATTAGCACCGCCACACAAGTAAAGATGACAATCGTCAGAAGTTATCCGTAGAGAATATTAACCAACAGAGGAACAGAGTTAATGCTACCTCACCTGTTGCACTCTTCTACATCTACATTTACATGGATACTCTGCAAATCACATTTAAGTGCCTGGCAGAGGGTTCATCGAACCACCTTCACAATTCTCTATTATTCCAATCTTGTATAGGCGTGGAAAAAACGAACTCCTATATCTTTCCATTCGAGCTCTTGATTTCCCTTATTTTATCGTGGTGATCGTTTCTCCCTATGTAGGTCCGTGTCAACAAAATATTTTCGCATTCAGAGGAGAAATTTTGTGATTGGAATTTCGTGAGGATATCCCGTCGCAACGAAAAACGCCTTTCTTTTAATGATGTCCAGCCCAAATCCTGTATCATTTCAGAGACATTCTCTTTAGATTTGACTGATTTATCGTGTAACCAAAGTTTAACGGATTCCTTTTAGCACTCATGTAGATGACCTCATACTTTCGGTTATTTAGGGTCAACTGCCAATTTTCGCACCATTCAGATATATTTTCTAAATCGTTTTGCAATTTGTTTTGATCTTCTGATGACTTTATTAGTCGATGAACGACAGACTCATCTGCAGACAACCTAAAAAGGCTACTCTGATTGTCTCCCAAATCGTTAATATAGATGGGGAACAGGTTCATATGGTTCAAATGGCTCTGAGCACTATGGGACTTAACATCTGAGGTCATCGGTCCCCTAGAGCTTAGAACTACTTAAACCTAACTAACTTATGGACATCACCCACATCCATGCCCGAGGCAGGATTCGAACCTGCGACCGTAGCAGTCGAGCGGTTCCAGACTGAAGCGCCTAGAACCGCTCGGCCACTCCGACCGGCTGGGGAACAGGAAAAGGCCTATAACACTACCTTGGGGAACGCCAGAAATCACTTCTGTTTTACTCCATGACTTTCCGTCAATTACTACGAACTGTTACCTCTATGACAGGAAGTCACAAATCCAGTTACACAACTGAGACGATATTCCATAAGCACGCGATTTCAGAAGAAGCCGCGTGTGTCGTACGGTGTCAAAAGCCTTTCGGAAATCCAGAAAGACGGAATCAATCAGAAATCCCTTGTCAATAGCATTCAACACTTCATGCGAATAAAGAGCTAGTTGTGTTTCACAAAAACGATATTTTCTAAACCCATGTTCACTGTTTGTCAATTGACCGTTTTGGTTCAAATGGTTCAAATGGCTCTGAGCACTATGGGACTTAACATCTGTGGTCATCAGTCCCCTAGAACTTAGAACTACTGAAACCTAACTAACCTAAGGACATCACACACATCCATGCCCGAGGCAGGATTGGAACCTGCGACCGTAGCAGTCGCGCGGTTCCGGGCTGAGCGCCTAGAACCGCTAGACCACCGCGGCCGGCGATTGACCGTTTTCTTCGAGGTAATTCACAGTGTTCGAAGACAATATATGTTCCAGAATTCTGCTGCATATCGACGTTAATGGTATGGACCTGTAATTAAGTGGATTACTCTTACTACCTTTCTTGAATATTGGTGTGACCTGTGCAACTTTCCAATGGTTCAAATGGCTCTGAGCACTATGGGACTCGACTGCTGAGGTCATTAGTCCCCTAGAACTTAGAACTAGTTAAACCTAACTAACCTAAGGACAGGATTCGAACCTGCGACCGTAGCGGTCTTGCGGTTCCAGACTGCAGCGCCTTTAACCGCACGGCCACTTCGGCCGGCGCAACTTTCCAGTCTTTGGGTACGTATCTTTCGTCACTGATGACATTCCGTAATGAACAGGTGTTCCATTATCCTGTGCCTTTCTCTTGTCTTGTTCAAAAGAGAACGCGCAAATGATAACACGCAAAGGTTAGAAGAGACTTGTGCATCTGTGAAAAGATCTATGGGCGAAGCATAGAATAATCACCACCGTCACATCCAAGCAAAAGATCTGGCAGAGACTCTGCGAACATTCTGCTCCTACGTAAAATCGCTAACCGCCTCTAAAGCTTCCATGCAGTCACTCGTTGTCGAGTCTGCTGTGGTACATAAAGGCAGCAAATCGAAAGGGCACTGAATCCCGTATGGACGACGTAGTAATAAGCATCCTTGGCGTAGAGAAACAGTTGAAAGAGTTGGAAACAAGTAAGTCGGCAAATGGGGATGGAATCACAATTTGGCTTTACTAGGAGTTGTCTGCGCCATTGGGCCCTTGCTTAGCATGCGTTTATTGCGAATCTCACGCCCAGCGCTAGGTCCCGAGCGACTGGAAGAAAGCGCAGCTGACTCCAGTATTTTTTTCCCTTTTTTTCAGGGCGCTCTACAGCTCCCTCCTCTAGTACCAAGTAATTTTTTCCGTAATGTCTGAATAGACGTCCTATCATCCTGTCCCTTTCTCTTGTCAGTGTTTTTCATGTACTCCTTACCTCATCATTACTTGCCTTACCAGTCCAGCAAATTTTCAACATTTTTCTGTAGCACCACATCTAAAATGCTTCGATTCTCTTCTTTTCTGTTCTCTCACAGTCCATGATTTACCACCATACAATGCTGTGCTCCAAACGTTCATTCTCAGACACTTCATCCTCAAATTAAGACCTTTATTTGATACCAGTTGACATCTGTTGGCCATGAATGCCCTTTTTGTCAGTGCTACTCTGCTTTTTATGTTCTCCTCGCTCCATCCGTCATGAGTTATTTTGCTGTCTAGGTAGAAGAAATCCTTAACTTCATCTAATTCGTGATCACCATTGTTGATGTTAACTCTCTCGCTGTTGTCATTTCTGCTACTCCCACTACTTTCGTCTTTCTGTTTATTCTCAAATCACATGTTGCTGTAGTTAGACTATTCATTCCATTCAGAAAATCCGGTATTTCTTCTCAGCATTCACTGAGGATAGCAATTTCATCAGCTATTGTCAGCTTGATTTTTAATCACACTCTTGAACCTTTCTTTTACTTCCGCCATTGCTTCTTCGATGTGTACATTGAACAGTAGCAGCGAAAGACAAAATCCCTATCTTACTGCCGGCCGCGGTGGCCGAGCGGTTCTAGGCGTTTCAGTCCGGAACCACGCCGCTACTACGGTCGCAGGTTCGAATCCTGCCTCGGGCATGGATGTATGTGATGTCCTTAGGTTAGTTAGGTTTAAGTAGTTGAAAATTTAGGGGACTTATGACCTCAGCTGTTAAGTCCCACAGTGCTTGGAGCCATTTGAACGTATCTTACTCCCATTTTGATACGAGCACATCGTTCTTGGTATTTCAGTCTTATAGTTTCTTCTTAGTTCTTGTACATATAATATATTATCCATCTTTCACAGCAACTTAACCCTAATTTTCTCAGAACATCGAACATCTTGCACCATTTGACATTATGGAACGCTTTCTCCAGGTCGACAGATCGCATGAACATGTTTTCATTTTTCTTTAGTCTTGCTTCCATTAGCAGTCGCGACGCCAGAAGTGCCTCTCTGATGCCTCTATCTTCCCTAAAGCCAAACTGATTATCATCAGAATGTCAATTTCCTTTTCAGTTCTTGTCTATATTACTGTTATCAGAAACCTGGATGAATTATTTGTTAAGCTGATTGAGCGCTAATTCTCTCACTTATCGGCTCTTGTAATCTTCGGAATTGTGAGGATGATATTTTTTCTAAAGTCACCTTGTATATCGCCAGACTGATATACGCTACACAGCAACATGAACAGTCATTTTGTTGTCACCTCCCTCCATCATTGTAGAAATTTTGCCTTATTCGCACTTACGTTCTCGAAAGATTTTTTTTAAATTTTGATTCTAATACGGGGTCCCCTACCTCTTCCATATCGACTCCTGTTTCTTCTTTTATCTCGTCATCACACAGGTCTTCCCCCATCATGGAGGCTGTCAATGTACTCTTTTCATTTAGCCGCTCTTTCGTCTACCTTTAACAGTGGAATTTACATAGCACTCTTAATGCTGACGCCCTTGCTTTTAATTTCCGCGAGGGTTGTTTCGATTTTTCTACGTGCTGAATCAGTTCTTGTGACCATCATTTCTTTTTCGATTTCTTAACATTTTTCATGGAGGCATTTCACCTTAGCTTCCCTGCACTTCCCCTTCCCACTTATTTCATTCCTAAATCACTTATTTCATTCCTTTATCACTTGTATTTCTGTGCCTGAACCTCTCTCAACCTTTTTGTATTTTCTTTTTTCACCCATCAACTGAAATATTTCTTTTGTTACCCATGCTTTCTTCGCAGTTATCATCTTTATACCTACGTTTTTCCTTAAAACTACTGTGTTTGCTCTTTTTATGTATGGCCATTTCTCTTAACTGAACTGCTTACTGAGCTATTCCTTATCACAGTATTTACAGCCTCAGAGAACTTCAAGCATATCTCGTCATTCCACAGTAGTTCCATATTCCACTTCTTTGCACAACTAAATTACGATCTGAGCTGACGTTTGCTCCTGGGTACGTCTTACAATCTCTGCCTGACCAAGACGTAATCTTACTGAAATCTTTTCTCCAGGCCTTTTCCAAGTATACCTTCTCCTCTTGTGTTCTTGAGCAGAAAATTCATTGTTACAAACTAAAAGTTATTGCAGAACTCAGCTAGTCTTTCTCCTGTCTCATTCCTGGTACCAAGCCCACATTATCCCGTAACGATTTTTTTGTGTTCCTTCCTCTACTGTCGCATTCCAGTCCCCCCATGACAGATTTTCATCTCACTTTATGTACTGAAATACCCGTTCAATATCATCGTATGCTCTTCTTACCTTCCGTTGGCGACGTCGGCACGTGTACCTGTACTATAGTTGACGGTGTTGGTTTGCTGTCGACTCTGAGAACAACTTTATCACTGATCTATTCACAGTAGCTCACTCTCTGTCGTTCGTTACGAATCACTCCAGTTGTACCATTTTCTGCTGCTGTTGATATTACACTATGCTCATCTGATACGAAATCCTTATCTTACTTCCATTTTACTTCACCGATGCCCAATATACCTGGACTGAGCCATAGAAGTTTCCTTTCCAGATTTTCTAGCTTTCCTACATTCAAACTTCTGACTTTCTAGAACCCAACTCGTAGAACGATTTCCTTTCGTTGGTTATTCAGTTTTTCCCCATTGGCAACTCGTCCCAGGGATACGAATACTGGGTGACTAGTCCGGAATCTTTTACAAATGAAGAGTGATACTTTTTCAATTCCAGTCTACAAGACCTGTGGGTACACATTATGTTTCTTTAACGCAGTGATTTCAATTGCTCGCTGCATCTTCATGTTCTCGATTATTTGTAATTCTTCCGCCTTTAGGACAGTTTGCCTTCCTCAGGGCAAAATGGGGCCCTGAACTTCTGCCCACTCCTCAGCCCAATTTGACACGGTCGTTGCAGAATGAGGGTTACTTCTTACGCCGGACGCCTTCGGGCGCCTTTGCTGATAACGTTTATTCAAAATTTAAGGGATGACGGGGTTTGAAATCGGGACCGAGGACGTTTTAGTTACTAATCAAAAAGGCTACTCCTATGCACGTTTGTTAGAAGCTCGGACCCGATAAGTTACAGACAAGTATCCATAACATCAGTTAACTGAGTTCGATTGTAATAAATTTCCTAGAGACCGAAAAGCCTATGTCCACGAATCAGCATGGCTTTAGAAAATATCGCTCGTGTGAAACTCAGCTTGGCGCTTTCTCACATGTTACACTGCTAACTATGGATGAAGGGTAACAAGCAGATTTTATATTTCAAAATTTCCGAAAAACATTTTACACAACACCTCACTACTAAAAACTAAAACTAAACTCTGTCCGAGCAGGCCTCGAAAGATCCTAACAACTGCGGACTGTTAACAAAGGTACGAGCGTATGGAATACATTCCCAGATATATGGGAGCCTCGAAGACATTTTAAGTTATATGACCGAGTATGTTGTCCTCGATGGTGAATGTTCACCAGAAACTAGGATATCGTCAGAAGTGTCCCAGGGAAGTGCGATAGGACCGCAGTTATTTTCTATATTCATAAATGATTTTGCAGACAGGATGGGCAGCAGTATGCTGCTGTTGCCGTGCTGTACGGGAAGGTGTTGAAGATGAGTGAGTATAGGATGATACATGGCAACATAGACAAAATGTATGGTTGGTGCGGTGAGTAGCACCTCGCTCTAAATGTGAAAAAATGCGAATGAGTAGGAAAGACAAAGCAGTAATGTTTGGATACAGCATTAGCATATCCTGCTTGACACAGTCACATAGTTTAAACATCTGGGTGTAACATTACGAAGTGATATGAGATGGAACGAGCATGTCAGGATTCGGATAGGGAAGGCGATTTCGGTTTATTGGGAGAGCTTTTAGGAAAGTGTGGTCTATCTGTTAAGGAGACGGTAGTGCAGCCCATTATTGAGTGATGCTCGTGTGTTTGCGATCCGGACCAGGTCGGGTTAAAGGGAAACATCGAAGCAGTTCAGTTAGGTTCAAATAACATGCAGGTGTTACGAGGATCCTTCGCGAGCTCAAATGGGAATCGCTGGTGGGTTGCATTTCGAGGAACACTGTTGAAAAAGTTTAGAGGACCAGCATTTTAGGTGGACTGCAGAACCATCCTACAGCCACCAATATACGTACATTTCGCGTAAGGACCACGAATATAAGATACGAGAAATTATGGCTTATGCAGACAGTCGTTTTACCCTCGATCTGACTACAGGAAACAACTGCTAGTGGTACTGTGTACTTTCCACCACGCGCCGTAAGATGGACTGCGGAATGTGGATGTAGATGGGGAAGGTGATGCTGATAAATTATGACAATAGTAGTAGTACCTGAAATCAACGGTCAGTGTAAAAATGGAATTGTCTTCTAATAAGACTGCGGCTGTGTCAACAACATGAAAAAACGTATTGAAACTACACACAGTAGTATATCATGAGACTCTAAAAGTATAGCGAGAATCATGCATCCCATTAAACGTTCCAAACAAAGTTGTTTCTATTTAAAGGGGAATATATTGTCAGCGTCAGTAACCTTTTAAATGACGCTGCTGTCGATGAAACCAAACGTTTTCTTTCTTTTTTTTTTTTTTTTTCTTGCAGCTTCAAGATTCTGTTGCTATCTACATCTATACCGCGCAAGCCACCTTCGGCGTGTGGCGGAAGGTACTTCTGCGACGACTCTCTCCTTCCCCCTTCTCCTGTTCTATTCACTAACGCCGCGTTGCAAGAATGATTGTCGGTAAAGTTCCGTATGACATCTAATTTCTCTGATTTTCACGTAATTATCATTTCGCTAGAAGTAAGTGGGACAAAGTAATATGTTGCCCTGTTGTTCTTGGAACGTACGCCCTCAGAATTTGAACAGTAGACTCTCTTGTAACGTCTGCAGCAGCTGGAGTTCGTTGAGCATCTTCGGAACGCTCTAGACTGATTTAAAGATTCCGTACCGAAACATGTCGCCCTTTGTTGGATTTTTTCAATCTATTCTATTAATCCAATTTCGTAAGGACCCCAGACTGATTAACAACACTCAAAAACGAGCCAAACAAGTATTTAGTAAGCTACTAATTTCGTGTATGACTAACGTTTTCTTAAGATTCTTCCAATAAATAGCAGTATGGCATCTGCTTTTCCGACATTTTGTTATATTCCGTGATCTCTCTTTACCAACACACTTTGTACCCTGATCAACCACATCTGTGAGAATGTACTCGCGTTGAACAAAAGCGCAACAGCTGTTGAATAATGCTTTGCTAGCGCAACCGGTTTCTCAACCTGAAGGTGTATCATCAAGTACATATTAAAATCATTTACGGCAAAATGTAGAAATTATTGGACTCTCCATTCACATTCAGTCAAGTTGTCTTAAAACATCCTTATAGGAATATGAACCTTATGGTGCAACTTTAGATTGCGAAAGCGTTTATACTAATACGGGATTACTCAAATACTGCTGCGATTTAACAAGAATGCATTTCGCTTTAGGTCGATCCAGATGGTTACTCATAGGTATTTGAGGGTACTTACTGTGCACAGCTGTTTGTCAACAATACTGTAATCGAACAGTAGTGAATCTCTTCTCCTATTTATGCACAAGATTCGACGAAGAGACATACATACAACTAAATATACACTCGACAATCCACCTTATGCTGTGTATTGACGCGTGCCATAATTTCTTATCTTTATTATTCTGCTTGCGAATGGTGTGTGTGGAAAGAACAGGCCCACAAGTATCCTTACAAGCTCTAATTTCCCTGATTTTTTGGTCACGATCATTTGATAAGGAGAAAGTGTAGAGTTTGCGGGTTAACATAGATTTTATCTAGTCACGGCGTTCTGTAACCTATGACATAAAATTTATACATACATCAAAAAAAGTTTTGCATCACCTCGGTCCCGAGAGTTCCGGAACCTGTACGGAAAATTGGAATAGAGATCAACACAAACATCATTTCCGCCCTTTTTATTGCTCATGAAAACCACCTTAAGAGGTGGTGGTCCAGATTACTATGAACACCGGTACGTCTAATACCCAGTAGCATGTCCTCTTGCATTGATGCATACCTGTATTCGTCTTGGCATACTATTCACAAGTTCATCAAGGCACTGTTGGTCCAGATTTTCCTACTCCTCAACGGCGATTCGGCGAAGATCCCTCAGAGCGGTTGATGGGTCACATCGTCCATAGACAGCCTTTTTCAATCTGTCCCAGGCATTTTCGATAGGGTTCATGTCTGGAGCGATGCGTTGTCCTGAAGGAAGTCATTCAGAAGATGTGCACGATGGGGGCGCGAATTGTCGTCCATGAAGACGAATGCCTCGCTAATATACTGCCGATATGGTTGCACTATCGGTCAGAGGATGGCACTCACTTACCGTACAGCCGTTACGGCACCTTCCATGACCACCAGTAGCTTACGTCGGCCCCACATAATGTCACCCCAAAACAGCAGGGAACCTCCACCTTGCTGCACTCGCTGGACAGTATGTCTAAGGCAATCATCTTGCACCTTCGTATCCCTTATCACATTCACCCTGCTTAAAAATTTCACAACGATTCCAAAATTTATTTTCAATTTTATTTGCGTCTTTATCGAAGAATCTAACCGCGACACACGACTTTTTAACAGATACCCTGTCTGTTGCCTCATCAGTAAGAACACTGAATTTTGTACGTCTCAGTTTTTCTACAAGTTCGTTGTTATGGCTCCCTTCTCTCAGGTTCCTTGCGATCTGGGGACATTTAGTGCGACGCAAATGTATAGCGCCGATGATTTTAGAATCAGGAAAGCAACTGTTAAACGTACCCTCCAGGTGATCTACAACACTATAAGGAAGATTGCGTTCAGCCACGAATCCCGCCAATTTAATTTCAGCAATGCGAGCCTGATTATTTAAAGACGCATCACTTGTAACTGATTTCAAAAATGTATTAAAAATTTTGTAGCTTTTAGACGACTCTACCTTTACTTTTTTATATTATTTACAATATCCTTTTAACACATCACAATCCAGACATAAATGTTACGTTACAGATTCTAAATGTAGCCCTTTCAGAGCTCGATTCGAACTTTCAAATTCAGGACTGGTTTCTCAGACTTTTCAATATTTTTGTTTTCGCCTTTTACATTTAATCACGCCCACTGCAGATTTCTTGGGAGTACCACGACCACTGTCACTGTCTCCTGTTCCCATTGACGCAATTTTGCACTGCTTCACACCTTATTAATCGCTTTCTGTCCTCACCTGAGCAAAAAAGCTAACTCTAATGGTTTTCATTTAAGTATGAGGACCGTGTAGGATGCAAATCAGTCAGTGCTGTGAATTCCCAGGAAATAACCTAAGTTGACTTATGCAACTGCAGCGTAATGAAATTGGAAAATCCCACGAGTGTACAACCTGGCATGTAGGCTGCTCAAAATCGTACTTGTGAGATAAATTGTCAAAACTTAAATAAACCATAAAATTAAAATAATAAAAAGGATGAAAATTTAACGATAGTAAACGTTGCAGAAGATCGTACAATAGACATGCGATCTGAAGGATAGATCGTATGTTTGTGCACCATCATAAATTATCATACAAGTACGATCCATATCATGCTGTAGGCAACGCTGCTGTTACCTCACTCACTGGTGTGTCGCTTGCTGTGTTTAGTTCAGCAGTCAATTCACAGACAGATTCGTATCTATTGCGTTTACTTGACAGATTGCAGGGCACTCTCACTTCTAATATGGTCTTATGCTGCGTAATGTTCTGACTTCATTCATGTGATGAAATGGTTAGCAGTAGTTAACGTTCTTGCTTGTGTTCTGTAGTGGAGGAATAGCGGTAAGCTTTTCTTGCGTTCAAAGGAAGAGGGTGCTGATTTAAACGACTGCAGTAAAAACTTACAGCAGCTGAGGGTCGAGGGGAGCGTTTTTCCTACGGAACCTGGGTGAAAACGTTGCGGACTGCCCAGTTCCTCGGTCTCATACTGCAGACACGTTGGTTGGCGCCGGTCGGTCGGCAGCCGCATTCAGGTAGGCTGACTAGCGATGAGGAGTCGCTGCTGCAATGGGCAGATCATTGATGACCGGCAATAAAGCAGAGGATGGGCCCTTGATAGGCAGGAAGCTGATGGGACGACTGTGACTTTCTGTGAATTTCTGTGAGACAGGTCAGTGGCCCCCAGGCGTTCGGACTCTGCTACAAAACATCTTTGTGAAGGCACGAGGCTTTTAGGGAGTTTATGGCTGTTCTTTGGAAAGTTAGAAATGGACATAATAGGGGAGATAACTATCTTTCTATGGAGGGCTGTGGTTCCATCCAGGTCATGCTTTTAGCGGAAGACATGACGCAAATACTTGGGAAAGAGGCCACGAAGCTGAATCTTTTTTCCTTTTCTCCCAATTAATTTTAAAGTCGCTGATTGGTCAAATCTGTGTATGCAGAGCAAGGGGCGGTCTCCCAGATTCGACTGCCACACTCCAGCTCAAGATTGGCTTGGGCTAAAGTGGGAGTAGTCTACAATGTAAATGTGCTATGCTACCAAGGTGGCGCGGGAAGCTGAGAGAAAGAGAAGATGACACTCTTGTACTGGCGCTTCGCTAGTAAAGAACTGCAGGTCCTTATCTAAAGGGTGAGACTTGTGTCCTTTGCTAGTGTGCCACTTAGAGCCTGAAGCAGTCACCAACTGAACCGTCAGAGGTACTGCTTCTAGCATGATGCACACAACGAGTGATGCGTGGGTGTACTTATTTGTTTTGAGTCAGCCGTCTAAACATCTGACATATTCTGCCACGCATAGTTGTGTCACAGAGTCAGATTGATTTGGCAGACCAGCAAACGGGTCCACCTGCACACTGGAATCCACTGGGGTTTCAGAGGCTAATAGGGTAGTACTTCCATTCCGAATTAGCCAAACCCGAGACCAAGTACTTGCATTTCTTTCAGGTATGGGCCATTAATAACAGATTGCTGCCGTCCATGACTCTAGTTGCCGAGCACATCGTGGTGTGCGCCCTGACCAGCAGGAGTGTAAAGTATTCTCTGCTATGGCGTAGGGCTCCAATATATGCTTTTCAGCACCCTGTTCTTTGCAACCACATTTTTCTTTATGGAATAGTATAGATGCTTGACTGTAGCGTTGTTTTTGGGCCATACCACGGATTCACATGTATGAAGTCAGGTAAAGCGATAGTGTTGTGGTTAGTGTCGTGGGTTGTATCCCAGCTGATTACTTTGTTCGCCATAGACCACATATCATTCAAAGCGTTTGTCCAATAGAAAAATGTTTGTGTGACGTTACTTTAGCCATTTTTTTGTCTTGCGATGTTAACAATGAATAAATATATTGTTATTTGGACCACAACTCCTCCCACTGTTCTGATTAACATTACCTTTCCCCTTTTCATTAAAATCATGATTGTAATTGAAAGTTGGAACCTTGCATACTGTCACTACCAAATACTTTTCCTGGTGTTCTGATATTTTCCTGGGTGCTCCTAAGGCAGGACGATCATCATAGGAGCATGTATTTCGACGCTGGTGCATAGTCTTGAGAACTCGAGCGATGGAAATGTTCAATTTCTTTTCTATATGTAGGACACTATTGCCTTCTTGGTGCAAAGTGATTACCTTTACCTGTGAGTCAAAAGGAAACGGGTCTTTTGGAAGCATTTTCACTTATTTTCGCTATGAGTGTACTACCTTCTTTCGCGGCGTGTCCTACCATCATACAATCAGAACCACAATTGAACAGAAGCGTCAACAACGTATTTTTACACAGTCGTGCCGTGTACTAGCGCCACCTGGCGTGTTTAGTGGAACTGCTTCGACAGGTAATGGCAGTTTGTATAAAACTGAACAATGCCAACACGTATCAATATGAATGTGTATATATAATAATTGTTTGTACAATACTCCGTCATTTTTAATCGTTATTTGAGAATTATATTCTGTATGCTAGCCAATAAATCACATAGATCACTCCCATTTTTGTGCGTTGTAACACGCAGCTTGGTGTTTCCAGATTTATGGACGGTAGTGAAATTGGACTATATACTCCTCCCGGATGATGAGCTTCCCATTGGTCACCACTGCCAGATCCCGGTTCGGCTCCAATCTCTCCTTCCCGACCCCACCGAACACCTGATCCTTAGTCTCTTCTTCCCCGGCCTTACTGTCACCTGCGCCACCATCTATGTCCGCCCTAACGCCCCTATTCCTTTCGACTTCCTCTCCCACATTAATCGTACCTTCTCCTCCTACGTGATCGCCGCTGACCTCAACATCCATAGTCGTTCCGCCACCCAGTTACGGCGGTGGCATCGGTTCCTCTCCACTCTCCAAGGCGACCTCGTCCCCATTCCCCAGCACATCCGCCCCAAATGCAACTCCACTCCCGATGTCATCCCCTCCTCCCCCAACCTCCTTGGCCGCATAGCGGTAGATGTCCTGGACCCCATTGGTAGCGACCATCTCCCTGTCCTCCTCACTGTTTCAGACGGTCGTCGCCCCCGCCCCGACCCTCGTACTGACCCTCCCCTGAAGTACATCCATGACTATTCCTGTGCCACCTGGAATGCCTACCGGGATACTCTCTCCACCCAGGTCGAAGGCTACCCCTTCACCTACCACCACCCTGACGATGTTACCCATTCCACCTCCTTTCTCCAGCAGACCTTGTCTGAGGCCGTGGAGGCCCAAATCCCTAATGCCGCCATCCACCCCCACCATCCTACCTCACCCCCACAGGTCGTCCTCCTCCTCCTCCGTGAATCCCGCCGTCTCTACCGTGCCTTCCTCCACACCCGTGACCCGGACACACTACGACGCCACCGGTAACTCCAGCGACACATCCAAAACTTGCTCGCAGCTAAGAAACGCCAGGACTGCCGACAGACATGCACCCATTTAAATGCTACCCTACCTAAAAACTCATCCAAGTTCTGGTCAGCCTTCCGTCGCCTTACCGGAACTAAACCCTCCCCCTACTATCCTCTTCTCTTCCCTGACCCCCTTAGTAAGGCCAATCACTTTGCCTCCTACCTTTCCGATGTCTTTTCCATGCCCGACGATCCCCAGTTCGATTACTCCCTCTTCTCAGATGTCCGCGATCGAACTGACACCTCTGTCCCTCCCCTCGCGCCTGGTTTCCAGTACTTGGACAACATTGCACACGCGGAACTCAATGCCCCTATCACTACACAGGATCTCATTGCTACACTCCGTACAAAACGCAACACCACTCCTGGTCACGATCGTGTCACCCACCGCCACCTTCGTGAAGCTCCTGTCTCTTTCCTCTCCATCACTACAATGTAGTCCTGTCCACCGGCTACTACCCGACCTGTGGAAAACCTCCTGTATCGTGATGTTCCTTAGACCCGGTAAACCGCCGTCTGCCATCTCCTCCTACCGTCCCATCAGCCTTACTTGGACTTCAGCAAGGTCTCTGAACAGCTTAATTCCCGTCGCGCCGCAGTCTTCCTCTCCCTGGACCTCGAACGTGGCTATGACCGCGTATGGCATTCCGGTCTCCTCGCCCTTCCCATTAACTACGTCCGTCTGATTGGCTCCTTTCTCTCCCACCATCCTTCCTACGTCACCATCCATAACACGGATTCCTACACCTTTTTTCCCTCCGCCGGTGTGCCCCAAGGCTCCGACCTCTCCCCCCTTCTGTACCTTTTGCATACGGCGGACACGCCGCTGCCGTCACCCCCCCCGTCCACCTTCTCCAGTTTGCCAATGACACCGCCTTCCTTGCCCTCGCCCCCACCCTGCAGCGTTCCCAACACCTTCTCCAATCCCATCTTGACCGGTTCACCACTTGGTGCAACCAGTGGTTGCTCAGGGTCAATCTCTCCAAAACCCAGGCGATCATTGTAGGCAAAACCACCCCTTCCTTCCTCCTCCTTGATTTCTATCTCACCATCTATGGCCGTCCTATCGCCCTCACCCCCACCTTTAAGTACCTTGGCGTCACCCTCTACCGTCGCCTCTCCTGGACCCCCATCTCCGGACAATCCAAGCCAAGCCACGCTTCCGACTCCATCTCCACAAGCTCCTTTCCAGCCGTAAGTGGGGTCTGGACCCCTCTACCATCCTCCACACCTATAAATCCCTCATCCGCCCTATCCTCTGTTATGCCCATCCTGCCTGGATCTCCGCCCCCCCTACCTTTTACAAGTTCCTTCAGGTCCTTCAACTCCATGCTCTCCGCCTCGCCTATCGCATCCGTCTTCCCTCCCCCACGCGGATCCTGTGCGACCTCATTCCGTTCCCCCACCTCTTCCTTTTCCTTGAAAGGATATGGATCCTCTATACCTCCCGTAATCTCGATCCTCCTCACCCGCTTGTCTCCCCCATCCTCTCCCACCCCCACCTGCTGCCATGCCTGTATTCCCATGTCCCACCTGCTCCCCATCTCTCCACCCTCCTTACCCTCTCCCAAGGTGGCTTCCGCCAGCTACCCCTCCCTGATGATGCCCTCCTCCCCTCCATCTACCCCTCCTACCAACTTTGATCCTCCTTCCCTCTTCCTGTGTTTGCTCCTTCCCATCTCTCCCCCTTCCCTCCCTCCTCCATTTCTCCCCACTCCTCTCCCAGGATTCCCCTACCCTGTCCCTCTACTCCTCCTCCCATCTCCTCAGCCATTGGCATCTTTGTTCTCCCCTCTCCCCCCCTTCACCCTTCTTTCCCTCTTGGCAGGTCCCCGGACTCGCACACGCTACGTAGACATTCGCGCACCAGAGATCATCGCCATCAGAGTCTCGTGTGTGCCGTCGTGTTTAGTGTTCAGTGTTCACCGTCCAACTCCATCGTTCGCCTGTGCCATCGACATCTTCAGTGTTCGTGCGTTGTGTCAACAGTTTGTAGTGTGGATTATTGTCGAGTGTGAATGGCTCCATGTTTGTCTTTATGTGTCTACTGTTTTATTACCCACCATTATGTAACTTATGTATATTCTTTCTGTTGTTTCTTTGTCTATTCTATGGCTGAAGAGCAGCGTAACATGCTGCTGACAGCCTGCCTGTTGTACAGGTTTAAAAATAACTATCAAGAAAAAAAAAATGAGCTTCGCCCTGACATCTACCCTTCCTACCAACTCTAACCCCATCCTCCTGGCGCCTCCTCAGGGCTCCCTCTCCTCCCCCTCTCTCCTCCTGAGCGGCTTCCCCCTCCTACAACCCCTCCCTCTCTTGTGCCACCTTTCAGTGTCTCTGCACTCCCTCCTGCCCTGTCTTCCCTCTTCATCTCCTGCCCCACGTGTCTCCTGCCTCTTCGTGCACCCACTGACGCCCCTATTCTCTTCATCCCGCCACTTCCCCTGCTGCCCTTTGCTCTCCCCTTCTTTTCCATCCTCTCCAACCTCTCCCTCGGCAGGTCCCACCTGGCAGTTATATTCTTCGTCGTGTGTGCTACAAGTGGGTTTTAAGTGTGATGTTCTGGAGTGTTTTTAATACTGTGGCCGACTCTTAACCTGTGCATGTCCACTCAGTGTCTTCTCTGTGTTTTAAGAATCTCCAACTTTTTTTTTTTAACTTTCTAGTTAATTTTTTTAACTGTCCCCCATGAACGTCTCCATGTCAGTCTGTTTTTACCTCCATTTTCTCCCTTTACTCTGTTTTATGTTCCCCTTTTTTATCGCCTCATATACATAACGTTTTATTCTTATTTTAGTTGCCATGTCACTCGGCTGAAGAGCGTCGGATTGTGCCGCTGACAGCCCTCCCCTGCCCATATGGGGCAGGGGAATGAAATCACGATAAAAAAAAAAAATCGCACTATAGGCTGAAGAGCGGCGTACTAAGCAACTGCCAGCCCGCCCCCTTCAGGGGGAATCAAAATCCAATAACGGAAAAAAAAGAAAATCAGATTGTGTGACGACACCTGGAGAACTTAGGGCTGTTCGCGGCGTCCCTATACGCAGCAGCAAAGAGGGATGCGCAAATGGTGATGCGTCCAACGACAACCCTCGACACAGGAGTGGTGCGATGTCGTCTTTTCAGACGAGTCTCTGCCAGTGTGTCGCGCCTCAGAGAAAAACGACCATTGAAGACTGCAATTGTTGCGCTGGACAATGCCACCAGGTGCACATGCTTTTCACCTCTTGTTCGCATAGCCGGTAATTTGGACATGAGCTGTTTAGTTTGTGACGCATCAGGTCCAGTTTCCACGCCCTTTTTTCTTTCTTCACTTTATATTTCCACAAGATAAAGCAATATGGTATCTTTCGTGTCCTCACCTACCTCGATATAATGTTTTGCCCTGACTGGCACGTTCGCCAGATATCTCACCAACTGAAAACGTCTGGCCATGAGGTGCCGGGAGATTGGCAAGCCACCATTTGCCAGCCGCTTGTGAAGAAATATGGCTTATAACGGAAGCAGGGTAGAATGGTGTGCTGTCAGAGATGGACGCTCTCTGTACCAAATTTCGGACCCTGTATACCTTCTATACTGTTTAAACACAAAAAGTAAAATGTCTTTATTTTCTATCCTTCACTGTGTCGTAATTTTAATGGCCAGCTGTGCTTTACATACACGGTCCAGTCACATTAATGTGACCACCGCCAATGTTCGACGTTAACGTAAAATAATGACTCGCAGAGACAGCAGGTGGCAACACTAGCAGTGGAGGATATGTAAACTACGTCAGGGACGGGCGGTGGTGGGTGGGAACGCGGAAAACAGTCGTTGTCATAATGCAGAAACGCAACGATTTATCATTGCCTTTCGGACGAAGGTTGCAGGCATTTCCAAAACGGCTAAGTTTCTAAACTGTTTGTGTGCCGCCCTGGTTAAAGCTTACAGTGAACGGCCAAATGGAAACATTCAAAACCGCCGCTGAGGCAGCTGTCTTGCACCATTGGCCATAGATGACAGAGGTGACCGAAGGTTTTGGAGATGTGTACAGGCGAATAGACGTCCAACTGCTGAGCCACTGACTGCCCAGATGAACCGAGGGCCAACGACCTCAACAACCGTTCAGCGAACGTCGTTGCGTATGGGCCTCAGATACAGGCACCTGGTTCATGCAGCCTTGCTGACTGCTGTCTATCGTCATCTCCATATAAATCACGTTTTATGCTCTTCTGAACAGGCAGCATTGACGTGTAGGCCTTGAAACGTCTGAAATGCAACACCCTGCAAGAATCGTGTGAAGGTCCAGGCTGGAGGCCATTTCTTATGAGATCTCGTCGTTCTGGAAGGCTCAATAGATCAAAACGCGTCTGTTCTTGGGAGACCATGTGCACCCCTACGTTCAGTTTGTTTTTCTTCGGCACTATGGCATCTATTAATAAAATATTCGCCGTCCGCGGATAGGAAAATCTCAGAGTGTGAGTTATAGTGTTTTTATTTAAACTAAAGTCTTTCTTCAAAATTTACAAAACAATATTCGTGAGGTAGGACTGATCCTCCAAGCCTACCCATAACTAAATCAGAGATTCTTCCAAACATAAACTGTCTGTAGTAACCATACAACTTCACCAAACCAAGCCCCGGGCGTCTCGTGAAGAGCGGCGCGGAGCTCACGTGGCCGTCACCTGAGTCCGAGGACGAGTAGAGGCCCTGCGAGGATGGCTCCGGTAGGCTGGCGGCGGTGGACGATGACGCGGCGGCTATGATGGCACCAGTGGGCTCGCTCGGCGTGAACTGCCTCTCCAGGCTCCTGAGCCAGCCTAAATACTGCTTGGCGCATGGATATAGCTGGCTATATTTGCAGTCACGTGTCGAGCGGAAGGAAAGAGGTCCACGGCTGTAGCGACCTCTTGCGGCGCCGTGGACGCCTCCTGGCGGTCTCTGGGCAGCGTCTGTGTTTCCGGGTCGACCGGCCAGGCTGACCCATACTCGGTCCCCGGGACCGCTGTACCGGTCTGCTTCGCGGGAAGCGAGAGTTGCAGGCGCTTAGGCTGGACACAGTTGTTGTTGTTGTGGTCTTCAGTCCTGAGACTGGTTTGATGCAGCTCTCCATGCTACTCTATCCTGTGAAAGCTTTTTCATCTCCCAGTACCTACTGCAACCTACATCCTTCTGAATCTGCTTAGTGTATTCTTCTCTTGGTCTCCCTCTACGATTTTTACCCTCCACGCTGCCCTCCAATACTAAATTGGTGATCCCTTGATGCCTCAGAACATGTCCTACCAACCGATCCCTTCTTCTGGTCAAGTTGTGCCACAAACTTCTCTTCTCCCCAATCCTATTCAATACTTCATCATTAGTTATGTGATCTACCCATCTAATCTTCAGCATTCTTCTGTAGCACCACATTTCGAAAGCTTCTATTCTCTTCTTGTCCAAACTATTTATCGTCCACGTTTCACTTCCATACATGGCTACACTCCATACGAATACTTTCAGAAATGACTCCCTGACACTTAAATCTATACTGGATGTTAACAAATTTCTCTTCTTCAGAAACGCTTTCCTTGCCATTGCCAGCCTACATTTTATATCCTCTCTACTTCGACCATCATCAGTTATTTTGCTCCCCAAATAGCAAAACTCCTTTACTACTTTAAGTGCCTCATTTCCTAATCTAATTCCCTCAGCATCACCTGACTTAATTTGACTACATTCCATTATCCTTGTTTTGCTTTTGTTGATGTTCATCTTATATCCTCCTTTCAAGACACTGTCCATTCCATTCAACTGCTCTTCCAAGTCCTTTGCTGTCTCTGACAGAATTACAATGTCATCGGCGAACCTCAAAGTTTTTATTTCTTCTCCATGAATTTTAATACCTACTCCGAATTTTTCTTTTGTTTCCTTTACTGCTTGCTCAATATACAGATTGAACAACATCGGGGAGAGGCTACAACCCTGTCTTACTCCCTTCCCAACCACTGCTTCCCTTTCATGTCCCTCGACTCTTATAACTGCCATCTGGTTTCTGTACAAATTGTAAATAGCCTTTCGCTCCCTGTATTTTACCCCTGCCACCTTTAGAATTTGAAAGAGAGAATTCCAGTCAACATTGTCAAAAGCTTTCTCTAAGTCTACAAATGCTAGAAACGTAGGTTTGCCTTTCCTTAATCTTTCTTCTATGATAAGTCGTAAGGTCAGTATTGCCTCACGTGTTCCAGTGTTTCTACGGAATCCAAACTGATCTTCCCCGAGGTTGGCTTCTACTAGTTTTTCCATTCGTCTGTAAAGAATTCGTGTTAGTATTTTGCAGCTGTGACTTATTAAGCTGATAGTTCGGTAATTTTCACATCTGTCAACACCTGCTTTCTTTGGGATTGGAATTATTATATTCTTCTTGAAGTCTGAGGGTATTTCGCCTGTTTCATACATCTTGCTCACCAGATGGTAGAGTTTTGTCAGGACTGGCTCTCCCACGGCCGTCAGTAGTTCCAATGGAATATTGTCTACTCCGGGGGCCTTGTTTCGACTCAGGTCTTTCAGTGCTCTGTCAAACTCTTCACGCAGTATCATATCTCCCATTTCATCTTCATCTACATCCTCTTCCATTTCCATAATATTGTCCTCAAGTACATCGCCCTTGTATAGACCCTCTATATACTCCTTCCACCTTTCTGCTTTCCCTTCTTTGCTTAGAACTGGGTTTCCATCTGAGCTCTTGATATTCATACAAGTCGTTCTCTTATCTCCAAAGGTCTCTTTAATTTTCCTGTAGGCGGTATCTATCTTACCCCTAGTGAGATAGGCCTCTACATCCTTACATTTGTCCTCTAGCCGTCCCTGCTTAGCCATTTTGCACTTCCTGTCGATCTCATTTTTGAGACGTTTGTATTCCTTTTTGCCTGTTTCACTTACTGCATTTTTATATTTTCTCCTTTCATCAATTAAATTCATTATTTCTTCTGTTACCCAAGGATTTCTACTAGCCCTCGTCTTTTTACCTACTTGATCCTCTGCTGCCTTCACTACTTCATCCCTCAAAGCTACCCATTCTTCTTCTACTGTATTTATTTCCCCCATTCCTGTCAATTGCTCCCTTATGCTCTCCCTGAATCTCTGTACAACCTCTGGTTCTTTTAGTTTATCCAGGTCCCATCTCCTTAAATTCCCACCTTTTTGCAGTTTCTTCAGTTTTAATCTACAGGTCATAACCAGTAGATTGTGGTCAGAGTCCACATCTGCCCCTGGAAATGTCTTACAATTTAAAACCTGGTTCCTAAATCTCTGTCTTACCATTATATAATCTATCTGATACCTTTTAGTATCTCCAGGGTTCTTCCATGTATACAACCTTCTTTCATGATTCTTAAACCAAGTGTTAGTTATGATTATGTTGTGCTCTGTGAAAAATTCGACCAGGCGGCTTCCTCTTTCATTTCTGTCCCCCAATCCATATTCACCTACTATGTTTCCTTCTCTCCCTTTTCCTACACTCGAATTCCAGTCACCCATGACTATTAAATTTTCGTCTCCCTTCACAATCTGAATAATTTCTTTTATTTCATCATACATTTCTTCAATTTCTTCATCATCTGCAGAGCTAGTTGGCATATAAACTTGTACTACTGTAGTAGGCGTGGGCTTCGTATCTATCTTGGCCACAATAATGCGTTCACTATGCTGTTTGTAGTAGCTTACCCGCATTCCTATTGTCCTATTCATTATTAAACCTACTCCTGCATTACCCCTATTTGATTTTGTGTTTATAACCCTGTAGTCACCTGACCAGAAGTCTTGTTCCTCCTGCCACCGAACTTCACTAATTCCCACTATATCTAACTTCAACCTATCCATTTCCCTTTTTAAATTTTCTAACCTACCTGCCCGATTAAGGGATCTGACATTCCACGCTCCGATCCGTAGAACGCCAGTTTTCTTTCTCCTGATAACGACATCCTCTTGAGTAGTCCCCGCCCGGAGATCCGAATGGGGGACTATTTTACCTCCGGAATATTTTACCCAAGAGGACGCCATCATCATGTAATCATACAGTAAAGCTGCATGTCCTCGGGAAAAATTACGGCTGTAGTTTCCCCTTGCTTTCAGCCGTTCGCAGTACCAGCACAGCAAGGCCGTTTTGGTTATTGTTACAAGGCCAGATCAGTCAATCATCCAGACTGTTGCCCTTGCAACTACTGAAAAGGCTGCTGCCCCTCTTCAGGAACCACACGTTTGTCTGGCCTCTCAACAGATACCCCTCCGTTGTGGTTGCACCTACGGTACGGCTATCTGTATCGCTGAGGCACGCAAGCCTCCCCACCAACGGCAAGGTCCATGGTTCATGGGGGGGTGGACACAGTAAGTAGAACAATCCAACACATCAGAAAGCTCGCTGTTGTTTGATTCTGACTTTGTAAGAAGGCACGTGTTGATTGTGACAATCATCTTCGATCACTTGTATTACCATTCTGATGTTTGTTATTAACGTCAAGCAGTTTCAGTACGGTGTCAATAGGCCCGGCTTGAGAATAAACCAGCTGTTTCGAAACTACTGCGAATGTAACTGATTTGTTTGAAAACTGTTTTGTAGTAGTCCTCGATGCTAGTCTCTCCTGTGGAAGTCCCTCTGCACACCAACTGCAACCGACAACTACTTAGACCTGCTTTCTGTAGTCAGGCTATGGGCTCGGTATGTTGGTGCGATTTATGCACAGTAATATTATTTCCAGGAGATCCGAAGGCGACAGCTACACTCTGTCGAAACCAATACAAGAAATAAATACAAGATATTACAACACGCGATCTTTACTGCATTTGAACTTCCTTTCAATCACATTGTTTAAACTTCTGTATTTCCTTTCACTTCATTTGCTGCCTTTTTTATAGTTTCTCCTTTCATTAATTGAGTTCAATATTGCCTGTAATATCTAAAAGTTTCTACCAGAATGCTTTATGTTGTATGGCATCATGTTTAAGGAAGTTTTGTGGAATCACAGTTCTATTAATAATGCATAGACCTGTTACTCTGAAAAAGATGGTCAATAGATGCACAATAGTAATGACAAACAAGGCGACCATTGTTTGTAATAATGCTTCGTATTTCCAGTCCATCAGTACAAGAAAGAAATAAGGGGTTAGTTACTTAATGGCTCAATACTTGGAACTAAAACACGTAGCGTAGGAGACGCGGAATGATGCTGGAAGCAATGGGAGTAACAAAGGAAAATTAGAAATCAGTTCACACGTATAACAAGAATAAAATACTGTTCTTCATCACATCTAGTAACTACACATCTACAGTGATTAGTCGGAGAGAGCAGGTCCCCATTTCAAGGGCAGCCACGAGTTCGAAAGAGATTAAGTATTTTAATTCATATTTTGAGAAAATGGTGCGAAATTGAAGAGCCACGTCGGTATTGGTAGGCCGCTAATTAATCACCGAATAAACAGATTACAGTGACTTGTATCTCAGAGTCAGCAGTGTTGCACGTTCTCTTGAGCATTTGCTGGGGTGCAGTGTTTAGCTTGACGGCGTTTACTGATACATCTGTAGGGAAGAAATGAGGTGTGTGAGGACGTCTCGTTATTTTGTGTACCTTCGGGTGTGCGAAGAAGGAGCTGGCCAGAGCCAATATTGACAATGTGTCATACTCTATTGAGTAAAGCAACTGGGAGTTTGTAAAGGTCTCGAGGATCGTCGGATCTACCTAATCGGTGAATGAATGGCTTAGCGGATCCACGTGTCAATGAGTAGAAAGACTGGGCAACGGGTCGATGACCTCCAGTTCTTCATCTGCATAGTGAAGGTAGCCCGATGGAAAGTTGCAAGTGACATGAAAAATCCTCCGTAATGCCTTAACCTGGAGGGTTTGCAGCGGGTGAATGTGAGATTTTGCTGCATTACCCCAGGCAACACAAGCATAATTAATCACAGGTCGCAGGAAGAGCCAGTAGACCGTGAGACCACAACGGACGGAGAGCCCGGCCTTTCGTTATCTTGAGCGTATAGTGCCCCTAATCGCTGTGACATCTTGCTACGAACTTCTTGAACGTGTTTCTGAAAGATGAGTCCAGTGTCGACAATCACACTTAGGTATCTGACCGACGTGGCCCACTGAACTGGTTCGCCCATAAAGTCCACTTGTGGGACGTATGGTCGATGTCCCTTGGATAATTTCAGCAGCTGGCTTTTGGTAGCATTAAACTCCAAAGCGCCATTTCGTCGTCCAGATATCAATTGCATCACAGGTTTCTTGGTGACGATGGTGTAGCGCAGCGGGCCACTTACTTCTCGTTACCAGCGTCGTCGATGATGCTCCGTCCACGCGGACAACAAGCTTGTGTCCCTGAAGATAGGTGGAAAGCAGTATAGCGCAGAACGAGAAGGCCAGCTTAAAGAGCTTAAACGACAACCCCTTACGCCAAACGTTGTCGAACACAGGAGCGCTGTCTAAAACGACTGCACCGCAGAATTCCTTGCTGTTGAACGCTGTTGTCGCCTCTTCCCAATACAGGAAGAAGCTGCTGTGTCGTAGAATTCCCTGGCGGAAGCCAAACTGCGGCAACGAGTTTTCTTAAGAGACCTTCAGGTTCAACCTCAGCAGTAGAAGACGCTTGTACACTTTACTCAGGACCGGCAGAAGGCTGATCGGCCTATAACTCTTCGGGTCAGCTCGATTCTTTACAAAATAACTGGACGTGAGTATCATATATTGCTTCAATCATCACGTATGAATATGGGCATTGCATTAGTAACAAAACAATTTTCTCTACCTTAATTACTTCCAGCGTCTGTTGAGATTCCTTTTACAGTTAGCAAACATCACAGTAGCTTGCAAATAAAAAAAATCATTACTGCCCGTAGCGAACATTATAGTAGCTTGCAAATAAAAAAATCATTACTGCCCGTAGCGATTAAGTATATATGCAGCACACATCAGGTATAGCACGTCTTTACACTTGAGAATTCTCCACACATTTCTCGATCTAAGATTACTCTAACAAATTACCCGTAACACCTTGAATCAGTGATCACTGTTGAGCAGCGACGCTGCTGCACAATCGATACTACTTTTGACTATCTCTGGTTCAATATGATATTTTCTCACAAAATTTGAATTAATTTACCATTTGTATATACCTTTCGTAGCCCTGCGGCCTTCTTCTGAAGAATTTGGCAGGGTTGTTATGGCAATTGGCAATATTAATACAACAAATTCTTAATGTAAGTATAGGCTGATAAAAGTTTGGGAATGTAGCATAAAAGAGATAATTAATGAATAAACACAAATATTTGCCAGTATTTCGCTCTTTGAATAACATAAAAGTATAATGGTTAATTTGTGAAGCGTTTTCTTTAACCATCTAACATCTGTGGTTAGGAATGATGAATGTACAAATAGTCAAGTATGATAGTACTCATGTGCACAATGGAAATTTAAAATGTAGACTAATATCTAAGAAAAATACAGTTAGTTTGACCAACTCGCTCTTTACAAAGTACATGGGAATTAAAACAACGTGAGCTATACAATACAGAGTTATAGAAAAACATTGCTAGGTATTTACAAATTTATTAAGAAATGTAGTGCTTTTGTGCATTAGTATGTGAGTTCAAGTGTTCCTATACAATGCTCGTTTCCATAGTTCTGACTAATCATAGACATTGTTACACAAAGCATAGTGTAGCTATATCATGAGTATAAAATATAAATTAACGAGTGGAAAAGGCAAGGGCAAAGGCATGGTTAAGATAAAGTTACAGTCTGGATGGTCTTCAGATCGAGGATCTGTAGACATTGGTTCATGTTTCTTCATGAGACGATTATGTTTGTAAGTCATGTTATCTTGAATATTTTTCTAAACATCGCTAGGTATGTCAAAGTAGTGAGATTTGGCATTGAGCAGACTCATTTGTGGCAGTAGTAGATGTGGTACCCTATGACAACTAAGCCAATTATACATTAAGTGCTGTGTAGTACAGTCGTGAGTGCAATGAATGGTGTCATTACAGTTCTCTCATTAGTAGTTTATTATCACCGACATCAGGAACCTTGAATATATTTACATTGTTGCATACAACTATATCTTTCATGACCATCTCATTGGATAAGGTAGAGAAGGACAATAGCAAGAGAAAATGGAACTTAAACAGGCATTAAATGCATTTAAGATTGCAGAGTATGACGTTTGTGGATATTAATATAAAATCCTAAACTTATGCAGGTAAAAACTGTATTATTTATGGCAGCGCCATCAATATATAAGTGAGAAATTAACTTAATGTATACAGGCAATAATCCTAGAAAATAGTGCACGTATGTTGACAGTAATAAATGAGAAAATGCATAGTTCATAATTAATCAGTCTATACGCTGTCAGAGCTCATAAGAAAGGTCAATATCTCTATAGTACATGAGATTTGAAAATGGTATTTTTTGCAAATATTGACTATACATAAGTAATATAGCTCATACAGAGAAGCGAAAATAAAATAATAATAGTGTATGTATGGAATGTGCATGATTATTGGGAAAAGTGGGAATAAGGCAAAGGAAAATGCACTTTTGCTGCAAAATAAAATTCTTATCGTCCATAGTCGTCAAATTAGTCAGTAAAAATAAAGCAAGATAAAAATATGTGATCACAAGACTCTTCTAAGCATAGACATGGAAATATTAAAGAAATCAGAATGACTTAACAACTAGAAGCATGTAGTATAAGTATAGATTTCAAAGCATATAAAAGAGGAAAAAAGGGTGAAGACAAATGGCTCTTTGTACCCACAAACCATGAGGAAAATATTATACTGGAATTGTTAATGGCATAGTTAATACAAAGTAATAGCAGCAGGTGTTAAATGTCAGTCTACATCTCATATAAGAGCATTATTAGTTCAGAATAACGCAGTGTAACAAGCGGAACGTGCATGACTACTCTACCACTCAAAAGCAAATATTTTCTTCGTAATACAAGGAATACTATATGTATGTACCAGGTAATGTCATGCTCTTCTAAAATAGTTGAATAAATAGTATCTGTACCTCCGTTAACCCATTATTGTGTTTTCATTAACTTCAAATTATCATAACACATTTCTCATTGTAACAATACGACTCTGTTTCATCGTTTTTCTTTACCTTAGGATTCGAATATAATCATTATTATCATTAGCAGAACACCATTGTGCCTACAGTATTATCACTTCATAAAATTGTACTATAATCGAATTGAAACTTATATCTAGCAAACATAGAAAAATGATTAGAACATGTCATTCTTGGTATTGCAGTAATACTCATGTAGCACGCTGAAAAAGAATTGATTTGTGACAGCATATAAATCAGTTTCTAATATTCGGATGTTACCCTTAATTTTATACCTTGTTGTTTCCTGTAAAACATGCAAGAAAAAAAATTAGTTGGTATATGACGAAAGATGACCTTTGTTGCACTTGTTTCGTTTATTTTTCATTAACGTGTTGTATATCCTTGCCGGCCGAGGGTGGCCGAGCGATTCTATGCGCTAAAGTCTGGAACCGCGCGACTGCTACTGTCGCAGGTTCGAATCCTACCTCGGGCATGGATGTGTGTGATGTCCTTAGATTAGTTAGGTTTAAGTAGTTCTAAGTTTTAGGGGACTGATGACCTCAGAAGTTAAGTCCCATAGTGCTCAGAGCCATTTGAACCATTTTGTATATCCTTGATGCTTCAAAATGTGTTTATGTTTATTTCTTTTTATTTTTCTTTACATGGTAACAACTTGTTCTGGAACAGTGAATGAGCATGGTGAATAAATAGTAATGGTAATATACAGTAAACATGCGAAATTTTGTCACTTCCTAAAAACTAGCTTTGTGTTAAAACTTAGTAGTGTATAAAATAGTAATAAATTACAAGAAAAACAACAAATACATGGTACATAGTAGAAATAAAAGTGCTGAAACTAGAGAAAAGTGCGAAAATAATTATTATGTCACGATGTGACAGTGCAGTATCAAATATCGTCTCAATCAGGAAAAAAATGGTTTCATTCAATAACATGTTTTTCATTACTGAGATGATGGTTCCCTCGTGACTTTTGCGCACGCAGAGTTTCTACGTGAACAACATTTGGATGCGGATATGTCTTATTCAGGACGGACTACTCCACAGAAACTCGAACTTGTTGCACCTATTTTTGACTGTGTAGGAAAGATGATGAGTAGGTAATAATAGTTTTTCACCGATTTTAAATTCGCGGAGATGACTCACCTGTTTCTGTTGTTCCTTTCCTCGTTTAGATGCACGCTTAATATTGGTGAATGCAATGTCGATGACTTCGTGACGATGTAGACGTCGTGAAGCAGGAAATGCTAATAATTCCATAATTTTGTTCGGCGGTTCAATATTCTTTAATATCATGTACGGAGACAACAACGTAGAATTATTTGGTATAAAGTTAATAATTTCTTGACATGTGTAGATCAATTTAACCCAACGGTGTGTTTCTTATGACTGTATAGACGACAAAGCTTACCATTTTCGGTCATAATGCGTTCAGATCGGTCAGATGAAGTATGGTAACTGGATATGTACACAATCGATTATATAGGCACCACTGCAGCATCTGGCACCAGAGAGAGCTGAAATGAGGCGTACTCGGAAGGCGAGTTTCGCAGCTCACAGCAGCTTCAGTCTCCTGAGGGCCAGTGACGTCATTTGGAGCGAGGGGCCGGTGTCTCTTACGAAACTGCCACTCCCGCCTTTCCCCAAACGTTAGGGAGCCGTCTCTGTTTTCTTTCGATATCCAAAGCTCGCCCCCACGCGCTTGTAAGTGTCCTGATCCTGTTATAGTTATAACTGTTTATTCTAATCTTCATCTACATCTACGTGATTACTCTGCTGTTCACAATAAAGTGCCTGGCAGAGGGTTCAATGAACCACCTTCATGGTGTCTCTCTACCGTTCCACTCTCGAACGGCACGCGAGAAAAACGAGCATTTAAATTTTTCTGTGCGAGCCCTGATTTGTCTTATTTCATCGTGATGATCATTTCTCTCTATGTAGGTGGGTGCCAACAGAATGTTTTCGCAATCGGAGGAGAAAACTAGTGACTGAAATTTCATGAGAAAATCCCGTCGCAATGAAAATCGCCTTTGTTTTAATGATTGCCACTCCAATTCACGTATCATGTCTGTGATAGTGTCTACCCTATTTCGTGATAATACAAAACGAGCTGCCCTTCTTAGTACTTTTTCGATGTCATCCGCCAGTCCCACCTGATGCGGATCCCACACCGCACAGCAATATTCCAGAATAGGGCGGAAAAGCGTAGTGTAAGCAGTCTCTTTGGTAGACCTGTTTCACCTTATAAGTGTTCTGCCAATGAATCGCAGTCTTTGGTTTGCTCTACCCACAATATTATCTATGTGATCGTTACAATTTAGATAAGTTTTATTTGTAATCCCTAAGTATTTAATTGAATCTACAGCCCTCAGTTTTGTGTGACTTATCGGGTAATCAAAATTTAGCTGATTTCTTTTAGTACTTATGTGAATAACTTCACTCTTTTCTTTATACAGTGTCAATTGCCACTTTTCGCACCATACAGATATCTTATCTAAATCATTTTGCAAGTCGTTTTGATCATCTGATGACTTTACAAGACGGTTAATGACAGCATCATCTGCAAACAATCGAAGACAGCTACTGAGATTGTCTTCTATGTCGTTAATATAGATCAGGAACAACAGAGGTCCTATAGCACTTCCTTGGGGAACGCCGGATATTACTTCTGTTTTACTCGATGACTGTCCGCCTATTACTACGAACTGTGACTTTCTGGCAAGAAATCACGAATCCAGTCGCACAACTGAGGCGATAACCCATACGCACGCAGTTTGGTTAGAAGACGCTTGTGAGGAACGGTGTCGAAAGCCTTCTGGAAATCTACAAATATGGAATCAATTTGACAGCCCCTGTCGATAGAACTCATTACTTCATGAGTATAAAGAGCTAGTTGTGTTTCGAAAGAACGATATTTTCTAAATCAGTGCTGACTGTGTCTCTATAAATCTTTTTCTTCGAGGTACTTCATAAGGTTCAAATACAGTTTATGTAGTTTACGTTCCAAAACCCTATTGTAAATCGACGTTAGTGATATGGGTCTGTTATTCAGCGGATTACTCCTACTTCCCTTTATGGGTATTGGTGTGACCTGAGCATTTTTCTTTAGGTACGGATCTTTCTGTGAGCTAATGGTTGTATATAATTGCTATATACGGAGGTATTTTATCAGCATACTCTGAGAGGAACCTGACCCTTATACAATCTGGACCGGAGGCCTTGCCTTTATTAAGTGATTTAAGCTGCTTTGTTGCACCGAGGATATCTACTTCTACGTTTCTCATCTTGGCAGTTGTTCTTGATTGAAATCTCAGCCCCCACCCCCTTTGTGACTGAATCCTAATATGTTGACTCATGAGTCAAGACTCCGGTCTTTTCAAATTGTATATTGTGTCTATTTTTCAGCTATGGCGTGCTTGTCGCATTCCCTTTGTTTAATGTGTCGCTAGTGCTCAGAAAAACGTTCCGCAACAGCACGAATTGTTTGAAGTACATAGACCCTCTCACATTCGCAATGGACAACGCATATTACGGACACACGCAAAGCTATGCCGTCTTTAACAGGCCCCTGCATATCTTGAATCTTGCGGGCTGGCCGAAACACTGGTGTCATTCCACGTTTCTGCCGCACAAGTCCTAACTTGCTGCTCGTTGCAACCTCGTAGTATGGCAAGAAAGCAGTCGGCTTGGCCTCCTCTGACGATTCACAAGGCGCTCTTCGTCTGTGGCACCTGAAAGATTTTGCAATGTTTACTTTGCTGAAATCATTCTCTCTGAACATGCATCTCGCTGCATTTCAGACTGTACGTGGTCGTCGTGGGAAACAATCTTTGCTCTGTGTACTAACGTGTTCAGGACCGCTTTCTAGTGTACAAGGTGGTGAAAACTATTGTGGGGAATGTTGTGTCGGCTACTGTGGGGGGTCGGCACCGACGCAGACAACGAAGGAGACAAGCAGCGATGGCTGGTGGTGGTGGTAAGTTTCTATGAGGGTCATCGGCCCCTAGTCTTACACACTCTTTAATCTAACTTACTTACGCTAAGGACAACACACACACCCATGCCCGAGGGCGGATTCGAACCTCCGACGGGGGAAGCCGCGCGAACGGCGGCAAGGCGCCTCAAACCGAACGGCTACCCTGCGCGGCGATAGCCTGTTACAGGAATCCAAAACCATCTGCGCAAAGAAGAAAAAAAAACTTATCTTCTTGTGGCTCCGCAGCGCAGGTACATTTACAATCTATTACTACACGCAGAACGCAGGTTACAGTAATATCAGAAACTGAGTCCGTCTTGATGCAAAACACCTTGTTATTCGTTTATTTCTTTATTCTCCCAAACTAGTTTCGGCGTCAAGTATCACCATCCTCAGTGGGGTTTTTTAATCTAAAAGATGCAGAAAATAGCATGGTTACGCAAACACACTAGCACATTATTACATTTTTTACTATTTTTTTTAAAAATATAGTTTACTATTGATACTTTCATACTACCGTATTTATTGTATGTTACAGCATATTTTAAGCAATTATTGTCGCAGTTTGCGACATATTTTGTGTGCACTTTTTTTTCTGTTGCCGTTTTTTTACTTAGCGAACATCGTGTCATCTGCAACTATGTGAGCGACTGTTAGTAAACAAATACCAAAAGGTGAACTTCGTATGTCAGCAATATATACTTGGGGGTTGTGGTAGTGTTGTGGAAATCAGTTATTTGGTGTGTACTGAGCTGTTGCTTAGCTATTCGTGTACTCACGTTCGTTGGATGGTATGTAGTTGCTTTTATACACAGAAAAACAAAACTTTTGCACTTTGTTTCTGATCCAGAATATTACGCCATCTTGCTGTTCTCATGTGTCACGAGAGGTGCATCGCATGTGGCGAGAAAGGCTATCAAAACTGTAGCGCGAATTACGACGACTTCTGCTCATTATTTATGTCTCTGTGTGTGATGGGGAAGTGGTTCTTTTGCGTGTGTGTGCTTTCTGTTTTATGTCCTTGGTCAGTTCTCTCAGAGCGCTAAAGAGTGTGTTGTTGTAAAGTGTTGTGTTTTCGTTTATTACATTTTTCCCTTCGACTATAGACTTTTGTATGTAGTAATTTTCTTCTGTTGTTTGTTGTCGGTATAGACTGTTGCTGTTCGTCAGAATATGTAGGTCGTTTTCGATATTAGTGGGGTTATGGTTTTTGTTCATTAGATGTTCTGCAGAAGTTGAATGTGTGCTGTTACTCTTTAGAGCTCACATGTTCTCTGGAAATAAACGAATAACAACGTGTTTTGCATCAAGGCGGACTCAATTTCTGATATTACTGTTTTCTATGCAAACACGGACCAAATGGAAGACCAAGATAAAATCATTGAACGCGGGCTAGTAATGTCTTCCTCGAAGTCTGGGACCGAACTGGGGCCGACCAGCCATGGGCAACTGGTTAAATCAGTGTTGACAGGAGGCGCTGAATTCTGTCTTCCTGATGGTGGGGCGCTGCCACTCTTTTCATTGGCGTGCGGGTTAGCGGCCTCTTCATACCGTTTAGTGGCGCTGAGCTGTTCGGAGTGCAGTCGAGGCTTTAGGATAGCACAGTAAAAAGTATTGGCTTTCTTGTTATCTATCAGGGTGCGTTACTTTCCTGTACACTGAATGACCAAACCGGTCTCCTGACTTCCGCTCAACTGAAACGTCCAAGAACGGTTGCTTGCCGTCTTTCTCAATCTCGGTAGTAAATGAAATACATACAGCATTTTGATCCAGCAGCCTTTATGAATTGAGACAAAGAGGAACTACAGATACTGGCTGCGAACTGGTATTGATCGAAATCAATGGAGAAATGCTGAAAATTTTTACCGGGCAGAGATTCAAACCCAGATCTCCTGCTTATTAGGCAGACGCTCTGACCACTATGCCATGCGGACACAATGGTCATTATAACTGCACGGACTACCGTAGCATGCCTCGGTGCAGTTGCAATAACCACTGTGTCCGGATGGCTTAGTTGTAGTCCGCCCCCGGTAGCTGAGTGGTCAGCGTGACAGACTGTCAATCCTAAGGGCCCGGGTTCGATTCCCGGCTGGGTCGGAGATTTTCTCCGCTCACGGACTGGATGTCGTACTCCCAGCACGGTAGCTCAGCGTGTTCGGTGAAAGACGTGGCTTGTCTATGTAATAAATAAATTGAGTGAAAAGATCAACAAAGAACTTCAATGGATGTCATGTGACGTCCGCTTCGACCAAATACACCGAAACAAAAAAAAAACAAAAAAAAGTAGTCAGAGCATCTGCATAGTAACCAGGAGACCCAGGTTCGAATCCCCGTCTGTTTTCAACATTCCTCACTGATTTCAATCAATGCCCGCTTACAGTCAGTGTCTGTATTTCCTATGTGAGGAAATTTAATGTTGGATTGGATACAGTCCTCGTGATACACGAACTGCTGCAGTGCATTTTCATCGTGAGACCATATCAGGAAAATGTCATCGACGTACTGGAGGAAGCAAGACGGACGCATCGTCACCGAGTTCAGAGCCTGCTCCTCCAAGTGCTCCATAAAGAAATTCGCGAAAGCCGCAGACAGTGTCCCATCACTCTGTCATTTGTCATTTCATATTATTCGCCGCGGTAGAAGAAGTACGTTTTCATTAGAACATGACGGAACAACTTCATCATTCCAGATGGATACAATAGGGCCGAGAGATGGAGTGTGTCTTGGAGTGATACGCAGTGACACAACATCCACACTGACCATTACATCGATTCGGCCGGTTTTAATTTTCTTCAGTGCCTCAACAAATATCTGCGAATTTGTGACATGGTATTCACAGTGTCCTAGTTAAGATGCTAATAATTTAGCCACGTGTTTTGCCAGTCGGTAGGTGGGCGAACTGCTTGCATTAACAATGGCCTACAGCGGGACAGCCGGCCGTGGTGGCCGAGCGGCTCTAGGCGCTACAGTCAGGAACCGCGCGTCCGCTACGGTCGCAGGTTCGAATCCTGCCTCGGGCATGGATGTGTGTGATGTCCTTAGGTTAGTTAGGTTTAAGTAGTTCTAAGTTCTAGGGGACTGATGACCTTAGAAGTTAAGTCCCATAGTGCTCAGAGCCATTTTTGAACAGAGGGACATTTTCCTTACCATCTTCGGCGGGCCATAACGCGTGGGAAGTCTGGTAGCACGAGGCATTGATTTCTTCACCACTTGTCCTGGTAAATCAGAATTCTTTAATAACTTACCCGCCTTTCTGACGATGACCTGTGTCTTCCGGTACACGTCATATTCGACTAAAGATAGCACCTTCAGGTTGTACTCTTCAGTGCTCAGAACCACGGTGGAACTTCCTTTGTTGCTGGTAAGCCAACAAAGTCCTCGTTGTCACGCAATAAGAGTAAGCCATATCGTCGCTCCTGGTTAATATTAGACGTCGGTGGCTTAGCTTTCGCCATTATACGGCTGGTAGTTAGCCTGACGTCGTCAGCTGCGTCGTGCTAGAGATAGCAAGATGTCGAATGCACCATTACATACAGTTAGTTTGTGTCGCACGAAACAGTTGATAAAGTTCACACTGAGAGCCTTTTTGTATGAAACGGTTCTTGTTGATCCGGTCAAATTGAAGACGTTATGACTTTAAGACAACTTTTTGTTCCTTTTATACTATTTCTGATAGCTTCAAAATTTGAAAGGAGGTATTTCAGTGAACATTGTCAAAAGGTAACAGAAGTTGCTCAGATAAGCCGTAATGCCAGTTATTACGTTGCCAGTTATTACCTAAACTGATCTTCCCTACGTGGCCTTTTATTAATCGTTCCATTCTTTTGTATACAATTCATATTAGAATTTTGTCAAGATTACTCAGTAACATACCTGTAATATAGTTCGGTAGCATCTGTAAGCATCTGCCTTTTTCGTATCGGGAGTCTGAGGATATTGCACTTTGCCTTTTTCTGGGGATATTGCGTTTGTCTCATATTTATCTTGCATACCCCATGGAATACATTTTTCTTGGTTGTTTGTCTGAAGGCTAACAATATTTCTGAAAAATATCTCTTCATTAGATGTTTAAATACTGCTTGCAATATCTCATATTGAGTCTCATCTCATTTCACTTCCCCTTCACGTTCCATAAGATTATCAACATTATTTCCTTTGTCTACTCCTATATATTTTCTGCATTATTTCAGCCTTCTCTTCTTTGATTACTATTGGGTTGTTTGGAACTTGTACATCATAATAGTGTAAGTATTAGGAAATACACTCCTGGAAATGGAAAAAAGAACACATAGACACCGGTGTGTCAGACCCACCATACTTGCTCCGGACACTGCGAGAGGGCTGTACAAGCAATGATCACACGCACGGCACAGCGGACACACCAGGAACCGCGGTGTTGGCCGTCGAATGGCGCTAGCTGCGCAGCATTTGTGCACCGCCGCCGTCAGTGTCAGCCAGTTTGCCGTGGCATACGGAGCTCCATCGCAGTCTTTAACACTGGTAGCATGCCGCGACAGCGTGGACGTGAACCGTATGTGCAGTTGACGGACTTTGAGCGAGGGCGTATAGTGGGCATGCCGGAGGCCCGGTGGACGTACCGCCGAATTGCTCAACACGTGGGGCGTGAGGTCTCCACAGTACATCGATGTTGTCGCCAGTGGTCGGCGGAAGGTGCACGTGCCCGTCGACCTGGGATCGTACCGCAGCGACGCACGGATGCACGCCCAGACCGTAGGATCCTACGCAGTGCCGTAGGGGACCGCACCGCCACTTCCCAGCAAATTAGGGACACTGTTGCTCCTGGGGTATCGGCGAGGACCATTCGCAACCGTCTCCATGAAGCTGGGCTACGGTCCCGCACACCGTTAGGCCGTCTTCCGCTCACGCCCCAACATCGTGCAGCCCGCCTCCAGTGGTGTCGCGACAGGCGTGAATGGAGGGACGAATGGAGACGTGTCGTCTTCAGCGATGAGAGTCGCTTCTGCCTTGGTGCCAATGATGGTCGTATGCGTGTTTGGCGCCGTGCAGGTGAGCGCCACAATCAGGACTACATACGACCGAGGCACACAGGGCCAACACCCGGCATCATGGTGTGGGGAGCGATCTCCTACACTGGCCGTACACCACTGGTGATCGTCGAGGGGACACTGAATAGTGCACGGTACATCCAAACCGTCATCGAACCCATCGTTCTACCATTCCTAGACCGGCAAGGGGACTTGCTGTTCCAACAGGACAATGCACGTCCGCATGTATCCCGTGCCACCCAACGTGCTCTAGAAGGTGTAAGTCAACTACCCTGGCCAGCAAGATCTCCGGATCTGTCCCCCATTGAGCATGTTTGGGACTGGATGAAGCGGCGTCTCACGCGGTCTGCACGTCCAGCACGAACGCTGTTCCAACTGAGGCGCCAGGTGGAAATGGCATGGCAAGCCGTTCCACAGGACTACATCCAGCATCTCTACGTTCGTCTCCATGGGAGAATAGCAGCCTGCATTGCTGCGAAAGGTGGATATACACTGTACTAGTGCCGACACTGTGCATGCTCTGTTGCCTGTGTCTATGTGCCTGTGGTTCTGTCAGTGTGATCATGTGATGTATCTGACCCCAGGAATGTGTCAATAAAGTTTCCCCTTCCTGAGACAATGAATTCACGGTGTTCTTATTTCAATTTCCAGGAGTGTAGGTCTACTCGAAAATTAACAGAGAGTAACGAGTTATATGAAAATGTGTTTTCCAGAACATCAATGCAAGTTTGTTTTTTTAATTGTAATCGTGTTTTACCGATCATCGGCGGAAATTTCACAGTTGAAGCTAGACAGTTACGGAACAGTTCTTTTTAATTTCGTTTCACTCCGTGTTACAACAAAACTAAATCAGAAACTATCTGGAGCGGATGTTACGTCCTTCATGAAAGGAGTGCATGAATCCCAAGAGACACTTTGATATGAAACGGAAGTGTATAAACACAAATCTTTTCACTTAATTAAGCACTATTAATTACAAACACATTACCGATCGTGTATTGTTGTGCACTAAGGGAGAAACAAACTGTACAGTCGTGGTGGTGGTTATGATGATGATGATGATGACAATGATGAATTATGCGTGGACGCACGACAACCAGGTCATTAGTTCTACACGCTATGTGGGTGGGACCTTAGTAATTTTTAAAAAAAAATATAATATATTAAAAATAACCTGGATATTTAGGTGAAAGTTTGATGTGCAGCTACTATTTCTGAGTAATACTGAGTTTGGTTGCAATGGTTACAGTACAGGTGAAATACGAAGCGATGTGCGTCAACAAGAGAGGGTACATCCCACAACACCACTTATTAAGGCTTCTTCCCGTTCTATTGACGTGCTCCGTAGGCGCACTCCTAAATATTTTACGGAAGTAAATGTTTCTAGTGATTGTTCTGCAATAATGTAATCATAAAAAAAGGATATTTTTGTCTATATACTCGCAGTAGGTTACATTTTCTTTATGTTGTCTCTATTGCCACTCCTTGCAGCAAACGTCGACCTTCTGCAGGTCTTCCTGCGTTTCGCTACAACTTTCTAAAGTTACGACTTCTCTGTATACAATAGCATTATTCTGCCAATGAACCGAAGTGTACCACCTGCGTGTGTGATCGTACCATTTCATATTCATAGAAATCATTTTGTGCTAGTATTTGTAAGAATTGACCGATTCCAATTTGACTCGTTGATATTGTAATACGTTTTTTCGTTTTGTGAAGTGTGCAGCATTACATTTCTGAACCTTAAAGCAACTAGTCAATCTTCGCACCACTTTGAAATTTTATCAAACCCGAGATCGAGTACTCCTGCAGGTGTTTTGCGTTCATTATATATAATTGCATCATAGGCGAGGTTACTTTTAATATTGTCTGCAAGCTCATTAAGATATAACATGAACAGCAACGATCCCAACACGCGTCCCTGGGGCACACCTGAAGTTACTTATACGTCTGTCAATGACACTCGATCCAAGATAACATGCTGCGTCCATCCTACCAAGAAATCCTCACTCCAGTTACAAATTTCGAATGATACTCCATTCCGTTGTAAATTTGATAATAAGCGCAAGTGTGATACTGAGCCAAATGATTTTCGGAAATGAAGAAATGCTGCGTCTACGCGACGGCCTTGATCCATGTTTTTCAGGATGTCATTTGAGAAAGGAGTGACTTGGTTTTCATATGATCGACGTTTTACGGAATCGGTGCTGTTGGTATGGATGAGGCTATTTAGTTCGAGATACCTCATTACGTTTGAGCTCAGAATTTGTTCTAAGATTGTGTAACAAATGGATGTTAAAGATATTGGACGGTAGTTTTGTCGATTACCTCAGCTAACCTGCCTTTTCTTCCAGTCACTGGGTACTGTTGCGCGAGAGGTCTAAAACTATGGTAGTTTCTTGCGAATGCTTCAGCAGTTTATCACTAAGGTTTTAATACTCTCGGCTGTTAGGACCTTATAACGACAATTCCGTGTCGCCTACACGTATCATTATTTGTGTAGTGCACACCTGCTCCATTTCTAGGGCCTACAGTTTTCACCTTTATGGTGCAAAACGAGAAAGTCGCAGCGTAGTTTGCCACAGAATCTTCCATTCGACTAAGAACAAGGGGGCCTCGATCAGTTCTGGGAACAAATCAGCAAATTGTGAGCTTCGTTGGTGGAGCTCCTTGCGCAAGACTGGTCTTCTCAAACTTGTCTGCCAGTCGCTAGAACGATCCAAATATTACTGTAATTTTGCGCGAGTTAGTGAAGCAGTTTTGGTCACTTTCCCTGAAGGAACTAATAGTAATGCACCGTTATCTGAGCAACTGCACTACGGCTAAGATTGTAATCGTACTCTAGATGGTAGTGATGTTACTAAAGTTAGAAGCGTGTGGCTGATTTTCTGAACTGAATCGATGTGTGTGGGCTGCGATGTTAAATGAAGTAAAACTGCCTACTTAACGACGAAGCCACTCACAGATACTGTGTTATAAGAACTCAACATGAAGTAGCACCAATTACATTACTGAAAACGATTAAAACTGCAGCCACACGACAGTCTACTTGAGAAGTCATTTAAGAGGGTATGCCTCGTTACACCAGACCACATCTGGCAATCTTTTACATTGGATTTGGGGGGGAGGGGGATGGGCGTTGCAATCTTAATTTATCGAAGGATAGCAAACACGCGAAACACATAAACGGTTGAAACAAACGTTCGAAAGAGGATAGGAGAAATGCAGTAGTGCAGATTAAATAACGAGGACTCCTTAAAACCATAACCTCCTTGAGCAATTTAGAAATCGTCGCATAAATTTTCACAAAAGCATAACACATCTGCCGTATCGTTAATTGCGATTTGGTAACACTGAGGATGGAGCATGGAAAGCTCAGTGAGACTACTTGTGGAAATTACATGGAGAGAAAAACTGTAATCTTTTACAATGAACATCTATTTTCATGAAGACTGGCATAATATGCAAAGAAGAAATTGTACCATCAACGGTTACTAGGGCCTGATTAACTTATGGAGGAATTATAAACTGAAAACGCTAAAGATGCCAAAAGGCATCTCTTTGTTGAGTCACATACGAAATTCAGGGAAAATGGAGGCTGGACTAACATTTTCACAATAGGATCCAAACAGAAAAGATTAAAGTTTGCAGAAGTCATCATTACCATACACACGTATTTACGGTAAAGAGGTTCGTACCGCCTGACCTCTGGATAACAATAAATGAATCAAGCACAAATACAGGATACAGTAAATAAGCCGAAGAGTATGTACACGCGGATCCGAAAGGAAAAGGACAGATGGTGGAGTATTCGAACCAAGGTAGCAAACAAGCGAAACATATAAACGGTTGAAACAAACGTTCGAAAGAGGATAGGGGAAATGCAGTAGTACCGATTAAATAATGACTCGACTGCTGGTAGCAACACGTGGTACACATAATCAAAGCAGATTCCAGTAAAATAAAAATTCAAGACAAATTTCATACGAAAAAATTGATACAATCGAATGAATCATTGAACGAAACACGAACACGTGAGTTCAGCGGCTCAAAGCACGCGGATTGGAACGATAACAAGATAAAGAATTACATGCCCACAAAGAGGTAATTTCATAGGTATTCACACTGAAGAAAGAACTCTCCTCACGTAACAAAGCTTCACGTGGTATCTGACACTTCCACATCTCAAAGTTCCACAGGAACAAGACCGGTCACTAAATAAATGAACAGATCACGGAAAACTTGTCACTACCTGTTCTAAATAAGTCATGGAACACGATTCCGAAGACAAAGCTATAAAAGAAAAGGTAAAGTACTCCAGTGAAGCTGAAGACTTACGCAGCCTCATAATGATTCTACGTTACCAAGCTCGCGCTTAACCTACGATGTCCACTTACAGAATCCAGCAGCGGAGTACCTGAGCACGCATGCTGGCCAGAGAAATCTCAAGCTTAACGGAACTGACCAGAGGGGTTCTTTCCTCCAATCACCTAACCACAGTCTAATGAGTTACACAGAGGGGACAAAACTCTTTGCCTTGGTCAAGTTACTCAACCATAGTGCCGCTGCAACAGGCATCTGACGCTACGCTATAACCACTTTAAAAATCTCAAGCAGACACACGAATTCACTATGTCATACAAAACGGGTGGAAAAGGAAAGAGTATGGGAATGTATGATACAAATAATGTATTGGGTTAGTGCATACGTTCATAGCGTTTTCTCACAGTTTTTAATAAACACAACGGATGCACAAATAACAGAGAGTTTAGTCACAAATAATATATTCTACATCACTATTTGCAACAGTCTGCCAATGCTGGGGTAAATCTCGATTCCACGACTGTGGAAATTAAGTGGTTTTGAGGCGAAGGACTGGTCGAGCCATGTTCTGAGTGCTTTTTCATCCGGGAAGGAAGTTTGATGAAACTTGTTTGATAGAGAGCGGGAAAGATTAAAGTCGCAAATCAGACGAATAAGGTGGGTGCGGAGTGACTTGCCAACCCATCTCCTGTACAGTATTTCCTGTCAGTCTAGCAGAATGACGACGTTATCATGGAGCAATATCACCCATTCTCCATGGTCATTGTTCTTGGGCGTCTGTAAGACTCCTCAGTTGCTGACAATAAATGTCAACAACGATGGTTACACATCGAGGAAGCAATTCGTAGTACATCACATCGTGGCTGTTGCACTCCTTTCCATATGTTAGCATTAAGTCACTATTTCTCGCCACCAGTAACGATACGGGATACGAATAGGCGGTGTTGATCATGGGCCATTTGATGATGAGCAGGCAGAAATGCAAATATGCCCACCCGCTGATCTTTGTGATTTCGTCTTTGAGCATGCGGTACCCACACACCCGATTTTTGAACCTATCATATTGCATGAAAATATGACACGTTGGTGGAATGATCACCGTTCACCATATTTGCCACTTATCGAGTACACTGAAGCGGATCATTGTTGATTAATGTGTTTCAACGATCTTCATGAAACCCCGACCTTCATCCTGAACGTGGAGAGTGCTAATGTCAAAACGATCATTTTTACCACGAGAAAACCACTTTCTCGCTGTGCTCTGTCCAATGGCATTATCATCATAAACGGCGAAGATGTTTCTGGTTGCCTCCACTGTTGTCAGACCTCTATTGAATTCAAACAGAAGAATACGTCAGAAGTGTTCCGATTTCTCCATTTGGCACTCCTGTTTCTAGCGACCACAGCTACACTCACTATATCCAGATGACAAAATGACAATATGTAAACTCAGATAGCGACAGCGAACTTCAAATAAAAAATGACAATCGATAAATAAAGCGTAACAACAGGAATACCAACATGCAAAATAAAAACGTCACGAAATTGTGCAGCACTCTAATAAGATAGAGATGTGAGTTATGTGGGAAACAATAGATAAAAATTATACGCACTTAAACCTGATTTAAATTGATGCAGAATACATGTCATATGGATCGTAACGTTAACTATTGCTGAATTAATATAGTTCACTGCTCAGTATTCTTCCAGGTTAAATCAAGAAGTGCACCGAAAATCAGTGGCGCCAGTATGACTTGCAATAAGAATGTGAATCAAGCGAAATCTCATGAAACGGTTCTTACAGAGAAGTTTAAAGGTGTGAAAATGTTCTGTAATAACTACCGATATTCCACGATTCCTCAGTGCTTGCTGGAATATGTCTTAGCATAGGGATGGCAGTTATCGTTGACATAACTGGTTTTGGGTTATATTGGATCCTTTCCACGCCAGTTTAACTTCACTTTTTAAACCGCTCAAAATAACCATTTCCTGAAATAACAGATTTTCAGTTTTTTTGTCTATTACTTCCTGTAATAAAGCCTAGAAATCGAACAAAGATTGAAAAAAATTTACTCTGAGTTTCAAGATGCAGAAAATCAAAATATTAAATTAAATAGGCAAACAAAAGAAAACTTAATTCGTCCACTATTTGCTGCTTTTTTAGAAAAGTGAGAACTGGTTGAATACTCCAAAAATCGTCAGTATCCTACTGATTCAAATTTTTTGAAACATTGCAGAAAAATTGTGTTGTTATTAGGGATCATACCCCTTCTTGGGCACAACGAATCGTCAGTGTTAAACAGTGAAAACTGTGTCTGAATAACTGTTTTTCGTGTTAATTTCTCCGTTTTCAAGGGCTACAAGCAGATAAAGTAATATTATGCAGACACAGACAACAGATTAGCTACTTTCTATTTTTATAGCGCACGATGAATGGATTGTTGTTAAGATTTTAATTTGTTCTTGCGACCATCATTACCTTCTTCGTTTATTATTTTACAAAAATAGCAGACAAATCTTTAATGTTTTAATGGAAATGCTGCCACTTCGTGACAATATTCCAGACTAAGGTTGATACGATTCTGCGATACAACGGATGTCCCGCGACGACGTCGATAAACTACCGTATGGACCAGGTGGGGGACAAATCTTGTGCACAGCTCATATACGCTAACGTTAAGCCACAACGCACGGCAATAGGGACAATATTGTCTCACCAGCGCTGTACCAATTCTTATGCCATGTGTTTGTTGCTCTTTTCTGTCGGCATTGCTATTAAAATAGTGCTGATCATCTTTCCCATTTTCTATAGTAACGCAATGTTTCACGCCAAACCAAATTTTACAAACAAAAATTGCTCCTTATTTAAAACAGCTTTATTTAAAAGCAAAAAATTTTAGCGCTGCTATTATGGCTAATCGATATTTTGTTCTTTTTACTTGGTTATTGGTAAAAACCAAAAAATTCCTGTTGCAATCGAAACCCAACAAATAACAAAGAATACCGGTTATTCAGAATTAAAGCACCGGTATCGGTTTTAAGCGGTCTTTTTTCCCCTCTCTATGTTCAGATTCTTTCTAATATTTTATTTTTTGGTTCATGTGTGGTCTACGATAAGTTGCCGCACAACCACTTACATACAAGTGCTTGATACTGATCATGAGCTTGAAACTGGCCAACACCAAATGCAAGTATTACATACAGTTACGGCGTGAGCTCAAATATATTTTCATTTAACCAGTATTTCATGGCTACGAATCAAGTTGTGAAGAAGACAACTGTTAATTTTGTGGTTATGCCACTGACAGTAAATACATTACCTATTGTTGGTACCGGTTTGAATTACCGCGATCGACGGTTTAACATCTGCGTGCGCATGTAGGCTGAATAAGAGAAGTAGGCTTGTCTCAGCTTGTTGGAATAATTTATTTACGAAGCCCTGCGGTCGAAACAGACAATATTACACTGCAACCGATAACTCTTGCGAAGGCGTGAGAAAAGTTCAGTACGGTAAATTATTCCGTATATAACACACTTGGATTCACGCTTTCGCCACGGAGTAGAACGTGGAACTGAAATCAACAATCAAAGAATAAAACAAAGAACAAATGTTGCTTGTGTACAGCGTCTCTGGCGTCCAGCGGGAAAGTTTCGCAGCACTGTACTTCCAAATACCCGAGCATGTCACGGCGATGGGTGATGACAGAAGACGCCACACCTATTCCTGAATACGAAATATTATAGGACTTGATTGAACGTTGCTGAAAACATCATCGTTACATAAATAAATGAAGTAAAATAGTGTAGGCTCATCATGAGGAACTGGCAGTATATTTGCTTCAGTTTGCATTAGTGCGGGACGTTATAGGAGTGACGGTATGAATGTTCGCCTGTCTAGCCATCGAACCTGTGATGATTTCGGCTGTATATTCCAGAATCATGAAAACAAGTAATTTTGTGGTTTGTTCGCCGTAATTAATGGTGTCCGCTGCAAACCACTTCGCACGAGCGCAGACTGTTTACTCGTTTGCATCTGTAACTGTGGGGCCAATTAAAACGGTTCAAATATTAAAGCCCGAATGTCAGATGTGTGACAGCGGCCGCCGGTGACAGATAAACGGCCAAATTACAGAGTGTGACGCCTGCAGCCGCATTGTCGGTCGGTACTTTATGTAACCTTTGTCACTGTCCGGAGACCGACAATTTGTCACATGTGTGGAGAACGGCGCATCTGGTCAGCATGCATTTCAGACCGTATGAAGTACGCACTGCGTTGTCCCGAGTGGAGATTCACGAGCCCCATAAAACTGCAAACAAAAGGCACTCCAGCCTCTAAAACAGCAGTAACAAGCCTTCACGACTGCGACGCTACCAGATTCGAAAATACGCTAGTAAATATTCCAAACATTTTCAACCGTAGGACAAACTTCAGAGTCGTTTGATGTGGGCATTACGGCTGGAACGAACAGTTGTAAATTATAGCTGTTGTGCTAGTGTTACACCGGTTTACCGAGACGTCTTTAAGGCGACCATGTTTGCGGAACTTCTGATGTCACCATTCATTTCATTCAGCGGCAGTTTTTAACTTAAGTGTTCCTGACATGGTCAGCCTAAGGGCGATCTGCAATGTATGGCAATTGAAGAAGACTTCACAAGCCAAGATGACTAAAAGAGAATTTTATTAGATGACCTGTTTCGACAGAGCTATCAACGTATTTTACAACATATTATCCATCTGTGTTACAAGTCCCTGCGCACCGGATATGTACAGCTCACTACCATGAACATCACCCCAAATACCATGTCAAATGTAAAAGTATTATTTACCAACATAAACATAACTTTATGCATGTTGTATATTTGCAGGTGGGGATACTGAGCCGCCAAATAATTGTTAAAATTCATGGTGAAACTTTCGGCTGTCATTTACTTTGCACAATTCGCTGCTAGTTTCGGTCAATGACCATTATCAAGCTGAAGGTTTCACCATGAATTTTAACAAATATACACATAACTATACTGCACCGACATCAGTTGTTCATATTCACTACCAGCTGGGGCGTACAGAGGGCTGTATATAAGCAGTGTGAGGAGACTTGTAACAGTGATGGATAATACGATATAAAAATTCAGAAGCATAAGATCTGATGCTGACAACATAGCTCTGTCGAAAGCGGTCATCTAATGAAATCCTTCTTTTAGCGATCTTAGCTTGTGAAGTTTTCTTCACTTATCAGTTTTTAATGTTCATATATGTAAAGTAACATGTTAACAAATCCTGAACTGAAACTCCAGAGCATGTAGCAGTTTGATCAGTAGAAAGCACCAATCAGAATATGAAATTATTGAAAGAGTATTGCGTTCATCGTGATATCATGTGAAGACATATGTTGTAATAAGTAGAAATCATCACACATGGTGTAAAGACGCTGAAATATATCTCGCTTTAGAACCATCATATTCAGGTATAAGCAGTTTTTCTTAGAGCAGTGCCGGCCGGGGTGGCCGAACGGTTCTAGGGGCTATAGTCTGGAACCGCGAGACCGCTACGGTAGCAGGTTCGAATCCTGCCTCGGGCATGGATGTGTGTGATGTCCTTAGGTTAGTTAGGTTTAAGTAGTTCTAAGTTCTAGGGGACTGATGACCTCAGAAGTTAAGTCCCGTAGTGCTCAGAGCCATTTGAACAATATTTTTCTTAGTGCAGTTGGGAAGACAGTAGTGGGAGGTAGCTTTTTGATACGGGTATCGTGAAATGACCGCGTAAATTGTGGTCCTTCTCCACGATTAGCTGCTGCGTTCGGAAGTTGCGGGGCAAAACGATAAATAAATGTAAATATCGTGTGACTAGGCCCTCCCGTCGAGTAGACCGTTCGCCGGGTGTAAGCCTTTCGATTTGACGGCACTTCGGTGACTTGCGCGTCGATGGGGATGAAATGATGACGATTAGGACAACACAACACCCAGTCCCTGAGCGGAAAAAATCTCTGACCCAGACGACAATCGAACCCGGGTCCTTTGGATTGACATTCTGTCGCTGACCGCTCAGCTACCAGGGGGGGGGGGGGGGCAAAAACGATAATCTTCTGTTTTGAATATTAGAAAACTAAACAGCGTCTTTACTTGCATTTGAAATTAAAGCATCTCTCAATAGCATGCTATCATTCCATGATTTCACAATTACTAATAACCAGCAGAATAATGAATAATTGCTAAACAGAAAGGGAGACGAAGCACTCCGGTTATCTTGGGATCACACCTAACGTGGATGGCGGGCGAAGTGGTTCGGCCGTAAGAATATAGCTGGTTCGGCAGTCTCGGACGACAGACATGTTATATGCCGCGGTCGGCATCAGGTTAACACTTTAGTAGCTGTGTATGGTTATTTGGAAATGTAGTTGAAAACAATTTGATCGTAATTATGGAAATACGCAGTTCATTATTTTGTTGAAGAATGGAAACTATTTGTGACTCTAAAGTGGAATGTAATTATGCAGTTTCTTACGTTCTGCTAATAAAAAGCGAGTGGCATCCCGTATTAACAGACTAACTGGAAATTTAATTATTTCTAAAATATTTCTTCCTCGCTAAGAGTTTATTACAGCCTCAAGATAACGGATTCACGACCTACGCGCTGTTTTCTGCGCTGGGGGCAGCAATTACAGATGACTGCAGGTTGGTGAACGTTAATTAGAACTTACGCATTCCACTCAGGACGGTGGAAGCACCTCGCATGTACAAATGAGGTCAGTGACACGTCATCTGTGGTAACACAAGGGAGGTATGAAGGAGAGAAGTTTTAGACGGAAGGGGTTTATCATATACACGTATATATCACCGCCTCACCTTTAATCCCTTTTTCAGCTTTCCGTAATTCTACTCGCTGGCGTAAGCCGAGTACAACTGATGAGAAAACGATTAGCTGGATAGTTGAGGGCAGTTGGGGACGAGAATATGTTGGAATCGGACGAGAGTGAACATTAGCGAATAGGATCGATTTATGTGAAGAAAGAGCGACATAATTAACAGATTGAGACAAAATAATGAGGGCGGAAGATACTACTGCATACTGAATGTTGGAACAAGTTTATTGTTTTCGTCATAGGACGCCGACGACTTCCGATGTCAGCGTTGTTTACATGTCACAGATACTCTAAGTAATACTCGTTGCACTCACATTCCGTTCGTAAACAGAGTGACGTTCAATTACAGGGGCGGGCGTATTAATTCCAATTCACATAGACAAGTCTAACGGTGCCAGGAAAAGATATCACAAACGTAACACCCCTTGTCTGTTATATGCTTCACTGTTACAGACACAGCCAATGTTGGACGAGCTGTCGTTAACGTGACTCATGGAACTATTCCTTCATCGAGGCGAACATAGCAGCCAATTCAGCATTGTCATCATGATCATCAAGTGTATTTTCGAGTTGGACATGTTTTCATGTTCCGAAACCAAGCAATTTGAAGCTGGTCGCACCATCTTCTTGGTGGTCTTCCTAATATTCTTCTACCACTGGGTCTGTACCCGTATGTAAGTAGATGATGTTTCTTACTGTATTGTTGGATCATTTATCGTATTTCTAGAACTTGGAGCTCCGCTATTGTCTCAGCGTTCTTCTTATGTTCGTCTAATCCGTATCCTGTCAAATGTTTCAAGTCTCATTTCTGCTGATTCAATTAACTGTAATAACTTCTTCGTTAATATCCACTCTTCGGATCCACAGAGCAGCAAAGGTACGATCATAGGATAACAAAATTCAATCATACCTATCGTGTGTAAGTACCTTTGTAGTTTTTTTTTCAGGATCATTATTGTAGGCATAATATCACAGCCCTGGTAGTTCAATATATGAACTTGTTAGAAGATTTTGTTCTCTATTATGATTTTAGCTCTAAGACGTTCTTCTCCACAAATGGTCATAACTTTAGTTTCCTTTGTGGATATGGTTAGATTCACTTTTTTCGCCATTACGTATAAGGACCACATCGCTCATTGGAGTTTTCTTCCATTTCTTATATTCTTATTTAGTATAGAAATGTTTGTGATTAAGATGTTCGTGGGTTAACGGATGAAGATACTTGCATCTGGGAAGTAAACAGAAGGTTCGTATCTCACACAGAAGAAAACTTATTTTTTCTTTTTAATTTCCACTTTTAAGACTTTTAATCAATTTGAGATTGATTAATCCACGCTTAGAGGCCTCGTGGCTTGAGGCGTCAGGTCACGGATTGCACGCTCCCTCCCACCGGAAGTTCGAGTACTCCCTCGGGCATGGGTGTGTGTGTTGCTCTTAGAATAAGTTAGTTTAAGTAGTGTGTAAGCCTAGGGACCGATGACCTTAGCGGTTTGGGCCCCTAGGAATTCAAACACACACACACACACACACACACACACACACACACACACACACACACTGGTTACGTACAACTTTAAGTTAAATTAATTTGAATACATACAACACACATTCACCCTACATATTTTGCACAGTGTGGGCAAAATGATACTGGCCCAGAAAATATTTCATTCACCTCGAGATAAGCACTCCAGTTGTATCATCTGCCATAGGTGTTGGTTATGTATGTTGGATTGCCTATCTTAAGGTGAATGGAATAATTTTGGAGCCAGTTTCATCTTGCCTGCTCTTTATACCTTAAAGACCCAAAGAAAGTGGAACACTTGCCTAATATCGTGTAGCGCCCCCCTCCCACTCCGGAGCACGCAGAAGTGTCGCAACACGATGTGGCATGGACCTGACTAAGTAGTGCTGGAGGGAACTGACGTCATGAATCCTGCAGGGCTGTCCACAAATCCGAGTACGAGGGGTTGAAGATCTCTTCTGAAGAACATGTTGCAAGGCATCCCACATTTGCTCAATAATATTCATATCTGGGGAGTTCGGTGGCCAACGGAAGCGTTTAATCTCAGAAGAGTGTTCCTGGAGCCACTCTGTAGCAATTCTGGACGTATGGTGTGTCGCATTCTCCTGCTAGAATTGCCCAAGTCTGTCGGAATGCACAGTGGACATGAATGGGTGCAGGTGATCAGACAAGATGCTTACGTACGTTTCACCTGTCAGAGTCGTACCTAACGCATCAGGGCTCCCACTTCACTCCAACTGCACACGCCCCACACCATTACAGAGCCGCGACAATCTTGAACAGTCCCCTTCTGACATGCAGCGTCCATGGATTCATGAGGTTGTCTCCACACCCGTTCATGTCCATCCGCTCGATACAATTTTAAACGCGACTCGTGTGACCAGTCAACATGTTTCCAGTCATCAGGAGTCCAATGTCGGTGTTGAGGCGTAAAGGTTTTTATCGTGAAGTAATCAAGGGTACACGAGTGGGCCTTTGGCGCAGAAAGCCCATATCAATGATGTTTCGTTGAATGGTTCTCATTCTGACACTTGTTGATGATCCGGCATTGAAATCTGCACGGTTTGCGGAAGGATTGCACTTCTGTCACGTTGAACGATTCTCTTCAGTCGTCGTTGGTCCCGTTCTTTCAGGATCTCTCTCCGACCGCAGCGATGTCGGAGATTTGGTGTTTTACCGGATCCGTGACATTCACGGTACACTCGTGAAATTGTCGTACGGAAAAATCCCGTCGCTACCTCGGAGATGCTGTGTCCCATTCCTCGTGCGCCGACTATAACATCACGTCCAAACTCTCTTAAATCTTGATAACGTGCCGATGTAGCAGCAGTAACCAATCAACAACTGCGTCAGACACTTGTCTTATATAGGCATTACCGACCGCAGCGCCTTAAGCAGCCTGTTTACTTATCTCTGTATTTGAATACGAATTCCTATATCCGTTTATTTGGTGCTTCAGTGTATTGTACGAGGGCTTACTGAAAAGTAGTGCCTCCGAATTTTTTATATTAAAAAACCCTAAGGTTTTTTGATTAACACATTCAACATCTTTATTCTTCATGTCTACAAATTTATTTCCCAATACGATCAACCTTGCGACAACACATTTTTCGCCCTACGAGAGGCCGGTATATTGATACCATCTCTGTAGAATGGGATCGGCCACGGTGCGCCAAATTTCTTGTGAGCGAGATGTGCGAGACTCGTGGTGGCTAAGGCTACCGCCTCTCTTTCGGAAGTAGTCTGTACAGCGGGACCCCAACTGTCTTCACTTCGGCAGAATGTCAGCGCTGTTTGCTCTTCGCTATTTGTTCTTCATATGAAAGACGTTCACAGGTCCAATGGCTGTTTCCCAAAAAAAGAGGCAGTCTAAGCGATCCATGTCACAAATATTTCAAAATGAATGGGAATGACAGAAGAGAGGATTGAGAATTCTCGATACATATTAAGCAATCGCTTAAGTGGTGAGTAATGCTTATTTACTATGAAACGATATTCCAGGAATACGCAGAAAGAATTTAAATATTTAGTTGACAATGAAAGAGAGAAAAATGAGATTCAATCTTCTGTACATCAAGAAGCACTTTGTGCTAAATTTGCGGGCATGCAACACCTGAAGAAACTGGTGGTACGAATACTAGAATATTTGAAGTCCCGCGCATTATGCCAGTGTCAGCTGCAACAATTTTCGATGGAATTGAGCGAATAGTATGGAGACTTTATATATTACTGCAAAGAATTTTGTTTACGTCAAGGAGCATGTCTGGAACGAGTTTTTAACACGCTAGTGTTGAATTTATGAAGAAAAAGGAGTCCAGGAACTAATTTAGGTCATACGGAATGGATTGCAGATCTAGCATTTTAAGTGGACTCCACAGTTCGGTGCCCACAGTAAGACACTGCAGGATGAGAAACAACTTATTTCTGAGTTGATGAGGACACAATTAAAAAGAAAATCTTGTTTATAGAAGAGACACACACAGTCCTCTTCCATAAGCTCACTGCGATTAAAGAAAGCGCGAGGTTTGAAGAATTCATTGTCGCACTAAATGTTTCTAAGACACTGCCAACCTTACATCTATTTTCGAAATGGTTTGCCTGTTCAGTTTAAGGCGCACCTGTGCATTTACAGACTTAATTGACTGACCTGCAAAATAATTGCCTTTTAATGACAAATCCTTCAACGTTAAAACTGTCCAAGACGTTGAAAGCGCCTCTGTGCAGTTGCCGATTTAAATGACTGATCTGCAAAATAATTGTCTGTTAATGGCAAATCCTCTTACGTTAAAACTGTCCAGGACGTTTACGTTGCTTTTCTCAGGTATTTTCCACGTCCCCGTAATGAGGCTGCAAATGTGCTACAGTATTTCGATCGACATATTTGTGCGAAAGACCGTTTGTAGACTTACGAAACTAAATAAGTCACGATAAAGTGACAACATTAGTTCGAAAATCCATCAAATTGTCTGCGTCTGTTCGTGAACCGTTTGTACCAGATAAAAATTGTGTCTCCAGTGGGAGCAAAATAATTAAATAATGTTGAAAATTTGTTTTGTTTGTGATCTATGTTGCTGCGAAATGTGAAATATAAGTACAAGAAATATGAAGTGCAGCTGCACTGGTATTTAAATGCGGCACATTCGCAGTTTTCTTCTCTTCTCTCTCCTCGCCCTCAGACAACTTGCCTTGGTAGGTGGGGGAAACGTGCAGCGAGGATGAGCACTGAGGCACTCCTGCTAAGGCACGGTTCATGATCCGAAGTCTTGGCCACGCTTGCGTTGACTTTGTTAACGGAGCTACAATCTCACCTCTGCTTGCACCATTTCATCATTCTCAACGTGAAGTTCTCGAAGGTCCTGTTTAAGTTTTGGAAACAGATGAAAATCGATGTGATTCTTCAGTTTCTCCCGGCGTATTTGTTGCTCGAACAGTCCACGGGTATACTGCCTGTTCATAGTGTCCAACGTGCACAATACTTCGGCGATCAGACATGTCGCCATCGTCAGGTGCGCTGACGAACTGAGCTCCTGAGGGCGGGCGGCTACAATCTCAGCAAGGCTTGGGACGCGGCATTGACTGTAATTAAGAAGACTCTCAGCAAGAAGTACGAACTGGCGACCAGGGCGGACGTAGCAAGCACATCGACGCTACGACAGATTCCGACGTCCACGTCTTCGCAACCGCCGGCGCGGGCGCGGACGGCGAAGAGAGCGGCCCGCGGGGGGAGGTATTTGAAATCGGTCGCCAGCCCTCAGGAGCTCAGTTCGTCAGCGCACCTTACGATGGCGACATGCCTGATCGCCGAAATATTGTGCCCGTTGGACACTATGAACCGGCAGTATGCCCGTGTACTCTTCGAGCAGATGAAAATCGGATTGGGCGTAGGATGGTACTGCATGGAGGATGATCGATAACAGTGGACCAATGCGACAGGTTGTTACAGATGTCGCAGCTGTCGTTTGTGGTCAGGCATTGTCAAGCTGAAGGAGATGGTGCTCCACGTGTGGACGAACTCTTCGAATTCATGCGTTAAGTGTACTGATGAACTCATAGTACCTTGCACTGTTTATGGATGTACCTTTAGGCATGAATTCCAAATGCATCATACCTTGAACATTCCAGAACATTGCAAGCACCGTTGAACCTGCTAACGGTTTGGTCTTGAACTTTTTTGGAGTCGTTGATTCTTTGTGGCACAACCCCATTGATGTTCAAAATACTGAACCCAGCCTTCATCACCTGCCACAATGTTGTTAAGGAATCCATCAGCCTCACACCTTCATTCTTCTATTGATTTCAATTGAAGGCACGTTTCTGCAGTTAGAAATACGATTAAAGTACGCTGTTTCTCACACACCGACACAGTTATGTTACACATCGCTACGTTTCACGCTACGATTGGGGGGCCTCTAGCGGCAGAGAACTGCAGCTTGACTCAACAAAGCGGGAAAGTCGACGGGCATGACATGGAATACCTCAACTCATACTGAGAAGAGTGATACGTGCTTCCTTAATCGTACCACACTTACACACCATATCTTAAATACCATAAAAGAGGAAGCGGGATGGAATCATGGTTGGTAGTCACAATTTATAATTGAGACAGCTTATTGACATTGCCCCTTTAAAAAATTGACAATTACAAGTTGTGGATGAGCCACTAGATAAAACTTTGCAAATAAAGTTAGAAACTCAACGTACTCAGTCTCTAACAAACAATTCCAAATTAAGAGAACAGGGTTACTGACAAACTTGAGAACTTCAAACTTCCGTATAGGACTTCCATCAATACATATATAATGAGAACAATTTGCGACCGAACCGCCGAATCTTTCCATCAGTAAATGGGGTATGTTCTCAACTGACTCGGTTGTTTTAACCCCCTCCACTGACGGAATGACCCGCTTCCTAATTCCGTATGTATAAAGCCAATACGGACTTGTAGCTGTCACGCCTTTGCGCTTACTGCTACGTATTTTAACCGTAAATAGCTCAGTCCTAATGGTAAGAGGTAGTAGTGAATTCACGTTATTAATCTTTGAATACAGCACAGCTGCCACAAGCTCAGCTCACTTTTACTCCACTCCTACCATCGTCATTGCACCACATTAATTAGGTGCTACATGGACCTTGCTAAATTCACTTGCGTATACATTTTTGACCGTTACTCGCCAGTATTTACCTAATGATTAGTACACTCCTAACCGGACTATTTCCGAAAGAGCTGTGATGATTGAACGGGTTCGATCCACGGCCTACAGTGCCCTACAGTTCACACGGTAACACTGCCTACCTGACCCACTTAACTTGGTAGTGAGCTTATGTATCCAATCACCACTGCTAGCAGCCGTGGATAATCCTATCAGCACGACGAGAGCAGCAGACTTACCGTCGAATCCTCCTGAAAATATTAATAACTACGGTCGCCAGCTCTGAAGGAGCAAAAGAATAAATCAATTTTTTGGCTCGTTTCAAAGTGAAACGGCTTGAGTTGAATTTAACCTTAATTCTGAATATTACTATTTCTGATCATTCTAGGTGATTCTACAAAGCAAATACTCTCTCAATTTCTGTGAGTTGTCTAGGTAATTACTACCAAGACAATTTATGCAACTTAGGTTAACAAAATCCTATCCTTCAACTTATTTAATGATTTTGGATATTACTCTTTGGACAATTGATATAGAATTAGTTAAGTGACTTTGCTTGAAAAGTTACTCAGAAAAATTTAAGTAACTATAAATAGGCGACTCATTCTGGTGTGACCATTGCTCTTTTCAACATTCTTATACGCTAAAGTATTCTACAACCAAAAGAATTGTAAATGAAAGAGGCGATGGTGGCCTCAGTCTGATTTCACTACACTATGTTTGAGGTTACTACACTTTACAATGAACAACATGCGTCGTAATTTTACTCATTACTATATTCTGTCCGCTGCACTTGCATAAAAGAAAACTGGTATTCTCCTTTTACATGTATACAAAGTTCGACTTAACAATTGCAAGCAGTCTTGCCTTGGGTAGACGTGTCGGTACTGGTCGTGAGATGCATGTGGCTAACGCAGCTCTTCACGCTTCATGCCCTTAATGGCGGCTGGAACTACGAGCTGTAGCACTCGTATAAGCTACTGCACGTCCGCCATAAAATCTGGGCGCAGGAACTCTTACAATCAGCCCCAATGGCATAGAGACGGCTTCGACAACCATTCGTCGCGTTCTACTCCACAATCGGCGACGATATTCGCCTCTTCGCTGTTGCACAATCACTTTTGCGTGAGCACAGTTACGCATGTCCGATCACGTCAACACTCCCCAGGCCATTCCATTGTTCAGTCCCTGTGTCTCCAGCTACCTCTAGCTACGCTCGTATCACCAAGAGTGGGGGCGTTCCCCTACCACCTTTTCACCGAAATCATTTAGTATTTAAGAATATTTATATTTATTACGCTGGAGTTCATACCAGTCATAATAATTTACTACTAGCGCTTTATAACATTAAATCATACAGTAATAACTTATAATTACCAAGAAAAAGAATACATTTGACTCCGAGAGCTTAGTGCATTGTCTGACAGGTAGCGCTAATTCCCAGTTTCGCCAATAGATGGCATCAGGGTGCACTCCCTGGCAGTCTCACACCAGCGCGCCCGTTTCCGACGCGCGGGCTCCAAATTACTGTCAGCCCACCATCATTTCAGTTCCGTTACAAATTACAGATAAAGGGTGACTTAATAACACTTGAACACTAGTGCCAAGCTAAGGTTCCATTATATAACATGATAGAACCACTTAAATAAGAAAAACTACAACTGAAACACTGATCTTTAAAAAATGTATGTTCACGTGCTCAGAATTGTTAATAAAAAAATTGCTAGAAAAAGCTGCACAAGGAACTCAGCAGATGCTATGCAGTTTAAGGTTTAGTGAGTTGCCAGTCCCTAATATTTAAGAAAACAAGTTCATATAGAAACAGCTTACATACAACATATATATACATATATATACCAGCTTAACCCGCCTTGATGGAAGGAAGATAAACACTAAATTTTGGAAGGCGATATGTGAACAACTCCAATAGTGGCCAGGTTCCTGAACACTGCCAGGCCAAGACTTCGGATGACATTTCACTCCCCGCCAAGGAGCTGGCACAATCAAAAGTTCCTGCGCCAATCACAAAGACATTCCAGTAACTCTGAAACATAGAAACACTCGGCAGAACCTTTGACTCACACATGGACAACTCTATTAATAAAATCATTTGATTGGAAGAGACACAAAGCACTAGTAAACTTTTGAGAAATTTTTCAAATAACGGCCACCATTTAACTAGGCCAACTGAACTCTTCCACACCGTCTTAAGGTTCGATTATGAAAGTCTCACCACAAAAATAAAGTTTAAAGTCTCTGCGTGCATCAGTGAACAAACACAATCACGACGACTTAACTCCGTATCAGGTACACAATACGAGAGAGCGGGTTCCAAGCTTCACAGCCGGCCGATGTGGCCGTGCGATTCTAGGCGCTTCAGTCTGGAACCGCGTGACCGCTATGGTCGCAGGTTCGAATCCTGCCTCGGGCATGGATGTGTGTGATGTCCTTAGGTTAGTTAGGTTTAATTAGTTCTAAGTTCTAGGGGACTGATGACCACAGATGTTAAGTCCCATAGTGCTCAGAGCCATTTGAAACATTCTGTATTTCTGCACAAATTGGAACATAAGTGTAATATTAATTTTAAGCATTTGTAATGGGTAGGTGCTCATTTTTTGTGCTGATCTTGTAACCACATACAACAAAATAGGGCGATGGACAGCACGTGTGGTCGGCCCGTGATATTGGAACAAGCGTTGTCCTTCACTTATTTGGAATGTCAAATTGGTCTAGGCAGTAATACAGATCTAGATGTTAAATTGTCTACATATGGAAATTTATGTGGCGCCATTCATAATATATTTAAAGATAAGAACAGACAAGGAACGAGAGTAAAACTTTTTTAACGCTAGCTTTTCCAGCACTTTACCGTGGGAATGAATGCTGGGTAACAACGTGAGTCATTCCATAAGTCATGGTATATCTTGCGATAATACGACAACGTAAGTCCACGATGTGCACTAAACTGGTATGGCAGGGTGTATCTGAATGCCAGCATAAAATAGGCTTCCAGTACGGCAAGTCACGATAAATGTTAAAATGAAACACACGAATTGGAACTCTGTGTCAATTTATTGTGTACTAGTACAAATGGAACAAAAATGAATCGAAATCAACTGCTGTGCTTCAGAATAGTCCCCCAGTGCATACAAACAGATCTGACAACGATGAATGATACCGACATTGCAGCCATGTGGCATCTGTCACCGAAATACCGCGTGGAAATTAGCCCTATTTGCAAGAGGCCTCCCACACAATAATTTCCTCGTTGTGAAATGACGCTGGAGTTGGCTTAGGTCTGGTGAGTAAGGCGGGTGGGGCAGGATCCATCTGGTAGCACGGCCAACGTCACGATGAATATTTGAGACGAAGATACCGAGCCGCCCTCGCATGATGTCACAATCCGTCGGCTGCTTTGCTGCGAGATTTCGAACGTATTTACTGCGGTTACGGTGATGCTATACGTTTGCACGATATACCTTAGTTCCATGACTCACGGCCCTGATACAAAAAAGAACATCATCTAAAATACAAAGTGCAGAAATGAAACTTTTAAGGAGAGCAAAAGGCTACTCAAGAACAAACTGTATAAAAACAAAACGCCGGCCGGTGTGGCCGTGCGGTTCTAGGGGCGTGAGTCTGGAACCACGAGACCGCTACGGTCGCAGGTTCGAATCCTGCCTCGGGCATGGATGTGTGTGATGTCCTTAGGTTAGATAGGTTTAAGTAGTTCTAAGTTCTAGGGGACTGATGACCTCAGAAGTTAAGTCCCATAGTGCTCAGAGCCATTTTTGAACAGAGGGACATTTCCCTTACCATCTTCGGCGGGCCATAACGCGTGGGAAGTCTGGTAGCACGAGGCATTAATTTCTTCACCACTTGTCCTGGTAAATCAGAGTTCTTTAATAACTTACCCGCCTTTCTGACGATGACCTGTGTCTTCCGGTACACGTCATATTCGACTAAAGATAGCACCTTCAGGTTGTACTCTTCAGTGCTCAGAACCACGGTGGAATTTCCTTTGTTGCTGGTAAGACAACAGAGTCCTCGTTGTCACGCAATAAGGGTAAGCCGTGTCGTTCCTCCTGGCTAATATTAGACGTCGGTGGCTTAGCTTTCGCCATTACACGGCTGGTAGTTAGCCTGACGTCGTCAGCTGCGTCGTGCTAGAGATAGCAAGATGTCGAATGCACCATTACATACAGTTAGTTTGTGTCGCACGAAACAGGTGATAAAGTTCACACTGAGAGCCTTTTTGTATGAAACGGTTCTTGTTGATCCGTTCAAATTGAAGACGTTATAACTTTAAGACAACTTTTTGTTCCTTTTATATTATTTCTGATAGCTTCAAAATTTGAAAGGAGGTATTTCAGTGAACATTGTCAAAAGGTAACAGAAGTTGCTCAGATAAGCCGTAATGCCAGTTATTACGTTGCCAGTTATTACCTAAACTGATCTTCCCTACGTGGCCTTTTATTAATCGTTCCATTCTTTTGTATACAATTCATATTAGAATTTTGTAAAGATTACTCAGTAACATACCTGTAATATAGTTCGGTAGCATCTGTAAGCATCTGCCTTTTTCGTATCGGGAGTCTGAGGATATTGCACTTTGCCTTTTTCTGGGGATATTGCGTTTGTCTCATATTTATCTTGCATAGCCGATGGAATACATTTTTCTTGGTTGTTTGTCTGAAGGCTAACAATATTTCTGAAAAATATATCTCTTCATTAGATGTTTAAATACTGCTTGCAATATCGCATATTGAGTCGCATCTCATTTCACTTCCCCTTCACGTTCCATAAGATTATCAACATTATTTCCTTTGTCTACTCCTATATATTTTCTGCATTTTTCAGCCTTCTCTTCTTTGATTACTATTGGGTTGTTTGGAACTTGTACATCATAATAGTGTAAGTATTAGGAAATAGGTCTACTCGAAAATTAACAGAGAGTAACGAGTTATATGAAAATGTGTTTTCCAGAACATCAATGCAAGTTTGTTTTTTTAATTGTAATAGTGTTTTACCGATCATCGACGGAAATGTTGCAGTTGAAGCTAGACAGTTACGGAACAGTTCTTTTTAATTTCGTTTCACTCCGTGTGACAACAAAACTAAATCAGAAACTATCTGGAGCGGATGTTACGTCCTTCATGAAAGGAGTGCGTGAATCCCAAGAGACACTTTGAAATGAAACGGAAGTGTATAAACACAAATCTTTTCACTTCATTAAGCACTATTAATTACAAACACATTACCGATCGTGTATTGTTGTGCACTAAGGGAGAAACAAACTGTACAGTCGTGGTGGTGGTTATGATGATGATGATGATGATGATGACAATGATGAATTATGCGTGGACGCACGACAACCAGGTCCTTAGTTCTACACGCTATGTGTGTGGGACCTTAGTAATTTTTAAAAAAATCTGTAAAATATTAAAAAGAACCTGGATATTTAGGTGAAAGTTTGATGTGCAGCTACTATTTCTGAGTAATACTGAGTTTGGTTGCAATGGTTACAGTACAGGTGAAATACGAAGCGATGTGCGTCAACAAGAGAGGGTACATCCCACAACACCACTTATTAAGGTTTCTTCCCGTTCTATTGACGTGCTCCGTAGGCGCACTCTTAAATATTTTACGGAAGTAAATGTTTCTAGTGATTGTTCTGCAATAATGTAATCATACAAAAAGGATATTTTTGTCTATATACTCGCAGTAGGTTACATTTTTTTATGTTGAGTCTCTATTGCCACTCCTTGCAGCAAACGTCGACCTTCTGCAGGTCTTCCTGCGTTTCGCTACAACTTTCTAACGTTACGACTTCTCTGTATACAATAGCATTATTCTGCCAATGAACCGAAGTCTACCACCTGCGTGTGTGATCGTACCATTTCATATTCATAGAAATCATTTTGTGCTAGTATTTGTAAGAATTGACCGATTCCAATTTGACTCGTTGATATTGTAACACGTTTTTTCGTTTTGTGAAGTGTGCAGCATTACATTTCTGAACCGTAAAGCAACTAGTCAATCTTCGCACCACTTTGAAATTTTATCAAACCCGAGATCGAGTACTCCTGCAGGTGTTTTGCGTTCATTATATATAATTGCATCATAGGCGAGGTTACTTTTAATATTGTCTGCAAGCTCATTAAAATATAACATGAACAGCAACGATCCCAACACGCGTCCCTGGGGCACACCTGAAGTTACTTATACGTCTGTCAATGACACTCGATCCAAGATAACATGCTGCGTCCATCCTACCAAGAAATCCTCACTCCAGTTACAAATTTCGAATGATACTCCATTCCATTGTAAATTTGATAATAAGCGCAAGTGTGATACTGAGCCAAATGATTTTCGGAAATGAAGAAATGCTGCGTCTACGTGACGGCCTTGATCCATGTTTTTCAGGATGTCATTTGAGAAAAGAGTGACTTGATTTTCATATGATCGACGTTTTACGGAATCCGTGCTGTTGGTATGGATCAGGCTATTTAGTTCGAGATACCTCATTACGTTTGAGCTCAGAATTTGTTCTAAGATAGTGTAACAAATGGATGTTAAAGATATTGGACGATAGTTTTGGCGATTACCTCAGCTGACCTGCCTTTTCTTCCAGTCACTGGGTGCTGTTGTGCGAGAGGTCTAAAACTATGGTAGTTTCTTGCGAATGCTTCAGCAGTTTATCACTAAGGTTTTAATACTCTCGGCTGTTAGGATCTTATAACGACAATTCCGTGTCGCCTACACGTATCATTATTTGTCTAGTGCACACCTCCTCCATATCGAGGGCCTACAGTTCTCACCTTTATGGTGCAAAACGAGGAAGTTGCAGCGTAGTTTGCCACAGAATCTTCGAAATCTCTGGTCCAGTACTTCCATTCGACTAAGAACAAGGGGGCCTCGATCAGTTCTGGGAACAAATCAGCAAATTGTCAGCTTCGTTGGTGGAGCTCCTTGCGCAAGACTGGTCTTCTCAAACTTGTCTGCCAGTCGCTAGAACGATCCAAATATTACTGTAATTTTGCGCGAGTTAGTGAAGCAGATTTGGTCACTTTCCCTGAAGGAACTATTAGTAATGCACCGTTATCTGAGCAACTGCACTACGGCTAAGATTGTAATCGTATTCTAGATGGTAGTGATGTTACTAGAGTTAGAAGCATGTGGCTGATTTTCTGAACTGAATCGATTTGTGTGGGCTGCGATGTTAAATGAAGTAAAACAGCCTACTTAACGACGAAGCCACTCACAGATACTGCGTTATAAGAACTCAACATGAAGAAGCACCAATTAAATTACTGAAAACGATTAACACTGCAGCCACACGACAATCTAATTGAAAAGTCATTTAAGAGGGTATGCCTCGCTACACCAGACCACATCTGGCAATCTTTTACATTGGATTTGGGGGGGAGGGGGATGGGTGTTGCAATCTTAATTTATGGAAGGATAGCAAACACGCGAAACACATAAACGGTTGAAACAAACGTTCGAAAGAGGATAGGAGAAATAACAAGGACTCCTTAAAACCATAACCTCCTTGAGCAATTTAAAAATCGTCGCATAAATTTTCACAAAAACATAACACATCTGCCGTATCGTTAATTGCGATTTGGTAACACTGAGGATGGAGCATGGAAAGCTCAGTGAAACTACTTGTGGAAATTACATGGAGACAAAAACTGTAATCTTTTACAATGAACATCTATTTTCAAGAAGACTGGCATAATATGCAAAGAAGAAATTGTACCATCAACGGTTGCTGAGGCCTGATTAACTTATGGAGGAATTCTAAACTGAAAACGCTAAAGATGCCAAAAGGCATCTCTTTGTTGAGTCACATACGAAATTCAAGGAAAATGGAGGCTGGACTAACATTTTCATAATAGGATCTAAACAGAAAAGATTGCCGGCCGGAGTGGCCGAGCGGTTCTAGGCGCTACAGTCTGGAGCCGAGCGACCGCTACGGTCGCAGGTTCGAATCCTGCCTCGGGCATGGATGTGTGTGATGTCCTTAGGTTAGTTAGGTTTAAGTAGTTCTAAGTTCTAGGAGACTGATGACCTCAGAAGTTACGTCGCATAGTGCTCAGAGCCATGTGAACCATTTTGAACCAGATAAGATGAAAGTTGGCAGAAGTTATCATTACCATACACACGTATTTACGGTAAAGAGGTTCGTACCGCCTGACCTCTGGATAACAATAAATGAATCAAGCACAAATACAGGATACAGTAAATAAGCCGAAGAGTATGTACACGCGGATCCGAAAGGAAAAGGACAGATGGTGGAGTATTTGAACCAAGGTAGCAAACAAGTGAAACATATAAACGGTTGAAACAAACGTTCGAAAGAGGATAGGAGAAATGCAGCAGTACCGATTAAATAATGACTCGACTGCTGGTAGCAACACGTGGTACACCTAATCAAAGCAGATTCCAGTAAAATACAAATTCAAGATAAAATTCATACGAAAAAATTGATTCAATCGAATGAATCATTGAACGAAACACGAACACGTGAGTTCAGCGGCTCAAAGCACGCGGATAAAGGACACAAAGAAACTCAAATAATTATTGGAACGATAACAAGAAAAAGAATTACATGCGCACAAAGAGGTAATTTCATAGGTATTCACACTGAAGAAAGAACTCTCCTCACGTAACAAAGCTTCACGTGGTATCTGACACTTGCACATCTCAAAGTTCCACAGGAACAAAACCGGTCACTAAATAAATGAACAAATCACGGAAAACTTGTCACTACCTGTTCTAAATAAGTCATGGAACACGATTCCGAAGACAAAGCTATAAAAGAAAAGGCAAAGTACTCCGGTGAAGCTGAAGACTTACACAGCCTCATAATGATTCTACGTTACCAAGCTCGCGCTTAACCTACGATGTCCACTTACAGAATCCAGCAGCGGAGTACCTGAGCACGCATACTGGTCAGAGAAATCTCAAGCTTAACGGAACTGACCAGAGGAGTTCTTTCCTCCAACAACCTAACCACAGTCTAATGAGTTACACAGAGGGGACAAAACTCTTTGCCTTGGTCAAGTTACTCAACCATAGTCCCGCTACAACAGGCATCTGACGCTACTCTATAACCACTTTAAAAATCTCAAGCAGACACACGAATTCACTCACTATGTCATACAAAACGGGTGGAAAAGGAAAGAGTATGGGAATGTATGATACAAATAATGTATTGGGTTAGTGCATACGTTCATAGCGTTTTCTCATAGTTTTTAATAAATACAACAGATGCACAAATAACAGAGAGTTTAGTCACAAATAATATACTCTCCATCACTGTTTGCAACAGTCTTCCAATGCTGGGGTAAATCTCGATTCCACGACTGTGGAAATTAAGTGATTTTGAGGCGAAGGACTGGTGGAGCCATTTTCTGAGTGCTTTTTCATCCGGGAAGGAAGTTTGTTGAAGCTTGTTTGATAGAGAGCGGGAAAGATTAAAGTCGCAAATCAGACGAATAAGGTGGGTGCGGAGTGGCTTGCCAACCCATCTTCTGTACAGTATTTCCTGTCAGTCTAGCAGAATGACGACGTTATCATGGAGTAACATCACCCATTCTCCATGGTCATTGTTCTTGGGCGTCTGTAAGACTCCTCAGTTGCTGACAGTAAATGTCAACATCGATGCTTACACATCGAGGAAGCTATTCGTAGTACATACACCGTCGCTGTTGCACTCCTTTCCATATGTTAGCATTAAGTCACTATTTCTCGCCACCAGTAACGATACGGGATACGAATAGGCGGTGTTGATCATGGGCCATTTGATGATGAGCAAGCAGAAATGCAAATATGCCCACCCGATGATCTTTGTGATTTCGTCTTTGAGCATGCGGTACCCACACATCCGATTTTTTAACCTATCATATTGCATGAAAATATGACACGTTAGTGGAATGATCACCGTTCACCATATTTGCCAGTTATCGAGTACAATGAAGCGAATCATTATTGAATAATGTGTTTCAACGATCTTCATGAAACCCCGACCTTCATCCTGAACGTGGAGAGTGCTAATGTCAAAACGATCATTTTTACCATGAGAAAACCACTTTCTCGCTGTGCTCTGCCCAATGGCATTATCACCATAAACGGCGAAGATGTTTCTGGTTGCCTCCACTGCTGTCAGACCTCTATTGAATTCAAACAGAAGAATACGTCAGAAGTGTTCCGATTTCTCCATTTGGCACTCCTGTTTCTAGCGTCCACAGCTGCACTCACTATATCCAGATAACAAAATGACAATATGTAAACTCAGATAGCGACAGCGAACTTCAAATAAAAAATGACAATCGATAAATAAAGCGTAACAACAGGAATACCAACATGCAAAACAAAAACGTTACGAAATTGTGCACCACTCTAATAAGATAGAGATGTGAGTTATGTGGGAAACAATAGATAAAAATTGTACACACTTAAACTTGATTTAAATTGATGCAGAATACATGTCATATGGATGGTAACGTTAACTATTGCTGAATTAATATAGTTCACTGCTCAGTATTCTTCCAGGTTAAATCAAGAAGTGCACCGAAAATCAGTGGCGCCAGTATGACTTGCAATAAGAATGTGAATCAAGCGAAATCTCATGAAACGGTTCTTACAGAGAAGTTTAAAGGTGTGAAAATGTTCTGTAATAACTACCGATATTCCACGATTCCTCAGTGCTTGCTGGAATATGTCTTAGCATAGCGATGGCAGTTATCGCTGAAATAACTGGTTTTGGGTTATATCGGATCCTTTCCACGCCAGTTTAACTTCACTTTTCAAACCACTCAAAATAACCGTTTCCTGAAATAACAGATTTTCAGTTTTTTTGTCTATTACTTCCTGTAATAAAGCCTAGAAATCGAACAAAGATTGAAAAAATTTGACTCTGAGTTTCAAGATGCAGAAAATCAAAATATTAAATTAAATAGGCAAACAAAAGAAAACTTAATTCGTCCACTATTTGCTGCTTTTTTAGAAAAGTGAGAACTGGTTGAATACCCCAAAAATCATCAGTATTCTACTGATTCAAATTTTTTGAAACATTGCAGAAAAATTGTGTTGTTATTAGGGATCATACCCCTTCTTGGGCACAACGAATCGGCAGTGTTAAACAGTGAAAACTGTGTCTGAAGGACTGTTTTTCGTGTTAATTTCTCCGTTTTCAAGGGCTACAAGCAGATAAAGTAATATTATGCAGACACAGACAACAGATTAGCTACTTTCTATTTTTATAGCGTACGATGAATGGATTGTGGTTAAGTTTTTAATTTGTTCTTGCGACCATCATTACCTTCTTCGTTTATTATTTTACAAAAATAGCAGACAAATCTTTAATGTTTTAATGGAAATGCTGCCACTTCGTGACAATATTCCAGACTAAGGTTGATGCGATTCTGCGATACAACGGATGTCCCGCGACGACGTCGATAAACTACCGTATGGACCAGGTGGGGGACAAATCTTGTGCACAGCTCATATACGCTAACGTTAAGCCACAACGCACGGCAATAGGGACAATATTGTCTCACCAGCGCTGTACCAATTCTTATGCCATGTGTTTGTTGCTCTTTTCTGTCAGCATTGCTATTAAAAATAGTGCTGATCAACTTTCCCATTTTCTATAGTAACGCAATGTTTCAAACCAAAGCAAATTTTACAAACAAAAATTGCTCCTTATTTAAAACAGGTTTATTTAAAAGCAAAAAAAATTAGCGCTGCTGTTATGGCTAATCGATATTTTGTTCTTTTTACTTGGTTATTGGTAAAAACCAAAAAATTCCTGTTGCAATCGAAACTCAACAAATAACAAAAAATACCGGTTATTCAGAATTAAAGCACCGGTATCGGTTTTAAGCGGTCTTTTTTTCCCCTCTCTATGTTCAGATTCTTTCTAATATTTTATTTTTTGGTTCATGTGTGGTCTACGATAAGTTGCTGCACAACCACTTACATACAAGTGCTTGATACTGATCATGAGCTTGAAACTGGCCAACACCAAATGCAAGTATTACATACAGTTACGGCGTGAGCTCAAATATATTTCCATTTAACCAGTATTTGATGGCTACGAATCAAGTTGTGAAGAAGACAACTGTTATTTTTGTGGTTATGCCACTGACAGTAGATACATTACCTATTGTTGGTACCGGTTTGAATTACCGCGATCGACGGTTTAACATCTGCGTGCGCTTGTAGGCTAAATAAGAGAAGTAGGCTTGTCTCAGCTTGATGGAATAATTTATTTACGAGGCCCTGCGGTCGAAACAGACAATATTACACTGCAACCGATAACTCTTGCGAAGGCGTGAGAAAAGTTCAGTACGGTAAATTATTCCGCATATAACACACTTGGATTCACGCTTTCGCCACGGAGTAGAACGTGGAACTGAAATCAACAATCAAAGAATAAAACAAAGAACAAATGTTGCTTGTGTACAGCGTCTCTGGCGTCCAGCGGGAAAGTTTCGCAGCACTGTACGTCCAGATACCCGAGCATGTCACGGCGATGGGCGATGACAGAAGACGCCACACCTGTTCCTGAACACGAAATATTATAGGACTTGATTGAACGTTGCTGAGAACATCATCGTTACATAAATAAATGAAGTAAAATAGTGTAGGCTCATCATGAGGAACTGGCAGTATATTTGCTTCAGTTTGCATTAGTGCGGGACGTTATAGGAGTGACGGTATGAATGTTCGCCTGTCTAGCCATCGAACCTGTGATGATTTCGGCTGTATATTCCAGAATCATGAAAACAAGTAATTTTGTGGTTTGTTCGCCGTAATTAATGGTGTCCGCTGGCAAACCACTTCGCACGAGCGCAGACTGTTTACTCTTTTGCATCTGTAACTGTGGGACCAATTAAAACGGTTCAAATATTAAAGCCCGAATGTCAGATGTGTGACAGCGGCCGCCGGTGACAGATAAACGGCCAAATTACAGAGTGTGACGCCTGCAGCCGCATTGTCGGTCGGTACTTTATGTGGCCTTTGTCACTGTCCGGAGACCGACAATTTGTCACATGTGTGGAGAACGGCGCATCTGGTCAGCATGCATTTCAGTCCGTATGAAGTACGCACTGCGTTGTCCCGAGTGGAGATTCACGAGCCCCATAAAACTGCAAACAAAAGGCACTCCAGCCTCTAAAACAGCAGTAACAAGCCTTCACGACTGCGGCGCTACCAGATTCGAAAATACGCTAGTAAATATTCCAAACATTTTCAACCGTAGGACAAACTTCAGAGTCGTTTGATGTGGGCATTACGGCTGGAACGAACAGTTGTAAATTATAGCTGTTGTGCTAGTGTTACACCGGTTTACCGAGACGTCTTTAAGGCGACCATGTTTGCGGAACTTCTGATGTCACCATTCATTTCATTCAGCGGCAGTTTTTAACTTAAGTGTTCCTGACATGGTCAGCCTAAGGGCGATCTGCAATGTATGACAACTGAAGAAGACTTCACAAGCCAAGATGACTAAAAGAGAATTTTATTAGATGACCTGTTTCGACAGAGCTATCAACGTATTTTACAACATATTATCCATCTGTGTTACAAGTCCCTGCGCACCGGATATGTACAGCTCACTACCATGAACATCACCCCAAATACCATGTCAAATGTAAAAGTATTATTTACCAACATAAACATAACTTTATGCATGTTGTATATTTGCAGGTGGGGATACTGAGCCGCCAAATAATTGTTAAAATTCATGGTGAAACTTTCGGCTGTCATTTACTTTGCACAATTCGCTGCTAGTTTCGGTCAATGACCATTATCAAGCTGAAGGTTTCACCATGAATTTTAACAAATATACACATAACTATACTGCACCGACATCAGTTGTTCATATTCACTACCAGCTGGGGCGTACAGTGGGCTGTATATAAGCAGTGTGAGGAGACTTGTAACAGTGATGGATAATAAGATATAAAAATTCAGAAGCATAAGATCTGATGCTGACAACATAGCTCTGTCGAAAGCGGTCATCTAATGAAATCCTTTTTTTAGCGATCTTAGCTTGTGAAGTTTTCTTCACTTATCAGTTTTTAATGTTCATATATGTAAAGTAACATGTTAACAAATCCTGAACTGAAACTCCAGAGCATGTAGCAGTTTGACCAGTAGAAAGCACCAATCAGAATATGAAATTATTGAAAGAGTATTGTGTTCATCGTGATATCATGTGAAGACATATGTTGTAATAAGTAGAAATCATCACACATGGTGTAAAGACGCTGAAATATATCTCGCTTTAGAACCATCATATTCAGGTATAAGCAGTTTTTCTTAGAGCAGTGCCGGCCGTGGTGGCCGAACGGTTCTAGGGGCTATAGTCTGGAACCGCGAGACCGCCACGGTAGCAGGTTCGAATCCTGCCTCGGGCATGGATGTGTGTGATGTCCTTAGGTTAGTTAGGTTTAAGTAGTTCTAAGTTCTAGGGGACTGATGACCTCAGAAGTTAAGTCCCGTAGTGCTCAGAGCCATTTGAACAATATTTTTCTTAGTGCAGTTGGGAAGACAGTAGTGGGAGGTAGCTTTTTGATACGGGTATCGTGAAATGACCGCGTAAATTGTGGTCCTTCTCCACGATTAGCTGCTGCGTTCGGAAGTTGCGGGGCAAAACGATAAATAAATGTAAATATCGTGTGACTAGGCCCTCCCGTCGAGTAGACCGTTCGCCGGGTGTAAGCCTTTCGATTTGACTGCACTTCGGTGACTTGCGCGTCGATGGGGATGAAATGATGACGATTAGGACAACACAACACCCAGTCCCTGAGCGGAAAAAATCTCTGACCCAGACGACAATCGAACCCGGGTCCTTTGGATTGACATTCTGTCGCTGACCGCTCAGCTACCAGGGGGGGGGGGGCAAAAACGATAATCTTCTGTTTTGAATATTAGAAAACTAAACAGCGTCTTTACTTGCATTTGAAATTAAAGCATCTCTCAATAGCATGCTATCATTCCATGATTTCACAATTACTAATAACCAGCAGAATAATGAATAATTGCTAAACAGAAAGGGAGGCGAAGCACTCCGGTTATCTTGGGATCACACCTAACGTGGATGGCGGGCGAAGTGGTTCGGCCGTAAGAATATAGCTGGTTCGGCAGTCTCGGACGACAGACATGTTATATGCCGCGGTCGGCATCAGGTTAACACTTTAGTAGCTGTGTATGGTTATTTGGAAATGTAGTTGAAAACAATTTGATCGTAATTATGGAAATACGCAGTTCATTATTTTGTTGAAGAATGGAAACTATTTGTGACTCTAAAGTGGAATGTAATTATGCAGTTTCTTACGTTCTGCTAATAAAAAGCGAGTGGCATCCCGTATTAACAGACTAACTGGAAATTTAATTATTTCTAAAATATTTCTTCCTCGCTAAGAGTTTATTACAGCCTCAAGATAACGGATTCACGACCTACGCGCTGTTTTCTGCGCTGGGGGCAGCAATTACAGATGACTGCAGGTTGGTGAACGTTAATTAGAACTTACGCATTCCACTCAGGACGGTGGAAGCACCTCGCATGTACAAATGAGGTCAGTGACACGTCATCTGTGGTAACACAAGGGAGGTATGAAGGAGAGAAGTTTTAGACGGAAGGGGTTTATCATATACACGTATATATCACCGCCTCACCCTTAATCCCTTTTTCAGCTTTCCGTAATTCTACTCGCTGGCGTAAGCCGAGTACAACTGATGAGAAAACGATTAGCTGGATAGTTGAGGGCAGTTGGGGACGAGAATATGTTGGAATCGGACGAGAGTGAAAATTAGCGAATAGGATCGATTTATGTGAAGAAAGAGCGACATAATTAACAGATTGAGACAAAATAATGAGGGCGGAAGATACTACTGCATACTGAATGTTGGAACAAGTTTATTGTTTTCGTCATAGGACGCCGACGACTTGCGATGTCAGCGTTGTTTACATGTCGCACATACTCTAAGTAATACTCGTTGCACTCACATTCCGTTCGTAAACGGAGTGACGTTCAATTACAGGGGCGGGCGTATTAATTCCAATTCACATAGACAAGTCTAACGGTGCCAGGAAAAGATATCACAAACGTAACACCCCTTGTCTGTTATATGCTTCACTGTTACAGACACAGCCAATGTTGGACGAGCTGTCGTTAACGTGACTCATGGAACTATTCCTTCATCGAGGCGAACATAGCAGCCAATTCAGCATTGTCATCATGATCATCAAGTGTATTTTCGAGTTGGACATGTTTGCATGTTCCGAAACCAAGCAATTTGAAGCTGGACGCACCATCTCCTTGGTAGTCTTCCTAATATTCTTCTACCACTGGGTCTGTACCCGTATGTAAGTAGATGATGTTTCTTACTGTATTGTTGGATCATTTATCGTATTTCTAGAACTTGGAGCTCCGCTATTGTCTCAGCGTTCTTCTTATGTTCGTCTAATCCGTATCCTGCCAAATGTTTCAAGTCTTATTTCTGCTGATTCAATTAACTGTAATAATTTCTTCGTTAAAATCCACTCTTCGGATCCATAGAGCAACAAAGGTGCGATCATAGGATTACAAAATTCAATCATACCTATCGTGTGTAAGTACCTTTGTAGTTTTTTTTCAGGATCATTGTTGTAGGCATAATATCACAGCCCTGGTAGTTCAATATATGAACTTGTTAGAAGATTTTGTTCTCTATTATGATTTTAGCTCTAAGACGTTCTTCTCCACAAATGGTCACAACTTTAGTTTCCTTTGTGGATATGGTTAGTTTCACTTTTTTCGCCATTACGTATAAGGACCAAATCGCTCATTGGAGTTTTCTTCCATATCTTATATTCTTATTATAAAAATATTTGTGATTAAGATGTTCGTAGGTTAACGGATGAAGATACTTGCATCTGGGAAGTAAACAGAAGGTTCGTATCTCACATAGAAGAAAACTTATTTTTTCTTTTTAATTTCCACTTTTAAGACTTTTAATCAATTTGAGATTGATTAATCCACGCTTAGAGGCCTCGTGGCTTGAGGCGTCAGGTCACGGATTGCACGCTCCCTCCCACCGGAAGTTCGAGTACTCCCTCGGGCATGGGTGTGTGTGTTGTTCTTAGAATAAGTTAGTTTAAGTAGTGTGTAAGCCTAGGGACCGACGACCTTAGCGGTTTCAGCCCTTAGGAATTCAAACACACACACACACACACACACACACACACACACACACACACTGGTTACGTACAACTTTAAGTTAAATTAATGTGAATACATACAACACACATTCACCCTACATATTTTGCACAGTGTGGGCAAAATGATACTGGCCCAGAAAATATTTCATTCACCTCGAGATAAGCACTCCAGTTGTATCATCTGCCATAGGTGTTGGTTATGTATGTTGGATTGCCTATCTTAAGGTGAATGGAATAATTTTGGAGCCAGTTTCATCTTGCCTGCTCTTTATACCTTAAAGACCCAAAGAAAGTGGAACACTTGCCTAATATCGTGTAGCGCCCCCCCCCCCCCCGTACCCCCCACCGCCCCGGAGCACGCAGAAGTGTCGCAACACGATGTGGCATGGACTCGACTAATCTCTGAAGTAGTACTGGAGGGAACTGACGTCATGAATCCTGCAGGGCTGTCCACAAATCCGAGTACGAGAGGTTGAAGATCTCTTCTGAAGAGCATGTTGCAAGGCATCTCACATTTGCTCAATAATATTCATATCTGGGGAGTTTGGTGGCGAACGGAAGCGTTTAATCTCAGAAGAGTGTTCCTGGAGTCACTCTGTAGCAGTTCTGGACGTATGGTGTGTCGCATTCTCCTGCTAGAATTGCCCAAGTCTGTCGGAATGCACAATGGACATGAATGGATGCAGGTGATCAGACAAGATGCTTACGTACGTTTCACCTGTCAGAGTCGTACTCCAACTGCACACGCCCCACACCATTACAGAGCCGCGACAATCTTGAACAGTCCCCTTCTGACATGCAGCGTCCATGGATTCATGAGGTTGTCTCCACACCCGTTCGTGTCTATCCGCTCGATACAATTTTAAACGCGACTCGTGGGACCAGTCAACATGTTTCCAGCCATCAGGAGTCCAATGTCGGTGTTGAGGCGTAAAGGTTTTTATCGTGTAGTAACCAAGGGTACACGAGTTGGCCTTTGGCACAGAAAGCCCATATCAATGATGTTTCGTTGAATGGTTCTCATTCTGACACTTGTTGATGATCCGGCATTGAAATCTGCACGGTTTGCGGAAGGATTGCACTTCTGTCACGTTGAACGATTCTCTTTAGTCGTCGTTGGTCCCGTTCTTTCAGGATCTCTCTCCGACCGCAGCGATGTCGGAGATTTGGTGTTTTACTGCATCCGTGACATTCACGGTACACTCGTGAAATCGTTGTACGGAAAAATCCCCACTCCGTCGCTACCTCGGAGATGCTGTGTCCCATTCCTCTTGCGCCGACTATAACATCACGTCCAAACTCTCTCAAATCTTGATAACGTGCCAATGTAGCAGCAGTAACCAATCAACAACTGCGTCAGACACTTGTCTTATATAGGCATTACCGACCGCAGCGCCTTAAGAAGCCTGTTTACTTATCTCTGTATTTGAATACGAATGCCTATATCCGTTTATTTGGCGCTTCAGTGTATTGTACGAGGGCTTACTGAAAAGTAATGCCTCCGAATTTTTTATATTAAAAAACCCTAAGGTTTTTTGATTAACACATTCAACATCTTTATTCTTCATGTCTACAAATTTATTTCCCAATACAATCAACCTTGCGACGAACACATTTTTCGCCCTACGAGAGGCCGGTATATTGATACCATCTCTGTAGAATGGGATCGGCCACGGTGCGCCAAACTTCTTGTGAGCGAGATGTGCGAGACGCTACCATCTCTCTTTCGGCTTCGCTCGCTCATTTCCGGAAGTACTCGGTACAGCGGGACCCCAACTGTCTTCAGTTCGGCAGAATCGTGTTGTCAGCGCTGTTTGCTCTTCGCTATTTGTTCTTCACATGAGAGAGGTTCACCGGTACAATGGCTGTTTACCCAAAAAAGAGGCAGTCTAATCGATCCATCGTCACAAATATTTCAAAATGAATGGGAATGACAGAAGAGAGGATTGAGAATTCTCGATACATATTAAGCAATCGCTTAAGCGATGAGTAATGCTTATTTACTATGAAACGATATTCCAATAACATGCAGAAAGAATTTAAATATTTAGTTGACAATGAAAGAGACAAAAATGAGATTCAGTCTTCTGTACATCAAGAAGCACTTTGTGCTAAATTTGCGGGCATGCAACACCTGAAGAAACTGGTGGTACGAATACTAAAATGTCTGATGTCGCTCGCATTGTGCCACTGTCAGCTGCAAAAATTTTCGATGGAATTAAGCGAATAGTATGGAGACTTTGTATATTACTGTAAAGAATGTTTTTTAAGACAAGGAGCATCTCTGGAACGAGTTTTTAACACGCTAGAGTCGAATTTATGAAGAAAAAGGAGTCCAGGAACGAGTTTAGGTCATCCGGAATGGATTGCAGTTCTCGCATTTTAAGTGGACTTCACAGTTCAGTGCCCACAGTAAGACACTGCAAGATTAGAAACAACTTATTTCTGAGTTGATGAGGAAGCAATTAAAAATAAAATCGTGTTTATAGAAGAGACACACACAGTCCTCTTCCCTAAGCTCACTGCCATTAAAGAAAGCGCGAGGTTTGAAGAAATCACTGTCGCGTTAAATGTTTCGAAGCCACTGTTAACCTTACATCTATTTTCGAGCTGTTTTCGAAATGGTTTGCCGTTTCAGTTTATGGTACCCCTGTGCATTTGCAGATTTAATTGACTGACTTGCAAAATAATTGCCTGTTAATGACAAATCCTTCTACGTTAAAACTGTCCAGGACGTTGAAAGCGCCTCTGTGCATTTGAGGATTTAATTGACTGATCTGCAAAATAATTGCCTTTTAATGACAAATCCTCTGACGTTAAAATTGTCCAGGACGTCTACGTTGCTTTTCTCAGGTAGTTTCCACGTCTCCGTAAAGAGGCTGCAAAAGAGTACAGTATTTCGATCGACGTATTTGTGCGAAATACTGTTTGTAGACTTATGAAACTAAATAAGTGACGATAAAGTGGCAACATGAGTTCGAAAATCCGTTAAATTGTCTGAGTCTGTTCGTAAACCGTTTGTACCAGATAAAAATCGTGTCTCCAGTTGGAGAAAAATAGTTAAATAATGTTGAAAATTTATTTTGTTTGTGATCTACTTTGCTGCGAAATGTGAAATATAAATACAAGAAGTACGAAGTGCGGCTGCACTGGTATTTAAATGCGGCACATTCGCAGTTTTCTTCTCTTCTCTCTCCTCGCCCTCAGACAACTTGCCATGGTAGGTGGGGGAAACGTGCAGCGAGGATGTGCACTGAGGCACTCCTGCTAAGGCACGGTTCATGAACCGAAGTCTTGGCCACGCTTGAGTTGACTTCGTTAACGCAGCTACAATCTCACCTCTGCTTGCAGCTCTTCACCAAAGTCAAGTTCTCGAAGGTGGTGTTTAAGTTTTGGAAACAGATGAAAATCGATGTGATTCTTCAGTTTCTCCCGGCGTATTTGTTGCTCGAACAGTCCACGGGTATACTGCCTGTTCATAGTGTCCAACGTGCACAATACTTCGGCGATCAGACATGTCGCCATCGTCAGGTGCGCTGACGAACTGAGCTCCTGAGGGCGGGCGGCTACAATCTCAGCAAGGCCTGGGACACGGCATTGAATGTAATTAAGAAGACTGTCAGTAAGAAGTACGAACTGGCGACCAGGGCGGACGTAGCAAGCACATCGACGCTACGACAGATTCCGACGCCCACGTCTTCGCGACCGCCGGCGCGCGGGCGCGGACCGCGAAGAGAGCGGCCCGCGGGCTCTTAACACAATGAGACTTAACATCAATGGTCATCAGTCCCCTAGAACTGAGAACTACCTAAATCTAACTAACCTAAGGACATCACACAACATCCAGTCATCACGAGGCAGAGAAAATCCATGACCCCGCCGGGAATCGAACCCGGGAACCCGGGCGCGGGAAGCAAGAACGCTACCGCACGACCACGAGCTGCGGACGGCCCGCGGGAGGAGGGGATTTAAATCGGCCGCCTGCCCTCAGGAGCTCAGTTCGTCTGCGCACCTGACGATGGCGACATGTCTGATTGCCGAAATATTGTGCCCGTTGGACACTATGAACCGGCAGTACACCCGTGGACTGTTCGAGCAGATGAAAATCGGATTGGGCGCAGGATGGTACTGCATGGAGGATGATCGATGACAGTGAACCAAGGCGTCAGGTTGAAGCAGATGTCGCAGCGGTCGCTTGTGGTCAGGCATTTCATGCTGAAGGAGAGGGTGCTCCACGTGTGGACGAACTCTTCGAATTCATGCGTTAAGTTTACTGATGAACTCATAGTACCTTGCACTGTTTATGGATGTACCTTTAGGCATGAATTCCAACTGCATCATACCTTGAACATTCCAGAACATTGCAAGCACCGTTTTACCTGCTAACGGTTTGGTCTTAAACTTTTTTGGAGTCTTTGATTCTTTGTGGCAGAACCCCATTGATGTTCAAAATACTGAACGCAGCCTTCATCACCTGCCACAATGTTGTTAAGGAATCCATCAACCTCACACCTTCATTCTTCTATTGATTTCAATTGAAGGCAAGTTTCTGCAGTTAGAAATGCGATTACAGCACGCTGTTTCTCACACACCGACACAGTTATGTTACACATCGCTACGTTACACGCTACGATTGGGGGGCCTCTAGCGGCAGACAACTGCAACTTCACTCAACAAAGCGGGAAAGTCGACTGGCATGACATGTAATACCTCAACTCATACTGAGAAGAGTGATACGTGCTTCCTTAATCGTACCACACTTACACACAATATCTTAAATAGCATAAAAGAGGAAGCGGGATGGAATCATGTTTGGTAGTTTATAATTAAGACAGCTTATTGACACTACCCTTTTAAAAAATTGACAATTACAAGTTGTGGATGAGCCACTAGATAAAACTTTGCAAATAAAGTTGGAAACTCAACGTACTCAGTCTCTAACAAACAATTGCAAATTAAGAGAACAGGGTTACTGACAAACTTGAGAACTTCAAACTTCCGTATAGGACGTCCCTCAATACATATATAATGAGAACAATTACAGATAAAGGGTGACTTAATAACACTTGAACACTAGTCTCAAGCTAAGGTGCCATTATATAACATGATAGAACCACTTAAATAAGAAAAACTACAACCGAAACACTGATCTTTAAAAAATATATGTTCACTTGCTCAGACGTGTTAGTAAAAAAATTGCTAGAAAAAGCTGCACAAGGAACTCAGCAGATGCTATGCAGTTTAAGGTTTAGTGAGTTGCCAGTCCCTAATATTTAAGAAAACAAGTTCATATAGAAACAGCTTACATACAACATATATATATATATATATATATATATATATATATATATATATATATACCAGCTTAACCCGCCTTGATGGAAGGAAGATAAACACTAAATTTTGGAAGGCGATATGTGAACAACTCCAATAGTGGCCAGGTTCCTGAACACTGCCAGGTCAAGACCTCGGATGACATTTCACTCCCCGTCAAGGCGCTGGTAGAATCAATAGTTCCTGCTCCAATCACAAAGACATTCCAGTAACTCTGAAACATAGAAACACTCGGCAGAACCTTTGACTCACACATGGACAACTCTATTAATAAAATCATTTGATTGCAAGAGACACAAAGCACTAGTAAACTTCTGAGAAATTGTTCAAATAACGGCCACCATTTAACTAGGCCAACTGAACTCTTCCACACCGTCTTAAGGTTCGATTATGAAAGTCTCACCACAAAAATAAAGTTTAAAGTCTCTGCGTGCATCAGTGAACAAACACAATCACGACGACTTAACTCCGTATCAGGTACACAATACGAGGGAGCGGGTTCCAAGCTTCACAGCCGGCCGATGTGGCCGTGCGGTTCTAGGCGCTTCAGTCTGGAACCGCGTGACCGCTACGGTCGCAGGTTTGAATGCTGCCTCGGGCATGGATGTGTGTGATGTCCTTAGGTTAGTTAGGTTTAAGTAGTTCTAAGTTCTAGGGAACTGATGACCACAGATATTAAGTCCCATAGTGCTCAGAGCCATTTGAACCATTCTGTATTGCTGCACAAATTGGAACATAAGTGTAATATTAATTTTTAGCGTTTGTAATGGTTAGGTGCTCATTTTTTGTGCTGATCTTGTAACCACGTACAACAAAATAAGGCGATGGACAGCACGTGTGGTCGGACCGTGATATTGGAACAAGTGTTGTCCTTCACTTATTTGGAATGTCAAATTGGTCTAGGCAGTAATACAGATCTAGATGTTAAATTGTCTACATATGGAAATATATGTGGCGCCATTCATAATATATTTAAAGATAAGAACAGACAAGGAACGAGAGTAAAACTTTTTTAACGCTAGCTTTTCCAGCACTTTACCGTGGGAATGAATGCTGGGTAACATCGTGAGTCATTCCATAAGTCATGGTATAATTTATGATAATACGACAACGTACGTCCACGATGTGCACTAAACTGGTATGGCAGGGTGTATCTGAATGCCAGCATAAAATAGGCTTCCAGTACGGCAAGTCACGATAAATGTTAAAATGAAACACACGAATTGGAACTCTGTGTCAATATATTGTGTACTAGTACAAATGGAACAAAAATGAATCGAAATCAACTGCTGTGCTTCAGAATAGTCCCCCAGTGCATACACACAGATCTGACAACGATGAATGATACCGACATTGCAGCCATGTGGCATCTGTCACCGAAATACCGCGTGGAAATTAGCCCTATTTGCAAGAGGCCTCCCACACAATAATTTCCTCGTTGTGAAATGACGCTGGAGTTGGCTTAACTGAGGTCTGGTGAGTAAGGCGGATGCGGCAGGATCCATCTGGTAGCACGGCCAACGTCACACTGAATATTTGAGACGAAGGTACCGAGCCGCCCTCGCATGATGTCACAATCCGTCGGCTGCTTTGCTGCGAGATTTCGTACGTATTTACTGCGGTTACGGTGATGCTATACGTTCGCACGATATACCTTAGTTCCATGACTCACGGCCCTGATACAAAAAAGAACATTATCTAAAATACAAAGTGCAGAAATGAATCTTTTAAGGAGAGCAAAAGGCTACTCTAGAACAAACTGTATAAAAACAAAACGCCGGCCGGTGTGGCCGTGCGGTTCTAGGCGCGTGAGTCTGGAACCGCGAGACCGCTATGGTCGCAGGTTCGAATCCTGCCTCGGGCATGGATGTGTGTGATGTCCTTAGGTTAGTTAGGTTTAAGTAGTTCTAAGTTCTAGGGGACTGATGACCTCAGCTGTTAAGTTCCATAGTGCTCAGAGCCATTTGAACCAATTGAACCAAAAACAAAACAGCGCCATAAGAACAAAAAGTAGTCAGCTGAAACTAGAATAACCAAATACCGCTATACCCTTTAAGAAAACATACAAATAATGAGGTGTAAAAGATTCAAACTGGCCTTAGCTTACAAACCTACTGGAAGAAGTGATGATGGAAAATCTAAGAAAAGATGAACAGACGATTTATGAAAATGGAAATTATCTAACCTGTAAAGTACAGAAGAGGAAAATCGACTCTCGGATAAGCCACAACATTAACTTGAATCCAGATGAAATACCACCACACACCGAACGGTTAAACGGCAATGTCCGTCTGGAAACCTCACAGATCGGAAATAAGGCAGAACGTTCTGTAACACAACCGAAACGAGAGAGGTGAAAGCCTCCTTTGATACTAAGAGATAAACGCGTCATGAGTACATAGCGAATATTTCCCTAATAGATTCAAAATTAAATTAGTTTGACTTAATGAAGCACACTTCCTGGCAATTAAGGAAAATGCTAGTATAACTTGAACCATAATTACTATGACTCAAATAACACTTATACAACAATGCAGCCGCGTCGCGACAGAATAGCGCTTACTGCTGCAGGTTTACCACTGTCTCGTCTGATCGAAAGTTTCAAAACAGCTTTGTGGAATAACAGATAAAAACGTCTAACCGAAAAATTTTAGCCGGCCGCCGTCGACGAGCTGTTCTAGGCGCTTCAGTCCGGAACCACATGGTTGCTACAGTCGCAGGTTCAAATGCTGCGGGCCGGAGTGGCCGTGCGGTTCTAGGCGCTTCAGTCTGGAACCGTGTCACCGCTACGGTCGCAGGTTCGAATCCTGCCTCGGGCATGGATGTGTGTGATGTCCTTAGGTTAGTTAGGTTTAAGTAGTTCTAAGTTCTAGGGGACTGATGACCACAGATGTTAAGTCCCATAGTGCTCAGAGCCATTTGAACCATTTTTGTTCGAATCCTGCCTCGGGCATGGATGTGTGTGACGTTCTTAGGTTAGTTAGGTTTAAGTAGTTCTAAGTTTAGGGGGACTAATGACCTCAGATGTTAAGTCCCATAGTGCTCAGACCCATTTGAACCATTTTGAACAGAGAAAAAATTTATTGTTATAATCTCTATTGGAAACAATTTATGCTTCTCTATGTTTTTTTTTTAACTCAATCGTTTTTTATTAGGAGTAGGTACAGGATCCTAGCCCAGGTAACAGTGACATGAGAACATTGATAAACTATGAAATTACGGCTACAGAAACAGAACTGTGGTTATATTACACTGACGCAAAGAAATCGCAACACAAAAAAACAATTAATGCAGGGTAATGAAATTCCGGGAATACATTTGTTAGGTAACATATTTACGGGAGTGACATTTCAAGGGCGAGATAAGCCATTGCAAATGTGAAACTCTGGCACGTTAATAACCGGTCTAACAGCCAGAATGCTGACTGCAAGCATACAAACGTGCATGCATTCTGTTGTACTGGTGCCGGATGTCAGTTTCTAGGATGGAGTTCCTTGCCTGTTGCACTTGGTCAGTCAGTACAGGGACGTTTAATACTGTTTGTGGATGACGCTGGAGTTGCCGTCCGATGATGTACCATACATGGTCGATTGGCGACAGATCTGCTGATGGAACAGGCCAAGGCAACATGTCGTCGCTATGTAGAGGATGTTGGGTTACTATGTGAGCGAGTGTTATCCTGTTGGAAAACATCCCCTGAAGCGCCAGCACAACAGGTCGAATCACCAGAGTGGCGTACAGTTTTGCTGTCAGGGCGCGTGGGATAACCACGAGAGTGCTCCTGCTGCCATACGAAGTCGCACCCCAGATGATAATCCGGGTGTAGGTCCAGTGTGTCTATCAAGCAGACAGTTTGCTTGCAGGCCCTCCACTCGCCTCCTTGTACCCAACGCACAGCCATCATTGGCACCGAAGCAGAACCACCTTTCATCAGAAAACACAACAGATCTTCACCCATCCCGCCAGTAAGTTCTCGGTTTATACGTAACTGAAGTCTCCTTTGGCTGTGGTTTGGTGTCTGTGGAAAGCACGCTACATGGTGTCTGGCTGGGAGCTGTCCTTGAAGTAATCCACTTGTAACAGTTCGTTATCCCACTACGGTGCCAAATGCTGCTCAAATTGCTGCTGCACGTGCATTGTGTTGGGCCAGAGCCATACTCCGAACACGATGGTCTCCCCTCTCGGTAGTGCCACGTGACTGTCCGGATTACCGAGCGAGGTGCAACAATGGCTAGCACAATGGATTCGCATTCGGGAGGACGACGGTTGAATCCCGCGTACGGCCATCATGATTTAGGATTTCCGTGATTTCCCTAAATCTCTCCAGGCAAATGCCAGGATGGTTCCTTTGAAAAGGGCACGGCCGAATTCCTTCCCCATCCTTCCCTAATTCGATGAGACCGAAGACCTCGCTGTTTGGTCTCGTCCCCCAAAACAACACCCAAAAACTCCCGTCCGGATTCCGGTCCTAGCCTGGTCTTCTGGTAACCGTACATCCTTGTGACCACCGCTGCGAGGAATCACGTTCAGTGTCTACATTCCTGCCAAGTTTTCCTGCAGCATCAGTTCACCTCTTCCATTTTCGCTGACGACCGTTACAGCGTGTTCAAAAAATGGCTCTGAGCACTATGGGACTTAACTTCTAAGGTCATCAGTCCCCTAGAACTTAGAACTACTTAAACCTAAAGGACAGCACACACATCCATGCCCGAGGCAGGATTCGAACCTGCGACCGTAGCAGTCGCGCGGCTCCAGACTGTAGCGCCTTTAACCGCTTGGCCACTCCGGCCGGCGTTACAGCGTGTATTTAGTAGGAGTTGGTGAGGTGCCACTCCGTTCGAAACCAAACGTGGGTGTAAATACAAGATGATGAAACATCCCCTCAGCCAGTGAATGTGACCCACTGAGAACACGTTCGGAGATTCGGGGCTCAGGTTATGATATTAATGGAAAATGGCTGGCGTAAAGCCTTGAGTTTTACATACATTTACTATTTGAACACATATAGTCACGAGCGTATGTACAAGATGATCACTAGCAAGTACTCCAGTGCGCAACCTACAAATATCAACTTACTAGCGGACCATAACAACCGATAAAATCATCTGCCGCTCACAATAGTTTCAGTTTTACAATATGAGGGCACAAACAATACGGCGTACATAATAAAGCGACTGTAAAAGAATGACAGGAACAGCCATAACGATCAAATCTTAATCCTGAACACAGTATCCCAAAATACATTCTAAGAAAAAGACAAAGAAAAAAAAGAAAGAAAACTACGCATCATGAAGGAATTATCCGAATGGGATGGAAATAGGTGGATTTTAAATACATGTATAGAAAAACAAGTGGTTGTTGTTATGATCTCCAATCCGAGATTGGTTTGATGAAGCTCTTCACGCTACTCTATCTTGCGAAAGCCTCTTCATCCAGTATTCATCTCTTGATCCCCCACTTCGATTTTTGCTCCCGCCCCCCCCCCCCCCCGTCCCAACGCTTTGCTCCAGTACTAAATTGGTGATATCTTGATGTCTCAGAATATGTCCTGCCAACCGATCCTTTCTTCCAGACAGGTTGTGTCACAAATTACTTTTCTCCCCAATTCTATTCAGTACCTCCTCATTAGTTACGTGATCTAACCATATAATTTTCAGCATTCTTCCGTAACAGCATCTTTCAAAACCCTCTATTCTCTTCTTGCCTAAACTGTTCAACATCAATGTTTCACTTCCATACATGGCTACACTGCAGACAAATACTTTCAGAAAAAACTTTCTGAAAATTAAATCTATACTCGTTGTTAACAAATTTCTCTTCTGCAGATAAGCTTTTCTTGCGCTTGCCATTCTACATTTTATATCCTGTCTACTTCGGCCATCATCAGTTATTTTGCTGCCCAAGTAGAAAAACTCATCCACTACTTTCAGTGTCTCATTTCCTAATCTAATTCCGTCAGCGTCACCTAATTTATATCTACTACGTTCCATTATCCTCGTTTTACGTTTGTTGATATTCATATTATATCCACCTTTCAAGACACCGTCCATTTCATCAACTGCTCTTGCAAGACCTTTGCTGCCTCTGTCAGAGTGACCGTTTTATTTCTTCTCCGTGGACTTCAATTGCTGCTCCAAATTTTTCTTTTGTTTCCTTTACTGCTTACTCAATGTACAGATTGAATAAGATCTGAGATAGGCTACAACCCTATCGCACAACCCTTCTCAACCACTGCTTCCCTTTACGACCTTCGACTGTTACAACTACCATCTAATTTCTGTACAAGTTGCACTTACTATGCACCTACATGTTTAGTTTGAGTTTGATTCTACATGAGAATATTTTATGAAGAAGGCAGTAGCCGAAACCGGTAATAGTGAAGTGTAAAAGTTTGTGTGATCAGACCTGTAAAATAAAGTGCCAAAAATATGATCACGATTTCCAGACTTCAGTTGATAACAATGATGACTTGCTATGAAGGGTAACAAAACGGGGCGTAGAATATCGTCGACGTACCGTTGGGCTGTAGTGACAACCAAACGGATTCTGGTATGAAATGAAATGGCATCTCTGAGTATCACTGCTGGTTTTCGGGCCTTGTGGCGGACGATAGTTTGGTATCCCACAGCTATCTGGTGCAGCTCCAGACACATCTTCGCTTGTGATCGGAGCTCAGTTCGAAGCAGGATTCATCACTGAAGACAATACTGCTCCAGTCAATGAGATTACAGGCCGAAGACGTGTCTGCAGACGCCCCAAACAGCGGTGGGATACCAGTCTAATTCTCTCCCGCTATACGGCCCGACAACCAGCATTGCGGTGGCATTTCATTTCATAGAACGACCCCTTTGCTTGTCATCCGCGGCACAGATACAGCAAAGCGGTACGCCGAGAATTTTCTTCGCCCACTTTTGTTACCCTTCATGGCAAGCCATTACGAGCTTATATTTCAGCAAGATAATGCCCGCCCGCACACAGGTAGAGTTTGTACTGCTTGTCTGCGTGCTTGCCAAACATTAATTAGCCAGCAAGATCGCCGGTTATCTCCTCAATTGGACAGAATTTGGGGCGATGTGCCTCAGGAAGACAACCGACAATTCTGTCGAACAATGCCAAGCGTAATAACTGCTTGCACTAGGACCACAGGTGGAGCAATCCATTATTGACTTGCTGAACTTGTGATGTTCTTTTTTAAAAATCAGGCATATTTTCTGAAACTGTAATCGTTTGTCTGTGGATGTACATCACATCTACCGATTTCCGTACCATTCTGATAATTCGTTCGTGTTGGGTCATCTTCTTTGTCTTAGGATGTATTCACCACTACATCCGATTCCACAAACAAAACAATTAATTTACAAGAGCACGGAGCATAATTAATAAAACACACAAACCAGATTATCCACTGCTGGCAACAGTCCACAATAAATTAGAGATCAATGCAATGAAGGCGAGCTGTAAAACAGATCAAACCTTCGTTGAACACAATAAGCAAGAGGACAGAGAATAAAAATACAAGCTTGAATACAAATGTTTATGAAACCCATAATCACTGGAGCAGCAACTAATAAGACCTCTTACCATCCCGATAAACATAAAATAGCATTCTTCAAAAACGCTGCACAGAGGGCTAATTCCATTCAGCTAAGTTCTGAGAGCAGGAAATGAAAACGCATAGGAAAATAGCGGTAGAAAATGGTTTTCACACGGCTTTAATAGATGGGACTGATGCATCAGTAGGATACAGAAACCAACAAAACCAGAAAAAAACCACAACATTATACAGTGAAGCCATACTTGGAATTTTATCGTATAAATTGGCAATACAGAAACCAACAAAACGGAAAAAATCCCGCAAAATATATAGTCAAACCATACTGGGGAATTTTAACATATAAACTGGCGATGTTATCTGACAACAAAGGGATTAATATTGCATTCCGGGCGGACAACAAAGTAGAGCAGAGGCTGAAGCATATGACTGGCACAAGGAAGAAATGGATGGGGAAAGCGGGAGTTTATGAAGTAAAATGTCAGAAATGTGAAATGAATTATTCGGGGCAGATGGGAAGAAACTTTAAAATAAGGTTTAACAACACAGTGATAAAGAGAATGGCTGATCAGTTGTGGGTAAGCAACTGAAGAATAAGCAGCATTCATTAGGTAGAATCACAGATAGCATGAATGTATTTCACTTGGAAGAGTAAGGATAAGTGCTCTCAATTTTAGTAAAAGTTGAAATTTTTTGCGCTTTAGAAGAAGATTGTGTAAGCATGTTAAATGAAAAGGCGGAAGTTTCCAGCGAGCATTTCTGGCCCCACTTTAGCGATCTCCTCCTGAACCAGTAGCCACCAATTTATTTTCCTTAGCGGGTTAAGTATTAATGTGCACTCTTTCTCATTCTGAATTGCTGCCGGCCGGTGTGGCCGAGCGGATCTAGGCGCATCAGTCTGGAACCGCGCGACCGCTACGGTCGCAGGTTCGAATCCTGCCGCGGGCATGGCTGTGTGTGATGTCCTTAGTTTAAGGTCTAGGGGACTGATGACCTCAGATGTTAAGTCCCATAGTGCTCAGAGCCATTTGAACCATTCTGTATTGCTGCACAAATTGGAACATAAGTGTAAAATTAATTTTTAGCATTTGCTAGGATTTGAGACATTGTTCGTAGATTTTCCGTAGACAGTAGCACCGTTGAGAGATTTTAATATATGCGTTACAGGACAGTACTCTGTTTGAGAGGTGAAGGCGACAGCCTTCATCTTAAAACTGAACCTTGTGAATGTATTATGCGCCAACATAAGACACTCATTGAAGAGTTTTGTGTATCACAGTACATATTTACTGCTGAATTTTTACTATTGGCGACACCTAATGACGTAGAAACTGTAAGGTATGTTATAATGCAGGATAATACATATACTTACATAGTTGTCAGTATCTGTAGTATTGCGATGTGTTGATTTGTTTTCTTCTTTTACAGCGCTTGATGACTGGATGACGCAGGCCTAAACATGTTGTGGGAAATATGACAACTGGTTAGTAACATTCGCATTCCTGATTCATGATACAGATATACGATAGCTTCACAACGGAATAAATAACAGTAACTTTCTAGTTGTAGTGAAGATTTCTGACAGATTATCAAATAGATGTAGATGGTTAGCTGGTGGGTTGAACCATAGATCAAGTTCACAGTCACTGAACCCTGTGACTCAAGCAGACTAGTACGTTAGGATGAACTGTATGCATTGTTAACTGTTGTCCGTGTTCCTTGAGTCATTGCAGTTTTGTCAAAGACAGAGATCCGCTGGTCGTGTCCAGGGTATTGGGGAGGTATTGTAGCGCCACTGTCATTTTTTGACGCTAATTATTGACAGTAGTACTGCCATAGGTGTCACAAATTGGCGGAGGACCCCACGACAGTCACAGAGCGGACGCAAAACACAGTTGAATTAGACGCAGGAGTACCACCAGCCGGTCTCTACATTGCCTGCCAGGATCATCGCCTGCAGTACCGCCGACGCCACCGTCTTGTTTTGTTGTAAGTGGTTACGAGATCAGCACTACAAATGAGCACCTAACCGTTACAAATGCCCATCGTTTCCAGCCAAAGTGTTCTCAATCATTCTTTCCTTCTTTTTATTTTTCATAAAGAATACACCACTATTTGACTGCATATTACTGCATTTTTCTTCAGTACAATATAGATTTATTGAGTAGAATGCCAAAAGCAGGAATATGCAAATACTTGTAATAAGATGCATTGTAAAAGAATGATTTTTAAAATAAAAAATGTCAGATGCAAACTAATATAAAATTGTTAGATGCGCATTTACTTCTTAGACCATTAACGTCATTTTGCTGTGTACTGTGCAGGATGACAGCACACTGTTCAATACATTTGCTTAACATTGGTATAAATGTACAAAATTAATTTGTAGGAATCCAACAGATTATTGTACAACCACGTCATATCTGGTAAAATCAGCCCAAATCAGGTAAACAAAAGACTAGCACATGCTTTTAAGATGTAACTATTAAAGTGACGTCAAAGAATGTAGACTCTAGAAAACCTGACATAGTACAATGTAGAAGTATCACAAATATAATGTTATGAGTGTTGGTGTCACATGGCCGTATGTGATTGCGTTCGGAGGCGGCATTGTGAATCATCATCTTTGGATCGAAATGTAAACATTCGATTGTTAATAATGTGAAATGAACATACTCTATGTAGTATGGAGTAACCGAAGTGTGTAAGGAACAGGCTAAATAAAGTACAGAAACCAATGAGTCACAGCCGACCGGGGTAGCCGTGTGGTCTAGGGCGTCTTGTCACGGTTCGCCCGGCTCCCGCCGAGGGAGGACTCGAACCTTCGAGTCCTCCCTCGGGCATGGGTGTGTGTTGTCCTTTGCATAAGTAGTTTAACCCTTCCTGCGTCTGCGATTCCAAATGACATCATTAAATATTCCTGGCTTTTTTGAGCTTCCCAATGCTTCAATGATACCGTTTGGCATCGCTTCACGTAGTTCCAAGTTTCGCCAACAGATCACAGTGGCGTTTGCTTTCATGACTCCCCGTTTGAAGTGCAGAACAGAGAAGTGTCGTGAGTTGTGCTACTGCATTTGTGAGTGAACAATAACTGTTGTGTTTAGTTTTATTCTGTGTATACTGAAATTCTTTGTTATGGAACCAACCTTACGTAGTTCCTCAAGGGCAAGGGAAAGAAATATGGTAAGTTTACAATACAGTTATGTATGCATTTTTTGAGTAATTATTATGTAATTTCTAACGATTCCATTTGGAATTACTATTTTATTTATTAACCAATAGCTTCAAAAGAACTTTTGAAATTGATATGGCATATGTGCGACATATACAGCAAATATTCATCACAAAATAAATTTTCCCCACTTTTTTTCTAAATGTGACGCACAAAGGGTGAAGTTCGTTTAAGTTGTGCGTAAGCTTAAGGACCGATGTCCTCAGAAGTTTGGTCCCATAGTCCTTACCACAAATTTTCATTTTCCAATGAATCGCACTTAACGGTATAGTAATAACATAAAAAGTACTAAATATAGCAATATGAATGAAAAAACGGGAAGGGGGGAGGAGAACGCGGAGAGAAGGAGGTGGGAGAAGAAATAGGAGCGGATATTATTATGTCAGGTCGTATAAGATTTAGGAAAAGAAGAAGGTGATGGTGTGACTGGATGGGTGAGAGGAGGGTGGGGGTTGAAGAGGGAAAGCTGGCCCACCTGTAGAGGTCAGTTAGTGGAATGGAAAGCACGAATTCGCAAATTTGGCAGCACATACAACGACGGTAGTTCTATGCCTGGCGAGGGGCGACGTGGTTCTACGAACAGCCTCCGTGAGACTTGAGCACCACCATCGACGAGCCGACTACTGGGGATGAGTCCACTCCTGGGGACTTGGTGTCTTCCAGCTGGTGGGCCGCCTCGGACTCGCTTCAGCTGCATCTGGACTACTGGGTTCCTGTCTTGGAGGGCAGCAGTTCGTGACCAGGGAGGTGCAGCCGCCCAGCCACCCGTAATGTCGCTTCATGCCACCGCTCGTAGAGGCAGCCACCACAGGTAGAGCCTGTTTTTCGCCACGATGACCACAGAAGGATTCCAACTCTGCAGACGTGCCCTAACCTGAATTGCAGAGCCATTCTGGCCCGGTGCACGTGTCCCTACATGTGCCCCCAGTCAGCAGTCCTTCTGCCGGCCGCTTTGACCGTGCGGTTCTGGCGCTGCGGTCCGGAACCGCGGGACTGCTACGGTCGCAGATTCGAATCCTGCCTCGGGCATGGCTGTATGTGATGTCCTTAGGTTAGTTAGGTTTAAGTAGTTCTAAGTTCTAGAGGACTTATGACCTAAGATGTTGAGTCCCATAGTGCTCAGAGCCATTTGAACCATTTTTTGAGCAGTCCTTCTCCTGGCGCCCACGGGAAATACGGGCCCCTCAACGTTACTGTCACGTGACACAAGTTGCCTTGTCCGACATACATCGAGCACTCTCGGGGCCAGGGTGGAAATCAGTATGTCAATGAAAAGGTATCCAATAAAATACTTAACTTTGTTATTTTTGATCGAGAGCCTTAAACCTATTTAAACACTTAGCTACGAAGGATTGAAGTGATCTGAAATAATAACTCGCTCTCCACTGGTGACGTTCGCTGCAGTTCGTAAGACCTGTAGTGTCACGTTCTGTGACTTACGCCACAGGGCCCGTATACCTCGTTGGCCACGCCTACTCGGCGCTGACGTCAAGTCGGGCACTGGCCGGGCACTGCCTTAGCGACTGCCATCCTCGCCTCTAGCTACTGGTCGATGCTACGAGTGTTGCAACATACCAATGGATAAAATGTTTGACTATTCATACTGTTCGCATATGCCACCGATGGCTAACATCCTGACAACGTCCAATACCGGAACCCAACCTTGCTGAGGAAGTCGACAAAAACCCCTGGCACACTACAAGTGAATGCAAATGTCGCACAAAGGTTAAATTGTTACAGTTCATCACGTAAGTCAATCAATGATTCTTTCTGAATGTGGAAAATTCCTCATCTCACAAGGATCTTTCTCGAAACAAGGAAATTCTTTTCTCACATAATTAGCCCCGTAGTATTCACCCCACACACGCTTCCTCCGATGCCTTTACCCTTCTAATAAACCAAAGCTAACAATATGTCGCAAATGTTATACCTTTTTTCACTTTCACTTCTTTTTTATACCACATAAACTACGTTCATAAGAATCAAGTTTGCAAAATCCAACATATAAGACCAATACGCATACGCTAAAGTGTCAAGAGTCATGGGATAACGATATGCGGATATACAGATGGTAGTAGTATCGCCTTTTTCTTTTGGTCATCAGTCTACTGACTGGTTTGATGCGGCCCGCCACGAATTCCTCTCCTAACTTCTTCATCTCAGAGTAGCACTTGCCATCTACTTCCTCAATTATTTGCTGGATGTATTCCAATCTCTGTCTTCCTCTGCTGTTTTTGCCCTCTACAGCTCCGTCTAATACCATGGAAGTCATTCCCTTATGTCGTAAGAGATGTCCTATCATCCTGCCCTTCTCCTTATATTCCACATATCCCTTTCCTCTCCGATTCTGCGTAGAACCTCCTCATTCCTTACATACAGTCCACCTAATTTTCAACATTCGTCTGTAGCACCACATCTCAAATGCTTAGATTCTCTTCTGTTCCGGTTTTCTCACAGCCCATGTTTCACTACCATACAAAGCTGTACTCCAGACGTACATTCTCAGAAATTTCTCCCTCAAATTAAGGCCGATATTTGATATTAGTCGACTTCTCTTGGACAGGAACGCTCTTTTTGCCAGTGCTAGTCTGCTTTTGATGTCATCCTTACTCCGTCCGTCATTGGTTATTTTACTGCGTAGGCAGCAGAATTCCTTAACTTCATCTACTTCATGCCCATCAATTCTGATGTTAAGTTTACCGCTGTTCTCATATCTACTACTTCTCATTACCTTCGTCTTTCTTAGATTTACTCTCAATCCATACTCTGCACTCATTAGACTGTTCACTCCGTTCAGCACATCATGTAATTCTTCTTCACTTTCACTCAGGATAGCAATGTCATCAGCGATTCGTATCATTGATATCGTTTCCCCTTGAATTTTAATTCCACTCCTGAACTTTTCTTTTATTTCCATTATTTCTTCCTCTATGTACAGATTGAGCAGTAGGGGCGAAAGGCTACACCCTTTATAATACGAGCACTTGTTCCTTGGTCGTCCACTCTTATTATTCCCTCTTAGTTGTTGTACATATTGTATATGACCTGTCTCTCCCTATAGCTAGCCACTAATTTTCGCAGAATTTTGAACATTTTGCACCATTTTACATTGTGGAACGCTTTCCCCAGGTCGACAAATCCTATGAACGTGTCTTGATTTTTCTTTAGTCTTTCTTCCATTACTAACCGCAATATCAAAATTGCCTCTCTCGTGCCTTTACCTTTCCTAAAGCCAAACTGATCGTCGTCTAGCGAATCCTCAATTTTCTTTTTCATTCTTCTGTATATTGTTCTTGTAAGCAACTTGGATGCATGAACTATTAAGCTGATTGTGCGGTAGTTCTCGCACTTGTCAGCTCTTGACGTCTTCGGAATAGTGTGGATGATGCTTTTCCGAAAGTCAGATTGTTTGTCTCCAGACTCATACATTCTGCACAGCAACGTCAATAGTCACTTTGTTGCCACTTCTCCCAATGATTTTAGAAATTCTGATGGAATGTTATCTATCCCTTCTGCCTTATTTGATGTTAAGTCCTCCACAGCTCTTTTAAATTCTGATTCTAATACTGGATCCCCTATCTCTTCTAAATAGATTCCTGTTTCCTCTTCTATCGCTTCAGACATATCTTCCCCCTCATAGAGGCTTTCAATGTATTCTTTGGCTTTCAATGCATTCTTTCCACCTATCCGCTCTCTCCTCTACATTTATCAGTGCAATTCCCATTGCACTCTTAATGCTATCATCCTTGCTTTTAATGTCACCGAAGATTGTTTTGACTTTCCTGTATGCTGAGTCTGTCCTTCCGAGTATCATATCTTTTTCGATGTCTTCACATTTTTCCTGCAGCCATTTCGTCTATACTTCCCTGCACTTCCTATTTATTTCATTCCTCAGCGACTTGCATTTCTCTGTTCCTGAGTTTCCCGGATCATTTTTGTACTTCCTCCTTTCAGCGATCAACTGAATTATTTCTTCTGTTACCCATGGTTTCTTCGCAGTCACCTTCTTTATACCCATACTTTTCTTCCCATCTTCTGTAATGGTCCATTCCTCTTCAACTATACTGCCTACTGAGCTATTCGTTATTGCTGTATCTATAGCCTTAGAGAATTTAAAGAGTATCTCGTCATTGCTTAGTACTTCCGTGTCTCACTTCTTTGCGTATTGATTCTTCCTGACTAATGTCTTAAACTTCATCCAACTCATCACTACTGTATTGTGATCCGAGTATATCTGCCCCTGGGTACACCTTACAATCTAGTATCTGATTTCGAAATCTCCGGCTGACCATCATGTAATTTAATTGAAATCGTCCCGTATCAACGGACCTTTTCCAAGTATACCTCCTCCTCTTGTAATTCTTGAACAGAGTATTCGCTAGTATTAGCTGAAACTTGTTACAGAATTCAATTAGTCTTCCTCCTCTCTCACTGCTTGTCCCAAGCCCGTATTCTCCTGTAACCTTTTCTTCTACTCCTTCCACTACAACTACATTCCAGTCTACCATGACCCTTAGATTTTCATATCCCTTTACGTCAGAGGTTCCCAAACTTTTGTTTGTCACGCCCCCCTTCTGCCGAAAATAAAACTTCCGTGCCCCCCCCCCCCCCCCCCCCAAAAAAAAATGTAGAGATTTTTATTAATTATCAAGAAACTATTGAAAAATTTGTGATGGTGACGTCATGTAACATGGTGGGCTGTTAATGTATCGAGTCACAGTTATTACGTCATCAGTCTAGTCTTATGATTATAGGCCACTCCTAAAGCAAAGAAAGTCCTTGGTAAACAAAGAAAAATATTCGCGACCTTTGCAGATTAGTGGATGCGGGCTATTATTTTAAGTTGAGTGTAGTTTATTACTTTCACTCATTATCAAAAATAGTCACTCAGTCACGGTGTTAACGAACATCACTGATTTGTACGCCTATAGCGCTCCCCATTGTCATTGCGCATAGGTTGGCATTTATGTCAACGACGACAGTTACCGAACGGCGACAAACGCCCAGTTCCTAGAACCAGACAAAAAATAAAAAAATTAGTTTCACGCAATAATCGTGCAGACTACACAGAACTTTAAAAAATATGAATAAAACAACTTCCTTACCTTGATTACATTCCCTTGCTGCACACCATTTCTTCACCCGTATACGATTTTAGGACTGCTCTTCGCTTGCCATATCTAGGATAAACTTTCGCTGTGTCTTCATCCAGAAGAAATACTATTATTAGTTGAAATAACATACCAGACGTAACATCAGAATCCATAAGGATCACACGCAGTATTTATATTTAAATCAAATTCACTAGGTTTATTTTATATTGTTTCTTCGAAATAGTTTTTTATAATTTTACAGTATTACCTACGTGTAAGGATAGTTAGGAGGAAAATAACAAGTTCTCTTATAATGTGACGTATTTATTACAAAAATATTATTTCCACGCACATATTGCAAGAAACAAACAAATAAATCAATGTGAAGGATGAGCTTGCATATTTTTTACAAGATTTTGAATTCTTGGCTGAATAGTAGAAACTGCGCAACGTAAATCGTTGGCAAAACTGATTTTGCTTCTAAGCTTATTTTTTATCGCCTCTACCGCTGAAAATGCTCTTTCGCACAAATAAGTGCTTGAAAATGTTAAATACAGTTTCAGTGCTTGTTCTGCTGTGCTGGGATACACCGTGAGATGTTTCACCCAAAATAAAGGCTTATCCATCTTCTCAAAGTCATACTCGCTGCAGAATGATTTTTAATTTCTAAGACTTCCTCTTGTAATCTGTCTGACAACACATCCACGTCAACGTGAAATGGATCCGTCGCTAACCTATAATAAATTTCATCATCACAACTGTTAGGGAAGTATCGTTCGAATTCATAAGTGAGGTGCTGCAAATGGTTTGATAGTTCACTCTTAGTATCAGTATCCTTAAAATCGTTTTGAGATCGGGCTTCTTCCAGGATTCCAAACAATCTGGGAAAGCAGGAATAATTGAAGGCTAAAATTTTACGTTTCCATAGTTACAACTTATCAGTAAACGCTTTGATGACATCCCGATGAAAAATTATGTTTGTCTCTCCACCTTGTAATTTCAAATTCAATGTGTTTAAAGATTCGAAAATATCTAACAGATATGCCAATGCAACATGAACACCGGGCTTTCTAAATTCCACATACAATTCAGTTTGTTTGTTATTTTCCAAAAACTGCATCACTTCGTCTCGAAGTTCAAATAATCTTCCTAGCATATTTCCTTTTGAGAGCCAGCGTACTTCTGTATGAAGTACTCTGCTCAGAACGAACACTTGTACTAGTTTCGCATTCACGTTTTGCACATTTTTCTGGTGACAAAGGGCATAACCCTGGCGTCCAAATTACGAACCCGCCAGTTCATTTGAAGCGTATACAGTTTATTAAAGTCACTGTAATCGCATCACATGGGGATCCGCGGGTTGACATGGTAATAAAACAGCATTTTTGCAGTTACGCAGTATAAGTGATTATTACTCTGACGAACATAGCCTACTACGGCTAAAAGTTATGACATGATTACGTTCAGTTCATGTGTACAAATGTACGGAATAGTTAATACCTGACTTTTCTGTTTTCCAATTGTCAGAAGTAAGTTGTTTACAAATCTGATATACTGGAATTAACGCATATCGCCTTCGTTATTTTGAGAATTTCTGTGTGAGACATTCTAAACGTGACATTCTAAACGTGATCTTCAAAAGCTCTATGTTCTAGGATAGGTTATTGAGATAGGATTGCGGGAAGTGGGACGCCAAACGATTGCATTTAGCACCATAATCTATCATTAATACCTGCACATTCATTTTTATTAAAATATCGATATTAAAAAGAAATATTAGGTTTATACCACTAACTCCACCCGCGCCCCCCTTGCAACATCATCACGCCCCCCCCCCCCCCCCTAGGGGGGCGTTTGGGAACCTCTGCTTTACGCGCTGTATTACTCTTCCAGTATCCTAATATAATTTCTCTGTCTCTTCATCTTCAGCTTGCGACGTCTGCATGTATACGTGAACTATCGTTGCCGGTGTTGGTTTGCTGTCGATTCTGATGCGAATGACCCTGTCACTGAACTGTTCTCTTCCCTACCTTCCTTTTGATAAGGAGTCCTACTCCCGTTATACCATTTTCTGCTGCTGTTGATATTACTCTATACTCATCTGACGAGAAATCCTTGTCTTCTTTCCAATTCATTTAACTGACCCCTACTATATCTAGATTGAGCCTTTGCATTTCCCTTTTCAGATTTTCTTGTTTAGCTACCACGTTCAAGCTTCTGACATTCTACGTTCCCGAATCGTAGAACGTTATTATTTCCTTGATTATTCACTCTTTTTCTCATGGTAACCTCCCCATTGGCAGTCCCCTCCCGGAAATCCGAATGGGGGACTATTCCGGAATCTTTTGCCAAAGGCGAGACCATCATGACAATTCTTTAATTAGAGGGTTGGGTTGTTTGGGGAAGGAGACCAGACAGCGAGGTCATCGGTCTCATCAGATTAGGGAAGGACGGGGAAGGAAGTTGGCCGTGCCCTTTGAAAGGAACCATACCAGCATTTGCCTGGAGTGATTTAGGGAAATCACGGAAAACCTAAATCAGGATGGCCGGATGCGGGATTGAACCGTCGTCCTTTAATTAGAGGCCACATGTCTTATGGATACACGTTACGTGTCATTATGCAGTGTTTTCCCATGCCTTCTGCATCCTCATGCCGTTGATCATTGCTGATTCTTCCGCCTTTAGGGGCAATTTCCCACCCCTAGGACAAGAGAGTGCCCTGAACCTCTATCCGCTCCTCCGCCCTCTTTGACAAGGCCGTTGGCAGAATGAGGCTGACTTCTTATGCCGGAAGTCTTCGGCCGCCAATGCTGATTATTTATCAAAATTTAAGCAGAGGCGGGATTCGAACCTGGAACCGAAGACGTTTTGATTATGAATCAAAGACGCTACCCCTAGACACAAGGTATAAAATGACAGTGACCTGGCGGAGCTGTCATTTGTACTCAGTTGATTTATGCGAAAAGGTTCTCGATGTGATTATGGCCGCACCTCGGATAATTAACAGACTTTAAATACGGAATGGTAGTTGGACGAATGGGACATTCTACTGCGGAAATCGTTAGGGAAGTCAGTATTCCGAGATCCACAGTGTCAAGAGTGTAGCGAGAATACAAAATTTCAGGCATTTTCTCTCACTACGGACAACGGCTTTCGCTTAATGACCGAGAGACGTGGCGTTTACGTAATTGGTGCTAACAGACAAGCAATACTGCGTGATGTAACAGTAGAAATCCATGTGTAAAGTGTCTGTTAGTACTGTACGGCGAAATTTGGCGTTAATGAGCTATGGCAGCAGACTGCCCCGCAGCGTGTCTCCTGGGCTCGTGACCGTATTAGTTGAATCCTAGACGACTGGAAAATCGTAATCTGGTCAGATGAGTACCGATTTCAGTTGATAAGAGCCGATCGTAGGCTCGATTGTGGTGCAGACCCCTCAAAGCCACGGACCGAAGTTGTCAACAAGACACTGTGAAAGCTGGTGGTGGCTCCACAATGGTGTGGGCGGTGTCTATAGGTAATTGACTGTGTCCTCTGAACCAACTGAGGCGATCATTGGCTAGAAATGGTTATGTTAGGCTACCTGGATACTATCTTCAGCTATGCAAGGACATTATGTTCACAAACAAGGATGGAATTTTTATGGATGACAGTGCGCTATCTTACCGGGCCACAATTGTTCGTGATTTATCTGAAAAATATCCAGTACAATTCTGGAGAGTGATCTGGCCACTCAGATACCCGACATGAGTCGCATGGAACATTTATCAAGAGGTCACGTCCGCCACTCGTGGTCTCGCGGTAGCGTTCTCGCTTCCCGAGCACGGGGTCCCGGGTTCGATTCCCGGCGGGGTCAGGGATTTTCACCTGCCTCGAGATGACTGGGTGTTTGTGTTGTCTTCATCATTTCATCATCATCCAGGAAAGTGGCGACATTGGACTGAGCAAAGATTGGGTAATTGTACGGGCGCTGATAACCACGCAGTTGAGCGCCCCACAAACCAAACATCATCCATCAAGAGGTCACTTCGAGTATAAAATCCTGTACCGACCGCACTTTCACAATTATGGACGACTATGGGGGCAGCATGAAAGAAGGTTGTATACATGGAAGAACCCTGGAGATACTAAAAGGTATCAGATAGATTATATAATGGTAAGACAGAGATTTAGGAACCAGGTTTTAAATTGTAAGACATTTCCAGGGGCAGATGTGGACTCTGACCACAATCTATTGGTTATGACCTGTAGATTAAAACTGAAGAAACTGCAAAAAGGTGGGAATTTAAGGAGATGGGACCTGGATAAACTAAAAGAACCAGAGGTTGTACAGAGATTCAGGGAGAGCATAAGGGAGCAATTGACAGGAATGGGGGAAATAAATACAGTAGAAGAAGAATGGGTAGCTTTGAGGGACGAAGTAGTGAAGGCAGCAGAGGATCAAGTAGGTAAAAAGACGAGGGCTAGTAGAAATCCTTGGGTAACAGAAGAAATATTGAAATTAATTGATGAAAGGAGAAAATATAAAAATGCAGTAAGTGAAACAGGCAAAAAGGAATACAAACGTCTCAAAAATGAGATCGACAGGAAGTGCAAAATGGCTAAGCAGGGATGGCTAGAGGACAAATGTAAGGATGTAGAGGCCTGTCTCACTAGGGGTAAGATAGATACCGCCTACAGGAAAATTAAAGAGTCCTTTGGAGATAAGAGAACGACTTGTATGAATATCAAGAGCTCAGATGGAAACCCAGTTCTAAGCAAAGAAGGGAAAGCAGAAAGGTGGAAGGAGTATATAGAGGGTCTATACAAGGGCGATGTACTTGAGGACAATATTATGGAAATGGAAGAGGATGTAGATGAAGATGAAATGGGAGATATGATACTGCGTGAAGAGTTTGACAGAGCACTGAAAGACCTGAGTCGAAACAAGGCCCCCGGAGTAGACAATATTCCATTGGAACTACTGACGGCCGTGGGAGAGCCAGTCCTGACAAAACTCTACCATCTGGTGAGCAAGATGTATGAAACAGGCGAAATACCCTCAGACTTCAAGAAGAATATAATAATTCCAATCCCAAAGAAAGCAGGTGTTGACAGATGTGAAAATTACCGAACTATCAGCTTAATAAGTCACAGCTGCAAAATACTAACACGAATTCTTTACAGACGAATGGAAAAACTAGTAGAAGCCAACCTCGGGGAAGATCAGTTTGGATTCCGTAGAAACACTGGAACACGTGAGGCAATACTGACCTTACGACTTATCTTAGAAGAAAGATTAAGGAAAGGCAAACCTACGTTTCTAGCATTTGTAGACTTAGAGAAAGCTTTTGACAATGTTGACTGGAATACTCTCTTTCAAATTCTAAAGGTGGCAGGGGTAAAACACAGGGAGCGAAAGACTATTTACAATTTGTACAGAAACCAGATGGCAGTTATAAGAGTCGAGGGACATGAAAGGGAAGCAGTGGTTGGGAAGGGAGTAAGACAGGGTTGTAGCCTCTCCCCGATGTTGTTCAATCTGTATATTGAGCAAGCAGTAAAGGAAACAAAAGAAAAATTCGGAGTAGGTATTAAAGTCCATGGAGAAGAAATAAAAACTTTGAGGTTCGCCGATGACATTGTAATTCTATCAGAGACAGCAAAGGACTTGGAAGAGCAGTTGAACGGAATGGATGGTGTCTTGAAGGGAGGATATAAGATGAACATCAACAAAAGCAAAACGAAGATAATGGAATGTAGTCGAATTAAGTCGGGTGATGTTGAGGGTATTAGATTAGGAAATGAGACACTTAAAGTAGTAAAGGAGTTTTGCTATTTGGGGAGCAAAATAACTGATGATGGTAGAAGTAGAGAGGATATAAAATGTAGGCTGGCAATGGCAAGGAAAGCGTTTCTGAAGAAGAGAAATTTGTTAACATCCAGTATAGATTTAAGTGTCAGGAAGTCATTTCTGAAAGTATTCGTATGGAGTGTAGCCATGTATGGAAGTGAAACATGGACGATAAATAGTTTGGACAAGAAGAGAATAGAAGCTTTCGAAATGTGGTGCTACAGAAGAATGCTGAAGATTAGATGGGTAGATCACATAACTAATGGGGAAGTATTGAATAGGATTGGGGAGAAGAGAAGTTTGTGGCACAACTTGACCAGAAGAAGGGATCGGTTGGTAGGACATGTTCTGAGGCATCAAGGGATCACCAATTTAGTATTGGAGGGCAGCGTGGAGGGTAAAAATCGTAGAGGGAGACCAAGAGATGAATACACTAAGCAGATTCAGAAGGATGTAGGTTGCAGTAGGTACTGGGAGATGAAAAAGCTTGCACAGGATAGAGTAGCATGGAGAGCTGCATCAAACCAGTCTCAGGACTGAAGACCACAACAACAACAACAATGGGGGCAGCACGGCTCCCTATTTCTGCAGGAAACTTCCAACGACTTGTTGAGTGCATTCCACATCGAATTGCTGCACTCCGCCTGGAGAAGGAGGTCCGACACGATATTACGAGGTATCCCATGATTTCTCTCACCTCAGTGTACCATAAGGATAAATAGCAAATTGATAATTGATCAAATACGCCCAAGGCAACCAACGTCTGATGTATTACTTCAATGTGTTATCTTGGCTTTCCGAAGTTATTTTGTGTGTTAAATCAAACTATAATAATAATACATTTTTTGACTCCCAACAACAGAGTAGAAACGTGTTCAAGGTGCGCCAGTGAGCTATCACCTGGATCGACGCCAGGTGGCGTCAAGTGATTGGATGTCGCTAGACGCTGCATCACAGAGAAACATTCGAATGAAACCACGTATTAATTCACGGAAATATTTCTGTAAGGGTTTGCTATTGCTGATGGTTCGAAAGTGAAAAATGATCTTTAAGGTTCCATCAGACTGAAAAGTAGACAGAACAAATATAGTTTAAATAATACAGGAGGGAGCGGCTTTCTATTTGCCCAGAGCGACGTTTGATTCGTTTTCTTCCTCCAGCCTGCAACCTTCATCTTTTACGGGCAAGTGTTTTGTTGATGTTTTTCATTTGTTTATCTTCTGCACACATACGAAACTGTAACGGTCAGTGCGGTTGTTGTAGTTATTCTCGTTGGTTGTACATTTATATTCCTTAATGGAAAAGGATATTTGTATTCTTCTTAAGATTGAAATCAGGGAACTGTAACGCAAGAAGTGTGTGTGTGTGTGTGTGTGTGTATGTGTGTGTGCGTGTGTGTTTTGCACATGTTCTTCTCTAATTAAAATATGTTCATTAAAATAAGTAAAGATTTGCAATGAATTTGAACACTAACAACGTTTTACATACATCATGTAACATAAGATATCTCATCTCTAGCGTTCATATTCTTGAGGGGAGACTAAAACTTGGTTCTGCATAAGTTGTAAACAGAAGAACATAAAATCTTAAAATCTGAGCATACATATTAGTTTGCCCCCCCCCCCCCCCCCCCCCCGTCGACGTTGCAATGATTGCTCTTAAACTCCAAATAAATATAAAAATAAACGAAAACTGAAGATTGTTACATGTTTCTCTGCGAACGCGCCTTTGCTTGCGCAGATAAGTGCGCTCAGGAGACGAGTTACTTGCAGAAATAAATCTGTGAGGAGGGGGCGTGACGCGTGCTTGTAATAAAAAATCTGAGTAAAGGAATCAACGATCAACTTGAACGGATGTCTTGTGATGTCCGTCCAGAACAAACTCAACGAACAATACCGAACAGAATGAAAAGATAAGATGGTAGAGCACTTGCCCGCGAAAGCCAAAGGTCTCGTGTTCGAGTCTCGATCCAGCACGCAATTCTAATCTGCCAGGGAGTTTCATTTCTAAATTTGTTTTAAGTAATGGTTTTTATCACGAAACTGGCAAAATTGTCCTTGCAATTTTCCGCCATTCGATCATGCGGCGGTGTATTATTAGGTAAATCGCAAAATCTCGATTTTTCTTGTGTTCTTCACTCAGGATGTAGTACACAATGTGCCCTATTGACCGATTTACACCATTTCGTCTCTGTAAACGGTATTTAATAATGGTTGATGAAATAAGCTGCTGTTAGTGCATTCGGTGTAATCCAACGTTTATCAATTTCTGTCTTATGTAATATTACATACTTTTCCAATAAATGACGTGCACAGTCATTTGGTTGCGCAAAGTTTATTCTAATAAGCATTGACCACATTTCAGTACCACTAGGCGTTTCATCTTCAGTAGGAATAAAGTCAGGATAAGTAAAAATCATAAGCCTACACTGTGTGCTAAAATGTATGCCAACAACGTATGCTTGTAATTTTAAAGTAATGTTACTTTGTTACTTCTGAAGAAAGTGCCCCTAGTGGTATTGAAACCTGGTCAAGGCTTATTACAATAACTTTTATGCCACCAATGGGCTATATGCGTCATTTATTGAAAGTTTCTTTCCACTTGTTGCTGTCAGCCATGTTTAAAATTGTAATCCCATATATCTCATTCGAAACTGCACAAGTTCTGTGTTTAGCACTGCCAATTATGTTGCATGTTATACTGGTTCAAATGGCTCTGAGCACTATTGGACTTAACATCTGAGGTCATCTGTCCCCTAGAACTTGAACTACTTCAACCTAACTAACCTAAGGACATCACACACATCCGTTCCAAGAGGCAGGATTCGAACCTGCGACCGTAGCAGTCGCGCGGATCCAGACTGAAGTGCCTAGAACCGCTCGGCCACAACGGCCGGCATGTTATACTCATAGGCAAGTCTGTTATATGGTCTGCGTGGAACCTGGACTTAGTCGGAATTTTTCTATTTACGAGAGTGCACTACAAAGCTCTCAATCAATAGACCAGGGGAACATACAGTGCCTGAACAGCTCAACCTGAAGACAACATCTTGGCATCGTACAGTATTCGAGACTGTGTAGATGGCCAGACATATGACTTGCCAGATGGTCACTTTTACTACCTTAAGTGAATGACATGTTTAAAATTGTAATCTCTGCAGGAGCCAGTCGGCAGCCGGATTTTATGTCAACGCTTGTGGTGCAAATGGCTCAAATGGCTCTGAGCATTATGGGACTTAACATCGGAGGTCATCACTCCCTAGAACTTAGAACTATTTAAGCCTAACTAACCAAAGGACACCACACACATCCATGCCCAAGACAGGATTCGAACCTGCGACCGTAGCGGTCGTGCGGTTCCAGACTGAAGCGCGTAGAACCGCTCGGCCACTCCGGCCGGCTTCAAAGGTTGTACATAAAGTAAATTCTCCAGTGTAGGGAAGTTCATGATTGTCTTTTCTCATTACTTTGCCGGCCGTTTCGGCCGAGCGGTTCTAGGTGCTTTACTCCGGAACCGCGCTGCTGATGCGGTCGCAGGTTCGGATCTTGCTTAGGGCATGGATGTGTGTGATATCCTTAGATTAGTTAGGCTTAAGTAGTTCTAAGTATAGGGGACTGATGACCTCAGATGTTAAGTCCTATAGTGCTCAGAGCCATTTGAACCATTTTGATCTCATTACTTTGGTCTTTCAAAATAAATCATCATTACACATACTTTTCCACTTTTACGACTGCTGATGTAAACGGCACTGCTGGATGCTGTGCATTCTCGCTTTTACCCTTTTTCCTCTTGCTGTTATGGCATCTGCTTTTTATAATGTTCTGTTTGTTAGTTTTCCAGCACATATAATGAAAAGTTCTGGTGACAAACATGGGCGTACCCAGCGAGGGTCAGGGGGGGGGGGGGAGGGGGCAGCTGCCCCCCGCACCCCCTAGAAGATATTTGAACTCGTTCGCGCAGATCCGGGAGTAATTTTTTCGTCTTCAGCACGTTACTGTCGGCAAATCCTAGAAGATTATGACTGAATTAAAAAGCTGTATTTTAAACAAGTGCATTCTTATATTTGAAATGTTTATTGAAAGCAGTTTTTCACTAGCTTACTGTTTTATTGAATAAGAAGTACTGTATGTTGCCTCGAGCCCTTGTTTCCTGAGACTGATATGACCTGCCCCCCCCCCCCCCCTTCCCCCCTAGTTCAGGTCCTGGGTACGCCCTTGGTGACAAAGATCATCCTTGTTTAACGCGTCTAGCAATTAGCGCTTCATCTGTATCCTCATTGTCAGTCGCAAGTGGTAGGGCGACAGATGTTCTGCCCACGTGACACAGGCCTGTGAAATGCGACTGCAGAGAGCGAGGTCGGTCGCGGACGGGGCGGCCGCGTTAATCGGAAGTAATGCTCGCCGGAGTCAGGGAGGACGCGTGCCGAGCGCGAGTAATACCCACACAGTTTACTGATTCATGGCGCCGGTGGCCTTTATAGGCCGCCGCGGGGAGCCGAATCAAATTACGGCGGCCGTATCTGACTGGCGCGGCCGTCGCGATTGGCTGCCGTCGCAAAGTATCGCCGAGGCACGTCCCGCCTCAGGAATAACCGCGACTCGCCTCCCAATGAAAATTAGCGGCCGTGAATTTCACAGGCCGTAACTTTTTACGTTTGTTGTAACTCCGGCCGGCACCTGCGATGCGACGCTAACTCTGCGATTAGTGCGCCCGGCGGCGAGTGCTTCGGGGGCCGTTCATTCGGCCAAAGTGCAGATTGAAATTGGATGGCGTGGGGGCGCGCATCGCGCTCCTGGAATCGGCTGTCTGGCGGAGGAAATCTGCACTGTAGCTATATGGTATATGTAGCTTCCACTGCGAGCAGCTTATGGAGTGTGTCGCGTGGAATCCACTCACGAAAAGGTCATAGATACTGACTGACAGGTTGTCTATACGAATGCCGATGAACCAAACATTATGAACACTGCCGCCGCGCGGAGTGGCCGCGCGGTTTAAGGCACCATGCCATGGGTTACGCGTTCTCTCCCGCGGAGGTGTGAGTCCTTCGCTAGTCAAGGGTGTGTGTGTTGTTCTTAGCATAAGTTAGTTTAAGTAGTGTGTAAGTCTAGGGACCAATGACCTCAGCAGTTTGGTCCCTTAGGAATTCACGTTTCTTGTTACACAATGGCGGGACGGTTTTGGCCGAGCGGTTCTAGGCGCTCCAACTGGAACCGCGCGAACGCTACGGTTGCAGGCTCGAATCCCGCCTCGGGCATGGATGTGTGTGGTGTCCTTGGGTTAGTTAGGTTTAAGTAGTTCTAAGTTCTAGGGGACTGATGACCTCCGATGTTAAGTCCCATAGTGCTCAGAGCCATTTGACCCATTTTGTCAGACCCATTTTGTCACAAAATGTCGATGGTGGTGTCTGGAAACGTCATTATCCAATCGAACTGTTTTTCGAAATATGCACTGCGCAACAGACGTACCAGTTGGGGGCAGTATTGTGCAATGAAGGACATAGACTCCTGTGGTAGTAATCGACGCTCATTGGCAGGTGTGGAGTACATGGACATTATTGCGGACCACCTGCGTTGCATCGTGCCTGATGTCTTGCCCAGCAGTGATGACACCGGATTGGCGCCGCGTTTTAAGGCACATTGTCATGGATTGCGCTTCCCCTCCCGTGGAGGTGTGAGTCCTTCCTTGTCCATGGGTGTGTTGTTCTTAGCACAAGTTAGTTTAAGTAGTGTGTAAGTCTAGGGACCAATGGCCTCAGCGATTTGATCCCTTAGGAATTCACGTTTCTCGTCACACAGTGTCGATGGTGGTATCTGGAGATGTCATCATCCAATCGAACTGCTTCTCGAAACATGCACTGCGCAACAGACGTGCCAATTGGGGGCAGTATTGTGCAATGAAGGACATAGATTCTTGCGGTAGTAATAAACGCTCATTGGCAAGTGTGGAGTACATGGAAATTATTGCGGACCACCTGCGTAGCATCGTGCTTGATGTCTTGCCCAGCAGTGGTGGCACCGAGCGAGATGACGCAGTGGTTAGCACACTGGACTAGCATTCGGGAGGACGACGGTTTAAATCCGCGTCCTGCCATCCCGATTCAGATTTTCCGTGACTTCTCTAAACCGCTTCAGGCAATCTCCAGGATGATTCCTTTGAAAGAGCACGGCCAATTCCCGTTCCCATCACTCCCTAATCCTATCGGGCTGACGACATCACTGTTTAGTTCCCTCCCACAAACCAACCGACTAACCAACCAGCAGCGATGGTATTTTCCAGCATGATAACAGTCTGTATCACCACGCCTGAATCGTGCGGTAATGGTTTGAGTAGCGTAACATTGAACTCAGAGGTCTCGGACACCAAATTCGCCTGATCTGGATCGGATAGAAGTCATCTGGGACACTATCGAACGCCAGCTCCATGCCCACAAGCTACTTGATCATAATTTGCGGGTATTTTAATCTCGTGCCACAAACTTTCACAAACCTACCAAGGACTTGTTTAATCCATGTCCTGCAGAATCATTCTTGTATTATGCGGACAAGAGTGCTGTTGGCATACTGAGTACTGAATCACTAATATAACTGACTTGTCCAAGGCAGTAAGGTCTATTTACCGAGATAGGATTGAGTAAAAATATTTGCCAGTGATTAATTTAGCAAAGTCGAAACATTTACAAGAAATATGAAACTTTTAGGTTCGTTAACCACCGCTGAGAGGCTCGAAATAGTCATTTTCGATGCAACCGGGACATATGCAAATAATGATACTGGTTTATAAACCTGGAACGGAAGCTTATGACTGATATTACCAGTGTTTTTGCCGATGTATTTTGAGAACACTCATCGTACAGCGAGGTCCCTTGTTATCATTTATTCTCTGGATCTATTTAGCTGTGAGTGCCGGAGTAATACTCAGAGCTGAAGTGTACTTCCGCAAGATGGAATCAGATCTTGGCTATAAGCTGGACAGTTATACTGTTTTTTACATAGCCGAATCACCACATCTATGCCAAAGTATTATTTCAATCATATTTCACAAATCACGTATCAAGCCAATTTAAAGTCGAGGAGAAATAGAGAGAAAACACACACAGGCATACTCATATGGTAGCCCTGGATATATGGGCTAACGAAAAATTCCCAGAGGCGTTGTCCTCAGCCGTTATCCACCCAACTCACAAAAGAATACAAAACAGACCCGAAGCTGAAGAGGAATATCGCTCTCGGAGACACATTCAAAAGCTGTTCCATAATATTCGTACGACACCTTACGACGCAACTGGACAAGGAGTTAGAAGAATATCAAGCCATGTTTCAGAGCACTGACATCCTGTACTTGCAATTACAAAACCTCAAGACCTTCTTCCAGAGACTAGCCCCTACCTTCACATACGTCCAAAAGGCGTACGACTCCATGGATACAATGTACTCTTTGGAATACTGAGAGAACTAGGACTTAATGAAAAACTTGATAGGGTAGTGCAGGTCACCCTTTATAACACCATATCCAAAGCACAGGACAACCCACAGAGTTTCCAGATCAATATTTGGGAGAACATTGTTTAACTGTGTCCCGGAAAGGAATAATCAGGGAATGGACCAGATGTCTACATGTGAGCACCGGATTAAGGATGGGGATCAAAGCAGACGATCTAAGGACCTCATGCCTGGCTTATACTGATGACTTGATGTAACTGGAAAATGACCTGCAAGAGGCTTCTACACAACTCCAAGCACTACATCTAACAGCAGAGGAACCAGATCTATTGACAACCGGGATCTCGGGATAGTAATCAAAACGGCCTCGGACACGGTTTGGAAACTCTCCACTGCTTAAATTTTTAATTTGAATTATTTTACTTGACTTCCCCCCATGAACCATGGACATTGTCGTTGGTGGGGAGGCTTGCGTGCGTCAACGATACAGATGGCCGTACCGTAGGTGCAACCACAATGGAGGGGTATCTGTTGAGAGGCCAGACAAACGTGTGGTTCCTGAAGAGGGGCAGTAGCCTTTTCAATAGTTGCAGGGGCAACAGTCTGGATGATTGACTGATCTGGCCTTGTAACACTAACCAAAACGGCCTTGTTGTTGTGGTACTGCGAACGGCTGAAAGCAAGGGGAAACTACAGCCGTAATTTTGCCCGAGGGCATGCAGCTTTACTATATGGTTAAATGATGATGGCGTCCTCTTGGGTAAAATATTCCGGAGGTAAAATAGTCCCCCATTTGGATCTCCGGGCGGGGACTACTCAAGAGGACGTCGTTATCAGGAGAAAGAAAACTGGCGTTCTACGGATCGGAGCGTGGAATGTCAGATCCCTTAATCGGGCAGGTAGGTTAGAAAATTTAAAAAGGGAAATGGATAGGTTAAAGTTAGATATAGTGGGAATTAGTGAAGTTCGGTGGCAGGAGGAACAAGACTTCTGGTCAGGTGAATACAAGGTTATAAAGACAAAATCAAATAGGGGTAATACAGGAGTAGGTTTAATAATGAATAAAAAAATAGGAGTGCGGGTAAGCTACTACAGACAGCATAGTGAAAGTATTATAGTGGCCAAGATAGACACGAAGCCCATGCCTACTACAGTAGTACAAGTTTATATGCCAACTAGCTCTGCAGATGATGAAGAAATAGAAGAAATGCATGATGAGATAAAAGAAATTATTCAGGTAGTGAAGGGAGACGAAAATTTAATAGTCATGGGTGACCGGAATTCGACAGTAGGAAAAGAGAGAGAAGGAAACATAGTAGGTGAATGTGGATTGGGGCTAAGAAATGAAAGAGGAAGCCGTCTGTTAGAATTTTGCACAGAGCATAACTTAATCATAGCTAACACTTGGTTCAAGAATCATGAAAGAAGGTTGTATACATGGAAGAATCCTGGAGATACTAAAAGGTATCAGATAGATTACATAATGGTAAGACAGAGATTTAGGAACCAGGTTTTAAATTGTAGGACATTTCCAGGGGCAGATGTGGACTCTGACCACAATCTATTAGTTATGAACTGTAGATTAAAACTGAAGAAATTGCAAAAAGGTGGGAATTTAAGGAGATGGGACGTGGATAAACTGACAAAACCAGAGGTTGTACAGAGTTTCAGGGACAGCATAAGGGAACAATTGACAGGAATGGGGGAAAGAAATATAGTAGAAGACGAATGGGCAGCTCTAAGGGATGAAGTAGTGAAGGCAACAGAGGATCAAGTAGGTAAAAAGACGAGGGCTAGTAGAAATCCTTGGGTTACAGAAGAAATATTGAATTTAATTGATGAAAGGAGAAAATATAAAAATGCAGTAAATGAAGCAGGCAAAAAGGAATACAAACGTCTCAAAAATGAGATCGACAGGAAGTGCAAAATGGCTAAGCAGGCATGGTTAGAGGACAAATGTAAGGATGTAGAGGCTTATCTCACTAGGGGTAAGATAGATATTGCCTACAGGAAAATTAAAGAGACCTTTGGAGAAAAGAGAGCCACTTGTATGAATATCAAGAGCTCAGATGGAAACCCAGTTCTAAGCAAAGAAGGGAAAGCAGAAAGGTGGAGGGAGTATATAGAGGGTAGACAACATTCCATTAGAACTACTGACGGCCTTGGGAGACCCAGTCCTGACAAAACTCTACAATCTGGTGAGCAAGATGTACGAGACAGGCGAAATAACCTCAGACTTCAAGAAGAATATAATAATTCCAATCCCAAAGAAAGCAGGTGTTGACAGATGTGAAAATTACCGAACTGTCAGTTTAATAAGCCACAGCTGCAAAATACTAACGCGAATTATATATAGACGAATGGAAAAACTGGTAGAAGCCGACCTCGGGGAAGATCAGTTTGGATTCCGTAGAAATATTGGATCACGTGAGGCAATACTGACCTTACGGCTTATCTTAGAAGAAAGATTATGGAAAGGCAAACCTACGTTTCTAGCATTTGTAGACTTAGAGAAAGCTTTTGACAATGTTGACTGGAATACTCTCTTTCAAATTCTAAACGTGGCAGGGGTAAAATACAGGAAGCGAAAGGCTATTTACAATTTGTACAGAAACCAGATGGCAGTTATAAGAGTCGAGGGGCATGAAAGGGAAGCAGTGGTTGGGAAGGGAGTGAGACAGGGTTGTAGCCTATCCCCGATGTTATTCAATCTGTATATTGAGCAAGCAGTAAAGGAAACAAAAGAAAAATTTGGAGTAGGTATTAAAATCCAGAGAGAAGAAATAAAAACTTTGAGGTTCGCCGATGACATTGTAATTTTGTGCCGGCCGGAGTGGCCGAGCGGTTCTAGGCGCTACAGTCTGGAACCGCGCGACCGCTACGGTCGCAGGTTAGAATCCTGCCTCGGGCATGGATGTGTGTGATGTCCTTAGGTTAGTTAGGTTTACGTAGTTCTAAGTTCTAGGGGACTGATGACCTCAGAAGTTAAGTCACATAATGCTCAGAGCCGTTTGAGCCATTTTTGTAATTCTGTCAGAGACTGCAAAGGACTTGGAAGAGCAGTTGAACGGAATGGACAGTGTCTTGAAAGGAGGATATAAGATGAACATCCATAAAAGCAAAACGAGGATAATGGAATGTAGTCGAATTAAGTCGGGTGATGCTGAGGGAATTAGATTAGGAAAAGAGACACTTAAAGTAGTAAAGGAGTTTTACTATTTGGGGAGCAAAATAACTGATGATGGTAGAAGTAGAGAGGATATAAAATGTAGACTGGCAATGGCAAGGAAAGCGTTTCTGAAGAAGAGAAATTTGTTAACATCGAGTATAGATTTAAGTGTCAGGAAGTCGTTACTGAAAGTATTTGTATGGAGTGTAGCCATGTATGGAAGTGAAACATGGACAATAAATAGTTTGGACAAGAAAAGAATAGAAGCTTTCGAAATGTGGTGCTACAGAAAAATGTTGAAGATTAGGTGGATAGATCACGTAACTAATGAGGAGGTATTGAACAGGATTGGGGAGAAAAGTTTGTGGCACAAGTTGACTAGAAGAAGGGATCGGTTGGTAGGACATGTCCTGAGGCATCAAGGGATCACAAATTTAGCATTGGGGGGGGCAGTGTGGAGGGTAAACATCGTAGAGGGAGACCAAGAGATGAATAGACTAAGCAGATTCAGAAGGATGTGGGTTGCAGTAGGTACTGGGAGATGAAGGAGCTTGCACAGGATAGAGTAGCATGGAGAGCTGCATCAAACCAGTCTCAGGACTGAAGACCACAACAACAACATTTTAGTTGAATAAAAATGATCAATAACGACGGCCATAAGAAGTCACCTTAATTCTGCCAACGGTCATGTCAAAGAGGAGGGAGGAGCAGAAAGTGGTTCAGGGCACTCTTGCACTTATAATGGGAAACTGCACCTAAAGGCGGAAGAATCAGCAATGATCAACGGCATGTGGATGCAGAAGTTAATAAAAACCACTGCATTAAGGACACATAACGTGTATCCTGTAATTGAAGAAAATGTCATGAGATGTCTCTATTGACAAAAGATTCCGAACTAGTCCCCCATTCTGATCTCTGGGAGGGGACAGCCAAGGGGAGGTGACCATGAGAAATAGACTGAGTAAACAACGAAAGGATTAGGTTATACGAGTCGAGGCGTGGGATGTCAGGAGCTTGCACATGATAGGGAAGCAAGAAAATCTGACAAGGGAAATGTGAAGACTCAATCTAGATATTGTGGTGGGCCCTGAAGTGAAATGGGAAGAAGGCAAGATGAATAAAGAGAAATATCAACAGCAGCAGAAAATAGTATAACTTGAGTAGGATTCGTTATGAACAGGAATGTAGGACAGAGAGTGAGTTACTGTGACTACTTCGAGGATAGGGTTGTCCTCATCAGAATCAACAGTAAACCAACATCGAAATGACAGTTCAGGGATACATACAGTGGTCGTAATAAAGTATATGAGAATGTAGAACGGGTAATTCAGTACATGAACGGAAATGAAAAAAAATAGTAGTAATGGGGAATTTGAATGCGTTTGTACGGGAACGAGTAGAAGAAAGGGTTTATGGACAGTATGATGATGATGGTGCTTGGTTGGCAGGGCGCTCAATTGCGCGGTCATCAGCGCCCGTACATAGTCCCAATTTTTCACAGCCCAATTTTTGCACATTCTAGTCGATCCACTGTCACGAATGATGATGAAATGATGGACAACCCAAACACCTAGTCCCTGGGGAGAGAAAATCCTCAACTGGGTTGGGAATCGAACCCGGGACCCCGTGATCCAGAGGCAGGAACGCTAGCCACTAGACCGTGAGCCGCTGACTGATGGACAATAAGAACTTAGTATTAGGTATGAGAGAGGAGCTAGCCTATTTTAGTTGTGCACTAAGTGTCAGCTAGTACTCTGTTGTTCAAGAATCATAAGAAGAGAAGCTGTACTTGGAAAAGGCCAGGAGATACGGGAAGATTTCTGTTCGATGGTCAGGCAAACATTCCGACATTAGATACTGGATTTTAAGGCATACCCAGGAAGAAGTATAGACTCAGATCACAATTTAGTAGTGATAAAAAGTTGGCTGAAGTTTTAGAGACTGGAAAGGAAGGATCAATGCGCAAAGAAGTGAGATGCGGAAGTACTAAGGAATGAAGGGATGAGCTTGAAGTTCTCCAAGGCTGTAGGTATTTTCATAAGGAATACATCAATAGACTTCCGGTGAAGAGGAATGGACATCTCTAAAAAGGGCAATGACAGAAGCTGGAAAGAAAAACATAGGTACGCAGAAGGTAACTGCGAATAAACCACGTATAACAGAAGAAACACTTCAATCGATTGATGAAAGAAGAAGGTACAAAAATGCTCAGGAAAATTCAGGAACACAGAGATACAAGTCTCTTAGGAATGAAATAAACAGAATGTGCAGGGCAGGTTCAAATGGTTCAAATGGCTCTGAGCACTATGCGACTCAACTTCTGAGGTCATTTGTCCCCTAGAACTTAGAACTACTTAAACCTAACAAACCTAAGGACATCACACACATCCATGCCCGAGGCAGGATTCGAACCTGCGACCGTAGCGGTCTCGCGGTTCCAGACTGTAGCGCCTAGAACCGCACGGCCACTTCGGCCGGCTGTGCAGGGAAGCTAAGATGAAATGGCGTCTTGAAAAAAAATGAGGAAACCGAAAAGGGAATAGAAAAGTCAAAACAGTCTTCCGTGAAACTAAAATCAAGACTGGTTACATTAACAGTGCAATGGGAATTCCACTATTAAAAGCAGAGGAAGAGCTGATAGGTGGAAAGAGCACACTGAATTTGTCTATGAGGGCAGAGACTTATCTCGTATATCAATTTTAAGATTCAAGCAAGAGAGTCGAAGCATTTGAGATCCTGTTCGACAGATGAATGTTGAAAATTAGGTGGACTAATAAGGTAATGAGTGAGGAGGTTGACCTCAGAATCTTACAGGAAAGGAATGTATGGAAAATTTTGGGAATTTGGGTAAGTTCCTATCGGACCAAACTGCTGTGGTCATCGGTCCCTAGGCTTACACACTACTTAATCTAACTTAAACTAACTTACGCTAAGGGCAACACACACCCACGCTCTAGGGAGGACTCGGACCTCCGACGGGGGCTATACGAACCGTATCATAATTGCGCCTAAGACCGCGCGGCTGCACCACGCAGCGAGGAATATGTGGACAACATTGACAAGAAGGAGGGGCAGGATGGTAGAATATGTGTTAGAAATTGGAATACATCCAGCAAATAATCGAGGACGTAAGCTCCAAGTGCCACTCCAAGATGAAGAGATTGGCACAGGGCACAGGAGTGAATTCGTGGCGGGCAGCATCAAACCCGTATAACAGCATTACTAATATTGATGACGCACATCGAGTGATAAGAATCAGCGCTACATGTAAAGCACATCTGTAAAGTACCTTCGATAATGGATCTCAGCTGATCTCAGTGAAACAGTAGATCTCTAACAGAGGAAAATCAGACTAGAGGGGGCATACTATGCTTGCAGAAAAACGTCTCTTGATGAATATCAAGTTAAGACATTATAATACGATAGGCAGACTGTCAGTCCTCTCTGCAGGCGAGTGCCTATCACTAACAAAGAATACCCCAATAAGAATCATCGAATTACAAGAAAGGAAATTCTCACGAAAGGTAGTGGGACCAAAGATCACACCCGACGGGAGATGATGGTTCAGACCTAAAGGGGGAAAACCTCATCGATGGCGTCAGAAGAAGAAAATTGACTTTCTGTGGCCACCTGTCTAGAATGGCCCCCATAGTAGATCCTTTAAAAGATCATCAAAGTGACCAACAAGGGCATATCTACTCGTTCTCAGCGAATCAAGTAAACAGAGAAAGACCTAGCAGAACTTCGTAGTAGCAAGATTTAATAATCAATCGGGGTGCCCACCAGTTGGCTACTGAAACCAGACCTTTCGTAACATAACTTAAGGAAGTTAGCCATAATGGGACTGGGGATGAAGGACTACCGGGCTAACACAGATGCTCAAGGTAGTAACACACACGAAGGAGATGCAGAAACTCTCGGATATGAATGAAAAAATTACGACAGGAGCGAAAATTTTGATTTATCGCTTCAAACTTACCGAATCTCTCCCACTCCCAACTCTTATGGGCAGAGTAATTGCTTCGCTATTGAGCATGTTCTCGAATCACTTCTTGCTCAACCAGTTAAGTGAACACACGAGCTCGCCAGACCACTTCTACCTAGTCTTGGGAGAAAAGTATTAGACTACATTGATTTGGGATTCTTCCGTATTCGACCACGTTTATTTTAGCTCAGTTATGTTAGGTAAGCGTTTTGTGTAGTTTTTTCGTTTCATAGTCGTGTTTGAATTTAATAGGAGCCTCGTCAGACCTCTGTTCGGCGTTAGGTAACGGTACTTCCGTACTCGGTCACCAGTGTTTTACAGCAGTAAACGGTTATTAGTAGAAATGTATGTTTCTCATGCGAGTCTATGAGAAATAAGGGAGTAATATTCTGTTTTTCTTTCACCACTAACGATTACCCGAGTTCCTCGCCTTACAGGTGCATCTTTGATATTTTTTTTAAACTGAATCTGAAACTATTGCGTGTTAGCGGACCACTTGTCTTGTTGTAATCTTCAAACTGATATTGTACAACGCCGGTGGAACCAGTTAATTTTGCCTTCAGAAATAAAATATTGTCTTTGTAAATTATAGAAGTATCTCACCATTTATGCAAAGAAATTCCGAGCACCCTAAGGCTTCTCCCAAACCACAACTTGAGTAATGAGAGAGGATATGAGAATCCTCTCCGGGTTGGACCACGTCAGAATTGAATTATGCACAACATATCAGAATGACATTCGCGCTCCCCTAGTCACTTTCCGACACCTGTTACATTATTGTTGATTACGCCATGATTTAGTTGTTCCTTCTTAGTCACTAGACTAACAGGCAATGGATATGACGTGAGAGAGTAAACCAAAGACGCATTTCCAAATTACGAAACTGTCTCATCTAGTGACTTCACTTCAGAGTAATATATCTAACAGCTCATTTTCATAAGTAAGGTTTGAACGAAGGGCCAAGAAACCCAAATCCTGAAGCATTTATCTATTTTTTCCTGTGCTGTAAAGATGTCGAGTAGACTGTCGTGCGTTCTTTGCCGCAAACCGTTCCATCACTAGAGAACTACACAATAAATGAAATGTACAAAATGAAGGTAGAATATTAAGTAATTATTCAGTTATTAGGATCTGGTTTGTTTTAATGGTTGTTCGCTGCAGCTCATTACCAGACACGAGCTTTCAGGGCAGAAACTCCTGACGGCTACCAGAAAGCGTGCCAAAGGCGGTTCCCACCCTCTCCTTCGTCCCTCAAACTAAACAAAGCAGCGAAGAGCTCACTCAGAAACAATTTCTTATTTCTTGTTTCACTCGTCAGCACATAACGGAATAAATTTCAACTCATTTATCTCACACATTCATTTCCATCTGCTATCATTCAGGACACGATCTGTCTGTAAACCCAAGAAATTATGTTCCGCTATAAGATTCCGAAGGAAGAGCACTCTGCAACCCGTAATGAACGAACACAAGGCCGTCAGTGTGTTGTTATGTTCGCGATAGTCTTTCGCGGGATTCTCTACCACCAGTTGATGGGTGGAACTCTTGTCTGGTTTGGTATAAAACTCCACAATACATGGTACTGTCTTCTCTGGCCAGGAAACCGCACCCTTGCAAGGCAAGAAGTGTCTCCAGACACTCATCAAAGCACTCTCCTGGCCACCTCACTTCACGCCCCATAATCCACCTAAACGTTTTTGAGACCTGCTGGGCCATGATATTATTCGTTAGTATTCTATAAATATGTTAGTGTACTATAAATGAAAATACAGAAAAAAGATTGGTTCTCGGTAAATAAGAATTATTTCACTTCTATAAAAAGCAATTTACTTTTCTGTATACGACTCTGATCGAAATGGGGAGTAGACACTTCCACTATCCTACGTACCTATAAGTCCCACATCCACCCCATCCTATGTTATGCCCACCCCGCTTGGATCTCCACCCCTCTCCCTACCTACTACAAACCCCTCCAAATAATTAAGCACCATGCACTCCGCCTCTGTTATTGCATCCGTCTCCCATCCCCCATGCGGATCCTTTATGATCTGATTCCCTTACCCCATCTCCTCCTGTTCCTTGAACGAATACAGATCCTGTATGTCTCCTGCAAACTGGATCCACCCATCATCCTTTGGTTTCCCCCACCCTCTCCCACCCTAGCCCACTGCCGCACGTGTACCACATGTACCGCCTGGTCTCCATCTGCACACGCTCCATACCATCGCCCAAGGTGGCTTCCGCCAACACCCCCTCCCGGATGATGTCCTCGTGCCTTTCATTTACCCCTCCTACCAGATATAATCCCTCCTTCTCCCCCCCTCCTCAGGGCTCCCTCCCTCTCTCCCTCTCTCTCTCTCTCTCTCTCTCTCTCTCTCTCTCTCTCTCTCTCTCTCTCTCTCCTCCCTTCTCTTCTTCCTCCTTTTCCCCTGCTGACCACCTTCTTTCTCCTTTTCACCCTCCCCCCCCCCCACGGGCTTCTGGCTCCTCTCCTTCTCCCCTCCACCGCCCCCTCCTCCAACCTCCTGGTTCCACCCTACTGTCTCTCCCCCCACCCTTTCCTTCCCCCCCCTCCCACCCTTCACCCAGTGGCGGGTCCCCTTCTGTGCACTGATTTTTAACGTTTTTGTTGTGGTCTCAGTGTTTCTCAAGTGCCATGTGCAGTGCTACGTTCCACCAGCACCAACAGTGTCGTCAGCATCATTCATTTATGTTCTCACTGCGGTGTTTCCTTTTTTCGTGTCGACTTACAGTGCTCATTCTCTGCATGTGTCTGTGGCTCTCGTCTATGTTTTTAAATCTACCATTTATACTCATGTATTTTTGTTCTTGTTTATTCAACAATTTATACCATTCTATGTTATGTTTTCTTTTCTCATTTGGCTATATTTATCTGTAGCTCTCTTGGCTGAAGAGCAGTGTATTGTGCCACTGCTATCCCACCCCATTTTGGGAAGTGAAATAACAATAAAGAAAAAAAATCTGTATACGACATCAGTCAAAATCTTGGGGAAAGTTATGTATAAGCGTATGTTTCGAACTCTACATGTGCATACTGAATAGAATTTGAATTGGAAATCAAATATTATAGATCTTACAAAACGCTTCACTTCATCAGCTTCTACTCTGCTTGTAAATGCTGATTTAGATAAAGAAAGTTATAACTTTGGTGTTTGGGGCCTACTTCCATTCAATAATGTCATTTGGACTCATTTTCCTAGTCTCTTACACAGATAAACACAAAGTATTTATTGCACAAAACTGTGCTGTGAGGATAATGTATGGTGTCCACCCAAGGTCAGGAAGTAGGCATCTCTTTAAAATCCAGGCATATTAACTCCTCGTAATACTTCAGTTGCTATTTGTGATATCGTTGGTGTACATTATTTTTCATGCATGACGTGTTCATTTCGGTAAGGTACACCAAGAAACGAACGACTACATATTAAACGACACTTTCTACATTCAAAGGGAGGATGTTTTATAGCCCATATAACACGTATATACGTGGGTAATCAAATAAGAAGCATTTTCTATCGCACAGGATATGGATCTGTAGACGCAATTTATTTTAGAAAAACTGATGAAAATAATACACTATAAAACGCACGCACACACACACACACACACACACAACCGATGCATCACGAAGGAATTATTCCACTGGGACGGAAATCGCTAGATGTGCTGTAACTGTAATGACAAACAAATGATTACAATTTCTGAAAAAAATTGGATGATTTATTAAAGAGAAAGAGCTTCTCAAATAGAGCATGTCAGTAACACGCTTTGATCCAGTTCGGGACCTTATGCAAGCAGTAATTCAGCTTGGCACTGATTGACATGAAACTTCCTGGCATGTTAAAACTGTGTGCCGGACTGAGACTCGAACTCGGGACCTTTGCCTTTCGCGGGCAAGTGCTCTACCATCTGAGCTACCGAAGCACGAGTCACGGCCGTCCACATAGCTTTACTTCTGCCAGTACCTCGTCTCCTACCTTCCAAACTTTACAGAAGCTCTCCTGCGAACCTTGCAGAACTAGCACCCCTGAAAGAAAGGATACTGCGGAGACACGGCTTAGCCACAGTCTGGGGAATGTTTGCAGAATGAGATTTTCACTCTGCAGCCGAGTGTGGGCTGATTGATGTATTTGGTGGATTTCCTCCTAACGGATATCGTGCCACATTCTGTCCAAATGGCGCGTTAGATCCTGCCCATAATGCTCTAAACGTTCTCAATTGGGGAGAGATACGGCAACCTTGATGGTCAAGGTGGTGTTTGGCAAGCGCGAAGACAAGCAGTAGAAAGTCTCGCTGTCGGTGGGCGGCATTATCTTGTTGTAATGTAAGCCCAGCACGGCTCACCATGAAGCACTCACTACGTCTTCAGGCCAAGAGTGGCCTACCGGGTCCATCCAACCGCCGTGTCATCCTCACAAGGGAACCTCCCCATCGCACCCCCCTCAGATTTAGTTATAAGTTGGCACAGTGGATAGGCCTTGAAAAACTGAACACAGATCAATCTAGAAAACAGGAAGAAGTTGTGTGGAACTATGAAAAAAATTAATAAAATATACAAACTGAGTAGTCCATGCGCAACATAGGCAACATCAAGGAGAATGTGAGCTAAGGAGCGTCGTGGTCCCGTGATTAGCGTGAGTAGCTGCAGAACGAGAGATCCTTGGTTCAAATCTCTCCTCGAGTGAAAGTTTTATTTTCGCAAAGTTATGATCTGTCCGTTCGTTCATTGACGTCTCTGTTCACTATAATAAGTTTAGTGTCTGTGTTTTGCGACCGCACCGCAAAACCGTGCGATTAGTAGACGAAAGGACGTGCCTCTCCAATGGGAACCTAAAACATTTGATCGCAAGGTCATAGGTCAACCGATTCCTCCACAGGAAAACACGTCTGATATATTCTGTACGACACTGGTGACGGCATGTGCGTCACACGACAGGAATATGTTGTCGGCCCACCTAACTTGTACACTTAGCGAATGGGTAAAAAGATTCTTCTACCTTGCCCGATTTAGGTTTTCTTGTGGATGTGATAATCACTCCCAAAAAAGTGATGAAAACATAAGAGTTTGTCACATAAACTGAAAATAAAAAATTAAACTTTACACTCGAAGGAAGACTTGAACCTAGAACCTCTCGTTCCGTAGCTGCTCTCGCTAACAACGGGACCACGGCGCTCCTAAACTCCCATTGTCCTTGATGTTGCCTATCTTCGCATGGCCTACTCAGCTTGTATATTTTACTAATTTTTTTCATAGTTCCACACAACTTCTTCCTGTTTTCTCGATTGATCTGTGTTCAGTTTTTCAAGGCCTATCCACTGTGCCAACTTATAACTAAATCTGAGGGGGGTGCGATGGGGAGGTTCCTTTGTCAGAGGAGGATGCGGATAGGAGGGGTGTGGGGTCAGCACCCTGAAAAATGGCAACAGCGCATGGCGGCCTGGATGGTCACCCATCCAAGTGCCGACCACGCCCGACAGCGCTTAACTTCTCACGGGAACCGGTGTATCCACTGCGGCAAGGCCGTTGCCTCCCGGCTCACCATGAAGGGCAACAAAACCGGGCTTACAATATTTCCGGCGTACTATAATCATGTAAGGGTGCGGCGAATTACAACCAAAGGGGTCCTACTATAAAACGAAATGTCACCCCTGACCTTCACTTCCGGTTGGGGGGCCGTATGGCGGCACCTCGTGGTCGTGCGGTAGCGTTCTCGCTTCCCACGCCCGGGTTCCCGGGTTCGATTCCCGGCGGGGTCAGGGATTTTCTCTGCCTCGTGATGGCTGTGTGTTGTGTGCTGTCCTTAGGTTAGTTAGGTTTAAGTAGTTCTAAGTTCTAGGGGACTGATGACCATAGATGTTAAGTCCCATAGTACTCAGAGCCATTTGAACCATTTTGAACCGTATGGCGGCCGACAGGCAGTTTGGTAGCCCACCGCTGTCCGAAGCGTCTGTCCTGCTGACTGGTCGCGCGGTTAGAGGCATCATGTCACAGACTCCGCGGCCCCTCCCGCCACAGGTTCGGGACCTCCCTCGGGCATGGGTGTGTGTGCGTGTGTTGTTCTTAGCATAAGTTAGTTTAAGTTAGTTTAAAGCAGTGTGTTAGTCTAGTGACGGATGACCAGTTTGGTCCCTTACGAATTCACACACTTTAACATTTGAACATCGGAAGCATCTCCAGACAGGTCTTTAGCCTGGAATTTCATTGACTGGAGTAAAATTGTCTTCAGTGATGAGATCCGCTTCGAATTTGTTCTGATGACTAGCGGAGACAAGTCTGAAACAAGGAGTGATCGTGTGGGGCGCCATTTCATTTTACAGCAGAACCTATCTGGTTATTATCCGCAGCAACCTTACACCACAACACTACGTCGACGATATTCTGAGTCCTGTTATGTTGCGCTCTATGACGAATCATCCTAAGCTTACATTTCAGCAAGATGACGCCCGCCCACCCACGAAGAGGGTTTCTACTGCTAGTTTTCGTGTTTTTCAAACTTTAGTTTTGCCATTAAGGTCACAGGATCTTTGCCCTATTAAGAGTGTTTGGTGCATTATGGGCAGAGAGCACCAATCAGCTCGCAGTTTTGACATTCTAACGCCCCAATTGGAGGATATCCAACAATTCCCTCAATTAATGCCAAGCCGGTTACTGCTCGCAAAAGTGGCAGAGGTGGGCCAATGCGTTATTGACTTAGTTTGTGACGTTCTTTCTCTTGAATAAATATCCCAATTTTTCTACAATTGCGGTCGTATATTTGGCTTTACATGAACATCACCTCTACCGTTTTCCGTTCCATTCGGATAATTCCTTCGAGGTGTGTCTTTCTTTTTTGTCTTAGGGTATGTCACGTATTCATCAAGATTATTAAGGGGGATTCCTGGTCTCGAGTTTTCAGAAAAGCGTTGTTTTGATATTTTGACTCCTTATAATCTGAACAATATGCAATCAAAAGGATTTTGCCGGGAAATTATTCTTTATACCAGAAAATCATACTTTAGTGGTAACGCCCATACACCCGTTCTAACCACTCTCAGACTTGGGGCGGTTTGTAACTTCGATGAATATCTCATTCTAGCAGATATCGATATAGGTGCTGTACTTGCCCGACAGATGGCTCAACTTCATGATTTGGACAAAAGTGAGTCGAAAAAAGAGCTAGGGCGACACTTTATCGCAGCATTCCGAAAGAATGACAATCCGTAGGACAAGTACTGTTCTGAAGTTTGGTCTAAATGGAAGCAATCTTGGACGAATGGGACACTGGATACTTTTGACCATAAACCACCACTGAGGAAGTTATTAAAGTTATTGCTGATGCGTACCGACAGTTGACTGATAACACTTTGATGAAGAGATGCCTTGGAGCCAATACGCAGAACAAAAGTGAAGGGCTGACTTCATTAATTTGGACTTACGCCGCAAAACACATGTTTCCGAATGTAAAAGTCGTCCAAATTGGCAACAATCGGATACGCGCAATTTTTAACGACAGATTTAAGGGTGTCCTGCATAACATGAGTGGCATGGGAGTATTTATCGGCACCATGGCTTGCTCATTCGCCACGAAAAGGGACGAGAAACATCTCAAGCGTTCGGACTGGCTTTCGTTCCAGGGCAGCGACATAGCTAGAATTGCGGCTGGAGTGCAGCACGCTTTAGAATATGAGATCTCGAAGAAGAGGAAGGCTTTTCCTGTGGCCAAGGAATAGCAGATTAATGGTTAAGTTGGAAAACTTTGAAGTTATATACACAGAAATCGAACTCAAAAATGTAAAACCGTATTTCTCGAGACAACGTTTTTTAAGTTGATTCACATGATTAGAAAGCTACTCTGTAAAATTCGATGCCGTTTTGGACTCAATAAAACAGAAGCTTGTATTTTTGGCGTGAACGGAAAAAATACATTTTTCACAATGTTTGTTCTGTATTTATACTTAAAGCCAACAGAATATGTCGAGTTTCAGTACCTACGTTTTAAAGTGGGCGCCATTGTGATGTGCACCTCAGGAAATTTGAGTTTCGAGAATTTATCTCTGATAATGTAGATAAGTTAAATTCTGATTGTAGACCTACACGCTCAATAGCGCCAATCGTTTAGCTGTACAATCGTGGTAGAGAGATTTTGGCCGCCGTTTTGTGTTGCATAGGCTCATCAATTTACCTGCCAAACTTATTTACATAATATTTAAGATAAGCACTTCTCTTTGTTGATAAGGTTTGCATGAAAAATAAGTTTTTGCAGAAAAAAATGTTGAAGAGGAGCATAAAATTAGGATCCGAGATTGCTCAATACTTCTATTAACAGAGACTGACGAAATGGGCCATAGCAAATACAATGTTACTCCCAGGACCCGACAGTCGCTACGCTGACATAAGGCTGGGAATATGAGATGAACATGGTCTCTGAGAAACGGAGACGTCTTTAACGTGAAAAAGTGTGGCGTCGCCCGAATTGTGTGCCTGCAAGGAGGCCGCTTGGGATTGATTACACGCTGGGTAGCAGCGTGGCACGAGGAGAGGTTGGTATTGGGGGGGGGGGGGGGGAGGGGACTGGAGGGATAGGCCTTATCGAATTACTGTTATTGGAGGGGTCTTTGATCAGCAGCCGAGCCGCGGGCGCCGGCGGATTTAGTGGCCAGGATTTCTCTGCAGGAAACAAGAGCCTGCGAGCGGCCAAATCTGATTCCGAGGCGGGAGATTAACTTTTGAAAGAAACGTATTTCTGGCGGCGAGAGTCCTGCAGGCCGGCGCGGGAAGGCTCGTCTTGCTGCGTCATCTGCAGGGCTCTCAAAGCGCTACGACTGCGTGGTTATTAATTGGCTATAGGCCGAGTGACTACATTACGATTAATCCAAAGCTGTCCAAAGGCACGGAGACCATATGAAATGTAAAGTATATGTCGTATACTTTGTGGCGTAAGTTGTGTTTTCTGAAGACCACTGAACTCTTTTACAAGGAAATATTGAAAAGACACTTATTTGAATATCACGTACGTACTCTGTCTTGTTTTTCTCCTTTCCTTTTTGTCAATTGGAGACCACGTCACAGTTTCATTTGTTTCTCATGTACTCGTGTTTCCATTTCTTTAATTTTTCACCGCTATGTCTTTTTTTTATCCTTCAGACTAATTCATACCTGCTGCCTTAAATTCACTTGCTTTGGAATCCTACAGGGTGTTTCAAAAATGACCGGTATATTTGAAACGGCAATAAAAACTAAACGAGCAGCGATAGAAATACACCGTTTGTTGCAACATGCTTGGGACAACAGTACATTTTCAGGCAGACAAACTTTCGAAATTACAGTAGTTACAATTTTCAACAACAGATGGCGCTGCGGTCTGGGAAACTCTATAGTACGATATTTTCCACATATCCACCATGCGTAGTCTCTGAATGAAATTACCCGAAACCTTTGACAACGTGTCTGGCGGAATGGCTTCACATGCAGATGAGATGTACTGCTTCAGCTGTTCAATTGTTTCTGGATTCTGGCGGTCCACCTGGTCTTTCAAGTGTCCCCACAGAAAGAAGTCACAGGGGTTCATGTCTGGCGAATAGGGAGGCCAATCCACGCCGCCTCCTGTATGTTTCGGATAGCCCAAAGCAATCACACGATCATCGAAATATTCATTCAGGAAATTAAAGACGTCGGCCGTGCGATGTGGCCGGGCACCATCTTGCATAAACCACGAAGTGTTCGCAGTGTCGTCTAAGGCAGTTTGTACCGCCACAAATTCACGAAGAATGTCCAGATAGCGTGATGCAGTAATCGTTTCGGATCTGAAAAATGGGCCAATGATTCCTTTGGAAGAAATGGCGGCCCAGACCAGTACTTTTTGAGGATGCAGGGACGATGGGACTGCAACATGGGGCTTTTCGGTTCCCCATATGTGCCAGTTCTGTTTATTGACGAAGCCATCCAGGTGAAAATAAGCTTCGTCAGTAAACCAAATGCTGCCCACATGCATATCGCCGTCATCAATCCTGTGCACTATATCGTTAGCGAATGTCTTTCCTGCAATAATGGTAGCGGCGCTGAGGGGTTGCCGCGTTTGAATTTTGTATGGATAGAGGTGTAAACTCTAGCGCATGAGACGATACGTGGACGTTGGCGTCATTTGGACCGCAGCTGCAACACAGCGAACGGAAACCCGAGGCCGCTGTTGGATCACCTGCTGCACTAGCTGCGCGTTGCCCTCTGTGGTTGCCGTACGCGGTCGCCCTACCTTTCCAGCATGTTCATACGTCACGTTCCCAGTCCGTTGAAATTTTTCAAACAGATCCTTTATTGTATCGCTTTTCGGTCCTTTGGTTACATTAAACCTCCGTTGAAAACTTCGTCTTGTTGCAACAACACTGTGTTCTAGGCGGTGGAATTCCAACACCAGAAAAATCCTCTGTTCTAAGGAATAAACCATATTGTCTACAGCACACTTGCATGTTGTGAACAGCACACGCTTACAGCAGAAAGACGACGTACAGAAATGCGCACCCACAGACTGCGTTGTCTTCTATATCTTTCACTATACTTGCAGCGCCATCTGTTGTTGAAAATTGTAACTACTGTAATTTCGAAAGTTTGTCCGCCTGAAAATGTACTGTTGTCCCAAGCATATTGCAACAAACGGTGTATTTCTATCGCTGCTCGTTTAGTTTTTATTGCCGTTTCATATATACCGGTCATTTTTGAAACACCCTGTATGTTTAACACTATCCTTCCGAAAATATCTCTTCCTGCTACCACCTCTGCTTTTATGTTTCTTCAACTCCTCGGATCCAGCTTGCCGTTGATTTCGCTTCCCAGAGATATTTGTTTACATTAGATGAGATTAGATGTACTTTTCGTTCCAACTGATTCATAGTGAGAGTATCCTCCAGGATAGTGCTCAGAGCCAGTTGAACCATTTTTGAAATGCTCCATTCATTACGCTGGTTCAGCTATAAATTTTAGGATCTCCGGTAATTTCTTGTGTTCCATTTTACTGTAGGTGAATTTGAAGTACAGCTCACGTCATTGCTTGTGTTTTTGCCTTAGACGTATCTCCAACTGTTTAAGTGTTTTTTACACTCTTGGTGAGCACATAACTGTTAACAGGTGTCCTTTACGGACTTGGTTTCCGGTACCATGAAAATATAAAATACTTCTAAGACTTCTGTTTGTGGCAGTTTTTGAAAACTCTTTTGTATTGACGTTTAGAATCTTCGTCCCGGTGTTGTGTAGAATTGCTTAACCATATGCATAACTCCAAAGATATTCTTTACGATGGGAATTACGAAGGGAATTCTTTGCGATGAGGATTGAGGGATGCATCAGTGGTAATGAAATGAAAATTGAGCTGCTCATTTTAAAAAAGTTTCAAAGGATATACTGGAGTACCCGTACCATTTTGCTGCACCTAAAATTCGGTAGAACAGGAACTATTAAGAAAGGCTAAGGTGGTCGGTTCTGTGTAGCTCCCATGAACGGAATACGGAAAAACGTCTGTTGGAAAGAACATTTGCAGAATGCATCAATCGGCATGCACCGTTTGGTAAATATACGTAGTGATACAGAAGTTCGGTAATTCGTCTGAGCCGGCCGGAGTGGCCGTGCGGTTCTAGGCGCTTCAGTCTGGAACCGCGTGACCGCTACGGTCGCAGGTTCGAATCCTGCCTCGGGCATGGATGTGTGTGATGTCCTTAGGGTAGTTAGGTTTAATTAGCTCTACCTTCTAGGCGACTGATGACCTCAGAAGTTAAGTCGCATAGTGCTCAGAGCTATTTGAACCAGCCAATTCGTCTGATTACAGAAATTCGCAATTTTACGCGAAACGTATTAGCGTGAGCAGTTGTACGTAGTCTGGGATCGCTAATTTTTCAGCATATGGTCGGCTTTGGACAGGCATACAATTTATTGTCAGTCATTCTCTATTGCACACCCGATATTTGCGTGTCCTCCAGCTCTCATGAGACTTTTGCAAGAAACGCATGTCATACGACACCTACTAAGGTACTGAGCGAGGTGTGCAGTAGCTAGCACACTGTACTCGCATTCGAGAGGATGAAGGTTCAAACTCGCGTCCCATCATCTTCAGGCAAATGATGGGATGATTCCTTTGAAAGGACACGGCCGACTTCCTTTCCCATCCTTCCGTGATCTGATGGGACTGATGACATCACTGTTTGGTCCCCTCCCCCAAATCAAGGAACCAACCAATGTACTGAGCCGTGTGCATCTCGTATTTGTGCCGTTTATTGCTTGACATCTCGTCTTTGCGGTACTGCCGTACCGTTTCTTATTCGATTTACTGGCGTCACTAAGTTGCTGGCTTGCCTGTCCATGAGTGGCAGCAGCAGCGCGTATCGATAAGAGCACTGTCGTACTATCTTTGGAGCGACCGCTAGTATTTCCTGGTCGTCATGTGTCGGCATCTCAGTCGGGATGTAGCTGCAGTGATGTCCGGACAGCCATGACTTGCCCGACCGTTGCTGACACACATGACTTGAGTGGGGACGACCTTGGTTGGTCGTTCGGTCAGTCGTCTCATCGGATGACGTGTATTTGGTCGCTGGCTGCCTCTGCGTTCTCTGTGTGTGTCGACTTGTGATTCGTCCTTCTTGTTCCACAGTGACCATTTTAGTACTGTTCGAGTTGTTTATGGAAGTGTTTTCGCGCAACGGTGTGTAGCTTGTGTGGTTTTGCCTGAGCAGTTATTTGAATGCTGTCTGAGTGCTGGATTGAGTCAGGCGGTTGGGACGGAGCAGTGAGATACTCTGCGTGGGGCTAGGCCAGACCGGGACCACTGGCGGCGTGCACACACTGTCGGATCGTGAGGCGCTAGCTGCGACAGCGACAAAGTTCGTTGCCCACCGAACCTAGACGCTCAAGTTGAGTGATCAGGTAAGCTGTTATGGAACCACAACTACTGCGACATCTCTTCATTCATTTGTGGGCTGTTGTTTCCTGGGCCATTTGGCCCAACAACAGTGTATAATGTGTTGGGGGAGGCGAAATCTTGCAACCGTCTTCCTATATTGTGGTTAATTATTAAATTAACTGTTACTTACCAGTGAAGTGCACCTTTGGTATTTTCTGCCCTGTTTCCGTTAACGCCCCAGTTACGTGCCGTGGTCGTTAGCGTACTTTTCTGGCAGTGTGCCTTTCCTTGTCGTGTTGATGCTGTCTGGCATGGCGTGTAGTTCGACAGCCTTTTAAGTTTTTTGGTCCATATTTGCTTAGAGTGGTTATTGTTCCCTTGGCTGTTTTTAAACTCCAGTTTCTGAAGACGTAGTGCTGTTCGTATCCTCATCCTAGGCTGATATTTTCCATCGTTGTGCCGTTGGTCGGGCGGAAGGGAATTGGTTATATTTTTGGTCAGTCCTTGGGCCATCCCTACTTTGGGTTTCTATCCGATTATTTAACTTCAACTCTTGGCTGCCTGGCTCACCTCACCTTACGTTTAGCTACCTTCTCAGGCCGACCCTTGGAACACTTCTGAACGCCACTTGTTCTGTTTGTTTCAGATTGTGATTTTCATTTTAGTTTGAAGTATTGTGCCTGGCCTTCGGCTGTGTATTAATTCGTTTCTTTTTGAATTTTACATAAAGGCCTTCAGCCATGTTAAACTAAAATTTTGAAGATTGATTTTATTTAAAAAAAAGAAAAAAAAGTCACTTAAAATTGGTTCTATCTGAAATTGTTTGCAATTCAGGTCCTCAGCCGTTAGTTGTTCAATGTGTTACGTGTGGCCTTCAGCCGAGGATTTTCACGAACCTCTTTTAATAAGGCCTTCAGCTGTGTGCATTCTTTAAGGGAAAATTTTTGATAAGAAAGAAGGGGTTTATTTTAAATTGTTTGTCTGTCTTGTTGTTCAGCCCTTCAGCTGTTGTTTCAAATTTGTTTGTGGCCTTCAGCCGTACAATAGGTTAATATTTCTTTAGTTAGGCTTTCGGCCATTCTGTTGTAAGTTTAAAAAGAAATTTCTTGGTTGGAAAAATTGTTTATTAGTGTATTTTAATTATAGTTGTTCTTCAGACTCGTAGGATAGGCCTTCAGCCGCTAATTGTTTTCAATTGCACGTTTTTTTTAAAGGGAAAAAATTTTATCTTCTATTTTTAATTGCTTTTGATTTCTAAGCCAGGCCTTCAGCTGTTCTTGTTTTTTTAGTGTGGTTTTGGGCCTTCAGCCCAGAAAGCATCTCAAGTTCTTTAAATAGGCCTTCAGCCGTATTGTTTAGTTGTGATCTTTTCAATCAGTGTGTAAATGAGTGGTTCTTAGAATAATAAAGTTGTGTTTTTGATTGTGCAACTCACAGCAACTGTATACGGCCCCATCCACAATCACAATCTTATCCTGTGCGCACTATGAGTACCTACCAACCTGGTTTCACCTATTAAAGTAAAAATAGGTAAATTTGTGTAGCATTGTTCACTGAGAACCACGATGGTAGATTTAGCGTGCTGCTTGGTACAAATTTTCAAATTTCCTTCACGTAAAGTGGACTTATTAAGATCGTAGTTCCTGTTGAATTCATGTCGAGTTTTAATGTCATTTTAGTGTCGTCGGTTACTTTGAGAGAGGAGAGAGCAGGTGGACGCCAAGCTTAATGTCTCCACCCGACGGACGAAGCACCATCATCAGTGTCACATGGCCTCCACGAGACACAATGGAGATGTTAGGTGTTTAACCTTGGACATCGGCAATATTTCTGGTGATCAGGAACTGTATGTCAGCACACCTCCTCGATTTGCCGACCAGACACTCACGAAAGATATTTCATTCACAAAACGTGTTCGAATCAGCTAGATACGAGAGTGTATCTTCTATTTGATTTCCGTCCACCACATTAGACCACGCTCACACTCGCCAAACGTTTGCTCTCACCAGCGTAAGTTCTTATTTAATATTTTTGCAAGGTGACTACGTTTGTCAGATATTTGAAAAACTGCATTTTTTAACCATCAGCTGCACAAATAAAATTCTTCACTTTTCTGTTGATATTCTTCCTGGGGTCGTGGCCCAACGGTCCGAAAGTGGTAGAGAATGAAAGCTTTTTAGAACAGCTGATGGTTAAAAATGCAGTTCCTTAATTAAGTTGTTAGACCTTCACATCTTACCTTCAAAAGCTTTTTACTTCGAAAAGTCCTTCTATTCTGAAAACAAGACAGTTTCAATTGTGCACGAATTTCATCCCATATGTAGCCTCAGCAAAAAGTCCTTGGATGTTCAAAGAAATTTCGGGACTTGGATCCGGTCTCCGATAGCTACACTCAACCATATTTCCAGTGGGAAGCCAACGACAACAGGCTGCAAACCAGAAATTTCTTCGAACATTACGTTCAGGCGGATAATTTAAAATTTAAATCCCTTGTGTATGAGACACTTTAAGCCGCAAAGACACTGATGTTATGCGACTAGCTCGCACAGCATTACGTCTGGTGATGGGCTCTATGTCCGGTTGCTCGTCTCGGGACAACACGATATTGAATGCCTCCGTCGCATCGTCGGACTATCGCAGCACCGCTAGCTGGTGCAACGCTGTGACAAGAACCGGCTTACCTACGAGTCGGTTTCCAAACTCAAACTGCACAAGCGGGGCCAGGCGGCTCTTGTCGGGTCGAGGAATTTTGTCGCAAACGCAAAGGAGGGTCGCGCCTTGAGAAACGAGGTACATGCCATCTACAGCTCAACAATTAGAAAAACACCGTTTGAACAAAAAGGCTGTTGCCTTTTCCCTGTTAATTGATAGGTCGTACAAAGTGGCCTCCTCTTCTTGCTGTGAAACGATTAGTAATAAAGAGTAAATTTCTACCTCTACATCTACATCTGAATAGATACTCTGCAAATCACATTCAAGTGCCTGGCAGAGTGTTCATCGAACCACCTTCACAATTCCTTATTATTCCAATCTCGTATAGCGCGTGGTAAGAATGAACACCTTTCTGTACGAGCTCTGATTTCCCTTATTTTATCGTGGTGATCGTTCCTCCCTATGCAGGTCGGTGTCAACAAAATATTTTCGCATTCGGAGGAGAAAGTTGGTGACTGGAATTTCGTGAGAAGATTCCGTCGCAACGAAAAACGCCTTTCTTTTAATGATTTCCAGCCCAAATCCTGTATCATTTCTGTGACACTCTCTCCCATATTTCCCGATAATACAAAACGTGCTGCCTTTCTTTGAACTTCTTCGATGTACTCCGCAAGTCCTACCTGGTAAGGATCCCACACCGCGCAGCAGTATTCTGAAAGAGGACGGACAAGCGTAGTGCAGGCAGTCTCCTTAGCAGGTCTATTACATTTTCTAAGTGTCCTGCCAATAAAGCGCAGTCTTTACTTAGCCTTTCCCACACCATTTTCTATGTGTTCCTTCCAATGTAAGTTGTTCGTAATTGTAAGTCCTAGGTATTTAGTTGAATTTATGGCTTTTAGATTTGACTGATTTATCGTGTAACAGAAGTTTAACGAATTCCTTTTAGCAATCATGTGGATGACACTTTTCGTCATTTAGAGTCAACTGCCTATTTTCGCATCATTCAGATATCTTTTCTAAATCGTTTTGTAGTTTGTTTTGATGTAATGATGATTTGATTAGTCGATAAACGACAGCGTCATCTGCAAACAACCGGAGACGGCTGCTCAGATTGTCTCCAAAATCGTTTACATAGATAAGGAACAGCAAAGGGCCTATAACGTTACCTTGGGGAACGCCAGAAATCACTTCTGTTTTACTCGATGACTTTCCGTCAATTACTGTGAACTGTGACCTCTCTGACAGGAAATCACAAATCCAGTCACATAACTGAGACGATATTCCATAAGCACGCAATTTCACTACGAGCCGCTTGTGTGGTACAGTGTCAAAAGCCTTCCGGAAATCAAGAAATACGAAATCGATTTGAAATCCCTTGTCAATAGCACTCAACACTTCGTGTGAGTGAAGAGCTAGTTTTGTTTCACAGGAACGATGCTTTCTAAACTCATGTTTCTTTAATAGGCCATCTGCAACCGAGCATCGTGGATTAGATAATACATGTCTTCAGTTGCAAATAGTTTTATTGTATCAATCACGACCAGTTTCGGGCGAATATAAGCGCATCTTCAGATGAAAAAGAACTACGAGAGTGTGGCCACAGCACACTGAACACCGGGCTCCCGGGAGGTGACAAGCCCAGGTGAAGCCACCAAGTTACCCATACACCATACACTGAATTGACAAAAGTCATGGGACACCTCCAAGCATAGTGCCGGAGCCCCTCGTGAACGGCGTATTGCAGCATCTCGACGTGGCATGGACTCAACAAGCCTTTCCAAATCCGCTGCAGAAAAGCTGAGCGTTGGACCCTCTATAGCCGTCCATAATTGCGGAAGTGTTGCCGGTGCAGGATTTTGTACACGGGCCGACCTCTCGATTGTGTCCCATTGAATGCATGTCGGGCCATCAGGGAACCAAATCATACCGTCCGCGGTGGCCGAGCGGTTCTAGGCTCTTCAGTCCGGAACCGCGCGACTGCTACGGTCGCAGGTTCGAATTCTGCCTCGCGTATGGATGTGTGTGATGTCCTTAGGTTAGTTAGGTTTAAGTAGTTCTAAGTTCTATGGGACTGATGACCTTATATGTTAAGTCCCATAGTGCTCAGAGCTATTTGAACTATTTTTGAACCAAATCATTCTCTCGAATAGTCCATATGTTCTTCAAACCAGTCGCTAACCACTGTGACCCGCATTGTCATTCATAAAAATTCCATCGTTGAATGGCTTCAAACGGTCTCCAAGTAGCCAAACACAACGAGTTCAATTGGTCCAGAGGACCCAGTTCATCCTGTGTAAATACAGCCCACACCATTAAGGAGCCATCACCAGCTTGCACATTGCCTTATTCACAACTTGGGTCCATGGCTTCGTGAGGTCTCTGCCACACTCTAACTCAAACGTCAGCTCTTACCAACTGAAATCATGGCTCATCCGACCGGCCCACGGTTTTTGAGTCGTCTAGGGTGCAACCGATATGGTCAATAGCCCAGGAGAGGTGCTGCAGGCGATGTCGTGCTGTCACAGCCGATTAACGCCAAATTTCACGGCACTGTCCTAACGGATACGTCCGTCGTCCTACCCACATTGATTACTGCTGTTATTTCACCCAGTGTTGCTTGTCCTTAGCACTGGCAACCCTGCGTGAAGCTAATCAGCCACTCCGTTGTGAGGTAATGCCTGGAACGTGGTAACCTCGGCCCACTCTTAACACTGCAGATCTTGAAGTATTGAATTTCACAGCGATTTCCAAAATGGAATGTCCCTTGCGTCCAACTACCATTCCGCATTCATAGTCTGTTAATTCCCGCCGTGCAGCCATAAGTAAACCACCTTAGTACAAATGAGAGCTCCACTAATATACTGCCCTTTTATACGTTGTGGACGGGATACTAACGCCATTTGTATACGTGCTTATCGCTACCCCCTGCGTTTTGGCACCTTAGTGTATACTTCTTCAAAAAAATGGCTCTGAGCACTATGGGACTCAACATCTGAAGTCATCAGTCCCCTAGAACTTAGAACTATTTAAACCAAACTAACCTAAGGACATCACACACGTCCATACCCGAGGCAGGATTCGAACCTACGACCGTAGCAGTCACGCGGTTCCGGACTGAAGTGCCTAGAACCGCACGGCCACCGCGGCCGGCCCAGTGTATACTTCTTGGTAAGCTGTGCAGTCGACGGTCAAGTGCGTTTCGATGTGGTAATTAAGGCTCATTTACTCCTCATAAATGTATTTTAGGTGTTTGCTGTGGTGTCACCGCCAGACACCACACTTGCTAGGAGGTAACCTTTAAATCGGCCGCGGTCCGTTAGTATACGTCGGACCCGCGTGTCGTCACTATCAGTGATTGCAGACCGAGCGCCGCCACACGGCAGGTCTAGAGAGACTTCCTAGCACTCGCCCCAGTTGTACAACCGACTTTGCTAGCGATTGTTCACTGACAAAATACGCTCTCATTTGCCGAGACGATAGTTTAGCATAGCCTTCAGCTACGTAATTTGCTACGACCTAGCAAGGCGCCATATTCAGTTACTATTGATATTGTGAATCATGTACCATCAAGAGCGACGTTCATCATTAATGGGTTAAAGTTAAGTATTCCACCAGCTACGTCCGTTTTTCTAAAGTCTAATTTCTTTGTCCTGTTCCAGACCTCACGCCAGCCTGTGTGAGCTAAAACGCGTGCCTTTCGGCCTCCTCTAGTAACACGTTGTTGGCTCTCCTGCCAACCACAACATTGGCGACGAGGCAAAACCGCGTTCTTATCGATATTGCCCTGATTTACTTGTGTAATGGCCTCGCCACAATCTCCAGATGTACTGTCCGAATTTTATCGCTTAGAGAATCAGCAGACGCAGGCCTTCTGCATGCCCTTTGACAGCTCGTCCAGGGTCAGTGTGCAATGCAAAACGATGCAGCAGCCGCCGCTCCACCGCTAACGCAGCCACAACACGCAGTTGCTCCAACTTTTCGTCCTTTTGATGCTGCACTGGAAAGCTGGACGGAGTGGTCACGCCAATTTGGATTCCATCTCGCCGCCTACAGAATTCAAGGTAACGAGCGGCAGCCATTTTTGTTGTCTTCGGTCGGCTTACAAACGTACCGTGTGATAGTCAAATTATTTCCCCGACGCGACGTAGCAACTCTGTCCTACGAAGAAATTTTGTCTGCATTAGACGCAAATTTCAAACAATCAGTCAATGTAGTTGCCAAACGTTATACCTTCTTTTGTACAAAACATACGGCAGGTCAGACTAATCAGGAGTGGGTTGCAACCTTGCAAGGCCTTACTAGGGAGTGTGCTTTTGAGTGTCAATGTGGACTCCCTTATTCAGATACTATGGTACGTGATGCAATTGCACAGAACGTTTCTGATGTTCCAATAAGGGAACAGATTTTGAAACTAGTCAATCCCTCCCTTCAACAAGTGATGGACATATTGGATCGGCAGGACACACTTGACTTTGCTCAGGAATCATTTGAAACTTCGCCACCCATGTGTCAGGTTAACCGCCCGCGGGCGAGCTGCGCGGAACAGTAAACAGTCCTCGCGCCCAGCTGCACCGCTGCCGCCAGTCTCTCAGCCACGTGTGCCACACCGGCAAGCAAATGCAGTGCTCAAATCCTGCCCGCGGTGCGCTACTAGACATTCATGTGAGAATTGCCCGTCACGCCAAGCTATTTGTTTTTATTGTAATAAGAAAGGTCGTGTTCAGAGTGTTTGCCAGAAAAAGCTCAGATTGGAAGCTCAAAACCATTTCAGGCCCTTTGCTTTGCGCCGGAATTGGAATCGAACCAAGGATACTCAGGCTCGCGAAACTTCACCCATGAAAATTCATGTAGTTCATTCCACTCCGCCCAGTGCCACTCTCTCTAACAGTGACTGTGTTCGTCCCACAAATAGTGTGCTTCGACATCGCCGGAACTCCCGTCAAGTTGCAAGTGATTTTGTACCAGTGTCAGTTCACGTTGTATGAGACAGTCGCTCTTGTCATCAGAAGGACAATAAACTTTTTGTGGACTTGGACATTAACGGCAAAGTGATACCATTCAACCTCGATCCCGGGGCTGCAGTTTCACTGATCAATCAAGACACTTACAAGCTGCTGGGCGCACCTGCGTTGCGTGCCACAAATGTTAACTAGCTATTCAGGTCAAGAGATTCCTGTGTTATGACAGTGCAGCCTTCTTGCAACATACAAAGGACAAACAAAACTTGTGTCATTTTATGTCCTTCGTTCTTCTTTTGCAGTGAATTTGTTTGGTTTCGATTTATTTCAGTTGTTTAACTTGTCTATAGTAAATCAGGTCGTATCAGTGAACCAGACTGTGCCTTCAGACAGTGTTTCTCGTCTATGTGAAGAATTTTCAGAAATTTTTGCACCGGGCCTCGGCTGCACTAAGAAATATAAAGCACATTTGGAACTGAAAGTAAACGCGCAACCAACATTTTTCAGAGCACGCAATGTTCCCCACGCATTGCGTGATGAGGTTGCAAAAACATTACACGATTTGGAATCACAAGGTGTAATTGAACGTGTGCAGGCTTCTCTCTGGGCATCACCCTCAGTAATTTAGCCAAAACCTTCCGGAAGATTGAGACTTTGTGTGGACTTCAAGGCAACAGTGAATCCACAACTAGTGATAGCAACTTTTCCTTTACCCCGCCCAGAAGATCGTTTTGATGAACTGTGCCCGGGTAAATATTTTTCGAAGTTGGATCTAGCAGATGCGTACTTGCAAATACCGGTGGACGAAGAATCCCAGCGCGTTTTGGTGGTTAACACGCATCTTGGTTTGTATCGATTAAAACGACTGCCATTCGGGTGTGCATCCGCCCCTGCATTGTTTCAGCAATATCTACAAACTGTTTGTGCGTCGGTCCCTACTACAGCAAATTATCTGGACGATATTGTGATCTCCAGAAAGATGGAAGAAGAACATTTGGCCAATCTCAGAACATTATTTTAGGTCTTGCGACAAAATGGTCTTCGCTTGTGGAAGGACAAGTGTGTGTTTTTTGCTCGTGATTTGCCATACCTGGGACATGTACTCAATGCATAAGGCATACATCCCAGTCCCACGCACCTTCGTGCCATACAAGACTTGCCTTCGCCGCAGAATTTGAAGCAGCTACAGAGTGTGCTGGGAAAAATAAATTACTATAACAGATATGTGCCACATGCCTCTTCCATTTCAGCTCCGCTTCATCGCTTACGCCGTAAAGGTGTTCCGTTCGTCTGGACGACGGAATGCGAACGCGCCCTTCGCCAGTTGAAATCGGCGTTGCTTTCCAATACTTGCCTTACGCCATTCGATCCCCAGAAGCCCCTTTTGTTGATGGTGAATGCATCGGATTTCGGGATCGGTGTGGTGCTTGCGCACAAAGATGGGTCGCATGATCGCCCTATTGCCTTTGCGTCCAAATTGCTCTCGTCTACGCAAAGAAATTATTCACAGATCGAGAAAGAAGCATTGGCTCTCGTATTTGGTGTTACAAAGTTTCATGATTTCTTGTATGGTCGTCACTTTACCATAATCACAGACCACAAACCTTTGACAACGCTTTTTCATCTGACCAAGCCTGTACCTCCACGTACAGAGCAGAAATTCATTCGCTGGTCTATTTTCCTCTCGCAGTACCGCTGCGATATCTTGTATCGGTCCACTGCTAAGCACGGAAACGCCGATGCTTTGTCCCGCTTGCCTGTTGCTGCGGATAGGGCATTCTATTCCTCCGAACTTGCTTGCATGTTCATTGATTCGGAAACCGATGACGTGGTCGAATCGTTTCCGATTGATATTCGTCGTGTAGCTACAGCCACAGCTGCCAACCCTGTCCTTGCTACCGTTCTGCGTTTTGTTGCTACGCAATGGCCCTTGTCAAAGTCACGGATCGGGGACCCGTTGGTTCGCCGATTTTTTGCTCACAAGGAGAGACTTTTTGTTCGACGTGGTGTTTTGCTGTTGCGTTCTGATAATGATCAGTCCAGGGTCGTGGTCCCACGTTCGTTACAGTCCTCTGTCTTACAGCTTCTCCACCAAGGACATTGGGGTATAGTGAGAACGAAACAAATGGCTCGTCAGCACTGTACTTGATTCGGAATCGATGCCGCGATTACGAATATGTGCTCTTCTTGCATGGTGTGTGCCGAACAACAATCAGCACCACCGTGGAAATTCTTTGCATGACCAAGAGCCACTTCCCCTTGCCAACGCTTACGCATCGATTATGCTGGTCCATTCTGGAATGCTCGATGGTTGGTAGTGGTAGATTCATTCAATAATTTTCCTTTTGTTGTCCGGATGTCTTCCACGACGTCATCTGCCACCATCCAGGCGTTATCTGCTATCTTTTGCAATGAAGGTGTTCTACAGACGATTGTTTCCGACAATGGCCCACAATTCATGTCCGCAGAATTTCAGTCATTCTGCAAGGCCAATGGTATTCAACATCTGACGTCCACGTCGTTTTCGCCAAAGTCAAACGGTGCCGCTGAACGATTGGTCAGGACTTTCAAGGCACAGATGTTGAAGTGGAAAGAGTCGCATTCTCAGGAGGACGCGTTATTGATCTTTTTGTCCTCGTATCGCTCTCAGCCCCGAGATGGTCGCTCGCCGGCTGAGTTGCTCCACGGTCGTCATCATCGAACCTTGATGTCTTTGCTACATCCGCCGTATTAGGTTCCTGTGCAGCGGCAGACACCTGCTTTTGCCGCAGGCGACGTTGTCTACTACCGCCACTACCGAGGTTCACGGCGTTGGCTCGAAGGGCGCATTCTTCGCTGCCTCGGACGCGCTATGTATCTGGTTTTGGGGGCCTCTGGTGAGGTGCGCCGGCATCTCAACCAGCTTCGTCTCTGTCGTCCCACGGGATCTGCCACTCGCCGTCTGCTTTCAGCGACGGTGCCGTCCGGTCAGCGCCCTGGGGACCCATCTACTGGCTCGCCTCAGCCCCAGGTGTTACCGACGCTGCCTTCCATTTTGCCCCATGGCGACGGCCCGCCGCCACTGCAGCCGCCTCCTGTTCTCCCGCCGGCGACGCCCGCAGTGGACGCGTCGCTGCAACCGCCGGGCGCCTCTCTGGGTCACGCGCCGCCGATCGCTTCCCTTGACCAGTTGTCCTCCGACATGGAACTCTTGCCCGCTCCGGACCATATGTCGTCTTCGCCCGTCGGGTGCCCCGGCCATATGGAGGCCGACCCTTCGGCCCCTCCTGTCTCTCTGCGGGCGCATACACCGCATGTTGGCGTGCACCCTGGAGCAGGTTTTCAGGCGTTTCCTAGCTCCCCGCGGTCCGAATGGCAGGGTGCGGGTGGCACAGCCTCGCCTGTTATTAGGCTCCCCACCTCGTCGCATACGTCAACATGGGGTCCTCCCCACGGCGGGCGGAAGCCTTATGCCACAACCGTACGCCGATTTGCGAGGGAGGAATGTGGTGTCACCGCCAGACCCCACACTTGCTAGGTGGTACCCTTTAAATCGGCCGCGGTCCGTTAGTATACGTCGGACCCGCGTATCGCCACTGTCAGTGATTGCAGACCGAGCGCCGCAACACGGCAGGTCTAGAGAGACTTCCTAGCACTCGCCCCAGTTGTACAACCGACTTTGCTAGCGATGGTTCACTGACAAAATACGCTCTCATTTGCCGAGACGATAGTTTAGCATAGCCTTCAGCTACGTAATTTGCTACGACCTAGCAAGGCGCCATATTCAGTTACTATTGATATTGTGAATCATGTACCGTCAAGAGCGACGTTCATCATTAATGGATTAAAGTTAAGTATTCCACCAGCTACGTCCGTTTTTCTAAAGTCTAATTTCCTTGTCCTGTTCCAGACCTCACGCCAGCCTGCGTGAGCTAAAACGCGTGCCTTTCGGCCTCCTCTAGTAACACGGTGTTGGCTCTCCTGACAACCACAACATTTGCCATCGGTAGACGAGGACGCGGCGATGCCAGAGATGATAGACGTCGCAGCCATACACCATAATCGCTACTGACTACGACATGTGACCGTCGGCCGCTGGACTCTGGTACAGGGAGTGCTATGCACAGTTGGATTTTGGAGCATATACTGTACTCGAACATTATGAATCACCTTGAAGAAAATGAGATATTTATACATAACCAACACGGATTCAGAAAACAGCTCGTTCGTGTGCACACATTAGCTCTTTATTCCCATGAAGTAATGAGTGCTGTCTACAAGGGATCTCAGATCGATTCCATGTTCCTAGTATTCCAGAAGGCTTTTGATACCGTTTGTTACAAGCGAATATTAATCAAATTGCGTGCATATGGAGTATCGTCTCTGTTGTGTGACTGGACTCGTGATTTCCTCTCAGAGAGGTCACAGTTCGTATTGGTAGACAGTAAATCACCGAGCAGAACAGAAGTGATATCTGGCGTTCCACAAGGTAGTGTCATGGCCCCTCTGCTGTTCCTGATTGATATAAATGATCTAGGTGATAATCTGTGCAGCCCTATTAGACTGTTTGCAGATGACGGTGTGATTTAGCGTCTAGTAAAATCATCAGCCGATCAATTTCAGTTACAAAATGATCTAGAGAGAATTTCTGTATGGTGCGAAAAGTGTCAATTAACACTATACAAAGAAAAGTGCGAGGTCATCCACATGGGTGCTAAAAGAAATCCGATAAATTTTGGGCATACGATAAATCGCACAAATCTAAGGACTGTCAATTCTACTAAATGCCTAGGAATTACAATTACTAGCAACGTAAATTGGAAAGACCACATAGATAACATTGTGGAGAAGGCTAAACAAAGACTGCGCTTTGTTTATCAGAACACTTAGAAGATGCGACAAACCCACTAAAGAGACAGCCTACATTACACTTGTCCGTCCTCTGTTGGAATATTGCTGTGCGGTATGCGATCCTTACCAGGTAGAATTGTCGGAGGACATCGAAAAAGTGCAAAGAAGGGCAGCTCGTCACGTGGTATCGCACAATAGGGGTGAGAGTGTCACTGATATGATATGTGACTTGCAGTGGCAGTCACTGAAACAAATGCGGTTTTCTTTGCGGCGAGGTCTATTTACGAAATTACAATCACCAACTTTCTCTTTCGAATGCGAAAATATTTTGTTGACACCCACCTACGTAGGGAGAAATGATCATCATAATAAAATAAGAGAAATTAGAGCTCGAAAGGAAAGATTTAGGTGTTCCTTTTTCCCACCAGGGGAACTGATAGCATGTCTCGTAAGATGCCAGCTTCATACTAGATTTCAAGTGAGGAAAAGGACACACGAAGCTAATTTGCAAATTTACATAATGTTGTTTATGAAGTTCGACAACCGAGTATTGAGTCATAGGATCATAGCCATCATATTAATTAAACATTAAAGATGTTCAAGAACATAATTTTAAAGAATATTACCATGCCAAAACATTTAATTTTATTTCAGTTCAGCAATGTTTAGTTTCAAAGAAGCCACGTGTACTTACGCATTTCCAAATCTGTCCCTTAATGTATTCAGGGACGTTTTATAATTCACCTGTTAACATTTGACTACCTGATTAGAAAAACATATATAACTTCATTCAAAAAATTTGTTACATGCATAAAAATGCAATTTTGGAAAACATAAACATGTTTTCCGAGGCACATATTTCGCACTCTTTTATTGTTATTCTAGTGTTACTTAAACTTTTTGCCGTCACATTACGATTTACAGAGTTTTTAAAAACAATAGTACACTCTGTTTGTACCTTTTCACTGTTTGTGATTACCGGATGTTATCTATGTAAATTAACTTGACAGTATTGTTCTAGTGTTTTGTAGAACAATGCAATTTATGATAAATACCAGATACAGTACATCATTACACGCGGTCAGTTAACTTTGATACGAGCGAGGACAGTGACCTGTATTTGTGATTTTAAAAGCGGTTTGTCTCGCGTAGCGGGGAAAATCTACGATCTTATTAAAAGAAGCATTGATTTCCTTATCGTTAACTCTGAAAGAGAAACGCCTACTAGTAAGTTCAACGCTCTTAGACTCGCAGCATTATTCTGCGAATTACAAATTTTAACAGCACGGCGGAATGCTGGATTCACTCTTTTATGTGAGATGTTGGAGAATTAAGTCAATTTGCTGCAGAGAGAGTCTTTGTAAATTAAAGACGTTGTTGTGATCCGCCTTTGCAGATATTTTGATCTCAAGAAAGTTTGAGTTTTTGACACGAAAGAATCATACCTAGAATTTGTTCCAATTTATACAGGAAAACTGTTGTCTGAAGAATATAACCTGATTTAAATATCTATATAAAATCTGGACTCCTCAATATGAAGTATCGCGGAGTCCTATTGTTTGGCCGGATTAAGGCGAAGTATATTGGTAGCACGAAACTGCACGCACGGTGAAGCCTATTTGGAAGAAAACTGTTATTCTTTTCAAAAGTAATTAATGAATACTATTTACGAACCTACCACCTACTTTTCATTAAATACGCTATTGTAGTACATCGACGGCTTCCAGTCGATCTGTAGCGAGAGAGTAATGAAATTTAATATTTGAGCTTCCGACGAGAATTTGCAGCGTCTCCGACGAACAGCTAACTGCATTCTGCGGCAAGCTGTGTAGCCACTACATTACTCACAGAATAAGAAGGAGTTTTTCATTGTTCGGTATATTACTCTCAATAAGAAAGTGGTATCACGCTAGTTATGAGCGATAAAACTTTTTCCCAAGATTTTTTTACGTCTTTGAATATAGGTGAAATTTTCCATGCAATGAACTCTAAGGTCCATGACGTTAGAATTGCCAAGTACAAAGTTAATTGAGGTTTGCATCCTCTTATGAACTTCCATTCCCCTTGTGAGAGATAGTATACAGCGTTTGGCGCCAAAGTCCGCTCAGTCGTAGTTTATATGTGCCAGAGTGTAAGCTGTAAGAGATGGTCTAAAGAAGTTCTGCAGTTGAGCAAAAGTTTTCGTACTATTTCAGTTTAACACACACAGTGTAGAATATGATATGAGAAGAATATCAAGCTATACACTTTTAAAGCAGACCGCAGTTTTCGTAAGAACACTCAAATGACTAAAGATATTTGTTATAAACGACAAATAGCACGTTCTACTTGTAGGAGCACTTGCATAACGAACGTACTATTCGAAGAACAGCCAAAGTTGATCAAAACTGGTTGAAAGCGCATCATTAAGCTAGGTCTGTTAACGTTAGATTATTAAACCCCTTAAAATATTCAAAAATATTTAAAAACTGCCAGTATTTCGGATAAGACAAACTGTATTGCAAATATCTATGCCTATGTACAGTAAGAAAGCAAAAATACGTTTTTAGTTATGCTTGTTTTGAGACATGTTCCTTTGCTTGTACCTTCCGTCTGCTGGACGAAATTTGTAGCCAGACCCGACGCATGTATTAACCATTATGCAAAAACCGTAAAGGTAACGCAGTTGCGCAAGTTTATTCCCATTTCTTTCGGCTGTTTTATCAGTAAATAAACAACTGTTTACATGTTCTTTGCTCTCGCCGCCGTATTTGTATTCTGAAGTGCTGGCTTCAGGGACACCAATGACACCATATACGGCATTTCCAGTCTAGGAATGTATGTCGGTGATTGTGCTGTTGTCATGTGATCTTTTGTTATGCATTTCTTTCTCGATTGGAGATCCTTGGAAGCGCTTTGGATGCCGTTTTTGCCTTATGGCGGAAATAAGGATACTGTTGCGACTGTGCTGATCTGGTTGGTTCATTAAATTCTGAAAATAATAAAGTACTAGCTTTCTCATTCACTATTAAAGCAACCTAAGGACCATAAGAATCTCCCTGAATACAACGATTATCACAAATGGATGCAGGAAAGATGAGTATTATTTTTTAGATTGGAATGGTGTTCTCCAGCCCGTTGACAAATGCACATTCACGCAGATACTTAAACACGACACCGAGGAAGTGCATGAGCATCAGTGACTTAAACTGCTTCATGTAAACAGCTGGTAGAGGCACATTTCAAGATGACAGCCTCGGAAAGCTTTCCTTCTGATTTCAGTGCTGTCTTGGCCTAGATCTTGTGGAACACTTATGAAACTTGCTCAGGTTGTTATCAGTTGTCACCGATTGCTTCCTGTAATACACAATGGCCATTAAAATTGCTACACCACGAAGATGACGTGCTACAGACGCGAAATTTAACCGACGGGAAGAAGATGCTGTGATATGCAAATGATTAGCTTTTCAGAGCATTCACACAAGGTTGGCGCCGGTGGCGACACCTACAACGTGCTTACATGAGGAAAGTTTCCAACCGATTTCTCATACACAAACAGCAGTTGACCGGCATTGTCTGGTGAAACGTTGTTGCGATGCCTCGTGTAAGGAGGAGATATGCGTACCATCACGTTTCCGACTTTGATATAGGTCAGATTGTAGCCTATCGCGATTGCGGTTTATTGTATCGCGACATTGCTGCTCGCGTTGGTCGAGATCCAATGACTGTTAGCAGAATATGGAATCGGTGGGTTCAGGAGGGAAATACGGAAAGCCGTGCTGGATCCCAACGGCCTCTTATCACTAGCAGTCGAGATGACAGGCATCTTATCCGCATGGCTGTAACGGATCGATCACTGAGTCAACAGATGGGGACGTTTGCAAGACAACAACCATCTGCACGAACAGTTCGACGACGTCTGCAGCGGCATGGACCATCAGCTCGGAGACCATGGCTGTGGTTACCCTTGACGCTGCATCATAGACAGGAGCGCCTGCGATGGTGTACTCAACGACGAACCTGGGTGCACGAATGGAAAAACGTCATTTTTTCGGATGAATCCAGGTTCTGTTTACAGCATCATGATGGTCGCATCCGTGTTTGGTGACATCGCGGTGAACACACATTGGAAGTGCGTATTCGTCATCGCCATACTGACGTATCACCCGGCGTGATGGTATGGGGTGCCATTGGTTACACGTCTCGGTCACCTCTTGTTCGCATTTACGGCACTTTGAACAGTGGACGTTACATTTCAGATGTGTTATGACCCGTGGCTCTGCCCTTCATTCGATCCCTGCGAAACCCTACATTTCAGCAGGATAATACACGACTGCATGTTGCAGGTCCTATACGGGCCTTTCTGGATACAGAAAATGTTCGACTGCTGCCCTGGCCAGCACATTCTCCAGATCTCTCACCAACTAAAAACGTCTGGTCAATGGTGGCCGAGCAACTGGCTCGTCACAATACGCCAGTCACTACTCTTGATGAACTGTGGTATCGCGTTGAAGCTGCATGGGCAGCTGTACCTGTACACGCCATCCAAGGTCTGTTTGACTCAGTGCCCAGGCGTATCAAGGTCGTTATTAAGGCCAGAAGTGGTAGTTCTGGGTAGTGATTTCTCAGGATCTATGCACCCAAATTGCGTGAAAATGTAATCACATGCCAGTTCTAGTATAATGTATTTGTCGAATGAATACCCGTTTATTATCTGCATTTCTTCTTGGTGTAGCAGTTTTAATGGCCAGTTGTGTAGATGCTCAAATTCAGGAACTTGAAGTATCAGTTAGTTCTGTTTCGGTTTTTTATAGTGGACTTCGGTTTTGCTAGATACTAGGCTCCAGAGGTTAAAGATGTATTAATGTCTGATAGCCAGTAAATACTGTAACTATACGTGGCGTCGTCTGAAGAGTGAGGCCCCAGGTTACAGTTGGTACGCCACGACGGCATCACAAGCTAAAGACAGTCGTTACTAGATGCAGCCACGGATGAGAGGTATAGACGAAGATACGCCCTCAAGAGGTTCCATACGCCACCGCCGCTGGACGTCTACTTAGTTCAGAGCGCAGCGCCGCTCGACGCACTCTGTTATCGCCGTTTACACTGCCGGAAAAAATTAATGCAGCCTTTTGAAGGTTTCCAACTCACTCCAGACGTATTGTTGTAGCAGTGAATATGGATGACATGAAATGACTACATTTACAGACCAACAGCACAAGCGATTCTGAGGTGGTATCGACAAGTGGTGAAAGCCCTTTATTAGTACGTGGTGTTGCCTCCGCGGGCGGCAATGGAATCGCTGACTCTGACATCCTGTCGGTCGTACAGATGGCGAATTCTATCCTGGGATACGTTATGTCACGCGTGCTCGGCCTGTTCATGTAGTTCTGTAAGAGTTGGTTGACGAGTTGCACTAGCCATTTCTCGTCCCATAATATCCCACTCGCGCTCTCTTAGAGACAAATCCGGAGATCAGGCTGGCGGGGAAGTTGGTGCACGTATTGCAGAATTAGTTGAGTTATATGGACAGTGTGTGGGCGAGCATTATCCTATTGGAACAACACATCAACTCGTTGCAAGAACGGTAAAAGAACTGGTCTAGCAACATTGTGCATGTACAGAGTGCTGGTTAGGATCCCCTCCAAAGCCACCAAAGGTGTACGAGAGTTATAGCTTATCGAACCCCGCACCATAAAGGGAAGGTTGTGGCCATTGCGTGTTGGACGAAAAGACTCTACAAGAAGGCGTCGTACACGCCAACGACCATCACTTAAGCACAGGTTCAAATGGTTCAAATGGGTCTGAGCACTATGGGACTTAACAGCTGATGTCATCAGTCCCATAGAACTTAGAACTACTTAAATCTAACTAACCTAAAGACATTGCACACGTCCATGCCCGAGGCAGGATTCGAACCTGCGACCGTAGCGGTCGCGCGGTTCCGGACTGAAGCGCCTAGAACCGCTCGGCCACTCCGGCCGGATACGCACAGGTAGAATTTGCTTTCATCGCTGAAGACAAAGGCGCGCCATTTCACCACGTGACCCTCTGACGGCACCAGTCGAGCCGTGCACGTCGATGTTATGGGGTGGGTGGAAGATAGGCTAGAAGCGTGCGTACTACCGCTGCTAATTACCGGTTCGCAACAGTTCGTGTTAACGCATACAGGCTCACAACCTCTATTATCTGTCCTGTGGCTGCTGTACGATATGCCAGTGCGGCCCTTGCAACTGTTGCCCTTGCAATACGACGAACCTGGCGGGCGTCTGTGGTGTGTGGACGTCCATGTGAGATTGTTCACGTGACCACTAGTACCAGTATCGTTGCACAGCTGGCGCAGCACGTCCAACTTGTGTGTCAGTTCTCCGAAAGGACCATCCTGCCACTCGGAAGACCACAATCTGACCCCTTTCAAACTCGCTCAGTTGGCTGTAAGAAGCACGAGTGTGCCTTCGTGACATGGTTGACTACTTGTTTCAAACGTTTGCAACACACTGAACCTTCTGGCTATGAGAATTCCCTATTAAAGGGTAGAAACAGATGGCGTTCTGGTAGCTATCGACTACGCTATCAGCCGGCCGAAGTGGCCGTGCGGTTAAAGGCGCTGCGGTCTGGAACCGCAAGACCGCTGCGGTCGCAGGTTCGAATCCTGCCTCGGGCATGGATGTTTGTGATGTCCTTAGGTTAGTTAGGTTTAACTAGTTCTAAGTTCTAGGGGACTAATGACCTCAGCAGTTGAGTCCCATAGTGCTCAGAGCCATTTGAACCATTTGACTACGCTATCTGTTGGCGGACTCCTCCTATGGCTTACACCTTCATCCGATCAAAATCGACGTCCTCTCTCCAGGCGTACTAATTTTTTTCCGGCAGTGTAGTTCACATCCTGCTCCGCTAGTATAATCTGTCAGAACCGTATGACGAAATTTATAGTTACTCTAAATTGTATACTGATGTGACTGTTCTTCGGTACTATTCACGTGTAAGCAGTTATTCTTATACTCTGCAACACCCATTGGAGTGGTCATGAAATACCTCTAAGTTAAGTATTCTGTATTAAAGAATTGTAGTAAAAGTGTGTTTTAGTAAACATTCGACCTCCTCCTGAAATAAATCTAGGCTTGCTACGACACCTAATAAATGCAGACGATGCTGTCCACCACAACTGTGTAAAAGTCACTGTTTACTACTAATAATATGAGTCTTTATGGTAGGGTATCCTGTGACTGATACTTTCTCTTGAGGGACTGTGAAAACGTGAAGACTGGGTGTTGTGTGCTGTCCTTAGGTTAGTTAGGTTCAAGTAGTTCTAAGTTCTAGGGGACTGATGGCCATAGATGTTAAGTCCCATAGTGCTCAGAGCCATTTGAATCATTTGAAAACGTGAAACCGCGTTTCCAAATGTGTGGCTTGGAAACCTACGTCTTGCCATGACTGTGCCTAAAGCATCCAATTCGTCCCCTACTAGAGGCGTGGTCTTAAATTGTCTCCACGATCATAGTGGGTAGGTGACTGGAAGAAGGGGCAGCATAAATTTACATAAATAAGAGAAGACCATAGTTTCAATCTAGTACTCACATTTTCATAAACACCTACAACGAGACTTTCACGCTGCAGTGGAGTGAACGCTGAAATGAAACATCCTGGCTGCTTAAAACTATGGACCGGACCGAAACTCGAACTCGGGACCTTCACCTTCGCCGGAAAGTGCTCTACCGACTGGGCTGTCCAAGCACGACCCCGGCTTCGACCTCACAGCTATACTTTCGCCAGCACCTCGTCTCCACCTTCCGAATTTCATATAAGATTTCCTGCGAAACTTGGAAGAGTAGCACTTCTGGAAGAAAGAATACTGGGGAGACATGGTTTAGCCTGGGGGACCATAGTTCGAGTCTCGGTCCGGCACACATTTTTAATCTGTCAGGAAGTTTCACGCACAAACATATTAAGAAAGAAATTCACAGGTGGAAAAGAATAAAAAGGCACTTAAACAGTTGTCAAAGGCGCTTGGATACCAGAAAGTTATTACTGCATTGATGGACAACACTCAGTCTATAAAACAAGATCATACAGATAACTAATTAGAGGACACAAATAAAACATGTAAATGATGGCGATGGAGAGAGATACTCATACTGGGATAGCGCTTTGCCAACGTGGTGCCCACCCAATGATCTCATTGGCGCAACAAAGGAGCAACAAGATGACTGTTTCTCCGATTTGACCGGTAATCTATTGTCGCCCTCGGCGTGCTTATAGCACTCACTCACGCCGTCTCACCATGGCTCCCAAAACGTAGGATCGTGCTGTGTAGTGTCTATAGACTGACCACAAGCCACACAAACGCACCCTGACTTCAAAATAAACAGGGTCTTAGTGAAAAAGTGCTGTTGCTATGGGGTTATTTAAGCCTCAAATACTACTCACTTCACGTATTACATTAATCATACCCGGGAAACTGGAAAAAAACAAGAAAAACTGAGGATTTAAAATTAAAGCATTTCGGTTTTCACAGTAGAGTTGAAGTAATTATGTATTACAGAAGCGTTTGCTTTGTTTCAAATGGTTCAAATGGCTCTAAGCGCTATGAGACTTAACATCTGAGGTCATCAGTCCCCTAGAACTAGGAACTACTTAAACCTAACTAACCTGACATCAGAAACATCCATTCCCGAGGCAGGATTCGAACCTGCGACCGCAGCAGCAGCGCGGTTCCGGACTGTAGCGCCTAGAACCGCTTGGCCACAGCGGCCGGCTTTTGATTTGCTTATTCTCCTTCTTTGTTTATTCTCCTTATTTTGTACATTTTTGACATGCGAGTATTTTCACTTCTTGTTCTAGACACACACGTTTTTTGGATGTGTTGCAGTAGGTTTTACTTTTATGATCCTTGCTCGGGTGCAGAGACACATTTCCCTGAAGTAGCGTTTCTTTGGGTAGACAATGGTCACTGTGCTGGTATACCCGGAATCCTCGCGATTGTTTCTTGGAGATTACGAGAACAAACTTTGGAATTTCATTCTTGCCTCAAAATGCATCCTTATCAAATTAATAGCTAACTTCTTCAGATATGTTAATCCATGTGGTAGGGTCTTTTATATATATATATATATATATATATATATATATATATATATATATATATAAAATCAGAATCCTTCAGAGGTTCCGCCGAGTTGATTCCAACAGCTTTCAGCAACCCTCAGAATATGCAAAACTATCTACAGTTCTTCCTGGGCACCGAGTAGGTATGGCTTAATTTATCAAAGCAATCAGCGCCACCCCTTGTGACACTGAAGAACTCTACCATTTCGGCAACTCCGTCCGTTCCACTCCCAGCCTTTCTGTGATGCATTACAGAATAGCCGGAATCTTTTTCTTCTTCTTGGGAGGACAGCAGGATATAAGAGTGATTTAACCACTGAAAGCAAACATTACACTGTTCCTTTTACGACAGCGAAGCTGTCTGATAACTGAGGAATTTTTGGCTTGTTTGATTTCATTGTTCCCAGCTGTGTCACAGAGTATGGACTGAGAAATTTTTTTGGCAATGACACAGAAGTGTAAGTGCAGTTTGTATTAGTGGCATGAATATGTGAACAGATATCATGTAAACCTCTTCTACCCTACTGGCCAATAAAATTGCTACACCACGAAGATGACGTGCTACAGACGCGACATTTAACCGACAGGAAGAAGACGCTGTGATATGCAAATGATTAGCTTTTCAGAGCATTCACACTAGGTTGGCGCCGGTGGCGACACCTAGAACGTGCTAACATGAGGAAAGTTTCCAACTGATTTCTCATACACAAACACCAGTTGACCGGCGTTGCCTGGTGAAACGTTGTTGTGATTCCTCGTGTAAGGAGGAGAAATGCGTACCATCACGTTTCCGACTTTGATAAAGGTCTCGATCCCTGAGTCAACAGATGGGGACATTTGCAAGACAACAACCATCTGCACGAACAGTTCGACGACGTTTGCAGCAGCATGGACTATCAGCTCGGAGACCATGGCTGCGGTTACACTTGACGCTGCATCACAGACAGGAGCGCCTGCGATGGTCTACTCAACGACGAACCTGGGTGCGCGAATGACCAAACGTAATTTTTTCGGATGAATCCAGGTTCTGTTTACAGCATCATGATGGTCGCATCCGTTTTTGGCGACAGCGCGGTTAACGCACATTGGAAGCGTGTATTCGTCATCGCCATATTGGCATATCACCCGGCGTAATGGTATGGGGTGCCATTGGTTACACGTCAAGGTCACCTCTTGTTCGCATTCACGGCACTTTGAACAATGGACTTTACGTTTCTGATATGTTACGTCCCGTGGCTCTACCCTTCATTCGATGCCTGTGAAACCCTACATTTCAGCAGGATAATGCACGACGACATGTTGCAGGTCCTGTACGGGCCTTTCTGGATACAGAAAGTGTTCGACTGCTGCCCTGGCCACCAAAATCTTCAGATCTCACACCAATTGAAAACGTCTGGTCAATGGCGGCCGAGCAACTGGCTCGTCACAATACGCCAGTCTTGATGAACTGTGGTATCGTGTTGAAGCTGCATAGGCAGCTGTACCTGTACACGCCATCCAAGCTCTGTTTGACTCAATGCCCAGGCGTATCAAGGCCGTTATTACGGCCAGAGGTGGTTGTTCTGGGTACTGCTTTCTCAGGATCTATGCACCCAAATTGCGTGAAAATGTATTCACATGTCAGTTCTAGTATAATATATTTGTCCACTAAATACCCGTTTATCATCTGTATTTCTTCTTGGTGTAGCAATTTTAATGGCCAGTAGTGTATGTCTATAGTGAGCAGTAAGTCAGCTTGTAATGACTCTGTACACCGCTAAAAATTAAAGGTAAATGATTTTGCGTAGTCGTTAGAAGGATGTCTCTGAAAGAAAAAGATAGAAACCGTCTCCACTGTGTGAGACATTTGAGTGAAATTACTGTGTGACGCAGGAATACATTCAGAGGTTCATAGAAAGGAGAGATGAGAGGCCGGATGCCAAAGTGAAGGAATGGGAGAGATTTCGCAGCGATAACATCGAAAGACGCACGTGAAGCCTCAGGCGGCACTTGTCGTGCGGGGCAGTGTCGTCACTTGTCGAGCTTCCGCGGAAGCCCTTTTTGCTGCCTCTGTGTAACGAAACGGCGGAAACTGCTCGCCTCTGTCGCGCCACCTCCTCTGGTCCGAGGCGTTCTCTTTCGTAGCTGCGAGATCAAAGGCCGGCGCAGGGTCGACGCCTTCTGACACCCGAGTCGCGATACGAGAACTTGACGACCTACAAGCGCGCCTTTCCGTCGGACTCTGCTTTGAAATATTGCTCCAGAGCGGCTGCCGCTGGCTTTCATTTTCTGCGGCTGGCGAGCCCTAGCGGGCCGAAAACGAACTGGACGTAGGCGCTCGTACCGCTTCCGTAAAGCGTGCCCTCACTAATTCTGTTAAACCTTCCTGGTAACGGCGAGCTTGTTTAGTGTGCTTGGGAGGCGCCAGTAATTTAAAGTGGAAGCGGGTGACGAAACCGACGCCCGTGTTCCGTAGCTCTTAGGAGCTCCAAATGGGGCGGTTCTGCCACGTGTGTGTACCTGCTGTGAGACAACTAGCGTTGTATCATGCGCTCCAGCCCAACACAAACCGGAGTTGCTTGTGCTCAGTGACAAAAGAAAGCAGCAACAGAAGTACAAAATTTTGACTAAAACATAGTTTACCATAAAAAACAAAGTAAACTAATATAAAGAACTTACAAAAATTACTTGACAAAGGATGATAACTCGTTGTCGGTCAGACCTACAGCAAGTGGACAAGATAATGTCCAGTGGGCAACAGCAAGCGTTACGTGCAGTGAGGCGTTGAAGTACAGCATATTATCAATTTTCAAACCTTTACTGTGTGCACATAGTGCCTACAGAAGAACTAATGGACACATGAAAAGAACAGAAAAATGGAAGTAAGTGATAAATTAACACTCCATAACTGTAAATACATAATTAAAATGTGCTATCTGGAATCTCTATGAAATGTACATAATTAAATAATTTTCTTCACACTATAGACCACTGACAATGAAAAAATGAAACACGTTCGTTTGAAAACAAAATAAACATTCAACTCAGAAGGAAGTTAGCATTTAACGTCCCGTCGACAACAAGGTCGTTAGAGACGGAGCACAATCTCGGATTAAGGAAGGGATGGTAAGGCAGTACCCTTTCAAAGGAAACATCCCGGGATTTCCCTGTAACGATTTAGGGGAATCACGGAAAACCTAAACCAAGGTGGCCAGTCGTGGATTTGAAACGTTGTCGTCCAGAATGAGTGTACGACTTCCTCTCATGTGCCAATGTCTTCATCTGACAGTAGCATTTGCAGCCTAGGTCCTTAATTATTTGTTGGATGTATTCCAGTCTCTGTCTCCCTCTGCAGGTTTAGCCCCCTACAGCCCCATCTAGTTCAGTGGTTCCCAACCTGGGGATAATTACCCCCCTAGAGGGGTGAAATGAAATTTTCTGATATGTAAAAACTAAACGATTAGATTCTGTTTCAGTCACAAAACTAAATTACTTTCAAAACATCATTACTATTACTACAATTTTGTAAGACATTGATTATATAAATTATCAATAATTGCTTTTTCCCAATTAGTAGCATTAATGCGATGGAGGTTACAGGTTCCTCACGTAGTCCACCCAATACAAACTTATGTTGTGTTTTGTCTCGTACGTCGCTGATCATGAAAGTCGGTCATAATTGCTAAATATCTCAAGAAAATGTCTTCTCCAATTTGTAGGCAGTACCTGCAAATGTCCACAAAGTGCTTTATTACTTGTTTCGAAACAGGTACGTTTGAAAGGTAGGAGAAAAGGTACTGGCAGAAGTAAAGCTGTGAGGAGGGGGCCTGAGTCGTGCTTGGGTAGCTCAGATGGCAGAGCACTTGCCCGCGAAAGGCAGGAAGTTTCAGGTAAGTGAATTAATTGACAGCACGACACAGCAGAAACTACATAAGGGCTACTATAGTACTAACCACAGTTTTATTATTATTACTAGAGTGATTAGACACAAAGCATTAACAGCCTGAAGTCGTCCAATTTCTGCTAGTTCAGAAGCAAGAGGTGCAGCAATGAAGCGATATGAACAGTAAGTATAGTGCATGGATTTGAACTTGTTTGATTTTAAATGGGGTTGCAATGTGCGTATCAAGCTAGTGCTAAAATGGAGAGGAGTAATGCGGGGGAAGCATGTTTTGTACTAAGTATGTACCATCACCATGGATACTTTGTTTTCTTTTCTGAGCGATGAACCGCAAATTCCTTCGTAATTCATTTTAACACACTCACTCACACACACACACCACACACACACACACACATACACCCCCCCCCCCCCCCACACATACACACGAACACACATACAAGCTAAATATCATTCATCTTTCACCATTTTAAAAATATGAGTATTCCAAGAAAAGTCATTCATTCTACAGTTTAGTTAGGTGCAAAGTTGGTGAAAAACTGGGGGAGGGGAGGGGTGTAACAGATGGCAAGGGGGTGAGGGGGTGGGGGCAGGGCACTAGCTAACGTCTGATTGCACTCAGGGGTAATGGTCTAAGAACGGTTGGGAATCACTGATCTAGTACCATGCAATTTATTCTCTGATATCTTAACAGACGTCTAACCATCCTGTCCCCTCTTCTCGTCTGTTTTTCACATATTTATTTCCTCTCTGATTCTGCACAGAACCTCCTCATTCCTTACCCTATCAATCTAAATAAGTTTCATCTTTTCCACCTGGCTCGGTATTCAGCCCCAAAAGATTAATTCGTTGTTGTCTGACGTGGCAAACGTAACTGAAGTGCCGGCCGTTGTGACCATGCGGTTCTAGGCGCTTCAGTCTGGAACCGCGCTACCGCTACGGTCGCAGGTTCGAATCCTGCCTGGAGCATGGATGTGTGTGATGTCATTAGGTTAGTTAGGTATAAGTAGTCATATGATGACCTCAGATGCTAAGTCCCATTGTGCTCAGAGCCATTTGAACGTAACTGAAGTAAACAACGACCGAAAGGTATTAAAGACATTAGCTGCCAGTGGGAAATGATTTATATCAATCGGACAATTTGGCCTGGTCATGTCCAAAAGAGCAGGCACCCTACATATAAATATATAATTAAGACAATGATAGACAGTTCTGTTCCCCATTGATGTAATGGACATGAATGGAAGAATAGACACCAAATCCAATGAAGTGACACAAATCATGGGGATACCTCCTAATATCGTGTCCGACGTTCTTTTGCTCGGCATAATGCAAGGACTCGACGTGGCATGGGCTCAACAAGTCGCTGGAAGCGACAAAATGTTGTAATGTAATTGCGTGTATATTTCATGTGTTTCAGCTCTCGCCAACTTGAAAAATGTTGTTTTGATAAAGCAAGCGTTTAAAGTTTAAACTTGTGTTTTTCAATACTGACACTAAAAAAACCTTTAATCACAAAGGCAATACTGTACAGTTAGCCTTTTTTGCCGATGTTGTAAAACTCTCATTTAGTTGAAATTTTATCGTGTACCAATCGAAGCGTTTTTTGCGCGATTGGATTTACTTTTCGAACCTTTTCTATCTGTATAAATACACTCCTGGAAATGGAAAAAAGGACACATTGACACCGGTGTGTCAGACCCACCATACTTGCTCCGGACACTGCGAGAGGGCTGTACAAGCAATGATCACACGCACGGCACAGCGGACACACCAGGAACCGCGGTGTTGGCCGTCGAATGGCGCTAGCTGCGCAGCATTTGTGCACCGCCGCCGTCAGTGTCAGCCAGTTTGCCGTGGCATACGGAGCTCCATCGCAGTCTTTAACACTGGTAGCATGCCGCGACAGCGTGGACGTGAACCGTATGTGCAGTTGACGGACTTTGAGCGAGGGCGTATAGTGGGCATGCGGGAGGCCGGGTGGACGTACCGCCGAATTGCTCAACACGCGGGGCGTGAGGTCTCCACAGTACATCGATGTTGTCGCCAGTGGTCGGCGGAAGGTGCACGTGCCCGTCGACCTGGGACCGGACCGCAGCGACGCACGGATGCACGCCAAGACCGTAGGATCCTACGCAGTGCCGTAGGGGACCGCACCGCCACTTCCCAGCAAATTAGGGACACTGTTGCTCCTGGGGTATCGGCGAGGACCATTCGCAACCGTCTCCATGAAGCTGGGCTATGGTCCCGCACACCGTTAGGCCGTCTTCCGCTCACGAGCCAACATCGTGCAGCCCGCCTCCAGTAGTGTCGCGACAGGCGTGAATGGAGGGACAAATGGAGACGTGTCGTCTTCAGCGATGAGAGTCGCTTCTGCCTTGGTGCCAATGATGGTCGTATGCGTGTTTGGCGCCGTGCAGGTGAGCGCCACAATCAGGACTGCATACGACCGAGGCACACAGGGCCAACACCCGGCATCATGGTGTGGGGAGCGATCTCCTACACTGGCCGTACGCCACTGGTGATCGTCGAGGGGACACTGAATAGTGCACGGTACATCCAAACCGTCATCGAACCCATCGTTCTACCATTCCTAGACCGGCAAGGGAACTTGCTGTTCCAACAGGACAGTGCACGTCCGCTTGTATCCCGTGCCACCCAACGTGCTCTAGAAGGTGTAAGTCAACTACCCTGGCCAGCAAGATCTCCGGATCTGTCCCCCATTGAGCATGTTTGGGACTGGATGAAGCGTCGTCTCACGCGGTCTGCACGTCCAGCACGAACGCTGGTCCAACTGAGGCGCCAGGTGGAAATGGCATGGCAAGCCGTTCCACAGGACTACATCCAGCATCTCTACGATCGTCTCCATGGGAGAATAGCAGCCTGCATTGCTGCGAAAGGTGGATATACACTGTACTAGTGCCGACATTGTGCATGCTCTGTTGCCTGTGTCTATGTGCCTGTGGTTCTGTCAGTGTGATCATGTGATGTATCTGACCCCAGGAATGTGTCAATAAAGTTTCCCCTTCCTGGGACAATGAATTCACGGTGTTCTTATTTCAATTTCCAGGAGTGTACGTTTGTTTGTTTGTGATTTTCAAACACTCCCGAGTAGTAGGAAGATGGCGATATCAGCCCACTTTTGACGTCAGACTGATAAGCAAATTAATTAAATTTATCAATCAAAGACCCCTCTCACCATTTCCCCCACCCCTCACTCACTCCTCCCCCCAAGATGATGTAACGTGTTTTCCGTCAGCCTGCACGTGGGTCCACGCCCCCTCTGCCTCCCCACTCCTCACCACCCCTGCCTCTTCCCACACCTACCCTATTGGCGGGAATTTCGAATGAAGGTGGGATTTTGAATTTTGTCGTGAACTTCAAAAATGGTGGGAATTTTTTTGTCCCAGGGCTGTGCTGACATGTGTTATTTCGTACTTCATAACCTCTAATCGCAAAGTAGACACCACTTGAGTTATAGTACCTTGTGGAACCTTGAAACGACAGTGTTCTTCCCGACATGTGAGTTAATTGCATGAAACCGGCTGTGATGATCAAACTGCTTATAAAACTGTAATTGCGAACGATTGTATGCTTAATTAAAGCAATGTTACACGCAGGTTCGTAGAGGAGAGTTCTGGAGCAAAAATGTCAAATGTAGCATGCAGACGGTATCTGATTTCGGTATATGGGAAGAAAGGGAGACGCAGCAAAATCTTATAGGAGTTTCTATTACAGGACAGGTTCTCACGATTGGTTTCGTAAACGCCGGTGTTACGTAGCTTCACATTTGTAAAACAGGACTTGCCATAGCTTACAAAACAGCAACATCCTCTTAAAATATAGGTTGTTGTTGTCGAACGTAAAGTGATTTTGTTTTTCCCATATGTGAGCAAATGGTCTGAAAGATTGTATTCCCTAATGTTTCTTCATGTGTCTGAAATGTTTGTAATACATATGGGAATTACATTTTATTTACAGGTATTGATTTGAACGAGAGGAACGCTTCAAGTCGTGTAATTTGTCAATCAGGCTGAAAGACATTGCTTAACACAGATTTTTTTTCTTCGTAGTTTAAATTCTCATTTTGCCTTTATTCCAATGACTGTTTCGAACTAATGGGGAGATTCTGCGGTGATTGGTAGTTTTCACAGGAAAAAGGGGAAGTTTTTCCCCCAGTTTTACACAGGGTGACATGTCTCTGCTGTCTGGCCATATGCAATCGACGGCGGTGCTGTAGTTTTCTTTTTTTTTTTCACTTCCTTGGATGTCCCAAGATAATGAGACGCGAATTGTATCCTGCAGGAGAATAAAGGAACTATACAATTTTGCTCATAAAACTAAAAGAAAATGGACTGCGCCTATTTTGTAGAAAGAGGGTATTTATTATTATGGTTTACCAATCTGCCTCCTCGTTCGCATCCGCTACTCCCTGTTCTGCGCTCATAGGCAGCACACTGCGCCTGGTACACGCGGCGCTCGGGGACCTCAGCACAGCGTGAGTGTCTTGATATCATTTGTATTTATTCCCTACCCAGGCAGTCGTCCATAGTGCTGTCTGATGCCACGTGAACATTGACATAGGTTTCACAGCACCTAGCCCGACCAGCGGTTTCGAAATGTTTTTTAAAAGTTTTTTATGTGTGTTGCGGCGTGTGAAAATTATCTCCCGTCTTTTGCTATTTCCAGTGCGACACCTGAAGATGGGCTTATAACAGTTGTAAGGGGTTCACAACACTGCTGAAGCAAATGTAATCTCGATGTATTGCTCACTTGCTAGATCGAAAATCCACAGGCGCTGCCTGAGACATAATATATCTGCAATAGAGTCACAGGTCAGAGCAGTCTCTGCCGCATTTGCAGTCGCTCGCTGCTGCAGTGTAGTTGTAGTCTGTCGCAGGTACAGCGCAGTTTACAGTTAGTAGTTGTTAAAGTCACAGTGCAGAACAAATTGTAAATTTTTTTATATGGAACTGAATAATAATTGTGATCAGCCGCAGAGCTAAATGATACCATGGAATGAGATAACGATGCCGACCGCGGTGGTCTAGCGGTTAAGGCGCTCAGTCCGGAACCGCGTGACTACTACGGTCGCAGGTTCGAATCCTGCCTCGGGCATGGATGTGTGTGATGTCCTTAGGTTAGTTAGGTTTAAGTAGTTCTAAGTTCTAGGGGACTCATGACCACAGATGTTAAGTCCCATAGTGCTCAGAGCCATTTTGAGATAACGATGAACAAATGAATAATTGTTAATATAATGAAAAATAAACAGTGTAATTAAGTCAACTATCTATTGTAAGGTAAATTTTATTATTTTTATTGGCATGCACTTAGTTATGTCATTTGTCGGAGATGTTAATTTGAATTTGTTTCAATCTTTTCTTTTGTGATTCGTCAACACCAGTTGATCCAGATTTGTAATATATTCAATTTTCCCGTGTAATGGATTATAGGTCTTTATCAATGGCGTACAAAATTTTCAGAATATAATTGTTTTTACCAGTCTATAAAAGTAGAATTTCTCCTTAAGTCATCTCCTGTCCATATCCAGTCATTAACCTAAATTAAAGTATTCGAGAATTTTTGTCAGATCGTAGTCATGTATTCTTTAGCAATCAGACGACCAGCTGTGCAGCTGTGTCACAAAGTAAAGTCAGTTTCTCTCGCAATTCAGATCTCAGACAAATGTTATTCAGTATTAGTAGAAAGGCCAGCATTGTACTAAGTTGTGCCATTTACGAGCAGACATACAGGGTGTTACAAAAAGGTACGGCCAAACTTTCAGGAAACATTCCTCACACACAAATAAAAAAAAGATGTTATGTGGACATGGGTCCGGAAACGCTTAAGTTCCATGTTAGAGCTCATTTTAGTTTCGTCAGTATGTACTGTACTTCCTCGGTTCACCGCCAGTTGGCCCAATTGAAGGAAGGTAATGTTGACTTCGGTGGTTGTGTTGACATGCGACTCATTGCTCTACAGTACTAGCATCAAGCACATTAGTTTTTTTTTTTTTTTTGGGTCATCAGTCTACTGACTGGTTTGATGCGGCCCGCCACGAATTCCTTTCCTGTGCTAACCTCTTCATCTCAGAGTAGCACTTGCAACCTACGTCCTCAATTATTTGCTTGACGTATTCCAATCTCTGTCTTCCTCTACAGTTTTTGCCCTCTACAGGTCCCTCTAGTACCATGGAAGTCATTCCCTCACGTCTTAGCAGATGTCCTATCATCCTGTCCCTTCTCCTTATTAGTGTTTTCCACATATTCCTTTCCTCTCCGATTCTGCGTAGAACCTCCTCATTCCTTACCTTATCAGTCCACCTAATTTTCAACATTCGTCTATAGCACCACATCTCAAATGCTTCGATTCTCTTCTGTTCCGGTTTTCCCACAGTCCATGTTTCACTACCATACAATGCTGTACTCCAGACGTACATCCTCAGAACTTTCTTCCTCAAATTAAGGCCGGTATTTGATATTAGTAGACTTCTCTTGGCCAGAAATGCCTTTTTTGCCATAGCGAGTCTGCTTTTGATGTCCTCCTTGTCCGTCCGTCATTGGTTATTTTACTGCCTAGGTAGCAGAATTCCGTAACTTCATTGACTTCGTGACCATCATACTGATGTTAAGTTTCTCGCTGTTCTCATTTCTACTACTTCTCATTACCTTCGTCTTTCTCCGATTTACTCTCAAACCAAACTGTGTACTCATTAGACTGTTCATTCCGTTCAGCAGATCATTTAATTCTTCTTCACTTTCACTCAGGATAGCAATGTCATCAACGAATCGTATCAATGATATCCTTTCAACTTGTATTTTAATTCCACTCCTGAACCTTTCTTTTATTTCCATCATTGCTTCCTCGATGTACAGATTGAAGAGTAGGGGTGAAAGGCTACAGCCTTGTCTTACACCCTTCTTAATACGAGCACTTCGTTCTTGATCGTCCACTCTTATTATTCCCTCTTGGTTGTTGTACATATTGTATATGACCCGTCTCTCCCTATAGCTTACCCCTACTTTTTTCAGAATCTCGAACAGTTTGCAACATTTTATATTGTCGAACGCTTTTCCAGGTCGACAAATCCTATGAAAGTGTCTTGATTTTTCTTTAGCCTTGCTTCCATTATTAGCCGTAACGTCAGAATTGCCTCTCTCGTCCCTTTACTTTTCCTAAAGCCAAACTGATCGTCACCTAGCGCATTCTCAATTTTCTTTTCCATTCTTCTGTATATTATTCTTGTAAGCAGCTTCGATGCATGAGCTGTTAAGCTGATTATGCGATAATTCTCGCACTTGTCAGCTCTTGCCGTCTTCGGAATTGTGTGGATGATGCTTTTCCGAAAGTCAGATGGTATGTCGCCAGACTTATATATTCTACACACCAACGTGAATAGTCGTTTTGTTGCCACTTCCCCCAATGATTTTAGAAATTCTGATGGAATGTTATCTATCCCTTCTGCCTTATTTGACCGTAAGTCCTCCAAAGCTCTTTTAAATTCCGATTCTAATACTGGATCCCCTATCTCTTCTAAATCGACTCCTGTTTCTTCTTCTATCACATCAGACAAATCTTCACCCTCATAGAGGCTTTCAATGTATTATTTCCACCTATCTGCACTCTCCTCTGCATTTAACAGTGGAATTCCCGTTGCACTCTTAATGTTACCACCGTTGCTTTTAATGTCTCCAAAGGTTGTTTTGACTTTCCTGTATGCTGAGTCTGTCCTTCCGACAATCATATCTTTTTCGATGTCTTCACATTTTTCCTGCAGCCATTTCGTCTTAGCTTCCCTGCACTTCTTATTTATTTCATTCCTCAGCGACTTGTATTTCTGTATTCCTGATTTTCCCGGAACATAATTGTACTTCCTCCTTTCATCAATCAGCTGAAGTATTTCTTCTGTTACCCTTGGTTTCTTCGCAGCTACCTTCTTTGCACCTATGTTTTCCTTCCCAACTTCTGTGATGGCCCTTTTTAGAGATGTCCATTCCTCTTCAACTGTACTGCCTACTGCGCTATTCCTTATTGCTGTATCTATAGCGTTAGAGAACTTCAAACGTATCTCGTCATTCCTTAGTACTTCCGTATCCCACTTCTTTGCGTATTGATTCTTCCTGACTAATGTCTTGAACTTCAGCCTACTCTTCATCACTACTATATTGTGATCTGAGTCTATATCTGCTCCTGGGTACGCCTTACAATCCAGTATCTGATTTCGGAATCTCTGTCTGACCATGATGTAATCTCCAGAATGAGATTTTCACTCTGCAGCGGAGTGTGCGCTGATATGAAACTTCCTGGCAGATTAAAACTGTGTGCCCGACCGAGACTCCAACTCGGGACCTTTGCCTTTCGCGGGCAAGTGCTCTACCAACTGAGCTACCGAAGCATGACTCACGCCCGGTACTCACAGCTTTACTTCTGCCAGTACCTCGTCTCCTACCTTCCAACTTTACAGAAGCTCTGCTGCAGGAGAGGCAGAAGTAAAGCTGTGAGTACCGGGCGTGAGTCGTGCTTCGGTAGCTCAGTTGGTAGAGCACTTGCCCGCGAAAGGCAAAGGTCCCGAGTTCGAGTCTCGGTCGGGCACACAGTTTTAATCTGCCAGGAAGTTTCATGATGTAATCTAATTGAAATCTTCCCGTAACTCCCGGCCTTTTCCAAGTATACCTCCTCCTCTTGTGATTCTTGAACGGGGTATTCGCTATTACTAGCTGAAACTTGTTACAGAACTCAATTAGTCTTTCTCCTCTTTCATTCCTTGTCCCAAGCCCATATTCTCCTGTAACCTTTTCTTCTACTCCTTCCCCTACAACTGCATTCCAGTCGCCCATGACTATTAGATTTTCGTCCCCGTTTACATACTGCATTACCCTTTCAATATCCTCATACACTTTCTCTATATGTTCATCTTCAGCTTGCGACGTCGGCATGTATACCTGAACTATCGTTGTCGGTGTTGGTCTGCTGTCGATACTGATTAGAACAACCCAGTCACTGAACTGTTCACAGTAACACACCCTATGCCCTACCTTCCTATTCATAACGAATCCTACACCTGTTATACCCTTTTCTGCTGCTGTTGGTATTACCCGATACTGATCTGACCAGAAATCCTTGTCTTCCTTCCACTTCACTTCACTGACCCCTACTATATCTAGATTGAGCCTTTGCATTTCCCTTTTCAGATTTTCTAGTTTCCCTATCACGTTCAAGCTTCTGACATTCCACGCCCCGACTTGTAGAACGTTATCCTTTCGTTGATTATTCAATCTTTTTCTCATGGTAACCTCCCCCTTGGCAGTCCCCTCCCGGAGATCCGAATGGGGGACTATTCCGGAATCTTTTGCCAATGGAGAGATCATCATGACACTTCTTCAGTTACAGGCCACAGGCCCTGTGGATACACGTTAGGTGTCTTTAATGCAGTGGTTTCCATTGCCGTCTGCATCCTCATGTCGTTGATCATTGCTGATTCTTCCGCCTTTAGGGGCAATTTCCCACCCCTAGGACAAGAGAGTGCCCTAAACCTCTCTCCGCTCCTCCGCCCTCTTTGACAAGGCCGTTGGCAGAATGAGGCTGACTTCTTATGCCGGAAGTCTTCGGCCGCCAGTGCTGATTATTTATCAAAATTTAGGCAGTGGCGGGGATCGAACCCGGGACCGAAGACGTTTTGATTATGAATCAAAGACGCCACCACCAGACCACTAGCCAATCTCACATTAGTACGTAGCATCACTGCTGATTATTTATCAAAATTTAGGCAGTGGTGGGGATCGAACCCGGGACCGAAGACGTTTTGATTATGAATCAAAGACGCCACCACCAGACCACTAGCCAATCTCACATTAGTACGTAGCATCAACAGGGTAGCGTTAATCACGAACGTGGTTTTGCAGTCAGTGCAATGTTTACAAATGCGGAGTTGGCAGATGCACATTTCACGTATGGATTAGCACGGGGCAATAGCCGTGGCGCGGTACGTTTGTATCGAGGCAGATTTCCAGAACGAAGATGTCCCGACAGGAAGACGTTCGAAGCAATTGATCGGCGTCTTAGGGAGCACGGAACATTCCAGCCCAAGACTCGCGACTGGGGAAGACCTAGAACGACGAGGACACCTGCAATGGACGAGGCAATTCTTCGTGCAGTTGACGATAACCGTAATGTCAGCGTCAGAGAAGTTGCTGCTGTACAAGGTAACGTTGACCACGTCACTGTATGGAGAGTGCTACGGGCGACCCAGTTGTTTCCGTACCACGTACAGCGTGTGCAGGCACTATGAGCAGCTGACTGGCCTCCACGGGTACACTTCTGCGAATGGTTCATCCAACAATGTGTCAATCCTCATTTCAGGGCAAATGTTCTCTTTACGGATGACGCTTCATTCCAACGTGATCAAATTGTAAATTTTCACAATCATCATGTGTGGGCTGACGAGAATCCGCACGCAGTTGTACAATCACGTCATCAACACAGATTTTTTGTGAACGTTTGGGCAGGCATTGTTGGTGATGTCTTTCTGTTCCATTATTGTCTCACATTGCTTGATTCGCCGGCCGGTGTAGCTGAGCGGTTCTAGGCGCTACAGTCTGGAACCGCGCGACCGCTACGGTCGCAGATTCGAATCCTGCCTCGGGCATAGATGTGTGTTATGTCCTTAGGTTAGTTAGGCTTAAGTAGTTCTAAGTTCTAGGGGACTGATGACCTCAGATGTTTAGTCGCATAATGCTCAGAGCCATTTGAACCTTTTTTTTTTTTTGCTTGATTCAGTGACTGGTAAACCTTGGGTGGCCATATCTAGCTGGGACGTCGTTGGGAGACTCAGAGATAGTGGTGTAGAAATCAAATAGAAAATTTATTTAATGCAATTATTTTATGTTTAGAACACAATTATATGGAACTTGTTGCGGTAAAAATAATGGGTACACCATATTTATCGGAAGATTTAACCTTCTGCAGCAAGTCTTATTTCCCTTTTATGTATTTATAAAACTGCATATAAGTCCGCTTGTAGTTAAACTGGCGCTGTAAGATTGATTCCACAATCCCTGGCAGCAGTCGATTTCTTTAATCAGTCCACTGGGCCGACATCAGAGGAAATACTCTTTCCACAGTGGCGTTGCGTGGGGGAATAGAAAACAAATACTCAGATGGCTTTTACAGTTGGCATCTACGTTCAGAATTTTCGGTTTCCTTATGAAGTTAAATCCACCTTTCTTCCACCGTGAGTTTAGACTTCCATTCTTACAAGACACGCTTCGTTTGTAAAAAGTTCTTCAGATACATATATTCCTGAAAACAACTGTCGCCTGAAACCTTTACACCAGTTTTGGTCAGATATATATATAATAATCATCACCCAGTATGGTGTTTCAGATAGCGTCATCCAGTCAAATACTAGATATTTATTAAAATAAATATCCCATTTCTCTAAGCAATCAAACGCTATGGTATGGAAAGCTATTGTCTCTTTATCGATTTGGAACCCAAATTAATTACTTGGTTGGGATTCTCATTCCTTAATTTGTTCAAATTCATCTTGGTTTGCGTGCCAATAAAACTGGCAGTCTGCCTTTCATTTAGACACCTTTGAGTGTCGATTAACATAGTATTTTGCAAATCGGAACAAAATTGGGTCTTGTCGAGACATGGGGGCAAGAAGGTCCATAACGATGACAGTCCCGATATATCGGGATGAATGGCAACCCTGGGTAAACCAGTACCACCAAAATGATTTCTTCTCTCTCTACAGTGTTCGCAGAGAGCAAGATGGGATAAACGATTCGTCATGGGAATTGAGAAATAATGGCGAATATTAAAACACCATATCTTGAAACGAAATATTTTGTGAACTGCAACTATGCTTGCAAACCAATAAGAATTATTATAAAATCGAAGAGAGGGAATTACAGTGGTGAATCTTCTCTTTTATATTCCTCGTAAAATACGTGCAGAACTTCTCTGTGACAATAACGATACGACTCACATAAGAAATAATGTAAGGCACATTTGCACAGTAGAGAAGAAGAAGTCAGGAAAATAATCTAATTTATATTATCTGTCGATGGATTATGAGACTGTTACATACATTGGGTTTCAAGTGGAAAAGATTTGGTAACAACAGCAAATTTTGTTTAAGGACCCAAATATATTTGTGGAAAATCAGATCTATTTCCAGTATAGAAACGTTGTTTGTTTGGATGAATAATGCGCGGACAGTAACGTTAGTTTCAGTAAGTGCTGCAAAATTCCAGCTCTTCAGATTATGATCTGGCTCAACCATTAGATAACAGTGACACCAATTGAAGAAACAACCTGTGTTTCTCCCTGAAGAACCAGTAGCTCAAAAACATATTCGAATTGCAAGATTTTGTTCTAATGTGAGTATACTTACAAAAGTAACCAAAAGCTTTCTTTTAGTAATAGTACAGTGGGGTTAAGAGCGCAATTTTGATATCAAATTGATATGCAAATTAATTAAACTGATCAATTAATCACCCCCGCCTCTCCCAATCCTTTTCTCAGTCCCTTCCTCCCCCTCCCCCCTCCCATCAACCTACCTTATTGGCGGGAATTTCGTATTTTGCCAGGAATTTCGAATTTTGGGGGGAATTTCGAATTTTTGTGGGAATTTCTTTGTCCCTGGGCTGTGCTGACATCCAACCCTAAAATTGGCAGTAGCCTTTCCACGACTCAAACCCTGTTCCTCCTGGGTGGAAAGCTCAAGTGTACCCCCCTAACACAATTAAACCACCATAGGGGCTTGGAATTGATCGGAAATTAAAAATAGCTGTGCTCTTTCCGGGACTCGAACCCTGATTCTACAGGATGGAAAGCCCAAGTGCAGCCATAACACGTGGAAACCGTCCAGATACGGGACGGGAAGGTTAGGTTAGTGTACTTTATTTTGATCGGGAAACTGACGCAAAAGTCGATTCTAATTACGTAATTAATCACAAATATCAGGCCTAATTACACAACTATATTCATAGCGCTACACAAGGCCGGCATAAAATCGCAATACAGCTCAAAAACTGACGATACCATACAACTGGTGTTACCCTGCTGAGAAAAAATTACGCAATATAGCTCGCAACTAGCACCAGACACCTTCAAACTTTACTCTACACCTAAAAGCTGGCAGGAAAAAGGCAGGGATGTAAGGCACTATCTTTATACTTTTTGTGGGAAATACGTTTCTGCTGCCAAAACACTGGTGTTGTACAGAGAGGAGTTTAAAAAGTGCATTATCTGTAAGGGTACAGTATCTATTGCTGTTTATCGTCAGAGTTCGCTACAGATGCCTGCTCAAAAACCATCCTGCAGCCCAAGTAATCGAAGCCAATACACGCTACCACAACCAATACACACTACCACCACTGATGAAAAAAATGAGTCACAGTTCTAATTACATTTCGAAATTGTTATGAAAAAAGCCAGCACTCATACTGAGTGGGTCATAATGCAGCACATGTACTGAGGGAAAATCGTCATCATAAAAGACTGCAGAGTGAAGAGGGGGTGGTAGTTGAATGTGCATTCTTCTCGATGTGCAATCACAAATGGCCGAAAACCAAGGCCTTCTCACTTCGCATCATGCTTCCCCTTCCCCCCTCTACAATGTTCTGCCAAGTGTCTCGCACCAATGCTATCACCCCCTAAGGCTGCTGCCCGCACTTGGCTTCATCCATCTGGCCCCCGCCTTAAGGCGACGCTCCTATGCCTGCAGCTAGTCAACTAAACAATAGGAGCTAAAAGGATGGCCGCCTCCACTGCAACTTGTTCGTCAAAAAGATAGCGACAGTGCCCCAATGCATTGCAGACGCGACCCCACTGCCACTCCGTTTGCCCCACACACGATACGTGGCATGCCCTCAGACGAAGGTCCTAGACAACACAAAAGGGAACTTAAATAGCATAACCCCAACCATCCGGAGAACGGTCCAGTTGACCTGCAAAACTAGGATTTCCACCATTTGGCCGCCGCCTTAAGGCGACCCTCCCATGGCAACACAATAGCGTGTATAGTCATCTCAACAACAGGAGCTAAAAGGGCGGTTTGTTTGTCTAAAATATAGCGACAGAGCCCCCATAGCCCCCCTCCCCCCGGACAGACACGGTCCACCATCCTCCTCGCCCACAGCAGCCCACCATTCGGTTATGGAGAACAACTGTGTTTGATGTCAACGCATCTATAATCAAGCATCTATTAAAGAAAGCAAAACACATTTGTGTCCATAATAAATGTCCTCTTTCCATGAAAATAGGTAAAGTCCATTTTCTTTTGGTTTTATGACCAAAATCGGTATAGTTTTTACATTCCACTGCAGTCGCATCTCATTATTATTGTGACATCCAGCGAAGTGTACCGCCACCGAACACAAAATATCAGCAGAGACATGACCACACTGTGTAAAAACAGGAAAGAAAATTTCAACTGTTCTGATCCGAGAACTACTGATCACTGAAGAATGACCTCATTATTTCGAAACCGTCATCACAGTAAAGAAAAAGCGAGAATTTAAACTCCAAATAAAAAATCTATATTAAGTATTTTCTTCCAGCCTGTTGAAGTATTACACGACCTGAGAGTGTCTCTCACGTTTGGTGTCTGAAAATTGTCTCACACGTTTGCTGTCTGCAAATAAACTCTCATGCACGTGTGTATTTCAAACATTTCTGACATTCTTTCACGCTATTTCCATACATGTCGCAAAAATACCACATTCAGTCAACGTTTGACAACAAGAAACTATAATTCCAGAGAACATAGCTGTTTTGTACACTGCGACAGGTCCACTTTTAGTAGTGCGATGCTATATCATACTAGCATTTACGAAAAAAATCGTGAGAGCCTGTCCCGCCTTGTGTAAGTGGGAGATGGAAATTTCGTTAAAAGATACCATCGCACCAAGAAAAAGAGATGCATGTCAAGAATCATTCCGTGTTGCCCTAGCCATCTCTTCCAGCCGCCAGACTGCACGTCATTGATATCTGTTTGATAGGCTGATTAATTAAATTGGTCATAAGAGTCACTTTGTATGGCGAGTAATGTTTTTTCAGCAGTCGGATTACATTCGCCAAGTAGGACAACAGGGAATTCATGGAGGGAACATGATGTTCTTTTCGAGGAGCACTATTGTGAAATGACATCTGAAGCTGACCACAGAGGGATTCTACAACCCACAACATACCTTTCGTGTAAGGACTACGCTATTAAAAAAACACGATCGTTTGCCTATGTTACCATCACCCTGCATAAAAAGCGGTATTGAGTCTCTACACACACACACACACACACACACACGGTAGTGTTAAGCTTTCAGGCAGAAATGCTGTCCGAAATGCTGGCAGCAATTTGGAGTCAAGTCTATCTATTCAACAACATATTTGCGTTAGCTCCTGTAGGTACGTCTTTTAATGATTACAGGCACTAGTGAATCATATTCGTGCCACTCTTGTATCTCGAAACGAGTCACACTTTTTTTTCCGAACCTATCTGCTAAGGATCCCATAAACCAAGAACTTCAGCGCTGTTTTTAGACAGTCCCTCCACATCTTGTAACTGCTCCTTCCTGTAGCGTAGTCCATGTGATTGTCCCAGTTTAAGTCTGATCTGTACAGAAGTCGGAGAGCGCAATACCTAAGACCTTCTGCATCCTGTGGGGAAACAGGACGAGCTGAGTTAATGCCACAGAACCTCGTTTTGACCACTCGGTGTAAAGGGGAACATGGTGTCATAGCTCCACCAACCATGTACAGTGTGTAAGGTCAGCGCCAAACGAAGTTTTCCCCTGCAACACAAGGTAATAGAAGAGATAGTACGAACAGTTATGGTGGTGTTTCTTGTTAGGAAAGTTAGGAAGACTACACATCATACATGGCATGGAGGAAGGACGAAGATTTTGCGACACATCTCCAAACTACATACAAGTAGTCCGAAGGAGATCTGCATCTCTCAGGGTGCATTCATGTCTATCACCCAAACATATGTGACGATCCTATGAAATATACAGGTATTGGTTTATTGAAGCAGGTGGTTCTTGAACAAAGTCGCTTCCACAGACCAATGTAAAGTTTCATCACTTGTGCTGTAGGATGACCATATCCAACAGACTATCTATCACATGAGAGGTTTCCTGTATTGTTCCTTCATAAGCAGTTTAATGCATTTTTTTCGGTTGTAACACACCCAGTCAGTGTACACCGCCATACACTTTCTTTTTCTAGCATGACTTAGAGATTCGTGTCAGCTGCTCCTTAGCCGACATTAAGACGTTTCGATCCTCTGGCTCTCAAAGAAAACTGAACATCGCATGGCATAAGCAATACAACTACCACAACACGGGCTGGTAGAAATAAAACACAGACACGATGTTTCTCAGTGAGAAAATGGTGGAAGACATCCCAACATACAGAAACTGGAAGAGTTTGAGGTATTGTAGAGCGCTTCCAACAGCTATTTGAAAGTGATTCCTGTACAGTTAGTCTCATCTTCCCATCGACAGGGTAGCGGATGTCTTGGTGCTCCATTTCGAAAATCATTGTTCCTCCATTTTGCAGTCAGGTACTTGATTCCTGTTACGGTTACTGTTCCAGTGTTGACCATCGCCGGAAGATGCTGTTCACAACACACATGAGGTAGCACAAATATAAAGGGGTACTGGTTTCTTATTGGTGAAAAAAAGGATAAAAAAATAAAAATAAAAACATGTGCAGGGTATCGCAGCATATGGAAATAGGTTGAGTCTGTAGCAATGAAGGCCGGCCGCGGTGGTCTCGCGGTTCTAGGCGCGCAGTCCGGAACCGTGCGACTGCTACGGCCGCAGGTTCGAATCCTGCCTCGGGCATGGATGTGTGTGATGTCCTTAGGTTAGTTAGGTTTAAGAAGTTCTAAGTTCTAGGGGACTAATGACCACAGCAGTTGAGTCCCACAGTGCTCAGAGCCATTTTTTTGTAGCAATGAGGAACTGTATTAAGGTGATGACCTCTACATTTAATCCCATGTTTCACAGTGACAATTAACAGATACTCAGTGTTTCGTCAAGGTTCCCTCCATCTCAATGGAGTGGTGTCAGTTAATCATTATGTGGTAATCAACAGCATACCCAGTGGACAGTTGGGATTGGAAAGACGCCATTGATATGGAGCGATGTACTGTAATACACGTCGTAGTTGATAGCGAGATCAATTTTATCAATTTTACCCGGAAGTTGGGGAGAGCAATAGCCACCACATTCTGCAATCTGTATAGAAACAGAGTAAGCTGAGTTAGTGCAGTAGGAGCGTGTTTGACCACTCAGTGGAAGTGGGAACATATTGTCATAGCTCCGCCACCCATGTACTATGTGTAAGGTCAGCGTCAAAAGAAGCCTGCAACTGCAACACGACGAAGGTACGAACAGTTACGGTGCCGTTTCTTGCTGGGAAAATGAGGAAGACTCGACATTGAAGCAGATCCGCATCCCTCAGGATACATTCACGTCGTCACCCAGCATTTTATCATCGTTATTCTGTACCATTCAGCAGAGGTGCTACCTCATGTGTGTTGTGAACAGCATCTGATAGATTTTTACCTCATCTCTCTCTTCCGATATATCAAAAACGAATACCGTGTACTTAATGGTATCGAGCATATGTGGCAATCCTATTAAATATACGGGTATTTATCCATTGGAGGAGGCGGTCAGTGATTGACGTCGCTTGCACAGACTCGTGTAAAGTTTCAATGCCTGTACTGTGCGAGAATCTTCTCCCACATGTTATCAATCGCAGGAGAGGAACCCTGTTTGGTTGTTTGATACATTGCTTTTTCTGTTGCAACACGCTTAGTTCACTCTCATAAATTTTTTTTCCGCCACGACTTCGATGTTGTGTCAGATTCTAAACTGGCATTAACACATTTGTTCCTTTGACTCCCCCCAGGGAAATCAGACATCGTACAGTTTAAATCACATTATGTGGTAATCAACAGCGTACCAGTCGACTGTTGGGATGGAAAAGACACTGTCGATGTACTGTAATAATAAGCATTATACTTGATAGCGTGATCAATTTTAGCAATTTTATCGTAATTTCAACACTAAACAATGATGTGGCAGCATGCTTACCAGTTTCTGTATCATTGCTAAACAACCCCTCCACTGCTTTGCGGGTGTCATCCAGTCACCCATTTCTTTCATCCGAAATACAGATGACCTTGAAAGGTAATTGAAACTCGGTAGTTGAAAGCGTAGCGACCCCCTTTTCTTACCTATATGACTGATGTCTTCGATGCTTTGCCTCTAAACTTACTTGCATATGCGTTAAAGGATGACAGCGAGTGGATGGAGTGGTAGGGTGAGATGGAGCTGTAACGAGGTAGGATTTAATGGTAGACTGACGATGCATTCTAGAGAGAGAGAGAGAGAGAGAGAGGCGGACATGTTGCTGCATGTATTTGAACATTTTTTTCCGTTGCTCTGTCAGGATGTAGTGTATGTTAAATGAAGATATACACCGGGGTGCAAAACTGAAGGACGAAAGCAACTTTTACGTGACGTCTCGCTGCCAGGGCATCCATTGTCATCCATAAGAATTAAGTGAGAGCCGAATACATCCCTGAAAAGACACATTTGGTGACGTAGTACAGTGGCACAACAACGTTGACAGGTGAGTGTACCTTGCTCAGAGGTCAGTACGCCATCGTAGCAATATGATTCCCCACACCACAACTCCTGGACCATCAAAACGATTGTGTTCAACAATGTTCCTGCATGCAATACGTATTCGCACCTCTCGCCCTGTGAGGGTATGTTCACCACTGTCGAACTTAATCGTTTTGATGGTCCAGTTATTATGAAGAGGTTAGGCATACCCGACTGGGTAGGCATACCCATGCCAGAATGCGTTCGGTCCTCATTTTTATGACTGACAATGCGTGGAAATTTCGAATAGCGCTGGTGCATGAGCTCTTGGAACTAGACGATATTTGGCGAATGGAATGGCCTACTCGTTCCCCCGCCTTAAATCCCATCGACCACCTCTGGGACGCGTTGGGGAGATGCACTGAACCGCAAAAGAAACTGGTATAGGCATGAGTATTCAAATACAGAGATATGTAAACAGGCAGAATACGGCGCTGCGGTATGCAACGCCCATATAAGCAACAAGTGTCTGGAGCAGTTGTTAGAACGGTTACTGCTGCTTCAATGACAGGTTATAAAAATTTAATTGAGTTTGATCGTGGTGTTACAGTCGGCGCACGAGCGGAGGGACACAGCATCTACGATGTACCGCTGAAGTGGATTCTCCCGTACGACCATTTGACGAGTGTACTGTGAACATCAGGAATCCGGTAAAACATCAAATCTCAAACATCGCTGCGGCCGGAAAAAGATCCTGCAAGAATGGGACCAACGATGACTGAAGAAGATCGTTCAACGTGACAGAAGTGGAGCCCTTCTGCAAATTGCCGAAGATTTCAGTGCCGGGCCATCAACAAGTGTTAGCGTGCGAACCATTCAACGTGTACAGGTATGGAGACAACCTCATGAACCCATGGACCTTGCATGTCAGCAGGGGACTGTTCAAGCTGGTGGAGGCTCTGTAATGTTGTGAGGCGTATGCAGTTGGAGTGATATGGCACCCTGATACATCTAGATACGACAGCTGACACGTACGTAAGCATCTTGTGTAATCGCCTGCATCCATTCATGTCCATTGTGCATTCGGACGGACGTGGGCAATTCCAGCAGGACAATGCGACATCCTACACGTCCAAAATTTCTACAGAGTGGTTCCAGGAATATTCTTAGTTTAAACACTTCCGCTGACCACCCAACTCCTCAGACACGAACATTATTGAGTATATCTGGGATGCCTTGTAACGTGCTGTTGAGAAGAGATCTCCACCTCCTCGTACTCTTAAGGATTTATGGACAGACCTGCAGGGTTCATGCTGTCAGTTCCCTCCAGCACTCCTTCAGACATTAGTCGAGTCCATGCCACGTCGTTTTGCGCACTTATGCATGCTTGCGGGGGTTCTACACGATATTAGGCAGGTGTACCAGTTTCTTTGGCGCTTCAGCGTACATTGCAGCGCTTCCAAATGCACCGATGACATCCGACAGTAATTAACTGCGTTGTTGAAGGAATGGAACGCCCTACCACAAGAACTCCTTACCAACGTTGACGCCAACATTGGAAAACATTCCGAGATGTGCATTACCATCCGTTAAGAACTGTGTCCCACCTTTTGCAATATACAGGTGACCATCTTGAACAGCGGTGACTTCAGTGTGATTCTTTCTATGTGTGGTCCGAGTTTCATCGAGCACACCATGAAAAAGTTACTTTCGTTCTTAAGCTCTGGGCACCAGTGTACCATGTGTGGTTGAACATTCACTTCGTTTTCGTGTCGTGGAGGCTACATTCAATCCCGTCGCTACAATTACGCGCTCCCTTGTGAACATGAACTGTCTGTTACTTATCCGTTATAAACTGTGTACATTGGGATGATGAATACTTACTTATTCATTGGAAAACTATATCTATTAATAGTTAAAGCTGGCAGTAGAAAAGACGAATATCCAGCTTCTGTCTATGGGGAGAATTCTAGGAAAGTGTAGCTCATCAATAAAGGAACTAGTGCGAGTCATTCTTGCGTACAGCTGGAGTGTTTGGGATCTGTACCTTGTCAGATTAAGGGAAGACGTAGAAGTACAAATTCAGGGGCGTGCTACTAAGTTTGTCGCAGGTAGGTTTGATCAACGTGCCAATATTAGGAAAAAGCTCCGTGAACTATCTGGACATTCTTAAGGGGAGGAGAGGAGGTGCTTTCCGCAAAACCTATTGATAAAATGTAGAGAAACTAAACCTGTAGCTGATTGCAGAACGATGCCACCGCCACCAAAGTATATTTCGCGTAAAGACCACAAATATAAGAAGTGAAAAATTATGGCTCCTGCAGTCATTTTCACAACATTACTTGAGAGTGGTATAGGAAAGGAAATCACTAATAATGGTTCAAGGTTTCTCCGCCATGCACAGTGCAGCTTGTTGAGTGTATATGTAGATATGAAGACATATATGAAGATACAGCTTTAATGAAGCTGTAGGTATATTACAGCCTACATTTTATGTCCATCTCTTCCTTTTGCCAATATACGAACTTACCAGTGTCTCATATAAATGATTTCTAAGTATGTCCTTTTCCTAGTCGTGAAAAAGCCTGGAACATGTGCTGCTGGACGAACAGGAAGACGTGGTCGACGTCTTGTGGTAGAACTAGCTATGTACACATTACAAGCACTGGCTAACAGAACCATCGTAGCGTTTGTTGACGTATAAACATATTTCCGCCGGTCTGCTAACGTACCTTACTCCTGGGGGACAATTGAAATTTTCGATGGCTGTATATGACTCTATAATGATGGACGAAGGAGCCAAAGCATTATTATCAGTTTCAGATAATTAAGCCTCGAGTGCTTTTATAGGTACCTGGTGTACTAAACGGGCTTTCACTGATTGCCCTGTAGTACTGAAAAATGTTTATTTGAAACCAACTGGTTGTACACCATTATCTGAACGAACTTGATAGGGTAACGTCGAACGCTAGTCATAGCATCAAATCGTCGTACGTAACGTCTCATCTCATCTGAATATAAGCACTTAATTATTATTTATCAATCTTCATACAAGTCTGCCTACAAACTTCACTTATATTCGTGTCTTACCATGTATAACTCGCTTATCTTCCTATGCATTTGATACTGCAATGACGGTGAATTCCCTCTCTATCGTCCGCAGCTCGTGATCGTGCGGTGGCGTTCTCGCTTCCCGCGCCCGGGTTCCCGGGTTAGATTCCCGGCGGGGTCAGGGATTTTCTCTGCCTCGTGATGACTGGGTGTTGTGTGCTGACCTTAGGTTCGTTAAGTTTAAGTAGTTCTCAGTTCTAGGGGACTGATGACCACAGATGTTAAGTCCCATAGTGCTCAGAGCCATTTGAACCACTTGAACCTCTCTATCTAAAGCCATCGATACGGTAGTTCCCTCAGATCAGTCTCGCTGTCAAGTCTGCGTTTTGTAGTATGTGTGTGTAGATTGCAATTGATGAAGTGGTCTATTGCTTCTGGCGTTGATAAGTTAGTGCAGCAATGCGTGAATTCTAAAAGTGATGTGTGGCGACACATTTGAAAAAAATAAAAATAAAAAAGTAATGGTTGTGACAAAATTATGGACACTTGAGGGACTAGATTCATCTGATATTTAGTCACTTCACAATTTACGTGCAGACTCAACAAAATGGGGGCGTCTCTGTACTTGGGTGGGAACCTGCAATTATCAGAAGTACTACTCTACTTGTCAACACTCGTAGCTGTCAGCCACACTGCGAATTCTTTAGAGATACGGGAATATCTCAAATATGTGTACTCGGCGTAACATTTTTGTAATAGTGCAGGTACTTGAGTATTAATGTTACTTACAAGGGAACCTCCCCATCGCACCCCCCTCAGAATTAGTTATAAGTTGGTACAGTGGATAGGCCTTGAAAAACTGAATGCAGATCAATCGAGAAAAGAGGAAGAAGTTGTGTGGAATTAAGAAAAAATAAGCAAAATACACAAACTGAGTAGTCCATGTGAAAGATAGGCAACATCTAGGTGGGCGTAAACCCGTGAGCGACGTGGTCCCGTGGTTGGCGTGTGCAGCTGCGGAACGATAGGTGCTTGGTTCAAGTCTTCCATGGGGAGAAAATTTTAATTTTTTATCTTCAGACAATTATCAAAGTTCAGGCATTCACATATAATCATCTTCGCTCTCCAAAGCTCCAGGACATGTTCAGATTTGCTTGGACATATGCAGGATTTGACGGTCTACACACGGAAAAATTTGAAAACGTTAAAAACATATGTTTTTACAGAGCACAGACAAAACTGTGCGATTGTGAAACTGTTGCATTCATTTGTTGCAGTTTATGTGACAAACTCTTATGTTTTCACACTTTTTTGGGAGTGATTATCACATCCACAAGAAAACCTAAATTGGGCAAGGTAGAAGAATCTTTTTACCCATTCACCAAGTGTACAAGTTAGGTGGGTCGACAACATATTCCTGTCATGTGACGCACATGCCGTCACCAGTGTCGTTTAGAATACATCAGACGTGTGTTCCTGTGGAGGAATCGGTTGACCTATGACCTTGCAATCAAATGTTTTCGGTTTCCACTGGACAGGCACGTCCTTTCGGCTACTAATCGCACGGTTTTGCGGTGCGGTCGCAAAACACAGACTCTAAACTTATTACACTGAACAGAGACGTCAATGAACGAACGGACAGATCATAACTTTGCAAAAATAAAGAAAGTGAAGTTTTCACTCTAGGGAAGATTTGGACCAAGAACCTTTCGTTCCGCAGTTGCTCACGCTAACCACGCGACCACGGCGCTCCTAAACTTGGTCTCCCCTAGATATTGCCTATCTTGCACATGGACTACTCAGTTTGTATATTTTGCTTAGTTTTTTCATAGTTCCACACAACTTCTTCCTGTTTTCTCGATTGATCTGTGTTCAGTTTTTCAAGGCCTATCCATTGTGCCAACTTATAACTAAATCTGAGGGGGGTGCGATGGGGAGGTTCCCTTGTTAGAATACTCCTAGGAAGTTATTTTCAAAATCCTACAACACCATCACTGAAATAGGAAGTTGCTGTTTGTTTCGAATGGAATGTTTCAAAAATATTCAAAGTGTACATCGCATTTCATTGGCGCTTCAGTGTATATGACTGCATGGTTTCGCCGCGATACATATTGAAAAAATTCTCTCGGGCTTTCAGCTGCGTCTAGTGGTTTAAAATGCATGAGCTCTCAGCCGAGTGCTCCTCAGCATCTGTCAAATGGTTACCTCTTGAGAGTGGGCAAGTAGCACTCAGCTGAAAGCTCGTGGATTTTAAATCAGTTGATGTGGCTGGAAGTCAGAATTTTATTAGTTCATTAATTTATAATCCTTTCACTGATTTGTTATAACGATTATATCAAGTTTCCTAAATTCCTTATTGAAATAATTTACGTACGTAATTACTGTCAGTACTAATCGCAAAATCGTTTCAAATAATGTGGAAGTTCTGCCAGACTTTTTTTAAGAAGATATTGTCACGACTACACAGCAAAGCAACATTACTGGTTCCGTTATATCTTTATAATTAATAAGTAATTTATTCAATAACTACTGGCAGTGAAAGTAAGTTTTTATTTTTATGAAAAAATATACCTTTCTATTTGTTTCGCACTTGGCAGTGTTGGGCTGGTGTTTTTTAGTGTATTCCAGATACATGGAGAGAGTGGAAAATATCGTGACTCATTTTTCTGTAGCATCGACATTGTCGGCTAAATGCCAGTGACTATGTCCGCCTGTTTTTATCAGATACACTCTGTATTTGAATTGCGAAATTGGAAATGTTGAGCTGCTGCTGTAGTACCAATGAACTAGAAATAAAATCGACACTTCAGTCTTTTCCGGTGGGTCTGTTAAATAAACAGTTATCGGCTCCGTCGCCCGAGTGGAATTTACACAGCGTGATGCGGTGGCAGACACGAGAACTGTACATGCAGAAATAAAGCTATTTAAAACGTGTAGGCTAACATTGTAATTTCGCTTCGCTCTATCACATTCACGGTCAGGTCCATAAGGCAAAGATTTAAATTTCTGACTGCTACTTCCGATTATAATTTTTTTCCTGTTCATCTTTATTTTTAAAAGTTTATAAAATTAGTTTTCCTGCACCCTACGTGGAGGCACCGGCTGTATCATAATAATGACGCAAACTGACTCTGTTGAAGGTATACGATACATGAAGTAAAAACATCTCCGTGAACTCTAGGCACCCAAAAAATAGTTCTCTATATAATAACGAGATAACATTTCTGGAAACATTATCAGTGATCTATTATTAACATTATAATTAAAAAACGAAGTCTTGATCGCAAATTTCTTTTAATCAGAGTGAGTGGTTTCAAACCTTAAGGAACATCTTCAGACTCAAGAACGGCAGGTGGACTTCCGTGGAGCAAGCTGCGGCGACCCACGACGCTGAGCAGTCAGTTCACCTGCCGTTCTGGAGTCTGAAGATGATCCTTGAGGATTGAAACAGGTCACTCGGATTAAAAGAAATTTGCGATCAAGACTGGGTTTTTTAATTATAATAATAACGATATGTTATGAGTAGACGCTGACCTCACTGCCAGTGAAGAGTCGGCCTACTTACGAAATTGATAGTGGTTAAAGTCGGTGTCACGAACGATGGCGGTCGGATTTAGCCTTGTTCTGCGCACATTCTCCGCCAGCCAGTGACCGTTCAGTAGTGTTCTGAGTGCTCTGCTGTGAATGTCGTAGCCAATGGTAGCACTAAACGAGACATTTATTGAATTTTTATTCCACTTATTGCCGGACGGGATGGCCGAGCGGTTCTAGGCGCTACAGTCTGGAACTGCGTGACCGCTGCGGTCGCAGGTTCGAATCCCACCTCGGGCATGGATGTGTGTGATGTCCATAGGTTAGTTAGGTTTAAGTAATACTAATTTCTAGGGGACTGATGACCTTAGAAGTTAAGTCCCATAGTGCTCAGAGCCATTTGAACCATTGCACTTATTGCCAGTTGTCATATCTCTTGGTGGTGGTAAGCGACAAATTCTACATAAGCAAGCTAGAAACGGACTATTGCTTGCTTTCATCGAGGTACAATTACTTTTAATGAACAAAGACTAAAGCCTTGGTTTAAGATGTTATAGTCACAGTATCGCAATTACTATTCATTAGTATCTGTTACAAGAGGAGTTCAAACACTTGCAGCTGGATATATTTCAGTATTTCGTTATCACACTGAGTTTCACACTCTATCGAAAAACTCCAGATCGTTTCCAAATTGGCGTGAAGCAGTTGTAATCCTCTACCAGCGATTATTTTATCGCGTTAATAGGAATGTTGTAAATGAACGCCTTCAAGGTGACCAAAGGTGGAAAAATTATCAGGTGAATAAAGAAGCATTGATATCTTCCCAGTCAGTGCAGTCAAGATCAGGCGATTTTTGTTGATGAAGACTGCGAGGTAAAACCTAAGGAGGTGGTCAATTGTAACCTGTCCAGCGACTGTGTGCGTCTAGGTCTGTTTGAGGTGGAGGATGTAGAAGATTTGACTAAACAAACTGATAAGACGCACGAATCGACAATGAGGTCTAGCGACTGGAAACGTTGACGTGATCGCTGGCGGGTGCAGCCGGAAAACGTAGCATGGGAGGTTTACCAAGGCAAGCACCTCGTCTCACCGTCTCACAAACATGATCGCGTCGGACAAGTCTATTCCACTGCTCTGTACTATGTCCAGCGTGCTGAATGTACGGGAAGTGCGTTGGAAGTTTTGAAAGACAAGCCTAGACTAGCAACTGGGTGGAGCAACTATTTCTTACTCAGAAGTTGAGAAACGTACAAGGCGTTTTAAAAGAGGCTCTTATTCTTGAGACTGTACGGGGATGGGTGTATTGTGTGTAGGTAAGGGAGAGAAGAGGCTGGAAGGTCAACAGATTTTAAGAAAGGCTTAATTTAGTGGCTAAGAATGATAAAGCTGTGTTACGATACTATAAATACAGTGAAGGAAAAAAAAATTGAATCACCAAAATATGATTAATGTAGAATAATTTCGGAAATACATTTGTTTGCGTAACGTATTTAAGTGATTAACACTGCACGATCGCAGACTGATGGAAGCGCGGGGTTAACCATTGCATGTGTGAATCGTTGGTACATTAATAACCGTTGTGAGCCCCAGAATGTTCAATGCAAGCACGCAAAAGTGCATGATGTGTGTTTTACAGCTGCCGGGTGTCTGTTTGCCGGATGGAGTTCCATGCCTGCTGCACTTGGTCAGTCGGTACAGGGACTGTTAATACTGTTTGTGGATCGCGCTGGGGTTATCGTCCGATGATGTTCCATATGTGCTCGACCGGAGATCCATCTGGTGATTCAGTAGAGCAAGGCAACACATCGACACTCCGTAGAGCACTTTGGTTTGTAGGCGACGGTTATCGTGCTGGAAAATATTTCCTGGAAAGCTGTTAATGAATGGCGGCACGCAAGGTCGAACCACTAGACGAACGTACACACTGTAGTCGTGGTGCGTGAGCTAACCACGTGAGCGCTCCTGCTGTCATACGAAATCGCACCCCAGACCATAACTCCAGATGTAGGTCCAGAGTGTCTAGTGTGCAGACAGGTCGGTGGTAGGCCCGCAACTGACCTTTTCTTCTAACCATCACATGGCCTCACTGACGCCGAAGCACAACCAGCTTTCATCAGAAAACACTACCGACCTCCAACCTGCCTTCCAATAAGCTCTCGACTGACACCACTGAAGTCGTAAATGGTGGTGGTTTGGAGCCAGTGAAATGAACGCTAAGGAGCGCCTGGCTCGGAGCTGTCCTTGAAGTAAACGATTTGTTGCTGTTCGTTGTGTCACTGTGTGGCCAATAACCGCTGCATAAGAGGTTTGTCCGGAAAATACTATAAAAGTTGAATAATAACTTTGTTTTACAAATATTCAGGTATTACAATATGGTCTCCTTCAAAGTACTCGCCCTGAGACGCGATACACTTCTGCCAACGCCGTTTCCACTGTTGATGACATTGCTGAAAGTCTTCAGTTGTGATGTTGCTCAGTTGCCGTGTCGTTTCCGCCTTGATGGCTTCCACATCTCTCAAGTGCCGCCCCCGAAGCACCATTTTGCATTTCGGGCCCATGAAGAAGTCACACGGGGCTAAATCGTGTGAATAAGGCCGGTGGTTTGTCACGCTGATTGAGCTTCGGGCCATGAACTCGCGCACAACGAGCGACGTGTGAGCGGGCGCATTGTCGAGATGAAGGATCCACCTGCTCCCTTTTGCCAACTCCGGTCGAACTCGGGCCACACGAGCTCTGAGACGTGTCAGAACTTCAACGTAATAATTTCCGTTCACTTTCTGGCCGGGAGGGACAAATTCCTTGTGAACAATGCCCCTAGAATCAAAGAAAACAATCAACATTGTCTTCACATTGAACCTTGATTTTCGCGACTTTTTTGTTCTCGGTTCTCCTGCTAGTTTCCATTCCTTGCTTTGAGATTTGAGCTCCACATCCAATAAAACCAGGACTCATCTCCAGTGATAACTCGGTTGAGAAAGTCCCCTCGTTCCTCTGCTTCCAACCAATCCTCACAGCACTCAACCCTCTTTGCTTTCTGTTCTGGCGTCAAGAGCTTCGGCACGATTTTCGCGCACACTTTCTTCATTTCAAGTTTTTGTGACAGGATTTCGTCAACGATTGTTTTGGGGATTGACAGTTCGTCAGCAATCATTCTGACTGTCGATCTACGGTCTTTAAGAACACAAGCCCGAATTCTTTCAGCATTTGCATCGGAACTCGGTGTCGACGGGCGTCCTGGGCGAGGGTCACCGTTCACTTCTTCTCGGCCATCCTAGAACCTTTTTAACCACTTGTTCACGGTTGGTTCCTTCAGAGAATTGTCTCCGTAAACCTGTTTCAAACACTCAAAAATCTTGCTGCGATTCTTGCCTAGCTTTGCAAGAAACTTGATGTTGACGCGCTGTTCCTCAATCAGAGAGGGCTCCATGCCGACGGCAGGTGAAAAAGGGTAACTGTCAACAAGCTGCCACACACTCCCACCTTCACGCAGAGTGCTCTGACTCGAACTGAGCGTTGATGGGATTGATTACAGCAGTAGTCCCACCTGGCGGTGACTGCAACTTGTAACATCAAGACATTACTCAACTTTTATACGTATTTTCCGGACAAACCTCATATGCAGTACGATGCGTCAGAGCCATAGTCTGAACACGATGCCATTCGCTCTCGGTAATGCCACGTGGCCGTCCGGAGTCCAGTCTTCTTGCTACTGCACATTCTCGTGACCACCGCTGCCAGCAATCGTGTAAAATGGCTACATTCTTGCCAAGTCATTCCGCAGTGTCGCAAACGGAACATCCAGCTACTCGTAGCCTTATTACTCGACCTAGTTCAAACTCAGTGAGGTGTTGATAACGGAGTCCTTGTCGCCTTAAAATCAGAAATTTCAATGGATACCATCTTTCAGCTGTAGAAACACGGATGCCGACATTCATGTTTGTCGCAAAACTTCTTGGGGTTGCGGTTTTTATCCCACTTGACTTGAAGTAGTAATGTACATGAATCGTAGAGCAATGAATGCCACCGCGCGTTGTAGTCGCTCGGTCTAGGTCATCGTGCCACAGTTCGCGTGGCTCCCCCCGTCGGAGGTTCGACTCCTCCCTCGGGCATGGGTGTGTGTGTGTTGTCCTTAGCGTAAGTTAGTTTGAGTTGGAGTAAGTAGTGTGTAAGCCTAGGGACCGATGACCGCAGCAGTTCGGTCCCATAGAACTTACCACAAATTTCCAAATAAATGACGTGTCATTGTTGATGTCGTTGTAATCTTGAGACCGTAGACTGGCTTGCTGTGCCACCCACGCTTGCGTACCTGTACGAAACCTCTCGTTCGCATAATTCGTGCAGCCTACATCCATTAGAACCCTCTTGCTCTCGGCCTGCTACCGTTTTTGTCTCCCTTTCCCCCAATTTTCTCCGTTGACAAACTGACAATTCCTTAATGCCTCAGGATGCATCCTATCAACGGATCCCTTCTTCTGACCAATTTATTCTGTAAATTTATTTTATCCTTAGTTCTGTTCACGGGTTATCCGACTACCCATTAAATATTTTTCTGTACATCATATGAAAAACTTCTGTTTCACTTCCGCAAATTACCATCAGAATAGACCACCTAACAATTAAATTCAATGCTAACAAATTTCCCTTTTTCAGAAACGCTGTTCTTACTGTTGCCAGTCTGCGTTCTGTAACCTCTGTATTATTTTAATAAAATGCGAATGTTGGTCGAATTTGGTGTTGCTGTAAAAGTTCACAATCGGTTGCCATTTTTAGTTGTGAGTATTAACGTATGGAAACTACAACAAGGAGCAGAATTAAGTTTGCCACTATCATTTCAGACTGGGACCTGCTAGTCAAAGCTTCATGGCAGTTCAAAACTGTGTACCGGACCGGGACTCGAACGCCGGAGCCGATGCCTTTAGCGGGCAAGTACTCTATCAACTGAGCTACCCGAGCACGATTTATTACCCTTACTGTACCGGAGACAGTGAAAAAGTGTGTGTTCTGGGGACACATGTTCCCCACATGTACCAGTAGCACTCTGGCTGCGGCCTACGCGGTGTGAGTGCGCAGATTAACGGCCGTGGCCTGTCAGAAGGTTAACCATATCCCGGCTGGGATTGATGTAGCTCAGGGCAGACGTTCCCTGATGTCCGGAAAGAACTGATGTACCCTTCGGTCCTTATTACGTAACTCCCATTCCATACCAGGTATCAACCCGACATTTAACGAGTCGGCGCTTCTCTGTAATGTCCTGTCGGGTTATCTCGATTATCTTCTCCTGTCTCCCCCTCCTCAGCTAGTACATTGCAGCCAGAAACTGAATGGTTATGGCGATAGGGAAGATTACAAGCAACACGCAGAGTGATTCCACTGAGGTGGTGTTGAAATCTCCTGTCAGCCTTACCAGGGGGGCACTTCTCTGCCCTCGCAGCATGTTGTTCCGATTCGTCACCAGACGTGCTCGGTGGGCCCATGCTAAACAGACCACAGGCTCATAGAGCGCACAATGGTAAGTTCTCACTGTATGTAATGGTACCTTGAAATGTGTTATGTTGCGTCTGGCCAACTTGTGCATGATCTTCGCAGCCCTGTGAGTCGTTGTTCTGATGTGTTCGCCAAAGAACAGTCGTTCGTCGAATTGCACACCAAGATACCGTGTTTTCCGTTGCCTTTGTATGCTAATGTCGTATAGTTCGATGGTTGGATCACTTTGTAGTGTTGCTTTGAGTAGTGTGGTGTCACCGCCAGACACCACACTTGCTAGGTGGTAGTTTTAAATCGGCCGCGGTCCATTAGTACATGTCGGACCCGCGTGTCGCCACTGTCAGTGATCGCAGACCGAGCGCCACCACAAGGCAGGTCTCGACATACGGACTAGCACTCGTCCCAGTTGTACGGACGACTTTGCTAGCGACTACATGGACGAAGCATTGCTCATTAGCCGAGCCAATAGTTAGAATAGCCTTCAGCTAAGTCAATGGCTACGACCTAGCAAGGCGCCATTAGTAACATTGCATGTATCTAAAGAGTCTCACTTGTATCCCCACAATCTCCAGATGTACCAAAAGGATGGATTAAAGTTAAGTATTCCAGAAGCTACGTACTTTTCTTTATAGCATTCATTACGTATCCTGTTTCAGACCTCACGCAATCCTGCTTTAACTTAGCGCGTGCCTTTCGGCTTCCTCTCATTGTGTCTAGGCTGTCTTGTCTAGACACAACAATAAGTATATACACTATTTTGTGTAGAACCATCTGAAGTTCATTATGTTTGCACCAATGGCTAATGCTTGTGTGTAGCTGTGTTGACCGGTGTTGGAGCTGCACTCTTGAGTCCGCGGAGACCATCATCAGTAGGTCATCTGAGTTTGCTATCGTCCTGTTCGCACGTTATCCCCATCCAATTCATTTAGGAGGGGTTCAGAGCCGATTTCCCAAAAGACGGAGCCACAGACTGATACCTGCGAGTAACCTTTGGTATTTTTTTAATCATTTTCTGATTTCTCGGGCGCCATTCAGTCCTACAATAGTCAGAGAGGCTGTCGTAGAGGGTCTTGGGTGCCTGCAGCTCTCTCAGTCTTGCGAAATTAGCGGGCCACCAGAGATTATCAAAGCGGCCCGGTATGTCTATAAGAATAGCAACTACCTTATCTTGTGCTTCTTCTATAGCTTTTCCCACCCTGAAACCGAATTGGTGCGGACTAAGGCCGAGGAGCTCCCTGTGAGCAGCTCCCCCCCTCCCCTCCCCCCTCGCCACAGTCGGATGTTCGAGTCCTCCCTCGGGCTTGGCTGTGTGTGTTTGTTCAAGTTAGGTTAAGTACTGTGTAATCTTAGGGACCCATGACCTAAGCAGTTTGGTCCCACAAAACTTACCACAAATTTCCAACTTGCTCCCTGTGTGTTTGCAAGCGGTCTTACAGAAGTCGTTCCTATTTACTTAATTAACACCATGGCCAAGGTGTTAATTAAGCATATAGGTCTATTCGTTTTTTGGATATGAAGGATGATGAGGGCATTTGTTGTTTTTAAAAACGCAGATACCCTTCCCAGCCGTAGCGCTTCGTTGAGTAGATCCGTCAGTTATGGAACAATCTGAGGGACGACAATTATTAGTGTCTCGGAATAGATAGTACGTGGCCCAGGGACTTTTTTATTTTTTAGTTTTGCAATCGCAAGCGCATCCTCCTCACATGCAAATGGAATAATGACGGTACCATTTTCATAGCAAGATTTCATTACCGGTTGTTGCCCAGTACGAATCTGCTCTTCGTCGTCAGGGAAGAGTTTGTTTAGCAGGACCTGTGGAGAACTTCTCCATCCCTCTGTTATGGTACCCTCATTTCGTCTCAGCGTTGCTAAGACTAGCGTCTTCAGACGCTCTGTTAGTATTTTGAAGGGTCCCTCTCAAAAGTTCGTTTGGAGCTGTTTCTGCACATGTGTGTTCCAATGTTCTTATCTTGTTTTTGTAACTCTTGTTTGTAGCGTTGGTTTGCTTCCCTGAACTGTATGAGTCTGATATTCAGTTCCTTGCCGTTGTCGCTCTTTGATACCATTTCCTTTTGATGCTTGCTTCTGTGCGTAACCATATCAGTCTTCTGGTCCATGGTATATTTAGCTTCCGTCCTGTGTCAGCGGTCAGAATTGCAGTCCTTTGTGCTTGTGAAATAACAATCTCTGATGTCTGTCCTGTGTAGGTGTGTATATTTGTGTGTCTGTGTTCATGATGATAGCGCTGTGTTCGCTGTGAGTAGCGCCATCCATGTCCTCCCACCCTATTATAAGCGAAAGTGCATTTGCATTTGTAATTGTTATGTTCGTCCTGCTGCTGGCTCCCGATGGCGCTATGTAGGTGTGTGGCTCATTCAGACTGTTGACGATGTATAGGTTGTGTTCACCTAACACCTCATGGACTTGATGCCCATGGTCGACCGTTGGGTCGGAGTGACATATAGTCGACTAGCATTTATGTCTGCAGCTATTAGTAAGTTTCTGTTATTGGCATATTCGATAACGTCTCTGATGTAACTGAGAGTACTGAGGGTATAACGATGCAATAATCCACTTCCTGCCTTCGTGCACTATTTACACTGTTGCGAGGTGCTCAGTATATAGATGATTTATCTGTGTAACTGTAAAGTTTCGATTTGTGACAACGATCGCCGCCTTCGCATTGGGTATACCTGTTACGTAGATTTGTCTGTGTTCAAAACCCACTACTTTGCCTTTTCTGGTGTGGGGTTCTTGCAAGCAGACCGCGTCCGTGTGCACTTCATCCACTAGCTTAGGTAGCTCCATACTAACTGGTGTGTGGTTTATTAGATTCAGTTGTAAGAGTTTCATGGATGTTGGGTACATACAAATTATTTAGATTCCTCTTTATTGTAATCGAAGTATACTCGTCCGTGGGCCCCCGCAAGATCTTTGTATACATTTTTTAGAATGAGCTTTTCGCCCCTTCTTGTGTAGGTTTTGTGTAATAGTGCAGTCAATTCTATATATCTGTCGGTATGTCAGCTGCTTTCAGCAAAAGTCTGTCTGCTCGGTCGTCGGATAGCAGATTGTGGCACCTTTTGAACTGCCAGTTCTAGTCAGAAGTCGCGGTGATGTCTGGACGGAGTGTCTGTTTTCTAGCCTCGAAAGGCATATATTTTCTATCAGCTTTAAAATGAAGTCTGTTCCACAAGTTCTGTGGTCCTTGTCTGGGTCTGATCGTTCTCTCGCTGTCTGCTCGGGCTGCGAGTGTGTTTTGAGTGTCCGTATTTTCTGTTTTGTGTCGAATTCTTGTTTACGTTCGAGGTTGTGTGGTTGTAGTTGTGCTGGGTTGTCTATTTGCCTGTGTTCTTTTGGAATCCTCAAGTTTTCACTTTTTTCCCTTCTGTGCTGTTCGTCATCATCCGTTGTGATATTGTGTGCTGTGTTATTTGTGTTTTTGAACCCCCCTAAGATGAACGTCACTGGTCTGATGTAGGTTTTGCACTTTTCCGTGTTGTATACCCTGCTGTGTTTCAGTGTATCATGTCTGTGTTTTGCCACTGTGCATTTTCCTGTGTCTGTGTTTTTGGTGCATCCTCGGGCGTCAGCGCAAGTTTCGTGAGATGTGTAGTTGTTGGTGCACATTTCATCATTATTTTCGTGTTGTTCTTGTTTCTGCTGTCTACGCTTTCTACAGTCATTACTAACTAATTCAGTTTCCAATTCTTCTATTCTTACAAACGTGGTTCAAATGGTTCAAATGGCTCTGAGCACTATGGGACTCAACTGCTGAGGTCATTAGTCCCCTAGAACTTAGAACTAGTTAAACCTAACTAACCTAAGGACATCACAAACATCCATGCCCGAGGCAGGATTCGAACCTGCGACCGTAGCGGTCTTGCGGTTCCAGACTGCAGCGCCTTTAACCGCACGGCCACTTCGGCCGGCTACAAACGTGTTTTGGAAATTTATGGTAAGATCTTATGGGACCAAACTGCTCAGGTCATCAGTCACTAAGCTTACACACTACTTAATCTAACTTAAACTAACTTACGCTAAGCACAACACACACACCCATGCCCGAGGGAGGGCTCTAACCTCCGACGGGGGAAGTCGCCTTGGACCACGCGGCTACCCCCAGCGGCCTTCTTAATAATAAGCATGTCGGCATGGTAGCCCATTGGTACATTTCACGTTTTAGGTATCTAGCTACTTCATAGTCCACGGAACCTTGCATGCACAGCAGATCGATGTTTTCCGTTGTCTGTAAGTAATGACACTGAACCACGTCGCTGTCAACCAATGACGGAAGGATTTCAGTATCATCGGACGTCTCAGGATGGAAGCCCTTTTGTTGCTGCCATGCGAATGCGTGGAGCCATGACCTGGCCCTGGTAGCTGGAGACCTGTGTTTCCGCCGGTGAAAGTCTTCGTATGCGCTGTCGAGATACGTGGAATGAAGGTTCTCTTAACATGTGGTCTTAGTAGACATAGCTTTGATAATTGTAATCTGTGGCAGCGATCAGCGATGATACGGGCAATAACAGACAAAGACGAGTGGGAAATAGAACATAAATTCACTGATGATGCCTCAAGGACATTACATGACGAATATAGACAGACACGGCCGTATAACAGAACACTGCAACACAAACGGAGCACGGCAGCAGTTCCTATTCGTGCATCAACACAGACAGCACCACCTAAAAACATACCCACTCAAACAGCAAACACTTTCGCCAACACGTACCATCGAGAACCTTACACAACATCTAAAATAATTAAACTGCGTCAGAAGAAACAGTGTAATGTAATCAACCCTGTAAACCTCTTCTAGCTTAAGTATAAACATCAGGCACATCCATCCCACGGTCATTAGATCGCTGCTGGGATGTAACACTTGTAACTCAACACTTAGTATATAAGCAACATAACAGGTAAATTTCAAGACAACTAATATAGCAACTGATGGTTAATTAATAACCCCAAGAAATAAGATATTTTACACTCACACATGACTGATCTTTCCACAGTGTACATAATAGTTATGGTGTTTTAGTAAATAGTGTTTAGAAATATTAATCTGTTAATTAAACTGTAGCGAACCAAGACTGCAAGGCTCAAAGCACTTCAGAGGCTTTCACAGTAGGCTGATTCAGACAGACCAAGATTTCTCTCTCTATCTCTCTCTCTCACTATCCAAGTATTTCTTATAACGTACCATCACATCTTCTTAAAATCTGTTTCTAATGTATATTTAATTTATTGTTACTTCTACTGTAATTGCTGAGAACAATAACTGCTGTTTGTAATTTGAATACGTTTTGTAATTTACACGAAAAACTGTAAAATGTATGACCTGTTATAAAATGTGAGGCAAGAGGTCTCTAAATGTGCAATCAAATTAGACCTTTCCAACTTCACAGAAGATCCCCTGTGTAACTTGCGGAGCTGGCACTCTTGGAAGAGGTCCTAGTTCGAGCCCCATTCTGGCACACCGTCTTAATCTGCCAGGATGTTTCACATTAGGATACACTCCGCTGCAGAGTGAAAAATTCGTTCTCGACATTCACGATATTCGGTAGGTCCTTGTGTTAATAAAAAAAAATGTAGATGTCGTGTGACTAGGGCCTCCCGTCGTGTAGACCGTTCGCCGGCTGCAAGTTTTTCGATTTGACGCCAATCCGGCGACTTGCGCGTCGATGGGGATGAAATGATGATGATTAGAACAACACAACACCCAGTCCCTGAGAAGAGAGAATAGAACCCGGGCCCTTAGGATTAACATTCTGTCGCACTGACCATTTTTTTTATCGTTGAGTTTGGTCGTTGCGGACGTTTGTTGATCCTTCCACTCAGTTTTTTTATTACAGAGGCCAAGCAGCTCTCTGACCGAACACGCTAAGCTACAGTGCCGGCTTCCACTCAGGTACCGGGGACGGACACTGTGTTAGTAGTGTATTTGGAGAGGAATTTATCGTCTATCACATTACAGCTAGCTTATTGTTGTCTCAATTTGAATTAATATCTTCTTTGCTACATCAACTTTAAGTGTTAAAGACTAGAGGAGACGACAATCAGAATGAAATATTTACTTTCAAGACAACTCCCGACAACTCCCACGCAAAATGGGGTCTTCCTAGCGCCTCACAGAGATAACTGGCAGAAACTCTCACTCGACCGGTCTGAAAATGGTTGTGCTCTGTGTAAATCAGGAATCCTCTTGTCTGTCCCGCCAACGAATAAATCTGTTAGTACGGTCCATTTGGTTACCGGTTTTCCCTTGAGCTAAGCGGTTAACGATCAGGAACAGCAGGAGAAACTTATCTGGATCCTAGTCAAACTACGACGACTCCTTTCAGACATGGATTGCACATACAGCAGACATAACATCAAGTTAGCTGCGATGAAGAAATATGCTTACGAGGTTTTGAAGTTAATATATTTGGCACTTTTCTGATGAGCTGAACGCCCATCTCCTTACCGTGGTGTGATCAGGGTGACAGATCAAAGTACTATTTGCTGTCAACAGTTTTCTGCCCACCATGTAACTCAAGGAATTCCATGCGATGTATGCAACGTATCAGCAATATCAAGTAATGTTTCTAAACTGTAGTAATTCAAGCCATATTGCTACTTCCTTTCACGGGTAATCTGTTAAACAGAAAAGATTGTGACTATAGACGTAAATTAAAGGAAACTTATTACCTATACGGGTCACTGTTTTTTCGCGACGATGTCGCAGCTTGTGATATGTTTTTGTTTCGCGTTTTTTAATGTGATTTTAACTTTTTCTTTTTTCCTTTTTTCTCTAGCGCTGTATGTTAAATCTGTATTTTTATTTTTATTTTTTACTACAACATCCCTCTGTTTCACATAGCAATTGTCCGCCACCGGTAGCTGAATGGTACGATCGCCTTCCTCCTTCGGGTGGGGCCGCAAGCAACAGAACCACGGATATTACTTCTCCCAGATAGGACATATTATCCCCGAACAAAGACAAACGCAGTGACTTGGATTCGAGGTTTGACTGTGCGTAATCATTTCCGAGACGGCAGTAAGAATGTGCTCGACTTTTGGGCCTTACTACAAGAACATCACTCACAGCTTATGAGACATCCGAGATATCGAACACATTACGCAAATTTTTTAGGGAGAGCCTTGCTTGATCCCCCACCCAGTTGGGGTGTCCCGGGTAGGAGAATGTAATTATTGACTATAAGTATCAGAACAAGAAAGGACCAGGACAGTGGAGAGGATCCACCACCACACGTGAAGACGTACCCGACACCAACGCGAGGTATGACGGGATTAGCGAGGTACGCGCCCAAAAGAGGAATGTAGACCGTTATTGTTTTGTACTGACAGAAGCAGGATATTTTTTTTCACTACTATGTAAAAAAATGTCCACTTATTTACGTTTCCCAGAAATATTTTATTTTATAAAAGTCATCGTCTTATATATTTTTAAAAAATGCTAGAAGCAGTTTATTTTTGTTATTGTTACACCAGACTGCAAAAAAAAAAGTCCACTTATTTACGTTTCCCAGAAATATTTTATTTTATAAAGGTCATCGTCTTATATAAAAAAAAATGCTAGCAGCAGTTTCTGTTTGCTATTATTACTCCATTATGTAACAAAAAAGTCCACTTATTTACGTTTCCCAGAAATATTTTATAAAGGTCATCGTCTTATATATATATATATATATATATATATATATATATATATATATATATATATATAGTATGCTAGAAGCAGTTTATGTTTGTAAATAAAAAAAAAGTGGTCAGCGCGACAGAATGTCAATCGTAAGGACCCGGGTTCGATTCCCGGCTGGTTCAGAGATTTAAAAAGAAAAATGGTCAGCCTGCCGGATTGTCAATTTTCTGGCCCTGGGTTCGATTCCCGGCTGGGTCGGGGAATTTTCTCCGCCCAGGGACTGGGTGTTGTGCTGTTCTCATCATCATCCTATCATCCTTATCTACTGAAGGTCGCCGAAGTGGCATCAAATTGAAAGACCGGCAAGCGGCGAACGGTCTGCCCGACGGGGGACCCTAGCCACAGGATTAAATAAAATTAAATAAAACATAACAAATCAGCAGTTTTCGAATAAAAGCTGAATTAAAGTTTGATGATTTCAATTTTGATATAAATAGTGTTTATTTTTAAATAACTGACAGGAGAATAATTATTTAGAACAAAAATGTTCCATAGGTTACGCTGCCAGTTATATATCCAAACTCTGTTTCTAGAGAGTTCATTGCTTCCTATTTCAAGGGGAATCTTGTAAGACACCGATCGAATGCACAAACAAAGAAATCGAAATGAGATGACGCCTAATAGGTATGCAACACACCTAAGGCACAAGTAACAGGTTTACGACTTTAGGGCCAAGGCAACAAGGAAGACTGCTACAGTCTACACTTACTTATGGTTTTCTGCACTAGCCCATGGTAGTTTTACAATTCTAGTTGAGTGTAAGGCGTTGATAATTTTGTCCTAACCAACCAATTTCACCTTTAACTCACCTTCGCGCGCGCGCGCACACACACACACACACACACACACACACACACAGACAGACACACGTGCGCTTGCGCGCTCACGCTCCTTCCCCCCCCCCCCCTCCTTCCCCCCCCCCCCCCCACACACACACATTGCTGTTTCGAGTGTTCGATGTTATTCTAGTTTCCACTCTTTATATTTATTTACTGTTGAATATTTTTAATTACGTTACAGCTTTACTTTCGAAGATGACATTTACTCTGCGTTTGCACCTCTCTCTCTTGATGAGAAACATTTTTTTCAGTGCCGTTCTCCAGTATTATACACACCTCACTGATGACGATCAGTTGCAGGCTAGTTAAGGTCTTGTAAGCTGAAAACTGATTAAGGACATAAATTAATAGTTTAGAACATCCGCAATGTATAAAAATGAAATTGTTAGTAAAAATAAGAAATGTAGATGAGGAAAGGGGAGAATGGAAGTTCCTGAAAAACTCTTAGCAAAATAAGAAAAAACATTATTCTTCAGAATATTCTGAAGAAGGGCACTGGCTGCCCGAAACAGGTAAAGAAATGAAATTTTTTTGTGCAACTGGTTTATGTTTTTTATGAAATGGTTCAAATGGCTCTGAGCACTCTGGGACTTAACATATGAGGTTATCAGTCCCATAGAACTTAGAACTACTTAAACCTAATTAACCTAAGGACATCACGCACATGCATGCCTTCCGGGATGTAAGGTCGTGGTCCATGAAACTCTTCAGCTCCTAACGTTTCGTCCAGAGCTGCGCTGGACATCTTCAGAGGGGTGTTTCTCCTCCGGTGAGTCTTGACAGACTCTTTGCACTGTGGTTGCGTAATATTGAATTCCATAACGATTCCTGAAATGGAATGTCCCGTGCGACTAGCTCCGACTACCATTCCGTGTTCAGAGTCTGTTAATTGCCGTTGTGCGGCCATATTCATGTCTGAACTCCTTTCATATGAATCATCGGAGCACAAATGACAGCTCCGTCAACGCACTGCCCTTTTAAACCTTGTGTATGCGATACTGCCGCCGTCTGTGTATGTGCATATCGCTATACATCACCTCAGTATAAAATTTCTTAAAAAAAAAGTGGTTGAAATGGCCCTGAGCACTTAGGGACCTAACATCTGAGGTCATCAGTCCCCTAGAACTTAGAACTACTTAAACCTAACTAACCTAAGGGCACCACGTACATCCATGCCCGAGGCAGAATTCGAAACTGCGACCGAAGCGGTCGCGGGGTTCCAGACTGAAGCGCCTAGAACCGCTCGTCCACACTGGCCGGCATAAAATTTCTTTGATGTAACTGATTAATCATATACTTTCAGCTGCTGAAGATGGATACAGTACTGAAAACATTACACAAGAATGCTTGTGGTTCTGAGCAAAGCGAATACGACGAATGGAATAGATGGCATGATAGGTCTAATGTACACTAATGCTCATAAATTAAGGATAATGCTGATACACGGTGAAACAAAGCTCCGGTGTGCGGTTTGCGAGTTAAATCACCTCTGGGTATGACCATGCGGTGCATCTGACCCACGCTCGTCGCACGCTGGCTGCAGTCCACATACGCAGAGGTGTGTTGGTGCAAGTCAGAGTACGGTGCAGCGAGTAAGTGTGCAGACGTTTTCAGACAAGCTAATGGTGAATGTGTGTTAAAAATGGCTCAGAGAATTATTGATGACGTTATCAGGGGCAGAATACTAGGGCGACTGGAGGCTGGTCAAAGACAGCAGGTCGTAGCACGGGCCCTCCGTGTGGCACAAGTTGTGATCTCAAGATTATGGAAACGATTCCAGAAGACAGGAAACGTGTCCAGGCGCTACAGCACGGGACGTCCATAGTGTACAACACCACAGGAAGGCCGATGTCTCACCATCAGTGCCTGCAGACGGCCACAGAGTACTGCAGGTAGCCTTGCTCGGGACCTTATGGCAGACACGGAACAGTTGTCTCCAGTCACACAGCTTACAGACGACTGAACAGACATGGTTTATTGGCCCGGAGACCTGCAAGGACCATTCCACTGACCCCTGATCACAGGAGAGCCCGTAAAGCATGGTGTCAAGAACACAGTACATGGCCATTGGAACCGTGGTCCCAGGTTATGTTCACGGACGAGTCCAGGTGTAGTCTGATTCTCGCCGGGTTTCCATCTGGCGTGAACCAGGAAGCAGATACCAACCCCTTAACGTCCTTGAAAGAGACCTGTATGTTGGTTGTGGTTTGATGGTGTGGGGTGGGTTTATGATTGATGCACGTACACATCTGCATGTCTTTGATAGAGGAACTGTGACAGGTAAGGTGTATCGGGACGTCATTTTGCACCAGTATATCCGCTTTTTCAGGGTTGCAGTGGGTCCCACCTTCCTCCTGATGGATGATAACGCACGGCCCCACCGAGCTGCCATCATGGAGGAGTACCTTCGAACAGAAGATATCAGTCGAATGGATTGGGCTGCCTACTCTCCAGACCTATACCCCATCGAGCGCGTCTGGGATGCTCCCGGTCGACGTTTCGCTGCACGTCTACAAACCCCTACGACACTTCAGGGGCTTCTACAGGCACTGGTGCAAGAATGGGAGGCTGTACCCCAGCAGCTGCTCGACCACCTGATCCAGAGTATGCCACCCGTTGTGCGGCGTGTGTACGTGTGCATGCTGATCATATCCCATACTGATATCGGGGTACATACGCAGGAAACAGTGGCGTTTTGTAGCACATGTGATTCGGAACGGTTTACGTAATTTACCACCAATACTGTGGACTTACAGATCTGTGTCGTGTGTGTTCCCTATGTGCCTATGCTACTAGCTCCTGTTTTGTGGAGTGCCACCTTGTGTGGCACCACATTCTGCAGTTATCCTTAATTTATGAGCATGAGTGTATATGCAGTAATGACAGAAATGGGAAAAGGTGGAAGGCGGTATGATGTAAATGAAAATACATGATTTAGTAACTCCAACGTACGATAATTACTTACTCGTTAGGAAACGCGTGCATAACAGTTGGTGTAGAGAGATACGAAGTGCTAAAAGGTTTTAAACATCTTGAGAATGTTGCAGTTCTTGCCGTGCTTGTCAAGAAATCTGGAGAAGAATTCCGCCTGATGCAAGACAACTTTGTTGTGTCGTTTTTACTACGACATGTTTCAGCACTTTTTGTGACATTTTCAGTGAGTATATTTGTTTAGTTTCCTTCTCACAGGAAGCTATTTGGTGTTGAGATTAGTAACTTTGGGTGTATTATGCAGCCTACAGCTTGTCAGTGTTTTTGATGTTGTGGTATTTTTTTTACGTTGTTTGTGTCGAGGTAACACGCTTATTTCTTGCGCTTTTGTAGTCACGCATTTATTTTTTACGATTTATACACCAAGCGCAGAGATTTCGGCGCCATTACATGTCTTTAACTCTGTTCTTGTCGAAAAAATTGCAAAAAATAAATGTGTGACGACAAAAGCGCAAGAAATAAGCGTTTTACCCCGACGTAAACAAATAAAATCACCACAACATTAAAAACTATTACTAGGTGTAAGTTGCATGGTAGATGCAGTGGATACACCGGTTCCCGTGAGATAAACGTAGTTAAGCGTTGTTGGTCGTGGTCGGCACTTGGATGGGTGACCATCCAGCCGCCACGCGCTGTTGCCAATTTTCGGGGTGCACTCAGCCTCGTGATGCCAATTGAGGAGCTACTCGACCGAATAGTAGCGGCTTCGGTCAAGAACACAATCATAACGACCTTCCCTTGGAATGACCACTCGTGGCCTGAAGACGGAGTGCTTTACGTTGCGTAGTAGACACTAAGCTACCAGCGTAAATATGCAGTAACTTCATGTTAGAAGGAAAATAACCAATTAAACCCACTGAAGATAGCGCAGAAACTGTTGAAACATATCCCCATAAGGCGGACTTCCTCTAAAAAGCTATGAAGTTCGTTTAAAACTCATCGTGAGGAATTAATAGTTTCTCGTGCCTGATTCACAGGGATGAGAGACGTTATTCACCAGGCTAATGTTTTCCATTAGGGAATGAGGTCACCGCGTGTTTGAGACGAACGAGACATTCCGAGCGAGGTCGTTACAAGTTGCACAGTCCGAGGCGGAACAGTTGGAAGTTCCCGCTCGCGCCGCCGCGTCGCTGCGCGCACGACTTGCCCCCGAGTTGGGCTGCCTCGGCCGGCCGGCGTCTCGCGACAGGCGCACGCGGAGAACGCCGGGCGAGCGTCCGACGTCCGGCGCCAGCGTCAGTTTCCGGCGAGAAGGCGCGTCGCGTCGCGTCGCGGATCCGGCTGCAGATTGCTTTCTGCGCGATAATTGAGCTGTCAGCGGACGGCAGCAACAGATGATTAATGCGCGCCGCGCTCGCGGATTCCCCGCGCCATCCGTCAGGGCGCGACGCCAGAGCCTCCTGGTGGCCAGGGCCGCGACTCCTGCACGGACACCCGGCCACTTTTTCCCCATCACAGAGGGCGCTCGGTGGCAGGAAGGCGCATTCGTCAACTGACACTCCGGTTGGGTTGTTTCGCTTTCATTGCGGCTGCTGCGTCTACCTCTCACGCCTACTTTTCTACCAAGTGCTGTCAACAGTATGCAGAAATTCAACACGACACTTTGTTAAGGAAAGCATTTGTAACTCTAAAGCCCTACGGACTGGGACGCTGCGGCAACTCTGCTGGAAACGAAACTGTTTGCTGGGATGTCTGCCAGGACAGCCTGCTGCCACGTAGTTTGAGGCGTCATGTCACGGATTGCCCGTCTCCTCCCGCCGGAGGTTCGAGTACTCCCTCGGGGTTGGGTGTGGGCGTTGTACTTAGCATAATTTAGTTTAAGTAGTATGTAAGTCTGGGGATCGATGATCTCCGCAGTTTGGTCCCTTAGGAATTCACACACACACATTTGACAGCCTCCAGGAGAATTTATGCGGTCTACACTCACGAGGAGAACATGGCAAGTGCCATAAACAGGTTGCCCGAAAACTTCGCTCAGTGGAAGAGGGATTAAAATAAGGGAACCCGTATCTAGGCATATCCATAGATGCTCGACCGTTGCTGAGAAAACAACGGTCAAACTTTTCGATTAGCGAAGTAATAGTACAACCGATGCAATGGCAGAGTGGCTAGCGTGCGCAGTGTTCGATACCTGATATTAATTTTAGTTTTTCCCGCATCTACCCATGTCCGTAGAAGATTATATTCCACGAATGTTTTCCAGTGTATTCTCTGCCTCGTGATGACTGGGTGTTGTGTGATGTCCTTAGGTTAGTTAGGTTTAAGTAGTTCTAAGTTCTATGGGACTGATGACCATAGATGTTAAGTCTCATAGTGCTCAGAGCCATTTTCCAGTGTATAACGAAATGGCGCTGTCTTTATTTACTAATTTTATGCCTAATCAATGAATTAAAGAAAAACTTAAATAAAAAACAAGGAAAACAATAAATTTATGAGAAAATTATTTGAAACTCTTTTTGGTGAAATTTCTGTAGCCTATCTCGATTCATAATTGACTGCAAGCGCCAGTTTTCGGAAAATGACCGTTAGGCATGATTTGCCGCGAAATTATTTTCAACGCTCGAAATCTCCACCAGTGTTAACGACGTTCCTTTCCTAAGTGAGATTTGTGCAAGGAAGTGTCGCTATGGTGTTTGGAATATCTGTATTTCAAAGATTTTACGATCAGTATCATCGGAGGGAATGCACAAAATCTTCCTGAAGAATAAACTTACGAATAAAATATGAGGTTTAATACAAGAATTGATATGATGGTTCAAATGGCTCTGAGCACTATGGGACTTAACATCTCAGGTCATCAGTCCCCTAGAACTTAGAACTACTTAAACCTAACTATCCTAAGAACATCACACACATCCATGACCGAGGCAGGATTCGAACCTGCGACCGTAGCGGTGGCGCGGTTTCAGACTGAAGCGCCTAGAACCACTGGGAATTGATATGACAATGAAATATCAGAATATGGTAATTTAAAAAGGTTGTAGCCCCTCGGCATGCCATACACACATATATTATATACTGATCGTACACTTTTACTTGACACCTCTCTGTTCGTTGGAAGTCGCTTGACTTACAAGGGGGGGCCGCCAATTGTGAAATTCAAATTCGATTCATACTGCGCATAATAAAAGCTCATGGCCAGAGGTGTAATGTGGCAAAGCACCAAGATGCACTTCTCAGCCGTTGTCGAGAAAATCGAGAGTTAAAAGAAACCGTTGCGGTGAAATACTCTCTACGATTAATAATTTTCTGCGGCGTCGTGGCGCAGCGGTAAGCGCTAGGGTTTGTAATCCGAAGGTCGCCGGATCGAATCTCGCGCCATGCAATTTCTTTTATTAGTAGTTTTTTGTAATTCAAATATATATATATATATATATATATATATATATATATATATATATGTATATGTATATATATATATATATTATATATATCAACTATTTATAAATTGCTGATGCATGTTGGAGAAGGCGGATCGCTCTCCAATTGTACCGCCTCCATTTTTCCGTTTTTTTAACAGGGTGTACAAAAGCTCTCCCGTCCGCACTGATTTTCGACGATGTTTTAAGTTGCGCTAAGGACCGCATCTACCATCTTTCGAAGTTAGCAGGCAACTACGCTGTTATGCGGCGGCTCGTTTCGGCCCATTCAACATCTGTCCTTCAAGTGTAACGAGCGAATAACGGAGTTTATATTTCAAAAAAATTGTTCAAATGGCTCTGAGCACTATGGGACTTAACATCTGAGGTCATCAGTCCCCTAGAACTTAGAACTACTTAAACCTAACTAACCTAAGGACATCACACACATCCATGCCCAAGGCAGGATTCGAACCTGCGACCGTAGCGTTTATATTTCATACACAGCAAATTTGTGTTCGTGGGGTCTCTATTCTAATTCGAACGTTTGACTTACGCTATACGTATTCGTTTCGGAATATCGTTTCTACGTCTTCCGTTAACTATACGTGGTTAACATTATGAAGACAATTAATAACATTTGTGAAATACAACTTTGTGTGCGGAAAACAGACTGATGTTCGAAGCCGCCCGTTTTTCCACGACAAACGACTTTCAACAACTTATTATATGCATAATTGTTGCAACTGATTGCCGGGAATTATATATATATATATATATATATTTTTTACAGTTACAAGAGACAAATACTAAAAAAAAAAAATGTGCATGGCGCGAGATTCTATCCGGCGACCTTCGGATTACGAACCCGAGCGCTTACCGCTGCGCCACGACGTCGCAGAAAATTATGAATCGTAGAGGGTATTTCACCGCAACGGTTTCTTTTAACTGTCGATTTTCTCGACAACGGCTGAGAAGTGCATCTTGGTGCTTTGCCACATTACACCTCTGGCCATGAGCTTTTATTATGCGCAGTATGAATCGAATTTGAATTTCACAATTGGCGGCCTTCCCTTGCTAGTGCCGCTCCCGAAATTTTACGCTCGTTGTCCAACCTTTGTAACGCGCCAGTATTATACACTGATCAGCCAGAACATTATGACCACCGATCTACTGTCGATACAAACCCGCCCAGGCGATAGCAGCGCCGCCTTCCGAGGAATGAGTGCATGTTGTAGCAGTGAGCGTGCTCCCATGAATGTGGGAATGGGTTTGACCGAGGGCAGGTTGTAATGGCCCGGAGGCACGGGACGAGCATTTCGTAAACTGCTCCACTTGTCGGTTGTTCGAGGAGTCCTGCAGTGAGTATCTTCAGCACGTGGCGAAACCAAAATGAAACCACGTCCAGACGTCATGGGGTTGGGTGGTCGGACGTAGTAGGATGGAAAGACTGGCAAAACAGGACAGTCGGTGAACTGTGGCGGTATTAACATCAGTCTCTAATGCTGGGCAGAATACAACTGTGTCTGAACACACAGCGCACTGAACACTCCTAACGATGGGGCCCAGCAGCCGACGGTCCATGCACATGCAAATGTTAACACCATGACATCGGAAACTACAATTGAAAATGGAGCGTGACCATCGGAATTGGACATTTGCTCAGTGCCAGAGCTTTTCATGGTCTGATGAATCCCGATACCTTCTTCACCATGCCGATGGATGGGCGCGAATCCGTCGTCTTTCTGGAGAACAGCTCCTCGACACCTGTTTTGCAATACGGAGACAAGCTGGCGCGGGACATTCACTTGAGCATCTATAGGTCCATTGTAGCTCGACATGACACCTTGGCGGCCATGGAGTACTGCACACTGGTTGCAGATCACGTACACCCCTTTATGACGATCACCTCTCCCGGTGGCTTTGGCATTTTCAAGAAGATAATGCGCCATGTCACGAGGCCAGGAGAGTGATGGAGTGGTTCGAGGAACACAATGGTGAGTTCCAGTTTATGTGTTGGCACCCCACCTCGCCAGATCTGAACCCGATCGAACACATCAAGGATGTGATTGAATGTCGTGTCAGAGCTTATCGACCCCCTCTCCGGAGTTTACGAGAATTACATGACTTGTGCTTGTGGAGATGGTTTAAAAATGGCTCTGAGCACTATGGCACTTAACATATGAGGTCATCAGTCCCCTAGTATTTTTTTTTTTCGTCATCAGTCTACTGACTGGTTTGATGCGGCCCGACACGAATTCCTTTCCTGTGCTAACCTCTTCATCTCAGACTAACTAACCTAAGGACATCACACACCTCCTTGCCCGAGGAAGGTAGCAGCAGCGCGGTTTCGGGCTGAATCGCCTAGAACTGCTCGGCTACAGCTGCCTCACTGCTTCTATGCTACGATTTGATGCTGCTGTCATCCGTGCCAAACGTGGATATACCGTCTATTATGTAGGTGGTCATAATGTCCGGGCCGATCAGTGTACGCTGTAACAATAAGAAGCTATTGTGAAAATAGGGCCCATCTCTACGCGGTGTTGTGTTTAATGATAGTTAATATTATTTACAGAAACGTGTGAAGATGCTGTACCTGTACGTTCTATCGACTAGCTAACAACTTTTGTGTCACTTCTGTGATGCATTAATCCACTGCAAGTTCGTTTACACTACTGACCATCAAAATTGCTACACCACGAAGATGACGTGCTACAGACGCGACATTTAACCGACAGGAAGAAGACGCTGTGATATGCAAATGATTAGCTTTTCAGAGCATTCACACTAGGTTGGCGCCGGTGGCGACACCTACAACGTGTTGACATGAAGAAAGTTTCCAACCGATTTCTCATACACAAACAGCAGGTGACCGGCGTTGCCTGGTGAAACGTTGTTGTGATGCCTCGTGTAAGGAGGAGAAATGCGTACCATCACGTTTCCGACTTTGATAAACGGCGGATTGTAGCCTATTGCGATTGCGGTTTATCGTATCGCGACATTGCTGTTCGCGTTGGTCGAGATCCAATGACTGTTAGCAGCATATGGAATCGGTGGGTTCAGGAGGGTAATACGGAACGCCGTGCTGGATCCCAACGGCCTCGTATCACTAGCAGTCGAGATCCGCATGGCTGTAACGGACCGTGCAGCCACGTTTCGATCCCTGAGTCAACAGATGGAGACGTTTGCAAGACAACAACCATCTGCAGGAACAGTTCGTCGACGTTTGCAGCAGCATGGACTATCAGCTCGGTGACCGAGGCTGCCGTTACCCTTGACGCTGCATCACAGACAGGAGCGCCTGCGATGGTGTACTCAACGACGAACCTGGGTGCACGTATGGCAAAACGTCAATTTTTCGGATGAATCCAGGTTCTGTTTCCAGCATTATGATGGTCGCATCCGTGTTTGGCGACATCACGGTGAACGCACATTGGAAGCGCGCGTTCACCCGGCGTGATGGTATGGGATGCCATTGGTTACATGTCTCGGTCACCTCTTGTTTGCATTGACGGCACTACATTTCAGATGTGTTACGACCTGTGGCTCTACCCTTCATTCTATCCCTTCAAAACCCTACATTTCAGCAGGATAATGCATACCGCATGTTGCAGGTCCTGTACAGGCCTTTCTGAATACAGAAAATGTTCGACTGCTGCCCTGGCCAGCACATTCTCCAGATCTCTCACCAATTGAAAAGGTCTGGTCAATGGTGGCCGAGCAACTGGCTCGTCACAATACGCCAGTCACTACTCTTGATGAACTGTGGTATCGTGTTGAAGCTGCATGGGCAGCTGTACCTGTACACGCCATCCTAGCTCTGTTTGGCTCAATGTCCAGGCATATCAACGCCTTTATTACGGCCAGAGGTGGTTGTTCTGGGTATTGATTTCTCAGGATCTATGAACCCAAATTGCGTGAAAATGTAATCACATGTCAGTTCTAGTATAATATATTTGTCCAATGGATAATCTTTTATTAACTGCATTTCTTCTTGGTGTAGCAATTTTAATGGCCGGTAGTGTATTTTATAAGCTACGCGCTGGCTACTCTGGGAGAAGGAGGCGCGGTTTGTCTCAGCAGCCATTGTGTTAAGAGCCAATCGCAAGCTTCCGCTTCGAGCATCCTCGACTAAGGGGGCCAAGTAAAAGTGAGCGATCAGTTAGGAATGTGTGGTACCTATTGTGAAATGCAGATGTAATATTACAATTAATATAACTGAATAAGAAATATTTGTGTGGGAACCTTCTACGAACATGGGTAGATAAATGAAAACTGTGAAAATAAAATAAATAATAACAATAATAGAGATTCGAACTAGGGGGCAAACTTGAAAAGCCGCGCCGCTAACCACTGAGCCACCTTCCGGCTGAAACTATGTTGCTGTAAAAGGCACGTAAAGTAGCTTGTAAATACCTCGAAGAATTTGACCAATGTTTCTTCAGAAGCGGCCGAGTATCTAAGACAGGGGTAGGCACGAGAGCTGCCCGCATGGTTGCCCGGAGGCACCGTGAGCCCCGAGGGCAAAGATGAGCAGCTCTGTGGGCACGTAGTACGGGTTGCAGAGCTGAGCGATGTGGTTGGCTGCTTGGGTATGCACACAGCACGGGGGGCAACCGTGCTCCTGTGAGAACACTTCGCGCACACAGCTGTGTATGGACAAGCCAACGTACGTATTGCACATACGTCCGAAGTCGTTTCACACGTCTGTGGCGTCCGTGAACTCGGCACCGGTACATGGTTATCGGAGGGCCAATCATATGTGGCACGACATGCGTGTCTGGGATGTAAATGTAAAACGTTCTTACCTGAAGTTTGTGTATCCTGTGTCATGCAACGGTTGGCCATGTACGGATGAAACACAGTTTCGAAGCATTGTAACATATTCTCCTTTCATGGCCACAAACGGGATACAGACTTAAGAGATTAAGAAAGAAACACATTTGTACTGTAAATGTTACGTTATATTTACACAGGCGTGAGTAGTTCAGAGGAGGGATCTACGTACGAATAGGACATAGGCATTAATTTATATCGTCCTGGATGTTTTTACAATGATTTCGAAGTAGCATCTCGATATTTGGTGTGAAATTACTGGTCATTAGGCGCACTGCACAAGTGAGATGAATATCAGTAAGACTACTCCTAAGCTTCGATTTTGTCAGTTTCATTATGATGTTCCCCAAAAAAAAAAAAAAAAAAAAAAAATGCTATACACACGAGCAGCTATTTTAAATAACAATGGAAACTGCTCATATGGGAAACATTTTTAGAGGCTTTCCAAGGTTTCTGCAGTGCAAAACTTCTCCTTCAAGACATTATTGCATTGAAAATCAATGAGTTCCAATTGAAATTCAGAAGGCACATTTTCAAAGTTAACTGCAAAAGGAGTCGAGAAAAGGTTGATATCGCATTCCAGTCGATTTAAATCCTCAAATCTACTATCAAACATGCCTTCGAGAGAATGTAGCACTGTACAAACCCATCAAAATGTTCTTTGAGCCTCTCCTGTTCCAAATTGTTATCATTGACAATTAGTGCAACGCTCGGGAAGTATACACACAACATTTCTGACAGTTGCTTTGCCCACAAATGCAGTTTTCTCTTGAATGCCAAAATAGTGTCAAATACTTCGCTAATTACCTTATTTCTATCTTTCAAAGCTACATTTAAGCTATTCAAATGCTTGGTTACGTCAGTTAAAAACTCAGGGTCTAAAATCCACTGTGCGTCATCCAATTCTTTCACCGGTTTTCCTTTCGCAGCCATGAATAACGCTACAGCTTTATGTGAATTAAACAGTCGTTCTAAAACAACACCTCGACTCAACCAGCGTACTTCACAAAGTATTGAACATCGCCGTATTCACACCCGAGATCTGCCAGTAATGATTTGAATTGTCTGTGACCCACACCATGCATCTGAGATTGTTAACTGTCTTTATAGCCACGTCCATGACGCCAACTATTTTGGCACATTTTGCTAGCAAGTTAACACGGTGAAGCCAGCCGTGGTGGCCGAGCGGTTCTAGGCGCTTCAGTCTGGAACCGCGCGACCGCTACGGTCGGCGGTTCGAATCCTGCCTCGGGCATGGATGTGTGTGATGTCCTTAGGTTGGTTAGGTTTAAATAGTTCTAAGTTACAAGGGACTGATGACCTCCGATGTTAAGTCCCATAGCGCTCAGAGCCATTTGAACCATTTTTGAACACGGTCAAGAACGCAATTTATTGCGTTTATTATGAGATAAACATCAACAAAAGCAAAACGAGGATAATGGAATGTAGTCGAATTAAGTCGGGTGATGCTGAGGGAATTAGATTAGGAAATTTGATACTTAAAGTAGTAAAGGAGTTTTGCTATTTGGGGAGCAAAATAACTGATGATGGTCGAAGTTGAGAGGATATAAAATGTAGACTAGCAATGGCAAGGAAAGCGTTTCTGAAGAAGATAGAATTACTGTGCTGTGAAAACAAGACAGTGGGAAACATCCACAAGAGGTTCAAAAGGTGTATGGAGATGCTGCTGTTGATCGCAGTACAGTTAGTCGGTGGGCAAGCGGGTTACGTGATGAAAGCAGGCACGGCAATGTTGAGGATTTTCCTCGCAGCGGTAGGCCTCGTACTGCACACACTACAGACAACGTGCAGAGAGTTAACGAATTGGTGACTGCTGACAGACGCATCACAGTGAATGAATTGTCACGCTACATTGGGATAGGGGAAAGAAGTGTCTGCAGAACACTGAAAGTGTTGGCGTTAAAAAAGGTGAGTTCCCAGGATGTTGACAGTGGCTCACAAAGAAACAAGGAAAACGGTATGCAGCGAAATTTTGGAACAGTACGAGAATGGTGGAGATGAATTTCTTGGAAGAATTGTGACAGGTGATGAAACGTGGCTCCATCATTTTTCACCAGAGACGAAGAGGCAATCAATGGAGTGGCATCATGCAAATTCACCCAAGAAAAAAAACATTCAAAACCACACCTTCTGCTGGAAAAGTTATGGCTACGGTGTTTTCCGATTCCGAAGGACTCTTGCTTGTGGAAATCATGCCAAGTGGAACCACCATAAATTCTGATGCATATGTTAAGACACTGAAGAAACTTCAATCTCGACTGAGTCGCGTTCGACCACATCGGCAAAAGCAGGATGTTTTGCTGTTGCACGATAATGCACGGCCACATGTCAGTCAAAAATCCATGGAAGCGATCACAAAACTGGGATGGACAGCACTGAAACACCTGCCTTATAGTCCCGACCTGGCTCCATGTGACTATCATCTCTTTGGGAAACTGAAAGACTTCCTTTGTGGAACAAGGTTTGAAGATGATGACGCCCTTGTGCACGCTGCCAAACAGTGGATCCAACAGGTTCTCCCAGAATTTTACCGTGTGGGTATACAGGTGCTGGCTCCAAGATGACGTAAGGCAGTTGGGAGGGATGGAAATTATGTGGAGAAATGAAAATATTGTTCCTAAAGGATGTATGTACACACTGTAAAACTTTCAAACATATAGAATAAAAGATGGATTTCAAAAAAAATAGTGTGCATTTCTTTTGGAGTCAAACCTCATATACGTACGTCTTTCTCCTTTTTCTACTTCAGTTCAATAAGTTTGGTTTTTCATTCTTCTTTATTCAAACCGTCTATATCCTTCTAGTGAAGTAGCTGATAATGTCGTTTCACATTGTACTTCTTCCGCGAAGACAATGCTGCATTGCAAATCAAACACTGGCGTCCTCTTTGCGTTCCAACAATAAAGTACTCTTCTTCCCACTGTGGATTAACGAGTATGGGTTCAAAGAACTTTCGTTTCAACTATTTTAACTCCTCCTCGGCCACTTCCCGCCCACTAGTTCTGTTTTATCACGAACACCGAACGCGATGTCTACAGAGACAACAGAAACAACGGGAACCAAACGGACCGAGTGACTCCGCGCGGTGCAGTGACGTTCGTGGCTAGGCGAGTGGTGGGGGTACTGCTGGCTGGCAGAGTGGGGGAGAGCCTTGCGGGCATCTGCGAGCGGCCGCGCTCGCTAAACGGTATTTGCCCAGACCTGATCTACGGATAAGCCGAGACACGTGTTCGTTTATTTTGGCACCTCTTCCACTTGCCGTGTTCTCATCGCCAGCATCGATATGGGCGTAGAAGAGCTGGTAGGTGTGCAACATGGATAGAAAAATGGTTCAAATGGCTCTGAGCACTATGCGACTTAACTTCTGAGGTCATCAGTCGCCTAGAACTTAGAACTAATTAAACGTAACTAACCTAAGGGCATCACACACATCCATGCCCGAGGCAGGATTGGAACCTGCGATTGTAGCGGTCGCTCGGTTCCAGACTCTAGCGCCTAGAACCGCACGGCCACTCCGGCCGGCGCAACATGGATAGAAAACGAGACTGCAGAAAATGAAGATCTGGTGAAATTCGTCATTGCTATTGTGACATAAACACGAAACACGTCACTTCGCCGTACTGGATAGCAACGCAGGCTGAGACGCCCTACCACGGTTCGTGTGGCACCCCCCCCCCCCCCCCCCCCCCCCGGCGAAGGTACGAGTCTTCCCGTGGCACCGATGACCTCAGCAGTTTGGTCCCATAGGAACATACTACCACCACGTCATTTCATGCCCTGTATGGTGATTTAAGAAACTACAATGTTAATTTTTTTTAATTTTATGAGAATTGCAGTACACAGTACATTCATTAGACAAATTAGAGGAGATTTCCCCAGAGGAACTTAGAAAAAGGACCCTGTTTTAAAGAAAGGCATATCGACAGAAGAAACGATTTTCGCAACGTTTCTAACCAATAGCTAAATATTTATTGTTTGCAGTGATGTGTAGTGTAGCAATGTCGAAGTGATTTTTCAGTCTTAACGAAAAAGTACTTTACAATAAACTGAAATTGACCTTGTAAACATTTTAGACAAAAGGAGGGAAACATTCCTGATTTATTTATATACACTGTTTCTTAAAATGACTCTGTCGTGCCTGACGTATAGGATCTTCTTCTTAAGTGTATCTTACAAAAAGTCAATAAAGTCAACATTAGATTCGAGCCTAGACAGAGGCTTACCAAGTATCCTTCTTGCTGCAAACCATTCGTGACAGGTAGGTGACTTGCGGAATGTAGATGTAGTGGATGCAGAGGCCCTATGTTATGTTGTGCCCACATGTAGTAAGCGTTGCTTCACGCAGTGGAGAATGGCAAAATAGAGGCAGCCAGCAATCTCGGCATTGCGAAGTAAGTGCGGCACAGATAGCCTTGCTGACAGTTGCAGTCTACCAGCAAGCTGACTTCCTTTCCTGTGCTGACCTCTTCATCTCAGAGTAGCACTTGCAACCTACGTCCTCAACTATTTGCCTGACGTATTCCAATCTCTGTCTTCCTCTACAGTTTTTGCCCTCTACAGCTCCCTCTAGTACCATGGAAGTCATTCCCTCATGTCTTAGCATATGTCCTATCATCCTGTCCCTTCTCCTTATCAGTGTTTTCCACATATTCCTTTCCTCTCCGATTCTGCGTAGAACCTCCTCATTCCTTACCTTATCAGTCCACCTAATTTTCAACATTCGTGTATAGCACCTGTAACGTTCCCTGGCAAACTCACGTTATTTAAAAAAAAAAAAAAAAAAAAAAAGTTTATTTGTACCATATACGCCGCTCTGGGCAAGTTGTATATATCGTAATTATTGAACAAAAACATTACTGAATGTGGTGTAAAAGACATTTGTTATTCTCCTTATACACTCCTGGAAATTGAAATACGAACACCGTGAATTCATTGTCCCAGGAAGGGGAAACTTTATTGACACATTCCTGGGGTCAGATACATCACATGATCACACTGACAGAACCACAGGCACATAGACACAGGCAGAAGAGCATGCACAATGTCGGCACTAGTACAGTGTATATCCACCTTTCGCAGCAATGCAGGCTGCTATTCTCCTATGGAGACGATCGTAGAGATGCTGGATGCAGTCCTGTGGAACGGCATGCCATGCCATTACCACCTGGCGCCTCAGTTGGACCAGCGTTCGTGCTGGACGTGCAGACAGCGTGAGACGACGCTTCATCCAGTCCCAAACATGCTCAAGGGGGGACAGATCCGGAGATCTTGCTGGCCAGGGTAGTTGACTTACACCTTCTAGAGCACGTTGGGTGGCACGGGATACATGCGGACGTGCATTGTCCTGTTGGAACAGCAAGTTCCCTTGCCGGTCTAGGAATGGTAGAACGATGGGTTCGATGACGGTTTGGATGTACCGTGCACTATTCAGTGTCCCCTAGACGATCACCAGTGGTGTACGGCCAGTGTAGGAGATCGCTCCCCACACCATGATGCCGGGTGTTGGCCCTGTGTGCCTCGGTCGTATGCAGTCCTGATTGTGGCGCTCATCTGCACGGCGCCAAACACGCATACGACCATCATTGGCACCAAGGCAGAAGCGACTCTCATCGCTGAAGACGACACGTCTCCATTCGTCCGTCCATTCACGCGTGTCGCGACACCACTGGAGGCGGGCTGCACGATGTTGGGGCGTGAGCGGAAGACGGCCTAACGGTGTGCGGGACCGTAGCCCAGCTTCATGGAGACGGTTGCGAATGGTCCTCGCCGATACCCCAGGAGCAACAGTGTCCCTAATTTGCTGGGAAGTGGCGGTGCGGTCCCCTACGGCACTACGTAGGATCCTACGGTCTTGGCGTGCATCCGTGCGTCGCTGCGGTCCGGTTCCAGGTCGACGGGCACGTGCACCTTCCGCCGACCACTGGCGACAACATCGATGTACTGTGGAGACCTCACGCCCCACGTGTTGAGCAATTCGGCGGTACGTCCACCCGGCCTCCCGCATGCCCACTATACGCCCTCGCTCAAAGTCCGTCAACTGCACATACGGTTCACGTCCACGCTGTCGCGGCATGCTACCAGTGTTAAAGACTGCGTTGGAGCTCCGTATGCCACGGCAAACTGGCTGACACTGACGGCGGCGGTGCACAAATGCTGCGCAGCTAGCGCCATTCGACGGCCAACACCGCGGTTCCTGGTGTGTCCGCTGTGCCGTGCGTGTGATCATTGCTTGTACAGCCCTCTCGCAGTGTCCGGAGCAAGTATGGTGGGTCTGACACACCGGTGTCAACGTGTTCTTTTTTCCATTTCCAGGAGTGTATTTTTTGTTGTAATATTTGTCTGTATTTAGGATAGGAATTTTTCTGTATTTATTATGTGATTGTAAAATGTGTCAGTATTTGCGATAGCAGAGATATGTTGCCAGAAGAGAATAATATCGTCAATTTGCAAAGAAATGTTAATAGTCAGCAATACTATTTAAGCACAACGCATTATGTATTCTTTGGTCTTCTCTGTTCAGAAGTCATTGCGGTAGGACACTGTGAAAGAGTTTTTTACGAATGGGTAGACTTCTTTTGTCTCTGTCTGGACTTAGCCGCCATTAGACGATGCGTTACGAATTAATGTGAGTTGTATTGTTGTTTGATCTAAATATATTAGAGTTTATCAAAAGTGTGAATTATTTATGTAAATTAGCTTGCCCACGTCATCTATAAAATTTCTTTAAGAATTTTTCAGCATTTTTTAGCGGTGTTGCTGGGCTGTGCCGCGACCAACAATAGCAAACCCGTAAATCGGGAACAGATGCATAAAAATCAATGGTGAATTAAGAAATTGTTCTTCTTTTTCAGTGATCCTGTGGCTGATAAAATTTGAATTAATTATACGTTTGTGCATTCGTAGGCGGATAGCTAATGTTAGTTAACATTGAAATTTAAACAGTTTGGTTCTTTCAAAATATCTTAAATGTGTAATGAAGTAGGTTTGATCAGTGATAAATGTCGGCTTGGCAATAATTAAAACATTTTCTGCTAATAGAGGTAATCTTGTGTTCTATGGCTAGTGCCGGGATAAAATTCAGTAAAAATATTTAACAAAAAACCCACTGCATCTGGAAAGTGTATGCCAAGGCCGAATGATTTAAAGGACTCAATTCTCAACCTAATATTCTTAACCAGTTCATATGAGTTCACGTAAATATTATTTTTTCTTTAAATATACGTAATTCTTAAGAAAGTAAAAATTTTTATTACCACACGAAAATAAGAGAGTGGTTCTACAACAAAGTTCGCACGAAAGAAAATTAACTTAAAAGCAAAAGATAAAATTTGTTATTCTTCTTTAACGAAATTTCAAATCAATCCCATTCATTACGACCGATTTCGTTAAATTGGCGCCCAACGTGGGGCCAGAATATGCAGTGGCCACTAAATACCCGTGAGATAACTAGGGAATTAATATAGTCGAACTTTGTTGCAGAACATTTAATAATTTTTCTATGTATTGTATGTATTGCATAACCAATATTGTGTGGTAATACCTGTGTATGATTTTTTGCATGAGAACACTATGTACCCAGAGGCAAGCTGAAGAAGAGAGCTCAATATTTCGAAAAATTAATTACCTACCACAATATCAGGGGGCAGCTGCACCCAAGATAGATCACCAAAAGGTAAAGCTACAGTGTAGTTGTCCTGTGGGTAGTAAAGTAGCCTCAGTGCGGTGTTCTCGGATCATTAGTGGTGTGCTTGTTGTTAGTAAATTGTTTTAAAATAACAGGACATTTAGGTAGTTAGTCATTGTAGTATATAGTAAGTGTGTATTAGTTAATGTCCATTTGTTGTGTGATTATGTCAGTGAAACCTGAGTGTTAGGATATTTAGTTCAGATTTTATTTCTTTTGTTTACTATGGTTAGATTGCGTAGTCAGAAAGATATCAACATGGATAATGAGCAACAGTCAGTAAGTAGTGATACCGAGTTGGAAAGTGGGACACAAAGTAATGTTAGTGACGTAGTTCAGGAAGTACAATGTGAGAATCTGGGGGCAGAAGGACAAGAAATGTTGCCATTGCCACCCAGTGATTCAGTTGATAGCGGAAATACTGTGCCATCCGCAAGCACTGGACACGGACCAGAGAGTGGTGAGGTGTCAGAAGTGCAATCATTAAGAGTTATGTTCGAGCGCATGCTCAATTTCCAAGCTGAATTTGTACGTGTGCAAGCAGAGCGTGATAGAGAACGTGATGCTAAACAAGCAGAACGCGATAGAGAACGTGATGCTAAACAAGCAGAACGCGATAGAGAACGTGATGCTGAACAAGCAGAGCGTGACCAGAGATTGGTAGCTGAATTTGCATGTATGCAAGCAGAACGCGATAGAGAACGTGATGCTGAACAAGCAGAGCGTGACCAGAGATTGGTAGCTGAATTTGCCAAACAAGCAGAGCGCGATAGAGAACGTGATGCTAAACAAGCAGAGCGTGACCGACGCCTGCATGAGAGGGACTTGCAGTTGATGCAAACTTTAGAAGTTATGCAAAGTGAGATTGTTAGTTTGAAACAAAAATATGAAACCATACCCAAAACGGTGCAAGAATTAAGCGAAAGAGTAGATAGTGTTCAAGTAGCTAACGCCAATATAGTAGAGGAAATCAGTGTCCTGACTAATAGGGTCGAACAACTAGAAATTGACACAACTCAAGTAATTGAGAACAAAGTGATCGAACAATTGCACAAAGTAGAAAATGAAGTCATAAAAGAAATAGATCAGAAAGTGCACGCCGCAATTGAGGCCAGAGATGTGGGCTCAAGTGCGGATGTGCAAGATCTAAAAAGGATAGTGCACAAAGACATTCCGCTGTGGCAGCGGAGTGTGGACCGTCGTCTTGCCGAGATGGAGCTTAGCTTGCGGCATGACGAGGCACGGGCGTATGTCACGCCAGCCAGGTCCAACAATGATAGGCGTATAAATACTGCAGTAAAAAATTGCGACTGCGAGACAGAACAGGCAACCAATGTAAGCGAAACAAATAAATGTCATTCCAAAGTAGTGATTGAAGAAAGCTTGATTAGGAACCGACAGTTTCAAATCTTTACAACGGAGAAGAAATCTGTTCACCCTGTAGTGTTTATCAAGGGATTTAGAAACATTTTGCCTAGCGTTTGGAGTCATACCCAGAAAATACAGTTCGTTATGTCTTACATACAAGGAGATGCTGCATTATGGGCAACCGAAGCAGCTGACAGTTGTGATACATATGAGCAATTTGAAAAAGCATTCTTGGCCAAATATTGGTCAACATGTATCCAGGAGAGATTACGGAAGGAGGTATATAATCCAGAGCCGTATTCTCCACGACTAGGCAATTTGCGAAAATATTTCGAGAAGTACATTAATAAGACCCGTTACTGGGACGAACAGATTTCATCCCGGGATTTGATCAGGCTTTTGAAATCACACTTGCCGATACATGTAAAGGAAAAACTTATACACGTGCCTGAAAATGATATGGAACATTTCTTGTCTGTTCTGGACTCAATTGACCTGATTCAGGAGGACGTTAAGGCAGCCTCTGAACAGGCTAGAAGTAACGGAAATGGTTATAGAAATGGTAGAAATAACACGCCTCCACCAAGTAATGGAAACGGCGGAGGTAATAATAGGAGACAAGAGTATGCACAAAACGGAAATAGAGGTAGAGACCGGAACGGCAATAGTCCGCCGGTGAATAATGACCGGAAAAGGAGGTTCGATGACCGGTATGAGACAGGCCCACCAAGCAATAATAGATGGAAAAATGCCAGGGGGCCGAGCAATACTAATACTTATAATGATGCAAACCGAACTTGGCCGCAGAACCAGAGGTCCAGTCCGGACCGGCAAAACAGTGATAGGTATGACAATAACCGACCACCACCACGAAATGCGCCAATTGCGCAACCGTGGCGGCCGACGCAACACAACGTGCACATAGTGGAGGTCAGTGACACAGAGCAGCCACACCCATCCACCAGCAATAATTCAACAAACTAGATGCAGCCGAGATACGCTCTCCATCGTCGGCTGAGGTTTGGAGTGAGAGCAGCCCGACACAGAACAAAACACCCAACAAAATCTGTATCCTTAGGTATAATGACGGGGTACAGATGGGAGATGAATTAATAACTGAACCATCCACGTGCGTAAAGGAGCACAAAGACAAAGTACAAGCGATAATAGAGATCAAAATTAACAGTATTGATGTGCAAGCGGTCGTAGATACAGGTGCTACTGTCAGTGTTATGAGTATGGACTTATTCAAAGTACTGGGGAAGGAAAGGCGTATGCTGACTTTTCCCGTGAATAATTGTAAAGTCACTGGAGCCATAAGTGCACAGCGACAAATAATTAAACTCCAAGTGCGGGTAGAGATGTATGTAGGGGATGAAGCCATAGCGTGCTCATTCCTGGTAGTAAAGGGTTTAAAGGTAGCTTGCATTTTGGGGGTAGATTTTTTAAGAGAAAGGGACGCAATAATCGACCTTTCTCGGGGAAAATTAAGCTTGATGAATGCTGGTAGGAGAATAGAATTGTCCATGCTCAGATCTGAAGAGGTACCTGTACCTAATTGTAACGCTATTAACATAAGGTGTAGGAATCAGTGGATACTACATTTAGACAATCATTGTCTAGGTCAGAATCTCTATTATCCTGACGTACAAGATGATCAATTAAAAGCAAATGTGGACGCACTTGTGAACAAAGTATCACAGTCCGAAAATTTGAACTCTATGCAACAGCAGGATTTGGTACAGTTATTATCTAATTATGCAGATGTATTTTCTGAACGACCAGGAATTATTAAGGGATATCAGTACAATATCGAGGTGAAGCCTCACCAAACTTACTGTCGAGCCTCATACTCCATTCCTTGGCCCAAGAAGGAAAAAGTTTTTTTACGAACATTTGGAGAGTTAAATAAATTTTTCAGGTTATACATTGTATATAAGCACACAAGATAAGAAAAGCAGGGTGCAACCTTACCAGGTGCGCACAGAAAAGGAAAGAAAAATATAATCGACATGTGACGAATAACCAAAAATTTAGTGTTGGGGACTTGGTACTCTTACGCAATCATCCTAAGTCCTCGGCATCCTTGAAACAGAATAGCAAGTGGCAATTGGTGTACAATGGACCTTTTAGAGTAGTAAGTGTGCCACATGAGTGTAGCTATCTTTTAGCAGATCCCCACTCAGGGAGAGTACGGGGACTGTATCCGTGTAAGGATGTAAAAGCATTCCTACAGTAAAAGACTAATAGTCCTATGTGGACACCATTCTTTTGTAAATAATGAACATTAATGATGTGTGATCTTTAGAGATAATGTACTAGTGTAGAAGTGTTTAGTTATAAGAATATGATTGACTTTCTCATGTGTATGGATATTTGTGTTATGTACTCTTTTAATTTGTGTTATCTAGAACATGCTCTAAATGTTTGCACAGATAATCTGATTAATGCAATTATTTGTAGTGTTAAGCTGTGACAGAGTTCAATCAAAAAGAACATTTTAGTAATGATTAGTTAGTGTACTACATAATTTTCTATGTGCCCAAATTTGAAATATTTCTTGGCACAATCTTCTCTATTATGTGTATGTATGTATATATGTGTAGCTGTCAGATTGACAGATTCGAACCCAGAATAATATCAATAATATGAGGCCCTGAGAACTTTATTATCTAACCAATGTTATTAGAGAAAATAATGCACCCAGTAGTGACCCGAGGGCACCACGGGAGGCAAATTTGTTGCAAATTTATGTAATGCAAAGTTACGCACAAAGAAGCTTCAATTGAAGCATGTGCAGATTCAAACAGTAAAAAAGAGCTAGCCAGATACAGTCCAAGTCAATTTTTGCCTGCAGAGACTACACTGTAGTTACGTAGGACGTTGATAGTAAAGTGTGACATGAGTTCAAAGGAGTTATTGAACAATATGCCTGAATCCGGCTGGAATGCACAAATAAAATCTACTCGAACACGAATATAGATGACTTTTGGGCAAACTAATACCAAATTTTAATATTTTGTTACCATGTACGCAAATATCACACCTTGGTAAAGAGTTACGAATGTGCTATTACAAAAAAAAAAAAAAAAAAAATACAAAAAAAAAAATTGCACAGCGGACATTGTAAATAAAAATAAAGGAACTTAAACAAAAGTGCAGTATTGTGCGGCAGAGACAGACAGTGACTGTTAAACCTGCAGCAATACGTCACGGAGTAGTTGTGTATAAGTGATAAAAAACTGTATCATCGCCGTGTGTGCAAATGGACAAGGAACTAGCACGACACGAACAGTGAACCGATAACGGACGGTGGATCAAGCTAGTGTCAAACTTTAACTCTTTGTGTGTCAAGGGACGCTAGGAAAGCGCATTGACTACAGAGATACATTTTGTCCTAAGGTGAAAACTTGCGTGTGACTAATGGCAAGTCATGACATGGTGAAAAATATTGTGTGCCCATAAAACGTGTTACTGTGACAACGAAATATTGTGCAAACCAGACTAGTGAAGGCCTACTGAGTAATAACTGCCACTAACTGTGTGCGTTCTTTCCCACAGCAGGAAAAATGCCTATAAGGATAGTACACTGTTTCTGAACTTGTTGCATGTTTCCTGGAGCACTGCAAGAAGACGTCGCACGGGCGAGCGGATATCCAACGCGCATCCGGCTACATCAGCTATGCAGCGGCCGCAGCAGCCCGTAGCAGACCAGACAGACAGCCACGCCCCTCCGCGCCGTAGCTGTCAACGCCGGGGGCGGTGACCTACACGGAGTCAGCGAGCCGCGCCGAGCGCCGCTCAAAAATCACTCCGCACCGCTCACCAAATACAGCATTATTGATTTTTTTTTTATGTTCACATAAACTGAATAACATGTCAATGACTTCATTTCGATAAACATTGAACATTTACTACGTAGGACAAGTGACCTTGTAGTTTATCACAAGAATAATAGTATCACACACAAAATACTTCAGTCGGACTGTATGTGACTGTGATCTTGTGTAATTGTGTAACCGTTTGTGACGAACTGAATTTAATTCAAATGAATAACTGCATTTAATTCAAATGACCATGAACCAACTGAGATGGCTGGGCTCCGGCACAGTTTTGCCCAGGTTTCCTGTTTGCCTACGCCCAAATGGGGGAGCCATGAACTTATATAACCCTGGGACTAAATAAAAGAGCCATTCCGTAATATATACAAGTGTAAAGAACGTTACTGGCACCATTGTGTCAAAGTGTAAAAACTCTTTGCCAAATGCTGCCAGGGGGCAATGTAACGTTCCCTGGCAAACTCACGTTATTAATAAAAAAAAAACAAAAAAAAAAAAAAAAAAAAACAAGAGTTTATTTGTACCATATACGCCGCTCTGGGCAAGTTGTATATATCGTAATTATTGAACAAAAATATTACTGAATGTGGTGTAAAAGACATTTGTTATTCTCCTTATATTTTTTGTTGTAATATTTGTCTGTATTTAGGATAGGAATTTTTCTGTATTTATTATGTGATTGTAAAATGTGTCAGTATTTGCGATAGCAGAGATATGTTGCCAGAAGAGAATAATATCGTCAATTTGCAAAGAAATGTTAATAGTCAGCAATACTATTTAAGCACAACGCATTATGTATTCTTTGGTCTTCTCTGTTCAGAAGTCATTGCGGTAGGACACTGTGAAAGAGTTTTTTACGAATGGGTAGACTTCTTTTGTCTCTGTCTGGACTTAGCCGCCATTAGACGATGCGTTACGAATTAATGTGAATTGTATTGTTGTTTGATCTAAATATATTAGAGTTTATCAAAAGTGTGAATTATTTATGTAAATTAGCTTGCCCACGTCATCTATAAAATTTCTTTAAGAATTTTTCAGCATTTTTTAGCGGTGTTGCTGGGCTGTGCCGCGACCAACAATAGCAAACCCGTAAATCGGGAACAGATGCATAAAAATCAATGGTGAATTAAGAAATTGTTCTTCTTTTTCAGTGATCCTGTGGCTGATAAAATTTGAATTAATTATACGTTTGTGCATTCGTAGGCGGATAGCTAATGTTAGTTAACATTGAAATTTAAACAATTTGGTTCTTTCAAAATATCTTAAATGTGTAATGAAGTAGGTTTGATCAGTGATAAATGTCGGCTTGGCAATAATTAAAACATTTTCTGCTAATAGAGGTAATCTTGTGTTCTATGGCTAGTGCCGGGATAAAATTCAGTAAAAATATTTAACAAAAAACCCACTGCATCTGGAAAGTGTATGCCAAGGCCGAATGATTTAAAGGACTCAGTTCTCAACCTAATATTCTTAACCAGTTCATATGAGTTCACGTAAATATTATTTTTTCTTTAAATATACGTAATTCTTAAGAAAGTAAAAATTTTTATTACCACACGAAAATAAGAGAGTGGTTCTACAACAAAGTTCGCACGAAAGAAAATTAACTTAAAAGCAAAAGATAAAATTTATTATTCTTCTTTAACGAAATTTCAAATCAATCCCATTCATTACGACCGATTTCGTTAAATTATAGCACCACATCTCAAATGCTTCGATTCTCTTCTGTTCCGGTTTTCCCACAGTCCATGTTTCACTACCATACAATGCTGTACTCCAGACGTACATCATCAGAAATGTCTTCCTCAAATTAAGGCCGGTATTTGATATTAGTAGGCTTCTCTTGGCCAGAAATGCCTTTTTTGCCATAGCGAGTCTGCTTTTGATGTCCTCCTTGCTCCGTCCGTCATTGGCTATTTTACTGCCTAGGTAGCAGAATTTCTTAACTTCATTGACTTTGTGACCATCAATCCTGATGTTAAGTTTCTCGCTGTTCTCATTTCTACTACTTCTCATTACCTTCGTCTTTCTCCGATTTACTCTCAAACCATACTGTGTACTCATTAGACTGTTCATTCCGTTGAGCAGATCATTTAATTCTTCTTCACTTTCACTCAGGATAGCAATGTCATCAGCGAATCGTATCATTGATATCCTTTCACCTTGTATTTTAATTCCACTCCTGAACCTTTCTTTTGTTTCCGTCATTGCTTTCTCGATGTACAGATTGAAGAGTAGGGGCGAAAGGCTACTGCCTTGTCTTACACCCTTCTTAATACGAGAACTTTGTTCTTGATCGTCCACTCTTATTATTCCCTCTTGGTTGTTGTACATATTGTATATGACCCGTCTCTCCCTATAGCTTACCCCTACTTTTTTCAGAATCTCGAACAGCTTGCACCATTTTATATTAGTTCAAATGGTTCAAATGTCTCTGAGCACTATGGGACTCAACTGCTGTGGTCATTAGTCCCCTAGAACTTAGAACTAGTTAAACCTAACTAACCTACGGACATCACAAACATCCATTCCCGAGGCAGGATTCGAACCTGCGACCGTAGCGGTCTTGCGGTTCCAGACTGCAGCGCCTTTAACCGCACGGCCACTTCGGCCGGCTTTTATATTGTCGAACGCTTTTTCCAGGTCGACAAATCCTATGAAAGTGTCTTGATTTTTCTTTAGCCTTGCTTCTATTATTAGCCGTAACGTCAGAATTGCCTCTCTCGTCCCTTTACTTTTCCTAAAGCCAAACTGATCTTCACCAAGCGCATTCTCAATTTTCTTTTCCATTCTCCTGTATATTAATCTTGTAAGCAGCTTCGATGCATGAGCTGTTAAGCTGATTGTGCGATAATTCTCGCACTTGTCAGCTCTTGCCGTCTTCGGAATTGTGTGGATGATGCATTTCCGAAAGTCATATGGTATATCGCCAGACTCATATATTCTACACACCAACGTGAATAGTCGTTTTGTTGCCACTTCCCCCAATGATTTTAGAAATTCTGATGGAATGTTATCGATCCCTTCTGCCTTATTTGACCGTAAGTCCAAAAAAGCTCTTTTAAATTCCGATTCTAATACTGGATCCCCTATCTCTTCTAAATCGACTCCTGTTTCTTCTTCTATCACATCAGACAAATCTTCACCCTCATAGAGCCTTTCAATGTATTCTTTCCACCTATCTGCTTTCTCCTCTGCATTTAACAGTGGAATTCCCGTTGCACTCTTAATGTTACCACCGTTGCTTTTAATGTCACCAAAGGTTGTTTTGACTTTCCTGTATGCTGAGTCGGTCCTTCCCACAATCATATCTTTTTCGATGTCTTCACATTTTTCCTGCAGCCATTTCGTCTTAGCTTCCCTGCACTTCCTATTTATTTCATTCCTCAGCGACTTGTGTTTCTGTATTCCTGCTTTTCCCCGGAACATGTTTGTACTTCCTCCTTTCATCAATCAACTGAAGTATTTCTTCTGTTACCCATGGTTTCTTCGCAGCTACCTTCTTTGTACCTATGTTTTCCTTCCCAACTTCTGTGATGGCCCTTTTTAGAGATGTCCATTCCTCTTCAACTGTATTGCCTACTGCGCTATTCCTTATTGCTGTATCTATAGCGTTAGAGAACTTCAAACGTATCTCGTCATTCCTTAGTACTTACGTATCGCACTTCTTTGCGTATTGATTCTTCCTGACTAATGTCTTGAACTTCAGCCTACTCTTCATCACTACTATACTGTGATCTGAGTCTATATCTGCTCCTGGGTACGCCTTACAATCCAGTATCTGATTTCGGAATCTCTGTCTGACCATGATGTAATCTAATTGAAATCTTCCCTTGTCTCCCGGCCTTTTCCAAGTATACCTCCTCCTCTTGTGATTCTTGAACAGGGTATTCGCTATTACTAGCTGAAACTTGTTACAGAACTCAATTAGTCTTTCTCCTCTTTCATTCTTTGTCCCAAGCCCATATTCTCCTTTAACCTATTCTTCTACTCCTTCCCCTACAACTGTATTCCAGTCGCCCATGACTATTAGATTTTCGTCCCCCTTTACATACTGCATTACCCTTTCAATATCCTCATACACTTTCTCTATCTGTTCATCTTCAGCCTTGGACGTCGGCATGTGTACCTGAACTATCGTTGTCGGTGTTGGTCTGCTGTCGATTCTGATTAGAACAACCCTGTCACTGAACTGTTCACAGTAACACACCCTCTGCCCTACCTTCCTATTCATAACAAATCCTACACCTGTTATACCATTTTCTGCTGCTGTTGATATTACCCGATACTCATCTGACCAGAAATCCTTGTCTTCCTTCCACTTCACTTCACTGACCCCTACTATATCTAGATTGAGCCTTTGCATTTCCCTTTTCAGATTTTGTAGTTTCCCTACCACGTTCAAGCTTCTGACATTCCACGCCCCGACTCGTAGAACGTTATCCTTTCGTTGATTATTCAATCTTTTTCTCATGGTAACCTCCCCCTTGGCAGTCCCCTCCCGGAGATCCGAATGGGGGACTATTCCGGAGTCTTTTGCCAACGGAGAGATCATCATGACACTTCTTCAATTACAGGCCACATGTCCTGTGGATACACGTTACGTGTCTTTAATGCAGTGGTTTCCATTGCCTTCTGCATCCTCATGTCGTTGATCATTGCTGATTCTTCCGCCTTTAGGGGCAATTTCCCACCCCTAGGACAAGAGAGTGCCCTGAACCTCTATCCGCTCCTCCGCCCTCTTTGACAAGGCCGTTGGCAGAATGAGGCTGACTTCTTATGCCGGAAGTCTTCGGCCGTCAATGCTGATTATTTATCAAAATTTAGGCAGTGGTGGGGATCGAACCCGGGACCGAAGACGTTTTGATTATGAATCAAAGACCCTAACCCTAGACCACGGGAACAGAACGCCAAATTGCGCTCCAATATACTGCGGGAGTAAGAACAAGAAGCTGCCCCTGAGGATAAAACACGTCCTCCTGCCGGATATAAATAGTGGAGCGCAGGCAGCAACGGACAGAAGCCACTAGGAAGCAGTTCGGATGTGAGGACGGACGTGGTCCGTGTCATCTCAACCACAGGGCATCCTGACTTCAGCGGAGCACTGGTGGCCTGCGGCTCCGAGTGCGATCGGCGGCGCGCATTGCGCACATTGTCGGAGAATCTAAATAGCAGCAGCCGGGCGGATGGATCCGCAGGGCTGGGCAGCGACGACGGGGGAGAAATTGTAAAGAAAGTTCAATAAATAATCGCAAAACTCCACGCCGTCTCAGTCTTTGGTGCAGCCACTGTGTCTGCTGCTGACAAGTACTGCAGAAGCCGTAACAGTTATGTCTTATTTAGAGCATCTTGTTACATCTGTTTGTAAGTTCGCTCATTTCTGATGTCCTCCATCTTTCAATTCTCTTTCTACCCTTGCTTTCATTCCTGCCACTTTTTCAAGCCCCACCCGACGGTGTTCTCAAGTATTCAATATGGCTTATGAGGGCTCATTTCACTGTAGGGATCCGAACACAACTCTGTCTTAAGTTCCGATGCTACTGCTGCTCTTGCCGTCTGTGCTGAGAGCACCTGTTTCATATAACAATTAGTTTAGAATTCCAGAATGAGATTTTCACTCTGCAGCGGAGTGCGCGCTGATATGAAACTTCCTTGCAGATTAAAACTGTGTTCACCGACCGAGACTCGAACTCGGGACATTTGCCTTTTCGCGGGCAAGTGCAAGTTTGGAAGGTAGGAGACGAGATACTGGCAGAAGTAAAGCTGTGAGGACCAGGCGTGAGTCGTGCTTCGGTAGCTCAGATGGTAGAGCACTTGCCCGCGAAAGGCAAATGTCCCGAGTTCGAGTCTCGGTCGGTGCACACAGTTTTAATCTGCCAGGAAGTTTCAGTTTAGAATTGTCTATTTTTGAAACGATTTTGTTTATTTTCTATTATTGTGATGCCTGCAATTTAACGAAACACGACCTTCTCGAATATTACTTCTACGAGAGATTACCTTGTTCATTCATAAATACAGTAATAAAATAAAATAACTTATTTTTCAAACTAAGAATATCGGAAGTGGAGGAAACCTGGTAAGCTTCTAATGAACTAAGTTTCTAAGTTTCATAAGATCTCTAGAATTTCAGAATAGCAAAAAACATAAAATTTTGGCTGTTTCGAAAGTTCCCGGACTATTACGCTGACTCGGACTGAAACAGTTACTGATATTCACAAAAACAAGAAAGCAAGCTTCTACAATGGCTCTGGAGTACTGTAACATCCTAAACGTTAACAAATGCCATGAAGTACCCATCTATCAATGTTAAAGCTTTCAAGCGATCTAAATGCATCAGGATCGACAGTCCATCTACTTATTCCTGATTCCCGGTAGCCAATCGGCTAAGTGGCAGACGGTATACGATGCTCGCGTTTTACTAGCACTGTAATTCGTCATCCAAGATGGATAAACATGCAGAAGAAAGGGACAACATTCATAGAGACTGCACATACAGATTTACACCTAGTAATACACTCCTGGACATGGAAAAAAGAACACATTGACACCGGTGTGTCAGACCCACCATACTTGCTCCGGACACTACGAGAGGGCTGTACAAGCAATGATCACACGCACGGCACAGCGGACACACCGGGAACCGCGGTGTTGGCCGTCGAATGGCGCTAGCTGCGCAGCATTTGTGCACCGCCGCCGTCAGTGTCAGCCAGTTTGCCGTGGCATACGGAGCTCCATCGCAGTCTTTAACACTGGTAGCATGCCGCGACAGCGTGGACGTGAACCGTATGTGCAGTTGACGGACTTTGAGCGAGGGCGTATAGTGGGCATGCGGGAGACCGGGTGGACGTACCGCCGAATTGCTCAACACGTGGGGCGTGAGGTCTCCACAGTACATCGATGTTGTCGCCAGTGGTCGGCGGAAGGTGCACGTGCCCGTCGAGCTGGGACCGGACCGCAGCGACGCACGGATGCACGCCAAGACCGTAGGATCCTACGCAGTGCCGTAGGGGACTGCACCGCCACTTCCCAGCAAATTAGGGACACTGTTGCTCCTGGGGTATCGGCGAGGACCATTCGCAACCGTCTCCATGAAGCTGGGCTACGGTCCCGCACACCGTTAGGCCGTCTTCCGCTCACGCCCCAACATCGTGCAGCCCGCCTCCAGTGGTGTCGCGACAGGCGTGAATGGAGGGACGAATGGAGACGTGTCGTCTTCAGCGATGAGAGTCGCTTCTGCCTTGGTGCCAATGATGGTCGTATGCGTGTTTGGCGCCGTGCAGGTGAGCGCCACAATCAGGACTGCATACGACCGAGGCACACAGGGCCAACACCCGGCATCATGGTGTGGGGAGCGATCTCCTACACTGGCCGTACACCACTGGTGATCGTCGAGGGGACACTGAATAGTGCACGGTACATCCAAACCGTCATCGAACCCATCGTTCTACCATTCCTAGACCGGCAAGGGAACTTGCTGTTCCAACAGGACAATGCACGTCCGCATGTATCCCGTGCCACCCAACGTGCTCTAGAAGGTGTAAGTCAACTACCCTGGCCAGCAAGATCTGTCCCCCATTGAGCATGTTTGGGACTGGATGAAGCGTCGTCTCACGCGGTCTGCACGTCCAGCACGAACGCTGGTCCAACTGAGGCGCCAGGTGGAAATGGCATGGCAAGCCGTTCCACAGGACTACATCCAGCATCTCTACGATCGTCTCCATGGGAGAATAGCAGCCTGCATTGCTGCGAAAGGTGGATATACACTGTACTAGTGCCGACATTGTGCATGCTCTGTTGCCTGTGTCTATGTGCCTGCGGTTCTGTCAGTGTGATCATGTGATGTATCTGACCCCAGGAATGTGTCAATAAAGTTTCCTCTTCCTGGGACAATGAATTCACGGTGTTCTTATTTCAATTTCCAGGAGTATAGATAGAGAAAACATAAATTAAAAAATATTGTGTCACTGTAGATGAATACGTTACAGTACAATAACTACTGCGAGAATGAAGACGGAGTCAAAAACAGCAAATTTTTCCGAAAAGATATTGTTATAAAATAACTTTTAATAAAAAAATTAATTTCAGTTTAACCCTTTTAAATCAATGAACGTATCATTTAAAGTGCCTGCGATTTAAGATAAGTGAGACAGGTAACAAGAATGAGAAGTGAAAGAAATAATTTCTGCAGAAAATTGTATATTTATCACAAAATCCTTGTGGCATAAATTGGGGAGTGAAGAGTTCTCTAACAGTCATAACGTCCGATGAAAGAAAGGCTAAGCTTCATCATCATCCCACGTTAGTGGCCAGTAAACTACATTAGTGTAATCATCATTAAAAAACGGAGCTGTAAGTATTCTCTCGAAAATGGTAACTTGTATATAGATTCCGTAGAAAGTGTGTCATTTACAATCTCTTCGTTGATTGAAGTGTCTGTAGTCAAATGTGCTTCACCGAGAAAGAAATATGACGCTTTTCGACGTCACCACGCTTATTAAACAATTCTGACCACTCTTCGAACATTGTAGTTTTTATATTACATAATCGGATATCAGTTTATGATGAAAACCACCGTACTATATTTGTATTTCAGTCTGTGTTACCAGTTCACTTGATAAATATGTTAGTCCACTTGATCAAACTCGATAGCTTCTGAATTATTATTTTGTGAAATGTTAGTCCTTGTAAGGGTGCACATTTTTGCTTCAACTCATACCCCGCATTGTGCATTCAAAACAATTACCTTGATAAACCTACTTCTTAACTGTTTCAATTTTGTTCAGATGTAATACTTTATAAAGAGATTTACTTGAATCTATACGTCCATTGTGTTTCCAGTCTGACCTATACACTGAAAACAATCCACTCAGCAACCAAGTTACTCGACTGTTCGATCATTGTAGCTTTCAGATAATTATTTTCTGATACTGGAGTATGTAACCAAATCACTTTCATCTGTACGTCCAATAAGTTCACAGTTTCCGCTACACACAGAAAATATACCACTCAGTAAACAAGTTACCTCACTGTCCGCACATCGTAATTGTCAAGTTTATTTTCAGAGATGATAGCCGAACAGCTCAAAATTGTCGCTACCACGAAAACGCCGTTTCCTTGCTAAAACATGACAATAACCAGTCTCTGCTATTCTCCCCACACTTCTTTGTTATCGTTTCACACAGCGATCTCTCGATGCTTTTCAAAGCTCATTTCTCATAGAATATTACATAGTTTATCATTTTAAGCTTCTAAGCGCAATTACAATTTTAAGTTAATATACAGCTTTATGCATGTAGAAATATTGTAAGGAGATAACAGCAGAAAATGAACCTTAACAATTTCATAGCTGGGAGTTACAGAACGTATGTAGGAAAAATACCAAACACGCGCGATTGCATATCTCTTTCAAAGGAGAAGGAAAAAAAAAGACGAAAAAAATTATATCGTACGATTGCAGTATCTTTACTTACGACAAATCTTGAGCACACTTTAATTCCGTGACAGAAATAGCAAGAGAATCGTCATCGTGGTATTGGGACAAGAAGGGGAGGGAAATGATTATGTTCAGTTCACGATCTCTACATTCTACATCAATCTCCTGGATTAAATTCCAAATCCGTCAATAGGGTCTCGTGCAGTGAGGGTATGTGGTACTGGTGCTATTCAAGAGGTGTAGGCCATATGCCGGTATCAAGTTTTGACCATCTTCATTATCTCATCGTAATACAGCACAGACACAACGCTAATTTGTACAAGCAGTTATTGCAGTCGACTCCAAACAAAAGATTTTGCGGTAGAAAGGTAAAGTTGTGCATGAAAGAAGAAAAACCTTTCCAATTAATTTCTAGATTCCTCAGCAAGTATGTCTTACTAATTTATCTTACCTTTTTTACATAAACACTGTTATTACCTGAATTTTGACGTAATGTGTCACTGATGTAATCCAATATACACCATTGCATTTCGTTTTTCTTCTTTTCCTTTTTAATGGAAACTTGTTTAAATTTATGTCTTACAGTACTAGCCTGTTCAGCTGAGTTGCTTCCCTTAACTGTATTGTCTGTCGCTGTTTCCCTGATGCGCGAATATTCTTTATCTACAGTAGTCTAGCAATCCACTGAAACACGTTTTTCACATAAACTTTTTCCTGTGATCTATTTTTGTGCACCCAGATTACAAATTTAGTAGTACAGAAGTATTTCAGCTGATGATGTACCCAACCAATGTATAATGTCATCTTTAACCAAAAGAATGCAGAAAGTTGTACTTGGTAATTAAAACGATGTAATCAGGGGAGATTCCTCTCATAGGGGCACATATGGAGTTCCCTAAGGCTCAGTCTCAGTCAGCCGGTGTTGCTCACATGTGCAAACGATCTTCCATTTAATACACACCAATCAGAATTAGTTACTTTTGGAGATGACATTAGCTTTGTAACCAATCCAAGAATACACACAACAACAGGAGATATGCTAAGGAATGTTCTTAACAGAGTCATTGACTGGTTTTCTGTGAATGGTCTCACTCTCAGTTTTAAATACTACATCAGCGGTAAGTTTAACACACTGTGAGGACATAATAAATATGGTGGAAACTTCAAAATTTTAAGGATTCCATTTTGATAGGAATTTGAAGTGGAAAAGGACATTTTAGAACTCCTAAAACAATTTAGTTGAGCCACATTTGCACTCAGAATCACTGCAAGTCTTGAGGAGACACAACTCAGTAAGATCACATATATCGCATATTTTGATTCAATAATATCAGTTTTCTGGGATAAATCATCTTTAATAACGGGACATTCATGAAAAACACACACTACTCAAAGATGCACCAAATCCACAGTTTTGAAGATATGGCAATGAAATTTTGTACTGTGCTTTACATGAAATTAAAACATTTACTGTTAAGTTCTTAGATTATTTAAATTGAAGTTTTTTATGAAATTTAAAAATTTGAGTTAAATTTATCCATATTACGTGGATGTTACTTGAGGGCTGCGACTGTATTGTAATATATATGGTGCTAAATGCATCGTGCTAATAAAATATTAGTATCAAATGACTGTCGCAGTATACATTATTTCATAAAAATATTAAAAAATTTATTTTCAGAAAATAATGTGTACCTGTTTCTCAGAAACCATTCAAGAGTTTTCTACAACGATTTCTCTGTTTAGTATCTCTGCATATGTAAGCTTCTCTCAAGAAGTTTTTTGAATGTATCGAATAGGTGAATTTTAATAATTTTTTAATTATAATTCTGTAAGTATAATGCAAAATTTATGCAAAATTCCACGCACTTTGCCTCATATCTAAGCTCACACTCAGAATTTCAAAATTTACTCTTGAGACAACATTTACTGGTTTTATGGAATAAGCGTACAAATTATTTTATTTCTAGACTTAATTCATTCCGAGAAAAGGTACATAAACTTAGAAAAACATGAAACTTCCTGGCAGATTAAAACTGTGTGCCCGACCGAGACTCGAACTCGGGACCTTTGCCTTTCGCGGGCAAGTGCTCATTCTTAGAAAAACACAATTTTCTGGAAATACAATTTAAAGTTCAACCTAACGTTTTTCTTGTGTCACTTCTTCAGAAAGCCCCAGACTTGTACTCAGGGTCTTCTTTTCCTTCAAGTTTCCTCTTCTGGTTTTTTGTTTCTGCCTTTTTTCCTTTGTCTCGTCTTCATCTGAATTTTCAGCTACAGAAAGACGTTGCAAATCTATTTTTCACAAGATGTCTCGAATGAAATTTCCTATCTTGAAACCCATTCTCTCTAATAGTATCATCCTCCCTACGTCCCCGTCTTGAAATACAAGAACTGCATCATAAGTTGCAATTCTGACCACTGTAGCAGATGAAAATCAGTAGCACAATCCAAAATAAAAATTGCTTCTTTAGTAAACAAAGCAGGTGGTTTGTTATTCTCTTTAAGATACGGAACAGAGACATAGATGATCTATAAAACCAAAGAGTATGTATCACAGCCCTTTATATGCATCCCGTGAGCGTTTGCTTGAAAGAACTCCGTGGAATCGTTGTTTACGGACCTAGTGTTGATGTGTAGCTTCAAAAAGTGGGGGTGCCTGGGAGGTCGCATCACACATTTAATTGTTTATCAGGCACTTCGAGTACGATTCCACCTTTGAAACTTTGGGAACTTTTGTCCATGTGTTTTAGCAATAAATAAAAAATACCTCGAAAATCGGCATTTCCGATCAATTTTATGAACGTCTCCCCGTAAGAAAGCAAGGCTTCATCGCTCAAAAACGTGCTGTAAGCATAATAGCCTCTATAGTGCTCACTCACCATCATCTTGTGTACTTCTGTACTACGTCACTGTATATTTGTTCTCTCATGGAGTTTGTTGTAAACAGTCCACTGCAGTTTAAAAGGAACAATGATGTACATCAGTACAATACCAGAAGTATAAAAAGACATCCATTACTCCACATTAAGTTTGTCTTTAGCACAAAAATAGTTGCTCAATGCTGCAACCGAAATTTTTGGTCAGTTATCCAGTGACATAAAATGTCTGAGAGATGGAAAAGTGAAATTTTAAATCAAGCTGTGAAAGTTTCTCCTCGACAACTCCCTCTATTCCGTAGAAGAATTTCTCGTGTTGTAATATGTAAATGGTGGTGGGTACGAATTACTAACTCACATCTGTGTATTTAGTAATAGTAATAATAATAATAATAATAATAATAATGAGAAAATTTGCTAAGTATTCATCATGCAGCCATATTTACAAATTAATTTGCGCTGCGAATATAAAATGACTCGCTGCATATCATTACGAATTATCGCGTAGATATTCTGCGGAAATGAACGAACTAATCATGAAGTTTTAAACATAGCTGCGTTGTCAGGGACCGTTACAAAGTAAAATTAAAGCAATAACAGCCATCGCTCGCAAAAATAAAGTCTTTTTGACCTAGTTTTCGGCCTCTACTAAGAGCGCCTTCCTCAGAAATAAAACATTTAAACTGACCTATAACGTAAGTACAAAGTGTTAGGAAAATTTTATTTTTAAATGTAACTACTGACTAGCAGTATAAAATGAGAAAGCATAGTACTTACATGCCATGTATGATGGTGTTTACAGCCTTTAAACTAAACTTCTAAGCTCTTATATAGACCAATTGTTACCACGTCTGCTGCTACGAGATAAAATATTGCCTCTTACTTCAGGTATTAATGTTCATCACAACATTTGTCTGTCTATATTTTGAATGTTAAATAGCCTGTTTGTATTTGCGGCTACTAGATGGCACTTTTGGTGTAACGTTCACCTGCCCGCAATTGCTAACGCGGGCGCCTCAGTCTGATGCTACCGCAGCTCGACATGTGTGAGCAGCTCGTGGTGGCTTGCCTTCTATGTTTTCTGTTTTAAAATGTTGTGTCTAAAGCTTTATCACTTGTTATTTATTTTATACGTGACATGTAAGTACTATGCTATTTCTTTTTATACTGCTTGTCGGTACTTACACTTAAAAATAAGAAAATCCTAAAACTTTGTCCATAGCCAGTTTAAATGCTTTATTTCTGATGACGTCAGTTTTAGTAGTGGTCGAAATCTAGGTCAAAAAGACTTCATTTTTACTACCGAGGGCTGTTATTGCTGTAACTTAACTAATCATGTATTCTGACAGTTAAGGTACAATTTCCTAGTTCAGTATTACGTGGTTTATCACCATATAACGATATCAGTCCACCTACCCATTTAATCTTGAGCATTCTTTTGCAGCATGTAGAGGGGCAGATCACGTAACTAATACGCCGCGCGGAGTGGCCGTGCGGTCTACGGCGCCATGTCACGGATTGCGCAGCCCCTCCCGCCGGAAGTTCGAGTCCTCCCTCGGGCATGGGTGTGTGTGCGTTGTTCTTAGCATAAGTTTGTTTAAGTAGCGTGTAAGCCTAGGGACCGATGACCTCAGCAGTTTGGTCCCTTAGGAATTCACACACGTTTGAACATTTCAACGTAACTGATGAGGAGGTTCTGAACAGAATTGGGGATAAGAGGAATTTACGGCAAAAGCTGACTAGAAGTAGAGATCGGTTGGTGGGACGTATTCTGAGGTATCAAGGGATCACCAATTTAGTATTGGAGGAAAGTGCGAGGGTGTGGGAGGTAAAAACCGTAGGGGAAGGCCAAGAGATGAATACAATTAGGAGATTGTGAAGGATGTAGGTTGCAGCAATTATTCGGAGATGAAGAGGTTTGTACAGGATAGAGTAGCGTGGAGAGTTGCATCAAACTAGTCTTTGGACTGAAGACGTCAACAAAAACAATGATATCAATGCAAGAGACGTGTCAACACGTAGAAACCGTAGAGGGAACTTCGTTCTCCATATCCGCAATGCTCTACCTCTTTGATATAATGCTGCATCCCGAAGCTACCTTCGTAACTAATTTTAATAATTTATAGTGCCAATGACTGTTTCAGTTAATTTCCTGAGGTATGCAACGAGGGTCAGACCAGAGAAGCTCTACTTACTGAACATAAACCTTTTCCTAATAAACTTCGTTTAGTAGGAAAAGGTGTCTTTAATTACTGATAATGTTTCCTTCAGTATTCATTTTACTTTTGGATACTCTTAGAGAACATCACAGTAGTGATTCATTCTCTGTTTTGTTTCGTTTCATTCTCTGTTTTGTTTCTATGACAAGTTAAGATTTTGAGCTGGTTTTTGAGATTGGAAATGAAATGTAGGCGAAGCTTAGGGGTACTGGGTCGGAGAAAGAACCAAGCTGCCCATACAGTTGTAATTTAGCGCATATAATCAAAACACCAGACTCTCTTCGAAGAGTAGTATTTATTGTCATTATGTCTGTTGTTTATGACCATCTAGGGTAATTTATTAGGCTTCATCTACATTTTAAGTGACTCTGTAACATACAATATGCTCTTGTTTTTATCGTTGACCCTATAATTTTCCCTTGTACGTGTATCATGTTCTCTCTTCGCTGGAAATGACAGTAAATGTGAATTCGTAACTCGAATTACCCAAAAATAGGTATATTAGAATATAGCATGTTCACGACTACGTTTACAGGAGACACTTGATCAATTCCATCCGTGCAATAAATACACAACAAACAGTTACTTAATGAGCAGATAAATACTGGAAACCAGATAATAATAATGGAACAAATCACATAAAATAAATAAAAATAAGAAATAAAAATAACTTTCCCTCCCTTCACCCCCTCCTCTCTCTCTCTCTGTCTCTCTCTCTCTCTCTCTCTCTCTCTCTCTCTCTCTCTCTCTCTCTCTCTCTCTCACACACACACACACACACACACTTTCTCTCACTCTTCTCACACCTTCTCCTTCCTTCCACCTCTTCATCCTCCATCTTCTCCATCCAATTATCAACTCACTCTTCCCTCCTCTACTTTACATTCACTGTTCTCTGCCTTTACTCATTTTTACCTCCCCCTCCCCCCCCCCCCCATTTCACTTAGCCACATTTAGCTATTTATCTCCATCTATAACCCTTCAGTTTAAATACATATTGAGTAAATATACATTTACATAGTTAAAAAACTTAATCCGCCTATGGCAAGCCAAAGATAAAGTGAACTATTTTGACCAAATGACAGAAAAAACTAGAGGTTAAACTGGCAATAGTATTCGCACAAAACAGACAATGACACTTTCCGACAGAACTATGCTATAAACGGCAGCGGTGTTGTATTGTTTCGTATTTCACGTTGGGAAATTTGAACTGCTGCAAAACAGTGTGAGATTAGTCAAAACACAGCATTACAAACGCTTGCAATAGCCGAGCGCATCTACTATTGCAGGACATGGGCTCAACATGTCACCGTATGAAATATAAGAACGCGGAAAAATCCGACATTCTGTTCCAGCTGTTGGGCTATTAAGGAAGCACTTACAATTAAATTACGAAGTGACCTGATAAACAGAGACGGAGATTTCAGTTTAAATTCTGCATGTAATCCTGTTGTCTTCATTGTCGAGAAGCATGGGGACTGAGATAAACTCAACTGTGGGTTAAGAATTTTCACTATCGAAAACTTCTCACGTCGGTCATCTTTGGTTGTGTGCAGGCATTAATATTTACAGTGTACGTGTGTGTGTGTGTGTGTGTGTGTTATCTTTATAGAGCTGATCTCCAACCCGGGTTTTAAATTCCCTTTCACAGAGCTTCCCTGGCGAATTTGTGTCTTGAAAATGGCAGGGTGTGCATCTGTCAGAATATCGGCTGCTGTTGACGACTTCATCCTGATGCATTCCAGTATGTCATCTGAACTTTGCCGGCCGAGGTGTCCGAGCGGTTCTAGGCGCTACAGTCTGGGACCACGCGACCGCTACGGTCGCAGGTTCGAATCCTGCCTCGGGCATGGATGTGTGTGATGGAAATGGAAATGTCGTGTGGCTAGGGCCTCCCGTCGGGTAGACCGTTCGCCTGGTGCAGGTCTTTCGATTTGACGCCACTTCGGCGACCTGCGCGTCGATGGGGATGAAATGATGATGATTAGGACAACACAACACCCAGTCTCTGAGCGGAGAAAATCTCCGACCCAGCCGGGAATCTAACCCGGGCCCTTAGGATTGACAGTCTGTCATGCTGACCACTCAGCTACCGGGACGGATGTGTGTGATGTCCTTAGGTTAGTTAGGTTTAAGTAGTTCTAAGTTCTAGGGGACTGATGACCTCAGCAGTTAAGTCCCATAGTGCTCAGAGTCATTTGAACCACTTTTATCTGAACTTTCTAGACGCCAGGGGAAACTTAGGTTTCACAAGTTGAAGCGACTGTCGTGACAAAAAGCAATAACTGAATTTACGTACTTCCTGAAGTATTTATGAAGACATATATTTTTAATCGTTTATTGATGGACGTTTAGTCACTTGTTTATGTAAACGGAAAGAAATATTTAAAATGAAAGCGGTGGTAAAAGTAAAAAGTGATATTGTTTTGAAATAGGTTGACGAGATGTATTCCGAATTCCGAAAGGAGTAAGTGGCGTGGTTTTTTTTTTTTTTTTTTTTTTTTAGAGACAACTTGGTCTGTTAATTAAGTGGAAATAAAAGTTATTTCATTCCGACTGACTGAAAAGTAAGCAAAAAGTACATTCATGTGTACAATATTCGATTTAATATTTGGGAGACAGCGTACAGCCAAGAGATTCAGAGAATTTAAAGGAGCCCCTTTTTAAGTATTATCGTTAGTTGTCCAAGCAATTTAGACGATCACCGACTAAGTAAAGATGACGCCAGATGGAAATTCATCTCAAAAGAGAGGAATGTGCAAGAATTAAGACATCTAACGAGGCGAAAATTTACACGTAGCAGTATATGTCGAAATTAAAGTTCCACCACATTATCATTCTTAACGACGTCATTTGCGCAATGCGTGTATCATTACAGAATGTAGAGACGTATTATGTCGGTTTGTTACGGCGTTCCTCCTGCCTGCTGGGGGGAGTTGTCAAACGCCGCCGCGGCTCTTGGCGTAGTTCCTGGTGACCGCCGCAGCGGGCTAACTTGGGCGCGCCTGCCCCGACCCTAGCCGCCTTTCGCCGCTTCTGTCAAGTGCGGCCAACTCCCTAACCTCGTCAGGAGGCTGACAACAGTAAGCTCCTCACCAACGGACCTGTCGATTGATCACGAACGCCAAGTGGCCACTCGGACGCTGACCGGTGTTTGCTGCGGACTCCAGCAACTCGGCGCTAGCAGGAGTTCGCCAGCGTAGTTTCTCAGTAGACTCAGCTGGACGGAGCTTCGGACGGATCCGTAAAAACCTGCAAAGGCTTAATGTCCACATGCTGCGTAAATTTGCGACAAAGCGTCTCTATAATCTGATTTCCCAGAGATTCGCTCTGGTCTCGGCTTATCCGTAGATAGTCGACAGTTTCTGAAAATAGGACGATCAAAGTTTTCAAGGTAGTTTAGAGACAGTTTTTGTGCTTTTACTGGACAATATGTTCAGACGAACTGGTGGCACGGTGGCTAGCGTCGCGGTTTCTTAATTTAGCGCCTCGTGTTCGAAACCTGATTATTACTTTTATTTTTATTATTCATCGATATACCCATGTCTGTAGAAGATAGCTAGACGAGTGAGTGTCTTCCAGTGTCTATTCATGTAACATTGTTCTTATACGTCTACTAATTGTGTGTATGATGACTGAATTAAAACAAAAAGGAATGAGGAACATATTTGATACAGTTTATGGCGAAGTTCCTGTACGGTATCTTGATTCACAATGAACTGCAAGCGCCAGTTTTCGGAAAAATGATCCGTCATGCATGGTTTGCTGACAAAATAATTGCAAACACGCAAAATCTTCAGCAGTGTTAACGGCGTTTCTTTCCCGAGTGAGATCTGCACGAAGAAATGTCGCTGTGGAAAACCTGCCTTCGCTTGGTGCTCGTGGAATATATGTGTTACGAATGTTATACAAATCGGTATCACCCATGGGATTGTGCCAAATCTTCCTGACGAAAAAAGATATGAATGAAATATACGAACTAATGTAAGAATTGATATGAGAATGAAACATCAGAATACGAGAATTTGAAAAGATTGTAACCACTCAACATACCATACTCACTTATATTATATTATAAGAAAGTCTTGTACTTATTGTGAAATCCAGTTGTAATTTTAGAATTAATATACCGCCATTGTATCCTCTAATCAGATAAGAAACATTCATGTAATAAACTTCTATGGATATGGATAGATATATGAAAACAGTAAAAATAAAACAAATAAAAACGATAATCGGGTTGTCAACAGGGGCGCAAAATTAAATAATAATAAAAAAGAACTCGAAGTTAACCACTGTGCCAGCATCGTCAGTGAATACTGCGCGGTAAAAGGCATATGAAATACCTCGAAAATACCTCGCAAAAGTGGACGTCGTCTTTTTAAGACACTGTCGAGTATCTGCATATAAGCCGAGACACGTGTTCGCTTGTTTTGATTCCTTTTTCCAGTGGCCGAAGTTCCTGGGAACTCCTCCCGTGTTCTCCTCCTGAAAGCGAACTGGTTTTCCATTCTTGTGCATTGTGCCGTCGGAGTCGCGGGCTGGGGTGGCGGAAGCTGCGAAGCATCCAGTTCTGCCGGAAAAGAACCAGCGGCAGAAAACCGAGGACGGCACAAACGGATCTGGTTCCGGTGTCGCTTGACATTGCCAGAGGGACCAGAAATCACAAGCAAGGCGCGGCCAAGCTGGCGAAGAATGCGACCCTGCTCCCAGCGGTGCCTGCCAGAGAAAACACGATAGAAAACCAAATCATGCAGCGCCAAGCCAGAACAAGGCGAAGCAGCGCTAGCGTGCAGTCGCGGGTGCAACAGCTGCAATGGCCATGTAGCAGTGCCGCCGAGAACGAGTGCCGCACAGCTGGGTGATATGAAGCAACGAAGTCCATAGCGTGCGCTCGCAAGAGTGCGTGGCGTGCAACTTGTTCATCTGCAAATTAAACGTACACACAAAGCGTTCAGCCTCGCCGTACGACTGGGGTGGAATGGGGCTGAGGTCAGGTGGCGAATGCCATTAGCAGCACAATATGCTTCAAACTCGGAGGACACAAACTGGGGGCCATTGCCGAAGACAAGGACTTCAGGAAGGCCCTCGATGCATAAAATTGATGTCAAGGTTCGAATAGTACTGGCAGAAGTGGTAGAAGACATAGGTACAACAAAAGGAAAGTTGCTGTAAGCATCAATGACTATTACCCAGCAGGTGTCCCAGAAAGGACCCGCAAAATCAATATGAACGCACTGCCAAGGCGCAGTAGGAGTTGGCCATGCAAAGAAGCACTGGCAGGGAGCAGATTGGTGCACTCCGCAAGAGCGACAATTAGCAAGCAAATGCTCAATTTGTTTATCAATACCGACCCAAGTGCAGTGACTTCACGCTAATGACTTCGTCCGCACTATACGCCAATGACCAGCAAGTGGAGGATTTCCGGCTGCAAAGAACAAGGTGCAACCAACGAGACTGATCATTGTCGGTTCCCAACAAAATAACACCGTGGTGCACAGACAAGTTGTGACGTTGTGCAAAGTAACGTCAAACAAGGGGATCACTAATCTGTGTAGCAGACGGAAGCCATTGAGGGCGAATATAATGGGTGGCTCTAAGCACTATGGGACTTGACATCTGAGGTCATCAGTCCCCTAGAACTTAGAACTACTTAAGCTTAACCAACCTAAGGACATCACTCACATCCATGCCCGAGCCAGGATTCGAACCTGCGACCGTAGCGGTCGCGCGGTTCCACACTGAAGCGCCTAGAACCGCTCGGCCACACCGGCCGGCGAGGACGAATATACTGCAAAAAAATCTGGAAAGAAGCATCGGCGGCTGTCGCGGTGGCAATGCGACGAAAATCCACCGGAAAACCATTAGCGAAATCATTATCTTGCGAAACAGTGAGCATGCATGACAATTCGGAAGAATCAAACACTTCGTCAGGACCAACAGGTAGACGAGACAAAGCATCGGCATTGCCATGCTGGGCTGTAGGCCGAAACAAACTTTCGTAATTGTAGTTAGACAAAAACAAAGACCAACGTTGCAACTTTTGTGCAGTACAGCCTGGAACTGGCTTGGACAGGTGAAACAACGACGTCAAGGGCGTATGGTCGGTGGCCAAGTAGAACTTGTGACCATACAAAAAAATCATGAAACTTGGTCGCTCCATATACAATAGCTAAAGGATCTTTCTCCATTTGAGAATAGTTTTGCTGGGCAGAAGTGAGCAATTTAGTTCGGGCGTTCGACAGAAGTAATGCAGTGCGAGAGAACCACTCCGATGCCGTGAGGAGACACATCGACAGCCAAAACAACTGGTTTGGAGGGATCGAAAGGAATCAAACAGCGATCACTCAACAAAACAGGTTTGAGCTTGTGGAAAGCTGCGTGACATTCCGAAGACCAAACAAAAGGAACGTTCTTAAGCCGAAGGCGATGGAAAGCGGCTGCAATGTGCGCTGCGTTTGGTATAAACCGAACATAGTACGATGTGCATTCAAGTTCTAAGGCCTCCGATTTTTTTTCTCTGGACTGGAAAGAGATAGAAACATGCGCATTGTTTTAAAATGAGGTGACGTTCATTGTCAATACGTCCCAGAGATGGCAGCACCGTACGGCAGATGGAATTTTACCGCCAGCGGCGAGAATGAGAACTGTTTTAAATATTTAAAATGGCAACGTTTTCCTTACTTGAACAGCGTGCAATCATTCGTTGTCTGAATTTGCGTGGAGTGAAACCAATTGAAATTCATCGACAGTTGAAGGAGACATGTGGTGATGGAGTTATGGATGTGTCGAAAGTGCGTTCGTGGGTGCGACAGTTTAATGAAGGTAGAGCATCGTGTGACAACAAACCGAAACAACCTCAGGCTCGCACAAGCCGGTCTGACGACATGATCGAGAAAGTGGAGAGAACTGTTTTGGGGGATAGCCGAATGACTGTTGAACAGATCGCCTCCAGAGTTGGCATTTCTGTGGGTTCTGTGCACACAATCCTGCAAGACGACCTGAAAATGCGAAAAGTGTCATACAGGTGGGTGCCACGAATGCTGACGGACGACCACACGGCTGCCCGTGTGGCATGTTGCCAAGCAATGTTGATGCGAAACGACAGCACGAATGAGACTTTCTTTTCGTCAGTTGTGACAATGGATGAGACGAGGGTGCCATTTTTCAATCCAGAAACAAAGTGCCAGTCAGCTCAATGGAAGCACACAGATTCACCGCCACCAAAAAAATTTCGGGTAACCGCCAGTGCTGAAAAAATGATGGTGTCCATGTTCTGGCACAGCGAGGGCGTAATCCTTACCCATTGCGTTCCAAGGGCACTACGGTAACAGGTGCATCCGACGAAAATGTTTTAAGAACAAACTCCTTCCTGCACTGCAACAAAAACGTCCGGGAAGGGCTGCACGTGTGCTGTTTCACCAAGACAATGCCCCCGCACATCGAGCTAACGTTACGTAACAGTGTCTTCGTGATAACAACTTTGAAGTGATTCCTCATGCTCCCTACTCACCTGACCTGGCTCCTAGTGACTTTTGGCTTTTTCCAACAATGAAAGACACTCTCCGTGGCCGCACATTCACCAGCCGTGCTGCTATTGCCTCAGCGATTTTCCAGTGGTCAAAACAGACTCCTAAAGAAGCCTTCGCCGCTACCGTGGAATCATGGCGTCAGCGTTGTGAAAAATGTGTACGTCTGCAGGGCGATTACGTCGAGAAGTAACGCCAGTTTCATCGATTTCGGGTGAGTAGTTAACTAGAAAAAGAATCGGAGGCCTTAGAACTTGAATGCACCTCGTATGTAATTTTGCCCAGCACAGACTGATGTTCTATCAAGTTCCTGGATTCTGCAAGTACCTAACCGCACAGAGATGTGGTGGTGAGGGGTGCTTACCCTGTCTGTTTACCATATGTCCTAAATACTGAAAATCAGTTTGAAAAAATTTGCACTTATCTCTGTTACACTTAAGTCCTGCCTGCAAAAGTACAGTAAATAAAGTACACAAATTCTGCAGATGTTCGCCAGGGATGCGACCTGACACCACAATATCGTCCAGATAACTGGAACAACCAGGGATAGTGGCACACAACTGCTGCGAGTAAGACTGAAAAATAGTAGGAGGAGAAGCACAAACGGATAGAAGGCGGCGAAAATTGAACAATCCAAGGTGGGTGTTGATCACAAAATATCGCCGCTACTGTTTTTCGAGCAGAATTTGAGAGTATGCATCCCGCAAGTCAATTGTGGAAAAGAATTTTCCCGCACCAAACTTATCAAAAATGTCTTCAGGATGCAGTAAGGGAAACATAGCTACCACCGTATGGGGATTTACGGCAGACTTAAAGTCAGCACAAATACAGAGACGACCGATTAGGTTTTTCGCACACACTATAGGTGAAGCCCATTGCGAAGCTGAAACAGGTTCAATGACACCACTGTATTTGCAAACGCTGAAGTTCAGTAGCTACCGCGTCGCACTGTGCATGCGGGACCGGCGTGCACGCCGGAAAATTGGCATGGCATTCTCTCTAAAAACAACATGCGCTGCGAAATCTGTGGCACAACCAAAGCCATCAGAAAAGAGTTCAGCAAAATCATCGCATAGTGCGGCCACACTGCATGGTCACAAGCGTTGACGGAAAGTACATTGCCCTGAATGGCGAGGCCAAAAAGTCCATATGTGTCCATGCCAAAAATGTTTGGAGCATTAATAGTGTGGAGCTCATGAAAAGACACAGTTTTCGTCGTTACAGTATACGTGGCTTGCAAACGACACACTCCTAGCATTGAGATTTCCTGTCCAGTAAATGCAGTCAGCGTGGAATGAGAACAACGAAGCGGGGGCGAACCAAGCAAGCCATATGTTGAACGCATCAGCGTTCAGCTGCATCCGAACAGAATGTCCACAAATGTTCAAAGTCACAAAAAGTTAATTCCCATCGTGCTGAATGCAAGAGGAAGCGTCTGGCAAAACTTGTTCACGCACTCTACGAGCTGTAGAAGCACGTGAAGCAGAAGGCTTTGAAAAAAGGGCATTAATGTCCATAGGCTGATGATTGGATCTATGATCACGATGGTTTGCGTTGCGATGGCGCCCACGCGATTCACGCGAACGTGAAACAGTCTGAGGATTAGAGTGTCTCTTACTACACACAGCTTGCACATGTCCTTTCTTATTGCAAAAATAACACTGTGCATGACGGGATGGGCAACTGTCCAATGGGTGGGCACGAAAGCGGTTTGGACAAAATTTCAGTTTCTTAGAGGGTGCCTGGTTATAAAATTGTTTGCCGCGCAGGATTAGCCGAACGGTCTAAGGCGCTGCTGTCATGGACTGTACGGCTGGTCCCGGCAGAGGTTCGAGTCCCCCCTCGGGCATGACCGTGTGTGTTTGTGGCTCTGAGCACTATGGGACTTAACTGCTGAGGTCATCAGTCCCCTAGAACTTAGAACTACTTAAACCTAACTAACCTAAGGACAAATGGTTCAAATGGCTCTGAGCACTATGGGACTTAACTGCTGAGGTCATCAGTCCCCTAGAACTTAGAACTACTTAAACCTAACTAACCTAAGGACAAATGGTTCAAATGGCTCTGAGCACTATGGGACTCAACTGCTGTGGTCATAAGTCCCCTAGAACTTAGAACTACTTAAACCTAACTAACCTAAGGACATCACACACATCCATGCCCGAGGCAGGATGCGAACCTGCGACCGTAGCGGTCATGCGGTTCCAGACTGTAGCGCCTTTAACCGCTCGGCCACTCCGGCCGGCTACCTAAGGACATCACACACATCCATGCCAGAGGCAGGATTCGAACCTGCGACGGTAGCAGTCGCGCGACTTCAGACTGTAGCGCCTAGAACCGTTCGCCCACTCCGACCGGCTGTGTGTGTTTGTCCTTAGGTTGGTTGGATGTTTTGGGGAAGGAGACCAGACATCGAGGTCATCGGTCTCATCGGATTAGGGAAGGATGGGGAAGGAAGTCGGCCGTGCCCTTTGAAAGGAACCATCCCGGCATTTGCCTGAAGCGATTAGGGAAATCACGGAAAACCTAAATCAGGATGGCCGGACGCGGGATTGAACCGTCGTCCTCCCGAATGCGAGTCCAGTGTCGAACCACTGCGCCACCTCGCTCGGTTGTCCTTAGGATAATTTAGGTTAAGTAGTGTGTAAGCTTAGGGACTGATGACCTTAGCAGTTAAGTCCCATAAGATCTCACACACATTTGAACATTTGATTTGAAAATTGTTTACTTGCGCGCGAGCGGCGCGGCATGGCTTCCTGTGCAGTGGCAGGGCAGCAGGGTACGTGTTATGCCTCGCTAACAGTACACACACCCGTAGTCACGTCGAAAGCGGAAGTAGCCATATGTAATGTATCTTGTCTGTGTAGCAAGTGTACTACTTCCTGCAAAGACAGGTTTTTAAATCTTAGGATCTGCTCGCAGATGCAGTGATCCGCCACATTCTACCCTATCATGATATCTGCATAGGAGAGTCCACAGGAGCAATTACAGTCACCATCAGATGTTAGTACGTGAAGGTCAGCTAACCATGATTTATTTGACTGACAAAGGGAGGCCAAGACGTTTGGAACGCGGATTTACTGCAAACTTCGTACACTCGTAGTGCTCCATTAGCACAACAAAACGTGTCAGCAGTAGCACGTACTTCTCAAGCGTTACTGAGAAAATCGCAAGATAATTTCGGTCGTCGAATATATATCTGTGCGTGGCCATTTTAACCATGAAGCGGGTGCGTCCCAGTGGTGCTGCTACGGTAGCTCAGTTGCCGGCACGGTAGCTCAGCGTTTTTTTTTTTTAAATTTTTTTTTTAAATTTTCAACACAGTCATTTTCTTAATTATTTATATTACAATTGATATAATGTGGGGAAAATACGTGTAATCGGATGAACTTTTATTAAATTGACAATGTCATTTGGCAGTCTACTAATTTTTATTATCACAAATAATGTAATATTCACAACTATCGACTAGTAAACGACCAAACGCATAAAGTGATACTGAAAATGTATGTTTGTCCGTGATTTGAGAAATTCCTTATACCTGGAAGGAGCCCGAAACGACTTGTTACCTCCAGGTTGTGACCGGCACAGACGGCTTTCGAAAGACGGACAATCAAACGTCACTTTCGACATTACGAGTACAAGTTGCAGGATGGTATTTTTCGTAAAAACATGGAAAACATTAAGATAAACGGCACCAGTTGCATTGAATAAATGCTATGTTTTCGCATACGCAAGGACTTTTGACGTTTTCCATGGAAAAACAAACTTCGTTAACATTTTCAAAAACCTTTCTTTCAGACGATAGTTTGGAAGCAAAGCATGCATAACGCAGTATTTCCTTAAAAATCGGCGCTGATAATTAGTTATGCAGTATCGAGTGTATTTTAATAGCGTCTTCCGAGAAGCAATTTCTTGTTCTCTTTCGATTTAATACCAACAGTTGTGAAGAGACGGACTTGCATACATTTTCAGTATCACTTTATGCGTTTGGTCGTTTACTAGTCGATAGTTATGAATATTACATTATTTGTGATGATAAAAATTAGTAGACTGACAAATAGCATTGTAAATTTAATAAAAGTTCATCCGATTACACGTATTTTTCCCATTATATCAATTGTAATATAAATAGTAAAGAAAATGACTGTGTTGAAAAAGAAAAAAAAAATGGCGAACGGAACTCGATCCAGCGATCCAGCAACTTGAACGCCAAATAATTAAAAAAAATTGTTTTGTATTGTTTTGTTCAGGGCGGACTTCCGATGACACCCGTGCAGTTTGTTCCTTCATCCGTTGGCCCAGTTTTTTTTTTTATTATAAAGGGTAGCTAACGCTCTGACCGAACACGCTGAGCTACCGTGCCGGCACCACTGGGCTGCAGCCGCTTCATGGTTAAAATGGCCACGCACAGTGCATGGGGGCTTAATTATTAAATTTGAAAATAATTTTTATTTTTGGTAGCTGTATGTCCGATTACGCTGTCTCGTAAACGGTTGGCCCTGACTAGTATTTGTACGCAATCTGACTGCATAGAATAACAACAAAGAATGAAAGAAAATTTTCGTTAACACAATTAATTAATTAAGTCCCCAGCAACTATAAAACCAACGCAACAACAAGCACAAGAGTAACTGTTCTGTGCGTGGAAGTGTGATTCAACGTACACATCTGGCACGGTTCTTCTTCAATAAGACAAGAAATTTTAAATATCATTTATACTGAAGTAATTAAATAATAGAAATACTATAATTGCGTAAGGAAAGCAGAATTACACTCTAATAAAAGAACACAAGCCAGATGCTTTGTTGACTGAACCTGCAATGACGCATTATTTAAGACATTGAGATAATAAAAAGAAAAGCAAAAAATTTTTTTTCTTTTACCTTCATATATTGACGAAAATCACTCTAATCATTACAATATCTCCACACCGACTCGCTACTACCACATCTCAACAAGAACTGACTACTGCCACATCTCGACAAGCACTCTTCATTACGACATCTCAGCAAGCACTGACTACCACGAGTTCTCAACAAGCACTGACTACTACGAGTTCTCCCCAAGCACTGCCAGTGGAGGCGGCTGAATAATACTCTTTGGCGCAATCTCCGGCGCTGTGGCTCAGTGTAGCCACCTTTCATATGCCCTTCCTCCACGGGCCAGAATTTGATGGTATTTTTGCCAGCATTGGTGGTGAAAATACCACCAAATTCGTCCACAAAAATACAGACAAAAATAAAAGATAATATTGAGACGTAAATATCACATAATTAGATAAAATTTTGGCTTTGCACTGACCTTTCAATAACCTAATATATAAAATACAGTAAGCAATACAAATTCTTTCATACATGTGACTTTACATAATAGTTTACACAATACACAAAAAATCAGTTTATACAAATGTTCACATAACATGCTTTCCATGATTAAAAAAAAAACAAGTAGTTGATAGTTCCAGCAGTAGCACCTAGCAATGGTCAACAGGTGCAAATACCAACAAGTGACATCATTTTAGTAGAAGCAGTTCATCAGTGGCACCCAGCAATGTTGAACAGGTGCAGACACCAACAAGTGACATCATTTCAATAGAAGCAGTTCCATCAGTGGCACACAGCAATGTTGAAGAGGTGCAGACACCAACAAGTGACATTATCTCAGTAGAAGTCCATCAGTGGCACCCAGCAATGTTGAGCAGGTGCAGACAGCAACAAGTGACATTATTTCAGTAGAAGCAGTTCCATCTGTGGCACACAGCAATGTTGAAGAGGTACACACAGCAACAAGTCACATTTCTCAGCAGAAGCAGTTCCATTAGTAACACCCAGCATTGTTGAACAGGTACACACAGCAACAAGTGACATTCCAGCAATGTTGAGCAGGTGCAGACACCAACAAGTGACATCATTTAAATAGAAGCAGTTCATCAGTTGCACCCAGCAATGTTCAACATGTGCAGACACCAACAACTGGCATTATTTCAATAGAAGCAGTTCCATCAGTGGCACCCAGCAATGTTGAACAGGTGCAGACACCAACAAGTGACATTATCTCAGTAGAAGCAGTCCATCAGTGGCACCCAGAAATGTTGAGCAGGTGCAGACAGCAACAAGTGACATTATTTCAGTAGAAGCAGTCCATCAGTGGCACCCAGCAATGTTGAGCAGGTGCAGACACCAACACGTGACATCATTTCAATAGAAGCAGTTCATCAGTTGCACCCAGCAATGTTGAACAGGTGCAGACACCAACAACTGACATTATTTCAATAGAAGCAGTTCCATCAGTGGCACCCAGCAATGTTGAACAGGTGCAGACACCAACAAGTGACATTATCTCAGTAGAAGCAGTCCATCAGTGGCACCCAGCAATGTTGAGCAGGTGCAGACAGTAACAAGTGACATTATTTCAGTAGAAGCAGTTCCATCTATGGCACCCAGCAATGTTGAAGAGGTACACACAGCAACAAGTCACATTTCTCAGCAGAAGCAGTTCCATTAGTGACACCCAGCATTGTTGAACAGGTACACACAGCAACAAGTGACATTTCTCAGCAGAAGCAGTTCCATTAGTGACACCCAGTAATGTTGACAGGTGCAGAGAGCAGTCCATAATATTCACTATCACTGATCACACTGTTCATCAGAGTTTATAAGCAGAAATTAAACATGTCCTAGTGGCACCAATCATGTAGAAAAAGTACAAGTAACAGTCCATAATATTCACTATCCTAATCACACAGTTCATCAGCAGAAATTAATCATTTCTAAGTGGCACCCATTAAGTTGAAAAAGTGCAGGTAACAGTCCATAATATTCACCATCACTAATCAGACAGTTCAGGCATGAACAATAGTTTGAATGCACATACAAATGCTTTTACAAAATTATTCTCAATGCTCTTACACTAAACATACAAATTCTAATAAACACACAAATGATATCAGATAATTGTCATATTAACTATTACAAATACTCAAATATCAGTAAACCTATAATATTTATGGGTGTCAGTGCAAGCCACTACAAACAAATAAAATAATATTTAGGAAATAGGTGGGTAGGATTAGGAAAGGAAAACACACAAAACACACTCACTCATCTTTCATCCACATTAAGTACTACTGTGTAATTGAATAGTGTTAACTGTGTAAATGCAATTCTGTCAAAATTTGATGTTCATCATGTGTATCAAGTAGTAGTGGCAGCAATGTATAACAGTCAATAATAGTTAAGTCAACGTCATAAGATAAGAGAACCACTTGTATGAATATCAAGAGCTCAGCTTCTAAGCAAAGAAGGGAAATCAGAAAGGTGGAAGGAGTATATAGAGGGTCTATACAGGGGCGATGTACTTGAGGACAATATTATGGAAATGGAAGAGGATGTAGATGAAGATGAAATGGGAGATATGATACTGCGTGAAGAGTTTGACAGAGCACTGAAAGACCTGAGTCGAAACAAGGCCCCCAGAGTAGACAATATTCCATTGGAACTACTGACGGCCTTGGGAGAGCCAGTCCTGACAAAACTCTACCATCTGGTGAGCAAGATGTATGAAACAGGCGAAATATCCTCAGACTTCAAGAACAATATAATAATTCCAATCCCAAAGAAAGCAGGTGTTGACAGATGTGAAAATTACCGAACTATCAGCTTAATAAGTCACAGCTGCAAAATACTAACACGAATTCTTTACAGACGAATGGAAAAACTAGTAGAAGCCAACCTCGGGGAAGATCAGTTTGGATTCCGTACAAACACTGGAACACGTGAGGCAATACTGACCTTACGACTTATCTTAGAAGAAAGATTAAGGAAAGGCAAACCTACGTTTCTAGCATTTGTAGACTTAGAGAAAGCTTTTGACAATGTTGACTGGAATACTCTCTTTCAAATTCTAAAGGTGGCAGGGGTAAAATACAGGGAGCGAAAGGCTATTTACAATTTGTGCAGAAACCAGATGGCAGTTATAAGAGTCGAGGGACATGAAAGGGAAGCAGTGGTTGGGAAGGGAGTAAGACAGGGTTGTAGCCTCTCCCCGATGTTGTTCAATCTGTATATTGAGCAAGCAGTAAAGGAAACAAAAGAAAAATTCGGAGTAGGTATTAAAATTCATGGAGAAGAAATAAAAACTTTGAGGTTCGCCGATGACATTGTAATTCTGTCAGAGACAGCAAAGGACTTGGAAGAGCAGTTGAATGGAACGGACAGTGTCTTGAAAGGAGGATATAAGATGAACATCAACAAAAGCAAAACAAGGATAATGGAATGTAGTCTAATTAAGTCGGGTGATGCTGAGGGAATTAGATTAGGAAATGAGACACTTAAAGTAGTAAAGGAGTTTTGCTGTTTGGGGAGCAAAATAACCGATGATGGTCGAAGTAGAGAGGATATAAAATGTAGGCTGGCAATGGCAAGGAAAGCGTTTCTGAAGAAGAGAAATTTGTTAACATCCAGTATTGATTTAAGTGTCAGGAAGTCATTTCTGAAAGTATACGTATGGAGTGTAGCCATGTATGGAAGTGAAACATGGACGATAAATAGTTTGGAGAAGAAGAGAATAGAAGCTTTCGAAATGTGGTGCTACAGAAGAATGCTGAAGATTAGATGGGTAGATCACATAACTAATGAGGAAGTATTGAATAGGATTGGGTAGAAGAGAAGTTTGTGGCACAACTTGACCAGAAGAAGGGATCGGTTGGTAGGACATGTTCTGAGGCATCAAGGGATCACCAATTTAGTATTGGAGGGCAGCGTGGAGGGTAAAAATCGTAGAGGGAGACCAAGAGATGAATACACTAAGCAGATTCAGAAGGATGTAGGTTGCAGTACGTACTGGGAGATGAAAAAGCTTGCACAGAATAGAGTAGCATGGAGAGCTGCATCAAACCAGTCTCAGGACTGAAGACCACAACAACAACAACAACGTCATAGTCATCATGCCAAGACCAATGTTTGCCAAGCCAGATCAAAATGTACGGTTGCTGAACAACTGTCACTGAGCCAAGATACGCAATTACTCCTCTCTCCAAAAAAAAAAAAAAAAAAAAAAAAAATAAATTACTGCTTATTGATTTAACAAAGTGTGCGTAGACAATCTTCCTTTCCACTTGAGTGTTCTAGTCTGTCATCTTCATCCTCCTTGTTCCATATAGACCAACAAAAAAAATATGCACCTCACTTACTTTACCTCTTATCCACCAAACCTCCAATAATCACCAGCATCACATAATCTCAATACTTCAATAATACCTCTTACGTCGATACATATAAATCTTATCATCAATATCATTTACCTTACTTCTTGTCTACAAAAACTCCAATAATCATCAACTTCATATAATCTCAATACCTCAATAATACCTCTTCAATACGCCGACACATATAAACCTTATCGCCAATATCATTTCACTTCCATAACAACTCTTTCCTCTAGTCAGTCTCCTCGAACAAGTACAGATAAAATCCTAATGCAAACCTCATCATCCCATACAATCCAAAGACACACTGTCAACACACAACCTCTGTGTAGTCCATCTAACCCAAATCTTTTACTCATTATGAATTATAAACAAAAGAAATGCATACATGACCTCTAACAGACTTCGTTCGAATAATTCTCAGTAATTAAGTACGATTACGGAGTGTGAATGATCATAATATTTCACAGTGTGTACACCACTTCAAGAATTATGGCGAACAGAAGCAAACATGTGGAGTATTTCTTGTGTCAAGTGTCACTTCCTATTTCAATTGCTCACGAAAAATGCAGTGTAATTTATACAGCTTCCATAAAACCTCCAGCTCAAGTGACTTCTATGAAGTTTCTTGTACTAATGTCGTTTATGTCGAATTATAGCAGTTCATTTTCCTATCTTAAAAATATGAGGCACTGAGCGTAAGCAAAACATGCAATAGTGAGTAAATATACCAGTAGAGAACAGAATGTCAACAAGTGGATGCAGCACAATTCTTACAACGAGGCTCTGCCAAGCGAACAATCTATAATTAATACAATAGTGTGACCTAAACTCTATGTTTGTACACAGTATATCAGCATTTCTATATACCAAATTAAAGAGTAGTTATGACAACAAACAGAAATGTATAAATATGGAATTCATACGCATGGCAGCAAACATATATCTTACGTAATAAACAGGTCATTAGCATCGTATCAGCATAAGCAAATAAATGTTCATATGTAATCTTAATAAGTAAACACAAAGGCGAAAGCAGATAAATCACAAAGTATATCCATATCAGCACAATTAGTCAGGTGACAATTATAATTTAAATAAATAAGCACAGCATGCACATAATAAAAAAAATATGACATCAGTGAAAAAGCAGTGCAGCCAAGCGATGCATAATATACACAAGTTACAACCCAGTTCATTAATAATCATTGTCAAAATCAGTTAACGTACGCAAGCACGTCGCTTCACAAGTAATTTCATAGAACATAAAATTTAGCACAAAGTATAAATCACGTAATCGCGAGCAGCAAAATACGTCTAAAGTACTTACCTAAGTGGAAATATGTTACCTGAAAAATAAACTCAATTAATAGTTACCCTTTTTAGTTTATTACTTTCTTCTTCGAAATGACATTCTTCCTGAAAATTTCTCGATAGCAAGTCCTCTTAACGTCGGAGACACAAAGAATTTACCTGAAGTTCTTAAATATTTTATACAACCGTATCCTGAAAAATACTGAATGTTAATAACATAATTCATCAAGTCACTATAGCTTTATACTGAATTTAATCGGAGAAATTAGACTGTGTATTTGTTTACGGCTGTCAGTGCATTCGCACTGAGCGCTCGATCAGCTGTAGGCGCGTGACGTAGGAAGCAATTGTTTGCGGTCATCGACTGCCTTGTGCGGCGCGCAGACTTGACTGTTGCTTTGAGTATATGCCGCTGCCAAAACACAGCGCGGTATCCTTGCATTCTCCGTGTGTTTACGTAAACTGTTGGTTTCTCGAAAGTATGTCATTCCACAAAAATTTTAACGTTTGATATATGATGTATTCCTTTAGAGCGCCGAGATTTAAGAGTTTCTACTTCGACAGTGTTATCATGAATAATTTTGCGAATTCTATATGGACCGTTATAAAGCAGAAAAAATTTGCGACACAAGCCTTTTCCTTTGTGAGACAAACGATGAGACTTAATTAACATCTTTTGACCAACTGACAAGATTTTTGAACGACCAGGACGCTTAGCTGATTTCTCTCTTCTAGCAGCCGCAGATGCAATATTTTGCAGAGCCAGGTTCACAACTTCAGAATGCCGCAGTTTCCGTGAAGGCGGAAAAGGAACGATTTCAGAAATGCGATTTGTCGGTGCTTTGTTTTTTAATATCAGTATAGGCGGTAAAGAAGTTGAATCATTAGGAAGTTCATTCAGAATGTTTTGAAAAATATGAAGATACTGATCCCAAGTTCTGTGATTCTGATGACAATAAAGACGACACAATTTATTGATTTCCTTCATCCATCTCTCTGAAGCGTTAGATTGAGGGTGAAAAAGTGAAATGAAGATTGGTTTAATCTTACGACGCCGTAGAGTACGAAGCCAAATTTTAGAACGAAACTGTGATCCATTATCTGATATAACGTTATCAACATGACCAACTTCTTTAAGAAAATGTTTGATGAAAGCATTAGATACTGAAAGAGCTGTTGCTTTGTGTAACGGTGTAAAACACACATATTTTGATGTCAACTCCACTGCTACTAGAATGTACGCAAAACCATTAGTAGAACGAACCACTGGACCGAACAAATCGACTGCAGCCATCTCCTTTAATTTCGCTGGAATGATAGTAAACAACGGTGCTCTGTGAGAAATTGTTGGCGGCTTAGCCTTTTGACATAATTTGCATTTGGCCAGAACAGATCGAATACGTTTTTCCATATTACTGAAGTAGCAATTTTCCCGTAATTTATGAAAGCATTTTCTGGGACCAAAGTGTGCATAACTGAAATGCGTGTACCAAATCAATATTTTAACCCACTAATCAGGAATAAAAACTAACCAAACAGAGTTCTCAACCGATTTTCATTTAAAAAGAACTTTACAGATAGTTCGCAAAAACGAGGTGTGGCCAAATTGTCCAATCTAACAAAGCGTCTAAGAAAATTACAGACACCAACGAAACTACGAACATCACGTTTTGTAGTAGGAACAGCATAATTACGAATAGCGTCTAATTTCTCTGGATCAGGAAGAATACCTTCTGCAGAAATAATGTGACCAAGAAATTTCACCTGTGAACGTCCAAATTCAGATTTTTCCAAGTTCACTGTAATGCCAACTCTTGCAAAAATACGTAATAATGAATCCAAAATTTTGTTGTGCTCACTCCAAGAACGTTTAGCAATAAGAATGTCGTCAACATATGAAGTAATATTGTCACGAAGATAAACAGGTAAAATTTCATTTAAACTACGAATGAATGCTGCAGAAGATACAGTAAGTCCAAACGGTAATTTCCGAAACTGGTAACAGTAACCAAAGGCTAAAAAGGCAGTGTATTTTCTACAATCAGGGTGGAGTTCTATTTGCCAAAAACTTGCGCGCATATCAATCGTGGATAAAACTTTAATTCCATGGAAATGTTGAAGAAGTTCATCTAAATTTTGTGGACGGTCAGTTTCAGGAATGATGATATTATTTATCTGTCTGGAATCCAGAACCAAACGAATTGACCCATCCTTTTTAAGAACAACGTGTAATGGGCTGGTATAAGGACTGACTGCTGGCTCAATAATGCCCTGATCTAACATGTATTGAAGTACATTCTTAACCTTGTCTCTGTAAGCCAAAGGAATAGCGTACGTTTTTCCTCGAAATGGTGTGTGTTCTTTTATTTAAATAGATATTGTAGGCCTTGTATAGTTCCTGTGTGATGACTAAATACTGTAGCATGTGAAGTCAAAATGTGGTACAGCTCTTCTCTTGCAACGTCATCTGGCACTTCAGCTTTCTTAACCTTTTCATTAATTAATTCTTCGCTATTAATTATATCATTCATCGCGTCTCTGTATCTATTGTCATTGTCATGAATAAACACACTGTCGTCATAATGCTCAACGAAAACATCAGAAGTAAGAAACCTTAAACATTTTGTATCTGACTCAGATCTTGTTAAAAACTCGAAAAATTTCAAACATTTCGGCATTCCGGCAACAGTCAAATTCACACTTCCTTCTTTAAAGTTTAAAATTGCCTTATGTGCGTTAAGAAACTCCATACCTAATATAATTTGTGTGTTGAGTAATGGAACAATAATAAAATTAGCAGAAAATTCGTATCCTTGACAAATGAAATTCAAGTTGGTCTGTTGTTTAACTTCCACACTTTTTCCAGAAATAGCGCCTCGAATTGTAGTTTTAGAAATAGGTAACACAGGACAGGCAATAGTTCTTTCACATATACGAAAAACTGATTCACTAATGACGTTCAATGGGCTCCCAGAATCTAAAACTGCAGTGAACTTATTCTTACCCACACATACGTCAATAGCAGGATGTAAAAATGCGTCTACATTATTTTCCTTTTCGTCTAGCAAAATGTCTCTCGTGTCTTCCAGGCATACGTAGTGTAAAGTCGTAGTGTCATTACTTTCTGAACCGTCCACATTGCTGCCAGAAGCCGAAGCTGCAAGTCATTGTCGATTGTTTGCGTCACGTCTTTGATTATTCGCGTCATTTCGCGGATCAATTTCTACGATTTGCACTTGTCTCTCTGAAGTTCTGTCACGTGGAGGATGCCAATTAGGTCCCTCCTGTCTGTTAGATGCAAATTCTTGGTTGTGTCTGTTATTAAAATTTCTGTTTTCCTGTCTGTCTGCATAACTACTTCTTGTGTAATTTCGACTGTCACTTCTGAAATTATTGTTGTATCTACTACCCTGGTTATTTCTGTAGTAAGAATTTCTATTACTGTATGAATAATTTCTGTCTTGATGATACCGATTACTGTTTCCGTATGATTGATCATTCCGGTACGAATTACCGCTATTGTCTGTGTAATTTCTGTTAGAACGTCTGTTATTGTCATAAGGCTGGTATCTGTTGTCCTGTCTGTTACGTCTGTCATTCTCAAAGTTACCCATATAACGCCCGTTCCGATCACTATCCCTTTTCTCTGAAAATCTATTGTAATTACTGTTACTGAAAAAATTACAAGAAGTCCCGTCGTCGTTGTCATACTCAAGTTCTTGTAGCAAAGTCTTAAAAGTCTCAATGTCGTCTTTGCATCTCCAGCTAAAGCAATTTGTCTTATTGATTGTGGCAGCTTAGTTAAACAAATGCGAATTAATTCAGTCGGGCTATAAGGGTTGGACAGGAACTGATTCTTTCGAATCATGTCTTCAAAGTATTCTGCCGGCGTGCGGAACTCAGACTGTTTAAAATTACGCTGCATAATCAGACTATGTTTGACTCTGTCTTGCGTGTTTTCGGACCAATATGCCGATAGAAATGCATAATAAAAATCATTTAGATTATTATAATCTCTAATAAGTGCGCGCATGCGCGTCGCCGGTTCGTTTTCTAAATATCCACACATAAATTCCAGTTTGTGACTTAGTGGCCAATTTGGTGGCAGTGCGTACATAAATTGATCTAACCATGAACATGGATGTATGTCATTCTTAGAATTGCGAAAGATCTTAAATTTCCGAACAGTTAATAAGTATTTATAGTCAAAGTTTTCTCCTCGTGGCGACAAAGACCTACCGCGCCTGTCCCTGTCCCAAAGTCGATTATTGTCAAGTTCGTGCGCCTGGCGCTCTCTTGTTGCTTCTCGTAAATGAAATAAATTACTTTCTTCAAACCCCTCTGCTATCTGTGATTCTAAATTTCTTCTACTGTCTTTTCCTACAATTTCGCCTTCGATTTGTTTGACTTGCTTTCGTAATGCCTCAACTTCCCTTTTAACGCGTTCATTAAATTTTCCCTGATTTTCAACATGTTTATTTATGTTCTGATACTTTTCGGTTTCTGCAAATGGCAATAGTGCTGTATCATCTGAATCTCTGTCCCCACTTAAACTAAGACTTGTCAGTTTATCTGAAATCTCCTCAACTCTTTCCGATAAATCACCTATTTGTTCTTTCTGTTTATTTATGTCTTCCGTAAGTGTCGCGACTCGGGTTTCAGTATTAACACATTTGGTAGTTAACTGTTCATATTGTTGTGTTAGGTTATTTAATCTGTCATTTGGCACGGATTCCTCGATTCTCTCAAATATTTCCTCCTTATCGTGTGCACGTTGTAAATTTAACTCTGAAAATTTCTGTACTATCACGCGATCTCTTTCGTCCTGTTCTCTATCCTGTTCCTTTTGTCTAATCTCTACTGCAATTAATCTATTATTGTGAGAATTCAAAATCGGTTGTACTTCTTCTCTGATTTCTTTCTTTAATTCATCTTTCATATTTTTGAAACATGTCCCTATTCGTGAGTCTAACCGTGTTTCCATTGTTCCCATCTCAGTCCTAATTGTTCCTATTTGTGACCCCAGTGAGTCTAACCGTGTTTCCATTGTTCCCATACCAGTTGTAATTGTTCCTATTTGTGTTTTTAATTCAGATCTAAACTGTGTTTCCATTGTTCCCATCTGTGTTTTTAATTCAGATCGTAAATGCTCCATTGTTCCCATTTGTGAGTCTAACCGAGATCCCAAATTTAATATCGCACTCATCAGCTGCTCCATATTAACTTGTTCGAAATTCTTTTCGCCCCTAACATTCCCCGCAAAACCGGTTTCCTTCGTCATAGCTGTAAAGTTATCTGTGTTCGATACTATTCCAGAATCTTCTTTCGTTAATCTCATATTCTGTGAATTTTCTGATTGAGAAAAATTTTGAAATGGTTCCGGACTATTTTCCCGACTTATTAAATTGTTTTCCACTTCAGTATTCAACATACTGTTCTCCTGTGTTGGCGAGTTCGCCATGTCAACAATTTCGTCATTCTCACTATCCATCATTTTTGCCTTTTTCATCGATCGCGTAATCATTTACAAAACATACAAAACTCGTCACTATATGAAAATTACACACAATGACACTTTATCTCCAACAATACCATTCACACGAAATGTTCCCTCAAACACGATTAACGAACAATTGAAATAATTGCACTAAATTGTCAAACCCGTAGACAAGGCAACAAAATTAAATTCTGAAATACCATTAGAAGAATGACAATTACCAAATCTACACATGCATTATAGACTACAATTACTAAACTACGAATTACTACAACAATACTACTGTCTACTATTTTTACAATCAGAAGAATTCCAAGGGACGATCCGAAGCAGCGGTCGCCACGTGCATGGGGGCTTAATTATTAAATCAGAAGATAATTTTTATTTTTGGTAGCTGTATGTCCGATTACGTTGTGTCTCGTAAACGGTTGGCCCTGACTAGTATTTGTACGCAATCTGACTGCATAGAATAACAACAAAGAATGAAAGAAAATTTTCGTTAACACAATTAATTAATTAAGTCCCCAGCAACTATAAAACCAACGCAACAACAAGCACAAGAGTAACTGTTCTGTGTGTGGAAGTGTGATTCAACGTACACATCTGGCACGGTTCTTCTTCAATAAGACAAGAAATTTTAAATATCATTTATACTGAAGTAATTAAAAAATAGAAATACTATAATTGCGTAAGGTAAGCAGAATTACACTCTAATACAAGAACACAAGCCAGATGTTTTGTTGACTGAACCTGTAATGACGCATTATTTAAGACATTGAGATAATAAAAAGAAAAGGAAATTTTTTTTTTCTTTTACCTTCATATATTGACGAAAATCACTCTAATCATTACAATATCTCCACACCGACTCGCTACTACCACATCTCAACAAGAACTGACTACTGCTACATCTCGACAAGCACTCTTCATTACGACATCTCAGCAACCACTGACTACCACGAGGTCTCAACAAGCACTGACTACTACGGGTTCTCCCCAAGCACTGCCAGTGGAGGCGGCTGAATAATACTCTTTGGCGCAATCTCCGGCGCTGTAGCTCAGTGTAGCCACCTTTCAACAGATATATATTCAACGACCGAAATTATCTTGCGATTTTCTCAATAACGCTTGAGAAGTACGTGCTACTGCTTACACATTTTGTTATCCTCTTAGAGTACTACGAGTGTACGAAGTTTGCAGTAAATCCGCGTTCCAAACGTCTTGGCCTCCCCTTGTCAGTCAAATAAATCATGGTTAGCTGACCTTCACGGATTAACATCTGATGGTGACTGTAATTGCTCCTGTGGACTCCATGTAGTCCATGTCTAATAAAAAGTCTCAATAGCAAGCTAGCCCACTCGGTAGTAGAAGCGATATTTCGAGGCCATCTGCTCTTGATGAAATGGACATAAATCAAGACGGCATCGCTGAGCTCCACAGCGTCAACCAGAGGGCGCTGTGGTCGGCGTTGTTAGTCTTCTCTCTTAGTGCCAACTTACGAGAGCGTGCACCTACGTTATGGCATCGTAACTATCGACGCCACAGGATGTTCTTGAGATACCGTTGCACTGTCAGAATTCCCTCAATCTCTATCAACCGTGATGTAGAGTGACACCCTATGGCTTAACACACGCGGTGACTGTAGAAGCATCGCCGCTGCTCCTGTCCAAAACGATGAATGAATGGTACATCTGCTAAGGCTGCTGCTACACTTTGTAACGTAGCAAGTTATTACGAGATGACATTCGTTGCAGTAAGGCACGCAGCCGTCTGATACGTTGGCTGCAGGATGGCTATGTTTTTTTTTTTTTTCGCTTTGCTCACAGCGCAGCTGACGCTGCCTACCGAGAGAACTGCATAGCGTAACAGTCAGTCAATACGAAGATTCATACCCTCTATGAATCTAAATAATCCGTATTAGTTATTATCCTATTTTGTTCTAATTTGGTACACAGCCTTTTGTTCCTTTTGTTATTAATGGAATGATGCTGTCAAAATTTCAGGTTTGTATTTGTTATAGGCCTGGAGATAAAGAAAATTACCTAAAAGACTAAAACCAATGCTTGTTTTTTTAAAACCATGTTAGGAACAAATACAACTGACTTTCATTATCATTTGAAGCCATTACAAAGTTACCAGTGCATAAAAATCAATTAATTAGAAATTTCATTTTTAACACTTTAGTCTCTGTGCATTACGTATACAAAAACCAGTCAAAATTATTATTTGATTGTATTTTGTTGTGCGAGTTTGTGAGAATGATTGAGAGAGTGGATGTGGGAAATACGTTAAAATTAATATGTCATTTTTCATAAAACCTTCTACAAATAGACCGTGGGAAAGTTATGGTGCAAACATGATTCAGATAACGTATGTCGGTGTGAGCTTGCTTTTGTATAAAGGCAGCCAGAATGAAAGTTAGAGGCGGGATAAGTTTACTTAGTAATTTGGAGAAGATCTCACATCTCACTTATTTTGATTAAACAACATACTTGAAACTGAAGTTTTAATGACGTTAATTACTACAGATCAGTAATTGGGTAAGACACGTTTTGCCGCGAGAATGATCTGGAAGGAACATTCTGATTGGTCGTTTAGATCAACAGCCAATTAGAATTAAGCTGTTCCCGCGCGAATATAGTGGAGTGGGCAGTGAGTAGAGTAGTTAGAGAGAGTCGCTTGCTAACCGGCCTACGGATTACACCATGTTAGATAGCTCCGTAAAATTACTCTGAAAAGTGAAGAAATAGTGATTTAACTGCGGTTAGAATACCTCGTGACTAAAGCGACTGGAGTTACGAATATTTTAATGAAAGTTTGGTGTATCTAAATTAAATAGTTTGAAAGTTATGAGCGTGTAAACTTTCTGGTCGTAGTAACAATTCCACGGGGCGTGTTTCGTGCTCTGTACGGAATACTTTGGCGAGCACTTCTTTCGAAGAAGACCACTGAAACGACCGAATGCTTAACTCGTGAATAGTTGTGGGTCGGTATCTGGTAGAATGTGAAAATTATTCGGATCGGACTTGCAAAAATTCTGGCTGATTTTCGAGTGAAACTACGTTGTACAGACAGTGAACTTTTGATAGATCATTACCATACTAAATACGAACTTGATAGCCATTTAATGTGCCTCCATATGAATAAAAAGCAGATGCAATCTAATTTTAAATGCTTTCTGCAAGTGGACCGCATCATCCGAACACCCGATTTTTTAAAATGAACTTCCAGGAACTGACTTTCAACTCGAGTTGCGCGGCCTCTTGTGTGGCAGGTATTAGGTTGTGGTTTCATCAACGCTACTTTACACCGCCTAGCATGTATCTGCTACTACAGAGTGAAGGGACGTAAGAAAGAAGCATATCGATGTAGGTGGAAGATAGAATTCAGACGACAGACTCCGCCACGCCGCAACTTGCCGACGATATTCATCTGGGGTACTGCTGAACCGCGATTCTTTCGCTGAACACAGTGCGATGCCATTCATTTGCAGTCCATGCTTACCGTCCACGGACCCATTCCAGGCACTGCCGTTTCTGCTGTGGTGTTAACGGCAGCCTCCGGATGGGATGGTAATTCCCCAATTTGGCAGCTGCTGGTCTGTGACTACTGGATGACCCAGAATATTGCAGGGAGTCCATTACTTCTTCTCGAGTGGCAACCGGAGATGTGAAGGGGTCACGACGCGCTTGGTGCCCAATGCGCCGATGGTCCCTTGTGATGCTCAGACGACGTCGACCAGATACGTGACGACGAGAGTATGCCTGATCTCGCGTTCCCATGCAACGCAAGATCGTGTCGCTGTCACATCCAAACGCCCCACAAATCTTGACATTCGACCAGCCGGCCAAATGGACACCCAAATTGAGTCCCTTTCTGTCAGGGGCTGATAAAGCTGCTTCATGCGATTACGTGGTGCATCACTGCTCTACACAGTGGCCACTCAGCATCTGACGCTGTCACAGCCCGTATACATCCTGCTAGACCTGGCAACAACACTAACAGAAACAGTGCTAATTCACTCTTGTTAGCCGTTCTATCTGTCGCAGTGAACTGTAGCGTTTATCCTTTACATACCCGCAAGTAGTGTGTACGTGTACGCAGTTACAGTGTCGTGGTACCACGTCTTCTGGGTGATTGTTTTGTCAGGCAGTGTATTAAAGAATTGTTACGGGAACCATTCTCGCTGAAATTAAGGGGCAGGTGTAGTCTGACGAGTTCTCTTCCCCTTCCCAGTAGATGTCCTAAGGAAAAATTAATTAAGACAGGAAGTGGAATGTGCTAGTGTAACATTCCAAGCCCGAAGAGAATTATGCGAATGGAGCTTTATTGCCGTCTAGTTTCTTAGGCCTCTTCTGAAGGAATCTGCCAAGTTCATACTAAATACCATTTGTTCCTAGAGCGAAAAATACCAGAGGAATTTCGTAAGGACAAAAATGAAGAAAAATATACAATGGTTTGAATTGTAATGAGAATATACGTATAAGTTTACATACGTATAAGTATACGTCTAAGTATACACATATAAGTTTATACTCGTATAAGTTTAACATGGGTCTGGAAAAAATTGTGAGGACATGGGAAAAGGAAATAAAAGGAGTTCAGATTGGGATTAAAGAGCAGAGAATTAGGGTGAAGTGTCTGGTTTTCGCGGACGATCTTGCCATTCTAACGAACAACAGAGAGGAAGCCAAAAAAAAAAAAAAAAGTTCAAATGGCTCTGAGCACTATGGGACTCAACTGCTGAGGTCATCAGTCCCCTAGAACTTAGAAGTACTTAAACCTAACTGACCTAAGCACATCACACACATCCATGCCCGAGGCAGGATTCGAATCTGCGACCTTAGCGGTAGCGCGGTTCCAGACTGTAGCGCCTAGAACTGCTCGGCCACTCCGGCCGGCAGAGGAAGCCAAACTTGCAATAGAAAAATTACACGAAATCTCACAGAAAATTGAGATACAAATCTCCTACGAGAAAACACAGTATATGGGAAACAAACCTATAGATAATCTCCCCATTACTACTTAATACGGGAAAGTAGCACAAGTTGTCCACTTCAGATATCTGAGAGATAATCCAACCATCAGGAATGAACTCAACAGCCTATTAAGATAGAATCTCCAGGTTACAAAAAGCATATAAGCTCACTTGGAATCACTATAATAAGAAATATATTGCTGTCAATTCGAAACTAAGGCATTACAACACAGTAGTCCTACCAGAAGCGCTTTATGCTGCAGAAACTAGCAGTCATTCATGGTTATACGAAGGTCAGAGAGATTGAAAAGCAGGAAAGAAAAATTCTGAGGAAAATATATGGACCAGTTTTTCGGGAAGGAATTTGGATGAAGAGGCCAACTAGAGAGATTTACAAAGACATAGAACCAATAACAGACACCATTAGAAAGAGAAGGATGAAATTTTATGGACATATCAGCAGGATGAATAAAAGCAGGCTCACAAGACAAATATCTGAGATAGTAAACAAGAGCATAAACAAGACAAAGTGGATCACTGAAGCAGAAGAAGACATTAAAGACCTGGGTATCACACAAGACAACACAAATAATAGAGAACAGTTTAGAAACATCATAAAGAAACACACACTTAAACAAGAACATACGGAGAACAGAACGGGAAAAAGATGGTCCGAAGAACGCAAGAGAGAACACAGTGAACGTATGAAGAGAATTTGGGAAGAACGAAGAAAGAAGAAAGCAAGGCTACTCAAGTTCAATCGCTCTCTCAAAAGGGAATAATCGAAAATAATACTAATACGTATAAGTAAGCAGTCTACTTATGTAATTATTGCCAATGGGAGAATCAACCACTTTATATAGCCATTGCTAATGTTCTCTACAATGTCCCTTCACAGTATTTTATTTGACGTAAGTATTTCACTGTCTAATCATTCGTTCTCGCTTCCATCTTTAGCTTCTTCGTCCTGCGAGCCCTGTTGCGTCCAGTAAGTATACAAAAAGTAATATGGAGACAGACACTAAAACCTCTCTATCTAAAAGGTTGACTCGACTGATATGGTTGGACGAAATTGCGAGCAAAGGGTGAAGTGTTGTCGCACGATAACGCGACGGTCTATCGGGCATTTACGCATCCAGTGGACACACGATAGCTACGGACGTGTTTAGGTACCTGATTGATTACTTGTTTGCTTCTGGGAGATCGGCCAAGTTGTTGTTTCGATTTTATGTGCCAGGTCGTTTACTTCAACTGTTGCGAATTATGCTGGTGTGTACACTACCTGACGGGACTCCAACTAGACTGTGAACTATTGTTAGTTTTGCTCCACTATTTTCAGCTGACAATGGAACCTCCCCATCGCACCCCCCTCAGATTTAGTTATACGTTGGCACAGTGGATAGGCCTTGAAACACTGAACACAGATCACTCGAAAAAACAGGAAGAAGTTGTATGGAACTATGAAAAAAATAAGCAAAATATACAAACTGACTAGTCCATCTGCAAGATATGCAACATAAAGGATACTGTAAGCTCAGGATCGTCGTGGTCCCGTGGTTAGCGTGTGCACCTGCGGAACAAAAGGTTATTGGTTCAAGTCTTCCCTCGAGCGAAAATTTTACTTTCTTTATTTTCGCAAAGTTATGATCTGTCCGTTCGTTCATTGACGTCTCTGTTCACTGTAACAAGTTTAGTGTCTGTGTTTTGCGACCGCACCGCAAAACCGTGCGATTAGTAGACGAAAGGACGTGCCTCTCCAATGGGAACAGAAAACATTTGAACGCAAGGTCATATGTCAACCGATTCCTCCACAGGAAAACACGTCTGATATATTCTATACGACACTGGTGACGGCATGTGCGTCACATGACAGGAATAGGTTGTCGACCCACCTACCTTGTACACTTGGCGAATGGGTAAAAAGATTCTTCTACCTTGCCCGATTTAGGTTTTCTTGTGGTTGTGATAATCAGTCCCAAAAAAAGTGATGAAAACATAATAGTTTGTCACATAAACTGCAACAAATGAATGCAACAGTTTCACAGTCGCTCAGTTTTCCCTGTGCTCTGTCAAAACATGTTTTTAACGTTTTCAAATTTTTCCGTGTGTAGACCGTCAAATCCTGCATATGTTCAAGCAAATCTGAACATGTCTTGGAATTTTGGAGATCGAAGCTGATTTTGTGTGAGTGCCTGAACTTTGATAATTGTCTGAAAATAAAAAATTAAAATTTTCACTCTAGGCGAGACTTGAACCAAGGTCCTTTCGTTGCGCTCACGCTAACCACGAGACCACGGCGCTCCTGAGCACACAGTTTCCTTAATTCTGCATATCTTACACATGGACTACTCAGTTTGTATATTATGCCTATTTTTTTCCTAGTTCCACACAACTTCTTCCTGTTTTCTCCATTCATCTGCGTTCAGTTTTTCAAGGCCTATCCACTGTGCCAACTTATAACTAAATCTGAGGGGGGTGCGATGGGGAGGTTCCCTTGTGAGTTCGATCTTGTTTTGTTTACCAAAGCACACAATAATACTCCATGAACCGAAAATTGTATCAACGTTTCCCAACTCTGGTGGATGTGACGGTTCGCGAATTTACGGACTATAAGACGCACCTTAATTTTTAAACAATTTTTGAAAAATAAAATTTTTACCGTTTGTAATAGGTTTCATCCACCATCCATTTGTTTCATTCCTCTGTCATATACACTTTATTTATCGAGACATCGAGAGTTTGCAGTTGTGATGTAACTCCTCCCGGAATATCAGCAGCTCTGTGTTTTCCTGTCTCAGTTTCTCTTCCACAGAATTTTTCAAATGACTACTAAACTGATCTAATACACGAAGAGAACACTTCTCCAATAAAACACCTAACCTTCTCTCCCACACACCGTCGTACATCCAACCCTTGTTATTTTCGTGAACAACAACAGCTGGCGGTACTTCAGAAGGTTTTGGCATTGTTTTGTGCTTGAAAATGTCATTGGATGAAGTTTAGTACCGTCAGGATAACACGAAACGAGAACAGCTTAGTGCATTTTTTTATGATCACTTCTTTTTATGAAATTAGAATTATATTAATACCTTCAGCTGCTGACGGGCGTTGATATATATCATCGGGGCCAGGTGAAAATGTGTGCCCCGACCGGGCCTCGAACCCGGGGTATCGTGCCTACATGGCAAACGCTCTATCCATCCGAGCCACCTACGGCACAGAGGATAGTGCGACTGCAGGGATTATATCGCGCACGCCTCCCACGAGACGCACGTTCTCACCTTGTATGTCCACATACTACATTGGTAGTGTTCCACCCCAACACACTCATTACTAGTGGAAGACATTCTTACCAAGTTCCTTAAGAGTTCGGGGAGTATGTGTGCATCTGCACAGAAGAAGAAGCTCATTGGCGGTATTGCCAGAACTATATACTTACAGGGTGTTTCAAAAATGACCGGTATATTTGAAACGGCAATAAAAACTAAACGAGCAGCGATAGAAATACGCCGTTTGTTGCAATATGCTTGGGACAACAGTACATTTTCAGGCAGACAAACTTTCGAAATTACAGTAGTTACAATTTTCAACAACAGATGGCGCTGCGGTCTGGGAAACTCTATAGTACGATATTTTCCACATATACACCATGCGTAGCAATAATATGGCGTAGTCTCTGAATGAAATTACCCGAAACCTTTGACAACGTGTCTGGCGGAATGGCTTCACATGCAGATGAGATGTACTGCTTCAGCTGTTCAATTGTTTCTGGATTCTGGCGGTACACCTGGTCTTTCAAGTGTCCCCACAGAAAGAAGTCACAGGAGTTCATGTCTGGCGAATAGGGAGGCCAATCCACGCCGCCTCCTGTATGTTTCGGATAGCCCAAAGCAATCACACAATCATCGAAATATTCATTCAGGAAATTAAAGACGTCGGCCGTGCGATGTGGCCGGGCACCATCTTGCATAAACCACGAGGTGTTCGCAGTGTCGTCTAAGGCAGTTTGTACCGCCACAAATTCACGAAGAATGTCCAGATAGCGTGATGCAGTAATCGTTTCGGATCTGAAAAATGGTCCAATGATTCCTTTGGAAGAAATGGCGGCCCAGACCAGTACTTTTTGAGGATGCAGGGACGATGGGACTGCAGCCTGGGGCTTTTCGGTTCCCCATACGCGCCAGTTCTGTTTATTGACGAAGCCGTCCAGGTAAAAATAAGTTTCGTCAGTAAACCAAATGCTGCCCACATGCATATCGCCGTCATCAATCCTGTGCACTATATCGTTAGCGAATGTCTCTCGTGCAGCAATGGTAGCGGCGCTGAGGGGTTGCCGCGTTTGAATTTTGTATGGATAGAGGTGTAAACTCTGGCGCATGAGACGATACGTGGACGTTGGCGTCATTTGGACCGCAGCTGCAACACGGCGAACGGAAACCCGAGGCCGCTGTTGGATCACCTGCTGCACTAGCTGCGCGTTACCCTGTGTGGTTGCCGTACGCGGTCGCCCTACCTTTCCAGCACGTTCATCCGTCACGTTCCCAGTCCGTTGAAATTTTTCAAACAGATCCTTTATTGTATCGCTTTTCGGTCCTTTGGTTACATTAAACCTCCAATGAAAACTTCGTCTTGTTTCTTCCGTGGGCACAAAACGCGGACTAACAGCAAAATTTCCTCCCTTGGCAAGCACAGATGTCTCATCGTCAGATAACGAACGTTTGGACAAATTGATAACGGTCCGGGAAACGTCCAAATGCCGAACAGTCTAATTAGGTAGCAAATTATCAAAATTCTTCTTCTGTCTACTAGACGTTATCATCATACGCTTCCCCATGGTATCATGCAGTAGTCTATCAATTTTATCCCAGTCATCGCTGCACAGTTTATTACTGATCGTAATATGGAGAGACATTAACTTACAGTTTGTGCTTGCCAAGTCCCGTCGGGTCTGCTGAATGCGCTCTCGTAGTAAGGCGTCCTCAGTCCGTTTGAAAATGCGTTGTGCCTTTCCCGAATAGAACAGTCGCTTTATCTTCAGAAACTTCGGTATAACGCCGACGGCTCTGCAACGAGACAGGAATGTGAGGGAACACAAAAGCTGCACTCTCTTCTTCTGGAGTCCTTCCAGGCGTCGCACTTCTCTTGACATCTCCTCCCCGTAGAGGCGTCTGATACTAAAATGTAGACTTTTACGGCCGGAAATATCATGTCCATTATAATTATCCGGGCTGTTATGCCGCGGTCGGTTGATGAATTCTGTGTCGATTCCCAACGTTTCGTCTCCGACTGCGGGAGACATCTTCCTGCCGATATTTCAGAACTGTTTAAGAGTCGTTTGATGACCACATACTTCAAGTGGAATGAACAGTTTTATGAGCAAACGGATGGCGTGGCTATGGAAAGCCCCCTAAGTCCCGTAATTGCAAACTTCTTTATGGAGAAATTCGAAGAACAGGCCTTGGATACTGCCAGCAAAAAACCAAATGTATGGTTCCGATACGTGGATGACACGTTTGTGCTGTGGAGACATGGTAGGGAGGAACTAAGCCGGTTCCACGAACATCTGAACAGTATAAACTCGAGAATTCAGTTTACAATGGAGGAGGAGGTAGACGGCAAGTTGCATTTCCTCGATGTGCTTGTTTTTAGAAACGAAAATGGTAGTTTGGGCCACTCAGTACACCGCAAACCCACGCACACGGACCGTTATTTGCACCGGGATTCGAACCACCACCCACAACAGAAGCGGGGTGTTATCAAGACGTTAGCGGACAGAGCTAGAAATATTTGTGAACCTGAGTTGCTCGACGCTGAGATGGAACATCTCCACAATGCACTAATGAAGAACGGATATTCGTCCGCCGAAATAAAACGTGCGTTGAGGCAGCCACGCAGAAATCATACTGACGTACAGGCTACTGCAAAATCTAAGGTTTTCCTGCCGTTTGTTAAAAATGTTACGGAAAGAATAGGGAGGATCTTGACGAAGCGGAATATTACCGTAATTTAAAAGCCCACCAGGAAGATACAGGAATACCTTAAGCCTGCCAAGGACGCTCGCAAACCACTGGAAAAAGCTGGAGTGTATAGGATCCCATGCAGCTGTGGTGATGTTTACGTGGATACCACTAAAAGAACTGTTTCTAAACGTTTGGAAGAGCATAAGGGAAATTGCAGAAGAGGAGAAACGGAACGATCAGCTGATGCGGAGCATGCTTTCCAGCCAGGGAACCACAATATTCGTTTCGAGGAGACGCAAGTACTAGTGGCCACAAGCGGATATTACGAAAGGCTCTACAGAGAGGCAATCGAAATCGCTAAGCACCCAAATAATTTCAACCGTAAGGAGGAGGGTGTTAAATTAAACGGCATATGGACGCCGGTGTCAAAGATGTGTACCACCCGCCCACTACTGGGTGATGGCAACGGCGATCGACGGCGACGGACAGCGGTCAATTGCACTGACGTTTTCAAAACACGTGACGTCACGCCGCGGCGTGGGAGCGCGCGGACACGGAATTTAGCGGCAGTCAGTAGCGAGCCAGTGGGTGTGTTGGACCTTCCATTGAGCTACGGACCCCCTTGAAGATGTCTCCCGCAGTCGGAGACGAAACGTTGGGAATCGAAACAGAATTCATCAACCGACCACGGCATAACAGCCCGGATAATTATAATGGACATGATATTTCCGGCCGTGAAAGTCTACATTTTAGTAATGACACCAATCACCACGAGTAATGTTACTCCATTTTATCAGCAAGCAGTTCCATGGATCCACGGTGCGTCGTGGCGGTTACAGAGTGGTGCCGATGACAGCCATGTAGAAGGGGGCAGCCAAACCACGAGCTGTAGTCCAACACGAATGTTGCCAACCAACCGACGAGATGTTGGCCTGCTGCTTGTAGTCGACTCTGATCCCGGTGATGTACTCCTGTATCTTCGCTCTGCGCAGGACCTTCTGGCGTAGCTCGTGACTTCGGCCTCTCGGACCTCGTCAGCACCTCTTGTCGCGACGCTACCGCCAATCCCCAAACTTGGTGCCTCCCACCTCGGGCCAGCGAAGCCGTATGTATATCGGCAAGCAAAGAGCTTCTGAGGACACAACCCACAGACACGAACTCTTCCTCATAGATATTGGCAACGGGGCCGCAAGAGGGATAGTCGATACTATCTTTAGCTAGTGATGCCAGACAGAACGATCTACTAACTTAATGACGCCACGGCTCACTACCGTCACCAGTGCCGTAAGTAGATGAAAGACATCAAATTGATAGAGATGTATAACGTCGAATTAATATCATTCACTGTTTGAAATTTACAAGATATATTCATTCTGAAATAATTATTTGAACTGAGGGGAAAAGGGTGAAACTCAAATCGAAAGATAAGCCAGTTCCTTTTTAAATTTTTTACCTGTATGAGATGTACAAACGTCATGAACTATTTAGTGAAATTCCACTTCACAGCAGTGGTCACAACAGTAATGAAGTCAGTGCCACATTTACACACCATAAGCCAAAATGTTATGACCACTGACCACCGTAACGTTGGATGGCTCCTGATGACATTGCGTCCAAATGCCACTGTGAAAAAACTATCTAAGCCGAGCAGATACGGACGAGGGATCACCCGAGCGAAGATATGGGCTGCAAATGGGGAAACCCATCGAGATAGGCGACTTTGACAGAGGGCAGATTATTATTAAGCAGATCCTATGAAACGGAGAGGCCGGTCGAATGTTTACATGCTTCTGTAGTGAGCATCTACGGAAAGAGGTAGAAGAACGGTGAAACTACCGCTGGCCGCTAAATGGTTGAACGCCCGCAACTCTTCACAGAAAGTGGAGTTCGGAGGCTTGTCTGCTCTGTAAAGTAGTATATACGATGATCTGCGCCATCTCTGACGATAGAGCGCAATGCTGGTTCACACACAAGTGTTTCGGAGCACACTGTTCGTCGTACATTGTTGAACATGGAGCTCCGCAGTATACCACCCCTACGTGTTCACAAGTTGACCCAACGACATTGTCAGTTAACGATCGCAGTGGGCATGGGCCACTGATTCAACCATTTATCAAAGGAAACGTGTCTGCTCTTTGGGTTAATCACATTTTTTTCTACATTAGGTCCACAAATGCCGTCATCGAAGTGCACGATAGCCCGAAACGTGCAGCTCGGTACGGACACAGACTGGTTGTAGCAGTATTATGCAACTGGAGACATACTATAGTCTTTATATCGGACACGCAGACAGCTGCGACTCGCCTGCATCCCTTCATGCTTGATGTCTTTCCCAATGGCGATGTCATCTTCCAGCAGTATGATTGTCTGCGTCTCGGAGACAGAACCGTTCTACAGTGACTTGAGGAGCATTATATTGAACTCACGTTGATGTCTCGGCGACCAAATTGGCCTGACGTAAAACCTAAGGAATCCATCTTGGTCGCTATCGGGTGCCATCACCACGCGAATTACATGACCTGTGCGTAGACATACACCTCCAAAAATCTACCAACAAATTTTCGGATCCATCATACGAAGACTCAGTGATGTATTTCGTTCCAAAGACGGGTAAACAGGCAAAAGCAGGTGGTCATAATGTTTTCGCTCACCAGTGTATATAAAAATATAATCCCTTGTTATCTTTTTTCTGTCGTCCCTACACTAGTACCATAACAGTTATTATCTGATGTGTTAGCACGTCCTATCGTTCTGTACCTTTTTATATTAGTCTGTACCTTTATGTTATTCTGTATCTTTTTTATGTTATTCACATGTTCCATTTCATACCTGAGGAGCCTCTCCCCGATTTTTCTACTTATGCTTCGATTTATTCCCTGACTGCTTGATTCACACCGCTACAACGATGAGTTCCCGAGGTGAAATATCTTTCTCGAGTTAATGTCTACGTTTCATAGTCGTAGACTTTAGACCACTTATCACGCGTTATTTTGCTTTAAAGGTAGCAGAATTCCTTTACGTCTGCTAGATGGCCCCAAAGTGTGATGTTAAATTTATTATTAAACACGTTTCTACTTCTCCTCAGTACTGTTGTCTTGCTTTAGTTTATTCTCAGTCCATATTCTGTGCTCAGTAGGCGGCTCGATACAAAATTTACGTATCTAAAGGCGTATAATACGCGCTGTAGGTGGTGTTAGCTCAAGAACGTCGTGCAAACGCCTGTTTAGGGAAATGGGGATATTAATTACTGCTTCAAAGTACGTTAACTTCATTATGAAGTTTGTCATAAACTATAATTTATGTATGTTTTTCATACCAACAGCTCAGTTCATGGTATCAGTACTACGAATAAGAACAATCTTCTTAAGATTTGAAGTCATCTACTTTGGTCCACAAAAGTGTTCATTAGTCAAGAACACATTCAATAACTTGCCAGCAGCCATAAGAAGCTTAACAGATAATAACATTCAGTTTAAGAGGAGCCTATAGGATTTATTGGTGGCCAGCTCTATTGTTGAATTTACTATTAGAACAACTTGATGCGTATATTATTAATAAAATCAAATAACTTGAATTTACTTAAAATCTGGCTTCCGTATATGTTGGTTGGTTGGTTGATTTGGGAGAAGGGACCAAAACGTTTGGTCATCGGTCAAGCGGGGAAGGAAGTCGGCCATGCCTTTTCAAGGGAACCATCCCGGAATTTGCCTGAAGCGATTTAGGGAAATCACGGAAAACTTAAATGAGGATGGCCGGACGAGGGTTTGAACCGTCGTCCTCCCGAACGCGAGTCCGGTGTGCTAACCACAGAGCCATCTAGCTCGGTACGTATATGTTCATTCCAACAATGTGATCAATGTAAAGAATCTAGTAGAAACAAGAAACACCATCAGCCGTACTTTCTACAGACTATATTAATACGCGGCCACTTTCGACTCTGCATTAATGTCCTTTTCAGGTCCTGTCTAACCGTTGGACGGGTAATATGTATATTCACTGGTCTCACGTGTCCAGTTTGCATAGGGAACTATATATGAAACGTATGCAGTGTCGAAACTGATCGCGTAATTAATGTATTTTATTAAAAGTGCGGTTTTTGGTGCTTATTATTTCTGCAATTTTATGGTCAGCCAGAGTCCCATGTCCACTTCAGTGATGTATAATTAAAAAATTAATGTAAATAACTGTCGTAAACCGATATTTTTTAAACGAGGCATGGCTACAATAGCCGGAGAATAGTCATATTCACCTACACGCATAATGCATAATGTTTCGTGACAAGTTAAACCTCTTAAATGAAAATAAGTTTCTGAATGTTTTGAATTATCCATATCCCTAATGACCATTTTATTTAAGATCTGCAGAAAGAACATTAGTATACAGCTTTTCTTGGAAAAATTTATTATGTATTTTCGTTTTATGACTGTCTCTACATCCTTGATGATCCTCCGACTGTAGATGAATGGAACGTAATGTATTTCTGCTTTAATCTTCATTCGATTCAACAGGTACTGTAAATTTTACTTACAGTCACAAAGCACACCAATGTTGTACGGAAAACTTAAAATCTCTTCCCTTTCATCCTGAAGTTTAACATCGCTTCTGAATCAAAGAGTACCGCAACATATTAGTCCAGACAATTATTTTATGTTTAGCTCCAATGGCGATATACCCGTACAAGTGTACATTTTTGTATGCTAAGAAGTGAAATTAACAGAAATATATTTTTTGGGCAGTGGCTTATGCGCCCCTTCGCGAGGATGAGATTCTGGACGGAGTAGCTGTTCAAAAGTATCTATTTTCCAGCATGGGTCTGGCGAATTGAGAACGCATTTCGTGTATCGAGAATCAATGCGCCCTAACCTACGCATCAGTGACACAGATTCCATCTTACTACACTCAAGAAAACTGTTATAGACATATTGATAATTAGAACAAAGAATTTTGAATATTTTTGAACTCATTCTAAGCAAACTTCATATGCGAATACACACAAACACCGAACGCAGTCGCCGAAATAAGCAAATCATAAGCACCTGAGGTGGTGTTTCTGTTGGTAGAAGATAATTACTAACGCTGTTTTATTATGAAGAAGAACGGCATTCGTACATGAAATACAATAGTTTTAACAATGAACTTATTGTTCCATAAAATTTCTGGCGTGCAGCCGGATAAATTCAGTTTTTTGTTCTAATCTTTCGGCTGAATACCGTCCAGCCATCTGCAGAGTGGGCCGAGGTGACTAACGCTCTGGCTGCCCCGTCCTTTTAAACTCGAGGACCGAACCACTGCTGATGCGGCCAAAGATACGCAAGGCGCCAGAGACGTTGACAGGCGTCAAAGAGGTGTAATATATGAATGGAAATTAAATTTATAGCTGCGCAGTCGATCTACATGGTGATATCGATGTGTCACGGAGAGCTGTACCGCCGTGACGCCTTTGAGATTTAGTCACAGAAATTGCCCGACGTACAAAATTGGAACTAATTTTTTCCAGAGTAAATCGGTTCCGCATAACGGATTAGCATGTCTACCAAGTTTCGCCGGAATACAATAGTTACAGCCCACACTAGATATCCAGAAGTAGCTGTACTTTAATTAAACCACCCAGTACAACCTATACGAGTTAGAAGGAAGAAAATTTGTTTAAAATTTGTTGGTGATGTAGGGAGGTACAGTATAATATTACTGTTAAAAAGAAGAAATTAATGTTTTAAGTTGGTAATATTAAACTCGTTGTTATTGGACTGGTGTGTGTAGTGTCCCTGGGAAGGACAATATCCAATACGGCATCGACTTCCCCCACAGCGTACGTAATTTCGTACACGCAGACACGTTACTCTTGTGGTGTAGAAGCAGCTGCCGACTCCGACTGTTGCCTGTAAAATTCTTGAAATGTAGGAGAAAAAAAAACTTATATAGGATTTTCTCGAACTGAAACACTGCCATTTGCATTTGGTCATTCGATGACTGTGTGCGAGTGAAACGAGTTTCTTACAACAGAGAAAACTTTCTCTATGCTTTTGACAGTGTTATTGAAGTTGGTTCTACAGCAAACATCGACAACCAAATGTTCGAAGTCCTATACAAGCTTGTAGTACATAGTAGTTCACCACAGAATCCTTGATCAAAATTAAATATGCACAATGTCCTTTGAAATGCAATAGACTGTATTATGGCCGTACTAAACTCCACATTAACATTACATATCGCTTGTGAGTCTCAAAAAACACAAATTATACAATATGGCGGCTAACAATGATTGTTCCATTGCACACATTTCCAACACGTCCTTTCTTTATCCTGTCTAGTACTAAATTCCCGTCACATTCAGATTTTCTTACTTTTCTTCCCTCGCCATGGAGTAACGCCAAGTCAATGAATAAATATTTCGCTGGCGCAGGCGAAACGCGCCACTTCGCGATATATCTTCACTTTAAACCAAAAACATGGAGGTCGTTGAACCGATCAGCTGATTCACGATTTCTACCGGCTAGCACGGGCCAAGGGATATAAAAGGATGCGGAATTTAATAAGAATTGCCACCTCTAGCAGCAATAAATGCTGCAACCCACCTGTACATTGATTCGCACTGAGTTTAGATGAGAGATACAGCTTCGTTACTCCTTTTGCTTCAGCTGTGTGCCAGGGCTCATTACTCACAGTGGATGGTGTATGATGGGGTCTCAGTCATTCAGCAACCCATGCCCCGATATTTTCAATGGCTCACTGATCTGGAAAATGTACTGGCCTAGACAAATTCGAAAATTCTCTTTGTCGTGGTAGAGCAGGGGACAACGGACGGCACGAGGTCTTGCATAATTTTATTGGAAGAGTGTCACAGACGCTTCGAAGAAATGGCACAGGCAAAGCCCTCCCTTTTTCCATCCGACCTTTTTTTAGTAAGTCATGTCTTCTGACTTTTTTGATATGGGCCGGCAGGAATTCCTCTTCCATGCCAGGCTCTTCATCTCAAAGTGGCACTGCCATACGACGTCCTCAATGGTTTTGGATATAAGGCGCAATCAAAAAGTTTCCCTTTGAAGGTGGTTCTGCAGCGTATCTGTAACGAAGCGTGACTCCGATGTGGGTATAGAAGCACCGACGTTTAGGTAAGGCATTAGTGTGGCATTCGTGTTTTTCCGATGTGCGTGCGGTAAACGCTGAAACGTGAACCACGCTTTCGTTCTTCACAAATGCACCCAAACGGGAACAACGTGCTATTGATCGTTTCTTGGCTGCCGAAAGACAAACACCCGTAGACATCCATCGAAAAATGATGAATGTGTACGCTGCATCAAGTCCGTCGAAAACCATCGTTGTCGAATGCCAAATGCCACAAGGGGGCCCTTGCTTTATGATAGCGCACGCCCCCTTATAGCAAATGTCGTAACACAGAAGCTATGCCAACTAAAGTGGGAGGCGTCCGAGCACCCGCCATATAATCCTGATCTCTCCTCATGCGATTATCACGCATTCGGTCTGTTACAAAGGCCTTCGAAGAGTCGACAATTCTAGTCGTACGACAATGTGGAGCAGACGGTTAAGGTCTTCTTGTCGGAGCAGGATACTGTGTTTTACGAAAAACGTATCTTCATCTTTGCTCGTCGCTAGGACGATGTCCGATAGGCATACCGATCCTGGACTTCGTGGCCTTTGAATGAAACTCTTTGATCGCGCCTTATGTATTCTGATCTCAGTAATCCCCCACAGCTTCTACCCTCTGTTGCTCCATCCTCACCCTGGTCCCCCTTCTTCTCAATGTTTTTATAAACGTGTTTCTCTCCTAGCGGATTTTGCGGCAAATCTCCGCATTTCCTGTCTCATCAGTCTACCTAATTTTCAACAGCCTTCTAGAGCTTCACATTCCAAATGGTTCTGTACTCTTCTTTATCGGTTTTCTCACAATCGACGAATCACTACCAAACAATGCAGTGCCCCAAACGTACATCCTCAAAAATTGTAAGGCTATTATTTGATACTGGCGGTTACCTTTTGTCTAGGAATTCCATCTCTGGAAGTAGTGCTTTCCTTTTTATGTCTCGTGTTGTTTTGCATGAAAGGTAGCAAAATTTCTTTTCGTCGAATATTTCGTGGGCCCCAGATTTGACATTAAAATTGTTACTAATCACATTTCTGCTACTAATCATTACTTTCGGCTTTCTTCTGTTAACCCTCCATCCTTAGAGGTATCATTAAACTGCTCATTCAGTTTAACAGGTCCTGCAGTTCTTCCTCACTTTCATTGAGGATATCAGTGTCATCAGTGAATATTGTCTTTGATATTCTTTCATCCCGAATTTTAATCCCATTTCTGAACCTATAGGAATCTCTTCTAAATACACATCTCCTCTTCGCTATTACTAGCTGAAATTAATGCAGATACGAATTAGTTTGTCCTTTCTACTATCGAGCCAATATTATCCCGAAACTCAATCTTTTCGAAACTACAGAGTTCAAATTAGCTATGAACAATAAATTTTATTGTCGCTTTACATACTGCGTTACTCGTTTAATGCCCTCATGTACTTTCTCTCTGATGACAGCACTAGGTCTAACATCGCAAAGTGAAATGTGTGCCAGAGAAATGGAGGTATGATGAGGAACTGATGGACGAGGGTGACTGTCACAGTGCGTGGAAAGTCCTTCAGCAATTAGTAGCAATAGGATGAACAACGACGCGGGTGGTCCTTGTACTCAAGATCTACAGGGAGACACTGACTCGTATTGACCAGAGGACTGTGTGGATGTTATCGCAGATAGTCCCCTCACTGCATCAATAAGGAGGCCTATCGCAGAAACCCTGCCACCGCAATGCACTCTGGTGTAGCAATGTCTAAAAATGTCGAAGTAGAAAGGACAAAAATGTTCACACGGTTACTAAATATGAGACACTTCGTAATGTTCTTATCCATCTATCACACTGAGAAATACATTTAGCCTATTTTTCTTTATTTTTGTTTCATATCCCTCGCCCTAATGGGCGGAAGATGGGCCGTCAGTGGTACAACATTCCGCTCTTCAGTCAGAGCTTTAAGGAATACGAACAGCAACGAAACAAACATCATTAAAAGGTGAAAAGTTTACACCTGGTTTCAAAAACAATAAAAACGATGAATTTTATTCGCGTTTACGTACAACATTGAGACTATTGATTTTCTTTGTTACTGGAATTCAAATCGGAGGTTATAAGACAAGGAAAAAAAGTAAATTTTTAAAACACATCGCATGGATGGTGACTTCTTGTAAAAGCATATTTGTAAAAGTGAAACAGCACAGCGCCTTCAGGTAGGAGCTGAAGGACATGCATCTGTTGAAAATTATTTAGAGGGGAAAATTGTGTTCTGCAGGGATGACGGGGTGACTGGGAAAAATGTAAACGGGGTAGGGCACTATGGAGATGAAGGTAGATGTTGAGTTGGATAATGGTGACACAGAAGTCTGGAGTGTGGGCAGGTCTGTGATACCAAGAGGATAAGGGATGGGAAAAGGTGGTTGGGGAAGAGGGAAAGAGGAGCCTTGATGTCAAGTGAGATAGCGGCGAAAGGTTTACAGGTTTTAGGACGGGTAACTATAAGAGCGGATTTCATTGTCTGCGAGAAGGATTATTTGACATTGTTTACGGCTAGGTCGTGAAGCATCTGTGGTCTAGGGGTACAGTCTTTAATCACTGATCGAAACGTATTCGATCCCGGGTTCGAACCCCAACATTACTTAAAATTTGAATAAAAATCATCAGCAGTGGCGCCGAAGACATGAAAAGTAAGGAGTTACCCTCACTGTCAACGGCCCTGTCAAACAGGGCGGAGGATCGCACAGAGGTTCAGGGTACTCTCTTGCCCTTGGGGTGGGAAATAGCCTCGAAAAGGCGGAAGAATCATCAATAATCAACGGCATGAGGATGCAGAAGGCAATGGAAACAACTGCGTCTAAAATATATAGCGTGTATCTACAGAACGTGTTGTCTGTAATTGAAAAAGTGTCATGTTAATCTCTCGACAAGCAAAAATTCCGGAATAGTGCCCCATTCGAATTTCTGGGAGAAGATTTCCAAAGGGGAGGTGACCATGAGAAAAGACTGAATAAAGAACGAAAGGATACCGTTCTAAGAGTCGGGGAATTGGATGTCAGAAGTTCTAACGTGTAATGAAACAAGAGAAATCTGAAAACGGAAATGCTAAAACGCAGTCTAGAGATAGTGGGCGTCAGTGAAGTGAAATGTAAAGAAGACAAAGTTTTATGGTCAGACGAGTATAGGATAGTATCAACAGCAGCAGAAAATGGTACACCGGCAATAGGATTCGTTATGAATGGGGAGGTGAAGCAGAGCGTGAGAAACTGACACCGACAACAATAATTCACGTATACACGCCGACTTCGCAAGCAGAAGACGAAGGTATAGAGGAAGTATATGAAGATACTGCACGGGTAATTCAGTGCGCAAAGGGAGATGAAAATCTAGTTGTTATTGGGGATTTGAATGCGGTTGTAGGAGAAGGAATAGAAAAACGGGTTATGGAAGAATATGGGCTAGGTAGTTGGAATGAGAGAGGAGAGAGAAATGGTGTTCCACAATAAATTTCAGATGGTAATAGCAAGTTCTCTGTTGAAGAATCACAAGAGGGGGAACTATAGTTGGAAAGGACGGGAGATACAGCACGATTTCAGTAAGCGGACATAATGGTCGTGCAGACATTCCGAAATTAGATACTGGAGTGTAAGGCGTACTCAGAGACAGATATAGACTCATATCACAATTTGGCAGTGGTGAACAGTAGGCCAAGCTCAAGTAGGCTCAAGTAGGCCGAGCTAAAGGGAGTGTGATAGGGAAGTACTAAGCAATGAAGAGATACGCTTAAAGTTCTCTAAGGTTATATAGACGGTTCACTCCAAGAGGAATGGACGTCTCTGAAAAGCACAATCACAGAAGTTGGAAGAAGAAATACTTCAGTTGATCGACGAAAGAAAGAAGTACATAAATGTTCAGAGATATTCAGGAATATAGAAATACAAATAATTCAGGAATGAAATGAACAGGAAGTGCAGGAAAGCTAAGGGGAAATGAGTACATGAAAAATCTGAAGAAATCGAATAAGGAATAATTGTCGGAAGGAAAAAATCAGCATGTAGAAAGGACAAAACAACCATCGATGGAATCAAAAGCAAGGACTGGAACATTAAGCGTGCAATGATTATTCTACTGCTAAACGCACAGGAGAGAGAGCAGATAGAAGGAAAAAGTACATTGGCGAGGACTTGTCTGCACCGGCCGCTGTAGCCGAGCGGTTCTAGGCGCTTGAGTCCGGAACCGCGCTGCTGCTAGGTGGCAGGTTCGAGTCCTGCCTCGGGCATGGATGCGTGTGATGTCCTTAGGTTAGTTAGGTTTGAGTAGTTCAAAGTCTAGGATACTGATGACCTCAGATGCTAAGTCCCATAGTGGTTAGAGCCATTTGAACCATTTAAACTTGTCTGCTGACGTGATAGATGAAGAAACAGAAGTCTATATAGAAGAGATAGGGGATCCAATGTTAGAATCAGAATTTAGAACAACAGTGGAAGACTTAAAATCAAATAAGGCAGGAGGGATAGATAACATTCCATCAGAATTTCTAAAATCATTGGCGGGAGATGGCAACAAAACGATTTTTCCCGCTGGCGGGTAGAATGTATGAAACTGGTGATATACTGTCAGACTATCGGAAAACATAATCCACACGGTTACCAAGATTGCAAGAGCCCACAAGACAGAGATTTTTCGCAGAATCAGCTTAACAGCTCATTGATCGAAGTTGCTGACAAGAATAATGTTCAGAAGAATGGGAATGAAAATTGAGCCTCTGCTGCATGACGATCAGTTTGGCTTTAGGAAAAGTAAAGGCACCAGAGAGGCAACTCTGACGTGGTGGTTGATAATGGAAGCAAGACTAAAGAAAAATCAAAGTACGTTCACTGGATTTGTTAACCTGGAAGAAGCGTTCGACAATGTAAAATGTTGGAAGATGTTCCAAATTCTGAGAAAAATGGGGATAAGCTACAGAGAAAGGCGGTCATACTACAAAGAGGGAACAGTAACAGTAGAAGGCCAAGAACGAAGTGCTCGGCTTAAAAAGGGTGTAAGATGGGATGTATCCATTCGCCCCTACTCTTGAATCTATACATCGATGAAGCGATGACGGAAATAAAAGAAAGGTTCAAGAGTGGAAATAAAATTCAGGATGAAAGAATGTCAATGATATTGTCAGATGACAATCCTATCCTCAATGAAAGTGAAGAAGAATTACGGGATCTGTTGAATGGAATGGTCTAATCAGTACAGAGCATGGAATGAGAGTCAATCGAAGAAAGACGAAAGGAAGGAATAGTAGCAGGAACGAGAACAGCGAGAAACTTAACATCATAACTGGAGTTCACGAAGTAGACGAAGTTAAGGAATCCTGTTACCTAAACATCAAAACAACCCATGACGAACGGAGCAAGGAGGACACAAAACGCTGACTAGCGCTGGCAAAAAGCGGATTTCTGGCCAAGAGAAGTCTATTAGCATCAAAGATGGGCCTAATCTGAGAAAGAAATTTCTGAGAATATACGTTTGGAGCACAGCGTTGTATGCTAGTGAAACAAGGACTGTGAGAAAACCAGTACACAAGAGAATAGAAGCATTGTGATCTGGTACAAGAGAAGAATGTTGGAAGTTAAGTGGACAGATGAGGTAAGGAATGAGGAGGTTCTCCGCGAAATCTACGAGGAAAGAACACTGATGAGAAGAAGGGACAGGATGATAGGACATTTGTCAAGACATCAAGAAATAGCTTCAACGGTACTAGAGGGAGCTACGAGTATAGAGGCTACAAAATTTAGAGGATGACAGACATGTTCAAATGTGTGTGAATTCCTAAGGGACCAAACTGCTTAGGTTATCGGTCCCTAGACTTACACACTACTTACACTAACTTATGCTAAGAACAACACACACACACACACACACACACCCATGCCCCAGGGAGGACTCGAACCTCCGGCGGGAGGGGCCGCGCAGTCCGTGACATGACTCCTCAAATCGCGCGGCCACTCCGCGCTGCAGAGGAAGACAGAGATTAGGATACTATGCACCCAGCAATTAATTGAAGATGTAGGTTGTAAGTGCTACTGTAAGATAAAGAGGTTGGTACAGGAGAGGAAATGGCGGTGGGCCTCATCAAACCAGTCATCAAACCTGTCAAAAGAATGATAACTCAAAGAGAGAGAGAGAGAGAGAGAGAGAAAGAGGATGTGATGTGTGCGGAGATGTAGAGACGGTGGAGTATATTTGGGAAGACGTGGCAGCATATCAGCGTATCTGATCAGAGGGAAAAAAGTGGGTTTACTGGAATCTAGTTTGCGGACAGAGTAGAATACGTGAAGGTCACAGTTCGTAGTAATAGATGGAAAGTCGTCGAGTAAAACAGAAGTAATATCCGGCGTTCCCCAAGGAAGTGTTATAGGCCCTCTGTTGTTCCTGATCTACACTCCTGGAAATGGAAAAAAGAACACATTGACACCGGTGTGTCAGACCCACCATACTTGCTCCGGACACTGCGAGAGGGCTGTACAAGCAATGATCACACGCACGGCACAGCGGACACACAAGGAACCGCGGTGTTGGCCGTCGAATGGCGCTAGCTGCGCAGCATTTGTGCACCGCCGCCGTCAGTGTCAGCCAGTTTGCCGTGGCATACGGAGCTCCATCGCAGTCTTTAACACTGGTAGCATGCCGCGACAGCGTGGACGTGAACCGTATGTGCAGTTGACGGACTTTGAGCGAGGGCGTATAGTGGGCATGCGGGAGGCCGGGTGGACGTACCGCCAAATTGCTCAACACGTGGGGCGTGAGGTCTCCACAGTACATCGATGTTGTCGCCAGTGGTCGGCGGAAGGTGCACGTGCCCGTCGACCTGGGACCGGACCGCAGCGACGCACGGATGCACGCCAAGACCGTAGGATCCTACGCAGTGCCGTAGGGGACCACACCGCCACTTCCCAGCAAATTAGGGACACTGTTGCTCCTGGGGTATCGGCGAGGACCATTCGCAACCGTCTCCATGAAGCTGGGCTACGGTCCCGCACACCGTTAGGCTGTCTTCCGCTCACGCCCCAACATCGTGCAGCCCGCCTCCAGTGGTGTCGCGACAGGCGTGAATGGAGGGACGAATGGAGACGTGTCGTCTTCAGCGATGAGAGTCGCTTCTGCCTTGGTGCCAATGATGGTCGTATGCGTGTTTGGCGCCGTGCAGGTGAGCGCCACAATCAGGACTGCATACGACCGAGGCACACAGGGCCAACACCCGGCATCATGGGGTGGGGAGCGATCTCCTACACTGGCCGTACACCACTGGTGATCGTCGAGGGGACACTGAATAGTGCACGGTACATCCAAACCGTCATCGAACCCATCGTTCTACCATTCCTAGACCGGCAAGGGAACTTGCTGTTCCAACAGGACAATGCACGCCCGCATGTATCCCGTGCCACCCAACGTGCTCTAGAAGGTGTAAGTCAACTACCCTGGCCAGCAAGATCTCCGGATCTGTCCCCCATTGAGCATGTTTGGGACTGGATGAAGCGTCGTCTCACGCGGTCTGCACGTCCAGCACGAACGCTGGTCCAACTGAGGCGCCAGGTGGAAATGGCATGGCAAGCCGTTCCACAGGACTACATCCAGCATCTCTACGATCGTCTCCATGGGAGAATAGCAGCCTGCATTGCTGCGAAAGGTGGATATACACTGTACTAGTGCCGACATTGTGCATGCTCTGTTGCCTGTGTCTATGTGCCTGTGGTTCTGTCAGTGTGATCATGTGATGTATCTGACCCCAGGAATGTGTCAATAAAGTTTCCCCTTCCTGGGGCAATGAATTCACGGTGTTCTTATTTCAATTTCCAGGAGTGTATGTTGATTTATAATTCATAACAGATTCCACTTCGTGTGCATGTAAATGTTGTTATAGATCTAGCCTATTTTCCGTTTTCTGTGGAGTCAGTCAGTCTGGTATGTTTCACTATTCCTTATTTTATTTTGGATTGTTTTTCTTTCTTGTTATTTCATGTCATTACGCCCCATATGGGCGTAGGGAGGCGGCATCGGAGGGGGGGGGGGTGCTGACAGATGGTTTTTAAAGCGTTAGTGAATTTTGTTGATGTGTACATAAAACTATTACGACTGTTCTCTTCGTTTTCAGCTTAAAAAAGAAGTTTCACAACGCAGAAATGAGAAATTCTTCTAAGAAAAAGAACTGCGCTTTCGCTCAAAATCTCAAGAACCTGCACTGGGAATAAAAGAATTTTGGGAAGAGAGGTTATGTCTTACAGGGTAGAGAGGTGTAGATAGAAAAACTATTTGTACCGCTAGGTAAGAAACTACGATTGAAGGTAGGTGTTGGGGCGAAATATGGGAAGGAAGAAAAAGAAGTTTGGTGCGCAGATAGGGCAATGTTATCAAGAGGAAAGGGATGAGAGCGATGGAGAAGGAAAAGGAGGGGGAAGTCCTGAAGTTGAGTGGGATCAGTGCAGCAGAGTTACATTTCGTAAGACTGATAAATATCGAGATTGATGGATATTAACGACATAGGAGACAATCTGAATAGCCGTCTTCGATTGTTTGCAGATGATGCTGTCATTTACCGTCTTGTAAAGTCATCAGATGATCAAAACGACTTGCAAAATGATTTACATAAGATATCTGTATGGTACGAAAAGTGGCAATTGACCCTGAATTAGGAAAAGTGTGAAGTTATTTACATGAGTACTAAAGGAAATCAGCTAAATTTCGATTACGTGATAAGTCACACAAATCTGAAGGCTGTTAATTCAACTAAATACTTAGGGACTACAATTACAAATAACCTAAATTGGAACGATCACATAGATAGTGTTGTGGGTAGAGCAAACCAAAGACTGCGATTCATTGGCAGAACAGTTAGAGGGTGAAACAGGTCTACTAAAGAGACTGCTTACACCACGCTTGTCCGTCCTATTCTGGAGTATTGCTGTGCGGTGTGGGATCTGTATCAGGTGGGACTGATGGATGACATCGAAAAAGTACAAGGAAGGTAGCTCGTTTTGTATTATCGTGAAATAGGGGAGATAGTGTCACAGACATGATACGTGAATTGGAGTGGCAATCATTAAAACAAAGGTAGAGAGACAGCATGAAGGTGGTTCATTGAATAGCAGAGTAATCACGAACATGTAGATGTAGATGTACCGAGTGATTAAAAAACAAAAAAACAAAAAAAAAGAAACAAAGTTCACAAAATGTCCGACAGATGACGCTGGACAGCGAAACGTCAGTGAATGCGCATGACAATCGTGTATAAAAGAAGCTGTAATGTTACAGAATCGCATCATCCCCAGCCTGGCTGATAAACACCTGCTGGAACGTACGATGTTTACGCAGGATGGCGCTCCACCCCATATTGCTAGACGCGTGAAAGATCTCTTGCGTGCGTCGTTTGCTGATGATCGTGTGCTCAGCCGCCACTTTCGTCATGCTTGGCCTCCCAGGTCCCCAGACCTCAGTCCGTGCGATTATTGGCTTTGGGGTTACCTGAAGTGGCAAATGTATCGTGATCGACCGACATCTCTAGGGATGCTGAAAGAAAACATCCGACGCCATTGCCTCACCATAACACCGGACATGCTTTACAGTACTGTTCACAACATTATTCCTCGACTAGAGCTATTGTTGAGGAATGACGGTGGACATATTGAGCAATTGCTGTAAAGAACATCATCTTTGCTTTGTCTTACTTTGTTATGCTAATTATTGCTATAATGATCAGATGAAGCGCCATCTGTCGCATATTTTTTGAACTTTTGTATTTGTTTGGTTGTAATAGAACCCTATGTCATTCCATGCATATGTGTCAAATTGTACCTCTCTATCTACATTATTTCGTGATTTATTCAGTTTTCAAATTTATACTGACTTTTTGATCACCCGGTAGATGATCGGCGTGACTAAGAGGGATAGGAATTTGATCAGCTAGTAGGGGATCCACGTGAGGGAGGGTAAACGGATGCGTAAAACAAGGCGGAGTGCGTGACTTTTCACCTTTATATCGCGCACATGTGTCTATATTTCTTTTTCGTGTTTGCTTACAAAATAACACTAGTGTTGTATTAACGGTTCCCCATATAAGTGGAAAGTAGAGAAGGAAGGTGTATTTAATCATGGTACGTCCACCCAGAAAGCGGCTAGTCTAACAATGCTTGCGCAAGTACGGAGGAATGCAATCGTTGTTTATGAGGAAGCTATCCCCCTGGAGTCGTAACTTAGCGGCCGCGGCGCGCGCGCCACATCGCGGCCAGTTATAAAGCGAGCTAGCTGTGGCGGGGAGAAGAGGACATAAAGCCACCGATTGCGGCCGCGGCGACGCAGTAAAGCACCCTCCGCCGCTCGCCGCCGCCCACACATTTTATCGCCTCACGTGCCGGCGGCCGCCCCGCCTGACGGGAAATACATATTTAAAAAGGGGAGGCTGCGCCGGCGCCCACTAAAGTGGAGATACACGCCGCGCGGGGCCTGATTATGTGCATTCGTTGGTCTCACGTAGCGAGCGGGGGCGTGCGGGGTGCGCCGTGCTCCATACGCTGTACCGCCGGGCCCCAGTCTCCAGACCGGAGAATTCAGTTTGCTCGGGCGCAGCTTCTCTGATCTCCCCGTTGAGATAGTCGGCCTGATACGGGACGGCGAACGGACTTCCATTTTTTTTTTTAGATGAGGCCGCACCAACAGGCTCGTCCTAAAAACATAAAACCCGAGTCCGTGAGACGATACGCTTCGCAGCGCTACCAACAGCGGTCCTGGAAAGGAAATCGATGCTGTGGTGGCTGGAAAAGTAGTCGGAGTTTGTTGAATGCCGATTTCTGTTAAACAGAGAAATTTCACGTTGCCACGTAGGCGCCGCCATAGCTTGAAGAATTCCTGTTTTTTCTTTTTTTTTTGTTTGTTATGGTTTTAGGGCGCAAAACTGCTACGGTCATCAGCGCCCGATCTGTGACTTAGGAAAAGGTAAAAAAACGAAACTGGAAACCAGCAGCAATGGCAGCGAAACTCAAAAATTGGGGAAACTAAAAACAGAAGGAAAGCTTAAAAAACCACTATGGAAGGGCGGTTGTTTGTCCCCAAATAACTGACGTCATCTCATTGGCACTAATAAACTCGAGAACGCGATTGGCTGAGCGCGTGTCATCTGCTAAAATGGAAGATATATCAGGCGACACCTGCAGACGGGCGCGTAACCGAGTAAAAACGGGCACTCAAGTAAAAGGCGTCTCACCGACCACAGTTGAGGGCAGTGGGGACGGAGTGGGGGAGGATCGCCGCTTAAAAGATGTCGATGGCTAAAAAGACAGTGCCCTATCCGGAGTCTAGTTAAAATGACCTCCTCCCGACGACGAGTTCGGGACGAAGAGGTCCAAGCACAGGGAAGAGCTTTCACGTCCCGCAATTTATTATTGGGAAGTGTCGACCAATGTGCGAGCCATAAAAGAGCAACACGACGACATAAAACACTCCGTAGATCGGTGAAGGAAATCATGCGAATAGCTGGCTGAAGAACAGAGACTGTAGCCTTGGCCGCTATATCGGCCGCCTCATTTCCACAGATACCAACATGTCCTGGGATCCAGAGGAACGCCACAGAGACGACCTCCCCCCCCCCCCCCCCCCACGCCCCCAAGTGGAGGCAATCCTGAATCCGGGGGACCAGAGGGTGGACAGGATAGAGAGCTTGGAGACTGAGGAGAGAGCTGAGCGAATCGGAGCGTATAACATACTGTATCCGCTGATGGTGTTTGTCTGTCATTAATGGAACTTGCATACACCATACATTTCAAGCCTGCCTTCTTCCCTGTGGGATAATAGGCTTCCATTAGCTGATAAGTGCGAAGGTAAAACTAAATCGTAAAAGTATTTCACAAACTTATCAAACACAAATTCGTTTCATTATAGCTAATTTCTGCGCTGTGCTTACCCAGGACTATGGATACTGTTTAGAGTTACAACACTAAGAGATGGTTACTGCACTATGGACGATAACAGAGGAATATGTCCTCGTTGAAGTTCGTAGGCTTCTACGTCCATTGTCAAATTCGACCAAACACTTTTGAATGTAAGTCCGCTTCATTATGAAACATAGAACAACTAAAATACCGACGGTCCGACCGAATTTGCTGCCGTCCTCTTCAGGTCGGGAGGAGAACAGTTAGTTGTCCTGAATAAGACCGGTGAAAAGTCGGTCGAAACTTCGTTATTATGTTTTGTATTGACGCGAGCTAATACCCAAATAATTTTATTCAAACATGTCCTTATTTATTTACTACGTTTTGTAGATCGCAATCGCAGAAAGCTTGCAATGGAAGCGATGTGTCCCACAGCAGTGACGATGAACGAATTCTCGTAGCTTTTAAGTTATGCATTTGAGAGGTCAGTTTAACTGGACAGTTTTATCATGTTTCGGTCCATATTACCAACTTAAAATTATGGAATACTTCTTTTTAACACCTTATATACTTAATCAGGTACACAACCATTTCTGGCCTTCACATCCAGGCCATTGTCAAGTGGATCTTAAAATGGTCTGAATATGAAGGCCCGGACGTTGTTTTAAGTTAACTATCCTGTCCGGTTAGCCGTGCCATCTAACGCACGGCTTTCCGGGTTGGGAAAGAGGTCCTGTTCCCTGGTACGAATCCCCCCGGCGGAATTGTGTCGAGGTCCGGTGAGCCGGTCAGTCTGTGGATGGTTTTTAGGCGGTTTTCCATCTGCCTCGGCGAATGCGGGCTGGTTCCCCTTACTCCGCCTCAGCTACACTGTGTCGGCGATTGCTGCGCAAACAAGTTCTCCACGTACGAGTACACCACCATTACTCTAACACGCAAATCTAGGGGTTACACTCGCCTGGTGTGAGACGTTCCCTGCGGAGGAGGGGGGGGGGGGGGGGGGGGGGGGTTTCACCGGGGATCGAACCGCACAATAACCCTGAAGGAGTGGTTCGGTGTGCGGCAGCGATGGGGTGAAGTGGACTGCGGTAGTCGTCGTGGGGTTGTGGACCACTGCGGCAGGGTCGGAGGCTCTCCGTCGTTTATAGGTCCCCGGTTAACATACAATACAATACAATAGATTAACTATGTATCAGTATCTGCAGCGGCCTTTCATTAGTATGTTTATTTATTTTGTGAAACTATGCCCTTGCCTAGAAGGTAGATAATTGTGGTTACAATGGGAAATGCCAGAGGAAGTGTTGCTTGAAAGTACGTTCGTAGCACTATACGTTTGGTCAGAAAGAACTGCCTGCCTTCAGGTTCAAATGGTTCAAATGGCTCTGAACTCTATGGGACTTAACTTCTGAGGTCATCAGTCCCCTAGAACTTAGAACTACTTAAACCTAACTAACCTAACGACATCACTCACATCCATGCCCTAGGCAGGGTTCGAATCTGCGACCGTTGCAGTTGCGCGGCTCCAGACTGTAGCGCCTAGAACCGCTCGCTGCCTCCAGGAACTCCTGTAGTGAACTGTGAATTCCTAAGGGCCTGAGCGTCGCTGGTGGGTACGGGTAACGAGCAAGTACACTCATTTTTTCTGAACTGTGGGACCCGTAAGCCACATCGTCCTAGGGGCACCTAATGAAGTGTTCATTAGCAAATCGCGTCCAGAAGAGGTCATCAGTCGCCTAGAACTTAGAACTACTTAAACCTAACTAACCTAAGGACATCACACATATCCATGCCCTAGGCAGGATTCGAACCGGCGACCGTCGTGGTCGCACGGCTCCAGACTGAAGCGCCTAGAACCGCTCGCCGCCTTCAGGAACTCCTGTAGTGAACTGTGAATTCCTATGGGCCTGAGTGTTGCTGGTGGGTACGGGTAACGAGCAAGTACACTCATTTTTTTTGAACTGTGGGGCCCGTAAGCCACATCGTCCTAGGGGCACCTAATGAAGTGTTGATTAGCAAATCGCGTCCGGAAGAGGTCACCAGTCCCCTTGAACTTAAAACTACTTAAACCTAACCAACTTAAGGACATCACGCACATCCATGCCCTAGGCAGGATTCGAACCTGCGACCGTCGTGGTCGCACGGCTCCAGACTGAAGCGCCTAGAACCGCTCGCTGCCTTCAGGAACTCCTGTAGTGAACTGTGAATTCCTATGGGCCTGAGTGTTGCTGGTGGGTACGGGTAACGAGCAAGTACACTCATTTTTTCTGAACTGTAGGGCCCGTAAGCCACATCGTCCTAGGGGCACCTAATGAAGTGTTCATTAGCAAATCGCGTCCGGAAGAGGTCATCAGTCCCCTAGAACTTAGAACTACTAAAACCTAACTAACCTAAGGACATCACACACATCCACGCCCTAGGCGGGATTCGAACCTGCGACCGTCGTGGTCGCGCGGCTCCAGACTGAAGCGCCTAGAACCGCTCGCTGCCTTCAGGAACTCCTGTAGTGAACTGTGAATTCCTAAGGGTCTGAGTGTTGCTGGTGGGTACGGGTAACGAGCAAGTACACTCATTTTTTCTGAACTGTGGGGCCCGTAAGCCACAACGTCCTAGGGGCACTTAATGAAGTGTTCATTAGCAAATCGCGTCCGGAAGAGGTCATCAGTCCCCTAGAACTTAGAACTACTTAAACCTAACTAACCTAAGGACATCACACACATCCATGCCCTATGCAGGATTCGAACCTGTGACCGTCGCGGTCGCGCGGCTCCAGACTGTAGCGCCTAGAACCGCTCGCTGCCTTGAGGAACTCCTGTAGTGAACTGTGAATTCCTAAGGGCCTTAGTGTTGCTGGTGGGTAAGGGTAACGAGCAAGTACACTCATTTTTTCTGAACTATGGGGCCCGTAAGCCAAAACGTCCTAGGGGCACTTAATGAAGTGTTCATTAACAAATCGCGTCCGGAAGCGGTCCGCACTAGGCCAGAGCGTCGCTCTGCTGCTACAGCGGTCGTTACTTCGTCGCAGGCGCCGATCACAACGCACTCTGCTACATGAAGTGCTGCGGACAGTTATGACTGAGTCGAATAGGCTATAACAGCTATATACTGGTTGGGCTGCAACACTGTCGGAGGCTTCCCATCTGGTAAACAGATTCAACGAACAGGTTACTTTGCAGAGTGACTATATCGCCAGTGACTGTAGATGTCACCTCGCATCTCAAATAGTGTACAGATAATTATAATTCTTTGTATGTACTTGGTGTGTTCAAAAAGTGTCTGGAATTTTGTAATTTCGCAGACTGTATTAGTTCAACCCGTGCGTCTGTAACGTATCTGTACACTGGTAGCCGTATTGGACGTTTAGTTTGTTGTCAGTTGTCTAGAAGGTTCCACGTGTTTGCTTACGAGTGGTGATTATTGATTTCTTAAAAAAAAAAAGAAAAAAAAAGGGTCAGAGAATTTGCAAGAGTTTTAGGAATGTTCATTTCTTCTGGTAATGGGGCTGCAACTAAAACAAGGGTATACGAGTGGTGTGAACGTTTTCAAGCTGGCCGTTAAGAAGCTGAAGACGGCGAATGTTCTGGACACCCCAGCGCATCAACTACCGATGAAAACGTGGATAAAGTGAAAGAAATGATTATGAACGATAGCCGAAACACAATCATAGAAACTGCTGATGATGTTGGCGTATGAACTGGCTCATACCACGAAATCTTCTCGGATGTTTTGGGTATGAAACGCGTGACAGTAAAATTTGAGCCAACGGTGTTGAATTTCGAGCATAACCAGCGCCGAAGGGAAGAGCTCGGAGTTGTCAAATGGAGTCTACAACGATGCAGAACTACTGAAGCGTATCATAAAAGCTAACTAAACGTGAGAGCAAGGGTATGATGTCTTAACTAAGGCTCAATCGTCCCACTGGAGGCATTCTAGATCGCCAGAAGGAAGCTCGGCAAGTGCGGTCGAATGCGAAGAGAAGCTTTCGCTCAAGGTTTGCTTTGGTTTGAACGGCATAGTGCATTACAAGTTTTCGCCAAAAGATCGCACGATCGGTAAATAGTACTACCTAAAATTTCAACGCCGTTTTTGGGAAGAAACTCAGAAAAAAACTCCCAGATTTGTGGCGAGACAATCCATGGCGTTTTCACCACAACAACGGACCTGCTCATACTTCATTGCTTATTGGTGGACTTTTGGCTAATAACAACACTGTAATTATGCCCCAGCCTCCATTTTCCGCAGATATGGCCCCGTGTGACTTTTTGTGTTTTCAGTAATAAAAAGAAACTTAAAGGGCTGTCGTTTTATAATCTTACATGCGATTAGAAGCCCATCGCTGGAAGACCTAAGTGTTATTCCAGAGATCGAGTTCCAGAAGTGTTTCGGGGATTGAGAGAAGCGCTGGCGTAACGTGTAGTATCTAATGAGAACTACTTTGAAGGAGATAATATTAATGTAGATGAATAAATAAAATTATTTCCACCAAATGAAAATTTCCGATGATTTTTGAACACATCTCGTAAATAGATATTTAATTTCGCACCTGGATTCAGTGCAACTTTGATGCAGGTTTTTGACTGCAAACATAATCTAAAGAAAAGATATTGTCTACAGGAGTGTTGCCCTTTTCTAACGATCACGTGAAAGACTTATGTTCTGTTATTTTATTGCTGTCAATCCGCGCCGGGTATTGACGTGATAGCGGACGTGCGATGCTTGTGGAGCACACGAGGGAAGCAACGCCGAATCAGCGTGGGTCGGACGATAGCAGTGAATGAATTGACGACGGATGAATACTGATGAAACTTACATTGGACTCAGAATGACAAGAGTGCAGGAAAGACGTGAATATTACGTTTAATTTAACGGAACAAGTTTTATTCGATATCGTGTCAACGAAGAATAATCAGTGTACCCTAATCAGTACGAATTTTGTGGAATAAGAGTTGGTGCCGACAGCTAAAGCGAAAATAATAGTCTAAAACTTAAAACGAATGATAGTGAATCTTTTTTGTCATGTAATCTACGGTGGCCTTCTAGCAATTCTTGAATTGCTTCTGGAGGAGGACGAGCAGGTAATACAACACACACGAGATGCTATATCACTGTATATAAACCTTGGACAAGGTACAATACTTAACTTGCAAACAACATATGTCCACGAGAATATCCCTACGTACCGGGTGCTTACAATTAAACGAACGGCGTTCTTAGTGCTGCAGTGTGGGCTGTATCATCGCAGGATGTTGAAGCCTCGTAGGTATGTTCATTAATCGGTGTGCTCGTGGAATAGTCCGAAAAAATAATAGTTTCATTTTCTGCCACCACGTGAAAATATAGCACTGTAAGCAGTCAGAGTGCAGGAAAAGGGGAGGAACGATCAAGCACATGATAACGGCGCTTCTGGCAAGTTTATAATGATATGGTCATAGGTTACAACATGCGTTCAGTATGGTCTCCCTACTCTGCAAAATGCTGCATCTATCGCATGGCATGGTCGACAGTTAGTCGAAGCACATTCGGTGTAATCAGAGAGGTACGTCGTCGTATGCTATCCTTCAGATCAAGAATAGTCCGGATACATACCTGATAGACAAGCTCTTTCAGATATCCCCACAACCAGAACTCATACTGATTTAGGTCAGTGGGTCTAGAAGGCCACACATCTTGCCTAGACATGATGCGATTGTTACCGAAAGCAAATCTTTCTCCTGGAAAGCGACATGTAGTGTTGCCCCATCTTGCATGAAAACAGTGGTGTCGACACAGTTGCGTTTTTGCAAATGTGAAGGTGAGATTTAAAACTTCCCCATCGTACAGATTCATTGATGATGGACCTCCAAAAGTTTGGCGTAGAGCAACGCGTCGTACTCTCCGCTTCCAAGCCAATAAGTCTGTTGTCACCGAACGTTGCATTTTCACTGCTCACTTGATGAAATACGACCAAACGAAAATTGTGGCCCATTCGTCAAAGTCTCGGAGCTCCGTCATCAATGAACCAGTTAAAATATAACTGCCTGAGTCCCTTATCAATCGAGACAACGGTTTCCAGATAATTCTGCATGGAATACCGTCATAGAAAAACTTGGTGCTTTGCCTAGCCGGCGTCATTTGCCCTGCGAAGACAATGGATCTAATCGATCTGATATCGATGAAGCCAGCTTTCACCATGGAGGGAGCGCGACACAGAGTACGGACTTACAAACAGTGTATCCGCAATGTCAACTGGATACACCATGCCAGTGACAGGAGGGGGTGAGTGTCTTAAATACGTGAGCTCAGTGGCTTTCCTGTCAGTATCCACATGAAGATGCAGAGAAGAGATCGCCGAAATATTGTGGCAGCAAGTTGCAGACATCTGTCAATTCACCCGAAAATTTATGGATAAACTAGAGGTCTTTATAACGTGCAGATGTCACTGTACACCTAAAAGGCCCACGAGGTGTCATCTCCTCAAATAAAAAAAAAATCAAATAAAAATTGACCGAGAATGGAGGAGTGTGTGAAACCACACAACATAGCCACATGAGCTGAGTGTAGTGAACTTTTCCTGCACAACCAATGGTTGAGTAGAGGCCCACATGCGACAGTTTTGTGAATTCAGACGCCGTGCAGAGTAAAATGTGTCTCGTCCATTCAAAAAATTTTCCCATCCACATAAGTTTCATTTCCATGGGTACCAAGAAACGAGGGGCTAAGCCATAGCATTGTACACTATCTTGGGCTTTATTTGGTGCATATTCAGAATCTTGCAGGGATACCATCATGTAAAGTGCCCCAAAATCTTTTGAACTGTTGACCAGGGGAAGAGAATTTCCGTGACTTGGCTTGAGCACTGGCTGCGGAATTTCAGGCATGTGCTGCATGATTGCCTATAGCTACAGCAACTTCATCAACTGCCATGGGAATGGACCGCCGTCCTCTCTCTGTTGGCGCCACCCAATTCACCTGTTTCTTCAAATTTGTTGACTATATTTCTTAGCCCTTTATTGACATGGGGCTTCTATGGAGCTGTTTCTGACGGCGATAATCCCGCAGTGCAGCTCTGCCGTTCTGATAAAACAACTTTACCAGCAGTGCACGGTCTTTGTTCTCAATAGCCATTGCTTTTCGTATGGAAAACTTCAACCTCTTGAGTCTTTACACCGACAGCCACATTAGAAAAAAAAAAATCAACTCATGTTGTCAAGCGATAAAGAGCATACTGACGTCAAAACAAGTAATATTTCATATTGTGCCAGGCTACACAACCATATTTTCTCCTCATGGCAAGAAGTGAGGCTATTATTTTTTTCAGCATACTCCGCAAACGCTCTCATTAGTGAACATACCGTCAAGGTTTCAGGTTTCTAAAATGTGTACAGCTCACACCACAGTACCCGGAACACCGTCAGTTTAATTATAACCAAACAGTATATGTTACCATTGCTGAACATTAACTATTACCACTAGCTTCAATAAAGAATGATAGCTGTATCTCAATGTACAATGGACTATTAATTTTGGTGGACAGTTCCGGTTTCTAATACTGTTCGCACTGCTGGGTTTCAAAGTCAGAAGATGCTGTCATGGGACTAGGCGGTTTCTGACGCAGCTTGCATTTTTTCAAATTTATCTATGATGGTAGAACCCAGATGGGGACCATAGATGTGGCAATTTTGCACTGACACGAAATAGAGCACCTAGGGTACCTCCACTAACCTAAATCCCCTACTCCTATGACGTTACCCACCAACTCCACCTCCATGGAAATGACTGGAATTTCATAAAAAGGCGGGAATTTCAAATTCTGTGTGTTCACCTTGAGTTTTGGAGAGCAGCTCATCTTTCGGTCCACCTTACTCCTCCGGCCCTCCACTTCCCCCTCACTCACGTCACTACTTCTCTTGTCACAAGTGAAAAAGCCTTAGTCTGTGCAGACCTGCCAGAGAGGACAGATGTAAGTCCTTAAAATGGTTCAAATGGCTCTGAGCACTATGGAACTTTACATCTGAGGAACTTTACTACTTAAACCTAACTAACCTAAGGGCATCACATACATCCATACCCAAGGCAGGATTCGAACCTGCGACCGTAGCAGTAGCGCGGTTCCGGACTGAAGCACCTATAACCGCTCGGCCACCGCGGCCGGACCTGTAAGTCCTTACTTTACTGTATGTGATCTGTGTTCAGTGGAGGAGATGTTGGTGTCTGACAAGCAAGAGTTCAACAGTTATATTACTTGTAATCATGCAGCTGAGGACTGCGTCCATAGCTCCCTGCATGGCGCTTGGAAACTGGATGTACTGGATGAGCAAAAGAATATGTTTTATCAAATAATGAAGATGCAGTGGGGTGAACTGAAGCTTTATTTCGCAGCTCATGCTGATAGATACTTGTGCTGTAATTGTAGACTTTTCATGAAAAGTCCAGTTAGTCTTCCAAAGCGCAAGAGGCGAGATGCTCATCTGCTCCGCTGTACGCATCTTGTTTTGAATTTGTTCCGTTGAGGAGATGCTAGTGGTGAGCAGGGAGGAGTTTGATAAGGTAATGGATGAGCGTAGCAAAAATACTTTTCAGTAAATAATAGTGATGCATTGTGATGACCTGAGAATGCATTTCACAACCTATGCAAATAGCTGCTTTTGCTATAACTGTCTACTTTTTTTGAAATGCCCCATCAATATGTCTAAGAGACGACTGCTTGTTCTTCACCAACAACCCAGACTAACTGAGCTAGTTCACAAAACTGCCACAGAGGGGCATTTGCTCCTCTACCACTTCCTCTCAGGGAACTAATAGGAACACAGCATCCACCCCTCCTTACGTGAAAATTGGCGGAAGCCAACAGGAATGCCGGAATGCAACAGGGGTGATATAAGGGATGTACTGCAGCCTATGCAAACCTTTTTGCTGTCGTATTTCGTGATCCTCTCATTATAATGTACTACTGTAGCTCAGTCTATAAGTTTATGATTGTGATAATGACTACATATATTATTAGAAGTGTTTTTCTATTTTAAAAAAAACCATTGAATACCAGTAGCTGATGTAGTAAGTATTTTGACAGTATGTGTGACGTATCAGAACATTGTTGTAAGTAACTGGTCCTGTGTAGAAGAAGACAAGAAGAAGAATTAGAATATAATACTACTCTCTGATAATAAATGAGCGATAAATGTAGGTTTATCCAGTTGTGGCAAGACAAATATTCTCATATCGCTGTTAACGTACCCAGATGTAGTATGATTTGAGTACGTATGTGTATTTTCAAAAACGCTGTTTCAACTCAAGTACCAGTTGCTGTAAAAGGTACTACAAGGCGTCGTGATGTTCGCCTTAGGTTTCCGACTTACTCAAGAAGTTTCCTGGTACGTTGGTTCATCGTGTAGCTGGCGGGGGCTATGAGCTTCTAATCAGGTATCACTGCTAGGTGTTTACCTGGGAGGTTCACAGGATGGTAAGTCCCCCGGACACTTGTGTAGTTAACAGACTATCTCTCAAGTCGTCTTCTGCGGGTAAACATGACTGCTTGTATTTTGTCTGAGTTTAGCCTAATCATGTTGTTCTTGCACACTGTTCCGTGACTGTCAACTAGCGCTAGAAGCGGGTTATTGCCGCGTTTACTCAACTGCTGATGAGCAAAGCAGTGTCGTCTGTGAATTATGCTGCTACAATTTGTTGCAAGGCATATAAGTCATTAACATATAAAATGAGAAAAGCTTTCTGGTTGTCGTTGATTATCGCTGCTTTAACTGATTTGTTAGATACTGATTGTAGTGTCAACATATCTAGCTGGCACTACGATGGATTTTATATCGAACTGCACCGATACGTCAATTCTCGAACTACTGCGACTTGTACAGACTTCTGAAAGTGTTCCATTATCGAGGCGTTGCAATGCGGTTTGGCAGCGTTACTTGGCAAAAATGCAGGTCGCAAAACACTATTCTTAATGTGTGAATCCTCCACGCACCACTACAATGCAGGGGTGACCCCAAGGACCGACTGACACAGCGATGTGTAGAGGATGACGCCGAGGGGTTCTGCTTACCATGATACGACGTTCGACAACAGAGTTGGTTGACACTACTTTGCGTCAGCCTCCATAGTATTTTTTTTCTTTTTTTGAGTCATCGTTTTTCTGACTGGTTTGATGCGGCCCACCACGAATTCCTAAAATAAGACGAAGTGTTACTGTGAGACGAAGTGTGACACATATCGAGGTATCGGCTGAGACATCAGGAATTCATTAACCTTCCGGTATCGTTTGATAGCGTGTAGGAAATACGTAGGTACCAGTGGCGTTGTGAGATTGAGTTGTGTCGACATTTTCAGTGTAGGGTCACGTATGGTTACCATCTCCTCCAGATTCCTTCACAGGGTGGCGTACAACACACATACGGCAGCTGGGACCACCAGGCAAGAAATGCAGCGACTTGAGAAGCAGGAAGAACAGGAATATTCTTCAGTTGATAGTACCCCTATTCCAATAACTGCGACTTGTACACCTCGCGCTGAAAAAAATGTTATGTGTCGGCCTCAGCACCGATCCTTGCAGTAAACCAGCACAGGTGCAGCTCCCACTCTGGACTCTGTGAGACGTTCATCCTTACAGGTATACCCTAAAAAATAATGACGTTTGGCACTCGAAATTTACATGCACGAGATGTATGCTGGAAGAAGGCATCGAAGACTTCACACAGTACAGTTGCGTCCATTGGATCATCATCCAACCGCAAGGTTTACGCGTCGTGGACTGCCCGGGCCGAAACCCGAAATAATACTCGGGGTGTGGTGTTCCGTTTGCGTATGCTCGTTTTTATAAAAATCAAGCAGTCTTAAAATCGACACATCCAGGCACAATATCGTAATTCAGATACCGCATAACCAAATCTGCTGATACAAATGAAAGAGCTAAAGGAATTCTTAGAAGAAATGCACACATCACTAATTAAACTAAATGAAATAAAGTTGGAACGTTGCGGACACCTGCACAACCCGGGTACACGGAAGAACTCTCTACAAGTATTACAAATGGCTAGACGTAATATTTTATCAATACGAAACTATTTGTTAAACTGGATATGGGCAGCACTATTTTATTTTGGATATTCTACCGGCGCCAGGACTATGCACCACAAACGACCCAAAAATTTATTACTATGTTTACGCACTGTACCGTACCGTAGGTGCAACCACAACGGAGGGGTATCTGTTAAAAGGCCAGACAAAAAATGGTTCAAATGGCTCTGAGCACTATGGGACTCAACTGCTGAGGTCATTAGTCCCCTAGAACTTAGAACTAGTTAAACCTAACTAACCTAAGGACATCACAAACATCCATGCCCGAGGCAGGATTCGAACCTGCGACCGTAGCGGTCTTGCGGTTCCAGACTGTAGCGCCTTTAACCGCACGGCCACTTCGGCCGGAAAGGCCAGACAGACGAGTGGTTCCTGAAGAGGGGCAGCAGCCTTTTCTGTAGTTGCAACGGCAACAGTCTGCATGACTGATCTGGCCTTGTAACACTAACCAAAACGGCCGTGCTGTGCTGATTCTGCGACCGGCTGAAAGCAAGGGGAAAAAACAGCCATAATTTTTCCCAAGGGCATGCAGCTTTACTGTACGGTTAAATGACGATGACGCCCTCTTGCGCATAGTATTACGGACGTAAAATCGTTCCCCATTCGGATCTCCGGGCGGGAACTACTCAGGAGGACATCGTTATCAGGAGAAAGAAAGCTGGCGTTCTACAGACGGAGCGCCGAATTTGAGATCCCTTAATCGGGCAGGTAGGTTACAAAATTTAAAAAGGGAAATGAATAGGTTTAAGTTGAATATAGTGGGAATTAGTGAAGTTCGGTGGAAGGAGGGACAAGACTTCTGGTCAGGTGAATACAGGGTTATAAATACAAAATCAAATAGGGGTAATGCAGGAGTAGGCTGGATAATAAATAAAAAAATAGAAATGCGGGTAATCTAATACAAACAGCATAGTGACTGCATTATTGTAGCCAAGACAGATACGAAGCCCACACCTACCACAGTAGTACAAGTTTATATGCCAACTAGCTCCGCAGATGACGAAGAGCTTGATGAAATGTATGATGAGATAAAAGAAATTATTCAGATAGTGAAGGGAGAAGAAAATTTAGTGGTCATGGGTGACTGGAATTCGGTAGTAGGAAGAGGGAGAGAAGGAAACGTAGTAGGTGAAATGAACAGAGATAAGGAATGAAAGAGGAAGCCGCTTGATAGAAGCAGGGCATAACTTAATCATAGCTAACACTTGGTTCAAAAATCATGAAAGAAGGTTGTACACATGAAAGAGGCCTGGAGATACTAGAAGGTTTCAGATAGACTGTAAAATGGTAAGACAGAGATTTAGGAACCATATTTTAAATTGTAAGAGATTTCCAGGGGCAGATGTGGACTCTGAGTACACTGTATTGGACATGAACTACAGATTAAAACTGAAGAAACTGCAAAAAGGTGGGAATTTAAGGAGATAGGACCTGGATAAACTGACGGAACCAGAGGTTGTAGAGAGTTCCACAGAGAGCATTAGGGAACGATTGACAAGAATGGGGGCAAGAAACAGTAGAAGAAGAATGGGTAGCTTTGAGAGATGAAATAGTGCAGGCAGCAGAGGATCAAGTAGGTAAAAAGACGAGGGCTAGTAGAAATCCTTGGGTAACAGAAGATATACTGAATTTAATTGATGAGAGGAGAAAATATAAAAATGCAGTAAATGAAGCAGACAAAAAAAAAGGTCTCAAAAACGAGATCGACAGGAAGTGCAAAATGGCTAAACAGAGATGGCTAGAGAACAAATTTAAGGATGTAGAGGGATATATCACTAGGGGTAAGATAGATACTGCCTACAGGAAAATTAAAGAGACCTTTGGAGAAAAGAGAACCACTTGTGTGAATATCAAGAGCTCAGATGGAAACCCAGTTCTAAGCAAAGAAGGGAAAGCAGAAACGTGGAAAGAGTATATAGAGGGTCTATACAAGGGCGATGTACTTGAGGACAATATTATGGACACGGAAGAGAATATAGATGAAGATGGAATGGGATATATGATACTGCGTGAAGATTTTGACAGAGCACTGTAAGGCCTAAGTCGAAACAAGGCCCCTGGGGTAGACAACATTCCATTAGAACTACTGATAGCCTTGGGAGTGCCAGCCCAGACAAAACTCTACCGTCTGGTGATTAATACAGGGTGTTTCAAAAAAGACCGGTATATTTGAAACGGCAATAAAAACTAAACGAGCAGCGATAGAAATACACCGTTCGTTGCAATATGCTTGGGACAACAGTACATTTACAGGCGGACAAACTTTCGAAATTACAGTAGTTACAATTTTCAACAACAGATGGCGCTGCAAGTGATGTGAAAGATATAGAAGACAACGCAGTCTGTGGGTGCGCCATTCTGTACGTCGTCTTTCTGCTGTAAGCGTGTGCTGTTCACAACGTGCAAGTGTGTTGTAGACAACATGGTTTATTCCTTAGAACAGAGGATTTTTCTGGTGTTGGAATTCCACCGCCTAGAACACAGTGTTGTTGCAACAAGACGAAGTTTTCAACGGAGGTTTAATGTAACCAAAGGACCGAAAAGCGATACAATAAAGGATCTGTTTGAAAAATTTCAACGGACTGGGAACGTGACGGATGAACGTGCTGGAAAGGTAGGGCGACCGCGTACGGCAACCACAGATGGCAACGTGCAGCTAGTGCAGCAGGTGATCCAACAGCGGCCTCGGTTTTCCGTTCGCCGTGTTGCAGCTGCGGTCCAAATGACGCCAACGTCCACGTATCGTCTCATGCGCCAGAGTTTACACCTCTATCCATACAAAATTCAAACGCGGCAACCCCTCAGCGCCGCTACCATTGCTGCACGAGAGACATTCGCTAACGATATAGTGCACAGGATTGATGACGGCGATATGCATGTGGGCAGCATTTGGTTTACTGACGAAGCTTATTTTTACCTGGACGGCTTCGTCAATAAACAGAACTGGCGCATATGGGGAACCGAAAAGCCCCATGTTGCAGTCCCATCGTCCCTGCATCCTCAAAAAGTACTGGTCTGGGCCGCCATTTCTTCCAAAGGAATCATTGGCCCATTTTTCAAATCCGAAACGATTACTGCATCACGCTATCTGGACATTCTTCGTGAATTTGTGGCGGTACAAACTGCCTTAGACGACACTGCGAACACCTCGTGGTTTATGCAAGATGGTGCCCGGCCACATCGCACGGCCGACGTCTTTAATTTCCTGAATGAATATTTCGATGATCGTGTGATTGCTTTGGGCTATCCGAAACATACAGGAGGCGGCGTGGATTGGCCTCCCTATTCGCCAGACATGAACCCCTGTGACTTCTTTCTGTGGGGACACTTGAAAGACCAGGTGTACCGCCAGAATCCAGAAACAATTGAACAGCTGAAGCAGTACATCTCATCTGCATGTGAAGCCATTCCGCCAGACACGTTGTCAAAGGTTTGGGGTAATTTCATTCAGAGACTACGCCATATTATTGCTACGCATGGTGGATATGTGGAAAATATCGTACTATAGAGTTTCCCAGACCGCAGCGCCATCTAATGTTGAAAATTGTAACTACTGTAATTTCGAAAGTTTGTCTGCCTGAAAATGTACTGTTGTCCCAAGCATATTGCAACAAACGGTGTATTTCTATCGCTGCTCGTTTAGTTTTTATTGCCGTTTCAAATATACCGGTCATTTTTGAAACACCCTGTATGTATGAGACAGGCGAAATACCCTCAGACGTCAAGATTAATATAATAATTCCAATCCCAAAGAAAGCAAGGGTTGACAGTGTGAAAATTACAGAACTATCAGTTTAATAAGGCGCGGCTGCAGAATACTAACATGTATTCTTTACAGACGCATGGAAAAAGTGGTAGAAGCCGACCTCGGGGAAGATCTGTTTGGATTCCGTAGAAATGTTGGAACACGTGAGGCAGTACTGACCCTACGACTTACCTTAGAAGATAGATTAAGGAAAGGCAAACCTACGTTTCTAGCATTTGTAGACTTAGCTTTTGACGATGTTGACTGGAATACTATCTTTCAAATTCTGAAGGTGGCAGGGGTAAAACACAGGGAGCCAAAGGCTATTTACAATTTGTACAGGAAGAAGATGGTAGTTATAAAGAGTCGCGGGGCATGAAAGGGAAGCAGTGGTTGGGAAGGGAGTGAGACAGGGTTGTAGACTATCCACGATATTATTCAATCTGTATGTTTAGTAAGCAGTAAAGGAAACAAAAGAAAAATTTGGAGTAGGTATTAAAATCCATGGAGAAGAAATAAAAACTTTGAGGTTCGCCGATGACATTATAAATCTGTTAGAGACAGCAAAGGACCTGGAAGAGCAGTTGAATGGAATGGACAGTGTCTTGAAAGGAGGGTATAAGATGAACATCAAAAAATCAAAACGAGGATAATGAAACGTAATCGAATTAACTCGGGTGATACTGAGGGAATTAGATTAGGAAATGAGACACTTAAAATAGTAAATGGGTTTTGCTATTTGGGTAGCAAAATAACTGATGATGGTCGAAGTAGAGAGGATATAAAATGTAGACTGGCAATGGCAAGGAAAGCGTTTGTGAAGAAGAGAAATTTGTTAACATCGAGTATAGATTTAAGTGTCAGGCAGTTATTTATGAAAGTATTTGTATGGAGTGTAGCCATGTATGGAAGAGAAACATGGACGATAAATAGTCTGGACAAGAAGAGAATAGAAGCTTTTGAAATGTTGTGCTACAGGAGAATGAAGATTAGATGGCTAGATCACATAACTAATGAGGAGGTATTGAATAGAACTGAGGAGAGGAGAAATTTGTGGCACAACTTGACTAGAAGAAGGGATCGGTTGGTAGGACATGTTATGGGGCACCAAGGGATCTCCAATTTAGTATTGGAGGGCAGCGTGGAGGGTAAAAATAGCAGAGGGATACCAAGAAATGAATACACTAAGCAGATTCAGAAGGATGTAGGTTGCAGTAGGTACTGGTAGATGAAGAAGCTTACACAGGATAGAGTAGCATGGAGAGCTGCATCAAACTAGTTTCCGGACTGAAGACCACAACAACAAAAACAGTGTTTACGTGTTCGAGATGGTAATTAGTACATAATGTCTGTCCCTCGTCCACTGCTGCTCCCTTGCTTGTTCGTACCACAACAGAGTTTGCAAGTACAGTCTCTCACACCGAATTGTGGCCGTCAGCGGTAGGCCGACTGGTCGATAAATCTTTGAAAATCTCAGATACTTGCCTGTATTTATCGTAAACATTGTTTCGTCATGTCTCCGCTTCTTTGGAAAGTTCCAAGTACAGGATATGTCACAGAAGAGAGCTACGATGTGTCTTGCAGCTTTCTCGGGCACCTGTTTTAGATGTGAATCGGTCAGGACCTGCAATCTTGCTGGTAGACAATGTTACAAAACAGGCAGTCCACCTTTTGTGGAGTAATGAAGTCGGATTTACTTAAGTAGTATATTCGTTTGGATAAGCGTGCAGCTAGCTTTTCATTCAAGAGATCAAAGTATTTTCACGTAATATTTTGAGGGTTTATACTCAATTCAACATGAGACAACAAGTTTTCCAGATAATAATATTTTGAAGGTTTATGCTCAGTTCAACTTGAGGCAGATGCAACGTGTCGCGTTCTGCTGGTAACCTTTGTAACGTGTCACTCCCTTGTATTGAGCAGTTATTAGAAAACTTTAGATTCAGTACTCGACTCTCAATCTCTCAATGCGTCTGACAAATCTGGACTGAGAACGTTTAATAAACTCAAGATGCGGATTTAGTTTTATTGCATTTATTTGATAAGCAACATGGTAACATTTGCGATGTATTCTGAAGATGGCCGGACGATACGCGGCCAAAGTATCAGTGGGAGAAATTTAATTTGCGTGGTTGCGTGCCGTAAATATAATGGACTATGGTAACATTCGGTCTATTGCTACTGCGGCAATGACTGCATCATTAACCGTAGCGCCAGCAGGAACTTGGGCAGAGGATCTTCCGCAACTGAAGAGGCCTCTTCCACGACCAACACATCTGGTGCTGTCACAGGCTATGTTCTCAGTGCAGCAGCGCCTTCCACGAGCGGGAAAAGGTAGCACAACTTGTCACCATCACTTCCTTCAGCTTTCGCGCTCCAACCGGCGATTATAGGGTGGTGCCGTCGCTGCTGAAATCTGCAAATTGGTCACGGAAAGAGAATGAGTTCGTAGCAGGCGTGAGAGCACCGTACATAGCGAAGCAGAATCATTACTTACTGACCTGAGGAACTTCGACAACGCCATCTGTGTCGGATTTAGCGCTTATTGCGACTTTTACACCATCTCTACTTTGCTTTTCGTGACGATTCGATGCACTCTTGGCTTGATTGTACACTACTACGACGTAACGACGATTCGATGCACTCTTGGCTTGATTGTACACTACTACGACGTAACGATGCGGTGCCATCTCTACTTTGTTTTTCGTGACGATTCGATGCACTCTTGGCTTGATTGTACACTACTACGACGTAACGATGCGGTGCCCTCTTGGCGTGGTTGAACACCTACTATACGATATTCTTCCATCTCTGTGCCTGCGAGTCTCTAGTGTAAAATATCCAGCGCTTTCTCTTTTATAGCTGTACGACAATATACTGTATGATTTCCGTGGAAACGTCACCTGACGTCATTCCTTCTCCCATTGTCCGTGATTGTTTCGGCTACATGCTATAATATTACACTGTATTTCACGGTCTACCAAACGATGAAAGGTTCATTACTTAGGCTTTAAATTTTCTATTTACGCTGAATACTTTCAGATTATGTTCATCAGATCAATTTCTGGCAGCTTGAAAATACCTTTCCAGACGTTGCATATTAGTCTTTTGTGCAGCCCTCCGAACTGTACCAGTACTTTCCCCACTTTCAATCAGAATTTCAGTGGGCACAACCTCATTGTCTATATCGTTTCAAAGTAACAGACGTGCATCAGCAGCTAAACCAGCAGGATCGTAATCGGAAGGAATGAGATGGACATTCATATTTTGTTATTTCATGGCTTCCCGTGGCCATATGAGGTGAAACTCGGAATTGTTGTTGTAAAAGATCAAAGTCGAAAATTCCTAACACTCCCTCTCAAGTCTCCTGTTATTTTCCGTATCAGGTTGTGCTCTGATGTATGTGGGCCAGACATTGGCGTCTAACCTTTCTCTTATCTTCTACCCCACAAGGGGAAGCTAATCAGTATTCTTGACTCCGGCGATGGGTGTGGGACTGCCAATCCATTGGTCTTCGTTCGAGTACCGTTATTGGTCTACAGCTACCAAGCTGTATGTAGAAGCATAAACATTCTCACTAAAAGACAGAAAATACAGTATCATGCCATATTTTTTCAGTTTATTTGTTTCTGTTTGAATCTGACACAACTTACATTACTGTTATCACCATCACGTTTGTTTGTACCCAAGAAGAAGAAATAATCTAACAGGAAATGAAATAACGTGTATGTTTCGAATAAACAAGAGCTTGTGACAAAAGTACATACCTATGCTTCGGTATGGTGTATCTACGTTTTGTAATTTTATAACTAATTTTAAGTTATTTTATGTACCTCCCTGATTTATAACTTGTTTCATTGTACAGTTTGGAAGGTCTGAAGACAATCCTGTGATCATTGAAACCGGTTACTTTGTGATACGGTACCTTTGCGATCTAGATTGTTTTACAATTAATTTCAAGTATTCTACACACATCAAAGAAAGTTTTGCATCACCCCGGTTCCCAGAACTCCTGAAGATAGACGTTGGCTGTGGATATTGTATCACAGACACAGTCCCTTTGACTGTTCAGAGATGTCACTAAACCTGCCCAAAGATGTAAACAGCCATGCATGAACAGCGCCTACTAGACGGAAGGGGTCCGACAGCCGTTCAGTTCCAGTCATTTCACCAGGAAGGAGGTCGACAGCTCATGTTGTCTGTAGTTCAACCATGCCTAGACGGTCAATACCGCAGCAATGACGTCCACATTGTCACTTTGTGCCAGGAAGGGCTCTCAACAAGGGAAGTGTCCAGGCATCTCGGAGTGAACCAAAGCAATGTTGTTCGGACATGGAGCAGATCCAGAGAGACAGGAACTGTCGATGACATGCCTCGCTCAGGCCGCCCAAGGGCCACTACTGCAATGGATGACCGCTACCTACAGATTATGGCTCGGAGGAACCCTGACAGCAATGCCACCACGTTGAATAACGCCTTTCGTGCAGCCACAGGACGTCGTGTTACGACTCAAACTGTGCGCAATAGGCTGCATGATGTGCAACTTCATTTCCGACGTCCATGGCGAGGTTCAACTTTGCAACCACGACACCAAGCAGCACAGTACAAATGGGCCCAACAACATGCCGAATGGACCGCGCAGGACTGGCGTCACGTTCTGTTAACGGATGAGTGTCGTGTACGCCTTCAACCAGACAATTGTCAGAGACATGTTAGGAGGCAACCCGGTCAGACTGAACGCCTCAGACACACTGTCCAGTAAGTGCATCAAGGTGGAGGTTCCCTCCTGTTTTGGGGTGGCATTATGTGGGGCCGACGTACGTTGCTGGTGATCATGGAAGGCGCCGTTACGGCTGTGCGATACGTGAATGCCATCCTCAGACCGACAATACAACCATATCGGCAGCATATTGGAGAGGCATTCGTCTTCGTCGTCGACAATTCGCGCCCCCATCGTGCACATCTTGTGAATGACTTCCTTCAGGATAACGACATCGGTCGACTAGAGTGGCCAGCATGTTCTCCAGACATGAACCCTATCGAAGATGCCTGGGATAGATTGAAAAGTGCTGTTTGTGGACCCTGTACCCCACCATCCACTCTGAGGGGTCTACGCCGAATCGCCGTTGAGGAGTGGGACAATCTGGACGAACAGTACCTTGATGAACTTGTGGATAGAATACTTCGACGAATATAGGCATGCATCAACGCAAGAGGACGTGCTACTGGATATTAGAGGTACCGGTGTATACAGTAATCTGCACCACCATCTCTGAAGGTCTTGCTGTATGGTGGTACGGCATGCAATGTGTGGTTTTCATGAGCAATAACAAGGGCGGAAATGAGGTTTATGTTGATTTCTATTCCATTTTTCTCTACAGGTTCCGGAACTCTCGGAACCGAGATGATGTAAAACTTTTTTGATGTGTTTAGTTTGTCCGATGACTTTATCCAGCAATGTTCCCAAAAATAATTGCATAAGTACTACTCCGTAATATAATAGTTACAACTAATACGATTTATTTATCAAATTTGTAATCCAATAGGCTCCAAACAGATTGAAAAAATGTGAGGACCGTTGTTTAAATTCCTGTTGTAGTAGATAGAATCAGTTTAGTACGCTATTTTACAATATGACACGACAGTCGGGGAAAAAGGGCCAACATGGCAATTTTAACTGTCTGGATCCTTTTTCTGAAGCTGCCAATCGGAGGGAGACAGGCTAGAGAGAATAATACGGCGTAGTGAGTCTACCTGGTGTAGTGCTGCAACGATGAAAATTAATATTACGACGATGTCAAAGCTTATTTTCATGATTTAAAGAAGTATTCATGATATTAGAAATGTAATTATAATTTTATTATTTTCATTTTTGTGCTCAGTGTATCAAAGACTTGCTGGTGCACGGAATAATTAGCATTGATTGTACTACGAAACTAGTATATATGATTGTTAAGGGTTAAGCATGTAATAATTCAATGGAAGACGTTTTGTTGAGTCTGAATTTTGTTCTCGTACTGGTCGGTAAAGAAGGAAAAGTTCCTTAATCGATGTGAAGGTATCAAGGCTGTAAAAAGGAGAGAGAGAGAAGGTAAATACAATTTATTCAAAATAAATATCTCGAAGGTGTAACGCTTTGTGATTTCCTATAACTAAATATTGCAAGGTCTAATCTGACCCTGTCCTGAATAACAGCGAAGAACATTTATGTTATCATATATTTTCCTCGTTTGATTACGGTTGTGATTCGCATGTTTCTTTTTGTTACGCGACGTGTTATGAATATTTTCATCATACGAGCAAAAGTGCACACAGCTTTAATCGAACCTGCATCTTTCGGAAACGATAACTTTTAATAAGTACAATTACGCGACTACCGTCTAAATCGCAACCGTGATCGCAAAAGTGTTTCCTGGACCAAATAATTCTTATAAAATGCGTATTCTCCTAAGCGAGCAGCATTGCACTATCGCTGACTAGCAACAATTAATAATTATTATTATCCCATTAAATAAATAAATAGCAATTCAGTGGCTATCCAATCAATAAACAGAGGGGGCAATTCACTGGGTACCACGTCAGTAGGACGAGGCCAGCCTACATCCCGAGAATGTATCTTGTGTACCTTGTTATTACGGTATGCTCTTCATGGAAAAAGTAATACTACATGTGCCGCGAAACGTTTCCTCGACACACATAGTATTCAGTGTTAGAAAATACAGAACAGAGAAGAAAGTAAAAAAGACAAAGTGTCTGAGCTGTTGTATAAAACACTCTCAGACAGACAGAGGGAGAACCTGAGTGTCGGCGAAAGGAGTCACCCGTTTACGTTTCCACCTGTCGCCGCCCCAGGACTTCTACCTACAAGTGAGACGCGCAAAACGAACAGCAAAGGCAGCAAAGGTCACGTCTACATACATCTCCAGTAAAGGGTGAGAAACTGATTTTGTACTCGTTTTTCGTTCCAGTCATATCTTCCGTAACGTAGTGGCGGCAGAGAACTAAGGGCCCTGAGTTGAGTGTGTTAAGTAGATGCACCCTAGCCAACGCTGCTGTATTTATTACATTTCTGTTTTTATTTATTATTTTATTTTTTTAGCGGAATGAAATAAATGCTCTTGGCAGCGACTCAATAAGAGCATATCTAACCATGGCGGGATTACCACTGTTTTCGGTAACGTTGTGAGCGGCGTGGGGTTGCTATTCTGTCATTCTCCACAACGGATTAATCTTTCGGTCTCTTCCATTACTCATTCAGCTCAAGGCGTCAGAAACATCGTCTGCCAATCAGCATTTCTCTTCTAAAACTGGAGAATGACGTTTCGTTTAAGGCGACCAATCCGGAAATTTGTAGCATCGGCGTTTGGCGTTTGCTGTTTCCCTGTGAAAGTCTCTGAAGCTGCGTGCTCTCTTTGTAAAGAATGCATAGGCTAGTCGCTCCCTTGTAATGTAGCGGAATTTGCTTTTAAGCCGAACACGGGGTCGTCCTTTCACTCGGGCTAATGCTGTCTGCTCTACGGGCGGTCACCGGCTGACGTAGATGGGTTGGGACCAGCCTCCTGGCGTGCGGTTGCCTCTCTCGAACTAAAAGCTCCTGTGACCGTCGTGTCTGGAATGTGTGTATGTACACCAGCCTCGAGTATTTCAACCACGGTGCGCACTTGCGATTTATTAGTTATTTGCATATCGTTTGCATGAATTCATACAATATTGACTTTGTCTTATCGAGTTTGGGTTCGAATGAAGCGTCTTGATGTGCGGAATATGATTGTGAGGGCTGAATATGTAAGAAATGAAGGTCAGGAGACCACGACGTCTTACAACATCTTACTGGGACTTAACACCCTCAAGACTTATTGTAGCGGTCACTGGTAGGGTAGCAGAACTTGAAGGCCTAGGTTATTGTAACTTATCGTTTAAGGGAAATTTGTTTACTGATAATAACAGAAAATAATCTAGGCACATTACACAAAATTATTCCACATTCCTCCCCACTTTCTACTAGCTTCTTTGGTTAATTTTAAGTATTTGGAGATGCAACAGCTGCTTGGATCTTTCGTCAGTGACGGGAAAGTCCAGAAGAGCAAGAGGAGGAAATGTTCCAACTTGTAACTAGAAAGGGAGATATACCTTACAAGTATCTGGATATTACAGCAAACCTTGACGGAACAAGACTACCTGTCGTTACAGTATGCTCCAGTAATCTCACAGGTGATGCTATAAGATGCAGAGTATGGGCAAGCTCTGAACGTATTGCAGAAATTTAATATACTAACTTTGGGACAATTCACAAAACTGTACGTGGACACGGACGTATGTTTGCTTGTGGATGTTTTCGAGAAATTCAGGACTGTACGTGTGACCACATACAAGCTCGACCCTGTCTTTTATTACACATCACTGGATTGCCTTCTGATACAGTGCTCAAGGAAAGGAAAATCATCGAGCTATTGACTGATGTGGACATGCTTCTTTTCTTTGAGCGAGGGATCTGTGGAGGACTTTGCCAGTGTGTCCGTAGACATCTGAAGGCAAATAACCCACAGATGAGTGCATCTGGTGAGTCTAGTGATATCATGTATTTGGATGTGAATGACTTATATGGCACGCCATGCAGCAAGCGCTGCTGATTGGTGGATTTCAATGGGTGCCCGAAAAAAGATCGCAAAGGATTAGATGAGGTAGTTAAAAGAAACTTTGTGTGGCAGATGTTTTTGACATAGGGTATGTTGTGGAGGCAGACATCGCATACCCTGTTAGTCTGCATGATTTACATGCCGATTTGCTGCTACGTCCAGAGCGACTAGTTCTGGGAGTCACAGGTTCCATCCTGAAGCTGATGATAACACTGGGGAACAAGTAGCCGCACGTTATTTATTACCGCAACCTTCAGAAGTGTCTTCGGTTAGGGACGGTTCTGGTTGGAATTAGGCTTCTTCAACCAGGAACCCTGGCTGATGGAGTATGTTGATTTGAACACGAGAGAGAGAAAGTGCTTTCGGGACGTGTGACTTCTAAAAACATTTTTTAATTAATGAATAATGCAATTTTCGTTATAACTACAGGGAATTTAAAAAACCGTAGCAATATTCTCGTTAAAACTGAACTGGATGGGCGTTATGGCGTAGCCAGACCAAATTTCAAAACGGTCATTACATTCAATACGAATTTTGTCGCTGTGGAGACGGCGAAGGTTGCAGAAGAGTCCACGAAACCTCCCTATGTGGTAATGTGCGGAGTAGATCTTTCCAAACTCCACACATACCATTCTCTTTACGAATTCGCAAAAAACTCATTTCGCTATTCCAAATTTACTTCATATGGATACAGATAATATCATTTACCGGGTAAGGTACTGCAATCCGTCGTATCATCATACATGGCCAATAATCTGCGAATGGATTGCCAATTGTGGAACTTGTATGATTAAGACCCAAGACGTGGTATGCATATCGTGCGCTGGAAGATGCACCTCAGAAGTTGGCTACAGGTGTGTGTCGTGTTGCGTCAAGGGCCCTCATGATTGAAGATTACATGTGGTTCCTGTACAGTGGTGCTCATTGTGCTTCGCCACAGCTGGGGCATGTGGTGCAGTAAACTAGTATTCAATCACGAGGGCAAAACGTGCTGTCGAAAATAGGCCTGTCGCTTCATGATAACAACTGAGTAATTTGAGAGGATGGGGCTGAAACCTGCCTGTACTGACACTGTTCACTTTATGAAATGGGTGGAGGGAATGATAGGGACTGAATCAGGATGTAAGATGAATGAATGTGTATGGAATAGTATGATCCATACATATTAGTTTGCAAATAGTAGTAGACTGAACACCATGTGTGCTATAGTGTAAATAGTTTCTTTCTTATGCACACTGCAACATGAAAATATTTCTTTTTTCATGCACACTATGTGTGTCACAGTTGCCTGCACACCACGTGTGCTTTTTGTAGAGTTCTGGTGTATCTATGTAGAAAAAAAGGTGACAAAACTATTTAAAAAGTTTAAAAAATTATAAAGAAATCTGTATGAAACAAGTGAACTGCAACGTATTTGATTTTCGTAAATTATCTGACAGCATGTCATATAAAAATGTGTATCAGCTACACGTGTAAATGTTGTAGTTTTTAAGTTTCAGCTGCTAGACATCCCAGTCCGATAAATTGTAACTGTTTCACAAAGTACCAAAAATGTATATATATATATATATATATATATATATATATATATATATATATATATATACATTCTATCTGTGAATAGTGTCTCAGATACCAACCTGTAGAAAGAACCACTCTTTATAATTGAACATTGACATTTATCTGTGTCTGTGTATAAAAGAACGAAATTGTATCAAATTCTGTTTCGAAAATTATCAACTAAAGTACTTGCTTTAAAAGAACCAAACTGAAGCGCATGAGACAAATTCCATGTATGAATTGTATGTCAGGAGCCAGTGTGTAGAAAGAACCAATTGTATCACTCAACATTGACATCTGTGTCTGTATCTAAAAGAACCAAATTATATCTCAAAAATTAAATTTTATCTCAATAATCAAACGGTATATATAAGAACTGAATAAACGAAAAGATTAGTTCCCATACGTCTTTGTGTTGTTGTTTACAGAAAACCTATCCCAGCTGTATATTACAGGGTGTGTAACAGACACCTGACATTATTTTTGAACATGGTCCTATTAAGGAAGTGAAGTTTAAGATGGAGGACAACGACATGTATATAACAGTTGCAATGGACTATGCCTATTATGCTGCATGTGTTTCGTTGTGGTAGTAGGTTGCATGTGACAATGTGCACTACCAAAAACGTACAGTAAACATGTCTAAAATTATATACCCTGTGCTTCAGCAGAACCATAGACCTGGTATCTGGCTAACGGTACATACTGACAAAGTGCGAAAGAAGATTACGAGATAAAAATTCATTTATTTCTCATCCAACATAAAAGTAATTTTGCATTTTCGTAAGTAGACACAGCAACATATTTTCACACATTTTCTTCTTCTTCTTCTTCTTCCTCTTCTTCTTGAGTCGATGAAGAGCGTGACACCCATGAAGTTCCAGGTCTTGAATATCAGGAAACTTGAAGATTCGACGCATCCATGTGACATTCTCCTCGCCTTTGCCGTAGGTGGTGGTGCCTTTGAGGTCAAATAATCGAAGCAGTGTCACCACATCTTTAAAGGTATACCAGGATCATCACAGTGAACTCCATGGTAGAAATGTGCTAGCCGCTCTGCATCCCTTCGTGTTTTAAAACGCTTCACATCCTTGAAAGACCTCAGTGATGTAATGCATGCTGAGAATGTGTCTATTATACCAGCGTCTTTAGAAACGAACTATTTATCATGGAAACCCCGAACGTCCACAGTTACTTGCACACCATGAGGTGCCATTGTGCAGTGCTTCATACATGGCACCGAATTTACTCATTTATACAACTCATTGCACAACACCAATGAGGGGGCAATACTTAATCACAGGGTCATGTAGAACTAGAGCATACGCTGCAGTGTGTAGAGGGAAATCAGATTAAATTCACTGATCTATAGACCCTGATTTAACTACCTCGTTGTATTTTGAGCAGTTTGATACGATGACTGGTGCCAGCTCCTTGAATTTCCATGGGCTGAGTAGACATACTTCCTCTTCATAGCAAGAAGCATGGAATTGTACGGAATGTCGAATGCTAGGCTGTATACATTTTCTTTTCACTGCAAGTGTCAGCTATCATACAGGTAAAATTCAGAGTTCAGGTAGACTCTGGCGTGCGTTAACCTTCAGTTATCAAGTTAGGTGGAATCGCTATATTCCCTCTTCTGTTGGTCGGGAATCCAAGTATGATGAATCTAGAAATCTCCAATGGAGCAGAGGTTTCAATAGCCTATGTATGTCTGCTTGCAGTTGGTATAACTCGGTATTCAAAAGCTCCCATGAACGTAAAGATAACAGTAGAAATACACCTGCATTCAAAACGTTTAAAAGCTTCAAATGCTGCTCATGCAATACAATGATGTGTGGCATTTTCCATATTATCTTACCGATGGAGATCTCGTTCTCCTACAGGACTCCCAATCAAGCAAAAAGTTTCACTTGTCGCCATTCGAATGCCCGATTGTGGCCAATGTCAGAATTACTATTTCATCAAATATTAGTTAGTTTTTATAGCAACAGCAATGAATGGGCTCAAGCTATGGTACAGAAGACGTACTATCCACAATTGTGGGTTAAACAGCTAAAAAAATGAAATGATCGTATGGTATTGTGGGCCTCCTGGCCATTCGGGGAAGTTCGGCCGCCAAGTGCAAGTCTTATTTCAGTCGACGCCACATTGGGCGACTTGCGCGCCGGTGATGAGGATGAAATGTTGATAAGGACAAAACAACACCCAGTGCACGAGCGGAATAAATTTCCAACCAGGCAGAGGAGGCAAGCACGTTACCACTCAGCTAAACAAGCGGACTGTTAAACAGGTTATTGGTTGTCAGTGCACACGACACCTTGCATCATCTCAAAAGAGTCCGCCCCCGGTAGCTGAGTGGTCAGCGCGACAGAATGTCAATCCTAAGGGCCCGGGTTCGATTCCCGGCTGGGTCGGAGATTTCCTCCGCTCAGGGACTGGGTGTTGTGTTGTCCTAATCATCATCATTTCATCCCCATCGACGCGCAAGTCGCCGAAGTGGCGTCAAATCGAAAGACTTGCACCCGGCGAGCGGTCTACCCGACGGGAGGCCCTAGTCACACGACATTATTATTTATCTCAAAAGAGGCAAAATCATACCACATTGCACAGTGCCAGTCAGCTTTTAGTTTCTGTTGTTTAACACATTCAGGACGTGGAGCTTCACATGCCACTGTGGGTGATGACCTTTCACATAGTGCGCTACTCTAGCTATCCACTCCATGCAGTTCACTTAAACATACAGAGCGTTTCAAAAATGACCGGTATATTTGAAACGGCAATAAAAACTAAACGAGCAGCGATAGAAATACACCGTTTGTTGCAATATGCTTGGGACAACAGTACATTTTCAGGCGGACAAACTTTCGAAATTACAGTAGTTACAATTTTCAACAACAGATGGCACTGCAAGTGATGTGAAAGATATAGAAGACAACGCAGTCTGTGGGTGCGCCATTCTGTACGTCGTCTTTCTGCTGTAAGCGTGTGCTGTTCACAACGTGCAAGTGTGCTGTAGACAACATGGTTTATTCCTTAGAACAGAGGATTTTTCTGGTGTTGGAATTCCACCGCCTAGAACACAGTGTTGTTGCAACAAGACGAAGTTTTAAACGGAGGTTTAATGTAACCAAAGGACCGAAAAGCGATACAATAAAGGATCTGTTTGAAAAATTTCAACGGACTGGGAACGTGACAGATGAACGTGCTGGAAAGGTAGGGCGACCGCGTACGGCAACCACAGAGGGCAACGCGCAGCTAGTGCAGCAGGTGATCCAACAGCGGCCTCGGGTTTCCGTTCGCCGTGTTGCAGCTGCGGTCCAAATGACGCCAACGTCCACGTATCGTCTCATGCGCCAGAGTTTACACCTCTATCCATACAAAATTCAAACGCGGCAACCCCTCAGCGCCGCTACCATTGCTGCACGAGAGACATTCGCTAACGATATAGTGCACAGGATTGATGACGGCGATATGCATGTGGGCAGCATTTGGTTTACTGACGAAGCTTATTTTTACCTGGACGGCTTCGTCAATAAACAGAACTGGCGCATATGGGGAACCGAGGAGCCCCATGTTGCAGTCCCATCGTCCCTGCATCCCCAAGAAATACTGGTCTGGGCCGCCATTTCTTCCAAAGGAATCATTGGCCCATTTTTCAGATCCGAAACGATTACTGCATCACGCTATCTGGACATTCTTCGTGAATTTGTGGCGGTACAAACTGCCTTAGACGACACTGCGAACACCTCATGGTTTATGCAAGATGGTGCCCGGCCACATCGCACGGCCGACGTCTTTAATTTCCTGAATGAATATTTCGATGATCGTGTGATTGCTTTGGGCTATCCGAAACATACAGGAGGCGGCGTGGATTGGCCTCCCTATTCGCCAGACATGAACCCCTGTGACTTCTTTCTGTGGGGACACTTGAAAGACCAGGTGTACCGCCAGAATCCAGAAACAATTGAACAGCTGAAGCAGTACATCTCATCTGCATGTGAAGCCATTCCGCCAGACACGTTGTCAAACGTTTCGGGTAATTTCATTCAGAGACTACGCCATATTATTGCTACGCATGGTGGATATGTGGAAAATATTGTACTATAGAGTTTCCCAGACCGCAGCGCCATCTGTTGTTGAAAAGTGTAACTACTGTAATTTCGAAAGTTTGTCTGCCTGAAAATGTACTGTTGTCCCAAGCATATTGCAACAAACGGTGTATTTCTATCGCTGCTCGTTTAGCTTTTATTGCCGTTTCAAACATACCGGCCATTTTTGAAACACCCTGTACGATAACCGTCGAGTTTTAAACCAACTGTTTGAGAATCCCCGTTAGTTAAGATTTTCTAATAACCGTAGTTCTATGTTTTAGGGCTGCGAGTTCTACACCATTTCATGCAGACATGTTGGATAGCCTGCATTGCTACACCAACAAATCGGGCAACTTCATTCACGGCTTTGTCATGGGCACGTACAAACACTACAGCTTTCTCTTCCATTCTGTCGCGGCTCCACATCGCCTACCTACGGGTGTGTCTATGCTGCCACCTTGCTGCTCGCTGCCCACTACTTGCTGGGATGGCACAACGCGACGGTGAATATAACCCACTGCATCCTGCTGGTCTATTTAACCTGCTGTATCGCTGGTCACTACTCTGCTCACTGCCATCCTCGCCAGGCGATGATATAGAGCTGGCTTGTCTTTCGTGCTGCCGTCATTGTCGCCTGAAACTTGAGCCGTGATTGGCTGCTTCAAGGCAAATCCAGCAGTACTGCGTTTGATTGTGAACAGTTGCAGATTAATTTCCCGAGAGGCAGCAAGCAGCGTGGCTAAAGCGAAAATGCAACAAGAATACCGGCGAGCAGCGAGATGCGATGAGGCAACATCAAGCTGCGAGCTGCTGGCAGCGGTGGTACAGCATAAATGTACGCTTGCTATGTCGTTCCTATCAACTCATGGGAGCGTGTACACACCGCTTCGCTGTCATGACCTACATCAGCAGTGGAGTGTCACATGACGACCTAGCACATGTTCTACAAGAACTCTGGTGTTCCTAAAGAATCAGTGTGCTTTGTGTTTTTCGGGGGTTGTCTTACGCTTTGTTCTGTGATTTATCGTAACAGCATGAGAGTGCATTACAGTATGCGTTAACAGCCAGTATGTGATCTGTGTTACAAGATTTCAGCAAGTATGATCGTGGATGTATGATGTGACGTTGAATTTGATGCACGATCTGCGAGAGAAAGTGCTCGATTTCTGCAGTGTGGTAAGAAAATGCCTTTACGCTTGAACTAAACGCATGTAACATTGTAAGATGGTAAGATAATTAAGATTTCAATTCTCCATTCTGATCACTGTTATGGCAGCGTTGACTGATGCGTAACTTCCAGTTTAAAATGGTCATAACTACCTTCCACTATCTTTTGCTAGGTAAGAATGGCTCTAACAAATTTTTGATAAGCTGGAATACATTTGTCACATGGCAGAATGCAGCTTGTAGAAGGTGATAATGTCAGCTAATCACAGACCTATAACCTTACTGTCTGTGTTAAGCAGATGGTTAAAATTTAGTGTCCTGTTATAAATTGTTTACATGCTGGTACGTTGCAAAATTACAACTGAACATTCTAAGTGGAACGTATCTCAAACCGCCCCTTTAGCCAGATTCAGTCTAATGAAAACGTTTAAGTGGGAAATGGTTGTCTCTAGTCTCTACAGAATCTGCCTGTTGCTAGGCTTCCCGCTACTTCGATCTAGATGGTGCAGTCCACTGAGACTGTTTAGAGAGCCTGTATAGGGAGAGAGTGACCAACCGGACGATACGGCGGCCATTTTTCTGCCAAACTGCGGGCGGGGCTTTTGAATGGCCAGTAGTGTAGTGGAGTACACACTCACCGAATCAAAAGCACAAGACAATATGGCGAAATCATTCGTTAAATGCCTTTGTTTATGAGAATAATGTGTTATAATAATTTTCACACAGCCAATTTACAAGTCTGTTTTCAAATTTAACTATGTATATTGCAAGTTGTTTTACACGTAGTAAAAAGCAAAAACGACTTACTTCGCATAGATAAGAGTACTTGGTTGGTTTCCACAAGGCTTCTGTTTGATTTATGTCAGCCCTGTTGACTGTGACTGCCCACTGCTTTCGTCTTTCTTCACTGCGTGGAAATGCTAACATGCGAAATCCACCTTCGCCTCTATTGTAACAACCAAATGCAGCACAGCCTGGTATCGTTTACGAACGCCTGCAGAACGAATTACAGATGTCAAAAACAATACTGCACGATTACTAATGTGTTTACTTCAAACAAGTAGGCTAATCGACTTCATCACAAAATGCTTCATTATTTCAACTCGTATTTAAGATCGTAAACGCTAATTACGTACTAAAACGATATACAACTAAATCGAACATACATACAGAACGGATAACAAGTCTTTCAATAATTCAAATACCTTTTAATCGTTTCCAAAAGTCCTCTGAACTTCAATTCAACTCAAAAGCACGGCGAACATAGGAAGCGCGAGAGACGTTTGGCGCCATTTTCCTGCCAAAGCTAATCAACCAATCACGGTAAACTTCACCTATGGCCACTCTCTCTGTATACAGGCTCTCTAAGACTGTGGTACTGCGCACGCAAGGTATAAAAGTGCAGTGGATTCGCGGAGCTGACTGAAGTGCGGCGGGCTGTGCGTCTGCCAGTCCCCCAACCCCGCTGCCCATATGGGGCAGGGGCATGAAATTGCAATAAAGGAAAAAAAGAAGCGGATCTGTCATTTGTACTCAGGTGATTTATATGAAATGGTGACCGACATCATTATGGCAGTAAACGGAAAGTAACAGACTTTTAACTTGGAGCTAGATGTGTGGAAGATTCTATTTCGGAAATCTTTAGGGAATTAAATATTCCAGACCTCTCAATGTCATGAGTGCGCCCGAGAATACCAAACTACCGGCATTACTTCTCACCAAATACGACACAGTGGCCGACGGCCTTCACATAACGATCGAGCGCAGAGGCGTTTGCATGGAGTTGTCAGTGCTAACAGACAAGCAACACCGCGTGAAATAACAGCAGAATTCAATGTGGAACATACGACGAAAGTGTCCTTTAGGGCAGAGTGGCGGAATTTGAAGTTAATGGGCTATGGCAGAGGACGATCAATGCGAGTGCCTTTGCTAATAGCGCGACATAGCCTGCAGCGCCTGTTCTGAGATCGTGGCCATATCGGTTGGACTCTAGACTACTGGAAAGTCGTGGTCTCGTCTGATGAGTCCTGATTTCAGTTGGTAAGAACTGATACTAGGGTTCGAGTGTAGTGAAGACCCCACGAAGCCATGGAGCCAAGTTGTCAACAAGGCATTGTGGAAGCTGGTGGTGGCTCCATAGTGGTGTGGGCTGTGTGTAAATGGGATGGACTGTGTCCTCTTGTCCAGCTGAACCTACTATCGGCTGGAAATCATTATGTTCGGCTACTTGGAGACTATCTGAATTGATCGATTTAGAAGCAATGTAACTTCGTATTTCATGGAAAATGAATTACACTCCTGGAAATGGAAAAAAGAACACATTGACACCGGTGTGTCAGACCCACCATACTTGCTCCGGACACTGCGAGAGGGCTGTACAAGCAATGATCACACGCACGGCACAGCGGACACACCAGGAACCGCGGTGTTGGCCGTCGAATGGCGCTAGCTGCGCAGCATCTATGCACCGCCGCCGTCAGTGTCAGCCAGTTTGCCGTGGCATACGGAGCTCCATCGCAGTCTTTAACACTGGTAGCATGCCGCGACAGCGTGGACGTGAACCGTATGTGCAGTTGACGGACTTTGAGCGAGGGCGTATAGTGGGCATGCGGGAGGCCGGGTGGACGTACCGCCGAATTGCTCAACACGTGGGGCGTGAGGTCTCCACAGTACATCGATGTTGTCGCCAGTGGTCGGCGGAAGGTGCACGTGCCCGTCGACCTGGGACCGGACCGCAGCGACGCACGGATGCACGCCAAGACCGTAGGATCCTACGCAATGCCGTAGGGGACCGCACCGCCACTTCCCAGCAAATTAGGGACACTGTTGCTCCTGGGGTATCGGCGAGGAGCATTCGCAACCGTCTCCATGAAGCTGGGCTACGGTCCCGCACACCGTTAGGCCGTCTTCCGCTCACGCCCCAACATCGTGCAGCCCGCCTCCAGTGGTGTCGCGGCAGGCGTGAATGGAGGGACGAATGGAGACGTGTCGTCTTCAGCGATGAGAGTCGCTTCTGCCTTGGTGCCAATGATGGTCGTATGCGTGTTTGGCGCCGTGCAGGTGAGCGCCACAATCAGGACTGCGTACGACCGAGGCACACAGGGCCAACACCCGGCATCATGGTGTGGGGAGCGATCTCCTACACTGGCCGTACACCACTGGTGATCGTCGAGGGAACACTGAATAGTGCACGGTACATCCAAACCGTCATCGAACCCATCGTTCTACCATTCCTAGACCGGAAAGTTAACTTGCTGTTCCAACAGGACAATGCACGTCCGCATGTATCCCGTGCCACCCAACGTGCTCTAGAAGGTGTAAGTCAACTACCCTGGCCAGCAAGATCTCCGGATCTGTCCCCCATTGAGCATGTTTGGGACTGGATGAAGCGTCGTCTCACGCGGTCTGCACGTCCAGCACGAACGCTGGTCCAACTGAGGCGCCAGGTGGAAATGGCATGGCAAGCCGTTCCACAGGACTACATCCAGCATCTCTACGATCGTCTCCATGGGAGAATAGCAGCCTGCATTGCTGCGAAAGGTGGATATACACTGTACTAGTGCCGACATTGTGCATGCTCTGTTGCCTGTGTCTATGTGCCTGTGGTTCTGTCAGTGTGATTATGTGATGTATCTGACCCCAGGAATGTGTCAATAAAGTTTCCCCTTCCTGGGACAATGAATTCACGGTGTTCTTATTTCATTTTCCAGGAGTGTATACACGGTATGTCAAAGCCTTAAGCGTAGCCGCAGCGTCCTGTATAGAAACGACGTAATTTCCATCTGCCTGTGTATGGTTTTTGTGTCTGGTAAATTTGTGTTAGTTTTAGAAACAATATGACTCCTGGAGCTCTAGTATTTCTAATCTTAAGTGGCAGCACTGTGGATGCTGTTGGCAGTTGTGTGTGATCTGTTTATTCCAGCAATAAGACTTGTCATTGTTGAAAAGTTGGTTGCCTCTCAGACAGAACAGAACATTCTTGGTCTTGGTTATCTTATGTGAGTATAAGGTGCAGGTTGATATCAGTTTATTTTAAATTTGTGTGATAGTGGAAAACTCCACAAAATGAAAGAGGGGTGTGAGAAATGCAGCTGAATACAAGAATGATGTAATTAAACGAGCACATGTTCGAGGAAGTGAATACATAAACTATGCAAGAAAAACAGGTGAGAAATGTAAGTGTAAGGCATTATGTTTTGATAATGTTGATATAATTCATCAGCCATCTTGTTAGACAGAATTAATAATTTAAAGACCAAAGACGAACAGATCATATACTTACAAGGTCTCATCACCTGTATAAGTGTACAAAGACTTTGTGTGGTTAAAAACATGTTATCCATTAAACATAGTCACAGTTTTAAGTACGTCATCATACTCAGTGATGGAAGGAAGGAGATCTTCCAGAAGACATTAACAGCTTTCCATGGTGTTGAGGGTGACGCTAGACCCCGTCGTCTAAGAGAACTGTTGATAGCCAGTAAGTTTCCAGTTGATTTAAGAGAAAAAACTCCACAGCAAATTCAAAGCCTGCCGGAATTAAGGTACTCATTCATCAAAATATTGAATTTTTTCCAAGAGAACAAACTAACTCTTCCTCCAAGGTGAAAAATTAACTTGCTGGAAAGTTAAATGTGAAAATCAAGTTTCCGATATTTAAGGAAAAACATCGTGACGTAGACATTACATAGTAATACCACGTCTCTGTTTAGGGAGACGTCAGGCAGATACCTGCTGTACATGCGGAGCTGTGGAACAGAAACTGAAGACCCAGTTCCTTAAAGAGAAAGCAAGGAAGGCTGCTGAAGCAGAATTAACGATCCAAAAAAGAAGTGCTAAAAATTTTACAATATTCTTCATGATTCAACAATCTGTCCAAAGAAAGGGAGGATCTGGCTGATATTACATTTGACTATGAGCAGAATATTTCACTGGCTAATATTTCGGTGCAGGAGTCACTTTATCTTCTACAATTAACCCTCAACTTTTTTTTAGTCATAATGCAAAATCATTAGAAGGTCATTTTTACTTCTATGATGGAACCAACGGTAACAAAGGACCAAATGAAGTAGCTTAGTTACTTCTTAATTACATAGATAATTGCATTCCGAAGGATGTGACGGAACTGCACCTCTTTAGTGATAACAGTGGTGGTCAAAACAAAAATCACACCACAGTAAGTTTTTTAATGGGTCTTGTAGAAACATAGTGTTTTGATGAAATCCGGCACTTTATTCTCCTGAGAGGACATTCTTTTTTCCCCAGTGACCGTGATTTTGATGTCGTGAATAGGCTTTTATCGAAGCACGATTGAATTTATTTTCCAGATGGTTCAAATGGCTCTGAGCACTATGGGACTTAACATCTGAGGTTATTAGTCCCCTAGAACTTAGAACTGCTTGAACCTAACTAACCTAAGGACATCACACACATCCATGCCCGAGGCAGGATTCGAACCTGCGACCGCAGCGGTCGTGCGGTTCCAGACCGTAGCGCCTAGAACCGCTCGGCTACCCCGGCAGGCTAAGTAAGAATGGATGAAGCTTCACAAGAATTAAGTTACACATGACACATTTGACAGAAACGCGTAAGATCACTTCCAATAAAACCTGAGACTCAAAAGTAGCTGTAAACTAAAATGTCTATTTAATTACTTTTGATGTATGTTATGTTATTTTATAGCTTTAGTCCTGTTCTTACTAATCAAACGTGAATCTATTGTTTCTTTTATTACTCTTGAACTTATTTAGAAAAAAAAACCAGTAATATAAGGTTACTTGCTGCAGAAAGTGGTCGTAAAATACGATATTTTGTACACAGTCAATAACGTTTCCATAGCCCCTTTTATGCGGTATGATTACAGACCCCAGCTGTGAGGAGTTTTGAGCTGATAATAGAATAAAATGAAATAAAACTCTTATCATTTATTTAATCAATGAATTCTGTGTTACAGTTCTTAGTATTTTATAATAATGTGCAATAAAACTCTAATCATTTCATTAGATAATGAATTCGATGTTACCGTTTTTAGGGTTTTATAAGTATCTATGCTATAATTTGTTACAATGATGCAAAAAAAAAGAATGGTTCTGTGTATAAATCGCTGGAAAATTCACTTGTGTCATCTGTCGTCATCGTTGCAAGATTGCAAGACTGGATGGCCTAAGGTAGCGGCAAGTCACAAATGTTTGACGACTGCTTTGCCAAGGGAAGATGGCTTGGTCAACTTGTTGAGGCAAAATTAATTTTACAGATTTATCAAAATAAAATTTTTATCGCTTCACCGACACGTCGGCTCGTCGTAGAACGAACACTACAATATTTTAAACTGTATAAGAACAGGATGCAAGATTGGAGTGTAACGGGTGAAATGTATACACTCTTCTTGTATACAACAACGGCTGACGGAACAAAGATATACCTGATGTGCTGTTTAAGAATTTCCCGACGTAGTAACTGCGTCATTGGTTCACGGGCGTCCGTCGGATAATGTTGTGGAAGCTGCACAATATTTCGACGGGACAACTGATCGTAATCCTAAGGTGCTTACTGATGTGTTGCTGCAATAGCTTGCCAATATGTACGCTGACTCGCAAGGTATACTGAACGGGTATATATCACATTTTGAAATTGTGCAATTTGGTCCTCAGACTGATTAAGTCAACTTGGTAAAATTTATTCTGAGTTCGGTATAGAAAATTTATTCCTAGGAGTCATTTCTCATTACGTAGTCTTTCAAATGGACGAGATTCACAGTGTCTTTCAGTGAAAAATGTTCGGTATACTGCCAGGATTATACTTGCTTCCTTTTCATGAAACTTTTTCTGGTACCATGAATGGCAATGTATTGTTAGCTACGGCCTCCCATTGTCTTCTACACTGAATCTTGAAAAAAGCTCAGGCTAATAAATCTTGGTTCTGCATTTCTACTCTTTATTAAATCTTCACCTTTTGTGATTCCTCTTCTGCGTCAAATTTCAGAATCAGATTTCTTCTCGAAAATTGTGGTTGTGGTGAGTTATTGCAGCAAAGCCAAAGGAATCGTTTTCTAGAAAGTCCTTTGTTCCACTCATCTTCACATGGTACTACTGCTTCCGCTGTCTCAGTACAGTACAGTACTTTACTGACCTTCTTCCTTTTCTCCAGTTTCTATCACAACGACGACTGCTTAATCTTTCCCAGAATGATTAATTTTTCACAAATTAATTTCACCCACGAGTCCTTCCGTCCATGCGCTGCTAAGTCCTTACCTAGACTCACTATACTTCAAAAGTTTGTGATCTCTTCTTCACATTGCCTCATCAGATCATTACTGCAAGAGAAACACTATCCTCTTACAAAGTATAATAGATTATTCTACTAATAATCAAACATACCATCTCGTACAACTGAACACGCCAGTCCCACCTTAGACTGATTTCTTTCATTGTTACCTAGCATTAACAAATTTATCACAGATTAAACATTATTTCCTGGCTAAAATCGTCAGAATAACAAAAGATGCATAGAAAATATTCATAGAACTTAACAAACGAAACAAAGTTGTACACAAAATTACAATTTTTTGTTAGACGCACATCAAAAAAAGTTTTGCGTCACCTCGGTTCCGAGAGTTCTGGAACCTGTACAGAAAATTGGAATAGAGATCGACATAAATATCATTTCCGGGCATTATATTGCCCATCAGAACCACATATTTCATGATGTACTAGCATACAGCGAGACCTTCAGAGGTGGTGATCCAGATTTCTGTACACATCAGTAACTCTAATACCCAGTAGCATATCATCTTGCATTGATGCATGTCTCTATGCGTCGTGGCATAGTATACAGAAGTTCATTAAGGCACTGTTGGTCCAGATTGTCCCACTCCTCAACGGCGATTCGGCGTGGATACCTCAGAATGGTTGATGGGTCACGTCGTCCATAAACAGCCCTTTTCAATCTATCCCAGGCATGTGCGATAGGGTTCATGTCTGGAGAACATGCTGGCCACTCTAGTCCAGCCATGTCGTTTTCCTGAAGTAAGTCATTCACAAGATGTACACGATGGGGATGCAAATTGTTGTCCATGAAGACGAGTGCCTCGCCAATATGCTGCCGATGTGGTTGCACTATTGGTCGGAGGAGGGCATTCACGTATCGTACAGCCGTTATAGCGCCTTCCATGACCACCAGCAGCATACGTCGACCCCACATAATGCCACCCCAAATCATTAGGGAACCTTCAACTTGCTGCACTCGCTGGACAGTGTGCCTAAGGCATTCAGCCTGACTGGGTTACCTCCAAACACGTCTCCGACAATTGTCTATTATAAGGCATATGCGACACTCATCGGTGGAGATAACATGATGCCAATCCTGAGCAGTCAATTTGGTATGTTGTTGGGCCCATCTGTAACACGCTGCAGGGTGTCGTGGTTGCAAAGATGGACCTCGCCATGGACGTCGAGAGTGAAGTTGCGCATCATGCAGCCTATTGTGCACAGTATGAGTCGTACCACGACATCCTGTGGCTGCACGAAAAGCATTATTCATGCTGGCGTTGCTGGTAGGGGTCCTCCCAGTTGTAATCCGTAGTTAGCGGTCATCCCCTGCAGTAGTAGCCCTTGGGCGGCCTGAGTGAGGCATGTCAACGACAGTTCCTGTCTCTCTGTATCTCCTCCGTGTCCGAACAACATCGCTTTGGTTCACTCGAAGACTCCTGGGCACTTCTCTTGTTGAGAGCCCTTCCTCGCACAAAGTAACAATGCGAAAGCGATCGAACAGCGGGATCGGTCGTCTAGGCATGACCGAACTGCAGACAATACGAGCCAAGTACCTCTTTCCTGGTCGAATGACTGGAACTGATCAGGTGTCGGACCCCGTCCGTATAATAGGCGCTGCTCATGCCTGGTTATTTACATCTTTGCGCGGGTTTAGTGACATTTCCGAACAGTTAGAGGGACTGTGTCTGTGATACAATATCCACAGTCAACATCTATCTTCAGAAGTTCTGGAAACTGAGGTGATGCAAAACTTTTTTTGATGTGTGTATATAGGGGAAAGCATCACAGGAATTGCTCTGAGCCGTCAGTTTGCCACAGATTCCTGAATCTCGCTCTTTGTAGACCTGAAGCACTTTCAGGATTATGTTTCTTGCATGAGGAAAGTATGTATAATGACTTATCCACTCGTAAGTAGTTTCACCACCATCTGCATTCTTTCGAATGATTAAGAGTGGCGACAGTAAGTACAATATGTAGCTAAGAAGAATGCTTACCTGGTGGGGGGGGGGGGGGGGGAGGTGAGAGGGTGAGGAAACTTTCCTTTTTCTCGCTTCCTTCAACACTGCTGCCGCCCACAGTGACTTTTTGTCGATCTAAAAACGTTGCCTTACCGTACGACTCCAGGATGTTTCATTTCTTGCCTTTCAGGATGCTTATTTTATACTTTATATATAAATTACAGCATCTGTACAAAATGGGAAAGTTGTAGTGAAACATAAACTTCGAAGCAAGAAACTTAACTGAAAATCCTGCCGTTTGGGATTTTTTAATCGTTAAAACGAAAAGGTCCTTGCGACCAAAACACACTTCAACACTTACGACTTATTGATACAAATACAGCAGCTACAAGCACCGTGTACACACAAATGGAAAGTTTGACTGACATAATTTCGGTAGTATCAGCACACAGAAGAGGTGAGGAAATTTATCATATTCGCGTGACTTGTATATCCACACGTCAGTCGCAGTTACAATGTTGATATAATTGCATTGATCAAATGTTTTCAGAATGACACTTGCTAGTCTGTCTAGAGCACAACACTTACCTCACAGCCGCGTCCCTGCTGCGCATATGCTTCTCAGAGGCGGACTGTAGACACACGACGATCATCGCCATTTCCATTACTAACAGCTCTTTTTCAGAGTTGCTTAACTCAGCTGCGTTCCCATTTTTGTTTACCGAATAATTCCTTACTCTTCAACTTACTCTGACACATGTTTTTTTGTATCACTGTTAGATGTGCCAACTACGACACTAGCAAGTCGTCATTCTAATTGGAGAGACTGGATGTTATGTTCAGTCTTGTCATTGTTAACGTGTTACCGAAATGTGGAGTTAAATCACTCTACCATGTCGAAGGCGTATTGCTAGTTATGTGCTGCATTAAATTTGTGAGGAGACGTTTTCTCCATTTCATGGTTTATACTGCTTTATAGCAATCGATGTTAGTAAACAAACTGCCTGTCTGTGGAGTCTTTTTATCTCACCATGGCCTTAGAACATTACTGCCAATCAAAACTGTGCTGCATGATATTGCAGGTCCTTTGTACACCTATGGTGTGTATATCTAGGTTAGACAGAAGCTGTTTTGTACATTGTGTCTCCTTTACATCTCTCCTTCCCTCATTCTGTGTACGTGTGCACGTGTGTGTGTGTGTGTGTGTGTGTGTGTGTGTGTGTGTGTGTGTGTGTGTGGACCTTTGACCTATTTGTCTTCATGAGTCTTAGAGATAAAATTACTGAGTTTACAGAAATGAATAATTTATTTTTGTGGCCTTATTTTTTCTTAATTTTACTCACAATAAAGAAAATTATCCAGTCACTTCACTGTAACAGGAATAAACTCGTTTCATAATATTTTTACACTGTCAAGCGTGTACAACTGAGTCTGCAGTATAACCAATTGATAAGAAATTTATGTCCATTACTGGGCGATCTTTTTTGGTGTGTTGCATGCAATGCCTTAAAATGTACATTGTAAGTAAAGCATCGGCTATGCAAAGAATCTTCATAGTTAACTATTCAAGTACTAATATGGAGATGGGTAGAATATATATTCTAACACTATACAGTTATCTAACTAATGCTTCCACAGTGTCCTTTGATAAATGGTGTGGCAAGGGCAATTGAAGCACAGATAAAAGAATGTGACATGACTTATGATTGCCTTGTCATCCTGACAAAAGTACTATATATTACTCCCTCCCCATTCGGTTACCCCGTCCTTCAAGGTCATTCCAATCCAATAAGGCGGATCTAAGATGGTAGGCAATACAAGATGGTAGATCAAATATGGTGGATACAGCCTAGCAAGTATTGAACTGTAATAAAAAACACCTAGCTATACTACCCAGCAGACCACAAACAAATACCAATCTGCTTAATTTCGTACAAAATTCTGCACTCCCAGATTTCATCGAGTGTTTACTGCATGGGCATTTAAAGAATGTGATATAGTAAATTGAGATGATGTGGGAGGATCTGGGCACATTGGGTGGCATACATAAAAAACAAAAAAAGCATAAATGGAGTATCCTACTTTGATTCATTTTCCATTCTAGACCAACATGAAGAATTATGCTATTACTTTACCAAGATCCATGTGCCCTACAATTTTCAACACCATCAAAACTTAGATATGTATCTGTGCAGACATTTACACCACTGGCCATTAAAATTGCAACACCAAGAAGAAATGCAGATGATAAACGGGTATTCATTGGACAAATATATTATACTAGAACTGACATGTGATTACATTTTCACGCAACTTGGGTGCATAGATCCTGAGAAATCAGTACCCAGAACAACCACCTCTGGCCGTAATAACGGCCTTGATACGCCTGGGCATTGAGTCAAACAGGGCTGGGATGCCGTGTACAGGTACAGCTGCCCATGCAGCTTCAACACGATACCACAGTTCATCAAGAGTAGTGACTGGCGTATTGTGACGAGCCAGTTGCTCGGCCACCACTGACCAGACGTTTTCAGGTGGTGAGAGATCTGGAGAATGTGCTGGCCAGGACAGCACTTGAACATTTTCTGTATCCAGAAAGGCCCGTACAGGACCTGCAACATGCGGTCGTTCATTATTCTGCTGAAATGTAGGGTTTCGCAGGAATCGAATGAAAGGTAGAGCCACGGGGCGTAACACATCTGAAATGTAACGTCCACTATTCAAAGTGCCGTCAATGCGACCAAGAGGTGACCGAGATGTGTGACCAATGGCACCCCATACCATCACGCCAGGTGATACGCCAGTATGGCGATGACGAATACACGCTTCCAAAGTGCGTTCACCGCGATGTCGCCAAACACGGATGCGTCCATCATGATGCTGTAAACAGAACCTGGATTCATCCGAAAAAATGACGTTTTGCCATTCGTGCACCCAGGTTCGTCGTTGAGTACACCATCGTAGGCGCTCCTGTCTGTGATGCAGCGTCAAGGGGAACCGCTACCATGGTCTCCGAGCTGATAGTCCATGCTGCTGCAAACGTCGTCGAACTGTTCGTGCAGATGGTTGTTGTCTTGCAAACGTCCCCATCTGTTGACTCAGGGATCGAGACGTGGCTGCACGATCCGTTACAGCCATGCGGATAAGATGCCTGTCATCTCGACTGCTAGTGATACGAGGCCGTTGGGATCCAGCACGGCGTTCCGTATTACCCTCCTGAACCCACCGATTCCATATTCTGCCAACAGTCATTGGATCTCGGCCAACGTGAGCAGCAATGTGCGCTACGATAAACCGCAATCGCGATAGGCTACAATCCGATCTTTATCAAAGTCGGAAACGTGATGGTACGCATTTCTCCTCCTTACACGAGGCATCACAACAACGTTTCACCAGGCAACGCCGGTCAACTGCTGTTTGTGTATGAGAAATCGGTTGGAAACTTTCCTCATGCCAGCACATTGTAGGTGTCGCCTCCGGTGCCAACCTTGTGTGAATGCTCTGAAAAGCTAATCATTTGCATATCACAGCATCTTCTTCCTGTCGGTTAAATTTCACGTCTGTAGTACGTCATCTTTGTGGTGTAGCAATTTTAATGGCCAGGAGTGTATTTTCATGTCCCTCCTGAGGACTGCAAAGAAAAATGATATATGAAGACAATCATCAGACGTCACAGTGTCAGTTGAGATTTACATGCGATGTCACACTATAAAAGAACAATTGTCTGTTCTACAGATGAATTACTTTTCATGAAGATTTAAGCAAAGGGGCCTGGAATATCACATTTGACCGAAAGCACACAACAGCATACCTAATATCACAGCACAGAACTGTAAATACAGCTAGGAAGTGTCGACATTATGGAAACACCCCTGGCTGTTAGTGTGTTGATGATTTAAATTGGTGCGTGTACCTAGATTCAAGAGAAATGCAAATTCTAACATGTCCAAAATTGAAACAAAAACCACAAAAGTCTAGTAAGTTCTACAGAAGTACTATTAGGTCTTTCAGAGGAACAAATTTCGCAGAAGGGTCGTAATAAATTTTATGAGATCGGCTCAAACAGTAGAAATACTATTTGTTAGTACATTTTGTATCGAATGTACAACGAATGCATATGTCAATATGACAAACTCATTCACACAATCAATGGATTTTCAGTATAGCTGGTCTTGGATATGAAATCACTGAATTGCCCACCAGTGCCATATAACTTTTAGTGAGTGTACAGACATTACACACTCTTGAGTTCAGTACTGCAGACCAAGATATATTCCTCATTGACTTCTGTGGTGAAGAAATAATGAATTTACTCTTGAAGCAGGAGCAACGTGGGCGTAAAGTATAAAACTGACACACACTCTGTCATCAGTGTGTCATTTTGCAGCACAAGCACAATGCATTAGTATGGATGAATGCACAGTTCTTCAAACACTAGGCTTAAACTGCACATTGGTGTCGCTCTGTACAGCTGCCCCAGTCGAATTTAAGAAATGAATTATACATTGGAATATTTATTGCGTAAGCCTCTTGCTTCAACAACATTTAACAAAAATATTAAGATCAGGCTTGCAATTCATCACCATAAACGATCACCAGCTACAGCTTTCCATACTTTGAAGGAAAATTTGTTAAAACAGATGGAATCCCTACAGAACCATCTCATTTCACTAGTAACTATAGGGATCACATAAACCTTAAAAAACGCATGTTTTCTTTTAGAAATCAGACTTGAATGTGTTAGTACAGTCAGGATGGAATGTGCATGAAACAGGGTCACAATCAATGTTTGAATACAAATGCACCAGTTTGTGTATGCCTCTCAAGATGCTAGTGAGATATTTCGAGGATGTGAGATGTGTTCTTGTGGATGTGAAACAGGAACCTGTTGTGGTAATAAATGCTACAGACAGCCATGCCTACAAACCAGAAGTTGCAACTGTCTCAGGCCCTGAGTCCAGCAGACCAACTACACTGCTAGCTATGTGAACAAGTCACTTTCTCTTGTTCAGCTACCAGCTGCCTCTGTAGCTCCTTTGGTACTGTGCTTCCTCGCTGGGAAATAATGGGACAAGGAAAGGTGAAGCAAAGACAAATGAATTTGACATAAGACCTCATATCGTCATGAATGGGTTCTAGGCGCTACAGTCTGGAACCGCGCGACCACTACGGTCGCAGGTTCGAATCCTGGCTCGGGCTTGGATGTGTGTGATGTCCTTAGGTTAGTTAGGGTTAAGTAGTTCTAAGTTCTAGGGGACTGATGACCTCAGAAGTTAAGTTCCATAGTGCTCAGCGCCATTTGAACCGTTTTTTTCGTCATGAAGAAAAGAATGACTTATTACTTCCCTTCCCTTCTTTGCCCATTCCTCCAAGGTTTCCCCAATCCAAAATGGTGAATCCAAGATATTGGTCAATTCGAGATGGCAGATCAAAGATGTAGACCTAACCTCATCATCCTAAGTATAAAATCCATGATGGTGGCTTGTATGATGTGACAGTCCAGATAGCTAATCAAGATGGTGGACTTAGACCAATTGTGCTAAGTATAAAATCGAAGAATGTGGCCTCTGTGACGTCACAGTCCAAGACGAGGGAACATATAGTGGAAATAACCCTCCAGTTCATTTCAAGGCCACCTCAAGACTGGTTATACCACAAACAACGGATTTCTCCTATGGATAAGGTGTCAGGGTCAAAGATGGTGAATGTGCGCTACGTTTAAAATCTTATAGAACATTTATCCTAGGTAAAATATGGCGGAAAATCTGCGATGATGAACTTATGGTTTGTACAAAATGCTGAGAAAAATAAAAAAACAGAAATGTAGCACTTCAGGTAAAAAATAAAAAGACTCCAAGATTACCCACTTATGCTACGTTCAAAAACGTAAGATGGCTTGCTCTACTGAATGTTCCACAATTAATGCCAACTTAAAAAACAGTTGGGGTCCCACGTGCCATTGGATATTCATGGGCCGTCGAGCAGCATGTGGTAAATTACGATTGTGTACTCATATCTATTCCTCCAATTACAGCGCTATCTGCGGCGAAATGCTTCAGACAAAACGTATGTAAATTTTGCCTATAATAGTAATCTGTAATAAAAAACTGGCTTCCCATTGAAGATTTAAAAGTTGCCTCCTCCACACAAGCACAAGGTGGGGTGGAGCCTCGAGTGTGGTATCAGTGGATGTCCCCCTCCAAGATACACAAATTGGAATTATAACATTTTTGATCCAATATGTAGTTTTCAAGATATTTAAGTGTCTTCAGTTAATATGAACAGTTAGGGATGCAGAGCCGATGAAGCGTTTAGCACCAAAGTACGAAAGTAGCAGGGAAAACGACAATCTACAACATATAAGTGGTGTGACCTTAATGAATGTGTATATCTGTGTATTTCAGTATGTGTTGAACTGATTATTATGATTTTTATTGTTGGCGGTAATGTAATCGAGTATCAGTTGACAGAACTGCTGCAATAACTCTGTTTAATAGAGACACAAGTATCAATTTGCAATACGTCATGCAGCATCTGGCACAAGGTGTATTACATATGGTGAAAGCATTTTCTCTGACAACGAGTAGAAATATATACTGTGGGGGGCAGTTTGGGGGGGGGGAGGATGGGGGATGGGTGGCACAGGCTCCAGAATCTGCTTTTACTCCAGCTCATAACTCGGAATTTGGCCAGTGCTCCAGTGGTGTATGGGCTGTGGCTGAACTAGACGAGTTAGGCCTGGCATTGGAAGGTTGATCGACTGAATCTTTGCACCATGTTTCACTTCATACCAGGTTGAATTACTGGCGTCTGCTCACAGAGTCTCTGGTAACATCACGAGGAAAGTTCTCATAAGGGTGAGTTCCTATAATCGAAAACACTTCGCAGTGTCGTAAAAGCACTGGCGTAATGTATTTCTGCATTGCCTAGCACGACATAAACATACGTCATTTCGTTATTCTACTGCTTATTTCCGTAATGGACATCTCCGGATCACACTATTTCAACAAAAGTTTTCCATTTACTTATCTTAACTGTCGGTACTGTTCCTTCCATGCTTCAGTACATGTTGCGCAAGTTTTTGGTTAAGTCTTTTCTTTTAATTTAGGTGCTCTCGGAGATTATTCGAGCGGAATACCTATATGGATATCATAGAGTGTTGCATCAACCTTTTTACAGATATTTCCCTATCTCGTTGTACCATCCCTTCTTAGTTTTCTTGTTGGGAAAGTAACGAAAGATTCAGGTGCTCGACCCGGTATGACACATACTGTCAATGTGGCCATAGAAAACTGAGCCGTAACTCCTGCTGATATCCTTTATTCGCTCTCGTTTATCTGCGACAGTGTAAAAGTTTGCCAACAACCGCTTAGGTTGGTTGGGAGCTGCTTAAAGAGAGGATGCGGTGGCTCGCAGAGGAGGCAGTCGGTTCCGAGCATTGAGCAATAAGTGGCACGACGGTTAATTTGACAGCACGGCTCTGCGGGACAACGTGGCGCAGCGTCGTCACGACAGCGGAACTGGTGTCTGGATGGAGGCGCCAACCAGACGTGGTTGCTGCCGAGGGCTGTCGTTTGTTTGCGCCCGTGGTAGCCAGTCCGAGGAAGAAGCGGAGGAGCGCAGCTCGAATTGATATTAAGCGGTGATCCACCTTCACTGCTCCACATCTGACTATCTAGTGGGCTCGTGCTCTAAGCTGTTAGGGCGTTAACGCCGTTGTGTTCAGCATTAATAGTTGTGTCAGTTTGGTGATTCGTCCCACCTCGTCTGGTTCTGACTGTGCCCTGGATGATCTGAACGAAACGTTAAGACTATAGAAAGGAAATTGGCTGTGCTTTTTTGTTATGCTAAAGGCACGTATTTCTTTCTGTGAGATCGCTGTTGAGAGCCTTAATTTTTTTCAAGTGGTTGCTATGGTATTCTCCCAGTTAACATTGTTAAACAGAAGCTGCTGAAACTGTTTAATCCAAATATAAAAAACGCTGTTATGAGAATACCATGCTTGAATGTTACAAGGCAATACTTGTATTCGGCGGCAAGTTTAAGGTTCGTGTTCCTCTGTTCCTTTTCAAAAATAATTTGGAATACGGGCAGTAGCTATAATTGTGCAGGTAATTTAACCACTAGTGATCTTCTTCACGACGTGCCCAGGCTTTTAAATTGCGTACGGCTGATGTAGAATGGTTTAGTTGCCGAAGCACCTTCTCTGAGTTCATAGTGTTTTCTTACGTTTTATACCTAGCTGTCCGTAGTCTAAGTGTCCTGTCTAGGGATAAGTATCTCACTGGGTGACAAGGTTGGGTAAGTAGCTTGTGCTGTCGTAATTGGCTATTCATAATGAATGTGTGATCTCTTACTGCTTTTTTTTTTTTTAAAAAAAGGGAGGTTTTTTGCTGTTGCTGGTAGTACTAATAATTATAATTTGTCCATAAAAATAAAATTTGTGAAAGACGAAAGGGGTTGATTGTTTGTAATTAACACTAAGTGGTGGGAGCCACAATTGACTATCCTGCTTGAACTTTGTTTATGTCAGTTTGTTTAATGTATTGTAACCAGAGAGCTTTTTTGAAGTAAGTTTGTACCTGGTTGTAAGACGATTGCTTCCCCTCTTCTTAATCAGAGCTTATTAAGACTGTGATCAGAGCAAGGCAATGTTTGCGTGAGGATTTTCTTATATTAATAGTTGTCATGCACGAATCTTTCGGAATAAATGGCTCGCTAAACTGAATGATCAATAGTAATCTTCGTTACTGTTACCTGATAATTAGGTGCTAATAGTTGTCTGCAATTATTTTTTTGAAATTAGACAATTGTATCTAGCTAAAGGCCAGTGGAGGAAAGAAAGGGGAGAAACAGTAATATTGTTTAACTGCTGTTAAAGTGTTTTCTTTTCTTTTAAAAAAGGAGAAGAAGAAGTTTTTAAGAGTGCAGTCTTTTGTAAGATTGTTGGCTTGGCACTTTATTTAATGCTGATTTAACTGTAATAAGTTCATCATGTTGGATGTTAGTTAGTGAATGTTTATATTAACGCCAGTGAAGCTTGTTTCATGTCGTTTGGAATAAAATAAAAACTAAAACTTGTACACTCTATAGGACTCAGTGTTTCTACCCTAGCACCAGCAGCGCCTTTGTCCTACTTCCCTACCTACCAGTCGTAGCAGAGAGTGTTTGTGTTTCATGCGGGTGAGAACACAAAATTTTACTCTGGTACTAAGAGGCAGCACGCCACTCTCTCATTTTAACAACACTATCAGTCAGATTAATACTCATATTACAGGTCATGATCTCGATGTTCCCCAAGTACTATGTTTGGTGTGTGTAGTTTATGACTTTTTTGCATGAGGAAATTGTGGGCAAAATGTTCATGTAACTGCATGTGTAGTCTGTAGAGAACTTGTACACGAGGGGCCATAGTGGAGACAACGGAGAATAGAGAGAGATGCTGAGTGCAGCGACCTGGTTGTGCTAGATATTCTGGGAAACGGCACTCGGTAAACTGTACCTGCAGAGGGACTTCGGACTACGGCACTCTAGTCTATCCACTTAGGATCGGAGCAGGAGGGCACCAGTTCGCAAAACATTTTACCTTGGCCAGCTAACAGTTCGTCGCGAAGGCGGCCAGTTACCGGAAAGTGGGTGGAGGAAGCCATTTAAGGGGCTCCGGAAAGGCTCAAAATCATGAAAAGTTCAATTTTTACTTTTTTGCGTTTTCTGAATCTGCAGGCTATTACCTTTTAATAGATATATAATTTATTCAATTCCGAAGACTACAACTATTTTTAAATTTTTTTTGAAATGTGTTCTACATGGGCGTGACCCACTGTGGCGCTGTTAAACTGCTGTCAAATGGTGTTATTATTAACGTCCGTGTTCATCAGGTACATTTTAGTGATGTGAGATAAAGTATGCGTTGTGGCTAACCTGTGATGGTTCAATATATATCGCTGGTGTGATTGTCGATTGTTTCATGTTTATTTACTCTGTCGTTATCTCGAAAATATTCGTAATTAATTCTGTTTCTTGAGTCTCTGTTTTGTTGAAGTATAATAATGAGTAAAAGTAAAGTTATTATAAATCCTCTGAAGGCTTTTAAGAAAAGGAGAAATGTTGGAAAGCCAAAGGTATGTGTTATTACTGTAAACAATAAAGACGATAACCAAGTGAGTGAACCTAACCTCTCAAGTACACCTGCCCATAGCAGTCAAAGTGGGAAAGAAAATACTTCACAGAAGAAGCTTGGTTCAATGAGTGAAAACTATGAATGTTTTATGGGCGAATCGGATGTGAATGAAATATTTGATATGTCGGTTCTCAAAGGAATTTTTTCAAACTGTGTAAGATGTATTCATTGTAGTGAAGTTGGTCTGGAACTCTCCATAATAAAGCACGTAGGACTTGCTAGTGAAATATAACTGAAATGTGATAAGTGTTCATACATGACCACCTTTTGGAACAGTGTTGCAGTAACTGCAATTGAAGAAAATGATAGCAAAATCTACGAACACAACAACGAGCGATGCTTGCTTTAGACAAGGAACGCCTTCGGGCTGCAGACAGGGCTGTAAAGAGTCTAGAAATACAAGCAAGAGTAAACAGGAGGAGGAACAAGAGGAAGCTGGAGGAGAAGTTTGCAGAGGATGAAGATAATCCATCCTATGCACCTGGAATGCACTAAAAAGTTAATCCAATCTTTGTCGCTCGATTCCCAAAACTTTTATTTTCTCATACTAATTACATGTTTTCTAAGGATCTTCCAAACATATTTGTTTCAAACTTTCAGTAAATGTTACACAGTACCTTCTGCATAATTTAACACAGCTTTTTTCCAAAAAACTGTATATTTTTGAATATATAAATAAAAAATTGCAAAAAAATGTTGTGAATTTTCATTACAATTGAAAAAAAAATCATCTTTAATAACTGAACTAAAATTTTGTAAAATCCCTGTGTTAAGTTGTAGCCCATATTCCAATAAATAATCGGTAAAAAGTTCAACTTCCTACATCAAATACTTTGTGAGGAAAGATGTAATTTATAAGCGTTATTTTAACATTGCAAGTATAGGGCGTTCCGGAGCCCCTTAAGAGAGACTACTGTAATCATAGGTTTTGTGCAAATGGTGGGCAGGTCATAAAAGTCTGAGTATTGTCATGTTAGAAGCTGGGACAATATGGAGAGATCGGTTGGTGCACACTTTTATTGGAGACAGGATTGTAACTTCCCAGGAAGTCGCCAGTTTCCTTTAGCGTGCGGTAAAATATATATTTCACGGGCACGACTGTCTGGAGAGCTTAACAGCTTTTTTTCAGTAACTGGAAACGGTCAGCCTGGAAAGATTAGATCTCTCCGTAGATGAGGGACTCTGGTCCCGTCTAGGTAGACATTTTTTATCGAAACATGGCCGTGATTACTGTGAGAACGACGCCTCCCAGTCTCAAAACTTCTTTTCTCGGACAAGAGAAGTTTTGAATCTCTGTTGGTCCATGATGGCCTGGCGACATCGGCTGGTAAGTAATTGTCAGTGTCAATAAAATTCACCATTGTACTTGAAGATATTATTTTAGTTTATTGTGAAAGGAACCAGTTTCGGTATTTTATTATGCCATCTTCAGGCTCCATACGCTTCTATCCAAATAAAAGAACTTGTTGTATAGCGCCATAAATCACTGGATATCGTGAATTCCAATCGTTATACAATTGCATCATACGAAGGTGTGAGAGATACGAGGACCACATAGCAACTGTCACGATTCGCTGATTGGTTCCTCTCAGGACATGTAAAGCAGAGGCTTGCTCCCCCAGCGTGGAAACCATCGTGTTGTGTCTGGACTGGCTGCCACGCCAACAGAAAAGTCAAGAGGGGAGACTCAATGAGTAGAGGATAGCTCGATTGGCTTATACGATGTGGAACCGGTTTCGTTCTTTCTAATTCGGCTCTAATACGAAGGTTTATAGGAAAATGGTTGAGATTCTTTGCCTTGTTCATCTTCTAGTGCTCCCCTGGCGGAGAACTGCAGTCTTTCCCTAGTGGGTGAGACTTGTCGTATGTAACTTGTGGTAGACTAAGAGTCAGTGGAACAGCATATCATCCTGGATAAGTGCATACTGGGTAACGGACCAATGCCTTAGAGTACTCCTAGTAAACAAAATCGGACTGTGATGCCAGGCTTCGGTTTTGCTATCTTCAACTTCTGCACTGGACTGGTCAACAAAGAGCCCGATGGAATCCTTAGACTCGCTCACAGGTTTCACATACGGCCTGAATTGCTAGTCGTCTAATGTAAGTCAAATCATAAATCATTCTCGTTTTTTCCATTTATGTCGACGGTACTTGATTCCTAAATATACTGCATACATGTGGTATTATTTAGTGATCCTTGCAGTGAAGTTATTCGTCCTCTGTTGGTCGTTGAGGTTTAAAAATTCAAGCACGCACCGGCGTGCCTGTGAGTCAAATTGGTTTGGCCAGATCAGCGATAGGGTGCACCTCACACTGAAATCTACTGGGAATTCACGGCTCTGATAGGGAAGTTTCCCGCGTCGTAATAACAAGGACGCCAGACCGCTTAGTTCTCAAATTTTCGTGGACGCGTCAGAACTTTACAGCTGCCGCAGCGCGCTGCCATTTTCTGCTGAAGCCTGAATCAAGATGAGAGGGTAAAGTATTGCTGCATCGGCGTAGGGTTGTTAAATGACATTCATAGGTCCCTGTTATCCGTGAACCATCGTCTGTGGTGTATCTGGTTGTAGTTGATTCCATTCGAATAGAATCGGGCCTCATGGTGGATTCATGGAAACAAAGTCTGATTGTAGATTGTAGAAGGGATTAATTCATGGGAGAATTTGTGTAGCTTCCATCCCAATGAATGCTTTGTCACTTTTTGTAAGATTTATCAGCTCGTTGCAGATAGAAAAGGATTAATAAAAACTTGTCATTATTATTCTAAAGTTAAATATTATGCACTGTTTTTATTTCGTTGTGGAGATACACGAGTCCACAGCAATTCAAGGTTCAATTTTAACAAATTAGTTCATTTGATTTTTTATTTGAGTTCTGGAAGTGTGTGCAGACCTAGGCAATGAAAGTGCCATGAGTAAATTCGCTGATTTCATATAGGAAAGGTAAGGGTGTATCTCACAATTTGAACGTTATTCAGAAGATAAGACGTTTCTTTATGCAATTATTATAACATTTAGCATCACTCGGACATATATTTATCGTTAAAGCAAGTGACGACTAGCAGTATCAGCATAACATTGGTGTAGTTATTGTATATTATACACTTCTGGAAATGGAAAAAAGAACACATTGACACCGGTGTGTCAGACCCACCATACTTGCTCCGGACACAGCGAGAGAGCTGTACAAGCAATGATCACACGCACGGCACAGCGGACACACCAGGAACCGCGGTGTTGGCCGTCGAATGGCGCTAGCTGCGCAGCATTTGTGCACCGCCGCCGTCAGTGTCAGCCAGTTTGCCGTGGCATACGGAGCTCCATCGCAGTCTTTAACACTGGTAGCATGCCGCGACAGCGTGGACGTGAACCGTATGTGCAGTTGACGGACTTTGAGCCAGGGCGTATAGTGGGCATGCGGGAGGCCGGGTGGACGTACCGCCGAATTGCTCAACACGTGGGGCGTGAGGTCTCCACAGTACATCGATGTTGTCGCCAGTGGTCGGCGGAAGGTGCGCGTGCCCGTCGACCTGGGACCGGACCGCAGCGACGCACGGATGCACGCCAAGACCGTAGGATCCTACACAGTGCCGTAGGGGACCGCACCGCCACTTCCCAGCAAATTAGGGACACTGTTGCTCCTGGGGTATCGGCGAGGACCATTCGCAACCGTCTCCATGAAGCTGGGCTACGGTCCTGCACACCGTTAGGCCGTCTTCCGCTCACGCCCCAACATCGTGCAGCCCGCCTCCAGTGGTGTCGCGACAGGCGTGAATGGAGGGACGAATGGAGACGTGTCGTCTTCAGCGATGAGAGTCGCTTCTGCCTTGGTGCCAGTGATGGTCGTATGCGTGTTTGGCGCCGTGCAGGTGAGCGCCACAATCAGGACTGCATACGACCAAGGCACACAGGGCCAACACCCGGCATCATGGTGTGGGGAGCGATCTCCTAGACTGGCCGTACACCACTGGTGATCGTCGAGGGGACACTGAATAGTGCACGGTACATCCAAACTGTCATCGAACCCATCGTTCTACCATTCCTAGACCGGCAAGGGAACTTGCTGTTCCAACAGGACAATGCACGTCCGCATGTATCCCGTGCCACCCAACGTGCTCTAGAAGGTGTAAGTCAACTACCCTGGCCAGCAAGATCTCCGGATCTGTCCCCCATTGAGCATGTTTGGGACTGGATGAAGCGTCGTCTCACGCGGTCTGCACATCCAGCACGAACGCTGGTCCAACTGAGGCGCCAGGTGGAAATGGCATGGCAAGCCGTTCCACAGGACTACATCCAGCATCTCTACGATCGTCTCCATTGGAGAATAGCAGCCTGCATTGCTGTGAAAGGTGAATATGCACTGTACTAGTGCCGACATTGTGCATGCTCTGTTGCCTGTGTCTATGTGCCTGTGGTTCTGTCAGTGTGATCATGTGATGTATCTGACCCCAGGAATGTGTCAATAAAGTTTCCCCTTCCTGGGACAAGGAATTCACGGTGTTCTTATTTCAATTTCCAGGAGTGTATTTGCTCTTCTCCTGCCGAGCTGTCGTTCTGTTGTACTGTTTTATGTTTCAGTATGTAGAATGACCAAGTAGACTCGCCAGGTTACCAGAGAGCGCTAGTGCACTGCTTCCTGCATCGGGTAGGCGCGCCGGCTCCGGGACGAATCCGCCCAGCGGATTAGCGACGAGGGCCGGTGTGCCAGCCAGCCTGGATGTGGTTTTTAGGCGGTTTTCCACATCCTACTAGATGAATACCGGGCTCGTCCCAGGTCCCGCCTCAGGTACTTGACTCGTAGACATCTGAAACACATTCGCTCTATTTTATGATTTATATTAGATGTAGACAGCTGGGGTACACTGATTCTGCCCAGGGGGTATGAGGTGGTGACAGGAAGGGCATCCAGCCACCCTTTCAAATTAACCTCGCCAAATCCGATTATAACCACGCCGACCCTGCGAAAACTGCAGGACAAAGGCGTACAGCGAAAGAAGAAGAAGATGTATACTGTGGAAGTAAGGAAAGTCATTAATGTGGCCAGCCTCCAAAAGCCATATCTCCAGTATGAACTGTGTGTACGTAAACAGGATGAGGAAGGCAGCGTTGGTGAACTCTGTCAATGCCCACTTGCTGACTTGACTTTGTCAATAAACATTTCGGCGAAATTAGTGGCAGAAGTGAGTGAGGCGATCCAATTTTGTAAAAATTTGTTAGGGGAACTACAGGATGATGTGTCAGCATTCGAAGTTGTCTCCCTGTCTCGTAAGCAAATTTACTGAGTACAAGACCTCCTTGGCCATTGAGCTAACAGAGTCCATGATGTTCGTACAACCAGTAAAGACCCCTCGGCTTTAACTGAAACTCAAAAATTGCAGTGTGTAGTTTTCTCCCTGGAACGTCAGATATCTTAAGTTCGTATGATGAGAAACTGAATGGTGATACTAATTTCATTGAGGGTAAACGTGAACTGTAACTTGAAAGTCCGTTTGGAAGGTTACCTAATCAACTAACAGCTACTCTCAAACGAGTGATGAATTTATCTGTTGATAAGACTGACCAATTAATGGTTAAGTTATTGGTTAAGTTACATGAAGATGCGAAAGTGTTACAGGTAGACCGTAGTGTGGTGCTGCAACTCTTTTATCTATTAGCCATAGATCGTTTGGCCAGGATTACTGCAGAGGCGTTAGAGAATGAGGAAACATTGTGGGATTTCTGGAAGTCGTTTCTGAATAAAAGTCTTGAGAGTCGCAAGGAGAAAGAATTAATAAGTAAACATGTGCATCGAGTGTAAGGCAAAAATGAATCTTTAGCGCTTTACATCAGTGAAGTACATCGTACGATTTTTGCCTTGTGTGTAGAAATTTCTGAAGCTTAGGCAGTGATGGCTGATTCTAGAAGAGATGAGGCCAGAAGACAGGTTCTGGGTTCTCGTTTGTGACAAGCCATTGTGTTTCGCTGACTTACACAAATTTCTGGTCAGCATTGAAAATATTCGTCATGGTGATAGTAAGAAGGAAGAATTAGACGAAGGTTGTCAGGGATGAACAATATTAATGTTCTACCTGGTCGGTCCTCTGCAACTGCTAAAGAGGTGTGTTATCGTTGTGGCAAACTGGGGCACTGTGTTAGGGAGAGCCCGATCCCTAAGAATAGGTGTGGAAACAGCTGACGCCAAAAAAGAGGTGTCTTCGGAACTGAATCGTAGGCTCCTGGTGGGTTGTCGTAGGGTATGCATGATGAAGTGTGGGAGGCTACCATACGGGTGTACGTTATTGGGTGTGGAAGCTGTCTGCGCCCTGCTGGCTATCGACAACAGTGTATCTCTTCTTAATGATGCCTGATGTGCAAGGTATAGGTGAAACGCCAGGTTGCTGGGACTACAGTTAGACAATAAGTTGTGTATTGCTGCTGATGGGCATCCCCTCGAGGTAGTAGGTCAGGCTCACTTTAAGTTAAGATTTCAGGTTTTTATATGGCCTCTCACGTGCTGCGTTGTCACGAGCTTGTCAATTATACTTATTCTAGGTTGTGATTTTTTTGCAGTTGACTAAGTGTTTGATGGCCTGTGCTGGTGGTCAGTTTTCCTTTAAGTTCAGGTCTGGGGAAAGTTTTAAAATGGGTTCCCATGGGGGCAGGAATCAAGGTGTGTAAAGTGGGTATTCAGGCTGCTAAGGTCGAGGTTTGTCATTTACCAGAAGTCCAAGCCTGCCAGCTGAGTGATTCGTTGGGAGAGTTTCAGAAATCATTTACTGATCATTTAGGGTCTGCCAGCTAAATTAAGACTTACTGATCGAACCCTGTGCCTCAGATCCCGTATGGATTGTCTCCAGCTAAGATGGAGAAATTGAGCGATATTATTAATCAATTGCTCACAGACGATATGATTCGACCTTCAGTTTCACCATAAGCCACCCCAATATTTTTTGTCCCTAAATCTCATGGTGAAGGAGTTAGGCCTGTGATTGATTACTGATTACCAGAAGACTGTTTTGGAGTCGGTTCCGCTACTGGTGTTGCATAATTATTTTACCTCTTTTGCAGGAGCCAAAGTTTTTTCGATCCTGGATTTAAACCAGACTTACTACCAGCTGCCCATCGTGGAAGAGTCTAAACCGATTACAGCACTTTTTACAGATTATAATCTTTTTGAATTTAACAGAATTCCGTTTGGGCTGGCCACCGGTGAATCCGTTTTGTTGCCTCTATTAGATCCTTTTCTAGATGATTTTAAGTTCATGTTCCTGTATAACTGTTTTGACGTTGTAGTTGTGTACATCGCCAGTTTTGAGGTGCATCTTGGTCAAGTATGCCAAGTTTTTGAACGGCTTAGAGAAACTGGTTTGATGGTAGAACCTAATCTTCATTCAGAGCAAGATTTCCTTCTTATGACACTTTGTCTCGCAAAAGAGAGTAGCCGTTGATCAAAGCCGGACTAAGGCTGTCCACCAGTTTCCGGCGCTGTGGGATTCAAAAGCCATTGAACGTTTCATTCTCATGGCACATTTTCTCGAAACTTTATACCCAACTTCGCCTAGTTGTGGGCACCGGTTAACGAGACGTGTAGGAAACGCGTCACGTTTGTCTGGGGGAAGTCCCAAAAGACAGTGTTTGAAGGATTGAGACAGACCTTCAGCACAGCTCCGGTGTTAGGGATTCCCGATTTCAACTTTCCGTTTATTGTTCAGAGTGTTACGTCCAGTGTTACAAAAGACGGCCTCTTGCGTATGTATCGAGGGCGTTATTAGGTGCTGAGTCTTCTCTGCATATGAACGTTCTTTTTGCCCTGGGAAGATACAAATTCTACTTGGAACATTGCAGGTTTCGCCCCGAAACGGGGAACCAGGCTCTGAGTTGGATGATGGCCCGCCCTCGTAAGACTGGAGGGACAGCGCGGTGAGTGATGAGGATTTCCGTCTTTCTACTCGATGTCTTCCATATTAGAAGTGCGCAAAACCAAGTTGCAATCCCTTACGCCACGTGTTCCAATAGGTTCAGGCTGAGCAAGAGTCGGAGTCTGCACAGAAATGCCACCCATGTTTTCCAATCTTAAGTGGGAGCAGTGACGTCATCAAGTATTACAATCCATTTGCAGTAAGTTAGATGAGGATAAAACCGTGGGAGGCTACTCCGTTCATAATGGCTTGGTGTGTTTTCAGCCCTGTGGTAGCAAGAGACCTAAATTGTGTGTACCCAGTAGATTAATCGATGGCGTATTCAAGTACTTCGATCAGTCTGAGTGCGGGGGCCATTTGGTTTATCACAAAACACGGCTCAAAGTGAGAGAACAATTGACTTGGAAGGGTATGGACGAGACATTCCCAGATCGGTAGCAGAATGTGAGCCATGTAAGGTGGCGAAACCTCGTATCGGCCCTAAACGAGGTTTACTGCAGTTCACCCATAAATACCAAGCTATGGACAAATTGTTTATCGATGATGTAGGTCATTTGCCCCAAACACAGAGAGTTAATGGTTAAATTTTGGTTGTGGTTGACATGTTAGATTCTTATGATAAATTCTTAGCAGTAGTACCACTGCCAGTGTTAGTGTAGAGCACCTTGAGCTGGTCTTCAGTAGCTTCGGTCCCGGCATTTACATCAAAGGAGTGTAGAAAGTTTTGTTTTGATCAGGCAGTAACAAGTATCACCACTACGCCTTACTAGTCCCAGTCCTCGTTTGCTGAAAGGATTAACCGAAATCTTAAGTCTGCTCTCATTGCATGCCATGTGGGGTCACAGAGGCGACGGTATGCATCGTTGAATTGCTTGTCATTTGTCTTCAATACAGTGATCCATGGAGTGCATAAGACCAAGTTGATGTTCACGTTTCCCTTGAATTCACCATTAGCCTTCCTTTAGTCACGTAATGATGTGCCTTAACAGCTGGATCCGGAAGACATCAAGCAAAAATGGGAGGCAGGAGAGAATGATATCAACCTGGCCTCTTGAGGGGGTGAGGGTCAGAAAAAAATGGGCAGGCAGGTCGCCTCTTTCTTGGTCAGAGACTGTTTTCCTGAAAAACTATTGGAGGCAGAATCAGGGCAACCAGAGAATTACTGAGCAGTTGTTGTCCAGATTCATGGGACCTTACATAGTCGTTAAGAGGCTCTTACGGGTAAGCTCACTGTTCCGTGACCCAATCTGGGAGGGTTTCTGGGGCGCCCCTGAGCCACATCAGGGGGTCTATATGGGCGATGCAGCCAAGCCCTCGAGAGATTGACGCCAGGACAAAGGATCTGGCTTCTCCCTCCTTCAGTTCTGCTTTAAGCTGGGGAGAGAGGATGAGCCGTGCGACTCGCGAAGGAGCCACTCGGTACGGTGCATTGGCCAGTGAGTGGCACGGCGATTAGTTTGGCAGCACTGCTCTGTTGGACAACGTGGCGTGGCGTCTTCCTGCTAGCGGAAATGGTTTTTGGCTGGGGGCGTGAAGCAGACGTGGTTGCTGCCTAGGGCAGTCAGTGTTTTTCGGCGGGAAAGAGGCAGCACATAGTTTTAATCTGGCCGAAAGTTTCATTTGGTAACAGCAACAGCGCACTTGTCTGCTGTGGTTGGTAGTATGGTAAAAGCTGTCGCTGGAGCCAGACCTCTATGGTATCTTACGTAACCGCTGTTCAAAACATGTCGCCCCTCTCCCACTTAAAACTGTCACATTAGTGTCCATAAATACGAGGCGTGTTTTTTTTTAAATAAGTACCATTTTGACATTAAAAAAAGACGTGCTAAGGTATCTCAATAATTTTATTTTTACATGAAAGCCTGTACCTTAATCTACTTTTCTACATAATTTCCGTTAATATTGAGGCACTTGTCATAACGTTGTACCAGTTTTCGAATACCCTCCTCATAGAAGGCTGTCGCCTGACTTGTTAAAAAAAATGGTTCAAATGGCTCTGAGCACTATGGGACTTAACATCCATGGTCATCAGTCCCCTAGAACTTAGAACTACTTAAACCTAACTAACCTAAGGACAGCACAGAACACCCAGTCATTACGAGGCGGAGAAAATCCCTGACCCCGCCGGGAATGGAACCCGGGAACCCGGGCGTGGGCAGCGAGAACGCTACCGCACGACCACGAGCTGCGGACCCTGACTTGTTAACCACTGTATCACCATTGTTTTGACTTCGTCATCGTCTTGAAGACGCTGACCGCCCGGGCGGGTGTTTCTTCAAGTGCAGGAACGGATAGTAGTCACTGGGCGCAAGATCGGGGCTGTGCGGAGGATGATCTAGAGTTTCCCATCGAAAAGATGTGATGAGATCTTTGGTCTGATTCGCCACATGCGGAAGGGCATTGTCTTGCAGCAAAACGATGCCCTTGCTCAACTTCCATGGACTGTTGCTTTGATTCTGGTGTGACGTAGGTCACCCATGAATCATCACGCGTAACAGTTTAGCTTAAGAAATCATCACCGTCGTTGTGGTACCGCTCAAGGAAAGTCAATGCACTGTCTAAACGTTTGGTTTTGTGCACATCCGTCAACATTTTCGGTACCCAACGTGCGCACAGTTTTCGGTATTTCTAGTGCTCGGTCACAATGCTATACAAAGCACTACGAGAAACATTAGGAAAGTCATCCCGCAAGGAGGAAATCGTAAAGCGTCTGTTTTCTCTCCCCTTATTGTCCACTTCCTGCACCAACCTTTAATTAACGACCGAAGGACGCCCACTCGGTTGTTCATCATGCACATTTGTGCGGCCATCTTTAAATGCTCTCACCCACTTTCTCGCCATTCCATCACTCATAATGTTTTCTCCGTAAACTGCACAGATCTCACGATGAATATCGATCACTTTTAGGTCTTCAGCACTAAGAAATGTTGTAACAGCCCGTATTTCACAGTCGACGGGACTCACGATTATCGGAGGCATCTTAAACACTCAGTACACAACGTAAACATGGAAGAATCAGACTGTAATGGTGTCAGTGCGTAGATTAAGGTACAGGCTTTCATGTAAAAATAAAATTATTGAGATATCTTAGCACGTCTATTTTTAATTTCAAAACGGTACTTACTTAAAAAACACGCCTCGTATTAGATAACGCAACCAGATCTTACTTCATTCGTGGAGCACCTTGTGTCTTAATTAAATAATATAATGATTGGAGCAAGACGCGGTATTTTCTTTTCACTTTTCCTGCAAACGACAAGCCGCTTTCTTCTCCTAGGCTACTTACATATGCTACTTGTAAAAACGGAACGTAATAGCGTAGCTCTCGTCAAATTAAGCGTTAAAGCAGTCTGGGTTTAATACTCGAGCAGACGTTACTGGCACAAGAGATCCGTAAACGTGTGCGGGGATGTGCCTGCGTTTTATAACTCCGTTTACTGTATCCTCCCGGACTGGGGCTGCCGGTAACGTTCCTAGCGGTGAGGGGCGCAGACGGCCATTAAAAAAAGAACGGGGGATTGCGAAATACAATAGTGTCTATAAAACTTGCGACGCGCGTGATTCACGCGTCGATTTACTGCTCCGGCGCGGGTGTTGAAGACAACTGAATGTGCAGGGTGACATTTTCCTAACAGGTATAAAACGTTACGGCGCTCTGCTTTATGGATTCGCCGCTTTCGGAGAAGACAAGGCCTTTAATGTAGCTCTGGGTCACCGACCTCTGTGTCGGAGTAGCAAACGAGATTAGCGACACGCGAAGTTTGTGCTAACGACGGCTAATTCTGCGAACTGCATCTCTCCTTTTACGGTGTTTCTGTTCAGTAGGTAGCTGCCGAACAGATGCTACAGCACTGCGAATATTGCCGCGCGGTCTCGGGAGTCCTGTCACGGTTGGCGCGGCCCCCCTGTCGGAAGTTCGAGTCCTCCCTCGGGCATGGGTGCGCGTGTTGTCCTTAGCATAAGATAGTTTAAGTTAGATTAAGTAGTGTGTAACCTTAGGGACTGATGACCTCAGCAGTTTGGTCCCATAAGATCTCACCACAAATTTCCCAATTTTACTGCGAATATTTGCATGAGTAAGACTGAAGTGAACTGAAGGCATCGGATGAACGTTCTTTGAGAAAACACATCGCCTGACAATATCAAAGCAAATACTACCTGTACTTAGCATAGCTTTGTAGCAGATGGGCGGTTGCAATGAGTAATCATGTACAAGAGCATTCTGAAAAGTAATGCTTCCGAATTTTTTATGTGAAAATTCTTAAAGCTTAGAACAAAAGTTATTAACATGCTGCACCTTTATCCTTCATGTCTACGTGTGTTCTCAACGTAGTCGTCCCGACGACGAACACATTTCTCCCCGAGAGAGACCAGTTTGTTAATACCACCACTGTAGAACGTCTGATTTTCTTCACGGAGCCACATCACATCTGCCATAGGTTCACTGTCATCGGTAATCCTCCGAACAGTTCCAACTTGGCTCCATCCGATTTTCAACTGTTTCTAAAACTTCATCCACGACTTCACTTTTATAGAGGGCAGATATAATAATTTTCTGGCACCGAAACAAGGTTTTCATGGTACAGACACAAAGAACTAGTTCCTGTATTCTCACATAAAAATTCTTTAGTGTACTACAATAATGTTAACAGTTCTATGAAACTGAATTTGATTCTAATCAGTGGAGACTCTTTATAGACTCATCAAAGAGGAGCCTCAAGGGTGTGTTACTTCATAATGGGTATATTTATGGAATCCTTTCTGTGGCTGATTCAGTTCTAATGAAAGAGACATTTGAGAACCTTAAGGTACTATTAAGAAGTATTAAATATGAGGAACAAGAGTGGTTTATCTGCGGTGACTTCAAAGTTGTAGGACTTCTATTAGGACAACAGGCGGGATGTACGAAAACGCCTTGCTTTTTATGAGTGGGACTGCCGATCATTGGAGTATGAGGGATTGGTCAGAGCGGAGGCAATCCACTCTTGGAACTAAAAATATCCTGCACAGACCGCTTGTGGAGCCCAAGAAAATTTTGCTTCCACCACTGTACATCAAATTAGGCTTGAAGAAACAGTTTGTAAAGGCTCTACCACAAAATAAGCCCTGCTTCAACTATCTTTTAATGAAATTCCCCTTCATCACACGAGGAAGGGTAACCGCTGGAACTTTTGTTGGCCCTCAACTGAAGAGGGATGAAGAATGTGAGAAGACAATGAATGAGAGAGAAATGAATGCATGGACATCCTTCAGATCTATCACAGAAAATTTTTAAGGAAACAAGAAAGATCCATATTACAAGAATATTGTTGAAACCATGTTAGAAAACGTCCAGAAGTTGGGTTGCAATATGAGTGTTAAGCTTCACTTTCTTACTCCCATATCGACTTTTTTCCGAAAAATCTGGGACATTACAGTGAAGAGTAAGGTGAACGCTTCCACCAGGACTTTAAGGAGATGGAGGAAAGATACCAGGGAATATGGAGTGAAAATATGATGGCTGACTTCTGCTGGATGTTAAAGAGGGACGGTAAAGGCCGAAAAGACAGCGGGTATGCTGGGAAGACAAATAAGAGACAATCTGAAAACTAATTAACATCTTCTCTTTGCACTTTGTTATACCAAATACAAATTTATAGGTCCTGTGCTTTTTGGGAGAAACATGCCATTATGTAACATGCTGGTTTGAATAAATTACTTCAATTCTTTGAAATGTAATTTCTTATTTTGTGTAAAAAACTGACGTGATGGATCAAATAGAAAGTCATTTCTGCGATCATCTTTAACAAATGTTTCAAAAACAGGTAACAGCGACAAATTTTCTGAGAAAAATTCACAAAGTGCACTCTAGTGCTATTTGATGTTTCGTTAAATGCTAAGTCAAATGATACGACATTGTTATTGAGTCATTGTTCACATCCCAAGAGTCAACTAATTTTCAATTTGATTCTTCAACTTCTCCATGCGTATTTCTTGTTCGAACAGTCCGTGGTGTCCAACGGGCACAATATTTCGACGATCAGACATGTCGCCATCGTCAGGTGCGCTGACGAACTGAGCTCCTGAGGGCGGGCGGTCGTCCTAAATCCCCTTCCCCCGCGAGGCGTTCTCTCCGCGGTCCGCGCCCCCGGCCGTGCGTCGGCGGTTGTTGAGAGGCTGGCGTCGGCGTCTGTCGTGGCGTCGGTGTAACTGCCTCGTCCGTCGTGGTCGCTAGTTCGTTTTCTTTGCTGAGCCTCGCGGGAAAAGGGGATTTAGGACGGCCGCCCGCCCTCAGGAGCTCAGTTAGTCAGCGCACTTGACGATGGGGACATGTCTGATCGCCGAAATATTGTGCCCGTTGGACTATGGACCGGCAGTACACCCGTGGACTGTTCGAATAATTTTCAATTTATTTAGAACCGTTACCAAAACTTATGAACCAAGAGTGGCAGCAATATTTTTAGAGAACGCATTACATTTTGCAGCTTTGTTATCGAGACGCGCTGTAGCTACGAGAGCCGTTTGCACGGCGTTATCTATTGCGACTCAGGCAAGCCAAATATGGTAGAAAAATGGTTATTTTTTAATTAATTTCTCAGAGACCACCTTTAGTTTCATAGTAATCAATTTTTCATCAAAGTTCATAGTCCGATTTTGTGATAACAATAAGTTTCAGATAGGAGATGATTCTCTTATGCTTCTCACAGATTTCTCACTGCATTCTTATAGTTGAATTTTGTCACCACTAACTGCGTTACGCAAACTGTCAGCCTTAACATCTGGTATGCGCTCCATTCGAAACAGCATGCCCAAAGTTTAGCCTAACAGACAATTCAACGTTAAAAAACACAGTCAACATTACAGATCCAGTTCCTCTGAAGAACATTACACAGATAACTTTCACGCATAATGTGGAACCTCAACAACTAGCTGTGATATGTAGGACGGCATACTGTACTATCATATTTTTCATCCATCTATCGCTGCAACACCTACTGATTTGTTCCCCTTAAAAACACATGTGGCCTGATACACAGCAGAATGCCACTTCCTTCCTCAGTCTTTGTAGATGGGAGAGGAACAGGGTTCTGTGTATTTGTACTGTATTATGTCGGTGCTAAGTCAATTGGAACACGGGCAAATTGTTGCTGCTCGAAAGATGGGTGATTTCGTAACCAAGGGAGTTGACGTGTTTGGTATTTCAAGAGACACCGTATCGAAGATGCATACCACGTGCAGACAGTGCAGAAAAACGCCATCAGCTAAGTCACAACTCGCACTATAGTGTGTGATGCGTAATTGTGACAGATGGCATTGAAGAGGAATGTGACGAAAAATTGCTGCAAAACTGAATCGTGGTTTCCTTATGGCCCATAGTTACTCTGCGAGGTCACATTACTTTTATTGAGTATGTGCACCCCATGATACATTCTTTGTTTCCCCATGGTAACTGTGTGTTACAACGACAGAGCCCCCGTTCACGCAACTCGCGTCCTCAGCGAATGGATTTGTGTCACGGGAATGAATTATCACACTTCCCCTGGCTACTGCAATCACAATAATTCAATACCATTGAACCTTTGTAGTCTTGTTTGAAGAAAGTGGTGCGTGATCGCAATATATGTCTGTTATCGTTACCTGACATGCAACTGTTTTTCAGGAAAAATTGTGTATGATTCCGTCGAAAACCACATGTATTTATACGAGACGATTGGCAGTTGAGTACCAACAGGTTTCCTGCACCATATTAGGCATGCTAATGAGCTGTATTTTTCATGTTTCCCAATTTTTGTGCAACCTCTGTATCTAGGTTCGTGACATGCCATATAGCTGTAACGAAATCAGCTATGAGATGGAACTGCGAGACAGAACACCGAAACAGATAAACCAAAATGTGTGTTGGGTGGCGAGTCTATGAGTGCTGTGAACAAATACGACACGCTTATCAGCACAACAGAACGTGTTCGGACAATACTGAAATTGTACATGAAACTCTTCTTCCAGTCTTTAGATATGTGCGTTGTTTGAAGTTTGATATCGCAAAGAATACCTTAGTCGCCGAATTTCATCTCAGCCTCATTCGTGAGACGTCAGACATATCGTCATGAAAGGAAAGCATCAGGCGATCGTCAATCAATTGAGGAAAATCCGTCGCAGCTTCGAGAAAGTCACTTTCCAAGCACCGTTGAATCGTCAGTACAACAACACAGAGCTGTAAGGCGAAACACCGTCTCCAGTAAGAACGAAAGGAATCGCGTTGCCGCTGTGAAGAATGTGGGTCAGGCGTTGTCTCGTTTCGAAATATGCGACACAAAAAATCTTTCTTGAATGTCGTTATTTTTAATGTTATCTGCTTTTAGGAATTTCAGTAATGTAGAAATTCAATGTAGAATTTAAGAACTTATTGGTGAGAATAAATACAGAAGCGATTGTGCTGGTCCCGGCGATTGTGATGATGACGAGGCTAAACACAGCAAGCGCTGCAATTCTCACACTGGGACCATACGGACCCCCCTTCCCAATTTCATTCTTACTGACAGAGTGTGTAAGGCACGAATAGGAGGATTTCAACATACGTAAACAGGAAGAACTAGCAATCAACCGTTTCCCAGGAAACAGAGTTTCAAAATTTTAGTCTTACTTACATAGGAAGATGCTCAAAGTCATGTAATATCTCCTAACATCGTCTTGGACATGCTTTCGCCTGGCGTGGTGCACTCACTCGACGTGGCGTGGACTCAAAATGTCGTTAGAAGACCCCTTCAGAAATACCGAGCCATGCTGTCTCTATAGCCGTCAATAATTGCGATAGTGTTTCCGGTGCAGGAATTTCACCACGAACTGACCTCTCAATCATGTCCCACAAACATTCGTTGGGATTCGTGACGGGCGATCAAGGGTGGCCAAACAATTCATACTATTCAAGATGTTCTTCAAAACAAACGCGAACAATTGTCGCCTCGTCATATGGCGTATTGTCATCCGTAAGAATCCCGTCTTTCTTTCGGAAGTCTCCAAGTAGTCGTACTTTGCCATTTCCAGTCAATTACTGGTTCAGTTAGGCAAGAGGACCCAGTCCATTTTCGTGGTCGTGCGGTAGCGTTCTCGCTTCCCACGCCCGGGTTCCCGGGTTCGATTCCCGGCGGGGTCAGGGATTTTCTCTGCCTCGTGATGGCTGGGTGTTGTGTGATGTCCTTAGGTTAGTTAGGTTTAAGTAGTTCTAAGTTCTAGGGGACTGATGACCATAGATGTTAAGTCCCACAGTGCTCAGAGCCATTTTTGAACCCAGTCCATTTTAAGTAAACATAACCCACACCAGCCACCACCAGCTTACACAGGGCCTTGTTGACGACTTGGGTCCATAGCTTCACGGGGCCTGCGCTACATTCGAGCCCTACCATCAGCTCTTACCAACTGAAATCGGGACTCATCTGACCAGGCCAGTTTTCCAGTAGTTTAGGATCCAACCGATATGGTCACAAACCCAAGAGAGGCGCTGCAGATGACGTCGTCCTGTTAGCAAAGGCATTCGCGTCGATCTTCTGCTGCCATAGCTCCTTAAGGCCAAATTTCGCCGCACTGTCCTAACGGATTGGCTCATCATAAACTCCACATTGATATATGTGATTATTTCACTCAGCGTTGCTTGTCTGTTAGCAATCACAACTCTAAGCAAACGCCACTGCTCTCAGTCGTTTAAGTGAATGTGTCGGCTACATCTTGTCCGTGGCGACAGGTAATGCCTAGCATTCTCGGAACACTCTTGGCACATGCGTACGGCCATAATCAAGTCGTAAACATTTCCAGGTGAGTAGCGTGAGTAAATTTTCCAGCTTCGCCAGTGCACTGCCCTTTTATACCTTGCGTACGCAGTATTACCGCTATCTGTATATCTGTATGTCGTTGCCCCATGTCTTTTGTCACACCAGCGTATATTTAGAAAGATCGATCGTTTCCATGGAGTCGGCAGCCGAGCGAGTAAGCACTTACTTTCATAATCTGTGGATCGAATCTCGCTCCTGATGCAGCTCTGATTGTGAGCTATTTGCGCCCAAATTCGGTGATAAGGTTCGATGTGCGTGATATGCCGTAAAATTGTTATACGACAGAGAACCGTTAATGAAACTAAACCAAATTTGTTTTGCAGCAGGAGAAACAAAAAAATGTGCACATAGAAATTGTCAGTGTTCATTACATGTGCTGTATACCAGAATTATTTTTGTTTTCCATGTTTCTACGATCAGTATCATGATGATTCGTACAGTGCTTTATATGTTACGTATTACACTTGTCACAAATGTATTTTTTTGTTTTTGTTATGAGTCTTATGGCTGGTTTCATACGGACCGCCACGATTTCCTCTCTTGCGCTAAACTTTTCATCTCACAGTAGCACTTGCAACCTATATCCTCAATTATTTGCTGGATGTATTCCAGTCTGTCTCTTCCTCTACAGTTTTTATACTCTACAGCTCCCTCTAGTACCATGGAAGTCACCCCTGATATCGTGACAGGTGTCCTATCATCATGTCCCTTCTCCTTGTCAGCGTTGTCCACACATTACTTTCCTTTACGATTCTGCGTAGAACCACCTTATCAGACCACTTAAATTTCAAGATTCGTCGGTAGCATCCAAATGCTTCGATTCTCTTCTGTTCTGGTTTTCCCTTACTCAATGTTTCACTGCCATACAATGCTGTGCTCCAAAAGTGCATTCTCAGAAATTTCTTCCTCAAATTAACATCTAGGTTTGATACTAGCACACTTCTCTTGGTCAGGAATGCCCTTTTTACCCATACTAGGCTGCTTTTGATGTCTTCCTTGCTCCGTCCGTCACTGGTTAGTTTGCTGTCTAATTGGTGGAATTCCTTAACTTCATCTACTTCGTGACCTTCAATCCAGATTTTAAGTTTCTTGCTGTTCTCTTTTCTGTCTCTTCTCATTACTTTCGCCTTTCTTCGATTTATCCTCAATCCATATTCTGTAGTCATTAGACTCTTCATTCTATTCAGCAGATCATGTAATTCTTCTTCACTTTCACTCACGATAGCAATGTCATCAGAGAATCGTATCATTCATATCCTGTCACCTGGAATTTTAATTTTTTAATTCCATTCCTGAACCTTTCTTTTATTTCCATTATTGCCTCCTCGATGTACAGTTTGAACGGTAGGGGCCAAAGACTGCACCCCTGTCTTATATCATTTTTAATTCGAGCACTTCGTTCTTGGTTGTCCAATCTTATTATTCCCTCTTGGCTCCTACATATTGTATATTAACCGTCTCTCTCTAAAGCTTACCCCTATTTTTCTCAGAAGTTCGGCGAATCCTATGAACATGTCTTGCTTTTTCTTTAGTCTTGTTTCCATTATCAACCGCAACGTCAGAATTGCTTCTCTAGTGCGTTTACCTTTCCTAAAGCCAAATTGATCGGCATTTAACACATGCTCAGTTTTCTTCTCCATTCTTCTGTATATTATTCTTGTCAGCAATTTGGATGCCTGAGCTGTTAATCTGACTGGGCGATAACTTTCGAATTTGTCAGTTTTTGCAGTCTTCGGAATTGTGTGGATGATACCTTTCCGGAAGTCAGATGATATGTCGCCAGACTCATACATTCTACACCCGAACGTGAATAGCCATTTAGTTGCCACTTCCCCCAATGATTTTAGAAAATCTGATGGAATGTTATCTGTCCCTTGTACCTTATTTGATCTTTAGTCCTCCAAAGCTCTCTTAAATTCTGATTCCTATAATGGATCCCCTTGTTATTGTTGTTGTGGTCTTCAGTTCAGAGACTGGTTTAATGCAGCTCTCCATGCTGCTCTATCCTTTGCAAGTTTCTTCATTTCCAAGTAACCACTGCCCCCTACATCCTTATGAATCTGTTTCGTGTTTTCATCTCTTGGTCTCCCTTCACGATTTTTACCCTCCACCCTGCCTCCAATAATATATTGGTAATCCCTTGATGCCTCAGAACATGTCCACCCAACCGATCCCTTCTTCTAGACATGTTGTGCCCCAACTTCCTCTTCTCCCCAATTCTTTTCAGTCCTTCCTCATTAGTTACGTGATCTACCCATCTATTTCTCAGCATTCTTTTGCAGCACCACATTTCGAAAGCTTATATTCTCCTCTTGTCTAAACTATTCATCGTCCACGTTTCACATCCATACATGGCTACACTCCATACAAATACTTTGAGAAAAGACTTCCTGACACTTAAATCTATACTCGATGTTAACAAATTTCGCTTCTTCAGAAACGCTTTTCTTGTCATTGCCAGTCTACATTTTATATCCTCCCTACTTCGACCATCATCAGTTATTATGCTCCCCAAATAGCAAAACTCATCTACTACTTTTAGTGTCTCATTTCCTAATCTAATTCCCTCAGCATCACCTGATTTAATTCGGCTACATTCCATTATCCTCGTTTTGCTTTTGTTGATGTTCACCTCATAGCCTCCTTTCAAGACACTGTCCATACCGTTCAACTGCTCTTCCAGGTCCTTTGCTGTCTGACAGAATTACAATTCATCGGAAAATCTCACAGTTTTTATTTCTTCTCCATGAATTGTAATTCCTACGCCAAATTTTTCTTTTGTTTCCTTTGCTGCTTGCGTAATGTGTAGATTCAATAACATCGAGGATAGGCTATAACCCTGTCTCACTTCCTTCCCAACCACTGCTTCCTTTTCATGTCTCTCAATTCTTATAACAGCCATCTGGTTTCTGTGCAAATTGTAAATAGCCTTTCGCTCCCTGTATTTTACCCCTGCCAAGAGATTATTCCAGTCAGCATTGTCAAAAACTTTCTCTTAGTCTACAAATGCTAGAAACGTAGGTTTCCCTTTCCTTAACCTATCTTCTAAGATAAGTCTAGGGTCTGTATTGCCTCAGGTGTTCCAACATCTCTAAGGAATCCAAACTGATCATTCCCGAGGTCGCCTTCTACCAGTTTTTCCATTCCTCTGTAATGAATTCTTGCTAGTATTTTGCAACCATGACTTATTAAACCGATAGTTCGCTAATTTTCACACCTGTCAACACCTGCTTTCTTTGGGATTGGAATTGTTGGGTTCAAATGGCTCTGAGGACTATTGGACTTAACATCTAAGGTCATCAGTCCCCTAGAACTTAGAACTACTTAATCTTATCTAACCTAAGGACATCACACACATCCATGCCGGAGGCAGGATTCGAACCTGCGACCATAGCGGTGGCGCGGCTCCGGACTGAAGCGCCTAGAACCGCTTGGCCACCACGGCCGCCTTGGAATTATTATATTCTTCTTGAAGTCTGAGGGCATTTCGCCTGTCTAATACATCTTTCTCACCAGGTGGTAGAGTTTTGTCGGGGCTGGCTCTCCCAATGCAGCCAGTAGTTCTAATGGAATGTTGTCTACTCCCGGGCCTTGTTTCGACTTAGGTTTCAGTGCTCTGTCAAATTCTTCATGCAGTGTCGTATCTCCCACTTCAGCTTCACCTAAGTCATCTTTCATTTCCATAATATTGCCCTTTTATAGACTCTTTATATACTCCTTCAACCTTTCTGCTTTCCCGTCTGTGCACTTTCCACCTGTGCACTTGATATTCGTATTAAGTGGTTCTCTTCAGCAGAGGTTTCTTTAATTTTCCTGTAGGCAGTATCTATCTTACCCCTAGTGATATATGCCTCTGCATCCTTACATTTGTCTTCTAGCCATCCCTGCTTAGTCATTAAGCACTTCCAGTCGATTTCATTTTTGAAACGTTGGTATTCCTTTTTGTCTGCTTCATTTACTGCATCTTTATATTTTCTCCTTTCATCAATTAAATTCAATATCTCTCCTCTTACCCAAAGATTTCTACTAGCTCTCGTCCTTTTGTCTACTTGATCCTCTGCTGCCTTCACTATTTCATCTCTCAAAGCTACCCATTCTTCTTCTACTGTATTTCCTTCCCCTCTTCTTGTCAGTCGTCCCCCAATGTTCTCTCTGAAACTCTCTACAACCTCTGGTTCTTTCAGTTTATCCAGGTCCCATCTACTTAAATTGCCGGTACCACCTTTTTGCACTTCCTTCATTTTTAATCCTCTAACTCTTCTAAACTGACTCCACTTTCTTCTTCAGACAAATCTTCCGTCTCACAGAAGCCTTCAATGTACTTTTTCCACCTATCCACTCTCTCCTCTGCATTTAACGGTTGGATTCTCGTTGCACTCTTAATGTTACCACACTTGCTTTTAATTTCACTGAAAGTTGTTTTGTCTTTGCTATATGTTCAATCAGTGCTTCCGACAATCTTTTTTTCGATATCTTCACACTTGTCATGCAGCCATTTCGTCTTCGATTACCTGCACTTTCTGTTTATTTCATTCCTCAGTGACTTGTATTTCTCTATTCCTGAATTTCCCTAAATATTTTTGTACTTCCATTTTTGATTAATCATCTGAAATATTTCTTCTCTTACCCATGGTTTTCCTCGCAGTTACCTTCTTTGTATCTATGTTTTTCTTTTCATTCTCTGTGATTGCCGTTTTTAGATATGTCCATTCCTCTTCAACTGTACTGCCTACTGAGCTATTCCTTGTTGCTGTATCTATAGCCTTTGAGAACTTCAAGCGTATCTCGTCATTTCTTAGTACTTCCATATCCCCCTATTTTTTTTATTGATTCTTCCTGCCTAATCTCTTGAACTTCAGCCTACTCTTCATCACTACTACATTTATGATCTGAGTCTATATCTGCTCCTGAGTACGCCTTATAATCTGGTATCTGAGTTCGGAATCTCTGTCTGACCATGATGTAATCTAATTGAAATCTCCCCGTATCACCCAGCCATTTCCACGCATACCTCTTCCTCTTGTGAATCTTGAACAGTGTATTCGCTCTTTCTAACTGAAATTTATTACGGCGCTCGATTAGTCTTTCTTCTTTCTTACTCCTTGTCCGATGCCCATACTCTCCTGTAACCTTTTCTTCTACTCCCTCCCCTACAACCATCTTCCTTGACAATTTGATTTTCATCTTCCTTACGTGACATATTGCTCTTTCAGGATCCTCATCTACTTTCTCTATCTCTTCGTTGGTTGGTGGGTTGGTTTGGGGAAGGAGACCAGACAGCGTGGTCATCGGTCTCATCGGATTAGGGAAGGATGGGGAAGGAAGTCGGCCGTGCCCTTTCAGAGGAACCATCCCGGCATTTGCCTGGAGTGATTTAGGGAAATCACGGAAAACCTAAATCAGGATGGCCGGACGCGGGATTGAACCGTCGTCCTTCCGAATGCGAGTCCAGTGTCTAACCACTGCGCCACCTCGCTCGGTTATCTCTTCGTCTTCAGCTTGCGACGTCGGGATTTATACTGAAGTATCGATGTCGGTGCTGGTTTGCTGTAGATTCTTGTGATAACAACCCTTTCACCGAACTTTTCACAGTAACACAATATCTGCCCTACCTTCTGTTCAGAGCGAATCCTACTCTCGTTGAACCATTTTCTGCTGCTTTTGGCATTACCCTATACTTATCTGACTAGAAATCTCTGTCTTCTTCCCATTTCATTTCACTAACCCCTACTATATGTAGCTCGAGCCTCTGAATTTCCCTTTTCAGATTTTCCAGCTTCCCTATCACGTTCATGCTTCTGACATTCCTCACCCCGACTCGTAGAACGTTTCCTTTCCTTGGTTATTCAATCTTTTCCTCATGGTCATCTCCTCCTTGGCAGTCCCCTCCCGGAGATCCGAATGGGGGACTGTTCCGGAATCTTTTCTCAATGGAGAGGTCCTCGTGACTCTTTTTTAGTTGCAGGCCACATTTCCTGTGGATGCACATTATGTGTCTTTAATGCAGTGGTTTCCATTGCGTTCTGCATCCTCTGGCCGTTGATCATTGCTGATTCTTACACCTTTGGGGGCAGTTTCCCACCCCAAGGACAAGACACTGCAGTGACCCTCTGTCGGCTTCTCCGCCCTCTTTTGAGAAGGATGTTGGCAGAATGAGGGTGAATTCTTACGGCGGAAGTCTTCTGCCGCCAATGGTGGTTATAAATCGAAATTTAAGCGGTGGCGGGTTTCGAACTCGGGACTGAGAACGTTTCGACTACTAATCAAAGGCGCTACCCCTAGACCACGCATGTCGGAATGTAAATGCAATAATATAAATAAAATTACTGGCTCGATTTGGTTGATAGTTCTCCTGTATCCTTTTGTTGTTTTCAGGCTCCATAAGAAAAATTTTCTCCTTTGTCAGGATAAATATTAGTGAAATAATAAATAAATAATTAACTATTGGTAATTTGCACAGTCATGATAAATCTTTTAGAATTACGTGGAAGTAGAAATAAATCGGCCATCCAGAGATCTCGTCCTTTAGAAAATCCACGTTTACTTCCTCGGCTGCGGACTCCTTGAATAGTAGTATACAAAAGACATAACATTTTCACGCTCTGTTTTGTGGAAGATAGTTGAGAGTTTTGCCATTTTGTGTACATATTTTGAAGTCCTGGTCGGGCTCTACACACCCCCTCAATATGAATTAAATCGGCGAGGGAATCTCGTATGGTCCGCTGTGTGGAGCGTCCCGACCACACACGGATGTGCGTCGTGTTATGGAGCACTCAGCAGTGAAAGGGCTGAAGTTCACTCAGCAGGTGGCACCAAGGATGGAGGCGTCCGTTTGCCACTGTAGAGGGCGTGTGGAGCCACTGACAACGCCACCGGTGACGACTAGCGCGCTACCTTAGTAAGAATCAGGGAGTCCTGTGTGTGGCTGCGAGTCAGCTGGACCTTTGAGCCAGTGCCAGGGAAGGCGATGGGCAGCTACTGGTCTGGAGCGTGCAGTGAGCGGCGTCTGGTGTTGACCTAGTTCCAGAGTGGTTGTTTCCTGGTTTTATGGAAAAGCGTTTTTATCTGCCATCATCTGTGTATATTATACTAAATCACGTTATTTCAAACATCATCAGCTGGAATATTGTATAAACAGATAAAACCGCATGTACGCCTAATAATCAAATGGTTCAAATGGCTCTGAGCACTATGAGACTTAACAGCTGAGGCCATCAGTCCCCTAGAACTTAGAACTACTTAAACCTAACTAACCTAAGGACATCACACACATCCGTGCCCGAGGCAGGATTCTAACCTGCGATCGTAGCGGTCTCGCGGTTCCAGACTGAAGCGCCTAGAACCGCACGGCCACACCGGTCGGCGCCTAATAATCAGACCGAAAAACCGATATATAAGAGCTGTTCTGAACATCAACATGATATACAGTACTTACAAAATTATAACCTATGTCGGTTTAAACAAGCATATTTCTCAAAGAAGACACTTTCGTACAGCAAATTTAACAATGACAAAACGTGCAATGCAATATAACCAGATTTTGACAAAATCTTGAAAAACTTAGATAAGTTGCACATACGCTCCTGATAGTTCAGAGGCGACTGCCATGTCTGAAGCTCCAGATGACCAGGGAGTCTGATATCCCAGAGAAAAAACATAAGATGATCTGTAATAAATCGTTGGTGAAGTCAGAGGGAATAGTAGTTAACAAGAATAATGTCAATGCTGGTACCATGTTGTTACTATCAAGAAACATCATTCTGTGAGTTCAGCACAAGTGAACATGTGTAGAATATGTCAATCAAGTAAAATATATGTATGACAATAATATCTTGTAAGAGCCATTTAATGGAATAACAATAGTGTTGTATGTTGTTGTTGTTGTTGTCCTCAGTCCTGAGACTGGTTTGATGCAGCTCTCCATGCTATCTATCCTGTGCAAGCTGCTTCATCTCCCAGTACGTACTGCAGCCTACATCCTTCTGAATCTGCTTAGTGTATTCATCTCTTGGTCTCCCTCAACGATTTTTACCCTCCACGCTGCCCTCCAATACTAAATTGGTGATCTCTTGATGCCTCAGAACATGTCCTACCAACCGATCCCTTCTTCTAGTCAAGTTGTGCCACAAACTCCTCTTCTCCTCAATTCTATTCAATACTTCCTAATTAGTTACGTGATCTACCCATGTAATCCTCAGCATTCTTCTGTAGCACCACACTTCGAAAGCTTCTATTCTCTTCTTGTCCTAACTATTTATCGTCCATGTTTCATTTCCATACATGGCTTCATTCCATACAGATACTTTCAGAAACCACTTCCTAACACTTAAATCCATACTCGATGTTAACAAATTTCTCTTCTTCCGAAATGCTTTCCTTGCCATTGCCAGTCTACATTTTATATCCTTTCTACTTCGACCATCATCAGTTATTTTTCTCCCCAAGTAACAAAACTCATTTACTACTTTAAGTGTCTCATTTCCTAATCTAATTCCCTCACCATCACCCGAGTTAACTCGACTACATTCCATTATCCTCGTTTTGCTTTTGTTGATGTTCATCTTACATCCTCCTTTCAAGACACTGTCCATTGTGTTCAACTGCTCTTCCAAGTCCCTTGCTGTCTCTGACAGAATTACAATGCCATCGGCGAACCTTAAAGGTTTTATTTCTTCTCCATGGATTTTGATACCTAATCCGAATTCTTCTTTTGTTTCCTTTAATGCTTGCTCAATATACAGATTGAATAACATCGTGGATAGGCTACAAAGTGTTGTATAAATATATGTAAATAGTAATTATGATAAATGAGCGTATCATTCAGTGAAGATATGGTATCACAGATCCATAACACCCCATGGGCGTCAATATTGGCACTGGAGTTTCCGTCAGACGCCAATACCGGTCGTGCGGAATCCGATGGATCCAATGGAGCGCGCCAGCTGAGCCACACCTCCAGGCACCTGTACCACGAGCGCCCTCGGTAGGCACGATGCAGGACGGCCGGCGGCAGCCAGGTGGCCCACTCACACCTGGAGCCTCTTCACTAGATGATGCTAGGCAGATGCCGCCTAGTCCCGGCTCTGACACCATCGTTCTTGCTTAGTTGAGAGAGCCTCATTCATGTTGACCCTGTGACAGCTGGACTCGATTTTCTGCAGCACTGTTTTTAATGAGTCTTCGTATTCTTGGAGAAATACAAGTTAAGTAAATCTTCTGTTTACTTATTCACTAATCTTTTCTGCTCCTGTCCATCTTCCGTATGGCGACAATTGCCATACCACACTGTAACCGACGTATCCTTACTGTTGTGTACAAAGTCGTACACTCATTTCAGGCCACGAGTGGCCTACCGGGACCATCCGACCGCCGTGTCATCCTCAGTGGAGGATGCGGATAGGAGGGGCGTGGGGTCAGCACACCGCTCTCCTGGTCGTTATGATGGTAACCTTGACCGAAGCCGCTACTTTTCGGTCGGGTAGCTCCTCAATTGGCATCACGAGGGTGAGTGCACCCCGAAAAATGGCAACAGTGCATGACGGCCCGAATGGTCACCATCCAAGTGCCGACCACGTCCGACAGCGCTTAACTTCGGTGATCTCAAGGGAACCGGTGTATCCACTGCGGCAAGGCCGTTGCCCGCAAAGTCGTACACAGTTGAAGAAATGTCAGGGTAACAAATTTTAATTACAGTCTCAAGTGTCATATTTATCATAAATAATACGGGAGGTCAGCAACTATAATAGATAATGAGAGTGAATTTTTTGGCAGCTCACATATTACATGGAAAAACGAGCTTTTTGTAAAATCGTGGAAGTAAAACGTATTTGTTGCGCCTTAGATATAGAGTACTCAGAAATATTGAGGTCAAAGTATTGCATATATTGTTCTGAATCTTGCGTCGAGCAGCGGACTAGTTGGAGCTTGAAGCCAGCGCCTACGAAGACGATGGAGGGCTGCTGACTGCCAACATTCCGGTAGCGGCGTGGAAGGCACGTGGCCGTGCGGTCCGGTGTGCTGCCTTGGTTCCAGGAAGGTGTGTTCCTGGAGTGCAGCCGAAGCTTGGAGCCCCGACCGTGGGCAGCTGCTCGCTGATAAGACCCTCTAAACTGCTTGGTGAAAGAGCCGTTTACTGTTGTCGTGGTTCCAGGAAGTGTGCCAGCAGTGTTAGGGAGCAGTGGAACAAGTTAGACCTGAAGTGCGTGCCAGCGGAGCCGAATTGTGGTTGGCGGCCAAGTCGTGACTGAGCACTCCTGCAGTCAAGAACGGGCTGGACGCTGTTGCCTTGATTTCCGAGAAGTAATCGTATGTTGTTAGCTGTTCCTAGATACATGGACAGGGATGGCTTCCGCCGCGCGGAATTAGCCGAGCGGTCCAGGGCGCTGCAATCCTGGACCGAGCGGCTGGTCCCAGCTGAGGTTCGAGTCCTCCCTCGGGCATGGGTGTGTGTGTTGTCCTTAGGATAATTTAGGTTAAGCAGTGTGTAAGCTTAGGGACTGATGACCTTAGCAGTTAAGTCCCATAAGATTTCACACACATTTGCACATTTGAACAGGGATGGCTTCTCCTGTTGTATGTGTTCTGCTTAAGGGCTTCCAAAAGCCAATGTGAAGGATTTGCTATATCTATTGTTTATTATTTACTAACTGTCTGTTAAGGTTCTATGATTAGTGCGAACATTTTCAGAGAAGATTATATCGCTTTTTTAGAATTGTTTTGTTGATTCTATTGTTACTGAATTGTGTTCTAATGGCTCTAAGGACTATGGGACTTAACATCTGCGATCATCAGTCCCTTAGACTTAGAACTACTTAAACCTAACTAACCTAAGGACATGTAGAAAGTGTAGGCCACTGAAAGAGTCAGAGCAGATGAGGAATTTAGCCGTCTCAACACATCTCGTCTCTTCCAGTGGCCTTAAGATTGCATGTACTTCTGCGTCATATGAAGTTAATTTCTCAGGTAACTGGATCTTGGGGACACCTTTAGGGAACACCTCAGAGCAAACAAGGGCGCCTGCTTGCTTTGTTTCGTCTGTGAAACAACTGTATGATTCTGGCGCTTATTTAAAATATTACACTACTGGCCATTAAAATTGCTACACCAAGAAGAAATGCAGATAATAAACGGGTATTCATTGGACAAATATACTAGAACTGACATGTTATTACATTTTCACGCAATTCGGGTGCATAGATCCTGAGAAATCAGTACCCAGAACAACCACCTCTGGCCGTAATAACGGCCTTGATACGCCTGGGCATTAACAGAGCTTGGATGGCGTGTACAGGTACATCTGCCCATACAGTTTCAACACGATACCACAGTTCATCAAGAGTAGTGACTGGCGTATTGTGACGAGCCAGTTGCTCGCCCACCATTGACCACACATTTTCAATTGGTGAGAGATCTGGAAACTGTGCTGGCCACGGCAACACTCGAACATTTTCTGTATCCAGAAAGGCCCGTACAGGACCTGCAACATGCGGTCGTGCATTATCCTGCTGAAATGTAGGGTTTCGCAGGGATCGAATGAAGGGTAGAGCCACGGGTCGTAACATATCTGAAATGTAACCTCCACTGTTCAAAGTGCCGTCAATGCGAACAAGAAGTGACCGAGACGTATAACCAATGGCACCCCATACCATCGCGCCGGGTGATACGCGAGTATGGCGATGACGAATACACGCTTCCAATGTGCGTTCACCGCGATGTCGCCAAACACGGATGCGACCATCATGATGCTGTAAAAAGAACCTGGATTCATCCGAAAAAATGAAGTTTTGCCATTCGTGCACCCAGGCTCGTTGTTGAGTACACCATCGTAGGCGCTCCTGACTGTGATGCAGCGTCAAGGGTAACCGCAGCCATGGTCTCCGAGCTGATAGTCCATGCTGCTGCAAACGTCGTCGAACTGTTCGTGCAGATGGTTGTTGTCTTGCAAACGTCCCCATCTGTTGACTCAGGGATTGAGATGTGGCTGCACGATCCGTTACAGCCAAGCGGATAAGATGCCTGTCATCTCGACTGCTAGTGATACGAGGCTGTTGGGATCCAGCACGGCGTTCCGTATTACCCTCCTGAATCCACTGATTCCATATTCTGCCAACAGTCATTGGATCTCGGACAACGCGATACCATAAACCGCAATTACGATAGGCTACAATCCGACCTTTATCAAAGTCGGAAACGTGATGGTACGCATTTCTCCTCCTTACACGAGGCATCACAACAACGTTTCACCAGGCAACGCCGGTCAACTGCTGTTTGTCTATGATAAATCGGTTGGACTCTTTCCTCATGTCAGCACGTTGTAGGTGTTGCCACCGGCGCCAACCTTGTGTGAATGCTCTGAAAAGCTAATCGTTTGCATATCGCAGCGTCTTCTTCCTGTCGGTTAAATTTCGCGTCTGTAGCGCGTCATCTTCGTGGTGTAGCAATTTTAATGGCCAATAGTGTAGAATAATTTTATTAAAACATATGTAGCAGTTAGTCTCTCCTGTCTCACACTAAATCCAACATTACTCTAGATATCTTCAGTAGCCAGACTGGCAGTTCGTTCCAACCATGTGTTCGTCGTTGTATTTGCCCTTCAACAAGCTACTCTCGCTCGTGTTCACATCATAAGTGACCTCGCTGCTACAAGAATATTAGATATAATTTGTTCCATAGCCAGGGAAGCAATGGTATTGAATGATGATGAAGTATGAACAGCGAGAAATTGATATGCCTGAAGAATTGCGAGGAGATGCAGACGAATGGTAACTGGCGCTGCCGCAGCCACGACTTAGAGACTCGATAGGGGACTGGTCCCGCGAACGCCAGTTGCCAGATTGTGCAACTCAGGTTGGAGAGTGTGAATTACGTTTTGAATAAAAATTTCTCGGTGATCCGTACACTGTACAACCATAGGCTAGTCGGGATTTGACGAAAACCGTACAAAGCTTGAAAGGTGGACATATATAGGCGGACAGGACATTTATTTGCGGATGGTTTCAGGATGAGAGAAAGTTTCGTCTTACGAGAGCGAAACAGTCACGTGTGGTTACTATGGAACAGTCGTGTTACGGCATGACAGCAGTATCACAGTGCATCTTTATCTCAGTTGTAGAGACGCAGCACTTACGGAACAGAGAGAATGGATTTGCATTATGGACATGATTTCAAGGTAATAACTTTTTTTGCTGGCGCGTGCCGATAATGCTAGCGATACTTGCAACAGAATAGTCTACCTCCCCATGTCAGTTTAGGTGATTCCAGTTTCATTCATTTCAGTTTCCGCAATCGTAAAAGCATTGTTTTGTAAGATTTTTGTGAACATAGTCAAGTTTTTTGTTCTCTGTGAGTTTTATGTTCTTGTGAAATAAGAATTTAAAATAGAGCATTTCATTATAACGAACGGATTAGTATTTTCGTTTCAAGTAAGAAGCTTTTTCTAATGTGAGGAAATCATCCCAGTCTTTCTCCCAGTATTTTAAATTTAGCATATTGAAGCTGGCGCGATGTCTGCATACTGTGCTGTTGCCGCTGACTGCGCTGTAATTTTTCAGATGAGATTCTTTTCATACTTTGTTGGTCCTTTCGTTTATCATCTCACGTTTTCATTGCGCAAATTTTAAGCATTTTCTCGTAATTTAGCTTTTTAATGGGATAATGAATAGTGTGTGTTTCATGGGGTAGCTCCGTAATTTCAGTTTTTCAATTTTTTGGGCAGTGCACAGTCTGATTTTGGTAGCTGTTTTTGAGTAACAGTTTTGATTGAATTTCCTGCTCTGTGAACGCCAGTTAGTCTTGTCTTTACGTAAATGTGTGCACTGAAACACGCTGTTCGCAATAGAAATTTCAGTTCAACCTTTTAAAACAGAAGACAGTACATTCGGTTTAGAGTAAACAGGCAGGCAAACATTTTAATGCTCATGAACGAACGAACGACCGAGTCATACCAAATAACTTTCAAGCTAGATCATACCCGTTGATCATACGTATTCTGTGACCACCCCGAAGCACTTTGCCTAAGGAACTACAACACGTTAGTGCATTTAGGGTCTTCAGGTCTTTTTAGGTGTGCTAAGCACGACATCTTCGCAGCTAATACGAGGCCCCAGAAACATCATCGATGCTTTGAAATGTAGAATGGTCTCCCTCAATTTTAAATCAAGTACGTCGAAAATACGTCGAGGACGATTAATTTCGGCACACATTCACTCACTCCATAATATAATTTTATTGAACTCGTCACAAATCTGACATCGATTGCGCCCAGTCGTTTGCTTCAGATGATAATTATTTCTTTATGTGTAACACAAAATTTTCCGTTGTAAAAATTTTGTCCACTACATTAAGTTACTTGAAATTTTCCGTTCCTCTTCATATCTATGTTTTTTACTGTTAATCACTTTATTAACTTTTCGTGAGTTGTTAAAGTTATCGTTTTTGATACATTGTTTGGAATTTATGCCTAACACCGTAAATATGTATTGGAAGTCAGAATCATCTCTTATTCAAAGTGACGTAACTGGATTTTTTGGAGGATATCATCCATGAGGTAATTCTCCAGTGCCTAATATGAGAGCACTGATACCTTAATTTTGATGTTATTTGTAGAAAAGCCTTTTGAAGCAAAAGTATTTCAACCAAAGTACGATGTCAAAATATCTCGACAGTGAGAATTAGTATGATTTAAAAGTTGTTATTTGAAGTACAATCAGTTAATAATAAAGTCGACAAATTTACATTTATAAGCGTCGTAATAGTTTACAGAAACAAGAATCTGATTTGTGTTTCTTATTGCTCTGATCAGAAGGAATTGTCTGATATATGTTGTAATAACATTCCGTCTGACTTTTATTTTGAAATTTATTTAACGGTTTTCATTTTCCTACGTTTTTAGCCCTTCCACCCACTTGCAAACCGGTTCCTAGATAGTTCATCCACAGAATATTATACTGAAGTTTGAAAGTTAGCACGGTCTTCAGTTTGAGATACTTTTAATAGTTTCCAAAAAACAGCGAAACTCTGTCTCGAAATCTAACAGAAACTCCAAAGGGATCCTGGGCATATACGAAACAGCGAGATGCCAACGCAGTTACTAAACGTAGTTCTCCGACGTTCCTCCACCAAATAAGAAGAATTCGAATTAAGAGCAACTACCAACATATATATCTTAGAAGTAGTTGGCCTCGGCGTAGAGAAGCAGCTTAAATCACATACTAAAGGCAAGTCTTTCGTTGCAGATAGTGTACCAATTAGGTTCCTTTCAAAGTATGCTGATAAAATTATCCCTTACTTGCTAATCATATAAAATTACTCGCCCGACGGAAAAACCGTTCTTAAAGACTGGAAAAATGCACAGATCATACTGATACTCAAGATAGCGAATAGTGGTAATCTGCTGAAATACATGCATATATCTACACCACTTATACGACTGGCAGAGGGTTCATCGAACCACTTTCAGAATATTTTTCTACCGTTCCACTCTCCTACCGAGCGAGGTGGCGCAGTGGTTAGCACACTGGACTCGCATTAGGAAGGATGACGGTTCAATCCCGCGTCCGGCCATCCTGATTAAGGTTTTCCGTGATTTCCCTAAATCGCTCCAGGCAAATGCCGGTATGGTTCCTTTGAAAGGGCACGGCCGATTTCCTTCCCCACCCTTCCCTAATCCTATGAGACCGATAACCTCGCTGTTTGGTCTCCACCAACCAACCAACCAACCAACCGTTCCACTCTATAATAGCACGCGGAAGAAACGAACACTTGAATCTTTCTGTGCGAGACCTGTATCACTGACGTTGATTTGCAGTGTGATTTAGGAAAATATACTATGTCTGAACATTATGAATTACCTCTAAGGTAACGGTACATTGACACATATTCAGCATGAATTCAGAAAGTATCGTCTTTGTGAAGCACAACTTGCCCTTTATTCGCATGCGCTGAGTACTGTCATCAGGGTATCTCATATTGATTCCATACTTCTATTTCAGTTGTGCGACACGCTACGACGTAATCAACGGAAAGTCATCGAGTAATAAAGAAATATCTAGCGTTCTCCAAGAAAGTGTTTCCAATCTATATAAACGATTTAGGAGACAATCTGAACATCCATCTTAGATTGTTTGCAGAAGACGCTGCCATTTGCCGTCTAATAAAGACATCCAAAGACCGAAACCAATTGCAAAATGTCGCAGACAAGATATGTGCATGGTGCGAAAGGTGGCAATTGACTACCGCATGAGTACTAAATCATTTAAATTGGTACTCTACGGATGAAATAAAATTAAGCACTGTCAGTTCAGATAAAAACCTAGGAATAACAACTTAAATTAGAATGATCACACAGATAATGTTGTGTGGAGGGCAAACTAAAGATAGTGATCCACTGCAAAAAACTTCGAAAGAAGATGCAACAGGTCTACTAAAGAGACTGCTTATCGGCTCTCTGCTAGAGCATTGCTATCCTCTTTTCTTTTCCTTTTCTTTTCTTTTTTTTTTTTTTTTTTTTTTTTTTTTTTTTTTTTTTTTGCCCCTTGTGTCAGTGTAATAGCACTTGCAACCTACGTTCTCAATTATTTGCTGGGTATTTTCCAATCTCTGTTTTCATCTACAGTTCTTACCGTCTACAGTTCTCTCTAGTACCATGGAAGCTGCGGCCTGATGTCTTAACAGATGTCCTATCAACCTGTCCCTTCTTCTTGTCGGTATTTTCCATATCTTCCTTCTTCTCGTCGATTCTACGGAGAAACTCGTCATTCCATTAGACCCCCTAATTTTCAACGTTCTTCTGTAGCACCGCATCTCAAACCCTTCTATTCCCTTCTGTTCCGATTTTCCCACAGTCCATTAGTCACTACTATAAATTTTGTGTTCCAAACGTACATTCTCAAAAATTTCTTCCGCAAATTAAGACTTATGTTTGATCTAGCAGTCTTTTCTCGGCCCGGAACGCCCTTTTCGCCAGTGGTAGTCTACTTTTTATGTGCTCCTTGCTCCGTCCGTCATAGCTGCCTAGATATCTAATTTCGTTACCTTGGTCTGTTTGTGATCACCAATTTTAATGTTAACTTTCTCGCTGTTCTCATTTCTGCTACTTCTCATTACTTTCGTCTTTCTTCGACATACTCTCAATCGCTATTTTTTACTTATTAGACTCCATTCAACACATCCTGTGGTTCTTTCTCATTTGCCCTGAGGACAGCAGTGTCATGTTCGAATCTTGTAATTCATATCTTTTCACACTGAATTTTAATCTCAATCTTGATCCTTTCTTTTATTTCTGTCGTTGCTTCTTCAACGTACAGACTGAACAGTGGGCGAAAGACTATATGTTTGCCTTGCACTTACACCGCTTTCAATCCGAACATTTAGTTATCGGTCTTCCTGGTCTTTGCCTTACAGTTTTATTGTTTCTTCTTAGTTCTTGTACATATTTTATATTACCTAATTTTCCTTAAAGCTTACCCCCGACTTTCTCAGAGTTTCGAGCATTCTGCAGCATTTTACATACCGAATGCTTTGATTAGGTCGATAAATCCAATGAACGTGCTTCGACATTTCTTCAGTCTGGCTTTTATTATCAACCACAACGTCATAACTGCCTCTCTGGTGCCTTTACTTTTCCTAAGGCCGAACTGATCGTCATCCAACAGATCCTCAGTTTTCTTTCTGTGTATCATTCTTGTCAGCAACATGGATGCAAGAGGTATTAGCTCACGGTGCGATAATCTCATAGTTGTCGGCCCTTGCTCTATTCGGATCCATGTGGATGGTGTTTCTCGGAAGGCCTCATTGTATACCGCCAGTCTCATGCTCGTTCATTCTACACACAAAAGTGAACAGTCGTTTTATTGTCACTTCCCCGAACGAAGTACAAAGGTGTGTTATCCATCCCTTCATCCTTATTTGATTGTAATTCGTCCACAGCTCTTCAAAATTCTGTTTCTAAAACTGGATCCCATATCTCTTCCCTGTCGATTCCTATTTCTTCTTCTATCACATCATCAGACAAGTCCTCACCCTCAACTAGGCCTCCAGTGTACTCTGTCCTCTCCTGTGCATTTAAGAACGGAATTGCTATTGTACACCCTTACTTTTAATTTGACCGCAGGTTGTTTTGACTTTTCTATTTGCTGAGTCCATCCCTCCGACTAGAATTTCTTTTTGATTTCTTCACATTTTCCATGCAGCCATTTTGAATTATATTTCCTGCACGTCCTGTTTATTTCGTTCGTAAGTGGCTTCAATTTTTCTATTCATGAATTTCTTCGTACCTACTGTTTTCTCTCCAACTCCTGTGATAGTCCTTTTTAAATATTTCCATTCATCTTCAATTGAACTGACTGCTGAATTATTCGCTATCGCAGTATCTATAGACTTAGAGAACTTCAAGCGTGTCTCTTTATTCCTCAGTTCTTTCGCGTCCCCCTTGTCCTCACATTCAGTGTTCCTGCCTAGTCTGTTATAGTTCAGTCTGTTCTTCATGATTACTAAGTTCTGATCTGATTCTATATCTACTCCTGTATACGCTTTACAATCCAATATCTGGTTTCGGTTTCTCTGCCTGACTACGATGTAATCTAACATATCTTCCCGTATCTCCCAGTATTTTTCAACTGCGTCTCCTCCTCTTGTCATTTTTTTAACAGAGTATTCGCTATTAGTAACCCATAATTATTGCAAAACCTAATTATCTTTCTCCTTCCTAATTCTTCTTCTTCTGTGGCGCTACAGTCCAGGATGAACCTTGGCTTTTCCAATAAGCTTCCGCCTTGTTACCCTCCTCCAGTTTCTGCATCTGAGCTTCCGTAGGTCTTCATCCAATCCAGCCAGCCATCTTGCACGAGGTCGACCTCGCCCTCTTTCTCCTCCTGGATTACCAAAAAGAATCTTCTGTATCACCTGAGACTCCTCCATTATTGCCACATAACCAGCCCGTCTTATCCTTCCTGGTGGTATGAAATTTTTTATAGGAGCGTCGGCATATATAGTATACAATTCTGCATTGTACCTTTTCCTCCATTGTTCTCTGTCACACAAAGCGCCAATTACTCTCCTCAAAACTTTCCTCTCAAATCCGTTGAGCAGCCTTGCATCGGTTTCCGTCAAGGGCCATGTTTCCGAAGCATCAGTGAGAATTGGTCTAACAAGGGATTTATAAATAGTGAATTTTGTTGGGCGGCTGAGGATTCTTGATCGGAATGAATTACTCAAGGCGAAATATGCCTTCTTTACTAATCTTAATTTCAGATGAGATACTAAAGCAAGAAACTTTGGAACCCGCTGTGGCCAAGCGGTTCTAGGTTCTTCAGTCTGGAATCGCGCTGCTGCTACGGTCGCAGGTTCGAATCCTGCCTCGGGCATGGATGTATGTTATGTCCTTAGATTAGTTAGTTTTAAGTAGTTCTACGTCTAGGGGACTGAAGGACCTCAGATGTGAAGTCCCATAGTGCTTAGAGCCATTTGAACCATTTGACTGTTGAACGAAGATTCCTGGAGCTACATACTCTTCGAAATGTGTATCCATTCACACTGAAAGTTGACGGCATATTGGATTGATGTGCTTTCCCACAGGCCATGTATTTAGTTTTATCTTCATTTATCATAAGACCTATCTTCTTACTTTCTTGAATTAAGGCTGTAAAAGCTTCTTTCAGTGCTGATACGGTCCGTGCTATGATATCTACGTCATCTGCATATGCTAAAATCTGCACTAACTTCTAGAAGATGATGCCCCTGGTGTGTAGGCCTCCTTTCCTAGTCATCTTCTCTAGTTGTACGTTAAACAGTAAGCATGCTAGTGCATCTCGTTGGCGTAGCCCATTTTTTATTTCCAGGGACTCGGAGTAATTTCCTCGAACTCGAATTCAGGTTCTTACGTCAGACATTACCATTTTATCCATTCTCAGGAGCTTTCCGTGTATCTCCATCTCCTGTAAGGCATGAAACAACTGGTTTCTATTGATGCTGTCAATAAAGAGGTGATGTGTTCCAATTCTGTATTCAACATTTTTCTCCAAAATTTGGCGCAGGTTGAAAATCTGGTCCATTGTTGACCTTCCTCGTCAAAATCTGCTTTGGTATATTCCAATTTCTTTATCCACCTGTGGGAGTAGCCGATCAAAAATAATATTAGATAACACCTTGCACCCCAGGTTCAGGAGGGCGATACCACGGTGGTTTCTACACTCCATTCGGTCGCCCTTTCATTCCATTCATCTGGTATCCTTTCCTGTTCCCATACGAGAGTGATCAGTTCAAACAGTTCCCATACGAGAGTGATAAGTTCAAACAGAGGAGCAACATTAGAGCAGTCTCTGTTTGAACTCTCAATCCTAATACCAAGCCTATATTCTTCTCCCTTCACTACACTCGCATTCCTATCCCCAATAACTATTAGATTTTCATTTTGCTTTACGCGCTATGTTACCTGTTCAATATCCTCATATACTTCCACTATTTCTTCATCCCCTGCTTGCTACGTCGGCATGTATACCCTATCCTACCTTCCCATTCATAACGAATCCCGCTCCCGTTATACCATTTTCTGCTGTTACTCATGTTATCCTATACTCGTCTGCCCAAAAACCCTTTTCTCCTTCCCATTTCACTTCAATCATCCCAACTATATTTAGATTGAGCATGTGAATTCCCATTTTCAGATTTTCTATCTTCTCTAATACGTTCAAATTTCTGATATTCCAGGCCACAACTCGTAGAACATTACCCTTTCGTTGGTTATTCAATCGTTTTCTCATGGCCACCTGTGTGACATGGGATCCTTATTGGACATGATTAACGGAGGACATGGTGAAAGTACAAAGAAGGCCAAATCGTTCTGTACTATCGCGAAATAGCGGAGAGACATTCTTGGATATGAGAAACGAGTTGGGGTGACAATCATTAAGAGAAGGACGTTGCGGTGATATCTTTTCACTAAATTTCGATCACCAGCTTTAACCTTTGAGTGCGAAAATATTTTACTGTCGGAAACCTACACAAGGAAAATGATCATTATAATAAAAACAGAATTCAAAATTCCTTCGTTTTTCTCAAGCGCTTTTAGAAAATTATTCTAACGGTGATTCGAAGAATTCTCTGTCAGAAATATGTCTGAACTTCACAGTTGTAGATGTAGAAATTGCGTGCAAAACACACGTTCGACGGCTTCACTCTAGGACCCCTGTCAGGTTGGAATAAGAAAAAGGAAATGGAGTTGGTCCCATGAACGGTCATGCGTTTTGTCATGGGTTCGTTTAGTAAGCGTGATAGCGTTACGGAAATACATAACCACAACATCGGCAAACGCAAGAGAGTCTACATCTACATCTACATCCATACTCCGCAAGCCACCTGACGGTGTGTGGCGGAGGGTACCTTGAGTACTTCTATCGGTTCTCCCTTCTATTCCCGTCTCGTATTGTTCGTGGAAAGAAGGATTGTCGGTATGCCTCTGTGTGGGCTCTAATCTCTCTGATTTTATCCTCATGGCCTCTTCGCGAGATGTACGTAGGAGGGAGCAATATACTGCTTGACTCTTCGGTGAAGGTATGTTCTCGAAACTTTGACAAAAGCCCGTACAGAGCTACTGAGTGTCTCTCCTGCAGAGTCTTCCACTGGAGTTTATCTATCATCTCCGTAACGCTTTCGCGATTACTAAATGATCCTGTAACGAAGCGCGCTGCTCTCCGTTGGATCTTCTCTATATCTTCTATCAACCCTATCTGGTACGGATCCCACACTGCTGAGCAGCATTCAAGCAGTGGGCGAACAAGCGTACTGTAACCTACTTCCTTTGTTTTCGGATTGCATTTCCTTAGGATTCTTCCAATGAATCTCAGTCTGGCATCTGCTATACCAACGATCAACACTATATGATCATTCCATTTTAAATCACTCCTAATGCGTACTCCCAGGTAATTTATGGTATTAACTGCTTCCAGTTGCTGACCTGCTATTTTGTAGCTAAATGATAAAGGACCTATCTTTCTGTGTATTCGCAGCACATTACACTTGTCTACATTGAGATTCAATTGCCATTCCCTGCACCATGCGTCAATTCGCTGCAGATCCTTCTGCATTTCAGTACAATTTTCCATTGTTACAACCTCTCGATACACCACAGCATCATCTGCAAAAAGCCTCAGTGAACTTCCGATGTCATCCACCAGGTCATTTATGTATATTGTGAATAGCAACGGTCCTATGACACTCCCCTGTGTTGTGCATCACAGAAAGATTCCAAGAGCGTACGTCCCAGATCAGATGGACTACGTGTTATTTCCTCCCACATACGTTTAGCCGTTTTACGAAAAGGTAACGACGAGAAATCAAGGAAATTGGAACTGATAAGGATATTTCCAGACAATCTTTCTTTCCAAGCACCTTTCGCAAACAGAGAAAAGGGGGAAATGATAGTCCTATCAGAAGTACCCACAGAGTGGCTTGCACGACATGGACTTACGTGTACAATAGACAGACATTGCTACTTAGGTAACATTATGTACAGATGATGAGGCATTGCGAACAATGGAATGTTTAAGGTCGCTCGAAAGCAGCCCATTCTATTTCTGCCACCATCACAGAGCTCGCTGCTTCTTGTTGATTGTTCCTCTAGGAGTTGACTGGCTGGTTATGGTTCTTATAAGTCTGGAACGTGTTTGAACTAGGTTCGGTTTCGGATAGAAAAATATTGCAGTTAAGAGGAAATATCAGAAAAAGGTTGCCCAGCCCCTGTTCCCTCTTTGTAAGTGCTAAGGCGTGCTGAATAGTAATGTCTCCGAATTTTTCATTCTGTTCTCATTATTGGTTGTGGTATTACGTATTGTATATTACTAGGTCGGCCTTGGCTGGTGCAATTCGTAACAGGGATACACTTACCCGCCACCGGCAATTACAACGACACATCCGCAACCTGCTTACTGCGAAGAAACGCCGTGCCTGGCGCCAGACATGTACACAACTCAACACCACGCTCCCCATAAACTCTTCCAAGTATTGGTCTACTTTCCACCGCCTTACTGGGTACCTCCCCCCCCCCCCCCCCCCCAGTACCCTCTCCATCTTGATGACCGTCCCTTTCCTGACAACCTCAGTGAGGCCACCTCTCAGATGTTTTTTCCATTCCAGATGATCCACACTTTGATTATTCCCTCTTCCCTGCCGTCATGGACCGTACGAATACCTCTGTTCCTTGCTCCTAGCTTTCAGTACTTGGGCCACACCCCACCATCTGAACTTAACACTCCTATCACTACACAGGACATCAGCCTCACACTCCACACTAAACTTAACACTGCTCCCAGCCACGACTGCATTACCTACTGCCACCTCAAACACTGCCCTCCCTCCTTCCTTTCAGTCCTTGCCACCCTCTACAATGTCATCCTTGCCACTGGCTTCTATCCTGACCTGTGGAAAACCTCCCATATCCTGATGTTCTCCAAACCCAACAAGCCTCCATCTGATGCCTCTACCTATCGTCCTATCTGTCTCACATCAGTGTTCAGCAAGCTCTTGGAATCCATCCTTTCCCAGCGCATCCATCACCACCTCCACCAAAACCACCTCCTCCCCGACACCCAATGTGGCTTTCGACCTTCCTTCTCTGCTGATGACCAACTTCTCCAACTCACTCATCTCCTCTCCCTCCAGCTTAACTCCCGGCGCTCCGCCATTTTTGTCTCCCTCGACCTCGAAAACGCCTACGACCGTGTCTGGCATCCCAGTCTCCTGTTTAAACTCCAAACCTACGCCCTTCCCGTCAACTACATCCGTCTGATGGCCTCCTTCCTCTCCCACCAGCTCTCCTATGTTACCATCCAAAAGCCAATTCCCACACCTTCTACCCCTCTGCAGGTGTGCCCCAGGGCTCTGTACTCGCCCCTCTCCTCTACCTCCTGTACACGGCAGATATGCCCCAACCCCCCTCCAGTACACCTCTTGCAATATGCCGATGACACCGCATTCCTCGCCCTCACTCCTACCCTCCAACGGTCCCAACGACTTCTTCAGAATCACCTTGACCTTTCTGCCGCATGGTGTAACCAGTGGCTCCTGAAAATCAATCCTTCCAAGACCCAGGCAATCATTGTAGGTCGTACCACTCGCTCCTTCCGGCTCCTGGATTTCTCCCTTACCATCTGCACCTGTCCTGTCCGCCTCACCCCCACCATCACCTACCTTGGCCTCAACATTGACCGTCACTTCACCTGGATCCCTCATCTCCGCTCCATCCAATCCAAAGTCCACAACCGCCTCAGACTCCTCAAACTCCTCTCTGGCCAGACATGGGGGTTGCACCACTCTTCCATCCTCCACACCTACCAATCCTTAACCTGTCCCATCTTCTGTTATGCCAGTCCCGCATGGATATCTGCTCCCTCCCCCCAAATTCTATAAGTCCCCCCAGATCCTTGAACGTCATGCACTCTGCCTCGCCTTCAGTATATGCCTCCCGTCCCCTACGCAGATCCTCTATGACCTCATTCCTTTCCTCCATCTGCTCCTATCCCTCGAACATATCCGCATACTCTACACCTCCCGCCGCCTTGATCCACCGCACCCCCTGGTAGCTCCTCTCCCATCCCCGCCCCCTGCTACATCTTCACTGTTGTGTCCCCCCTCCATCTCTACACCCTTCATCTCCTTTCCCAAGGTGGCTTCCATCAACTCCCCCTCCCGGATGATGCCCTCTCTCCCTCCATTTATCCCTCCTATCAACTCTGATCCTCACCCCCCCTCCTCTCCTCCTTCCTTTTCTTGGGCTCCCTCTCCCCCCTCCCCTTCCATCAACTTTTTTCCCCACCTACTCTCTCTCTGCCCATCTTCTCTCCCCCAAGTCCTTTTGCATTTCCCTCCTCTGCCTTTTCCCATTCCCTGTCGCATCTGCCCTGCCCCTCCCCCCTTATGAGTATTCTCCCTCATTTGTTTCAACCCCCTTTCGTTTTTCCTCTCCTCTCTCGTTGTTTTCCCCCTCATCTGTCCAGGTCCACCCCCCCCCCCCTCCCCATGTCTTTTTCGAAGTGTTGCGAACGGCCATCATACTGTCGCTGGGTGTGACTTTATATCTCTTGCGAACAGAAACCAGACTGTCGCCACGTTTTTTAATTGTCTGTCTCCTATGTTACTTGTCTGCATCCTGTGTATTTTATTCCCTTTGCTAACCTTTTGCTTTATGTTTTAACTTGCCACAATTTTCCGCCGTTTTACAATTTAAGTCCCCATTTTATCGCCTGCTTTTATTGTTCCTTAACTTCTCCTTACGTTTTAAAAAGTCTGTAGGCTGCAGAGCAGCGCAATAAGCTGCTGCCAGCCCGTCCCCTTCGGGGGGAATCGAAATACAATAAAGGAAGAAAAAAAAATGGCTGGTGCAAGTTGCAACCGGCTGCCGCTAGAGGGCTCGGAACTGCAAAGTGTTACAAGCCGGTGTGTATCGTAACTACACTGAAGCGCCTAAGAAACTGGTTTAGGCATGTGTATTCAAATATAGAGGTATATAAACAGGCAGAGTAAGGCGCTGCTGTCGGCAACGCGTTATAGGACAACAAGTGTCTGGCGCAGTTGTTAGATCGGTTACTGCTGCTGCAATGGCAGGTTATCAAGATTTAAGTGAGTTTGAACGTGGTGTTATAGTCGGTGCACGAGCGATAGGACACAGCATCTTCGAGGTAGCGATGAAGTGGGGATATTCCCGTACGAACATTTCACGAGTGTACAGTGAATATGAGGAATCCAGTAAAGCATCAAATCTCTGATATCGCTGCGGCCGAAAAAAAGATTGTGCGAGAACGGGTCCAACGACGACTGAAGAGAATCGTTCACGTGACAGAAGTGCAACCTTTCCGCAAATTGCTGCAGATTTCAATGCTGGGCCCTCAATAAGTTGCAGCGAGCGAACCATTCAATGAAACGTCATCGATATTGGCTTTCGGAGCCGAAGGCCCACTCTTCTACCCTTGATGACTGCAGTGGCGGTAAGTGTCTACTTACCCGCCAGCGCGGGTGGCGCATTTGCGAAGAGAGAGATGGAGAGAGAGAGAGAGAGAGAGAGAGAGAGAGAGAGAGAGAGGCGGCCGCTTCCCCTTTATGACACCAAGGCGGCAGCTGGTGGATGGAAACGCGGCTGGACAGCAACGTGGGGTTACCTACGCCATTTCTTTCGTGTAGGACGAACTATTGCTTGGAATATGAAATCAAAGTTCTCTGCCCAAACTGATCCTGAGTAATGTGATATTCCTACATCCTTATTTAAATTGTATGATGTTGGTACATCACCTGGTGTAATTTTTTAATATAACTGAAACCCCAGCTGTGAAATCTTAAGTACAGCTCGAGGAGATTTATTTTTAGTAAAAGATGAGTTAATTTTAAGTTGCGTGACTGCTCATCCTTGGTCGCTGGCAAAGGGCTGCTTTGGACTATTAGATGTTGGATCTGTGCCGCCGTAATTAAAACTGGTAAGCATCTGTCTCTGAGAAAATCTTGTGACCGTATTCAGAGCCGCGTGGTCCTGTAGTTTCCTTGTCAGTGCTCTAAAACTTTAATTCCTCCAAGCTAGTCTGCTTACTCAGTGAAATACACTACTGGCCATTAAAATTGCTACACCACGAAGATGACGTGCTACAGACGCGAAATTTAACCGGCAGGAAGAAGATGCTGTGATACGCAAATGATTAGCTTTTCAGAGCATTCACACAAGGTTGGCGCTGGTGGTGACACCTACAACGTGCTGACATGGGGAAAGTTTCCAACCGATTTCTCATACACAAACAGCAGTTGACCGGCGTTGCCTGGTGAAACGTTGCTGTGATGCCTCGAGTAAGGAGGAGAAATGCGAACCAACACGTTTCCGACTTTGATAAAGGTCGGATTGTAGCCTATCGTAATTGCGGTTTATGGTATCGCGTTGGCCGAGATCCAATGACTGTTGGCAGAATATGGAATCAGTGGATTCAGGAGGGTAATACGGAACGCGGTGCTGGATCCCAACGGCCTCGTATCACTAGCAGTCGAGATGACAGGCATCTTATCCGCATGGCTGTAACGGATCGTGCAGCCACGTCTCGATCCCTGAGTCAACAGATGGGGACGTTTGCAAGACAACAACCATCTGCACGAACAGTTCGACGACGTTTGCAGCAGCATGGACTATCAGCTCGGAGACCATGGTAGCGGTTCCCCTTGACGCTGCATCACAGACAGGAGCGCCTGCGATGATGTACTCAACGACGAACCTGGGTGCACGAATGGCAAAACGTCATTTTTTCGGATGAATCCAGGTTCTGTTTACAGCATCATGATGGACGCGTCCGTGTTTGGCGACATCGCGGTGAACGCACATTGGAAGCGTGTATTCGTCATCGCCATACTGGCGTAACACCCGGTGTGATGGAATGGGGTGCCATTGGTTACACGTCTCAGTCACCTCTTGTTCGCATTGACGGCACTTTGAACAGTGGACGTTACTTGTCAGATGTGTTACGACCCTTGGCTTTACCCTTCATTCGATCCCTGCGAAACCCTACAATTTAGCAGGATAATGCACGACCACATGTTGCAGGTCCTGTACGGGCCTTTCTGGATACAGTAAATGTTTGACTGCTGCCCTGGCCAGCACGTTCTCCAGATTTCTCACCAATTGAAAACGTCTGGTCAATGGTGGGCGAGCAACTGGCTCGTCATAATCCGCCAGTCACTACTCTTGATGAACTGTGGTATCGTGTTGAAGCTGCATGGGCAGCTGTACCTGTACACACCATCCAAGCTCTGTTTTTCTCAATGTCCAGGCATATCAACGCCTTTATTACGGCCAGAGGTGGTTGTTCTGGGTACTGATTTCTCAGGATCTATGCACTCAAATTGCGTGAAAATGTAATTACATGTCAGTTCTATTATGATATATTTGTCCAATGAATACCCACGTATCATCTGCATTTCTTCTTGGTGTAGCAGTTTTAATGGCCAGTAGTGTAGTATGTACATCTGAAGCCTGGCAAGCAATTGTTGTTATCCTGTTGCCTTGTTTTGCGGCCATTTTAGCAAGAGTAGTTTTCTTAATTTATGTTCTGCTTTAGCTACACTTAAATGACAATTCTACAGCGTACTGGTAAAAGTTTTGTCGTCTGTTTTGCTTCCGCTTTCCCGCTGTATCTATTGTGAGCTGTGATAGCCGTTCTGGCAATCTTGCATTTTTCTATGTGCATGATTCTTTATGTATTAATCTAGGTCCTGTTACTAGTTGGACGAGCGTGTAGGCTGGAGGCAAATCGGCGCAAGTGTGTGCAAGTAAATCTACAAGCAAAACACCAGAAAAACATAACAGAATCACCTGCGGCATGAACTACACCCTTCTGCTTACTGCGGATTAAATACGTCTTTGAGTGGTTCATTTCAAAAGAGGCAAAATACCGACTCGTGTGACCAAGCCACACATCTCCAGCTTGTGCTCAGTTTCTGTGTCATGTTGACAACTGAAGATAGGCGCATTTCCAAGCAGCAGTCACTTAAATGAGACCACCGCCTATGCTAGGCGTCAAGATGCGATAACCTCTCACAGAGACAAGTGGCACCACTGGCAGTTAAGGGGGTATCATTGGTTTTCTCGTCAAGGGTGGAAGCATTTCCGGAACGGATAAGTTTGTAAACTCTTCGAAACAACATATAATTCCACCTTTTACGCAACGACACAAACTCAGCACAATGGGCTGTAGGGTGGTAGGACTGGACCAAAGTAACACATCAGGCAATCACCACCATTCATTGCACCGAACATTTTATTTGGTACCTTTAAACAAGAGATTTTTAAAACTACTACACATCTTGAAAAATCACCGTTCAGGTGAAAATAAATTACATCAGTTTTAAACATTAATAAAAACGCGGCACTTATGACCTATTACACATTTACTGAAATGAGTTAAATTTTATATACTGTTGATTTTATTTTTCGACTTGTTTATAGGTAATGCCGTTCCTCGTTTCTGAACCTTCATAGTTCTGCTCAATTCCCGGCATTGGGGTTCCTCTTCTCCGCTTTCTACCTCGTTTCTTTTTTCCCCACTGGGATCCGTCTTCATAACCTGTCATAAGCTGAAGCAGAATTTACTAAAATTTAACTAATGTACTCTTTCATTACGACAGTGATTGTTATTACCAAAATAATGCAGAGTCCACGCATCTTTATATACATAAGTATATATATATATAGCCACTGGCCATCTTGTCGCTGTGGTGTGATATAAGTATAATAACCAGGCGGTACTTAAACAAGGGCCAGAAAATTGCTTTCAATGGCGGTTAAACCTTGACAGTAGGGATGTCTCAGCACTCCAGGCCCTCGTAGGTGTTAATGATCACACCACGTACACCTTAAAACAATACATATTAAACCAATTAAACTCAACACATTGAAGGCCAGACTCAGTAGGAGTAGTGACGGCCACCCAAGAAAATACAGTCAACCGCACAGAACCCAGTAAAGGATACCGACCACAATTTACAGAACAAGCAATGCCCTTACTCTCTTGCTTGTTCGACGAAGCCAGCCGCCGCAGTTCCCGATTCCAGGAGAGATTAAGCAAGCGGAAAAAACACCAACGGCTTCCCAGTAACGTCTATATCCACTCCGGCGATATTTGCCACGGCGCCGTCACCCGGGTAACAGCCCGTTTTAGACGTGCCCTGCTTGCTGGCTGACGCCGGAGCTTAGCTGTCCGCCATAGTTCCCAAAACTACGTTACTGCTCGGCGTCCAAAAGCAAAATCACGCTGTCTTCCTCAGTTTTCGTCTCGATCCCGATCGGCTCGGTAGGTGGCGCCAGCGTGCGCTCTACGCACACCGCCGGAAAGATGACCCATATCGGCGGCGGGAATATCGCTGATCGAGCCACACGGCTCATCCTCCCCCTCTGAAAATGGAAACCATTCCTCACCCATCCTCTCATTCGTGCAAGACAAGATACAAGAGCTACCTCCCTCCCTTCATCTGAGAGATGTGGACCCGTGAGGTTTTTCCCCGTCCGACTATTCCCAGCAAACTAACTGGGTTCAAGACAAGAACACCTGGCAGGGTCCCACGAACCGTGGTGATAACTTGCTCGAGATGTTGTTTTTGCCTTGCCCCCCTGATGGAAAATTACAAATAAAAACTGTCGCCCCTGTATGGACCTTAAATGGGCGGCGCCCGTCGTTGTAGCGCTGCGCTAATTTCCGGTGTGCAGGGTCGATGTTTTTCCTGGCATGTTTCCAATTCTGCTGAATGAGCTCGCTGGTTACCTCCTCGGGCAGTAAATCATTGATGGACCACAAATTGGCGAGTAGGGAGTTCAAAAGATAACTAAACATCAGAGAGAGAGAGAGGGGCAGCCTTACTCGCTTCGTGGCGGGCGGAGTTGAAGGCTATGTTCAACCAAGGGATCGTCTCGTCCCATCTTCGCTGCGACTTCTGGTGGAAAGCTATGAGGGAAGCCTTAAGATTGCGATTTTATCTCTCCGCAAATGAGGATTGCGGATAGTAGGGAACCGTAGTGACATGATATATCTCTTAAACTGGCGCGACACGAAAGCTGGGGCGTTATCACTAACAAGAGACCAGTTTTTACTCCGTGGCTGCGAGTTTTACACCTTTTCTTGTTGACATGTTGGACAGTTCACCTGATAAAAGTTCTACACTAACAGAGCTCTAGAGCGACCAGACTCCTATTTTAAGGGAGCGACTAATATTTTTTTCTCTGGCGAGGTTAAGACTGTAACAGGAACAGAATGTATTGCAGGTAGTTTAGTAGAGGGGGATAATGCTCGACGCGTCAGAGGCCTTCGAAAACACAGACATGTCCACTCTGAACGTTCTTCAGTGAACACCGTGTGGAGCGGCTGTCAAACGAACTTTGTGTGTTACAGTGAGTAGGAGTCTTGGCAGTACGATTGTATCTACAGTGAATTTTTGGACAAATTTATTCATGTATTGATAGAATGAAGGCTTTCACGACTGGATGGTATAGCCGATGGTAAACCTTTCACGCAATAAGGTCGTCGTTTGGGAAACTGTTCTGTTCCTAACGTTCAGGTCAGTCAGCAAGACTCAACACAGGAGCAATGCCTCTGAAGATATCCACCGCAGTTCTGGAAGAAACGTTACGAACACAAGAGTTTTCTGGACCACGACCTTATACCCCGAAAGGTTTACCAGCATTCATGTATTTATTTATGGATTTTTTTTATTTTTCGACGTGTTTATAGGTAATGCCGTTTCTCGCTTCTCAACCTTCATAGTTCTGCTCAATTCCCGGCATTGGGGTTCCTCTTCTCCGCTTTCTATCTCGTTTCTTTTTTCCCTCTGGGATCCGTCTTCATAACCTGTTCGGCCGTTTATAATCATCCATCTATTCTAAATGGCCATACCACAGCAATCCATTCCTCTCAATTCGTTCCATTATCGTCCCTTCTACTTTAGACATTTGTTCTAATTTCTTGATGTCTGATATCCAGTAATGCATTTCCTTCTCTAGTAGTTGACGCTATTCTCGGTTTTTTAGTTTCCCAAAAATTCTGACTCATACATAAAAGTGATGAGCAGAAATATGAAACAAAGTTTCAGGTTTTACAAAACGCTGTTTTAGCGAGATTGTACTCTCAGTATTCTGTTCTATATCTCTAGAGTTTTACCATGTGGCAAATGATGTACTTGTGTTATCAAAACAAAATGTGCGTCCTCGTCATTAATGGTACTTCCTTACTGATAGAATTTAGTTCCCCTGTAAGGCTCCTGGAACGTTCTTAATAAATTATTAGTTTTCTAATTCCTCTCGTTATTATCTTATGCAGTGACGAAGTGAGCAGTATAAGTCTGTGGTATTTTCGGATACAAATAAGAAAGAGGTGCATTGTCGTTTTATTCTCCTGACGAATGTGAGATTTGGCACTTAGAAGGTTTGACATTACCCCACTCACGAGATGCTTTATACAATTTTTGTTTTTCTTTTTGTTTTATTATTGGATTGAGTTTGACTATAGTATTACGCGTTCCCGATGTACATTAATTTATTATAATATCTTTCGATGTTTAATGGGATCCCGCTGGACAGTGGTTTTAAATTCCGCAGCACAAGATGAATGCTTGGTGTAGTGGGTTTCAGTTCTCTTCAGCTAAAACTTCCTATGGCCGATATCTAAAACTATGCCCAGACGTTTTACCTTCGAAGCTGTCCCCGGCAGTCGGAGACGAAACATCTAGAAATAGTTTTGTACAGGCTGTCTCTCCTAAGTGACATCAGGCGCTTATTCTCCAATGCGCAGCTGGAGTCAGTCCAAATAAATACTACTCATAACGTCTTTCATGCGACGCTCATTTTCGACGGAAATCGCCTGTTTGTTTCACATTACAAACAAAGCTATTTTCAATGCGAAATTTTACGTACGCATTTAATAGAGCAGTCCAAAAATAGTTCAGTGCGATATCTGTGTTATCGATATGTATTAACAGCGACAGTAAAAAAACAGCATGAATTACCTCTGCTCCAGGCGGTCAGAAGCGCCCTGGTCCTGCGCTGACTGCTTTCGCCATGCAGAAATGCTGCTCAGTCGCTGCTGGAGTTCTTTTTTCTTCTTTTTTTTCCGTTTTTTGCCGTCCATGTTGATGCATATCGACAACATGAATATGGTACTAAACTACACTGCTGACCATTAAAATTGCTACACCACGAATATGATGTGCTACAGGCGCAAAATTTAACCCACAGAAAGAAGATGCTGGGATATGCAAATGATTAGCTTTTCAGAGCATTCACACAAGGTTGGCGACGGTGGCGACACCTAAAACGTGCTGACACGAGGAAAGTTTCCAACCGATATCTCATACACAAACAGCAGTTGGCCGGTGTTGCCTGGCGAAACGTTGTTGTGATGCCTCGTGTAAGGACAAGAAATGCGTACCATCACGTTTCCGACTTTGATAAAGGTCGGATTGTAGCCTATCGCGATTGCAGTTTATCGTATCGCGACATTGCTGCTCGCATTGGTCGAGATCCAATGACTGTTAGCAGAATATGGAATCGGTGGGTTCAAGAGGGTAATAGGAACACCGTGCTGGATCCCAACGGCCTCGTATCACTAGCAGTCGAGATGACAGGTATCTTATCCGCATGGCTGTAACGGATCGTGCAGCCACGTCTCGATCCCTGAGTCAACAAATGGGGACGTTTGCAAGACAACAACCATCTGCACGAACAGTTCGACGACGTTTGCACCAGCATGGACTATCAGCTCGGAGACCATGGCTGCGGTTACCCTTGACGCTGCATCACAGACATGAGCGCCTGGTGCACGAATGGCAAAACGTCATTTTTCGGATAAATCCTGGTTCTGTTTACAGCATCATGATGGTCACATACGTGTTTGGTGACATCGCAGTGAACGCTCATTGGAAGCGTGCATTCGTCATCGCCATACTGACGTATCATCCGGTGTGATGGTATGGCGTGCCATTGTTTACACGTCTCGGTCAACTCTTGTTCGCATTGACGGCACTTTGAACAGTGGACGCTAAATTTCAGGTGTGTTACGACCCGTAGTTCTACCCTTCATTCGATCCCTGCGAAACCCTACATTTCAGCAGGATAATGCACGACCGCATGTTGCAGGTCCTGTACGGGCCTTTCTGGATACAGAAAATGTTCGAGGGGTGCCGTGGCCAGCACAATTTCCCGATCTCTCACCAACTGAAAATGTGTGGTCAATGGTGGGCGAGCAACTGGCTCGTCACAATACGCCAGTCACTACTCTTGATGAACTGTGGTATCGTGCTGAAACTGTATGGGCAGATGTACCTGTACACGCCATCGAAGCTTTGTCTGATTCAATGCCCAGGCGTATCAAGGCTGTTATTACGGCCAGAGGTGGTTGTTCTGGGTACTGATTTCTCAGGATCTATGCACCCAAATTGCCTGAAAATGTAATCACATGTCAGTTCTAGTATAATATATTTGTCCAATGAATACCCGTTTATCATCTGCATTTCTTCTTGGTGTAGCAATTTTAATGGCCAGTAGTGTAATTTTGCTTTGCTCTATTGAATGGGAACGAAAAATTCCGCTTTAAAGATAATTTTGTTTGGAATGGGAAACAAATCGAAGTTCTCCGTCATATGATACACGTGATAATACTACAGAATGAGGCAGAAAGACGGACGCTTTTAGAACAGATAGTATTCTGGCCCTGTAAGTAGGAGTGGGGCGACTGATGTGGTCGCACGTTTGGTAGCTCCTCCTATTTTGTTTAGTCGAGGTCATGGAGCCGTGGACTGTGCCACATCCTGTGTTTGCTTACTATAGTTTTGTGCGTAATAATGAGTCTATCGTTGCAGTTCAGCGTAAATTTCGTCGCTATTTCAATTTTGTGAGACCTGATAGTGTTCCTGCTCGTAACACCATTTTACGCTGGGCTGAATCATTTCGTGTACGAGGAACAGTGATGAGTAGAAAACGTCCAGGGGCTCCTCGCCCAGTATGCACTGCAGAAAAGGTGAAAGGTTTCCGCAAGCTATACTCCACACTCCTGGTCCATCTGTTAGGAGATGTTCTGCTGAACTGGGCCTCAGTAATCATTCAGTAAAGCGTATTTTGCATATTGAACTAGGATTTCAATCCTAAAAAACGGCCATGGTCCAACAATTGAACCCGGAAGCTATGTACAGCTGCTAAATTTTACTAGAGAAGTGGAGGCCCTACTTGAGCAGAATTAAATCGGTAGAGGTGCCGTTATTGAACTAGTCAAATGAGTGACTATTACATAGTCTCAAGATGACATTTTGGTGTACCGACGTTATTGGTCCATACTTTTTCGAAGAGGATGACGGGGACGCTGTAACTGTAACCTCAGAACTTTACAGACAGGTGACCACTTCATTCTTTCTACCTGAACTGAGAAGAAAACGTATTTCTGTCCGGTGAGTTTGGTTTTAGCACACATTGCAAGGATGTCAGTGGAAGCTTTTCGGACTGTTTTTCGTGGTCACGTTATTTTCCAGTTCGGTGACATTGGTTGGGCTCCTCGTTCCCACTGTGAGCGTGTGGGTGCTATTCTGTCATTCTGTGCAACGGATTAATCTGAGATGTACCCTATACCCTGTGGATCCTGCAAGATGCAATTTCCACCCCTACACTACTACAGAAGTCAGACAGACGCTCCTAACGTTCTAAAGAGAAATGCCTGAAAACCTTTCAGCAATAAATATCTTCTGGAGTCATCCTCTGGAAGGAAATGGCACAAAAATTCACAACATTTCTTACGTAACTTGTGGGATACTTGGGTACTGGAGTACTGTTAGTGTAAGAAAAACATGAAACTAACGAAAATTATTATTTATTTTGCAAAAATTCTGAGAAATCACAATGGCACTTTTAGTTACGAACTGAACAAGTTATTTCCACGTTCTTTCCGGAATGTGAAGTTACCTCTTAAGGATAGAATTTGCTAATGAAATTTCTATACAAAGTTTAAGATTGTTATTGACTTGGCAGAATGGCTGAGAACCACACCTACTCAACTTGAATAACTATCCGTTAGACTGTTGCTAGGTACGGTCGAGGCTGTCGCTTGTGAAATGCAGTGAAGTGTACCGTTGTGGAGGAAATATGGGGCTCGCAAGAGCTGTAGTGCACAATGCCGTAAGCTGTGATAACTGCTGTCTGCGCCGTTCGCTGCTGACAAATAAGATAACTCTCGTTCTATCTGGATTGACCTTTGCCAATCAAGCTCTCCCTACACCTTGATGAAGTCAAGGACTCCTATTCATCCCTAGTCTATTGGCGTGGTACACCAGTCAGGTAACCAGTCCACCATGATGCCACTCAAAAATTCGCTCGCAGGCGTTTAACTGTAACTCTGTCCGTTCACACCGCACAATAAGTGTGGCGGCCAACACAGTGAACAACACTTAATCTCAAGGACTCAATATAGAGTCGCACTCCGATTCGCTCTCAACAGAGGTGCTCTCCCAGTGAAGTACTGAGGAGAGACTTGTTCCTCGCTCTTTGAGTACACGTACGAGCGCACACGCTCTCGTTACATGTTATCGCTCCAAGAACGACAACGGAACGGCCCCTCTCCACACCATACGTGAAGGGGTATATCTTTTGGTCTCTTCCACTACTCCTGCAGCTCAAGGCGTCAGGAATATCGTCTGCCAATCAGCATTGTTCTTCTAAAACGGGAGAATGACGTTTCGTTTAAGGCGACCAATCCCGAAATCTGTAGCATCGGCGTTTGGCGTTTGCTGTTTCCCTGTGAAAAGCTCTGAAACTGCGTGCTATGTTTGTAAAGAATGCATAGGCTGGGCGCTCCCACACAGTGTATTGCTTTTAAGCCGAACACGGGGTCATTCTCCCCTTTCACTCGGGCAAACGCTGTCCGCTCCATGGGTGGTCGCCATCCAAGGTAGATAGGCTGAATCGTCCTCTGAAGGGACCGGGCTCTCGGCGTGTGGTCTGCCTCTCCTGAACTAAAAGCTCTTGTGACCGTTGTGTCTTGAATGTGTGTGTGTACGCCAGCCTCAAGTATCTCAACCCCGGTGTGCACTTGTTATTTGCGTATCGTTTGCATGAATTCATACAACATTGACTTTATCTTATCGAGTTTGGGTTCGAATGAAGCGTCTTGATATGCGGAATATGACTGTGAGGGCGGAATATGTAAGCAATGAAGGTCAGGAGACCACGACATCTTACACCAAGACCTGTCCATTGTAATATTATTGGATTTCACATACTATGCATATGAGATACTTGTTATAAAAGAAACGGACAGCCAACGAGCCGTAGTTCATAAAGATGCTAAGCATCACAGCGCGAGAGTAAAGAGTCGAAATATCTTTTTTAATATAAGCCTATACCATGACGCACGTCCAGCGTTTAAATACTCTAAATAAACACTATGATCCGCTGGGCGCAGATATTTAAAATCATTGCAAGAAGCTGCGAAACAGAAGAAAGAACAATCTATCTTTTGTTAAGAAATATTCTAGACAATTCATTATCCCATGTACTTTTGGTCGCCGAAATGTTAAGATGTACTACGTAGCATTGCTGCAAGTTATATTTTTATTTTGTGTAAAAAATTGTGTGAAACGACGAACATACGTTTCGGTAACTCTGGTGAAAATATAATGTACTTACGCGCACTCAAGGACATTTAATTTTTAAGAAGGAATGGACTGACAAAGCCGCGATTATTGGACTGTGTCATGTAGAAAAGAAATATCAGATGTAAGTCATGCATTTATTGTGTGTTTGTCAATGTATAGAAGTTTAAATCCAATTTGTTCAAAATATATTAATTTTTTACGATGCAGTAATTTTCTTCTTGTTCTTTTCTTTCACTAATCAAAAATGATGTTCAAATTGTATATGAGCTTTATTACAGGTTCGTTCTTTATCGCGGTGTCTCGATTGTATTTGGGAGACCACTAATATGTTCAACTTCCGTTCTGTTAATCTTTCTCTTACGAAATTCCACAAATTTGCTTTCATTTCCATTTTTATATTCAAATAGGTCCCTTAGGTATTTTCATCGAAGATTCTGATTGCGTGAAGGCAATTCGGCTCAAAAGGTCAATTAAGAAAACCCCATCGCGTAATCAATCCGTACGTCTCCTGAACACAATCGAGAACCGACGCATCAGTGATCAATTAATTATCTCTCTCTCTTTACAAGTCGTACTGAAAAATGGCTACACACCATAGTGTCACTATTATTATTTACTATTATTTCTTATCCAGAATAAGCAAGTTCCTAACGCCAGACCATGTTCTACTACTTTTTGTGGGGTTACCTCAAGTCACGTATATACGAGCTGTAATGGTACTTGAATTACGCAACCATTACGGCACCTCACCTGAACCTCTCGATACCAGCTATATTCTACTGTGTTTCTGTAAAGTAGTTGACGTATTTCTGAGAGAACATTCAGATTTGATTTCATTAATGTAGAAGTACTTTGATTCATCGATATGTTTATATTGCAATGATATTATTCTTGTGTGTATTCTTTCTTTTGTCACTATGGTCTTTGACGTACTTGTAACTGTGATTTTTGGGCGCGTAAGCGATTATTAGTTGTTAGAGAGTCGGACCTTGAGAAAGTCAAGTCTTGGTCGTCATGTTGGAAAGACGCATATTGTAGTCAGCTTATAAAATGTGAACGTTAACAGTGAGGAATTTGTTTCCAAGTATGTTTTCTATTGTGAAGTGATGTTTTGTGTTACGTGATACTGCAACATAAGCAATAAAAAGGAAGAGTTACTTAAATTCGGAGTGCTGATTATTTTTTTACATCACCATTGTGCTAACTTTCAAAGGTTTAATCTTCAAGAATGGTTTGTGAAATACATCTATAAAACTTTTGAATATCGCGTAATAAAACCTAGGCCTCTTTGCATCCGAGCTTGGAATCATCACCACCTAGATTTTCGACGATTGAGCCATGATTTTACAACGAGACCAGCGTGGGAAATACGAAAAGATGAGTGCCTAGTTTATTTATTATTACATGAAATGACTTTATTAACTGTGCTCTAATGACACCTGCCACATACTAACTTTGTTGTTGCCCGAAAATGCAGTATTTAGCAGTGTGAGCAACACCACAATCATTATTAAATGTTGACCTTTGTTGTGGTAGGGTTGTTAGAGAGCATAAACAACGTACACCTGAAGAACTGAAGGAAGCAATTCGTGTGGAAATATTTCAAATTGACAGGGAAATATTGGAGAGAGTAGAAGCCAAATTCCGAGAGCGGCCTCAGAACTGCATCGCTGAAAACGACCGTCACTTGGGAGATGTTGTTTTCAAGCATTAATTTTGTAAAGTGGCAAGCTCGTTTGAATACTATTCTCTAAATAAAAAAAAATTTAAAGCACAACTAACGATGTATTAGTACTTTTTTAACGCCCGCCTCACCTAGTATTTGTCTGGGCTGACTAGAGCTGCACACCGCAAAAACGAAATTGCGTACTATGATTCGGTTTGTTTCGCGTTCTTGAGTGGGGCCCAGGACAGACGGGTGTGGGCGTCCAGGCCTGCCTGGGATGATCCGCGTGCCTGCGAACACATCCCGCCCGCATAGCAGCCCCATCGACCCGCAGTCCGCCACGCCACACCACGCCGCAAATCCGCCGCCGCAGAGGCTCGGCAATCCACAGAGCAGCCCGGCGCGGCGGGCGGCCTAAGTGCGCCCTGGCCGGCAGCGGGCGCGCCGACCAATCCCCCTCCGCTACCCGCAAGCCAGACTCCGCGTGTGCGTGCGGGCGGATCCCGCGTCTTACCTCCGTGGCTGATGGCGAGCACCCGACTCCTGCAGCTCGCTAAGTTGCCTAAGGCATCACACTCTTCTCCTGCTGCAGGGGCAATTCGCCTTGTCGTTTTGACTGACCACAATGATGGTCGCCAAGCACTATTAAAATTAAGGAACAGGAAGCGGGACCACACCTTAAATAACAGTCTGCTGCAGAATCAGTTAAACTGATATAATGAATACTTTTCCGAACCGGATCACACATTTAATAAATTGCTAAATATTCATGGTCAAACCTTATAACATCCACGATATATATATTTTTTTATTACGAGTGGAATATGAACTTGTGGATAATATTCATTGAATTATGTAATTATTTCTTAAAAAGATGATAGTTATGTAAAACAGAGACAATATTTATTTCACATTCTCTGTTAATCTATGTCATTCTTTTCTTTTGTTTTGTACCCTTTTGTCGTCTTCTCATGATGTACATCGCGGACGCAAGACGCGAATCAATTTGACGTCTGTTAAATGAAAAACATTTAATGTAAAATTATTGTACTTTTATGTTCATTTGCTGGTAAAACAAATAGAGCCAAATGCGTTAAAACTATTTATGATTAATTATTGCAAATTTACTTCCTTTTTTAATTACAATTTTGTATTAATTGTTTTATCATAGCTGCAAGAAGCGCAGCCATTGTTAGTTGTGATTATATAGCAACTTCGTCTGTACTTCTAGTTGAAAATAGCATGGATTTGTGTTAAACTAATTTGCAAAAAATTTAATATTTTTTATTGGTGGCATCAATTTAAATGATTTAAATGATTTATTGGGAAAAGGAAAATCTTAATTTAAAAAGAAATCCTGTATCTTTTGTTGGCCGCTATCTTAACTTTCATTACAGCGGCAAATTTAAATTAGTTGAAACTGCAAACTTTCAATATTCAGATGTGTAAGAAATAAGTGTGCACCGGTGGTACTGAACTCTATTTATAGAAGAAAAAATTAATCGAATCAGACTGCATTTTCTAAGATCAGTGCAGATGGTATTTATTGTTGAACAAGATTTCATTGCTGATGTATGTGGCCAAAGTTAAACTACGCACGAATGACGGAGAAAAATATTTCTCGTAGCATACGTCAGTGTTGTGTGTGGGTGGTATTCTGTGATTCCTTTTCATGATCAATTTGCTAAGAATAATTGCATCCATCGAAGACAAATTATAAAAGCTCTGATGTACGATCTGTAATTTTAGTGATATAAACACAGCTTACAGTTAACATTATTACACTACGTCAGGTGGAATTCTTGTGCAATTTGAACAAAATAATTATCCGGGAGAAGTTGTAGCTTGAATAATGCATTATATATGTGTATAATATTGTCAGTATCATTTACAAAATCAAATCAATGCAATTACAAATATAAAAAAAACAGAGTGAATTCAAACCGTAGAATACCATAGAGTATCGTATCATCCATATTCATTGCACTTGTCGATGTTGATGATACACAAAAACCGCCACAACCTTCAGTTGTCATTTATTTTGCACAGTTCTCTACTAGTTTCGGTCAATGGCCATTATCAAGCTTAGCCTGAAACGAATGAATCAAATCATTAGAGATTACACAGTTTACAGGGAAATATGATGTTAAATAGTACTTCACTTACTGACATAAACGGCAGAAAAGTTATACCATAATTTGAAAAAAGTAATTTCTTCTTTTAAGCCCATAATAATACGTAAAAAGTTTCTTACAATAATAACTGTGTACGATAATTTTCGTCAAGAAGCAAGTCCACATCGACAGCCGGTAACACACTGACAGACGTAGCTAGGCCAGACAGTCAAGGATACAGTCAAAGTCAATGCCATGTCAGAGATATAAAGTACATGCTAACAATTGCAGCGTCAGTTTACTAAGAGGTACATTATAATCTTTGTTTTCAAGTAAACACAGTACATTAGTGAGCTAGAACGTAATAAACGGTTCAAATGGCTCTAAGCACTATGGGACTTAACATCTGAGGCCATCAGTCAACCTAGACTTAGAACTCATCATCATCATCAGTTATCTGCTATATTAGCAGGTCCTTTGCCTCTCCATTTTCTGCGATCCATTGCTTCCTTTTTAAGGCTGCGGTATCTTGTACCGTCAATCATGTCATCCAGTATCTGGAATCTCTTCCTTCCTCGCTTCCTTTTCCCTTCTACATAACCTTCTAAAACAGTTTTTATCAGTCCGTCATTATTTCTTAATATATGCCCAATCCAATATCTATTTCTTCTCTTTATTACATCTAGTAACTGTCTTTTCTCTCCCACCCTTCTCAGTACCTCTTCATTTTTTACTCTGTCCATCCAACTTATTCTTTCCATCCTCCGCCATGTCCAAATCTCAGAAGCCTCCAGCCTTTCTCTGTCTTTCTTCCTCAAAGTCCATGTTTCAGCGCCATATAGCAGAACATTCCATACAAGACATTTTATGAGTGTCTTCCTGAGTTCTCTGTCCAGACCACTGCAGAAAATTCTCCTTTTCTTATAAAACGACTCTTTTGCCATTGCTATCCTTGTTTTAATTTCTGTAGTGCACTTCCAGTCGGTGTCTATCCTGCTTCCAAGATACTTAAAATTTTGCACCTGTTCTAGTATTTCTCCATTCAGCATAATTTTTATTTTCTTATTTCCTCCTACTGCCAATACTTTTGTTTTCTTTTTGTGTTTATTTTCATTCCACATTTCTTTCCGTTAGTTTCAATGGTGTCCAAGACTTAGAACTACTTAACCCTAACCAACCTAAGGACATCCATGCCCGAGGCAGGATTCGCACCTGCGAGCGTAGCAGTAGCTCGGTTCCGGACGGAAGCGCCTAGAACCGCTCGGCCACAGCGGCCGGCAATTAACGTAATACATAAACAAAGGCCGCAATACATCCTAAGCGCCTAAAGTAAATCAGCTTAAAGCATAGAAAACCATTTAATGATATCAATACACCGGGTAAAGCCACACTGGTGAAATTTTGTACATTAAAAAACATCGTAACTGCCGAAAAATGAGTCAGCTAGAACATATTACTGGGTAGGATATTGCTGTGCTAACAGATAAAAACCAAAATGGAATATACTAGCAAGTAAAAAAAGCTCACAAATTTACGATGCATTATTTTGTGAGCTGATGTGTACTTCCTAGTTTATGTTATTATGTTTTTTATCTGTCTGCGTAACAACATCCTACCCTAGTAATATGTCCTATCTGACTCATTTTTCGGTAATTACGGTGTTCTGCAATATAGAAAATTTCGCCAGTGTTGTTTCAGCTCGTAACGGATGTCATTAAAAGGTTGTCTATTGTTTAAGCTGATTTATTTTCGGAAGTTAGATGTATTTTTAGATCATAAAGGTTGCCAACGTGGCATTTCTTGACGAATTACGTTTGTATATACGTAATTTTATCGTCTGCATCACTACTGTACAGCCTTTGCTTGGAACCATAAATTGTAAGGTACCTCGTAGTAAACTGACACTGCAATTGCTAGCATGTACTATAGTTTTATCTCGGACATGGCATTGTCTTTGATAGCATCCTTTACTGTTTGGCCTAGTTACATGTCATTGTGTTACTAGCTCTCGATGTGGACTTGCTTCTTCACGAAAATTATCATACACAATTATAACTGTAAGAAATTTTGTTCGTAATATGGTCGGATTAAAACACCAAATTACTTTTGTTCAAATCATGTTATAGCTCTCCTGGCGAGTGTGCCAGTGAGTGATACTATTTAACCTCATAGTTCCCTGTAAACTGAATGATCACTAATTGTTTGATGTATTCGTTTTAGGCTAAGCTTGATAAGGTTATTGACCGAAACTAGCAGCGAATTGTGCAAAATAAATGACAGTTAAAGGTTTCGGCACGAATATTAACAATTATTTGGCGGCTGGATATTCCCACCAGCAAACATATATACATTTAATAAGTTAGTGACAAATGTTCACTTTTCGAAATACAGTAACTATAGGTCTCAGGCAAAGCGATGATTTCCTCGAATTACTTTCAACTACGACATGGAGACAATTGTAAGAATTTGGAATGAAAAGCTGAAAGAATCCAAAATACCGCCACTTGGGCTAGCGAGAAAGAACAAAGCTGTTGCAATATATTCCTTGGCATTTGCGGATGCTTTTACCTGACAGACGCAGAGTGAAAGTGAATCTTCGGGAAGAGCCAGCCAACATACCAGGCAGAAGAATCTGTGCAGAGAAAATAAAATTCGCCACAAATACAAAAAAGTGTTCAAAAACATATAATTACAGATAATGGGCAAATAGAAATACTGAAAAAGTACAAATATTTGAGGGAGACTATTTAAGAAAACGGTCTAGAAAGCCGCCCTCAGAGGAAAGGATCACAAGATGGAAAAGTGCATAGTTTAAGAACAAAAAAGTGCGTATCTAAATGAGGGTAGACTGAAGTTTAAGATAACCTTCCGGAAGAATCAATGTGGAAGGAACTGGAATAGTGAAGCTCTGAGGAATGATGAAACAAATTTTAAGTTCCCTAGGGATGTGGCTTCTGCCATGAGGAATACCACAGGAGGCAATTCAGTCAAAGAGAAGCGGACTTTCTAAACAGGGCGATCAAAGGTGTTGGACAGACAAACGTAGGGACAAGGAAGATAACTCAGAAGAAACTTTGGGTAACAGAAGAATTAATTCAATTAATCGACCAAATAATGAAGAACATACAGGAAAAAAGGAACGAAATAAATAGGAGGTGCAGCGTAGATAATGCAAAATGGCTGCTAGAAAAACGCGTAGAAAGAAAAATGCGAAGAAATCGAAAAAGAAATGGCGGTCAGAAGGACTGACTCCGCATGAAGAAAAGTCAAAATATCTACGGGTGAAATGAAAGGCAACGGTTGAAACACTAAGAGTGCAATGGGAATTCCACTGTTCAACGCAGAGGAGAGAGCTGAAATGGGGAAGGAGTACATCGAAGATCTGTATGAGGGGGGTGACTTGTCTAGTGTGATGGAAGAAGGAAATGGTGTCGGTAAGGAAGACACAGGGGAGCTAGTATTAGTAGAATTTTAAAAGAGCTGTTGAAGGCTTGAGATAAAGAGACAGATAACATTCCAATGGAGTTCTAAATAAAATCATTGGACCAAGCTGCAACCAAACCACTGGAAAAATATTATCCACGCAATTCCGAAGATAGAATTGACGGTTAAATGCGAGAATTATCGCAGTCAGCTTAACCGCTCATGCCTGGTACCAGCTGACAAGAATAACATACAAGAGAAAGGAAAAGCAAATTGAGGATCTGTTACATGACAATTAGTTTGGCTTTAGCAAACGTAAAGGCATGACAAAGGCAGTCCTGGCGTTGCTCTTGATAATGGCAGCAAGACTGAAGAAAAATTAAGACACATTCTTAGGATTTCTCTACCTGGAGAAAGCGTTCGACAGTGTAATATGAGTAAGCTACAGGGAAAAGAGGGTAATACGCAATATACACCAGAGACAAGAAGGATCAATAAGATTCCTCAGTCTATACATCGAATAAGGAATAATGGAAATAAAACTGAGGTTCAAGCGTGGGATTAAAATTCAGCATGAAAGGATATCAGTGATGAAATGCCTATCCTCAGCGAAAGTAAAAAAGAATCAGCCGGTTGCTGTGGTCGAGCGGTTCTAGGCGCTTCAGTTCGGAACCACGTGGATGCTACGGTCGCACGATCGAATCCTGCCTCAGGCATGGATGTGTGTGATGTAGTCCGATTAGTTAGATTTAAGTGTTCTAAGTCTAGGGGTCTGATGACCCCAGATGTTAAGTCCCATAGTGCTTAGAGACATTTGAACCATTTTAAAAAAGAATCAATGGGTCTGTTGACTGGAGCGAACAGTCCAATGAATACAGAATATAGATTGAGAGTAAACCGGGAAAAGAAAGAAGTAATGTGATGTAGCAGAAATAAGAATGGCGAGAAATACAGGGTGATTCAAAAAGAATACCACAACTTTAAAAATGTGTATTTAATGAAAAAAACATAATATAACCTTCTGTTATACATCATTACAAAGAGTATTTAAAAAGGTTTTTTTTCACTCAAAAACAAGTTCAGAGATGTTCAATATGGCCCCGTCCAGACACTCGAGCAATATCAACCCGTTACTCCAACTCGTTCCACACTCTCCGTAGCATATCAGGCGTAACAGTTTGGATAGCTGCTGTTATTTCTCGTTTCAAATCATCAATGGTGGCTGGGAGAGGTGGCCGAAACACCATTTCCTTAACATACCCCCATAAGAAAAAATCGCAGGGGGTAAGATCAGGGCTTCTTGGAGGCCAGTGATGAAGTGCTCTGTCACGGGCTGCCTGGCGGCCGATCCATCGCCTCGGGTAGTTGACGTTCAGGTAGTTACGGACAGATAAGTGCCAATGTGGTGGCGCTCCATCCTGCTGAAATATGAATTGTTGTGCTTCTTGTTCGAGCTGAGGGAACAGCCAATTCTCTAACATCTCCAGATACTGTAGTCCAGTTACAGTAGCACCTTCGATGAAAGGTGACGCTGACGCCTAGTCAACAGCGCCTCAAGCGAACAAATGTACAACTAAATGAAACTTTATAGCTCCCTTAATTCGCCGACAGATAGTGCTTAGCTCTGCCTTTTGTCGTTGCAGAGTTTTAAATTCCTAAAGTTGTGGTATTCTTTTTGAATCACCCTGTATAATATCAAAATTGATCACAAAGAATACAAAGTTAAGAAATTGTACTCCTTGGATGAAAAATAACAAGTAATGTACGAACCAAGGAGGGCACATAAAGCAGACTTCCGCAGGTGAAGAGGGTATTCCTGCCCAAAAGAAGTCTACTGGTATCAAACATAACCCTTAAATTGAGCAAGGTAATGAATCATCGAGTATAGGCAAACCGGAACAGAAGAGATTAGAGGCATTTGAGTCGTGATGCTGCAGCACAATGCCTAGAAATTAGGTGGACTCATAAAGTAAGGAATGAGAAGGGATTCCGCGGAATCGGTGAACATACGCGAGAAAATGAAAGGAAAAAGGATCGGAATGATAGGACATGTGATAGGACTCCAGGGAATAACTTCATTGGTGCCAGACCTCCAGGGTAAAGTCTGCAGGGAAGACAGAGACTACAGTGTATCCAACCAAAAATTTAGGACGTAGGGTGCAGGTGCTACTCTGAGATGAAGAAGTTAGCACAGGAGAGGTATTCGTGGAGGGCCGCATCAAATCATACAGAAAAAAATGATAACTCATAAACAGTGTTAAAATTTAAACCATTATAGCATGGTAGTGGGACCGGAATGCCTATATAGTAACGAGTGACTAATATTGCATTACAAACCTGAACATAAGGAAAATTAGAAAGGAGAATTTAAGGAAAATGTGATGTCCTCAGGAAAATGCAGCATTTGTCAGTGCCGCAGGCTGTGCTCCATGCCATATGCACGAAACACAAATGTTCTGCTAACAAGAGACTCTCAACAACTCTATCCATGCGCATTGTGGTGGAACGACCTAACAGCAAATTTTATATATTGTTTATTTATTTATCTAACATGACCTGATTAGGGTCATCAGGTCCTCTCTTACATCGGACCAGAGTTTCGCACATACAGCAACTTTTTGTATTATAGGTACGTAAAAATAAGTAATTTAATACAAGCAGTATTAAAACGATTTCAGTGTCTATAGATACAATGTGAGTAAATAATGCTATCAACAAATAAAGTTAATACTGGCAATACTTCTGCATCCTATACAGCTGTTGCTGCTGCTGCTACTGCTAATTAAAATAACAATAATAATAGCAGATATAAAAAGAATTTATATATGTAAAAAATAGGTGTTTTCTTATACATCGGGTTCTTAGAAAATGAAATTTAAGGAGACAGGACCAGCTAAGAATACTGGGAAATGAGGAAGTTCTAATTGGGAAGATGAATGTTCAGGATAATGAGTGTGTACGGAGACAATATTGTCATTATTGTTGCTTCAGTAGACTCGTCATTAGCTGTTTCTGAAGCTGTAAATGTTATTCACATAATACAATACGGGAGATTATTCCAGGATCGGATTCCTGCTACTTAGAAAAGCTTCAAGAAAGTGGCTGAACGATAGAGTGGGACAGAAAGGACCATGTCGGATGGGAACGGACGTTTCTGCCATGTTGTTCACGTGAGAGCGTTAAGATCGAGGAGAACTGTGAGGGAAAGTGCACGTTGACAAAACAGCAGAGAAGAGAGAGTGTATGGAAATTTGCGCACTACCAACATAGCAAAGTCACTGTGGCTGATGTTACAAGACGAGATTACCCACTCAGGCGCTACTGAAACGCCTCGGCTTCCCCTTTGCAGGAACCATACGTATGTCTGGCCTCTCCAAAGGTACCCCTTGAATGTGGCTATCTGTAACAGAGAGGCACAAAAATAATCTTACTTCGGCAATGTCCATAGTTCGAAGGGGTTCACTTCATCTGCAGCAATCTAAAGCGACCAGAGTAATCTTACATGCAAATGAGTAATATTTTTCTGGTGAGCTGCATTAGATTGTTCTTGATTAAATTGAATATTATTAATGTATAATAGAATATTACAAGCGAAAGACAGACAGGCGTTTCCTTTTATAATAACTAAAGGTCAAAAATGATTTATTTAACTGAGAAAGGTATTTATGTTTCCAATCAATGTTTGTATGCTATTGTTGCAATGGAATAGGCATTCTGCCGAAGGGGAACACATTGACCGTACTACAATTTAGTCATTAAGTTAAAAAAAATGTGTTTGAGAAAGTGACGCCAAGTGAAGAAGAGTGAAAGCGGGTAACGCTTCTTACCATAAATAAATATCCCATAATGCCAGAATACGGCGTTAGTAATGTGTTACTCAACACAGTCAAGTCGATTAAATATTTAGTCGTAACATTACAAAGATACATCATGTGATCAAAAGTATCCGGACACCTGGCTGAAAATGACTTACACGCTCGTGGCGTCCTCCTTCGGTAAAGCTGAAATTCAATATGGTGTTGGCCCACCTTTAGGCTTTATGACAGCTTCCACTCCCGCACGCATGAGTTCAATCAGGTACTGGAAGGTTTCTTGGGGAATGGCAGCCCATGCTTCACTGAGTGCTGCACTGAGGAGAGGTATCGATGTCTGTCGGTGAGACCTGGCAAGAAATAGGCGGTCCAAAAGCTCCGAAAGGTGTTCTATAGGATTCAGGTCAGGACTCTGTGCAGGACAATCCATTACAGGGATGTTACTGTAGTGTAACCACTCCTCCACAGGCCGTGCATTATGAACAGGTGCTCGATCGTGTCGAAAGATGCAACCGCCATCCCCGAATTGCTCTTCGGCAGTGGGAAGTGCTTAAAACATCAATGCAGTGTGATAGTACCACGCAAAACAACAAGGGGTGCAAGCCCCCTCCATGAAAAACATGACCATACCATAACACCACCACCACCGCACTACACACCCTGGCAGATGACGTTCACTGGGCATTTGCCATACCCACACCCTGCCATCGGATTGCCACATTGTGTACCGTGATTCGTCACTCCACATAACGTTTTTCCACTGTTAGGTCGTCCAATGTATGCGCTCCTTACACCAATTGAGGCGTCGTTTGGCACTTAACGGCGTGATGTGTGGCTTATGAGCAGCCGCTCGACCATAAAATCCAAGTTGTCTCACTTCACGCCTAACTGCCATAGCAATTGCAGAGGATCCTGATGCAGTTTGGAATTCCTGTGTGATGGCCTGGATAGATGTCTGCCTATTACACATTGTGACCCTCTTCAACTGTCGACGACCTCTGTCAGTCAACAGACAATGTCAACCAGTACGCTTTTGTGCTGTATGTGTCCCTTCATGTTTTCACTTCACTACCACATCGGAAACAGTGACCTAGAGATGTTTAGGAGTATGGAAATCTATCGTATAGACGTACGACACAAGTGACACCCAATCACCTGACCGCGTTCGAAGTCCGTGAGTTTCGCGGAGCGCCCCATTCTGCTCTCTCACGATGTCTAATGACTACTGAGGCAACTGATACGTAGTACCAGGCAGTAGGTGGCAACACAATGCACCTAATATGAAAAACGCATGTTTTTGGGGGTGTCCAGATACTTTTGATCACATGGTGTATATGAAATGGAACGAATGTATAAGAATAGTATTGGAGAAGGCGACTTCTCGGTTTCGGTTATTATGAGAATGTACGTTTATTAAATGTGGACTGACAATAACTGTCTCAGACTAATGCAGTATCAAAGAAAACTTGTGTATGAGGGCACAGAGTTCAGGGAACCACTTTGTGTGTTAGCTCCACAAGGAGCACCGCCACGTGGTAAGGAAGTGAAGAAAAGGGCGAAGTCGCAGGCAGCTCTGAAAAGGGTGCCGATATAGGCATCTGTCCATCCGCACCGCACTCTCTGAGGTGAAATTTTCTATGAGCTGAAGCATTACATTTTTAAATACTGTCTGAACCACTCTATGTGAGAAAATTATAAAGAAAACCAAAGAGTTAATACTTTCTCATCATTAGCGCAGTAAAGCTTCTGGAACTCTGTAAAACTACTACTCCATAATGTTTCTAACAATCTAGTGTGCAAGTTCATCTGTCTTGTAAATGATTCTGTATCTTTTCCTGTGTCAGCTCGGAGAGATCATTTGTAAGTGTAATGTATTCATGTTGCCTGCGAATAATTGACCTACTTTTTATACTTAGTAGCGTGCAATTATTTCAGAATCATTTACAGCGGTCGATGGCGTGAAGTTGGAATCGAATTCTTCATTGATGAAACGAACACTATTCGTGTTCTACAGTTAACTCTTCGTTAATTGAATCAGAAATCCCCTGAGATTAATTTGTTGATCGTTTTCTTCATATTACGCCATTTTCTGTGCAAGATTTGATCTCAACTGATCGGTCACGCATCATTGAACAATGATGTTATCCAACATAATCACTGCCCTAATGCGCTTCCATACTTTTCAGAATTATCAATTTACCTGCACTTTACGATGCTTCCATGGAAACGGAATTTTCCCTTCGTCATTGGAACGTACTGTCTTCTCGCGATAATTAACTTACGTGAGGTATAATTGGCTATAATTAAAGTGCGGCTATTCGCGGAAGTTCAGCGTGGGCTATAATTATCGTACGGCAGCGAAACATGGTAGACAGGCTTATGCCTCAGTGGGAAATAGATTTACGCTGGAAAAACAAAAAGTTTCAATTTTCACAACCACGTGTATCTAGTCGATGTCTCCGGTGCTCACACTGAACAAACTCTGTAAGCGGCGGTTGTTAATAAAATCAACATTATGTCTTTCTAGTTTGTTTTACCTTTTTCGCTCTTGTCCCGTTCCTCATTCATTACGTATGGAAATGTTTCTATACGTCTTTATTCCATTCACAACGCCAGATTTGCACCTGGTGGCCAAAATACGAACTAACTCTTTTCCAGCGTAAATCGATTCCACATCTACCATCTTTCGCTGCCATACGATAATTACAGCACACACTGGACCTCTGTAAATAGCTACTCTTTAATTGTAGCCACCCGGTATCATTCGAAATATTTTGGATCGTCGCTTACGGAGAAACGTTTCATTGAAATTTCTCGGTATCGAAGAAAGGCACGATTCAGTGCTTACTAAGTATCTTCGACGACAGTATCTGGTGTGGCTACATGATTTGTGTAGAAAAATCTTCTGTCTGAAGTACAAATCGCGGTTTAGCGGAACTAGGATATGTTGTGTTGGTGTTGGGTTGAGTGACGTGTACAAATTCCAGTATACATTTAATTACACTTAAAAATCCAGTTGACAGTACCATCCCGAAAGGCAGTGCTCCTAGTTCCCATTCACAATCAAGTCAGTCATATAGAGAAATACAATTAAAACACGAGCACAATTTTACAAAGTAAAAGCTCCACTGATTCTCGCTGTGCAACCTTCAGATTGGACAGATATCTCAAGAATAGCAGATTTACATCTTCAATGACTTAACAGTCATTGAAATACCTTAAAAACTAACTCTAGTCATTCATTTAAGACAATCATATATCAGTCTCTTATGCAAGCCCACTAGTATCTCCAGCACCAGATACTAGAAACCATTAAATAGGTTTCACACCGTAATAATTATAAAAAACGAAGAGAAGTGCACCAAAATATACAGCAACCAAAATTAATGTTATCCCCGCTGTCCAGCAGCGTAATGAACAACTTACAGAAATCTTCTACCTGCCGAACCATAGCCAATAACACACATTTGAATAAAGCCGCGAGAAGTCGCCGCGTGGTTAGAGGCACTATGTCACGAATTGCACGGCCCCCCTCCCGTCGGAGGTTCGAGTCCTCCCTCGGGCATGGGTGTGTGTGTGTTGTCTTTAGCGTAAGTTAGTTTAAGCAGTGTGTAAGTCTAGAGACAGATGACCTCAGCAGTTTGGTCCCTTAGGAATTCACACACATCTGAACATTTTTTTTTTTTTTTTTTTTGTTGAATGAATCTTATTCCAATTGGCAAGCTGCAGATTAAACGCAGTTATATAAATTGTATGAGCGCTAGCTCAAGGCGAATTAAGCTAATTTGTACAGATTTCAAGTCACTGACTGACTTCGAAATTAACAAAAAATGGTTCAAATGGCTCTGAGCACTATGGGATTTAACATCTTAGGTCATCAGTCCCCTAGAACTTAGAACTACTTAAACCTAAGTAACCTAAGCACATCACACACATCCATGCCCGAGGCAGGATTCGAACCTGCGACCGTAGCAGCCACGCGGTTCCGGACTGAAGCTCCTAGAACCGCACGGCCACCGCGGCCAGCTCGAAATTAACATCTCCACCACAAATCAACAATCGAATAAGAACATGCGGCCTCAAGGCACGCAAGTCCTCCTTTGCACAGGACTTAACCCAGTCGGTAGCGATCCAGAACAGTCTGTTGCTGAATAGTCCAGCCGTTGGATCGAACTGGGCGGCGGCTCGGCACGTCACCGACTTCTCACGTAGCACCGCTTTCACTCCAGACTATGTGTGCTGGTCACCTGCTGATCCAAGACGTAACTCCCGCCTGCCGCATCTGCGGCCTCCAGCCGGGCCCGAAACGCCCCAAGTCTTTGCGGCCCACGAAGACACGATGAAAATATTTATTAGCCGTCAGAATTTAGCTTCATAGCTGTTTCACTCCATCTCTTCCTTTCAATCAACTTATTCTTTTACTGGGAATAAAACTCGCAAATTTTTGGCTTTTCGTATATGACAGTGAAAATTTCAAGCTCCATGGTTTTCCGCTCGCTGCACGCTGGGAAACACTGGTTTTTGTTGCGCGCGCACGCTCCGCTGGATGCAGTTACTGCGACTGTACGTGCCTCCGCAAACGCTCTACGCGACGACAGTTCCGTGTCGCAAAACAGCTTTGTCTTGCATGATGCGTGGGAAATAGCGTACAACGATGCACGTCCCGAACGACTCAACCACGGCCTTAGTACACTGAAGCCCCAAAGAAGCGTGTAGGCATGCGTATTCTAACACAGTGATATGTACCGTAAACAGGCACTATACGGCGCTGCGGTCGGCAATGCCTGTATAAAACAACAAAAGTGTGGCGCAGTTGTCACATCGGTTACTGCTGCTACAATTGCTGGTCATCAAGATTTAGGTGAGTTTGAACGTGATGTTATAATCGGCGCTCGTGCGACGGGACACAGCATCTCGGAAGTGGCGATCAAGTGGGGATTTTCCCGTACGACCATTTCACGAGTGTTCGAGTGAATATCAGAAATCCAGTAAAACACCAATCTCCGACATCGCTGCGGCCGGAAAAAGATCCTGCAAGAAAGGGAGTAACGACGACTGAAGAGAATCGTTCAACGTGACAGAAGTGCAACCCTTCCGCAAATTGCTGTAGATGTCAATAGTGGGCGATCAACAAGTATCTGCGTGCGGACTATTCAACGAAATATCATCAATATTGGCTTTCAGAGCCGACGACCCACTCGTGTGTCCTAGATGATTGCACGACACAAGGCCTTAGGCCTCGCCTGGGCCCGTCAACAGCGACATTGGGCTGTTGATGACTGGAAACATGTTGCCTGGATATGTACGGGTATGGAGACAACCTCATGAATCCATGAACCCTGCATGTCAGCAGGGGACTGTTCAAGCTGGTCGAGGCTCTGTAGTGGAGTGGGGTGCGTGCACTTGGAGTGAATGGGATCCCTTATACGTCTGGATACTACACTTACGTAAGCATCGAGTCTGATCACCTGCATCCATTCATGTCCATTGTGCATTTGACAGACTTGGGCAATTCCAGCAGGACAATACTACACCCCATACGTCCAGAATTGACACACAGTGGCTCCAGGAACACTCTTCTTAGTTTAAACACTTCCGCTGGTAACCTAACTCCTCAGACATGAACGTTATTGATCATACCTGGGATACCTTGCAACGTGCTGTTCGGAAGAGATCTCCACCCCCTCGTACTGCTACGGATTTATAGACAGCCCTGCAGGATTCTAGGTGTCAACTTGTAACAACACCAACGCTATACTATTGTACATATAATAATTTTTTCTTCTGATTTTCGATAAATTAGTGTAATCGATGTTGTGATTTCATTTCTTTTTGTTTTCTTGCCATTGTGTTAAAGAAACTATAAACAACTTTCGATGTGAATATTAATGTTTATGTCAAATTTCAAGCAATATTGTAATAGAATTGAAGTGTAACAAACGTTGAATCTGTTGTAACATGTTTAAAATTGTAATTGTGCGCCTGGTCCATACGTAGGTAATGTATTAGGATATGTAGAATGTAAAACCTCGGGTGAATACCCTGTCTGTAGGGGAGCGGTAAAAGGTGGATGGCAGGCGAGCGCGGGAAAATGCACACGGGCGCTGCACGGCATAACGGGCTCAGCAGGAGTAGTCGTCGGAGTTGGGCATCGGTCTGAGAAACACGTTCTGGATCGAGGAGGCTCTCCTGGAAAACGTGATTTCGTTGAGCCTCGGATGTGCCGTTTCCGACGCCTATACAGCATGGCAATATTCCATAGGCACTAAACGGAAAAGTATTGCGACGCTAAGAAGAAGCAAAGTGCTGATACATCAAGAGCCATTGCTGTGATTGTTATGTGTGCTCTGTGCCTCGGCATCTCGCCGCCTGCCGACCGCCGCATCGATACGAACAGGTTGAACCTTTTAGTACTGTATTCGTGTGGACCAGTGTTACTTTTGTTCCATGCTGTTCAATAACAACTTAAATTTTACCAGAACTGTCCTATCATTTAATTATCCCCACAACTAACCTAGACAGGGTCCTTTCCACAAGTGCAATCCGAGTGTCCCGAGATGAAGAATTAAAATTTATGTTAATAACAATTACCTGCAGACCTAGATATGTTAGAATGATGTTTAAAGAACTTTGTTGTTAATGAAATAATAGACGCATAATATAGATCTGACAAAGTTGGAAGATAGTGTTGAAGTTGGTTTAGTAATGAAGTTTAATTAATTTGAGACAAAAATAATGGTAGTTAAATGAGCAGGATATAAGCTAAAAAGAGTAGTAACTCATATATTGGAAATCTTGAGTGCTTAATGATTTCAACAATCAAAATTTTCAATACAGTGATCATAACAGTTTCAGGGTCCCGCCCCCCCCTTTTCTTTTCTATTCATTTGAATTCTGAAGTGTACTGAACTGATTTGACCAGCAAAGTTAAAGTCAATATAAAACCAAAATTAATCAGTGTTTTACCTTTCTCAAAATTGACATTGTATGTGTGTTTCGAAACTGCTATTTCTAGGGTAACCTATGCCCGATTTTAATCAGATCAATAGACAGTACGAAGTTTGTAGTAAACATTATAGTGTAATGTTGTGTATTTATGGCTTGTCCATATTAGTACAGAAAGTGAAATTATTAGTTCAGTAGATTTTCTGGTTCTAAAATTTACCATATTATGCAGTATTATTACGTGTTGTTTTGTATGAACGTACATCAACTTGTACAGGGAAGAAACTCAGTTAATGCCTAATTAGGCTGGCGACCGTATTATTAACAATTTGGTAGCATCTGCTGTGTTGTTTCTAGTCCGTCCTAACGTGTGGTTGCACGCCGGAATTGCTTGACGTATTATTGTTATTACTGAGTGAGTGTAAGTCTGATTTGCCTCCATTCAGGTACACGCGGTGAAAATCTATACAAAAATCCTTTCTCTTAAGGTGAAGCCCGTCAACTTACCATAGTACAGGCTTTAAAGAGTAACGTGCGCCCGAGCGTAGTGTTACAAACTCCCTCCAGACATTAGTCGAGTCCATGCCACGTCTTGTTGCGGAACTTCTGCTTACTCGCGGGGGCCGTACACAGTATTAAGCAGGTGTACCAGTTTCTTTGTCTCTTCACTGTAGCGTAGCGCACAAAGCCCTTGTTGAGACCGGCGGTGGGAATTTGGAATCCAGCACGCATCGTGATGAGACGTTACCGTCACTTACGGGATGCAAGATCCTCCGGAATTTTGGATGGAAATGTTCGACGCAGTAACGTCAAGCATGCCGGATCGATCGATACGTGAAGAACCAACCATCAGCCACCAAGTACATTGACATTACTACGGTACCACTACCTCATAAGGCAAGGACTTTTGCGTAATTGTAGGAAACTTATAACTGTTCAGGAGTATTGTAAGTCCGATTCATGTGACGCTGCCTTCTTACCAAATAGACGCATATTACTCAAGTTGTTCCTTATTTACCTGAAGTCAATACATAGCATGTGTCCTAACCATAACACACTGCCGAAAAAAATTTAATACACCTGGAACGACGACCTCGATTTTGATTCATGGACGACGTAGGCCACCTGTGGGATAGTGGATGCACTAATAATGGTTTGAACGTCGTCCGCCTACAGATAGTGCTGTGTATAGCTACCAGAAAGCCGTCTATGTCCATCCTTTAATAGGGAATGCTCTCAGCCAGAACGCTCAATGTGGTGGAAACGTGTGAAGCAAGCAGGCAACGATACCACAGAATGCCACCTCTCCATTCTGGTAACCCATGCAACCCTTTATAACATCCTCTACAGGCTAATATCTCAAACAGTGGAAATCCTATAAAATCCTACTTTTTCTCAAGTCGCACAAACTCCCTACCGACATCTCCTATTACCGCCCCACCAGCGTCACCTCAGTGTTTAGCAAGACCTTCGAATCTGTCCTTGAACCAGCACCACCTCTTTCCCGTCAGTCAAGGCGACTTCCGTCCGAGCTTCCCCTCTGATGACAAGCTCATTTCTTATCCCATAAGCTAAACATCTATATACTATTTTTGTCTCCCTCGATATAAAGAAAGCGTATGACAGTGTATGACATTTCGCTCTCCCATTCAAACTTCAGACGCACTATCTAATCCTCCCGTCCTTTCTGACTATGTCGCTTCCTTTTTAAATACGAAAATAAAATGCTGGCGCAGGGAGGACATGTCCCGTTTCTAGAACAAGAAGAAATGCATATTGTTACATAATTGAGAAATGATGTACTGAACTTTAAACAATTACAGCACACGATCGTTGCATCATCAAACCGACAACTTCTAACCGATTTAAAATTATGAAAAATACTTACGAAAGATATTTGTAACTGTTACCAAATAAAGGTGTAAATGAGTTAAAAACGGTTATTATTTTTCAACATAATTTATATAACGAAATGGTACAACCTTCTTGCAGCGAGGCTCGAAGAAGAAGAAAAAAGACTACTACAGAAAACCAGATATCTCATTTTGTAACAGAAGAGCAGTGAAAATTACATAGATAATTAAGACACTAATAGGAAGTTAATATTATGTGACGTAATTGTGTTTCTAATATCTTTGATATGCAATGTTCTGCTTCAAGTTCCAGCCTTATTGCATCCTTCCCATCTTTTCGTCCATCCTTTCTCACTGTTAACTATACCAATCCCCGTACCTTCCACCCCCCTGCAGGTATGCTCCAACCTCTCTCTTCTCCTTCTCCTACCCTGCACTGCCGACATGGCCAAATCATCTCCGCCTGTCCACCCCACCTGTCCACCTCCTTCAATATGGCGATGTCACCGCTTTCCTTGCCCTATAGCCTACACTCCAGGCATACCAAATATCCATCAAATACCTCTCAATCAACAATAATGATGGGAAGCTGAAGAAATAAAATTTGTGCCACAGCCAGAACTTAAACCTAGGTCTCCTTGTTTACCAGGCAGGAAGACTGACCATTACACCACCACAGACAGCACTGTGGTTCACATTCCTGCACGGACTACTCAAGTGTAGTGCCCTTCCCAACACAAACTTCAGTTCATATCTTCAGCTTATTTTCCCCCTAAATCGTCACTAGCATTCCTGCCTAGGAAGCAAGGAGACCTGGGTTCACGTCCTAGCTGTGACATAGATTTTAATTCATTTCTTCACTTCCATCATTATCATAGATAAAAAGCAAAGCACTCCGTCGTCAGGTCACAAGTGGCCCATCGGGACCATCCGACCGCAGTGTCCTCCTCAGCTAAGGATGCGGATAGGAGGGGCGTGTGGTCAGCACGCCGCTCTCCAAGTCGGTATGATGGTTTTCTTTGACCGGAGCTGCTACTGTTCGGACGAGTAGCTCCTCAATTGGCATCACGAGGCTGAGTGCACCTCGAAAAATGGCAACAGCGCATAGCGGCCCGGATGGTCACCCAACCAAGTGCCGACCACGCCGGACAGCGCTTAACTTCGGTGACCTGATGGGAACCGGTGTATCCACTGCGGCTAGGCCGTTGCCCATCGTAGATAAAGATGAGACTTAAATATCTCCGGGAAAATTTAATTATAAAATCTATAAGATCACCTCTCAATCAGTTTACCTCCTGCTGCAACCAATGGCTCCTTAATGCAATAATTATAGAGCGAACCATCGACACCCTCCGCCTTCATAACTTTAACCTTTCCATTTATTACCGTTCTATACAGTTTACGAATACCGTAATATACCTCGTACTAACCCCTGACTGACAACTAAAACGGGAACCTCACTCACTAACCACGAAACAGAAAGTCCACAATATACAACAACTAATAACTGCACAAACGTAGGGATTACACTCTTCCACCATCATCCACACATACAAAATCTTGATCTTATCTCTCCTATCATATCTTTGTCCCACCAAAGTTCTGTAAGCCCCTCCGAAACCTTGAATGTCATGTGCTCCATATTGCTTTCCACATCCATTTTCCTTTCCCCAAATTCCCTTCACTTCTCGCCCACATTAAAACCCCCGCTTATCTACTCTATCCTAAAACTACGTTTACTCTCTGATCATCAATCCTGGTACGCTGCTGCACCTCTACAAACACGTCCTACCATTCTTACACCTTTGCGCACTCCACTTCCTATCCAAATGCAACTTTAATTCTCTCACAGATAGTGAGATCCATCTCGATAATTATCCATCTTACGAAATGTAACTCTGCTGCACTGATCCCACTCAACTTAAGGACTTCCCCCTCCTTTTCCTTCTCCATCGCTCTCATCCCTTTCCTCTTGATAACATTGCCCTATCTGCGCACCAAACTTCTCCTTCTTCCTTCCCATATTTCTCCCCAACACCTACCTTCAATCGTAGTTTCTTACCTAGCGGTACAAATATTTTTTCTATCTACATCTCTCTACCCTGTAAAACATAATCTCTCTTCACAAAATTCTTTTATTCCCAGTGCAGGGCCTTGAGATTTTGAGCGAAAGCGCAGTTCTTTTTCTTAGAAGAATTTCTCATTTCTGCGTTGTGAAACCTTTTTTTAAAGCTGAAAACGAAGAGAACAGTCTTAATAGTTTTATGTACACGTCAACAAAATTCACTACCGCTTTTAAAACAATCTGTCAGAACCCCCCCCCCCCTCCCATGCCCCCTCGCTACGCCCATATGGGGCGTAATGACATGAAATAACAAGAAAGAAAAACAATCCAAAATAAAATAAGGAATAGTGAAACCTACCAGACTGACTGACTCCACAGAAAACGGAAAATAGGCTGTATCTATAACAACATTTACATGCACACGGAATCTGTTATGAATTATAAATCAACATATTTGAGCAAGAGATGTATCCCATAAGAGTGAGCTATTACTAAATCCTTTAAGCAATGAATCTGAACTAATTTGAGCAAGACTGATCATTTTCCTTTGTTGTCAAAATAGTACTGTCGGTAATATAAAAAAGAAGAAAATAGGTTTGCTGCTAATTACAAGTTACGAACACATTATCCTGTGAATAATTTGAAAAGGTTCAAACAGATTATAGAAACGTAATATGAAGACTGTAATATTAATAAATTAATGCATTACACCATCAACCTTCACAATGGAAAAAAGATCCCGACTGGTAAATTTGTGAGTGGTGTGTCGGTAATTTCAAAGGTATCTATCTTTTTAAGACACGAGCAGCATACTAATATATAAAAAGGATCAATGCTTTATCTTCGTCGGAAATCAACCTGTTTTAATAGTTTAAGAAACAAGTACATATTATATATTTTAACTTCTGGAAACTACTTTTGTATATTTCATGGAAGGTCTCACCTGAAGAGCAGCAATGTGCAACTGATAGCCTACCCTTGCCCTGCTGGATGAGGCGATGGAAGTAAAACAATGAAAAAAAGATATTTCAGCACATTAATGCAATCAAACTATATGGGAAATGATAACCCGGTTCTTTTTGCTGTTTTATTTGTCTGCGTCAGATGGAGTTTTGTCCCTTTTGCCTCCCCCACTTTCGCGAGAGGTGTTACTTATCATAGGGGAAAACTTGAAGGGAGAAAAATTTGCTTATGGATTCTCTTGATTTTACAGTGTGTTCCTCTTCTCAGTGTTTGATTCCAAAATGAATATTTCATGAGCGAAATATTGAATCAGGGTTGCCAGAACGTCTCTGCAGAAGTTATTGGGAAAATACTTTATGCGTTCGCTGTTCCTGACGCATCGTGTCATTAAGGTGCTGGGAACCAAAACGCAGTGAACATCCCCCATTTACATGCAAATGAGTCAATTTAATTAAGGAGGTTTAACCCTCTTTATTAGGGGCCGTTGGAAAATTACTTTCATAATCACATTATAAACTCGTGCAATAATTTCTTACTTATTAACCTGAGAACAATTTATTACAAAGAAGTTGGCTGCTGGATGTTGAATGTCTTTTCAGGGCGACGTATAGCAAACTCTGCGGCACGATTTCGGAGAGGAGAGGGCTTTAATTTCAAGAGTTACGGTGAAATATTAGTTTCACAACTTTCACAATACCTCAGCGGAACGTGACTGCAGCCGGGAAGAAACAACCGCTGAGGTACAAAGTAATAAACAATAATAGCGCGTAAAACTCGAGATGGCCCACCGCGACTCGGAGAGTATTTCGAACAATTAACACCGATGCGTTGTTTAATTTCTCCCTTTAAAATTTGCACCATCTGAATACGGACTTCTGGTACTACTAACTCAAAGTTCTGAACTTTGTAGTTATTTCATGGAAGCACCGCCTTAAACACTTGAAAAGTTTTCCTGATTTCCAGAAAGTTCTAAAACAAGTAACCGGTATCTTTTTCTTCAAATTTCCGGCATTTATATATGTTGCGCATTCTATTTTAGTTGGTAATAATCTAAGAGACAACACATTTTCTGAAAATAATGGCTTTATTAAGTAAATGTGTGGTACTATTGTGACCTATATCTTTTTAAATTACTGCTGGGACGTTAGCCTTCCTTTAAGATCACTGTTTTTCATCACAGCGTTTTAGCAAATCTATACTTAAACAGCGAAGATTGTCTTTCAATTTTTTTTGATAGATACTATAAGTTAAGAGATGCGATCATAATTCGAAAGTAGCCTCTTTCTCAGATTTCCTTCTTACTTTCATTTTAGGTCATTGTCAGGTAGACTCACACACCTAAGAGTACATGTATATCTGTTGAAAATTTATAGATGGATGTACAGATATATACAGGGTGGTCAGTCTGAAAAGCTCGTCAAGCTGATGCTGGGGAAATTGTGCTGAGAACTAAATATCACAAAAAAAACTCTATTCGTTGCGCCGTTTCCGAGTTATTTATCATTGAAATTAACCAATCAGGAAGATGCATGACCAGATTCGTTCAGTTGCACGCACAATGCAATAATGCACATACGTCTGTGGGTTACCACTTGTTGAAATGCTCATTACCGGTTAAAACATGTCTTTTTCGGAAGTGATAAATTTAAGACAGGTGAGCAAATGAAGATTAGGTTTGGTGACGTTGTCCCGGGAAGAGGGCTTGAATTTGCGCGCACGACGGCCTAACTAGCTAACTTCAATTCTAAGTAATTCGGAAACGGCCTAACGTATCGATTTTTTTGTCTTAACAATTATCTAACAACACACCCTCCCTTGGGACACCCTTACAAGCATTACATACCGTTTCTGACCACCCTGTACGCATATATCCTACAATAGAGGAAAAGTTCTTTGATTTCCAAGTTGTAACACTTTATTACATATTAACCTGCTAAGCTACGTGTGATTGAAGACGCTAAATAGAATTTCATTTCTATACCATATGAATTTCTCCATGGAGTTGTTCTTTTGAGAGCTTGATTTGCCTTGTAGGACTTTCTAGATTATTTCGGCAAATGACAGGTTATCATTCCCTCTATAAGCTCCCCACTGTATGTTTCGGTACGAAATTTATCTCGAATTTACCCCCCACTCTATAAAAAAATTACGTATTACTAAAACTATGTACTCAGAAACTGTTATCCAATTTAAACTCCCTTAACGAAGCAGAATCTAATTTGAACTGAACTGTAACTGGTTTGAATGCAATTATAAAACTGAAGTAAAATAATTACTGGGCCCTAATCAAAATTTACACTTATCTTGCCCCTTGACAACATTGTTGCAGATTTTTCGAAAGCACAATGCGCCCACTTAACACATCTTTTGAGTCACGTACCCGCGTAAAGAATTAAGAGGTCATTGTTTCGTCACGTGTAATAATGAGAACGGGATACTTACAACAATTTTCGTTAGAGTACATGCACTGAATAGCCAAAACATATTGAACATTTGATTGCGTGTCCATCAACCTTTTGAACGCAGTTCAGCTGTGATTGTGTGTCGCATGGATTCAACAAGTCCTTGGTAGTTTTCCGGAGGCTGTGGGGCCAGATTCTACGCACAGGTCACGCAATTCCCGTAAATTAGTGGCGGGTTGGTTTTTGGCGTCGAATTGGCACTGGATAGCGATCCAGATGTTTTCCATCGGCTTCAGAATATGCAGATTTTCTGGCCAAGACATCAACGTGTGTTTGCTATCATACTGTTCAAACTACTGTAACATTGTTCAGGCATTGTGACAGTTATCCTGCCTTGCATAACCGTCTGGGAAATCATCAATCTAGAAGGGGTTGTTCACTTAGTCTGTAGCTGTGCCTTCGATTGCTATCACAAGCCCCGTGGAGGCCCAGCTGAATGTATTGTAAAGCAAGTCTAGTCAAGAGGCTGCTAGGTGTGCGCGAGCCCTCACACTTGCTCGCCGCTTGGGTAGTGAGCTCTCCTGGTGAAATGGAATGGTTAGACCTCATTATGAAACGCACAAGAGATGCAATCTGTGCGTTGTCTACAGATGAATAACCATTTACCTATACGTAATGGCATATACAGTGACGGAAAAAACTGCAACCCCAAAAAATAATGTAGAGCAACGAAATTTTGGGAATACATTCGTGTAGGTAACACATGTAAGTGATTAACACTGAAAGACCCCAGATTTATGTAAAGCGAGAAAATTCAGTCCAAATGTTAAATGCTGGTACATTAATAACCTGTGTAACCACCACAATGTGGAGTGCAAGTATGCAGACGTGCATGTATTGTGTTATACAGATGCCGGATGTGAATTTGTGGGCTAGAGTTCCATGCCCGTTGCACTTGGCCGGTCAATGCAGAAACGATTAATGCTATCTGTGGATGACGGTGGAATTATCGTCCAATGATGTCCTGATTGTAGACACGTCTGGTGTTCGAGCCGGCCAAGGTAACTCTGTAGAGTACGTTGGGTGACAAGAGCGGTTAATGGGAAAGCGTTATCCTGTCCGAAAACACTCCCTGGAATGCTATTCGTGAATGGAAACACAACAGGTCGAATCACCTGACTGACGTACAAGCATGCAGCCAGAGAGCATAGTATAACCATGAGAGCCCTCCTGCTGTCGTACGAAATCACACCACAGAGCATAGCTTCAGATGTAGGTTCAATGCGTGTAGGCCGCAGAGAGGTAGGCTACAGGCCCCCAACTGGCCTCTTAACGAAAACACTGTCATCACTGGCGCCGAGGCAGAAGAAGCTTTCGACAGAAAACACTAGAGGTCTCCAACCGGCCCTCGAACGAGCTTTTACTTGACAGCACTCAAGTCACAAATGGTGGTTGTTTGGGATCAGTGAAATGTACGCTACAGGTCGTCTGGCTCGAAGCTGTCCTTGAAGTAACCAATTTGTAACTGTTCGTTATATCATTGTGCTGCCAACGGCTGCACAAATTCCTGCTGCAGATGCAGTGCAGTGCGACAGAGTTTTACACCAAACGCGATGATCTTCCGTCTCGTCAGTGACACATGGCCTTCAGGAGCCCGGTAGAGAGGCGTTCTCACATCGGACGATAGCGAGAGTAAACCATCCACTTCCATTGCTCCCTGTGGCAACGTCAAGACTGAAATTAACTCGACATCCACGGAAAAAAATCGGTCCGTTCAATATGACACTTTGTGCAGTTCCATTTGTGCGAAGTTTATTCTCGAGGCTTAGTATGTGTTTGTAGACTCGTCAACGTGTATATCGTCAACGTCGCCATCGCATGCCAGTCTACAAACACACACTAAGCCTCGAGAATAAACTTGGCACAAATCGAGTTGCACGAAGTGTCATATTGAAGGGACCGATTTTTTCCCGTGGATGTCGAGTTAATTTCAGTCTTGACGTTGCCACAGGGAATAACGGAAGTGGATGGTTTATTCTCGCTATCGTCCGATGAGAGAATGCCTCTCTACCTGGACTCGAATCATTGGCCGACCGAGATGTCATCGCTTACAAGACCTGGCATTGTGGAATATATGCTAAGACACAAACTAGACCTAGTTATGTATATAGTAATATGCCTTTTACATTGTATACCAGCTCCTGTCCTAAAGTTAGTAATGATGAAAAAATACATGTATGGATTAAAGGACTTGGTGTACTAGCTGAGAATGTAACTCTGGTGATGTAACCCTGTACTATAATTATTAATAAAGTCTGGTCTGTAGCGTCAGCCGCCAATCGCTAGACGTACATCTGGTGAACGGGGGCCCAAGGATGCAACAATTTAAAAAAAAATCGAAAACATAGTGCCGCGTTGGCTGCTGAGCGCCTGCGAGGCTGCATGATGCAACCCGGTTGGGCCGGCTTGCCAGCGAGTAAATTCTCGTGACCACCGATGCCAGCAGTCACGTACAGTGACTACATTCCTGCCAAGTCTTTCTGCAGTGTCGCAGAAGGAACATCCAGATTCTCGTAGCTCTATTACACGACCTTGTTCAAACTCGCCTTAAAGGAATTCTTGGCTAACATCAACTAACTATGTCTATTCTCAAAGGTAACTAACGCTCACGTCCATTACAGAGTCTATTTAAAGCAAACCACATTTGCAAAGTCATAGTGGGGCTACTAGTGACATTCTTACGCGACTAGCGCGAATTTTGAACAGACATCATCTCCCATTTATAGAAAGACGCCTACCAACTTTCGTTCTGTCACACAACTGCTTCTCGGTGTGGCCATTGTGGCCGCATTATGAACTTGAAACAGAAGGTCAGGCACACCAACATAAATTAACAAGACGTCAGAGCAGGGTGCCTAGATACATCGGGACCTTATAGACCTACAGTGTCACAGCTAGTTGCGTGATAAATTTCGTAATAAAATACGTCTTGTAGAGACGTAAAAATATTTTCAACATGGGTTTCTTTTGTGTTAGGAGAAAAGCCAACCCCGTGTTACGAGTGGAGGCCGAAATGCACGCGTTTTAGCTCACGCAGGCTGGTGTGAGGAGGGAAGAACTATACTGACGTGAGGTCTGGAACATAAGGAATGAGAATTCAGAAAGCGGACGTAATTAGTTTGATACTTTAATCCATTAATGGTGAATGTCGCTCTTGACGGTACATGATTCACAATATTATCTGTTCAGAATACATTCTTGAAGATAGTAATTATAGTAAGTGAATATGGCGCCTTGCTAGGTCGTAGCAAGGTATGTAGACAGTGAACCTTCGCTAACAAGGTCGGCTGTACAACTGGGGCGAGTGCTATGGAGTCTCTCTCTAGACCTGCTGTGTAGCGGCGCTCGGTCTGCAATCACTGATCGTGGCGACACGCGGGTCCGACGCATACAAACGGACAGCGGCCGATTTAAAGGTTACCACCAAGCAAGTGTGGTGTCTAGCGGTAACACCACAGTTTCCACGACTTCACAAGTTTGCAACGACGACTATGTCAATGTTTGCAACTACACACATGTGTGTGTGCACTTTTTTTGTGCAATGAAGAGAACAAAGCCTACCCATAGTGGGTCACTCACAGACTAAGACTGTAAAACTCATCTTCGAATTAGCAGTCCACAGGACGTGGTAGCACACATTGATGCTTAGTGAAAAGAAAAATTAATAGAGTTCTTTGACATCAAGAGTTTTTACGTTTAACGTGTGAATAAAATAGTCACGAACTGCTGTTTGCAGTAAATTTATACTTCGTCCGAAAACAACACTTGTCGTAAGGCTGCAACATTCTTAAGAATTATCAGGTTTTTTACTTCAATGCCTCGTGGTCTTCGCCTCTTCAATAAAAATAAATGTTTCATTTCATTGTCATATCTCATCAGTGCAACACCTTTAGGAAGCAAATGTTGGTGTTGGGACAGCAACCAGCCACAAATTTGCTTTCAGTTCCTTTATTCAAAGGGTACCGTTACCTGTTTCGAATCGTTATGATTCATCTTCAGACGGTTTACACGCTTTCCCTATAAGATGTTATGATATAACTGAAAGTAAATTTGTGGGTGGTTGCTGTCCCAACACCAACATTTGTCTTCAAATAACAGCCACGGTCTCCAAACATGTCATCATATGACAAAATTACCTCTAGGAAATTTGCGACGAACGCCTCGGCGAAGCGATACATTTCCGTAGAAGTAATATTAGCGGCCGTAGAACAGACTCGTTGGCAATAGTTTGACGTGGCGAACTGCCATGTCCCAGTTCCCCCTACCCTCGCCTTCCCGTCCCTTCCCACGTCATTACTCGCCGTCAGCCGGCCGGTTGCTCACTGCTGAGGCGTGAAAACGACCAGACCGGGGAACAGGCTCGCTCTGCTCTAGCATAATACTACTCCGAATGGTTTGCATCCGCGTCGCGCTGCACGTTTCGGCCAGTTGTGCGCCTGGATGACGGCGTATCCGTTCACAACCGTCGACCTGGTGTAACAAGAAACGCGATTCATCCGGCAAGGCGACACATTCCCATTGATCTAACGTGCAATTTCGATGACGTGCCCACGCAACAGTAATTTACGATGTCATACAGTCAACATGTGAAGTCGTAGCGGTCGGGAAATACACTCCTGCAAATGGAAAAAAGAACACATGGACACCGGTGTGTCAGACCCACCATACTTGCTCCGGACACTGCGAGAGGGCTGTACAAGCAATGATCACACGCACGGCACAGCGGACACACCAGGAACCGCGGTGTTGGCCGTCGAATGGCGCTAGCTGCGCAGCATTTGTGCACCGCCGCCGTCAGTGTCAGCCAGTTTGCCGTGGCATACGGAGCTCCATCGCAGTCTTTAACACTGGTAGCATGCCGCGACAGCGTGGACGTGAACCGTATGTGCAGTTGACGGACTTCGAGCGAGGGCGTATAGTGGGCATGCGGGAGGCCGGGTGGACGTACCGCCGAATTGCTCAACACGTGGGGCGTGAGGTCTCCGCAGTACATCGATGTTGTCGCCAGTGGTCGGCGGAAGGTGCACGTGCCCGTCGACCTGGGACCGGACCGCAGCGACGCACGGATGCACGCCAAGACCGTAGGATCCTACGCAGTGCCGTAGGGGACAGCACCGCCACTTCCCAGCAAGTTCGGGACACTGTTGCTCCTGGGGTATCGGCGAGGACCATTCGCAACCGTCTCCATGAAGCTGGGCTACGGTCCCGCACACCGTTAGGCCGTCTTCCGCTCACGCCCCAACATCGTGCAGCCCGCCTCCAGTGGTGTCGCGACAGGCGTGAATGGAGGGACGAATGGAGACGTGTCGTCTTCAGCGATGAGAGTCGCTTCTGCCTTGGTGCCAATGATGGTCGTATGCGTGTTTGGCGCCGTGCAGGTGAGCGCCACAATCAGGACTGCATACGACCGAGGCACACAGGGCCAACACCCGGCATCATGGCGTGGGGAGCGATCTCCTACACTGGCCGTACACCACTGGTGATCGTCGAGGGGACACTGAATAGTGCACGGTACATCCAAACCGTCATCGAACCCATCGTTCTACCATTCCTAGACCGGCAAGGGAACGTGCTGTTCCAACAGGACAATGCACGTCCGCATGTATCCCGTGCCACCCAACGTGCTCTAGAAGGTGTAAGTCAACTACCCTGGCCAGCAAGATCTCCGGATCTGTCCCCCATTGAGCATGTTTGGGACTGGATGAAGCGTCGTCTCACGCGGTCTGCACGTCCAGCACGAACGCTGGTCCAACTGAGGCGCCAGGTGGAAATGGCATGGCAAGCCGTTCCACAGGACTACATCCAGCATCTCTACGATCGTCTCCATGGGAGAATAGCAGCCTGCATTGCTGCGAAAGGTGGATATACGCTGTACTAGTGCCGACATTGTGCATGCTCTGTTGCCTGTGTCTATGTGCCTGTGGTTCTGTCAGTGTGATCATGTGATGTATCTGACCCCAGGAATCTGTCAATAAAGTTTCCCCTTCCTGGGACAATGAATTCACGTTCTTATTTCAATTTCCAGGAGTGTACTTGTGCCTGCACTGGAAATGTACTTTGTCGTCAGATCTGCCACAGATCGTCGCCAGTCCGACTTTATAGAGGTTGCAATTCTACAACGTCTACGTTCTGTGATTAAGCGTGGTGTGCTCCCTCTCACCTGTTGTGGTTTCTTCGGCGTTCAAGCGCTTTTCAGATATGTTCACGATAGACAAACGGACAGCCGACCAGCTTTACCGATACCGAGATGCTAGCACCAGGTGCCTGATCATAGCATACTAACCTTAGTCAAACTCGTCTCCCTTTGTTAGTCCAATCGTCAACGCAACGCCTTCCTTTTCCTCTCTGCTTCGCTTATATTCTGCGATACCGCGTCGCCTGCCTGCAGCGCCGCCACCGGGCGTCATCAGCTCTCCCGGTCCGTCGTGGTCATAATGTTTCCGCTCCTTACTGTACGTGCTCTGCAGCTGCGGCTAAATCGCCGAAAGTACGAGAAAACCTTGAATAATGGACCGGTATTATTCTTGTGACAGATCTAAGTATTTTTACAGATAAAAGCAATTTAGAACAATCTACTTAACACAGTATGTGCGTATGTAATGTAATAAATGTGCCAGACGTCAACTGTCGGTAAGAGTTTTATAATTAATATAAATGACGAGCATTCTTCCAAAAATGTAATGTGACGCAGTATTTTAAGGTTGGTGAGTGTGGACGGGTTACTCCTGTAATCGAAATTGCAGGTACGTTCTGGTACATTTGATGTTGATCAGATAGGACGAAATAGGCTTGCATTTTTGAAATAGTAAATTAGTATCATTGTCATTTCAGGTCTGAAGATGGTTCTAGAGGAACCGAAAACGGTCATGTGAATAAACATTTTGCAATCAAGACGGATTATAAGTAACATTGGGACAGGAAAAGGTTGCAGCCAGACTCCAGTAGGGCAAGGCAGACGCCTCGTCACAGTTTGCTAAATTAGATTTACGTACTGCATTACGAATTGCATCTACGTACTTGGAAATAAAACAAAAAAGGTGAAGAAGCAACATAATCCTACGTTGAATGGAAAATAGTTTACATTCTGAGTAGTTTGAAGACCATGCAACATGCTTAATATGCTGTCTGACTATCATGAGCTAGAAAAACATTCAGAGTAATATCATTGCGACACCAGCCACAAAGACCATGTAATTACTTGTCTTCTGATGAACGACAGTGAATGCTAACTGAAATAAGGTAGCCATTAGGGAGGAAACTGACTTGAGGGTAAACAGATCTGTGACAAACTGTTTATGGTCAACATCACTAATTATTTGAATGTATTAAGATATTTTAGGTCAAGGCACAAGACACGTCTTTCACTGGCCAGAGGGCTTCTACTCCAGCGAATGATATTTCAGCTGAAGACCTGTCTGGAGACGTCGTGGATAGCTGTGGGATAGCAACCTGACTGTTGGGCACCATATGACACGACAGCCAGGAGGGATGGTTCGGGGTGCCATTTCATTTCATAGGAGGACCCCTTTGGTTATCAGCACAGTAATACGTCGACGATGTCCTATGCCCCATTTTGTATCCCTTTACGACAAGCCATCCTGGCTTACATTTCAACAGATAAGTTCTACCCCCACACGTCGAGAATCGCTACTGTTTGTCTTCGTGTTCGCCAAACCCTACCTTGAGCAGCAAGGTCAGTGGATCTCTACCACGTTGAGAACATTTGGAGCGTTGTGCGTACGAGCCTCAAACCGTCTCGGGATTTTGACGATATAACGCACCAGTTGGAGAGAATTTGGCACTATATGCCTCAGAAGACCATCCTACAACTGTGTGAATAAATGCCAGGACGAATAACAGCTTGCATAAGGGACAGAGGCGGGCCAACGCGTTATTGACTTTCCCAATTTCTTGAATAGGTCATCCAATTTTTATGATACTGTGTTCATTTGTTTGTCTGTACATGTACATCAGATCTACTGATTTCCGTCTCGTTAAGATAATTTCCTCATGGTGCATTTTTATTGTCTAACAATGTATTTTGGAAACGAAAGCTCAGAGGGGGCTGGCAGTATGCAGGACCTTCCACGAAGTATTACGAGCACTAGCAGAAATTGTTCAATTGAAGGGCCACGTTCTACCCCCCCCCCCCCCCTCCCCCCCCCCACAGGTACATTATTGTCTCAGCAATGCTCCACCAATTCTTATGCCATGTATTAACTGGTCGTTTCTGTTGGCGTTGTTATAAAAATATCACTGATCGCTTTTCCCATTTTCTATAACAGTGCAATATTTCGGAGTAATGCAAATTTCAGAATAAAAATTACTCATTCTTTACAAAAGGTTTATCTAAAAACGAAAAATTTTAGCACTGCTGACATCGCTAAGTGATATTTCCGTCCAGTTACTAGCAAAAAATAAAAACACCTGTTATAACCGAGATCAGACAGATACCGAAAAATACCGGTTCTCCACGTCTAAAACACCTGTAGCGGTATTAATCGATCGGTTCTTCCCATCCCTACCTCCCACTCCCTTAACCCCTAAGGATAACGAGGGAACAATGGGCCCTCTGTGGATGACAGGTGGCTTTAAAAATGTTGCGTGTATGATGTTGCGACTGAGTAACCCATAGACAACAATGCAGCTGTTTACCGTTTTTATAAGAAAGGGAGGATTTAGTATGTGAGCATTTGCTGCTGGTGATTAATGCTTTGGTACGATAAATCGTAAGCTTCTCCGCCTGCTCTGTCACGAAAATAGTTACATCTAGGAAGTACTGACTCTACAATTCCTTTGTAGTGCCATTACGTCCCAAAAAATAGTTACTGTATACACTGACAGCAATCAAAACTTGTAATACTGTTTTACAGGAATTATAATCTGGTAGCGAACAGTGCCTCGCATCCGCTGAATAAATAAACAATACTTAAGACATACATATTGTGGCGTTCGCTGTGTTATTCAGTGGTTTGGTATTTAACTAATTTGTAAATGGAAATGGTAATCTTATTTTATTACACTGAGTAATTACTAAATATTTTTTCTCCCGGCTAAAGATTTGATCAAGTTCCTAAAGAAATCCAAGTTATCGTCGTGTTAAAGTGTTGTCTGTAAGTTGTGTAAGTGTCACTAAATCACAGTTCATACAACAGATTCAATACAACTATTGATTAAGATGAAAGCAGTTATCTTCAGCAAAATGATCATTAAAACCACCGAATATCAGCCGCGCGCAACACTGACGTATGTTACCTGAAACAATATTCTTCGCAACTCGTGCGTAATTAATTTCGGCTCCATACATCAGCTAGAAAAGTTTCTTATAAGGATCGTGCTATGAGCACTGTTTTTAAAGAACCAATCTGATTCGAATCATTTTCGTTAAAATGAGTTCGGGAGCACCGGTGCACATTTATTTTTACACATTTGTATTACCTTCGGCATTTATTCTGCAGAGTTGCGTAATTTAAATTTGAATTTGCCGCTGAGATAATTGTTAAAATGGCGCAGACAATTGATAGAGACTTTCTATTGTTAGAGCAAATAAGTAAATATTTAACATGCTTATTAAACGCTATAAAATCTACTTTCGTATTGTGCACTATTTAGACTTCATCAAGCAAACATTTGATTTGTTTCTAAGGAAAACACAGACAAAAACGCGATACAAATCGCTATCATCAATGGCTGCGCTCCTTGCAGCGGAAAGAAATAATTAACACAGATAATGCTTACTGAGAGAGGAATTAAAGTTACAAATAATTATTCACTCATATTTCTAATAATAATGAACTCTATTTTCAAGTAATAATTAACAAATAATTGCAATTTCTTAACAGACCTCAGTTCGATATGCGTCCTCAACCTACAAAAGCCAACCAACAAGAGTGATAGGGCACAAATCGCAGAATATCTGAGTGACCACCATCAAACGTTCATTTCTGAGGAAGAGGATGTGGAACATAAATGGAAAAAATTCAGAAACATCGTCCAGTACGCCTTAGATAAGTTCGTACCGACTAAGGTCCAAAGCGAGGGGAAAGATCCACCGTGGTATAACAATCATGTACGAAAGGTACTACGGAAACAAAGAAAGCTTCATCATAGGTTTAAGAGTAGTCGAATCATAGCTGATAAGGAAAAGCTGAACGAAGCGAAAAAGAGCGTAAAGAGAGCAATGAGAGAAGCATTCAACGAATTCGAACAGAAAACATTGGCAAACAATCTAAACAAGAACCCTAAAAAGTTTTGGTCATATGTAAAATCGGTAAGCGGATCTAAATCCCCTATTCAGTCACTCGTTGACCACGATGGCACCGAAACAGAGGACGACCGAAGAAAGGCAGAAATACTGAATTCAGTGTTCCGAAACTGTTTCACTGCGGAAAATCGTAACACGGTCCCTGACTTCAGCCGTCGCACGGACGCCAAAATGGAAAATATTGAAATAAACGATATCGGAATTGAAAAACAACTGCTATCACTTAGTAGCGGAAAAGCATCCGGACCAGACGAGATACCCTTAAGATTCTACAGTGATTATGCTAAAGAACTTGCCCCCTTTCTGTCAGCAATTTATCGTAGATCGCTGGAAGAACGTAAAGTACCTAGCGACTGGAAGAAAGCGCAGGTCGTTCCCATTTTCAAGAAAGGTCATAAATCAGATGCGAATAATTATAGGCCTATTTCGCTTACGTCAATCTGTTGTAGAATAATGGAACATGTTTTGTGTTCTCGTATTATGACGTTCTTAGATAATACAAATCTCCTTCATCATAACCAACATGTATTCCGCAAACAGAGATCATGTGAAACTCAGCTCGCCCTATTTGCCCAAGAAATTCACAGTGCCGTAGACACTGGCGAGCAGATTGATGCCGTATTCCTGGACTTCAGGAAGGCATTTGATACGGTTCCGCACTTACGTTTAGTGAAAAAAATACGAGCCTACGGAATATCGGACCAGGTTTGTGACTGGATTCAGGATTTCCTAGAAGAAAGAACACAACATGTCATTCTTAACGGTTCAAAATCTGCAGATGTAGAGGTAATTTCGGGAGTACCGCAGGGAAGCGTGATAGGACCTTTATTGTTTACAATATACATAAATGACTTAGTTGACAACATCGGTAGCTCCGTGAGGCTATTTGCAGATGACACGGTTGTCTACAAGAAAGTAGCAACATCAGAAGACTCGTACGTACTCCAGGAGGACCTGCAGAGGATTAATGCATGGTGCGACAGCTGGCAGCTTTCCCTAAACGTAGATAAATGTAAGATAATGCGCATACATAGGGGCAGAAATCCATTCCAGTACGATTATGCCATAGGTGGTAAATCATTGGAAGCGGTAACGACCGTAAAATACTTAGGAGTTACTATCCGGAGCGATCTGAAGTGGAATGATCACATAAAACAAATAGTGGGAAAAGCAGGCGCCAGGTTGAGATTCATAGGAAGAATTCTAAGAAAATGTGACTCATCGACGAAAGAAGTAGCTTACAAAACGCTTGTTCGTCCGATTCTTGAGTATTGCTCATCAGTATGGGACCCTTACCAGGTTGGATTAATAGAAGAGATAGACATGATCCAGCGAAAAGCAGCGCGATTCGTCATAGGGACATTTAGTCAGCGCGAGAGCGTTACGGAGATGCTGAACAAGCTCCAGTGGCGGACACTTCAAGAAAGGCGTTACGCAATACGGAGAGGTTTATTATCGAAATTACGAGAGAGCACATTCCGGGAAGAGATGGGCAACATATTACTACCGCCCACATATATCTCGCGTAATGATCACAACGAAAAGATCCGAGAAATTAGAGCAAATACGGAGACTTACAAGCAGTCGTTCTTTCCACGCACAATTCGTGAATGGAACAGGGAAGGGGGGATCAGATAGTGGTACAATAAGTACCCTCCGCCACACACCGTAAGGTGGCTCGCGGAGTATAGATGTAGATGTAAAAAAAAAGAAGACAAACGCAGATCATAGAAGGAATTTACAATTATTATTGTCGTTGTCTGATACACATCGATACGTCCAATTACATCATAGAATATTATATAAATGATTAATATTTATCATCGTTTTCATTCGTTTTCACTGTTTTTTCATACGTCGAATAGATAATGTTTATAACTGTTAGAGGCACAATTTTCTCTCGTCGCACTGTAGCTAAAATTTATCTCGTGGGTGTTACAATGCCCATTGGGCTGAGAAAAAAAAATCAGTTTATCTATTGTAAATTTTTTTATCAGTCCACGTAATCCACGTAGATTTGCTACTCTCAAGATGCAAATGTTTAGTTTCAATGTTGTTTTAGACATGATAAAATTATAGTTGAATCGAGTTCTTTAAATGATTTCAGTGACTGTATTATCTCGGAAATTGCTGCGGCTACTTCCCGGATTAACTTATCCCACCCCCCCATTTCGGTTCACTGTACTCGGAAAACCGGGATTAAAACCGTCCAAGGGGCTTCAAGATGATACAGACACCTACTTTTAACAGTCAGGCTTGACATGATTGTAATAAAATATGCTGGAAAACGCAAATTTTTGACTCTGTTGTAAGCATCTGAGATAATGAATGTTTTTTCATGGTGGTATATCATAACAATTTCCGAAGTCACTCATTTATCGAATGTCATAAGAATTTGCTGCTGACGTCGTAAGACCGCCCTCGTGTCGAGCCGTTGGACCGCAGACAGGTAGTGGCTGCTGCTGGACCGCCCCTGGCCGAGTCGGTGGGGCGTCGGCTGCCGTCGGCTGCATCGTGGTTTGGATCTGCTGCTGGCTAGAAGTCGCGCTGCACCAGGTCTTGCTTCTCCTTTCCCACGTCCCTCAGTTTAAGACGGGTACATGAAATGTCAAAATATAAGCATTAGTGACAAGATAATTACTATTCTCATCCTGTGGAAAAGTCTATTAGTGTCCATTTCACTTGCATTCACACGGAGGGAATTAGACTGTTTTTGGAGTACGTTCTGTATTTTGACACTGTTCAACACAATGTAGTGATTCACATGTAAGTTTATCACAATATGCACATTTTGAACACTGCACCGTTAATCATACAAGTGTCCGTAGTGTGCTTCGTTTACTTAAGCGGAATGTAAATATTTTCGCGACGCGCTGCGTAGCCAACGTTGCATTATTGTTTTGCCCCGCGGCTGGCTGTACAGTCTGTCACATTAAATTTGGCACGCGGAGGCGCTTCATATCAAACTACTAAAGGTCATCAGTTCAAATTAATTATTAATACAGTCAACAGTACTCAACGTTCATAGCTTTGCTGCCAACTTTGACACTCCAAGAGCGTTCATAAGGTTGCGTGATCACAGTTTTTATCACTGTTCATCATTATTCACAATGTTAATCACAGTTCTTCACGCGTCCACTAGTTCCTGCGAAACACGTTTCACGTTCACATTACCATGACTGAATAACAAAATTTAAAATTTTACACTTTCACATGAAGATGAGACAATATAAAACTTTCAGAATCTGCTATATTAGCTTGACCATGAGATCATTACTGAACTGTCCAGATAACAGTACATTTCTATTTTTATTACAGATACATATATTTATATATTTCAATTTTAATATTTTTTATTGTTATTTACCATGCTTGTGGGACAGTTGTCCATGTTCGCTTTATCTAACCGGAATGTTGCTCATAAGAGCATTTTAAATGACTTTGTAATGAAACCATGTACGTAAATCAGTACACATTCAGATTTCGCTTCACTAGTGATGAAAGCAGTTTATTTTATTTTTTATTTATTTTTTCTTTTTCTCAGTCACACAGCTCACACACTACCAACACTCACTACGTGTGTGGGACCACATGACTCGATTTTATGAAAATATTTTTGTTATATCCGTTCTTACACACGAACAAATTTATTACTTAAGCATTTTAATCTTTTCTATCCTACGTATAGGAAGGTAAAATTCCTCACATTTAATGCGACAACACTCAAGTGTTTATCAAGTTATTTATCCCTTTTAGAGTAAAAATACATTTATTGTGGGGATTCTCTACTCCTTGTTCAAATAATTCAACAACATTACAGTGTAATACTTGACATAAAAGCTTATAAACTAATACATACATAATATTATCAAATTATTACTGCTAATTATTTTACCATAAACATTATATATACAGTTATGGAGTAGTGCACTTGCACTTCTGATTGGTCCTTTGTATATTCCAACATTAAATTGGTTTTCCTATTGCAAATACTTTTTTAAGTCTTTATGACAATGCAGTCCTTTCCTCTTTCCTGTATTGACATCCTCTAGTATATAGCAACCCTCATGTGGGATATTAGCTATTTTATATGGTCCTTCATACAGTAATTGCCATTTTTTATTTTTTTCTTGATTATCGATGCCTTGTGATGCGTCCTCAACAATACTAACTCATCGATACAATATTGTTGTGTCTCAGTAAGTTTTTTGTCAGACTTCGCCTTGCGAAGCTCTGCTTGGCGATTTGTATTCTGTAGAGCTGTATTTAGTTTCTTCTGATAAGTTAATTGTTCCTCTTCGATCTTCGGTATTGGATTAACCCATTCGTCCACTTCGTTTTTCTGTTCATTCATTAGTTCACTGGGCGTGAAACCAGTTGTCATATGAGGTAAATTATACGTTTCCATGAAACTATTTAGGTATTCCACCCACTTAGTGTGCCTGTTGTGGGCGAACGTTCGGATGAACCGGTTGAGTTCCCTGAAAGTTCATTCAACCGGGTTACTGCTCGGTGAAAACCTTGAAATTAGAACATGTTTGATGTTATATTCATTCATAAGGTTCTTCCACCTCTCTCCAGGAAAATACGTGGCATTATCTGTTATGACAATCGATGGGCACCCGACAGATGTGAGGTAATCGTTTGTCCATCTTTTTGCAATACTACTGGCAGTCGGTGCCCTAAGTGGGCACATTTTCACGTATTTTGAAAATAAATCATACACAGCAAGCACGTATTTCACTCCTCCTCTGGCAGTTGGTAGGGGTCCTGCAATGTCGATGGCTGCAATCTGCCGCGGACATTTTGCAATAATAGGGGGTAGTTCAATATCTCTGCAAATATTGCTCGGTTTGACCTTTTGGCATATTTTACAGGTTCTGATAAGTTCTTGAACTCTTCTTTTTAATTTGGGTAATAACAATACTGACTTATTTTCATAGTACACTTAATAATGCCGAAGTGCCCCCTTGCCCGATTCGTTAACCAAATTAAATCATCCAGCAGGTCTGATGGAATGCACACTCGCCATCTACTATTAG